>NC_044308.2:49726608-51083279 GCF_007474595.2 Lynx canadensis
AAAAAATACGTTAAGGAACAAAAATAGCTCTCACATTCAATATATTTTTGAGTTTAAATCAAAACAGAGTAACATTCCTGAATGGGATAGAAAGTGTTATCTAAGTTAATATGACCTCAATATGACCTCAAATAAGAAAAACACCACCACCAACAACACTGACACTACATAAGACTATTCTAGCCCCACTTGCCACCAAAAGTAGGCATGTTTCATCACATATTCCTTACCGACTGCCATCTATCAATTTGCCTAATAATGTCAATTGATATTTTAAAACTAACATGCAGAATCTGTACATTTATCAAGTAAACTCAGAACACCTATGATACAAGAATATATAACCTAAATGTATACAAATTGGTTTTCAATATTAAATTTTACTCTATTGATATAAAAATAACTTTGGGCGAGTAATTTATTTCAACAGTTTTCATTCGTGGATAGCTACTAACATCACAATTTGTGGCATATTAATTTTTATGTAACAATTATGCAGTAACAAAATTGTAAGTAATATGACATAATGAGAATGCTTTAAACTCATAAAAGGAGGAAATTAATTTTTTGAATCAAGAACAAAGAACATATTAATTCACTTTATAGTGTTCTGATATTTTAAAAAAGACATAATACAAAAATAAAACAAATAATATCTCTCACAAAAATACTTGCAAAATTCTCAGTAAAAAATGGCAAATTCAATCCTTCAATATATAAAAAGGGTAATACATCATGATCGAGAGAAGTTAATGTCCAAAATGCAATGTCAGTTCTACATTAAAAAATGAATCAATGTAATTTATTATATCAACAGACTAAAGAGAAAAACTTATTATCTCAATAGATCCAGAAAAAGTATCTGACAAAGCTCAACATTCATTCGTGATAAATAAACAAAAGCTCTGAAAATTAGAAAGTAGAGGGAACTCAACCTCATAAAGAGAATCTGCAAAAACCTACAACTAACATTTTAGTTAATAGTCTCAAGCTAAGATCAGAATCAAAGCAGTGATATTTACATTCACTACTTCTATTAAACATTATACTAGTGTTCCTAAAGATTGAAAAAGGCAAGAAAAAGAAATAAGACAAGAGGAAAATAGACATATAGCAAAGGAAGAAATAAAATTCTAGGGCAGACACATGATAATCTATGTGAAGAATACTAAAAATAACCTAGAAAAAAGCTACTAATTTGGTTCAGAGGGTCACGGAATGTAAAGTCAATACACAAAATTATTTCTATATACTAGCAATGAACCACTGGAAATTGAAATTAAAATAATGGCATCATTCAAAATAGCAGAAAAATTTATTAATTACTTAGGTATAAATGTAAAAACATATGAACAAGATTTATAAGAAGAAAACTACAAAGTACTGAGGAGAGACACCAAATAAAACCTAAATGGAGAAATATATTATACTTAAGGATGGATATACTAGATATTGTTAGAATGTCATTTTTTTCCAAATTGATTTATAGATTCAATGAATCTCAATCAGAATTCCAGCAGGATTTTTTTTTTATGTGGAAACTGACAAAGTGACTGTAAAATTTACTTGGTAAAGCAAAAGACTAAGAAGAACAAAAAATAATACAGATTTCAAGACAAAAGCCTTTGGGAGATAGGATTAGGAAGATGGTGGCATAGGAGGACGCCGGGCTCACCTCGTCCTGCTGATCGCTTTGATTCCACCCATATCTGCCTAAACAACCCAGAAAACTGCCAGGAGACTAGCTGAAGGGACTCCCTGGAGCCAAGCATAGACAAGAGGCCCGTGGAAGAGGGTAGGAAGGGCAGAGAGGCAGTGCGAGCTACACAGACTGGTGGGAGGGAACTGGGGCAGTGGAGGGGCAGCCCTCCTGGCAAGGCAGAGCCCCAAAATTTTGGCTGGCAAAAGCGGAGGGGCTGGACTGCATGAGTTCTGACAGCCAGAGGGACTTAACATCTGGAATGTTAAAAGTCAACACTTCTGCTCTTGGAGTGCGGGGAGAGCGAGAGGACACCAGGAGGGAGAGGTGTTGAACCCTGGAAGGCAGAGCTCAGCTCAGTGGGGAACAAAGGCACTGGCAAGCACCATTTCCCTCTCCCATCCCCTAGCCAAAATGCCAAAGGGAACCAGTTCCCCTCACCGAGCTTGCTTGCAACCGCACAAACGCCCAACGCTGTGCTTCTGTGGATCCATCCCTCTGATGGGCCTGCTTCCCTCTGGGTGCTGTAGGGCCCCTCCCGCAGGGGACCACATACAGCAAAGCCAGCTAAGCCTGCCCCTCCCATCCCTGTGCACCTTGTGCATCCACCCCGGCTAATATGCCAGATCCCATAGAAGCAGCACCACAAGCCTGGCAGTGTGCAAGTAGCCCAGACAGGGGCCATCCCACTCCACAGTGAGTCCTGCCTCTGAGAAAGGGGAAGATAAGGTACACACCAGTCTGACTGTGGCCCCAGTGGTGGGCTGGGGGTAGATTTCAGGTCTGACTGCAGCCCTGCTCACCAACACAAGTTACTCCAGACAACACAGGGGAAGTGCCCTGCAGTTTGGAGCTACTGCAGGGACTACCAAAATGATAAAATGGAAGAGTTGTCCTCAAAAGAAACTCCAGGAAATATCAACAGCTAACAAATTGATCTAAAATGATTTAAGCAATATAACAGAACAAGGATTTAGAATAGTCATAAAATTAAACACTGGGCTTGAAAAAAGCATACAGGACATCAGAGAATCTATTGCTACAGAGATCAAGGGACTAAGAAATAATCACGAGGGGCTAAAAAAATGCTATAAATGAGGAGCAAAATAAAACGGAGGCAGCCACACCACGGATTGGAGAGGCAGAGAAGATAATAGGTGAATTAGAAGATAAAATTATGGAAAAAGAGGAAGCTGAGAAAAAGAGAGATAAAAAAATCCAGGAGTATAAGGGGAGAATTAGAGAACTAAGTGATGCAATCAAAGGGAACAATATCCGTATCATAGGAATTCCAAAAGAAGAAGAAGAGAGAGAAAGGGGCTGAAGGTGTACTTGAACAAATCATAGCTGAGAACTTTCCTGATCTGGGGAACAAAAAAGGCATGGAAATCCAAGAGGCACAGAGAACTCCCTTCAGACATAACTTGAATCAATCTTCTGCATGGCATGTCATAGTGAAACTGGCAAAATACAAGGATAAAGAGAAAATTCTGAAAGCAGCTAGGGATAAAAAACCCTAACTTACAAAGGTAGACACATAAAAGTGGTAGCAGACCTATCTACTGAAACTTGGTAGGCCAAAAAGGAATGGCAGGAAATCTTCTGTTCATGTGATGAACAGAAAAAATATGCAGCTGAGAATCCTTTACCCAGCAAGTCTGTCATTCAGAATAGAAGGAGAGATACAGGTCTTCCCAAACAAACAAAAACTGAAGGAATTTGTTACCACTAAACCAGCCCTACAAGAGATCCTAAGGGGGATTCTGTGAGTGAAATGTGGCAAGGACCACAAAGTACCAGAGCCATCACTACAAGCATGAAACCTACAGACTTCACAATGACTCTAAACCCATATCTTTCTATAATAACACTGAATGTAAAGGGACTAAATGCTCCAACCAAAAGATACAGGGTACCAGAATGGATAAAAAAACAAGACCCATCTATTTGCTGTCTACAGAGACTCATTTTACACCTGAGGACACCTTTAGATTGAAAGTGAGGGGATGGAGAACTATCTATCATGCTACTGGAAGTCAAAAGAAAGCTGGAGTAGCCATATTTATATCAGACAAACTAGACTTTAAAGGCTGTAACAAGAGATGAAGAAGGGCATTATATAATAATTACAGGCTCTATCCATCAGGAAGAGCTAACAATTATAAATGTCTATGTGCCGAATATGGGAGCCCCCAAATATATAAAACAATTAATCACAAACATAAGCAACCTTACTGATAAGAATGCGGTCATTGCAGGGGACTTTAATACCCCACTTACAACAATAGATAGATCATCTAGACAAAGGATCAATAAAGAAACAAGGGCCCTGAATGATACATTGGATCAGATGGACTTGACAGATATATTTAGAACTCTGCATCCCAAAGCAACAGAATATACTTTCTCCTCAAGTGCACATGGAACATTCTCCAAGATAGATCACATACTGGGTCACAAAACAGCCCTTCATAAGTGTAAAAGAAGCAAGATCATACCATGCACACTTTCAGACCACAATGCTATGAAACTTGAAATCAACCACAGGAAAAAGTCTGGAAAACCTCCAAAAGCATGGAGATTAAAGAACACCCTACTAAAGAAGGAATGGGTCAACCAGGCAATTAGAGAAGAAATTAAAAAAAATATATGGAAACAAATGAAAATGAAAATACAATGATCCAAATGCTTTTGGATGCAGCGAAGGCAGTCCTGAGAGGAAAATACATTACAATCCAAGCCTATCTAAAGAAACAAGAAAAATCCAAATACAAAATCTAACAGCACACCTGAAGGAAATAGAAGCAGAACAGCAAAGACACCCCAAACCCAGCAGAAGAAGAGAAATAATAAAGATCAGAGCAGAAATAAACAATACAGAATCTAAAAAAACTGTAGAGCAGATCAATGAAACCAAGAGTTGGTTTTTTGAAAAAAATAAACAAAATTGATAAACCTCTAGCCAGGCTTCTCAAAAAGAAAAGGGAGATGACCCAAATAGATAAAATCATGAATGAAAATGGAATTATTACAACCAATCCCTCAGAAACACAAGCAATTATCAGGGAATACTATGAAAAATTATATGCCAACAAACTGGACAACTTGGAAGAAATGGACAAATTCCTAAGCATCCACACACTTCCAAAACTCAAACGGGAATAAATAGAAAACTAGAACAGACCTATAACCAGCAAATAAGTTGAATCAGTTATCAAAAATCTCCCAACAAATAAGAGTCCAGGACCAGATGGCTTCCCTGGGGAATGCTATGAGACATTTAAAGCAGACATAATACCTATCCTCAAGCTGTTCCAAAAAATAGAAAGGGAAGGAAAACTTCCAGACTCATTCTATGAAGCCAGTATTACTTTGATTCCCAAACCAGACAGAGACCCAACAAAAAAACAGAACTACAGGCCAATATCTCTGATGAATATGCCTGCAAAAATTCTCAACAAGATACTAGCAAATTAAATTCAATAGCATATAAAAAGAATTATTCACTATGATCAAGTGGGATTCATTCCTGGGCTAAAGGGCTGGTTCAACATTTGCAAAGCAATCAATGTGACACATCACATTAATAAAAGAAAAGATAAGAACCATATGATCCTGTCAATCGATGCAGAAAAAGCATTTGACAAAATTCAGCATTCTTTCTTAATAAAAACCCTCGAGAAAGTCAGGACAGAAGGAACATACTTAAACATCATAAAAACCATTTATGAAAAGCCCACAGCTAACATCATCCTCAATGGGGAAAAACTGAGAGCTTTCCCCCTGAGATCAGGAACATGACAGGGATGTCCACTCTCACCACTGTTGTTTAGTATAGGGTTGGAAGTTCTAGCAACAGCAATCAGACAACAAAAGGAAATCAAAGGCATCAAAATTGGCAAAGATGAAGTCAAGCTTTCACTTTTTGCAGATGGCATGATATTATACATGGAAAACCTGATAGACTCCACCAAAAGTCTGCTAGAACTGATACATGAATTCAGCAAAGTCGCAGGATACAAAATCAATGTACAGAAATCAGTTGCATTCTTACAGACTAATAATGAAGTAACAGAAAGACAAATAAAGAAACTGGTCCTATTCACAATTGCACCAAGAATCATAAAATACCTAGGAATAAACCTAAGCAAAGATGTAAAAGATCTGTATGCTGAAAACTATAGGAAGCTTATGAAAGAAATTGAAGAAGATACAAAGAAATAGAAAAACATTCCCTGCTCATGGATTGGAAGAATAAATATTGTTAAAATGTCAATACTACCCAAAGCAATCTATGCATGCAATGCAATCCCAATCAAAATTGCACCAGCATTCTTCTCAAAGCTAGAACCAGCAATCCTAAAATTTGTATGGAACCACAAAAGATCCCGAATAGCCAAAGTAATATCAAAGAAGACCAAAGTGGGAGGCATCATGATCCCAGATTTTAGCCTCTACTACAAAGATGTAATAATCAAGACAGCATGGTATTGGCACAAAAACAGACACATAGACCAATGGAATAGAATAGAGACTCCAGAATTGGACCCACAGAAGTATGGCCAACTAATCTTTGACAAAGCAGGAAATAATATCCAATGGAAAAAAGAGACTCTTTAACACATGGTGGTGGGAGAACTGACAGCAACATGCAGAAGAATGAAACTAGACGACTTTCTTACACCATTCACAAAAATAAACTCAAAAATGGATAAAGGCCCAAAATAAATAAACGTTGAAAAAAAAAATCTTTAAAAAAAAAAAAAGAAAAGAAAAGAAAAGAATCTGTGTCTCCCTCTCTCTCTGCCCCTCCCCCGTTCATGCTCTGTCTCTCTCTGTCCCCAAAATAAATAAACGTTGAAAAAAAAATCTTAAAAAAAAAATGGATAAAGGATCTGAATGTGAGACAGGAAACCACCAAAACCCTAGAGGAGAAAGAAGAAAAAAAACCTCTCTGATTCAGCTGCAACAATTTCTTACTTGACACATCCCCAAAGGCAAGGGAATTAAAAGCAAAAATGAACTATTGGGACCTCCTCAAGTTAAAAAGCTTCTGCACTGCAAAGGAAACAATCAACAAAACTAAAAGGCAACCAACGGAATGGGAAAAGATATTTGCAAATGACATATCGGACAAAGGGCTAGTATCCAAAATCTATAAAGAGCTCACCAAACTCCACACCCGAAAAACAAAGAATCCAGTGAAGAAATGGGCAGAAAACATGAATAGACACTTCTCTAAAGAAGACATCCAGATGGCCAACAGGCACATGAAAAGATGCTCAATGTCGCTCATCAGGGAAATACAAATCAAAACCACACTGAGATACCACCTCATGCCAGTCAGAGTGGCTAAAATGAACAAATCAGGAGACTATAGATGCTGGAGAGGATATGAAGAAACAGGAACCCTCTTGCACTGTTGATGGGAATGCAAACTGGTGTAGCCGCTCTGGAAAACAGTGTGGAGGTTCCTCAAAAAATTAAAAATAGATCTACCCTATGACCCAGCAATAGCACTTCTAGGAATTTACCCAAGGGATACAGAAGTGCTGATGCATGGGGGCATTTGTTCCCCAATGTTTACAGCGGCACTTTTAACAATAGCCAAATTATGGAAAGAGCCTAAATGTCCATCAACTGATGAATGGATAAAGAAATTGTGGTTTATATACACAATGGAATACTACGTGGCAATAAGAATGAAATATGGCCTTTTGTAGCAACATGGGTGGAACTGGACAGTGTTATGCTATGTGAAATAAGTTATATGGAGAAAGACAGATACCATATGTTTTCACTCTTATGTGGATCCTGAGAAACTTAACATAAGACCATGGGGGAGGGAAAGGCTGTAAAAAAAAGTTAGAGAGGGAGAGAGCCAAACCATAAGAGACTCTTAAAAAATGAGAATAAACTGAGGGTTGATGGGGGGGGGGTAGGAGGGAGGGGAAGGTCGGTGATGGGCATTGAGGAGGGCACCTGTTGGGATGAGCACTGGGTGTTGTATGGAAACCAATTTGACAATAAATTTCATATTAAAAAATAATTTAAAAAAACCCAGAACATTTACATCTCCATGTCTTCACAGCTTACAGTGAAATATAGTAATTAAGACAGTCCATCTTCAAATACAAGGTTAATTAATTTTCAATAAGATATTATGGTAATTAAATAGGGAAAGGGTAGCTTCAACAAGTTGTGCTAGGGTAATTGGATATCCATATACAAAAAAAATAAAGAGACCTCGACCCATACTTCACAACATATAAAAAATTACCTCAAAATGGACCACCTACCTAAATATAAATATACCTACCTAAATATAAAACCTTAAACTATAAAACTTCTAAAAGAGATAGTAAAAAATCTTTATGAGTTTGCATTAGGCAGTGGTTGCTTAGATGTGAGGCAAAAAATTCAAAGCATACTCATAAATTAGACTTCATGAAAATTAAAATCTGTTTTTAGAAGGTACTGTTGAGAAAATAAAAAGATATGCAACAATATAGGAGAAAATAGTTTGCAAGACACATATATGATAAAGGAATTTTACCGAGAATATATAAATTACTCTCTAATATCAATAATTTATAAAAATGGGCAAAGGATTTCAAAGACACTTCAGCATGGAAGGTAATTAGATGAAAAATAAGCACATGACAATGTGCTCAACATTAGCCTTTAGGTACTTTATGTGATACCACTATATGTCTACTAGGACAGCTTGAAAACAAAAGAAACAGAACAAAAGCTGACAATACCAAAGGCTAGCAACGTTGTAGAGGAGCTAGAATGTGGATACATTTTGGCTGACAAAATGTTAGAATCAGATTGGAAAACAATTTGGCAATTTCTTATAAAGGTAGATATATGTTTAACTAATAGTCTCCTTCTAGGTATTTATCAAAGAGAAATGCAACTATATTTGCAACAAAACCTGTACATGTTGCTTAATTCTTAATCACCTAAAACTGCAACATCAACGTTCTTCAACTAATGAAAGGATAAATCAATGGAGACAGATTCACAGAATGGAATTTTTTAAGCAAAAAAAGGAATAAAGTACCAATACATGTAACAATGCACATGAGTACCAATTGAATTATGTTCAATGAAAAAAGCTATAGTCAAAGGCCTACATACCATGATTCCAATACATTATCGAAAAGGCAAAAATACAGAGAAAACTTATGAGTGGTTGCCAGTGACTTGGGGTGTAAAGACGGGTTGACTATAAAGGAGTGTGAAGAAATTTGGGGGTGATAAATATATTTTATATTTTAATGTTAGTAGTTAACATCACTATGTGTTTTTTATTTCATCAATTTCTGCTCATTATTTCCTAACATCCATTTTCTTTAGGTTTAATAAATTGTTTCTTGTTTAAATTCTTAAGAATGAAACTTAGGGGCGCCTGGGTGGCGCAGTCGGTTAAGCATCCGACTTCAGCCAGGTCACGATCTCGCGGTCCGTGAGTTCGAGCCCCGCGTCCGGCTCTGGGCTGATGGCTCAGAGCCTGGAACCTGTTTCGGATTCTGTGTCTCCCTCTCTCTCTGCCCCTCCCCCGTTCATGCTCTGTCTCTCTCTGTCCCAAAAATAAATAAACGTTGAAAAAAAAAAAAAAAAGAATGATACTTAAATAAGTAATTTGGGAGATTTTTTCCAATCTAATGTGTATTTAAGGTATAAATTTCTTTCAGGAACTGCATTTAGCTGTATCCTAATAATATTATATTATATATTCATATTAATCCAATCAAAATATTTCAAATTTTTAATTTTGATTTTTTTCTATTTTGGAATGTATGCAATTTTAATGTTCTATTATCTTTTTTTATTGAAGTATTGTTGACATAATGTTATGTTATGTTCAGATGTACAACATAATGATTCAGTATCTCCCTACATTATGCTCTGCTCTGCTCACTGTCACTATGGATCACAACGTTCACCAGACAGCCCTATTCCAGTATCACTGACTATATTTCGTATACTTTACCTTTCATCCCTGTGACTTATACACTCACTAACTGGAAGTCTGTGCCTCCCACACCCTATCACCAATTTTGCCCATTGCCCCATACTCCTCCCCTCTGGCAACCATCCTTTTATTCTCTGTATTTATAGGTCTGTTTCTGCTTTTTGCTTGTTCATTTTGTTTTTTTAGATTCCACATGTAAGTGAAACCATATGTTATTTATCTAATCTTGATTTCTTAACTTCAGCTATTTGGATTTCCTAATATCTTTTTGTTGCTGTTTTCTCCTTAATTAAACTAAGGTCAAAGAGCACATTTTGAATGATTCAATTCTTTTGAAATTTGTTGAGATTTACTTTATACCCCATCATATAGTTAACTTTTATAAACCATCTTTATTTTACATCTTTTGTGTCCTTGAACTTCATTGTGGTTATTTTCTTCTGTACTATCTTCATGTTTACTAATTCTTTCCTTAGGTCTAAATTATTATTAATTTCATTGTTGTAGTTTTTAGTTCTAGAATTTCTTTCTGATCCTTTCAGTAGTTTCAAGGTCAGAGCTGAATTTTTTCATTGTGTTAATTTCTTAATATATCAATCAAAATTATAATATATGAGTCTCTAAATTCTATTATATTAATCTCTTATAATACCTGTTTATTTTTGATTGAATGAAAGACATTGCTTGTGAAAGATGTCTATACAATTTAAGTCTGTGGATGATGTTAGTATTTTTCAGAAAGGATTCATGTTTCTTCTGGCAGCTGTATTTTAGGGTTTGAGAGAGATGACCTTTCTCCATTCACGAACTGAATTCACTCAAACTGGATCTGTATTTTATTCATGCTCACTCCTAGCATGTATCCCTTCCTAGCCCCATATGTATGACTTGGATGTTCACCTCGACCCGCTACTTCATAGGGCCTGAATTTCAATTATTCTCCTGTTCTTGTGTTTACCTTTCTGTTTTTCAGCTGCTACTCTTTGTCTAGCTTCTCAAGTTCTCAGTCTTTGTCTCTCGGTGTATCAGTTGATGCTTGTAGGAGAGAGAGTCATCACATACCCAACACACTTTCCTACTAAACATGTGCATACATCATAAGGAATTCATGGAGAGAAAACATATCAGTTAATGGAAGAAAGAAGTTGTATACCCCAGTTAATGGTTATAATTACCACATGAAATAACCCTAAAAGTGATTTCTAAAATATATTTTCATTTAATTTGGAAGCTTCAATGAAATAACTTCAAAACAAAAATTCTAAAAACTGTCTCAGAATTTTCTCAAGTGTAGAACCAATCTATGTCAAGTTTGATTTTCACTGTTGAAAAACTTTGTGTTTTTCATTAATCATTAGTATTAAATCATTAGTATTAAATCCTCAATGATGCAACACTTAAACCAACCAAACAACCATTTAAAATAAAAACAACACATTAGAAAAATATATGCAAGATGTATTAAGAGCAAAGGGATAATATTAATATAAAGGGAACTGGTACAAATCTACAGGAAAAAGATGAATATTAGAAAAAAGTGGCTAATGGGATGAATGGTCAATTTAAAAAGAAAAACACAAAAGCTTATTAAACCTAGGAAAAGAGATGTCCAACCTTTCTAATAATGAAATTTTCATTAAAATAGTGAAAAATTTTTATTGAAAACATTCAGATTAGAAAACATTAAACAATGGTAAAAAACTTAGGACGTGTTTGAATCTGTTTTTCAAAAGTCATCTCATGACTCTGTACAGGCTTCCAAATCGTATGCAATTCCAACATCTGTGTTACTCCCATTCCCTTTTGTCCTGTACCCCAGGAGTCCCCTCTATGGGATGCATCATCCTGATATTGTATGAAATGACAGAACATTATGTAACTATCAAAAAGAATAAGACAGATCTGCTTGTATTGAGACAAAAAAGATGCCTAGCAGGTAGTGTTATGTGAACAAAGCAAATTACAGATTAGTATACATAATATGATTCCATATATTGTAAAAATATATTGATGCCTGTATATGTCATATGCATATAATAAACACTATTAAATGAATACCTATGCTTATATGTGCAGAAAACATTAGTTGGAAAAAAATACACCCAGCTATTGAAAATTGGTAAGGTTTAGGTGAGGGGGTTCTTATGTTCATTTATTATCTTCAAAAAATGATGCATAAAGATGACAACTTTTATTTTCTGCTTTACACCATCCTATGAAGCTAAATAAGATTATTTTTGTAATCCTAAAATTTTTTTAATTATTTCTCTTTTGAAATAAAATTAATGGGAATTTTACCAAATATGTAATTAACATTTTTTTTCTCACATTCTTATTTAAAAAATGAGGGATTGGTGGTCAGGATTTGAGCCTGAAGCTACTACCCCAAGTTCATGATCTCTCCAATAAAGAGAAGACATTCAACAAATTTTTATACTAAGAGATACTAAGCTAGCTTTGATTACATTCATTTTAGACTCAAGAACATTAGAGATTTAAAAATATGTCCTAAAACACGAAACAAATGAATGGCAGAGTCAGAAATAAAACTTAGCTTCTCAACCATATTTTTCATTCTTTTTTTTATGACAGTAACAAAAATTCCTAAGTATTGAAAATGTCTTCATAGCTAATTTTGACTTTTTTGTATTAGTCTATTAATTTTGCCTAATATTATTTATAATTCAAATTATTAGCTTCATATTTTATACAACAGTCCCTCTTTATTTTTTTTTTTAATTTTTTTTTCAACGTTTATTTATTTTTGGGACAGAGAGAGACAGAGCATGAACGGGGGAGGGGCAGAGAGAGAGGGAGACACAGAATCGGAAACAGGCTCCAGGCTCTGAGCCATCAGCCCAGAGCCCAACGCGGGGCTCGAACTCACCGACCGCGAGATTGTGACCTGGCTGAAGTCGGACGCTTAACCGACTGCGCCACCCAGGCGCCCCACAACAGTCCCTCTTTAAATTTAAATCTCAAGATGTACTCCTTGCTAAGCTCCATTTTTATGCAGAAAACAATCTTTGAGGTCTGACATATTTTCTGATATCTGTTCTAGAAGTTGTTTTACTAAACAGTGTATTATGATATACTGGTTTCAAATTTGGTTGTACTTACCATTACCTAAGGAGATAATGGATATCCTATGCTAGAAACAACAACAAACAAAACCTCAAAGCTTGTTTATTTATTTAATAGTTACACAGGTTCTTCTGATGTCCATATTTTTTTATTTTACTTTGCTACTTCTCTATGGTGCATTTCAAAATATTTCTCTGGCTCTTCCTTTTAATTTTTAAAGTTCATTTATTTTGAGAGAGAGTGCACGCACATGAGCAGGGGAGAGGCAGAGAGAGAAGGAGACAGAGAACTCGAAGCAGGCTCCACACAGAGCCCGAAGCAGAGCTCAAACTCACAAACCATGAGATCATGACCTGAGTGAAATCAAGAGCCAAAATCACACTTAACCCATTGAGCCACCCAGGGGCCCCTCTATGGCTTTTTATTATATATAATCTAGTTAAATAATAATAAAAAAACCCAACACTATTTAGTCCTGAATCTAGATAGCAAACTACATCATCAACCTCTGCCACAATCTATAGCATCTTTTCCCTTCCACAATTCTGTGGATTCTTCCTTTGATACACCAGTGAAATCTGCTGTCCCACCCCCATTCCTACTGTCACATTCCTTATTCAAGTCTTAACCTTCACTTGCCTCAAGAATTGTACTAGTTTATCTATTTGCCTCCATTTCCCCCTCTTCCAGTACACTTCTACATTTACCACCTCAGTTACCTTTAAGAACACAGACTGTAATATTTCAAACCACTGTTTTAAAATCATCAATTGCTTGTTACACTTCATTAGCATAGAAAAGTATCAATTCATTTAAAGTTATTTTCTTGGCCAGTGATGATTTCATCCCAACTTCTATCTCTACTCTCCAATATTTTCCATGCTCTACCCGACAAGATTACTTATAATTTCTCAACATTTGTGATATCCCGCATCTTCTGACTATTTTCTCCATCTATTCTCTTTCCTCCTGAATTTCCATTTGATCATAACTTCCCCTTCTTCCTTCAAACCATAGTTCAAATATCACCTCTTGCTAAAGTCCTCTGTTGTACTCAAGGCAGAATTAACACTGACTAATTAGCTATGAAGGACAAGGACAAAGGGTACAATGACTATAAACTGCATCATAGCTCGCTTACTATTAGGAATGGTGCTTTTACTATATAAATTCTATAATTTTACTGATAACATAAGATTTAACTTAGTATAATTTTATTGACATTTGTTTTATAGTTCAAAACTGATAGAAAGTATTTATTTTTTCTTTGATTAATTTTGTTTAGCATTAGAAGACAATTCCTCTCCATTTAGAATCTCTTCACTACCCAATATTATACAATCTTCTAAATATAATATATATTAATTTATATAATATATGTTTATGTATATATACCACATGTATGTATATTATATATTCTCTCCACATGATTTAACATGATATAAACACTTCTAGAAGCCAAGATATAACCTGGTGAAAAAAATCTGCAAAGCTAATAGTTTCTACAACAACTTCTTTGCTCTTACCTACCTAGAGAAAAAAAGGATGAAAAATTCCCAACTATCAGCAAAATATGACAGAAGAAGCAAATCTGTTGTTGGCGTGAAAGAAGAGACATCTCAGATGTCTCCTAATAGATTTTATTGAGGTCTAAGTAACTGCTGGTTAGATTTTATTTCCAGGGGGCACAAAATAATCATATTCCCCCAAATGCTTTTTTTTTCACTCTGTCCACATATGCAACTACATACTCTCATGTTGGTAAATTTTATATGCTTTACTGTGCTGTATCCCCAGTACCAGACCATTATTCAAAAGGCAGAGCTGTTTTCTTCCAACAAACTTCACAGTTGAAAATTTCTGCCCTTTCTTAAGGCCGGCTAAGAAGTCTATGCAATCTGGAGCCTTCTTTTCCACAATTTAACACAGCTCTTGCTATTTCCTCTGCACAATCCACAACAACAAAATGTAGTGGTTATACCTCAATACAATCCAAAAGATACATATTTGATTTCTCTTCTACTACTTGACTAATTCACCCAGTGGAGTATTGCATAATCTCTAAAACTCAATGTCCTCATCTGTCAAATGGGGATAATAATAAATGTACAATTTAGGGCTTTTTCTAGGGATGTGGTGAAGATTAAATGATATTTTACATGTAAATAATTTGTACAGCCACTGACTCATCATAAACACTCAATAAATGTTTGCTGATGGTAATGAAATTTTAACTGTAAATGAGATATAAAGGAAAATATTATTTAAGTTCCACTGATTTCTAATGTGAACAAAATTATCATAGAAACCGAATGGAAGTTTAAATTTGAATTTGTACTTTTTAGTCTCCAGGAAAAAAAAAAGTTGTTAATAAGATTAATAGCAATGAACTTGACTGCAGAGGGAAATTTTTATGTACTCACAGGAGTAATCTGGTTTCATAAACTTCAGAAATCACAAGGGGACTCTAACGATTTAAATGCTAATTATAAACAAATTCCAAACTATGAAACAAACAGTATGGAAGAGGTTTTCACTTCCACAACCATTTCCTAAGCTCGTGAGTATTACATGCATTTGAAAGTTAAACATATATAGAAGATGACACATTACATTTTTATATTTCATTATTCATATTTTAAAAATAAAATTGGCCCTCCTCATACCTGTCTGCATCTGTGAGATTTTGCTGTACGCAGATTCAATTCTCTAATGTACAGCTCTACTTCTTAATTTTAAGTGCAGTTACAGCTCAACTTAGTCTATTATTTCTAAAAGGAGGTTTGATGAAATAACTGATCTATTCCAATGTTATGTGAATGTCTCCTGTTTTTAATTTGTAGCAATTAATACAAAGCATAAATGCTTTAAATCTTGAATCCCATGAGACACAGCAATTTAATAACCCAATTTATTATCTGCAAATCTCTTAGTGAAATAAGAAAAACAATTTACTGCTGCCAAATTGGATAATACGGATTCATTCATTAGTCACAACAGATATGATTAGAATCCATTAAATGTGAAGTATTATTTTGATATGCAAAGTTTGTCTTTGAAAAAAAGTATTCTTTGTCACAAATGAGTAAGCAATGGTTCTGTTATTGCATGCCATGCACACAACTGAAACTTCATTATCACCTTCATAATTTAAGAGACATTTAGTTTGCTGGGCTCTTTTCACATTATAAAAAAATCCTAATAATTCAGCTTTTGTTAATATGTTTTCCATTTAAGAATACATATGGTATATATACAATGGGATACTACTTACGGTGATCCACAAGAACAAAATCTTGCCATTTGCAACAATGTGGATGGAACCAACAAGTATATTAGGCTAAGTGAAATAAGTCAGAGAAAGACAAATATCATATAATTTCACTCATATGTGGAGTTTAAGAAACAAAACAGATGAACATAGAGTAAGGGAAACAAAAGTAAGATAAAAACATAGAGGGAGGCAAATGAGAAGAGACTTCTAAATACAGAGAACAAACTGAGGATTGCTAGAGGGGTGTTGAGTTGGGGATGGGCTAAATGGGCGACCACCTTAAAGAGGGCGCTTGTTGGGATGAGCACTGGGTATTATATAAAGTGATGAATCACTGGGTTCTACTCCTGAAAGCAATACTACACTGTATATTAACTAACTTGAATTTAAATAAATTGAAAAAAAAAGAATACTTGACATGCATTAGTGCAATTAACTGCCATTATCTTGAAGGAATAGCCAAGAAGAATGAACCTGATTAAGCAAGACTCTACTAGTAAATTATAAAGTAGCCTTACAAGTTAAAGCTGTATTAAAGAGGAACTAAAACATATCATAGCACTGTGGTTAGGGATCAAAACCAGCTTAAATATTCGGAGTGCAAACTCATCTAATTGAACCTTTCCTTTGGTGATAATTTTTCCTTTGTAAACTCTCCTGCACCAAAACCAAGTAGATCACCAATGTCGTTTAAACCCAACTACCCTTTCATGTTTTTGTTTTCTCTTTATTTACATTTACAACCTAAGGCATTATTTTACTAAACTCAGGTCTTTATATACATATTTAATTTAAACAGGAAAAATAAAAATCAGAGATGGATCGAGGTTAACGATTAAACTCAAGATTTTGTAAGGCAATGAAAATGTCACCTGGCAGCAGCAGAGGAGGTGAAGATGGTCAGAATCGCCTACAACCTTGGGCTATGGGCACGGGGAAGTAATAAATGGGATTCACCGAGTTCAGATAATTGTTTCTCAAGCGACACCTAAGACTCCAGGTTAGAGACCTGAAGGGGAGCAAGTTCTCATATTCAAGTTGTGGGGCAAGGAGACTGAGGCAGAAGAAAAGAGATGGGAATTCACACTGTAGAGCATCTAGGCAATGCCCTGCCCTGGGCTAACTACCTTATATGCCTTATCTCCTGAATCCTGATATTGGTGCTAGGTCTTAATTTTTCCCTCCCAAATTTTTAAATGTGGATATCAGTCTGAAAGATGTTACAAAACTTTTCTAAGTTCTCATGACTCAGTCTGTCTCACTCAAAAATATTATATCTCTAAACCACTCAAACCACCTTTATCTTTGCATACTTAAAACATAGTCCTTTTTATTTTTACTTATTACTTTTAATGTATTCATCTTATTCAAAACTATTAAGATAGTTTACACAATTACTACATACAATGAGATTTGACTTGAAAGTAGACAAGTTAAAGGAAAAATTAAGTTATAAAATAAAATGAGATTAGACATAGAAATATATGTTCTTCTTCTTTTAGCGTTTACTTCTTTTTGAGAGAGAGAGAGAGCACACATGGGTGGGGTAGGGGCAGCGAGAGAGGGAGACACAGAATTTGAAGAAGGCTCCAGGCTCTGAGCTGCCAGCATAGAGCCTGATGTGGGGCCTGAACTCACAAACCATGAGATCATGACCTAAGCCAAAGTCAGACATTTAATTGACTAAGCCACCAAAATGTATGTTCTTAGGGGCACCTTGATGGCTCAGTCAGTTGGGTGTCCAACTTTGGGTCAGGTCATGATCTCACGGTTTCTGGGTTTGAGCCATGAATTGGGCTGTAAGCTGGCAGTGTGGAGCCTGCTTGGGATTCTCTCCCTCTCTGCCCCTCCCCCACTTACATGTGTGCACGCTGTCTCTTTCTCAAAATAAATAAACTTGAAAAAATGTATTATTTTTTATTCTATAGAGTTATTAAATGTGGACCTCAGTTCTGACATTTCTGGCACCTAATCAACAAAGAAAAATTGATCATTTTTACCTATCTCAATTGTTCAGGAAGTAAAATTCTTTAAAACAGTGAATTCTGAGGGGGAAAAAATCATGATTTCTCCTGAGGATGCCACTAAGTACAAACTATTTATTAATTATTTTTCCTCTGATACATAACAGATTGCATACATTATTTATTGGTTTATACACAATTGCAATTGGTACCAAATGGCATATCCTGCACTTTAAACTTTTTGTGAATCAGTGAGTCATTATTGTTACAGGTTTATCATGACCAGATCCGGATTAATCATGAAAACATCAGATATGTTTGGGTTGGATTGAAGGATTAATGCCCATCATTTTATTCCTAGCATCTTTTCCTTAAAGTTCATCCTGTTGTGAATCAAAGAGGTGCTTACATTCTGGTTCTGCCATTTACTAGATGTGTGATCTAGAAAGTTACTTATCCTCTGTGGGCTTCAGTGTCATCTGTAATTTGGGGATGATAATAGTACTGATGTCATTAGAATTGAGTTTAGGATTAATTCAAACATTAAACTGTAAAAATGATTAGTATAGTGCCTGGCTCCGGTTAATTCCCTATAGTTCCCTATATGATAGTACTTAGAACATATAGATATCTAGTGGTGCCTAAATCATCTGGCAAGCATAATAAACCTTGGAAATCCAAGATGAACCTTTCTTTCCTTTATGATGTGCAGGAAGGGAGACAGAAAATTGAAATCTTCATGAGAGATCGAAGTAATACAATTCTTAGTAAGCATCTATATAATAGTGCTCTTAGAAAAATTGTATTTAGGGGCACCTGGGTGGCTCAGTCAGATAATCACCTGACTTTCGCTCAGATCATGATCTCACAGGTCATGAGCTCAAGGCCCACATCGGGCTCTGTGCTGACGGTTCAGGGCGTGGAGCCTGCTTTGGATTCTGTGTCTCCCTTTCTCCTGCCCCTCCCTGCTTACACTTTCTCTCTCTCTTTCAAAAGTAAATGTTAAAAAAATTAAAAAAGAAAAATATTCTTAATTTTTTTTGATGTTTATTTATTTTGAGAAATGCAAAGAGACAGGGGAGAGAGCATGAGCAGGACAGAGGCAGAGATAGAGGGGGAGGGAGAATCCCAAGCATACTCTGTGCTATAAGTGACCCACTGCTCAATCTCACAAACTGTGAGATCATGACCTGAGCTGAAATGAAGAATCTGATGCTTGAGCAAGCCCCCCAAGTACCCCGTCTTAGAAAAATATTCTTAATTTTTCCAGAAGATGTATTATTTTGGAAATTTGCAGAGAAATACCTGATCTGCTTTAAAATTCCAGCTGGCTACAGGGGTGCCTGGGTGGCTCATTGGGTTAAGTATCTGACTTTGACTCTGGTCATGATCTTGAGGTTCAGGAGTTCCAGCCTGCATCAGGCTCTGTGCTGACATCTCAGAACCTGGAGCCTGTTTTGGATTCTGTGTCTCCCTCTGTCTCTGCCCCTCCACCACTCATTCTCTGTCTTTCTCTTTCTATCTCTCCAAAATAAGTGAGACATTAAAAAAAAACACAACAATAACAACAACAACAACAAAAACTTCAACTGGCTGTAATTACCATGGGTAAAAACTATCAAAATTGCTTGTTTCCTTTTGGACCTTTAGTCAGGTACTTTGAGCTCAGACTTTTGGATTTTCTGACTATTCTTCCCACTGTAAACCCTAGTCTGCAGAAATGACTGCTTGCGTTTGTTCATATTCTGACAATTCAAGCCAAAGCATTCGTTTACACTTCAACAGCAATGTAACTGCAACTACACTGGAATACATGTGTCGTTCCATGTCATATCGTAACAGGTTATGCTACTTTGCTTATGAAGATCATTGACCTAAGTCAACTACCAATAATTAACAGGTAATTTTTAGAAGCCTAATTTTCATAATGAGAAATGAGACTAATAATGTACACTGGCATATTATACAAAAACCTCAGAAAAGATGAACTCAGGAAAGATGGAGCGATGACCAGTAGAACCATGGACAAGCACCTGCTTCAGAGTTGAAGGCAGTCAGGGGAGTGCAATAGGTGACCACAGATGGGATCTTCACTCAAGAGATCCACCAAGAGCATGGTTCTGCTACTCTCATCATTTCTGCTTTTCTTTCCAGGTATCCCTTCTCTTCTTTTGCTGACATCTGCCTCCTTCCCTTTCAGCAATGTTTATCTCCTGGCTTCTGCTTATACCTCATTTTGATTTATTCTTAATTTTAGATCACTTACTACACATATCACCAAACCTGTAACCTTTTAATATCTATTCTCCTTGTCAATTGTCTCATTCTCTGCATTTCTCAAAGTCAAAATACAAAGAGCAAACCAAGTTTTTCTCATTAGATTATTTCAACAAGGGACAATGAGGCAAAGAATTTAATCCCAGGACTTCTAACATGGCAGGCACGTTGATTAGCCAATTGAAGACCAATGTTTAATTTTGTACATATCTCTTTCCAATTAAATTTTTGGGGCTCCAACTTTGCATAGTGCCTGATGAATATTGAGTACTCAATATATATTTGTTAAATTTAAATGAGAATGTTAATGGAAAATGCTAAAAATAAAAAGAGCAGGAAATAAAAGATGGGAATAAAAATCTTTAAGCTAAAAGAAAAAAATAAGTATTTGCATTATATTCCCTGTCCTTACTCTATTTCAGAGTAATCAAGTAAGTATAGCCCTAGTTAATGAAGGCAAGTTCTTCACAGAGAAATTCTAAATAATAAATATTGAAAGAATAACATTATAACACCACAATTTTACAGTCCTACTAGAATAGTTGATTCTGAAATCATCATAAATAATTAAAAGGATTAGAGGAGAGGTCAACAGAGAACTTTGGAATGAAGGGATCAGACTGCCAGTACAGACAAGTCTTAGCATCACCAAAAGGGAAAGAACCAGACTTAATGGGATCCTTGATATGATGGGGTATGAAGTACACAGAGTTACCTGTTAGGTATCTTGAAAAAAAAATAAACAGAAGATTAAAGAGCTTTTAGAGCTGATAATGTTCAAAGATGTGGAGTATCAAATATGGAGGAACAAGCTAAATATAACAAAAAAGCAAAAACAATGATCCATAACTTGCAATATTCTAAAGAACAGCTAGCTTCTGTAAAAAATTAATGGCATGGATAAACAAAAAGTGAATGGAGCTGAGCTGGAATAAAAGAGATTTGTGCCACTTAACTACCAAAAGTAGTGTGTGAGCCTCATTGGGATCCTGAAGAAAATAAATCAAATGTAAAAAGGCATTTTTTTGAGAGACAGAGAGTGAGCACATGTGTGTGAGTGGGAGAGGGGCATAGGCAGGAGGTGGGGGATTGGAGAGAGAGAGAGAGAGAGAGATTGGGCTTGATCTCACAACTGTGAGATTATGATATGAGCTGAAATCGAGTCAGTAAACCAACTAAGCCACCTATTCCCCCACCCCCCAAAGGCCTTTTTTTAGGTAATATTGGCATTACTGGTAATATTATTAGTTGTGACAATGACATTATAATATGCAAAAAAATAGCCATCATTTTTAGGGATGAATAGTGAAGTATGTAGGGATGAAATGATATAATGTTTGACATTTGCTTAAGATAACTCAGCAAAGAAAAAAAAACCTCCATGTATATATGAAGAAAATATGACAAAATCTTTGCTATTCCTGAATGTGAGTGATGGTACAAGGCTGCATTGTATAGTCTCTCTACTTTTTAGAATGATAAACACTTTTGTAAGAATTTAAATTTTTTATTGTTTGATTTTTTTACTTGAGTATAGTTGACACACAATGTTACATTAGTTTCAGGTGTACAACATGGTGATTCAACATCTCTACATATTATGCTATGTTCACAAGTGTAGCTACCATCTATCACCATACAACATTATTAAAATATTACTGACTATATTCTCTATGCTATGCCTTTTATTCCTATGACTTATTCATTCTGAAACAGGAAGCTTGTACTTTCCACTCCCTTCATCCATTTTGCCTATTTCCCCCACCCGCCTTTTCTGCAGCAAACATGTTTGTAATGGGTAGGAAAGGGTTAGATGCAGTGTTGCCATAAACTGCACCCATGATACAGCACCATATAATCAAGAGGGAACTCCCAACTGTCATCTTCTCCAAAGGAGCAAAGGGTTTGAAATGCATACCTAGTTCAACTTTTAAGACTCCCACCTGATGGCACTCCTGGGTGGCTTGGTAGGTTAAACCTTACTCTAGATTTTGGCTCAGGTCACGATCTCATGGTTCATGAGTTTGAGCGCCACATCAGGCACTGTGCTGTCAGTGTGGAGCCTGCTTGGGATTCTCTCTCTCTCTCTGCGCCTCCCCAGCTTGCTCTATCTCTCTCAAAAAAAGTAAATAAATTCTTTAAATTTTTTTTTTTTTAAAAAAAGGACTCCTACCTGTGGGATGGGTCCTCAAAACACCTAGCTCTGAAAGCCAATGAGGGCTTATGTCTTCAAGACTCACAGGATTATGGTAAATAAATAAGTAGTTATTAATAGGCTTGTGAGCACTCCCTGTGGATATCCCCTCAAGGTTCAGCCCAGAAAGAAAACACAAAAATGCCCATCTCCCAGTCTTCTCCTGGAAAGGGCTAGACTGCATATTTTATGAGCCTAGGGGTCTAGCTTTAACTTAGCATGCATCTAGGAGTTGGCTGAGATCCTTCCCAGAGTTTGGTGGAGCCGGTGGGCATTTCTCTGATGTTATCCCTCTGGCTGGCTATAACAACAAGACCAAATTACCAGTATTTCTCCAAAATGAGTTTGTCTGTACCACTGGTGCCCCAAGTTACGGCTGCCACCAGAGGAATGGGTCCTCAAATCACCTATATCTGATAGCTAACGGGGCTTGCATTAGTGACTATAGCAAACAAAGAAGCAGGACTATAGCAGGACTATAGCAAACAAAGAAGCAGCTTTACAACAGGTGCAGGAACACCCCCTCCCCCAACTCCACGGCTATACACCCAGGCTCAGTGCAGAGGGAATAGGCAAAAATGTCCACTTTCCAGTTTCTCTCTGAAAGGGCTTAATTAAATTTTTTTCCCAGTAGTTGCCTGAGGGTCTAGCTTCTAATTAGCCTTCATTTGCTATCCCCTCCCTTTGGGAAATTGACAAGTCTTGGCAAGTTCTCAACTATGGAAACCACAAAGAACAAAGATGGTGGCTTGGACATTCATAAAAATTTGAGAGACAACCTGAAGCTCAGGCTGGGGTGACTAATGAGACCAGTCTGTCAAGACTGGGACTGGTTGCTGTTTTATCTAATGTGCAGAAAACAACACAGAAAGTGAAAGAAAATGAAGAAATGGGAATGTTTGAAACACACAAAAAGCAAGAGAAATCACCAGAAAATGATTTTAATAAAATGGCGGCAAGTGATTTACTTAATACAGAGTTCAAAATAATTGTTTAAAGATGCTTACTGAAGTCAGGATATCAATGCATGAACAAAGTGAGAATTTAAACAAAGAGGAAAAAAAAAACCAAGAGAGAGTTTAAAAGCAGGAAGAAAGAAACAGCTTGTTATACAGGGAGGATACCCCTAAGACTATCAATGGATTTTCAGAGGAAACTTTGAATCCCAGAAGGGAGGAAGATGATATATCCAAAATGCTGAAAGGAAAAAAAAATACAGCAGCCAAACAAGAATACTCTACTTGGCAATGTTGTCCTTCAGAACTGAATGAGTTTTCCAGATAAACAAAAGCTGAAGTTCATCATCACTAAACTGATATATGGATCAATAAACCAATTCAATAGGAGTACAGAATTAGACTCTCACAAGTATATTTAATTGATCTTGGACAAAGTTGCCAAATTAATTCAATGGAGAAAGGATAAATTCTACAACATTTGGAGTTGGAAAGATAAGCATACAAAAGAAAATCCCAAAGAATCTTGAACTCTGTATCATACCATATACGAAAAATAACCTGAAATGAATTATAGACCTGAATGTAAGACATCTAGAAGAAAACTGTGGTATTACAGCTTGACCTGTGGGTGTTGTAAGATGTTTTAAATAGGACACAAAAATCTCAAAAGATAAATCTATAAACTGGACTATCCCATCAAAATTTTTCAAAATTTCTTCAAAAGATACTAGTAAGAAAATGGAAAGAAAGTCACCAACTAGGAAAAAATATTGCAACATTTATACCTGACAGTAGACCCTTATTTACTCCGTGTAAAGACCCACTATAACTCAATAATAAAAGGATAAACATCCCAATTTGGAAAGGGCAAAAATATTTTGAACATCTTCAAAAATCTTTGATCCTCATCAAAAATACATAGACTGCAATTAAGCACATTAAATGATGGTCAGCACAGTATTTAGGAAAGTGTAAATTAAAACCACGATGAGACACTACTATACACCTATCTGAATGGCTAAAATATAAATTCTAACCATATTAAGTTTTGGCAATGTACAACCACTTGGGCAAGTAGTTTGGCAACTTTAAGAAATACTAAACATATACCTACCACATGACCTAAAATAAAAATAAGATGATGTCTCTGTAGAGACTTGTAAACAAATATTCATAGCAACCTATTCTGGAAAAAAATCTCAAATTGCGACCCTAACCCTAATCTTAAAAAATGAATGGATGGGTGAGCATTTTGAGGTACATCAATATAGTGGAAAATTACTCATAAATAAAAGGAGACAAAGTATTGCTACTTTGTCACAAACGTCACATGGAAACTTATTAGGGTGATAGATATCTTCATTATCTTGATTGTGGTGAGGGTGTTTTGGCTAGACATATATGTCAAAACTTATCAAACTGTATACTTCAAACATGTGCAGTTTTACTGTATTCAGTTATACTTCAAAAATATGTTAATAAGGGAGCAAAAGAACCACACCAGAAGATCTGAAAATATTTTGCTTAATGGTTTCCTGTTTCAATAAAGTAGTGAGATTTCTATAAGCATTCAGAAAGCCACTTCATAAATTAAAAAAAAAAATTAATGTTTATTTCTTTTTGAGACAGAGAGAAACAGAGAATAAACAGGGGAGAGGCAGAGACAGAGAGAGGCACAGAATCTGAAACAGGCTCCAGGCTCTGATCTGTCAGCACAGAGCCCGACGTGGGGCTGGAACTCACAGACCGCGAGATCATGACCTGACACGAAGTCGGACACTTAACTGACTGAGCCACCCAGGCACCCCTATAAAAATTTAAAATGTGAATAAATATGGGGTGCCTGGGTGGCTCAGGGTGCCTGGGTGGTTGTTGTTCATGGGTTCGAGCCCCATATCAGGCTCAGGGCTGACAGTTCAGAGACTGTACCCTGCTACAGATTCTGTATCTCCCTCTCTCTGTCCCTTTTTTGCTCATGTTCTCTCTCTCTCTCAAAAATAAAAACATTAAAAATAAAAAAATAAATTAAAACTGTGAATAAATATTGCTCAAATACTCCAGTGCATCAATTAATAATAAAGTAGGAACAGAGAGAACCTATGCCAACTACATACACAGGCTTGCTTTAATTTCTTCATTCATTCAACCAATATACATGCCTGGAATTATATTAGTATACAAAATACAACCCTATTCTCAAGTTTCATCCTATAATTATTATAAATTGTCATAAAATTTGAATGAGCCAAAGCTTACAATGATTTTTTCAAAGTCATAACAATGCTTCATTCTATAAATTTGTATCAATAACCTTAGATTACAATGAATGACAAAAAATATCCCTATATTTTTATATCATGTATTCACTTACCTTTGCCTTCAAAATAAAACTGAAACTTGTTTTAGCCTGAAACATCTGTCTCAGATTTGACTGTGCCTTCAAACTTTATTGTCTATAGAGCACATGAGGGTATATTATTTATATTACAGACTTGTGTGCCAACTTCAGATTTTGAATCCATAGATTTGAGATAAGGCTCAGAATCTGCATACCTGACTAGCAGACCACATGATCCTGACCCAGGTGGTCTGGACTCATCACTTTCTGAAACAATGCTAGCCTTAACCAACAAAGGAGATAATTAGTGAAGCCTAAATGTGATGACACCCTGCGCAAATCAAGAAACAGGTGTGAATGAAAATCTCACCAAATTATACAAACTCATTGGCCACCAAGACCACATCTCACTCATTAGAAGTTCACTTAAAACGTTAAACAAGAAGCAAAATGGAATGATCCTTAGTAAACAAAAAATCTTTAAAACGTCCTCAAAATCTGAACAATACAACCATAAAACATCGATTACAAATATAGGAAGGCATTCGGGTTTTTTAGGATTAGGGTCTCATAGGAGAAAAAAAAAACTGATTCCAAACCCCTACATTAAAAACATAAAGGAAAAGAAAGACATTCCTTTCCTTGTATCATTACTCCTTTTTATACTGAGTAGACTGTTTAGTTCATAATTTAAAATTTATTTGTGCCATAACTAAATGTATTTCCTCCATTACTTCTAATACAGTTTCAAAAAGTCAAATAAAAATTTGTAATATGTTTCTTAGTACATGATTAAAAATAATTCTGGAAAATTTTAATTAATTCCATGATTTTATGATGCATCTTTTACTAGTCATGTCTGGATATCTGATATTTGGTGAATGTAAAGAATTTCTTTGATTAAAAATAGCATCTTTCATATAACTTTTCATTAGCATTTCTCAGATGTTTCTCTTTATTCAATACTCATTTACCAAATGGCATATCCCAACTAAAGGGCACAAAACAAGTATTGATCTCCCTACCTTTAGGAAATAGATCTCCCTCTGTCTTAAAAAAGGCCCAAAGATGGGAATGCAAACTGGTGCAGCTGCTCTGAAAAACAGTGTGGAGGTTCCTCAAAAAATTAAAAATAGATCTACCCTATGACCCAGCAGTAGCACTGCTAGGAATTTACCCAAGG
Source organism: Lynx canadensis (assembly GCF_007474595.2). Lineage (NCBI taxonomy): Eukaryota > Metazoa > Chordata > Mammalia > Carnivora > Felidae > Lynx > Lynx canadensis. Next base: position 49,753,565 of record NC_044308.2, read on the forward strand.
GATATAGGAGTGCTGATGCATAGGGGCACTTGTACCCCAATGTTTATAGCAGCTCTCTCAACAATAGCCAAATTATGGAAAGAGCCTAAATGTCCATCAACTGATGAATGGATAAAGAAATTGTGGTTTATATACACAATGGAATACTACATGGCAATGAGAAAGAATGAAATATGGCCTTTTGTAGCAACGTGGATGGAACTGGACAGTGTTATGCTAAGTGAAATAAGTCATACAGAGAAAGACAGATACCATATGCTTTCACTCTTATGTGGATCCTGAGAAACTTAACAGAAGACCATGGAGGAGGGGAAGGAAAGAAAAGTTAGAAAGGGAGAGAGCCAAACCATAAGAGACTTTTAAAAATGGAGAATAAACTAAGGGTGGGTGGGTGGGGTGGGGGCGTGGGAGGGTGGGGAGGGTGGGTGATGGGCATTGAGGAGGACTCCTGTTGGGATGAGCACTGGGTGTTGTATGGAAACCAATTTGACAATAAATTTCATATTTAAAAAAAAAAAGTCCAAAGAATAAAGGAGAAAACATATCTGTTCCATAAAGCCCCCAGGATGAGCAGAGGGTATGTCATATATTAAAAGACAAGATCTAGTCTTGAGCTATCAGAAGAAAATAAAACAGAGTCTCTATAGATATTGAGCAGCAAACACTGTGGTCTTCAGGTAGAATATAATAGGGAACGGGGGAAGGAAGTATAAAGACAAACCTAATGATGCTATAATGGTTGCATATCAAAGAGGACCAATTTCTTCACAATTAGGAGGAATGTGGGACAGATGAAAATCAGTGGTTAAGAAGCAAGGAAAAGATGAAAATTGGGATGAATTTATTTCTTCTGTAATTGAAATTTCAATTGGATTCGACATAAGCTTTTTGACCCTGTCTTGACCATTATAGAGAAACAATAAATCCAGTTCTCTATAGTAAGTCTGACTCTACTTCATGTTCTACTTCATGATTTGTCTATTTCTGCTACTCCTGCTACCCATAGCATTTCAGGTATTACCAAAATGTCAGTATACACTCTCCATTAATCATATTGCAAGTGCCTTGTTGGTAGACTTAGCCGTTACTTTGCTTTTTCTGTATAGCCCTCAATATGTGGGCATAAAATAAATCCTAAATGTGCAACATTAAAGTTGGACAGCATCTTGGATATTATCTAGTAGTACATCCTTATTTCACATATGAGCAAACTGAGACTCAGGGAAATTAGATAATTTGCCCAAGGTCTCCTAGCAAGTGACATTTTGAAGAGTTGATAATTTTAGACTCCTCTAGAATCTGCTATTCTAGAATAGTCATGAGTTTTAATTCATCCGCCTTGTCTGTCTGGTCATAATTTACAAATTCTATGTATAGAGGCATAGGCTTGCATTGTTATTTGAGAAAATGGACTTACTCTACTAAATATTGCATTGGGGCACCTGGGTCAGTCGGTTAAGATTCTGACTCCGGATCTCAGCTCAGGTCATGATCTCATGGTTTCTGAAACTGAGGACTACATGGGGTTCTGCGCTGCCAAGCACAGAGCCTACTTAGGATTCTCTCTCTCACTCTCTCTTCTCCTCCTCCACTAGGGTGAGCATTCTCAGTCTCCCAAAATAAATAAATAAACTTTAAAAAAACAGCATTAAATATTGCATTAAATCCATGTTATCTAACTATTTTGAAAGCAAGCTTTCTTTTGAAAAATTTTTATTATTACAAGTCACAATGAAATATAATTAATAATTTTGACATTCTTTTTAGTTTTGGGGGAAGTGCAGTGAGATAGTTTTGTGGGTTTTTTTTTCTTTTTTGAGATAATGAGATAGTCATGAAAGGAATCAAAGGAAAGAAGAAACTTTTCTACATCAAATAAAAATAAATTCTGGGAAATATTTGTCTCTCTATCCAAAGAATCTCATTCTAACGGTCTTGAACTAAAAATTTAAAATATCTCTGAATTGATATTTACTAATAAAAATAAAAAAATGCTGCTTTATATAGCTTAATTTTAGAAAATTTAATTTTGGAAAACAAACTTTTCCATTGAGAGTATAAACCATGCTTCAAATATTTTATGTTTTCTTAACATTAGTGGAATAAAATCCATTCATTTCCAAGACAGCATACTTACTGATTCAGGACAGGTGTGTAGGCAGTTTTATCCTCATCAATAATAGTGACCATCAGTGTAATAAGCTGGGGCCAAAAATCCAAATTCTTGGTGGTTGGTCCCTGATCTTCCCGAGGAATGTCCTGTTTCTTACTCTGCTCACAAGGTCATGCAACATTAAAAAAAAAAAAAAAAAAAAAAGGTTAAATGGTATGACTTTAGTTTATCAGTGTCAAATGGACAGATCAGAGAAAAGTGGTTACAGAAAAATTCTTAGGTCATGTGAACCAAAGCTTTTATTTTTTTATTTTTTTTTAATTAATTAATTAATTAATTTATTTTTTTTATATATGAAATTTATTGACAAATTGGTTTCCATACAACACCCAGTGCTCATCCCAAAAGGTGCCCTCCTCAATAACCATCACCCACCCTCTCCTCCCTCCCACCCCCCATCAACCCTCAGTTTGTTCTCAGTTTTTAACAGTCTCTTATGCTTTGAACCAAAGCTTTTAAAGTCAGGTTTCCGTTCTTCATTGAATGACATCCCATTGGATAAAATCACAACGGCGAGCGTAGGCTTGTATTTCTAAGTTCTTTGGCTCTAGACTGGAAGTTGCTCTTTCTCAATAGTAACTCATATTCTTAGGAATTATTATTATAGAAATTATCCCTTTAATGTGGCTTCTTCCAAGGAGGGAGGTTGTTTTCCGTGTGTACAAAGGTGTGGGGGGGTGTGTGCATGTGCATATGTGTGAAATTTATCCTGCCTAAATATTTTGTTCACAGTTAACATTGGTGGTAAGTGGGCAGAACTCAAGCCAGTACCGTTAAATTCTACAGTATATAAATGTTCCATGAATGGTCTGGAACACTCTTATTCCACCCACAAATGCATCTAGTTAAATGAAAAGTATGTAAGTCTATCTTTCGTGTATGTGTGTGTTTAAATCATATTTGAATCCTTGATTTATTGTGCTTCATGAATTCTCAAGCTCTAGAGAGTGTTGTCCAGGATGATCTAAATTTACACTGAGATGAACAAAGTACAATAACAATCTTGAATGTTTCACATATCAACTTCATACTCAACACATAAAATTCTTTTGTTTGGTGGGTATTCTTTGAGCACTTCCTCTACATTTACTTTCAATAATTAGGCAAAAAAGACAAAGACACAGACCATAGGGATCATAGGAAGCATAGGGCTTCCCTAATTATTTTTATCAAATGATTTGTAAGCTTATAGGTCCAGGATATCTGAAAACTTCAATTTGTGGCTCAGGAAATTCATGGGTTCTCTGGTATAAAAGGTATATCAGATTTTATTTGGCCCAAACTACTGCCATTTCCAACATCTCATCCAAAGATCAGCCACCCTCTGCCAAATGGTTGTATGCATACTTTCTAATGCTGCCCAAGACTTGCAACCAGATCTGAACGAGTCATCACCACGTTATTGTTCTCCCTGAAGTTAAAATACAGCCCTATGTTGAATCCACTTACTATTAGAGACCTCTGTACACAGACTATAATGTACCTTTAGGGACATATATTTTCCTAAGGTACTTCCAAGTGCTGCTGATTTACCTTTATGCTCAAAATGCAACAGATATTAAATGTTGGAGTGCTCAATTAGTCCAAAATTAGTGGCTGGCACAAATTACTTCAAATTTCCAAAATAAACTATAAGTACTCTCCAAAGGTTCTTAAGAACCTTGTATATCTGGTCCCTAATAACCACTTGAAACTTCTTGGCAGCCTTCCTCTTTCAATCCCGGAGGTACATCAAAGTACATCAGAAGATCTTCAAGAAGAAAATTAGTCAGAAATACAGGCTTAAAAATATCCAGCTTTGTACTTTCAAGTTCCATTTTCTGTTTAAATTCATCTTTATTTTGTGAACAAGATTTTATTACTGTCACAATAATGTGATTATTTACTTATTACATTAAGCTCAATAGATTTCTTCCTCTATGATGTATTTAGAAGTTGGGAGAACCTGGTAGATATTTATAAAGGTTTTAAATGAAATTAGTTCTGATGGCCACAGCATTTGTTTGTCAAATGTATTTTAACTTGATTAATACTGTAATTAATCATCATGATGCATATTTAGCCCAACTATATGTCTCATTTTTTTCAAGTAATGTGATTAAATGAAATGACTATAGATGACCTGTCCAACATTTGTCATTCTGCAAAGAATAATATGGAAAGAAGGAAAAAATAACACAGTTGAATAGGCATTAATTCCAAAGTTCCTTAGCTGTCACACATTATACTCTCATCACTTTTTATTATGACATCAGAAGATTATAGATGGTACCATTTTTCATCAAATTCTTTATGTTGAACCAGAATAAACCAAACTGGATGTTGAACCATTAAGTTTTTACAAATCACACGACATTATAAGAAACCAAGCTTTCCCTAATTTAATAATGCACTTTAAAAGACTGCATGTTTGAAAGGATGGGGCAGAATCATGTATACTGGAATATTTACCAGATTTCTTAAGAATTATTTTTTTCTAAGAAGCATATTATTAATATCTTAGAAATCTATTACATTTGAGCTTATGATCAGAAAAATTAAGGTAATGTAGTGGAAATTCAGGAATCTGGTAATAAGTACGCTAATATTTACTGAAACCCTTACAAATTAATATTTCTCATAATAAAATATATTTTATAATATTTATACTATGTAAGATAATATGTAATGATAAACTCATTAATGACAATGAACAAATGAGAATATAATCAGTTTATAAAAATATAATTGAACAGATCAATTTTAATTATGATAATTAGAATTACAGTGACTAAGTACTATTTTCTTAATAGATTATTGAGGAAAGAGACTTGAAAGACTGTGAGAGTATAATGGGAGAGAATTTGTGAAAATGGAAAGTAGCCAGCATGTGGGGTCACCGTTTCCAATGGTCACTTTTTTAAGTCTGCTTATTTGACAGACAAAGAGTGAGCAGGGGACAGGCACAGAGAAAGGGAGAGAGAGAATCCCAATCAGGCTCCATATCTTCAGTGAAGAGCCCAGCACAGAGCTCAAACCTATGAACCATGACCTAAGCAGAAGTCAGACACTTAATAGACTGAGCTACCCATGTGCCCCTCCAATGGTCACTTTTATAAAGAATATTTCAATACAGAAAAGCTTTAATAGACAAGCTGATAAGATATACACTATACTTTTATAGTATCAAATGAGAAAATATGAAAATATTTCATGAAGAGATCAACATAGAGATAACCATTACATGCAAAAAAGAAAGTGTTGAAATAACAGATGCCATCTTCATATTAATGTGGAACTTGCACAACACTTCTAAGCTTGTTATAAAATATGGCTGTGGCATTCCATGTATTTGTTTAATAAGCATAAAATTTTGAAATATTTCCTCTAAGGAGTTGGCTAGACAAAAGTTGGGGGAAGAAATTTAGTAAAGTAAGGGGATATTTAAATGCAAAACTACACAACAGATACATAATTAGGCAATTATTAGTAATCTGAGGCTACAAGCTTCTGACAAAGGGTGTTACTCTAACATTCATTCTATTGGAAGTTAGTATTAGTTATACACACACATAAACACAGTCCATGCTCAAACAAATTGAGAAAAGACTTGCTTAAAACAAAGTTAAACAGATTTCTAGATATCCTGGAGTAACATGCTAATGTGCATTGTGATTCTCTAAGATGGTGGTACTCAAACTTTAGTGTTTTATCAGCATTGTTAGGAAGGCTTGCTAATACACAGACTGTTGGTCCCTTTCCCAGAGTTGCTGATTCACCAAGTGTAGGGTGAGACCTGAGGATGTGCATACATAATGAAGTTTCTAGTAATGCTGGTGCTCCTAGTTCAGAGACTAGTTTGAAAACCGCTACGCTGAGGGCTAACAATGGAACATGAGTTTCTCAAATATATTTGCAATTTACAAAGCTCTCTATTCCCCTTGTACTCCCAATATCCCATCTTGTAAAACTTTCTACAGAATAAATCTTCCTCCGAACATACTTTGGGAAACAAAAGTCTACAGAGATATGGGTTAAATCTTTTAGGATCTTGTATGTCACATCAAGGAATTAACATTTAAACCATATTAGATGAGGACCATTAGAAGATTTCAAACTTGAGTCTACTTACTTAACTACATTTATGTTTAAATGATTTGGCAGTCGCAGGAAGTTTAAGAGAAGTTAAACTTATGAAATAGGTACTGAGGAAAATTGTAGATTTATGAAACTACTTATGAAATGATTAATAAGTTGATAGAACTCATTGCCTAAGTGGTGAGAAAGAAGAGAGAGAGGGAAAAATCAAGTGGAACTATCCAGAAAGTAATTATGTAGATCAGTCTGGAATTTAAAGCAATATTCTGGACTGCTGATGTAGCTAGAAGAATTCCAGGATATATGTGGTAGCTGAAATTATGGAGTAAATAAGATTCCTCAAAGAGAGGAAGAATATTTGGCAAGAAGGAAGACACTGGGGAAAATAAATCAAAAAAAGGAAAATAATACAATTTTATGAAAGATAGACCTAGATGGGGTAGTGAGGCCCCTGTTGAAATGGGAGAGAATGGAATTCAGTGTATGTGGGGACAAATGGCGTCAAACGAATGAAGAACATGGCTTCTTCCAAGTCAGGCCATAGAGTCTTGCAGATAAGTGAGAAAGAATAGCTAGGAATTTCTACCCTGAGGGAAGAGGAGGAGTAAGTAATAAAGACTTGGGGGCAGCTGTGTGGCTCAGTGGGATAAGGACTCCAACCTCGGCTCAAGTCATGATCTAAGGATGAGTTTGAGCCCCGTGTTGGGCTCTGCACTGACAGTGCAGACCCTGCTTGGGATTCTCTCTCTAGCCCTCCCCTACTTGCTCTCTTTCTCTCTAAATAAATAAATAAATAAATAAATAAATAAATAAATAAAACTTAGGGAAAAAAAGGAAATCAAGGAAATGGTGTTGGATGTGTTACTGAGGCACAGTAAAAGCAGGAATAGAGATTTAAATATCTGGTCAGAGTGCTAGAAGTGCTGGAACAAACATTGATTTTGGTCCAGAGGAAGGTGAAACAGAAACAGAAAGCCCTAAGTAAATGCAAATATTTTGTCTCACTTCTCAGCTTTTGCCAAGAGCTCATAGACCACCACTGTACCTCTTTCCTTTGTTCTTTAATTACATTGTACTACTGAAAAGGCTACAGACAACTATTGTAATTTCTGCATTCTAGAGATGAGAAAACTAAGGCTGACATGGTTTAAAGTGGTCCATCCAAGGGGCACCTGGGTGGCTCAGTCAGTTAAGTGTCCAACTTCAGCTCAGGTCATGATCTCACAGTTCATGAGTTTGAGCCCCGTGTCAGGCTCTGTGCTGGCAGTTCGGAGCCTGGAGCCTGCTTCGGATTCTGTGTCTCCCTCTCTCTCTGCCCTTCCCTGGCTCATCCTCTGTCTCTCTCAAAAATAAACATTAAAAAAATTAAAAGTGGCCCATTTGAGGTCATGTAAGGTCCTAAAAATCAGAACACCCAAACATTATAAACTTCATGTTCTCCAGGGAGCCTACTTTGCTCTGACCCCTTTCTCAATGAGTTAAAAATTATTCCAGTTAAAAAGAAGATAGAGTTGGATTTTGTTTGCTAAGTCATAAAGAAGCAAATTAAGTTACTGATTAATAGAGCTTATGACAGGGTTTATAATTTAAAAAGTTTGAGAGCCAATGCTAAATGGAAACATTAGTAATTTTAATTGATGATCTAAGTCTCTATATCTATATAAAGGGGCATCCTTTTAAAGATGGTATCAATACTTCCCATTATTATTTTTCTTTTTTGCCTCTGGCAAAGTTCAGTTCATCACTTACTTCAACCATTTCCAAGTTTATCATCTTTGATCTACCGACTTTAAAAGTATTTTCTGCTAGTACTCTTAAATGTCACTATCAGAGATGCCTTCTTCTCTCACCAAATTTTACTGATATATATTAAGTAACTTAAACTCTGGAAATGAATGGGAGAGATTTTGGAAAATTGGGATGAATGAGATGGATTTTGATCATACATTTAATGAATAGCCTTTAGTATTCTGGCCATACCATGGATAAGAAAACTAATCTTTCAGTGCAAATAAAGTTGTGCTACCTTTGCCTTTCTGGGACAGCTGGGGCAGAGCATATATTCTGATTCCATGAACTGTTGTATAATTGGCTTTTTAAATCCAGGGCCATGTAAACTGCAACACTGAGAATCTATAAGAAACACACTAAGGAGTGAAATATGAAACTATATTCAAAGAAGCTACTGACCAATGTTTTCTAAGTCTGTCCATACATCATGTACATCAGAATCATCTGGGTTACTTATAAGAAATACATATGACTTTAGAGCCTCTGGTGCAGAATTATAAAATCAGAGTAAATGGAGGTATAGCCTGGGAATCTGGACTTAAACATACAGATATATTCTTCTGAAATCCTCATATTCATAGGAAGAGTCAGGACCCAAGTACTGACTTGTAATTGAGTCAGGTAAAAATAGGCCTTATTTGCTTAGGAAGAAGAGTGATAGAATTCCTTTTAGGTATCAATATCAGTTAGGGATTTGCTAGATTTTACATTTTGTCATGATAACAAAAGACTTCTGTTTTACCTTTACATCTGAGAAATTTTCAACTACATATAGTTCCCTAATTTTAAGAGGAGATGGAATATCTTTCTGGATGTTTATGTGGTCCCTCTTCCAAGTGTTGATAAACTCCTCTGTTAGATCCATTTCTAAAACATTACTTTCTAAATTAACAGTCATTAGGAAATTACTGATCTACGGAAATAACTAAATATATGTTGCTGAGAGCAAAAATCGAGCAACTAGTGGTCTTAAATAAGATTAATTACTGAAAATTAACACTATGCTAATCTAGCTAGAAAGAAAAAAATGCATATATTAGAATAATTCATCTTTACTGCAGCAAAATATTTGAATAATCTTTACTAGGTCCTTTCAATTTCAACAAGTCCAAAATATCTTGACCTTTAAATTGCCAAAACTGCATATCAAAATGTTTGGACATTCTCAATGGCTTTTAACAGCACTAAATGGCTCCTTGAATTTGAACAGATTATACACAGTTAAGTGATCCATAAATACATAACTATAAAGTATCATAGCTCTAAATGTAGATTTAAATATACAAATTACTTAACAGCATGGTGTAATAGAAAAAAACATTGAACATAGAATCAGAAACTTATATTTTGCTCTTAAGTTGATATTAACTTGTACAATTTGGAAAAGGATTTAATTTTTTCAACTTCACATTTCAAATATTGAAATGGGATCACACATACCCAATTCTGTTTCTGATCCTTCTAGCAAGTCTATAGGCAGAATATATTCAATAAGAGGATGTTTATTATTGTAACAGGTGAATACTTGCCTTTAATTAAATTCATAGCATATGGTATATGGTTTACCCAACTGATAACACTCTTATTAGAATCCCTAGAGAGATGCATAAGAAACTTTCTTGAATATGAAACTATTTTAGTGGGTAAACTAATAGTTTTTCCCTCTTCTCTTTATATAAATTAAACTTACATCAAAAAGGAAAAATGCAACCGGTCACATTTGGCTGGCACTTATTTTCCATTGAAGATACTACACCTATAAAAGAACTAGTAGTGCTTAGACAAAACTCAAGAGAACCAAGATAGCTGACTTCAAATACATGATGGGCTGTGGTATAGGAAGAGATTAAAAGATCAATTAGATTTGTCTTGTGTGATTAAGAAAAACCTAGTTCTTGCGAGTAAAATTTTCAATACAGAAGATTTTATTACAGCATAAGGAAAACTTTCTAAATATAATATCTCTCCAAATGTCATAAATCCCTGGAAATTAAGAGGCATGTAGAAAAATCCCTTGTCTACATTGTACCTAAAAATTAACCACATGCCAAGTGTCTTTTTAATATACTTTGATTATATGCCTATAATTACAGAGAAAACATAACCCATAAGCTTTAAGCATTTGATATGATATTGATTAAAAATATATGGTTATTGTTTTTAAGAGCTCTACTGAGGTATAATTAATATACAAAAACTTCAGATATTTAATATATACAGTTTGATAAGTTTGGACATATGCATACCTCCATGATACCACCACTAACAAGGTAATAAACCTATCCATCATTCCCCAAAGTTTCCTTATGTCCCTTTGCTTTCTTCCCCTACCCCACGTGTGATAAGGCATTTAATATGAGATCTAACCTCTTAATGATTTTTAAATGCAAATTATATTGTTAACCATAGGCACTATGTTTTGTACAGCAGATCTCTAGATCTTAATTCATTTGTGTAATTGTAACTTCATACCCCCTGAACATATGGGTATTGTTTTAAATGACTGGAATACATTGTGGCAGAAACTGGATAGCGGTTCCCTAAATCAGTTTCCCCTTTTCCTTGAGTACAGAGTTACATTACAGTGGAGGATTAAAGAGGACTTTAAATTATTTGACATTTTTTCCATTAAAAGGTATGTCTATATTTCCTTCCCTTGAATATGGGTGACTTTTACCAATAGAATATGACAGAAGTGACCTGTTTTCAGGATGGTTTTAAGAAGCTGGCAATTCCCAATTCCTGTCTTTTGGACCACCTGCTCCTGAAATCCAGTCAGTGAACTGTGAAAATGCTAAAGTACTCTTTGGAGAGGTCCACATGGAGAAGAACCAACCAGCAGATGTGGTATAGTTCCCAGCTGACAGCCAGCACCAACTTGCTAGCCATATGAGTAAGCATGTGAGAAGTAGACCTTCCATCTCCACATAGAGCAGAAATGAGACTTTACCACCCAGCCCTGCTTAAATTGCTTATTTGTGACTGAAGTAAGCTATTGTTATTGTCTTAAACCATTAAGTTTTGGGGAGGTTTGGTACTCAGGATAGATAACTGGAACAGAATTTGATACTCGAAGTGGGTCATTAATGTAACACAAACTTAAAACATGAGGCAATGATCTGGGACTAAGTGGTGGTAGGCAGAAGCTAGAAGAATTTCAAGAAGGTTATTAATGAAATCAGAGGACTTGCCTATGAGAACTTGAAGGTCAGTGAGGAAATTGTTTAGGCCAGCTAGAAGGTGACTCCTATTATTTAGTGGGGAAAATTTTCAACACTGTTACCTACAATAAATGCAGGAAGTAGAAAATATAATGTGAGCTGGTGGATTTAGTAGAATGAACATGCCAAGTGGTTTCTTACAACCATGTAGAGTAAGATAATAGCTGGAAAAAAGAAGGGAGCTAAAAACCAAATACATCATTTTCCAAGCAGAATTTATAGGAAATATAGAGAAACCAGGATTTCCTGGGTTCAAAAATAAAACTTTTTCATCCTTAACCCCTCCAGAACGCAAGGCTTTCAATGTGAGAGATAGCTTCAGGGAACATATCAAATCCAGGATGCTTTACTGGTATGACTCTAAGATCATGAAAAATATCTAGGTCCAAAGCAAGTTTTCTGAGAGCTTTATGAATATTTAAGGTATACCTAGTAGAGTTTCTAAGAATCTTAAGGAAGTTGTGCCTTATAGTTCATTTCCACTAGACAGAAAGACTTCTATGAATCTTAAGTTCATTGTCCTATAGCCCATAATTTTCCATCCAAGATAGAGAAGGTCTGTCTCAGAAAGAAACATGAGTGCTATTTTTGTCTAATGGAATGCTTACAGATATTTGAAATAAATTGTATCAGTCTGGACAGAAAGGAATTAAGTTAGTATAAAATGAAAAGAGGATTTTGAATCTCTAAACTTCTATGGGCAAGAAGTAGACTAGAAGGCTACTCAGTTGCAACAATGAAGAAGGATAAATGACGTAGGGTCAAGGCTAAAAGCCCAGAAAATGGAGCCAAGAGTCAAAGAGAATAATTTCCAGACAGCAGGACTAAGCTCCAAGTAAGAACTGACAACGTGTTCCTAGCTACATTTCAGAATTTCTATGGACAAGTGACTGTCATGTGCCTATTTTTTAACAGAAATATCTGTTTCTGTTATACTATTTCCATGTCACCACTGTATATCGGGCATGTGGGGGGGGGGCAGACAACATGGCTGTGTAGTTTACAGATATTTAGATCAAGAGGAACCACACTTCAGAAATGGGACCAACAGAGCTTCATTTGCATCTGGACATAATTTAGAGTGATTTTGAAACTCAAGCATGAACCAGATACTATAATAGGAAAATAATTTTGTAAGGTGTTGGGAGTGCAATTTACACTTGAGACAAATGTAATCAATCTATGGAGAGGCCCACAAGGAAATACACTAAGGTTCCTTGATATCACCTTCAGCTAAGCCTTCAGAAGCTTTCATCTAAAAGATGACAGCTGTTTCCAACTTTCCAGCCATGTGTGTAAGCCATCTTGGAAGTGGACTTCTGCCTCCACCCCCCCACCCCCAACCCTGAGCTCTAATAGAGCCATCTCAGTTAGTGCTTCATGGAGCAGAGATAAGCCATCCCAACTGGGTCCTGTCCAAATAGCAGACATAGATTAATAAACAAGATAATTTTTTTAGCCACTGAGATTTGGTATTGTTACACAGCAACAGGTAAGCAGAACAACTTTATTTCCCAGCCTCCTTTGCAGGTAGTTGTGGAAATGTAACCAAGTGCCAGCCAGTAGAATGTGAGCAGAAGTGCTATAGCATACTAACCTTGCACACATAATCCTCTATGCTCTTTTCTTCTAGTTTGCTGTGCAAAAGCACAGCCACTTTACTATCATGTTTAAGATGGTAGAATCATAAGAAAGGGACTTGGTTCTCTAAAACGCTGCTGGAAGACTGAATAAGGTGTTTGTGGATACAGGGTCATATTCCTTCAGCACACCTGATATCAATGCATCTCTGGTGAGCAATTCCATGTACGTTGCCAGAGTCCCAAATGAAGCACTTCCTGCAATGTCTCTCTGCTTTGCTGCTTGGGGCCTCTTATAAAATCACAGGTAGCCATTCTGTGCACATTCAAGTGCACATTCAAGTGGCCCAGAGGTGTGAAAAGGGTCAATAGCTCAGTCTCCTGTATTAGTTTCCTAGGGCTACCATGACAAAATACCACAGACTTGGCAGGTTTAAACAGAACTGTGTTCTTTCACAGTTCTGGAGCTGAGAAGTCCAAAATCAGGATGTTGGCTGGGTTGCCTCTTTCTAAAGGTTGAATTTCTTCCATGTCCTTCTCCTAACTTTTGATGACTGGCCAACCTATGACAGTCTTTGGTCTGCATATGCATAATTCCAACCTTTGCCTCTATATTTATATGTTCTTTCTTTCTGTGTCTGTTGTCTTCTTTCCTGCCTCTTATTAAAACATCTGTAATTGCATTTAAAACCTTACTCTTATCTCTAGATGCTTATTTTAATTATATCTGCAAAGGTCTTTGCTCCATATAAGGTCACACTCTGAGGTTCTGGGTGGACATATCTTTTGGGGAGACACTATTCAACCACTACACTCCCACCCTCCATTGGAATAATTGTGAGGTATGTTCTTTTTTTTTATATATATATATGAAATTTATTGACAAATTGGTTTCCATACAACACCCAGTGCTCATCCCAAAAGGTGCCCTCCTCAATACCCATCACCCACCCTCCCCTCCCTCCCACCCCCCATCAACCCTCAGTTTGTTCTCAGTTTTTAACAGTTGTGAGGTATGTTCTATGTGGTTTCCCACTAGGCTCCCAAGGGAACAGAGCCTCAACTGACAACATAGACAAAAGCTCATTCTAGCACCTTTTATTGCTTTTCTGATTTCCACATCTTCTGTTTCTCCACCTATTAAACTTCTCTTTCTAGGGTCACGTCTCAAATAAACTATGACAAGTTCCTTTTGTAGGCTCTGCTTTCAGAGAATCCAAAGTGTGACAGGAAGAACCACTTGTATATTCAAGAGCATCCAGTTTTACAGATTTTACATGAGTAAGAATAAAACATGGCTCATATTTGAGTTTATTTTTCTAAGCAGATGGTTTTATCTGAATTAATACAACCCCATTGCTCTTTATAAATGTGAACTCTCTGTAGGCTTTTCTGGATATGTTTTAGGTATCATCCACATTTTCCTTTTGTTTCTGTCATTATCTTCTAAAACCCTTTCTGTCTTTAAAGGAATCTCGAAGCACAGTGAAAATCCTTACATTTTATCTGCTCAAGCTTAGCTATTCTTAGAAGTTTCAGGAAAGTGATTTTTAAATATTTTATCCTTCAAATTGATAATTTCTTTCAAAAAGGGAATACAACTGTTAAAAGAAGCAGTTACAACTGGATATTACACTGCAACAATTTGAAGTATACTGTCTCTTTTCAATGGATTAAAAATTCTCCTAAGAAATAATAGTGGGCCTGGGTTGCTCAGTTGGTTAAGCATCTGACTCTTGATTTTGGCTCAGGGTCATGATCTCACGTTTCATGAGTTCGAGCTCCACATTGGGCAGTGTGGAGCTTTCTTGAGACTCTCTCTCTCTCTCTCTCTCTCTCTCTCTCTCTCTCTCTCTCTCTCCCCCCCCCCACCCCACCTTCTCTCTCTCTCAAAATACATAAATAAACTTTTTTTAAAAAAAGAAATAGTAATGTCTCTCTCTCCAAATATGAAGAACCCAAGGAAATGAAATAGAGGGAATTAGAAAGTCACAGAAATTTTGCTGCTAAGCAGGTGTATTTATTTTCTGTTGCTTTGTGACAAATTACCCTAGTTTTAGCAGCTTTAAATAGCAGACATTTATTGTCTGACAGTTTCTATGGGTCAGGCATCCAGGCTTGGCATAGCTGGGTACTCTGCTCAGTGTCCCACAAGGCTGTAACCAAGGTGTCAGCCAGGAATGGGATCTCATCTGAGGCTCAGGGTCCTCAGGATGGGATCACATCTGAAGCATGTCTATGTGACTGTTGGCAGAATTCATTTCCTTCTATCTGTAGAACCCAGAGAAACTTGTCCTCCAAATGCAGAAAAGGGCCAAGTTTTATTTTAAAGGGTCACCAATTAGGAGGTCTACCCAGTTTAATCCCTCTTTTCATTAATTCACAGCCAAACTGATTAACGACCTTAATTAATCTGTAAAACCCTTTTGCATTTACTACATAACATTTTCTAAACATGGGTTTAAATTTCTGTTTTAGGTTTATGTGTTTTCTTTGTTTGTTTTGCCATATTCTGTTGGCTAGAAGCAAGTCACAGATTCTTCCCACACTTCAGGGAAAAGCATTATACAGGAGCATGACTCATTGAGAGTTGTCTTAGAACTCTGCTAACCACTGCTGGGTAAAAGTTATTTTAACACTTTATTCAGGGGCTTGGGGGAGGGAGATGATGTTACAAAGTCCAACCTGCTGAATGGTTGAATAGATATTCTGAGTAAGCCTCTCAGCTGACACAACTGAGATGCTGAATGAAGAGTTGTGATTTGTAAAATACACAATCATTTTACAACGCAGCTTTACATTATCTTATAAAATCAATTATAAAGATATGCTAACTCCTAATAATTCCACTTATAGGTATATACCCTAGAGACACTTTTCCATTCATTCACCAGGAGCCATCTACAGAAATGTCTAGAGAAGCACTGTCTACAATAGCCACACTTCTCAAACTGGAAACAACCCAACTCTCTATCATCTGCAGAATATATAAATTGTGATTTATTTGTATAATGGAATTTCCATAGAGTACTGAAAGTGAATGGCCAACTGTGCAGTAGATACTGTGGTGTTCTGCTCAGATTCCCTCTTTAGGGCCAAGCACAATTCCCTTGCTGCTGGTAATAGCAGCTGCTGAAAGAGTATAGATGTGTTCTTTACTGGGAATTGCACTCAGAAGCAAGGAACTGATTCACCCAAGTTACTCCCTCTTCTAAAATGCAGTACTAATGATCAGCTTATGCTGTGATACCATAGCTCTGTTACTTTGCCTCTACTGGGGTCAGTTCTAAAGAGCAATCCCACCTCCAGGCCTTCCTGTAGGATTAACTGAACTCGCATATATAATCATATTGTAAGTCAGCTTCTCCACCTGTTGGATCCTGCCTTTCTTGCTTCCTTATAGATGTCTCTGTAGAGCTGTGTCGTCAAATACCATAGCCCATTAGCTACATGAAGATCTTTAAATTTATATTTAAATTCATTCAAGGGGAGTCTGGGTGGCTCAGTCAGTCAAGCATCTGATTTCAGCTCAGGTCATGATCTCACAGTTAGTGAGTTCGAGCCCTGTGTCAGGCTCTGCAATGATGGCTCGGAGCCTGGAACCTGCTTCGGATTCTCTGTCTTCTTCTCTCCCTCTCTCTCTCTGCCCCTCCCCTGCTTGCACACTCTCTCTCTTTCAAAAGTAAATGGATAAAACATTTAAAAAGTTAAATTAATTCAAATAGTCAATAGTCATATGTGGCTATAGGCTATGGCCACTATATAAGGCAGTGTAGATATAGAACACTTTCACTATTACATAAATTTCCATTGGACAGCACTGCTTTAGAGCACTCTTAGGTAGAACTGCATGTGATTCTCCACCTTGGAATCTGTTTCTAGGGACTCAACCTAAAATAAACTGTGACATACAGCACATATAAATCTGAAATACATAATGCCAAGGAAAAAGACCATGACACAGAAGAGCATATTCAGTATGATTCCACTTACATCAATTTAAAAACAAGTAAAATTAAATAGATTTAAGTAAATAACTTATTTATTAAAGTTTATTTATTTATTATTATTTTAAAATGAAATTTATTGCCAAATTGGTTTCCATACAACATCCAGTGTTCATCCCAACAGGTACCCTCCTCAATGCCCATCACCTCAGTTTATTCTCCCTCCCACCCCCATCAACCCTCAGTTTAATCTCAGTTTTTAAGAGTCTCTTATGTTTTGACTCCCTCCCTCTCTAACCTTTTTTTTTTTCTTTCCCTCCCCATGGTCTTCTGTTAAGTTTCTTAAGATCCACATAAGAGTGAAAACATATGGTATCTGTCTTTCTCTGTAGGGCTTTTTTCACTTAGCATAACACTGTCCAGTTCCATCCACGTTGCTACACAAGGCCATATTTCATTCTTTCTCATTGCCAAGTAGTATTCCACTGTGTATATAAACAACAACACTTTCAACAATAGCCAAATTATGGAAAGAGCCTAAATGTCCATCAACTGATGAATGGATAAAGTTTATTTGTGAGAGAGAAACAAAAAGAGAGAGACAGAGAGAGCAGGATCAGGGGAGAGAGAGAGAGAGAGAGAGAGAGAGAGAGAGGAACCTAAGCACGCTCTGTGCTGTCATGAACTGTAAGATCATGGCCTGAGCTTAAATCAAGAATTGGATGTTTAACTGACTGAGCCACCCAGGTGTCCCTCATTATTTTTTAAAGCCTAAATGTTTATGAGTTTTTCTTAAGATATTTTTCAAAATAAGAATTTAAGAAGTACTCTGGGCTCTTAATAAAAGGAGATTATTGAGAACAGGTACAAATAAGATAAAACCCACCAATATGACATATGACCATTATTAAGGAGTAAAAAACTGGAGTAAAACCATAGGTAAATCATGAGAATCCAGTAATTTCCCATGGAAATAAGATTAGAGATACCAAGCAGAGTTGTAAGACCTATAATTTCATTACATCACATTGAAACTTTCTGTAAGATGTCTTATCCACAAGAGACTAGTTAACTAAGAACTACTGACAAGCCTCAGACCATCAAAAGAATTTTGAGATGAGTTGGATATGTTTATTCAACTTGGGAACTTAACAGAGTGCCATGTTGATGACAAGAAGGGAGGATGGGTAGTGTTTTTACTGGACCTAAGGGCATCTGTTCTATACATTTCCTACAAATGGTTAATAATCATTCCAAGTAAAAAAATAATTAATGGACATTTACATTCTAATGAA
Source organism: Lynx canadensis (assembly GCF_007474595.2). Lineage (NCBI taxonomy): Eukaryota > Metazoa > Chordata > Mammalia > Carnivora > Felidae > Lynx > Lynx canadensis. The sequence goes on from NC_044308.2 coordinate 49,771,649, forward strand.
GATTGATATTTTGTTTTTTAAGCTTGTGTCAATTGTATTTTTTTAAATTTAGATTTATTATGCTACTTATAAGAAATTTACATGCTTATACCTTATCCAGATACTAAGGTGAAAGATTCTTAGTATAGATCAAAAGCTGTAAATAGTCTTTGGAGTACTGGCTTGTAAAATGAAATCTATAAATAAAAAGATGACAAATGTCATTTTAGATATCAGAAGGATCAACTAGAAAACACTAAATTCCTATTTTGTCAAAAGTAGATTAAAAGTCAAGATAGAGTCAGGGGTAATTTGAGAAGAATTAGCATTGAGGTACCTGCAAATGTTGTCATGATACGATATAACTGTGAGACTGCTCACAGTCCAAGAGTTGTAGAACTGAAAAGAGCTTTAGAGATTTCAAGGGCTATTTTTTCTCTAGGCTTAATGCAAGTAAGCAAAGTGTATGCCTAAATGTCTGTATTTCCTTGTGAGGAATTTATTGATTATATGTAGTGAGCTAAATTGCTTGAGGGTAATTCAAGTTTCCAAAATTTATGTGAGACTTAGCAAAAATAGACAGTCACTAGGGTGCTGTTTTTCTAAAGCTGATTATTTATCAATGTTTAACAGCCATGCTAAATGGGGTCAGTAAAAGGATCAGGTATCAGTTGACTTCCATCTCCTACTGGTTTTTTTTTTTTTTTTATCTGTGCATAGAGGGAGATTCAAGTAGTTGATGAAAGCACTAAATAAATGCTGTTTATAGAAATGTCATGTGTTAGCTCTATAGCATTGCCATAATATACCAGTGATAATGACATAGAAAAATTCAATGGCATTCAATACAACCAATGAGTTCATAAGAAACAAATGTTGTCTATTATTTCTTATCACCATTAAAAACATGAGTAGAGTATGCAGTCAACGCTGAGGATCTCTGACTAATCAGAGATTCTAATACAACCAACTATCATTTTCGTTAAAATAGTAGAAAATGTTAAGATCGATAACTAGAAAAGGACAGGCCCTCATATCCTTTTGGTTTTCCCCTTTATTTCCTCTTTGAGGCATGCAAGTTGACTGATCCAAGGGGCACTTTTCTTCATTGCTCATTCACCCAATAGAGGAAATATAAATCAGTGAAAATTTAATCAATAAAAAATAGAAAAGGAAAATCTAAGAATCTCAAACTAGATTAACTCATCAGCAAATAACCAAAGGAATGCTATGCTTTCTCCATATCCTATCTTTAATTTTACAGCTGATAGCATCCATCTAGTATTTCCTTCTGGACTTATCAATTCATTGGGTAAACATAAAATTGGTGGTGCATTTTTTTAAATTATATGGCTTCTTATTAATGCCTGAATCATTACTTACAAATTTACTGTTTCATAGGGAACAGTGATCCAAATAGTCAATTACCAATTTAGTTGTAAATGTGGCTTGCAATAAGCAAGTAAAGAAAAGAAAGGGATTCAGCAAAGGCATTATTTCTGTTGAGGGAGAAAAATCTCCAAATTAACCTTGCCTGAAATTACTGCAGTTCAAAACTAACAACATTAAAATGAAATAAAAAGGTAATACCCCACCGTTCAACTGGTGGAACCAACATTCAAAATTCAACTTTTCTTTGGTTCATAATCCTTTAACCTACACTGTCTATTTATGTAATTTTCTTGTGGATGTAAAAACACAACTTTATCACTTGTAATTAGACAAAACCCTTTTTTTCCTTCATTTGTAGCTCTGGTAGGTCCTTATAAGGTATATTTGAACAAATCATTATTTCATGAAAGAGATGATTCTAACGACAAATGGAAGAGAGGATTATAGTTTTTGTGCTGTTATTTTTAATTAAAAAACTATAGTTGAAATAAATTTATAGTTGTTCAGCACAGTAATGCCATACTGACTCATTTATTCTCTGGACTTAATGAAAAAGACTGCTCAACCTTAATAATAATAGAAGAATCATATTAAAAAGTTCTGTTTAACAAATGCCTACTCCGTTTCAGTTTCTAAAACAGGAGCTTTGCAGTCATGACAGACATTTAACACAATTGTTTATGTAATTATTGACCTAGATCTATTTTATGTAACAGAAAACCAAATCTCCCTTGCTGCAAAAATTATCTGCATTGAATGTAAATACCAGGCATACAGCAGGCACTCATTGAGGAGTTTTTAAGATAACAAACAGGAATTGGTTGTCAGAATCATTATGTTTTAGGAGCAGGTGTTGGGAGAAGAAGTGAGGCTTAGGCAAGTTAAACAACTTGTTTAGGTAACACTGCTTAACCAGTACTCAAATCCCATTTTGTCAGGAGAAGTAAATACACAAAGTACCATGTATTGTTTCCCAGAAGAGATTACATCTGACTTGGTTATATAAAGAAGGTCTGATAGTGAACAAACTACCAAGGCACAGGGACAGGGTAAAAGCAAACACATCCTGACTCTCACAATAGTAAAAAGGACATTTCTTAGATCTGTGAACAATCCATTCTATAGATAACACTGTTCTTGAATAATGAGTTTCAAGTAATAAAAGTTTCAAGTAATGGGCCATCTGTGGCTTACAATATAAGGCAAAGAATCAGTGGTAAGAAACACTTGTTAATATTTACTGGAATGCAGGTCTGGAACTAGGGTGAAATAAGCCTTGAGTGGAAAACTTAAGAGTCAATCCTACACTTGTACAATCCAGGGGATCTTATCCTAGTGGAGCCGGTCCAACTCAAGTGTTGTCAACAGTGTGAATTTTCAATAGTCGCTCTAAGTTCCAGAGCTGTGTTTTTCAACATGAAGCCACTAGTCAAATGTGGCCATTTAAATTTAAATATAATTAAAATTTGGTTTCTCTAGCCACAGTACCTATAATTTCTTGAATCATTTGCATTTTCCCTTTAGAAACTTTTCAATATTTATTTTGAATTCATTCATTCATTCCACCAGTATTATTGAACATATAACAAGTATAAGGCACTGCGTATAGGTGAGGAAGAAGAAGAAAGGTATTCTCAGAAATGAATCTGATGCAAATCCTTCTTCCAAAGGGCCTATGGTGTAATAGGTAAGCTAAGACTTGCAAAAAATAACAATAATAGGAAGTGAAACTATTCCCAAGTAAGAAGTCAGACTGAGGAGAAATTATTTACTGTGAGATCTATCAAGAAATCTTTATACTTTTAATTTTTTTCAACGTTTATTTATTTTTGGGACAGAGAGAGACAGAGCATGAACGGGGGAGGGGCAGAGAGAGAGGGAGACAGAGAATCGGAAACAGGCTCCAGGCTCTGAGCCATCAGCCCAGAGCCCAACGCGGGGCTCGAACTCACCGACCGCGAGATTGTGACCTGGCTGAAGTCGGACGCTTAACCGACTGCGCCACCCAGGCGCCCCTATACTTTTAATTTTTTGAGGAACCTCCACACTGTTTTCCAGAGCGGCTACACCAGTTTGCATTCCCACCAACAGTGAAAGACGGTTCCCGTTTCTCCATATCCTCTCCAGCATCTATAGTCTCCTGATTTGTTCATTTTGCCCACTCTGACTGGCGTGAGGTGATATCTGGTTTTGATTTGTATTTCCCTGATGAGGAGCGACGTTGAGCATCTTTCCATGTGCCTGTTGGCCATCTGGATGTCTTCTTTAGAGAAGTGTCTATTCATGTTTTCTGCCCATTTCTTCACCGGATTATTTGTTTTTCGGGTGTGGAGTTTGGTGAGTTCTTTATAGATTTTGGATACTAGCCCTTTGTCTGATATGTCATTTGCAAATATCTTTTCCCATTCCATTGTTTGCCTTTTAGTTTTGTTGATTGTTTATCTACCCTATGACCCAGCAATAGCATTGCTAGGAATTTACCCAAGGGATACAGGAGTACTGATGCATAGGGGCACTTGTATCCCAATGTTTATAGCAGCACTTTCAACAATAGCCAAATTATGGAAAGAGCCTAAATGTCCATTAACTGATGAATGGATAAAGAAACTGTGGTTTATATACAAAATGGAATACTATGTGGCAAGGAGAAAGAATGAAATATGGCCCTTTGTAGCAACGTGGATGGAACTGGAGAGTGTGATGCTAAGTGAAATAAGTCATACAGAGAAAGACAGATACCATGTTTTCATTCTTATGTGGATCCTGAGAAACTTAACAGAAGACCATGCGGGAGGGGAAGACAAAAAAAGGTTAGAGAGGGAGGGAGCCAAAACATAAGAGCCTCTTAAAAACTGAGAACAGGGGCACCTGGGTGGCTCAGTCAGTTCAGCGTCCGACTTCGGCTCGGGTCATGATCTCGCAGTTTATGAGTTCGAGCCCCGCATCAGGCTCTGTGCTGACAGCTCAGAGTCTGGAGCCTGCTTCACATTCTGTGTCTCCCCGTCTCTCTCGGCCCCTCCCCTGCTCATGCTCTGTCTCTCTCTGTCTCTCAATGAATAAACATTAAAAAAAAATTAAAAAAAAAACTGAGAACAAACTGAAGGTTGATGGGGCGTGGAAGGGAGGGGAGGGTGGGTGATGGGTATTGAGGAGGGCACCTGTTGGAATGAGCACTGGGTGTTGTAGGGAAACCAATTTGACAACAAATTTTATGTTTGAAAAATAAATGAATAAAAAAATAAAAAGACATCTTTATAGATAAATACTATTTAAATTGAGACTGTCAGCGTAGGTAGAGCTGGAACATGTGAATATAGTAACAGGAAAGCTTTATTGAAAAAAAAAGGCAGAAAAGGAAGAAAATGTGAACCATATAGGAGAGGATCTGTTTGGTTTGCTTTGAATATAAGATGTATGGGAATTGGTATGCTTTGTTATGTTTTCTTGGTAACTTCTGATAACTTTTAAGAGTTTTAATATAAAGATTCACTATCAAAGCTTGAAATTAATAAGTAATCATTATGTTATTAATAGCTCATCTCATGCATAATCAACTTTCATGATTGTAAGGTCATTTTTAGCTCCTAAGGTTCATGAGAAAACAGCAACACTAGAGTGCAATAATTCTTGATCTAAGTGGGTCTTAGGGACTAATGTCCTGCTTTGCTTTCTGTTAACTTTAGTGCCTTGCAGCACTTAGATAACTGAGTGTATCAAACACATACAATCGAGTGCTTTCCAAATACATCATAAAGACAGGTTGGTTATTTTTCAGAGAAATGAAGAAAAATATCTTCTATGGATTTTCTGTACAGTGTTTGTGAGCACTGAGGCACTATGCCACAATAAAACACCATCCGTTTGCAAGTTGATGGTTAACAGAGATATCACTGAGAGACTTCCTCTTCTTATCAATGTGTCAGACTTGTTTCTTGAAGCAAACTGGAATTAGAATTGCTGCCTATATCCTGAGTCAAACAATTAGTCATTTTCAAACCAATTAACAGATAATATTTATGATTCTAGCACACAAACCATGTAGAACCAAGATACCAAAAAGAACAACAAAAAACTACAGGTACAAGTTAGAGATGTGTGTGTGTGTCTGTGTGCACATAAGTAAAATAATAAAATGTTTTCAGACAAGAATGCTTTTTACCTCAGGGATCTAACTTTGGGCTAGGGGATAAATCTCAGGGAAAATACAAAGCAGGATTAAAATCCACATCTGTAAAGCCATAAGGGAAATCTGGAAGGGCTAAACATAAGTACCCTAAGCTGTCAGCTTCTTTATAACATTTTGCCATGTTATGGAATGAAATCTGTTGTACAGCAGGTAGGAAATGCATCAATAAAATTATATGTAGATGAACATCAGTAATTAATTCTGAATAATAGGATAGTCATAATTAAAAGATGCTTTTAAAGTAAAAATAAGGTCTTTGTATCTGAGGGAGTGATGCTTGATCTCAAATGGAGCCATTAATAACAATAGGAAATAACACACAGGCAATGTCCTAAAGTGCTTTTCTACTATGGAACGACTAACCAAATCCTCCTAGACTACTTTTACCTATAATGCTTCAAAGGTCATACAAGTTAACATAATTCTAAATACCTTCAAAGTGCAGAAAACTGGTACATTTTTCATCCTTTAGAAAAAACCAGTATTTTTACAACTGAATAAGATGAGCAGTCTAAGTGCTAATCCTTCATAAAACACAGTGTAACAGAACAAGTCCTAAAGAATGTTTCACTGTGGTCACAAGGATGGAGCTGCTTCTGGGAGTCCAGTGTGAGCAACGGGACAAAGGGGAGCTTAAGAAATTTGTCACATGAGTAATGACCAGAAAGACACTCTTCTCATAAAGGCTGAGTCTCCCAGTACTTATAGCTGACATGTAAAATTGTAAATTAATATGGATTTCTATGCAGATTACTATGTAATGCAAAGGATATCTTGCAAATAGAAGAAATAAATTTGAATAAATGAAAAATACTTCAGTGCAGTGCTCATGGGCAGTGCCCAGAGAATCACCCTTCCCCCAAGGTATTATGAAGATGATGAAGAGATTTCTGGTGGGCACAGTGAACTTAGCTTCTGGAGGTGAGCAGACTAAAGTGGGGAGAAGGGTACAGAGGAAGCAGCTCAGTGAGGTCACTGAATTTAGTTAAGTCAGGGACAGAGCAGGGACAGCTAAGACTGAGAGGGTCATTGAAACAGTCTAGGGCTGTGACAGAGAACAGTTTAATGCTCGGGATGGGATCTCCTCTGTCAGGCAAAAAAGAAATGTCAGCCAAATTTAGAATGGAGAGGCTGCACCATCTCAGTAGCTAGATTCTTTGCAATTCAATCAAAACTACTGCTCCAGATGTGGTGCTAGGAACAGCAATGGCATGTGGAATTGAAGTAGCCTGCATAGCGGTTATGACCCAGTTGGATTGGTCTTACGTCCAGCCAAAAGTGGTCCTAGTATGCTAGAACGCATTTCTGGTATGTGTGAACGCATTTTCTAGTTCACATAGTTTTCTAGTTCACACCACTACTGATCAGCAAGAATCAATCACTAGACAAGTGTGCTACCAGCACTTTCTAGAAACAAATTACATTAAATAAGGTCCATGAAGTCACCTAAGGAGGGACACACTTAGGACAATCAGTACTACATTACATTTCCAATGTCTTGAGGTGAACCTTAGATCTGGTACCTCTATTTTCCATAAAAGTTTTAGACTTTTTTATTTAGATTCATATCAGTTTGCTTCCATAAAAGAAGTTACTAAATTGAATTTATACTGTCCGTCACTAAAAGTACAAACTGTTATCAGGTCAGTCAGATTACAAGAGCATCTGCCACTCTGAAGATGAAAGGAAATGAATCTGAATGTGAACAAAATAGCATTAAACCTCAGTAGGCTCCCTACGCTTGAGAAAAATGAACACTGAAATAGGGCCCTGCTCAAATACCAAGAGCACAGGGCTTTCATGGAAGCTGATGCCTTTCCCTCTCACAGCAGCTCTGAGGATAATTAATTACAAATAAAATATGATTTTCATCTCAAAAACTGAACCATTTTCAGGCAGTTTAATTTTTTTCATTTCAGGTCAGTTTTCTAATACTCAAGGAGCCACCTAATTCACTTAGGTCCAGCTATATCAAATAGATAACGTCACGGTTTATAATCTTTAAGTATCAAGATACATGTATTCAATTTTCTCCCATAGATCCTATCACTTCTTCTTTCACACCACATCAGTTAAGCAAAAATCTCTTTCTCATGTTTTGCTCTCCAGTGATACGTAAAGATCAAGATGGAGTTTTTAATCAGCATTCAGGGCTCAGAGTACGGATACTAAATTGATGTAACTTCAGCCAAAATGAAAGAAACAAAAAATTTTTTTTTTAATTTTCCTTTACAAAAAGGTATGATTCCTGCTGGATTTTTTAATACCCTGAAAATGCATTTGATTTTCCCTTACTTTTTACGAACACCTACAGTTATCCAGGATCCCCAAGTTAGAAAACCTTATTTAAAAGATGAGGTTTGAGGCACCTGGGTGGCTCAGTCAGTTAAGGGTCTGACTTCAGCTCAGGTCCTGATCTCACAGTTTATGGGTTTGAGACCCACGTTGGGCTCTGCGCTGACAGTGTGGAGCCTGCTTGGGATTCTCTCTCTCTCTCTCTCTCTCTCTCTCTCTCTCTCTCTCTCTGCACCTCCCCCACTTGTGTGCATGATCTCTCTCTGCGTGTCTCTCTCTCTCTCAAAAATAAATAAACGTTAAAAAAAATAAAAGATAAGACTTTAATCTTTCCGTATGCATTATTCTTACTCAACATACACTGAAGACCTGGGATATATTTTCATAAATAAATTATTTCATCAAGAACAAGTCAGGATCGGGGCGCCTGGGTGGCGCAGTCGGTTAAGCGTCCGACTTCAGCCAGGTCACGATCTCGCGGTTCGTGAGTTCGAGCCCCGCATCGGGCTCTGGGATGATGGCTCAGAGCCTGGAGCCTGCGTCCGATTCTGTGTCTCCCTCTCTCTCTGCCCCTCCCCTGTTCATGCTCTGTCTCTCTCTGTCCCAAAAATAAATAAACGTTGAAAAAAAAAATTTTAAAAGAACAAGTCAGGATCTATTAGAAAATGAACTTAAGCTGGATTACCCAAATAGCCCATTAGCTGCTCTCCTTGCTTATAGTCTCAACCCTCCGATTAATTCTCTATTCTGCAGCCAGACCCTTCTTTATAGAACACAAATCTGATCATGCCATGTTTCTACTTAATATTTTAGAAGCACTGCATTTCCTTCAGAATAAATCCAAACTCCTTAATTTAGCTTACAAAGCATCTGCTTTTCTCTTCAGTCTCATCTGATTTCACCAGTACTGCTTTCACTATTATTACCATTAAAAGATTTGTGATTAAGCCTCATGACCAGATTGGCACTGTGGCTGGTCACTGTTGTTCCAGCTTTCGGTTTTGGGAAGGATGAAACCCCCTCATAAGCCTCTGAGGTTTTGCATATGTGCAGCCCTCCTTCATTTTGTAATGATCTCTCTTGACTCTTTTCCCCCGCCATATGCCATCCTTCTTTTTCCTAATACACCCTGCTGCTTAACTCTTACTTATTCTTTATATTCTTTCTTACTTTTTATATGTGTTCTTGGAAGTCACTTCTTCATGAAAGCCTCCAATGATCCCCTTTAATCCCTTGCAGGGCAGTATTTGAGCCTCCTCTGTGTTCACAAAACCCTCCATCTTTTCTTTCTGACAGTTCTTTCTACACTGTATCATAATTACCCTTTGAGTTTTGGGTACATCAGCGATTCTCAAACCTGAGTATCAGAATCACCTGTAAATGAAAATACAGAATGCTAGATCCCAGCCTTAGAGTTTCTGATTCAATAGCTCGTGTGCGTGCATGCGTGTGTGTGTGTGTGTGTGTGTGTGTGTGTGTGTGTGTGTGTAGGGGCTGGGTGGGGGGCTCTGATGTGCATTTCTAAGTTCCCAAATAATGTTGATGTTACCGGTCTATGGCCATACTTTGTTAACTGCGCAGTGGAAAATGAACTTCAAAAGCGAGGCTTTGAGTTATTCACCTTGGCATCCTAGCATCTATCTTAGTGTCTTATACACAAATTTTTCATTGCATGGATTGACAAATTTGGAGGGCTTAAACCACCTCACACATAGAGATAATGGTGAAGTAAGAAAAAATTTATCTTTGGGGCTTCCCTTGCTCAATATTTACCAGATTTCCTAGTATTTCTTTCTTTTTTTTTTTTTAATTTTTTTAAGGTTTCTTTATTTTTGAAAGAGAAGACAGAGTGCGAGTGGGGGAGGGGCAGAGAGAGAGGGAGACACAGAATCCGAAACAGGCTCCAGGCTCTGAGCTGTCAGCACAGAGCCCGACGCGGGGCTCGAACTCACGGACCTTGAGATCATGACCTGAGCCGAAGTCGGCCGCTTAACCGACTGAGCCACCCAGGCGCCCCCAGATTTCCTAGTATTTCAACATCTACCATGGTCACCACTATGTTTTCACACAAATTTTCAACATTTAAATTGATTAGGAGAATAATCTAGAGTGCACATTGTTCAAATAGAATGTCTCCCCCTTTTTTTTTTAACTAAAAGAGTCAAATATCTTTGAACAACACCATAATTAGCATAGCCAATCCTATATGGCTTTTGATAATAACTGAAAAAACATTAAAATTATTTCTAAAAGGCAGAATATGTTTTTTTTTAGAAAGTGCTATGCTAAGAACAAATACAATTTATGTGGAAAACCACAGCATAGTTTCTTGAAAGGATTAAAGCATTTGTGTTTGTTTGTACTCCCCACTCCTCAGCTTCCCCAGTTATTCCCGTAGTCATTTTTCCCTAAAAAGTTTACACCTACTAATTTATCTATTTTTAAAGTAACTTTGGAGGCTTCAAATTTTTTAAAGTATATGAACTTGAGGAAACCTCTTTTAATGTCTTCTTTGTCTTTTAAAACATTTATTAGTGTACAAAAATCTATGAGGAATTGCATAGTATTAACTAGTAAAATTTAGGGCTTGGGTGTTTTGTTTTGTTTTTGTTTTTAGAATTTCAGATAATGAGGTAAGAATAGAAATAAAAAATTTTATTCCTAAGCCTAATTTAATAATTCTTTTCACATTTGCTATGTCACGAAAGCAATTTACAGAAATATTTGTTAGATACTATAATAAGCCTTTTTTTTTCTTACAGTATTCCACACTATATTTTATTTTTTTTTTTTTAATTTTTTTTTTTCAACGTTTATTTATTTTTGGGACAGAGAGAGACAGAGCATGAACGGGGGAGGGGCAGAGAGAGAGGGAGACACAGAATCGGAAACAGGCTCCAGGCTCTGAGCCATCAGCCCAGAGCCCGACGCGGGGCTCGAACTCACGGACCGCGAGATCGTGACCTGGCTGAAGTCGGACGCTTAACCGACTGCGCCACCCAGGCGCCCCTCCACACTATATTTTAAAAAGAAATGGAATACAAAGCAAAGCACTATTGGTTGATTTGATTCTGCACTGTAATTCATACTTCACTTTTTTTCCAAAGTTGCTGTAAAACATTACTGTAAAACAATGTTTCCATGACAACTTACATCATAACAAACTCCAGATGAGGCACAAATTTAAACATGAAGAAACTATCAAAATTCTAGATTAAAAAAAATGGGATCAGATTTTTACAATCGTCGCAAAATAGGGAAAGTAGTGCTCATTAGGATATAAACTCTAGAAGCTATAAAATGAAACACCTAACAAAGTAATTTAAAAAGTATACACATGGAAAATGCTAAAAGCTAAGTAAGAGAGGACAGGACAGAAATTATGTTGGCAGCATTTATCAAGACAAAGATCAATTTATTTAATAGAGAATGATATCCTATAGATCAAAAATCCATAAACCAATAAAAAAAAATGAACAAAACTTTGATGAGGCATGAATTGGCTTTTTAACACATGAAAAGTGTTTAAACTCATCGCTAATAAGGTAAATTCAAGTTAAAAGTCCTCAGTGATAATTTATTATATTTATCATATCAAGAAGCAAATGAAAAAAAAAACAACTTTAGTAGAACAATGTATTAGGGAGATGTGGAGGAAAAGTCTTTTTATATATTACTAGAGAAACTGAAAATTATTAAAACCTCTTTGGAGAATAATATTCCAGTATCTATTAAACATTACAAATCTGTATGTCTTTTGTTCTATCAATTACACCTCTTGAACTTTCACAAATTACAAAGTGATGTGTCTAAGGTTCTTTTCCAGCATTGTTTGTAATAATACAACATGAGGGGAAAAACCTGAATTTCTATCAGTGGGGAAGATTAATGAAATTATGAAATAGCAATCCAATGGAATTCTGTACATAAAAAAGTATTTTATGCATTGATATAAAGCCATCTCAAAGATACATTGTGCAGTGAAAGTACAGTATAGTTTATATGCTATTTGTGGAAAAAAGTGGATAATGCATATATATGTATATGTGCATATCTGCATATAAACACCATAACTATGGTTACCTGGAAAGCATATATACTTGTATGTGAGTATACCATCTTTGAAAGGATACATAGCAAAGTGATAGTATTGTTTATTTCCAGGGAGGGAAAGTGGAGAACTGAGTATTTGAGAACAGGATGAACAAGATAATTTTCATGTATACTCTTTTTTAAAATACCCTTCCATGGAAACCAATTTGACAATAAACTTCATATATTGAAAAAAAAAAAAAAAAGAAGTACAATATAAAAAAAATAAAAAATAAGAAGACAAATAAAATAAAATAAAATACCCTTCCAATTATGTAGCTAATGAATATATTACTGAATAAAAATAAATAGAATTTGAATGAAAAGCAAAATGAAATCAGAAATCAAGTTCGATTCAGTGATAACCAAGCATGATTCCTTGGCTGCATGATGGTGAAAATAGTTTCAATTGTTTCCTCTCTTTGATACCTAAGTAACAATTCCCATATATTTTTTAATTTTAAGTTATATCTTATACAAAAATTTCCATCATTGATCTTCGAGTTGTTTCTCTTGAATAACAGCAGAGTTCAGATTTTCCTTGAGTTGAGAATGCTTTTTTGACTTGTACAACCTTGATCCTTCTACCACTTCTGAGAGAAACCTATACTGCAGCTATGTCACCAAAAGAAGGAACAGATAGTGAAGTACATTTCAAGCAGTAGCAATTATGATGGAGTTCCAATGCCCAGTTTAATTACAGAGCATATCCCAATGTTTTCAAATACCTGGAAGATGCTCTGTGAGCAGATGAAGAGAAACAGTATATACATTGCATAGTAAGCCTAATGGGGCAAAAAAAAAAAAAACAAAAAAAAAACAAACAAACAAACACAAAACACCTGTGTATTTTGTGCATTATAATCTCTTCCTTCCTTATTGGGCTAACAGTTAGAATCACTATAAGGAGCACTGAATCAAAATACTGTTTTAGTGCATGGTGTTCGTGGTCTTTTAGCACAAACCCCTGCAACCAGGAGTGAATTTAGCCCAAAACAAGTATTAAAGAAAAGGAGAAGTTTCTGAATATTTATGAGTAAGGTGATTCACAAATACAATCTAATTTAATCTGTACAGCAATCCTACAAGCAAGTTCTTTATCCCCTTTGGCCAAATGAAGAAATTAAGGCTTAGAGAAATTAATAACTTGTCCAAGATTCACTATCTTCATAGTTGATTGGTAGTGCTAACAGGGGTGGGGAGGAGTCTATTTGAATCCAGACGCATTTGACATCAAAACTTTATCTTTTCTTAAGACATGGCTACTGCTTGCCAAAAATGGAACAATCTTCTCTGCTGACATAAAAGAAAGCCATATATGATCTGGCTCCTTCATCCTGGCCCAGACACCACCCCAGTTTTCCAATAGGGTGATATTCTCCCAGGATTTTTTATGAGGCTGCCTTGTGTTTGAAGCATTGGACTGAATCAATAGCGTAGCTAGGGTAAGAACCAAGAACAGAGCCCTGGGAACTCCAACATTTAAAGGCCTGTAGAGGAGAGAGGCTGCCAAAACGTCCAAAAAGGAACAGCCAGCAAAGTTGGAGGACACCAGACAAAGATGGCAAACACTTAGAAAATAAACTTTTTTTCAGGAATCATGGAGTGGTCAAGAGTTACAAATGCTACTGAGAGGTTGAGTAAAATGAGGACAGAGAACTGATCATTGGTTTAGGTAAAATCTAAATAACTCGTGATCTCATGGGCGCCTGGGTGGCGCAGTCGGTTAAGCGTCCGACTTCAGCCAGGTCACGATCTCGCGGTCCGTGAGTTCGAGCCCCGCGTCGGGCTCTGGGCTGATGGCTCAGAGCCTGGAGCCTGGTTTCCGATTCTGTGTCTCCCTCTCTCTCTGCCCCTCCCCCATTCATGCTCTGTCTCTCTCTGTCCCAAAAATAAATAAACGTTGAAAAAAAAAAAATTAAAAAAAAAAAAAAAGAACCTTAACCAAATGAGCCACACAGGGGCCTCTAAGCAACCATCAGCTTAATATAGACTACTACACACATAAGATGTTATATATGAGCCTAATGGTAACTGCAAATCAAAAACGTACCATACAAAAAAAAAAAAAAAAAAAAAGAGAGAGAGAGAGAGAAAGAGAAAGGAGTCCAAGCATATTACTAAAAAAAAAGCCATCAAATCACAAGGGAGGAGAGAAGGAGAACTACAAAAACAATTAGAAAATTAATGACAAAATGGCATTTAGTACATATCAATAGTTGCTTTAAATACAAATGGACTAAATGCTTCAACCAAAAGATAAACAATGACTAATGGATTAAAAAAAACAAACAAGCAAAAACCAAACAACAACACAACAACAATTTATATCTTGCCTATAATACATTCATTTCAGACTCAAGTCCCACACAGACTTAATGTGAAGGGATGAGAAAAAAATATATACTGAAAATGGAAGTGGGTGGGGGCGGAAAGCCTGGGGTTGCATACTTTTATCACACAAAACAGACTTTAAAACAAAGACTGGAGCAAGAGACAAAGAAGGGCATAAATCAATCAACAAGAGGAATCAATCCAACAAGAGGATATAACAATTGTAAATATCCGTGTACCAAACATAGGAGACCAAAACAAGGCAATACTAAAGGGAGAAAGTGACAGTAATATTATAATAATAATAGACTTTAACACCCAATTTACTTCAATAGACAGATCATCCAGACACAAAATCAACAAGGAAATAATGGCTTTGAGCGACATATGAGACCAGATAAACCTAACAGATATACACTGAACATTCCATTCAAAAGTAGCAGATGTGTTACAAAGCTGTAATCATCAAGATAGTATGGTACTGTCACAAAAACAGACACATAAATCAATGGAACAGAATAAAGAAAGAAGAAATGGACAAACAAATGTATGGTTAACTAATCTTTGACAAAGCAGAAAAGAATATCCAATGGAAAAAAGACAGTCTCTTCAGCAAATGGTTCTGGAGAACTGGACAGCAACATACAGAAGAACGAAACTGGATTACTTTCTTACACCATCCACAAAAATTCAAAATGGATGAGAGATCTAAATGTGAGACATGAAACCATCAAAATCCCAGAGGAGAAAAGAGGCAACAACTTCTTTGATCTCAAAGATCAAAGCAGCAACTTGTTACTAGATAGGTCTCAGGAGGCAAGGGAAAGAAGCAAATATGAATAATTTGGACCTCATCAAGATAAAAAACCTTCTGCACAGTGAAGGAAACAATCAACAAAACTAAAAGGCAACCTTTGGAATAGGAGAAGATATGTGCAAATGACATATCTGATAAAGAGTTAGTATCCAAAATCTATCAGGAACTTATGAAACTCAACACCCAAAAAACAAATCAGTAGAGAAATGGGCAGATGACATGAATAGACACTTTTCCAAAGAAGACATCCAGAAGGCTCACAGACATATGAAAAGATGCCCAACATCATTCATCATCAGGGAAACACAAATCAAAACCATAATGAGATACCACCTCACACCTGTCAGAATGGTTAAAATTAACACCTCAGTAAACAACAGATGTTGGCGAGAATACAGAGAAAGGTGAACCCTTTTGCACTCTTGGTGGGAATGCAAAGTGGTACAGCCACCCTGGAAAACAATGTGGAGTTTCTTCAAAAAATTAAAAATAGAATTACCCCATGACTCAGCAATTGCACAAAGGATACAAAAATGCCAATTCAAAGGTGCACATGTTCCCCAATATTTATAGCAGCACTATCAACAATAGCCAAATTATAGAAAGAGCCCATAAGTCCACTGGCTGATGAATGGTGTGTGTGTATATAAAGAAGATGTGTGTGTGTATATATATATATATATATATATACACACACACATCTTCTTTATATACACACACAGACAATGTATACATACAATGTATACATACGATGTATACATACAATGCATACATACAATGTATACATACAATGTATATATACACACACACATACATACAATGGTTTACTACTTGGTAATTAAAAAGAATGAAATCCTTCTATTTGCAAAGATAGAGTGTATTATGCTAAATAAAATCAGGCAGAGAAAGACAAATATTGTATGATTTCACTCATACGTGGCATTTAAGAAACACAAAAGATGAACATAGGGGAAGGGAAGAAAAAATTAGATAAAAACAGAGATGGAAGCAAGCCATAAGAGACTCTTAAATACAGGGAACAGACTGGGGATTACTAGAGGGAAGGTAGGTGGGGGTTGTACTAAATGGGTAATGGACATTAAGGAGGGCACTTGTTGAGATGAGCACTAGTATAATTTTAAATGATGAATCACTGGGTTCTACTGCTGAAACCAATACTACCTGTATGTTAACTAACTTGAATTTAAAAAAATAGAATAGACCTTGTTTTCAAGTGCACAGGGAACATTCTCCACTACAGATCACTTAAAGTTGCAAAACAAACAACAAAACAAAAAACCCTCAATAAATTTAGTAAGATGGACATATCAAGCATTTTCCCACATACAGTAATATGAAACTAGAAATTAATTATAAGAAAAAGCTGGAAAAAAACACCAACACATGGAGGCTAAACAACATATTACTAAACAACCAATGGGCAAACCAAGAAACCACAGAGGAAATAAAAAATACATGGAGAAAAATTCTGGAAAATGACAACACATTGGTCTAAAATCTTTGGGATGGGGGTGCCTGGGTGGCTCAGTCGGTTAAGGGTCTGACTTTGGCTCAGGTCATGATCTCACAGTCCGTGAGTTCGAGTCCCACGTTGGCCTCTGGGTTGACAGCTCAGAGCCTGGAGCCTGTTTCAGATTCTGTGTTTCCCTCTCTCTTTGACCCTCCCCTGTTCATGCTCTGTCTCTCTCTGTCTCAAAAATAAATAAACGTTAAAAAAATTTTTTTTAAATCTTTGGGATGAAACTAAAGTGTGTGTATATTTTTTCTTTTTTGAATATAATTTATAGTCAAGTTAGCTAACATACAGTATATACAGTGCACTCTTCGGCTCAGGAGTAAATTTCTGTGATTCATTATTTACATACATCACCCAGTGTTCATCCCAACAAGTGCCCTCCTCAATGCCCACCACCCATTGTCCCAATCCCCCCCCAAAACCCTATACCCATCAACACCCAGTTTGTTCTCTGTATTTAAGAGTCTCTAATGGTTTCCTCCCTTTCTGTTTATAACAATTTTTTTTCCTTGCCTTTCTCCATGATCTTCTGTTAAGTTTCTCAAACACTCAGTGATGAAAAATAATGAAATCTTGTCATTTGTAACAATGTGGATGGAACTGTAGGGTATTATGCTAAGTGAAATAAGTCAGAGAAAGACAGATATTGTATATTCTCACTCATATGTGGTATTTGAAAAACTTAACTGCATTGCTTCTAAGAGGTCAGTTCATAGCAATACAGCACAGCCTCAAATAAGAAAAATCTCAACTGAACAACTAACCTTACACATAAAGGAGGTAGAAAAAGGAGATAGAAAACCCAAACCAGTAGACGAATGGAAATAATAAAGATTAGAACAGAAGTAAATGACATAGACACTATAAAAGAATAGACCAGATCATGAAGCCAGGAGCATGCTCTTAGAAAAGAACAAAATTGGTAAAGCTTTAGCCAGATTAAAAAAAAAAAAAAGCCTCAAAAACACAAAATCAGAAACGAAAGAGAAGAAATAACAACTGAAACCATAGAGGTACAAAGGATTATAAAACAATATTATGAAACATATATACCAAAAAAATTGAACAACCTAGAATAAATGCATAAATTCATAGAAAGATATAAATTATCAAAACTGAATCAGGAAGAAATAGAAAACTTGAATAGACCAATTACTAGCAATGAAATTGAATCAATAATCAAAAAACTCCCAACAAACAGAAGTCCAGGATTGAATAGCTTCACAGGAGAATTTTGCCAAACATTAAAAGAAGAGTTAATAACAATTCTTTTCAAATTATTACAAAAAAAGAAGAGGAGGGAAAGCTTCCAAATTCATTCTAAGAGGCCTACATTACCCTTATATCAAAATGTGATAAAGACACTACAAAAAAAAAAGAGAATTATAGGTCATCTCTGAAGAACATGGATGCAAAAATCATCAACAAAATATTAGCAAACCAAATCCTACAATATATTTAAAAATTCATTCACCAATATCAAGTGGGATTTATTCCTGGGATACAAAGATGATTCACTATTTACAAATCAATCAATATGATACATCACATTAACAAGAGAAAGGATAAAAACTATATTATCACTTCAATAGATGCAGAAAAAGCATTTGACAAAATACAACATCCAGTCGTGACAAAAACCCTCAACAAAGTAGGTTTAGAGGAAACCTACCTCAACATAATAAAGGCCATATATGAAAAACCCACAGCTGGCATCATACTCAATAGTGAAAAGTGAAAGATTTTCTTCTAATATCAGGAACAAGACAAGGATGTCCACTCTCACCACTTTTATTCAACACAGTACTGGGAGTCCTAGCTGTAGCAATCATACAAGAGAAAGGAATAAAAGGCATCCAAATTGGTAAGGAAGAAGTGAAACACTATTTTCAAATGACATGATAGTATATATAGAAGACTCTAAAGACTGGATCAAAGAAACTATGAGAAATTGTAAATGAATTCAGTCAGGTTTCGGGATACAAAATTAATATACAAAAATCTGCTACGTGTCTATACACTAATAATAAAGTAGAAGAAATAGAAATTAAGAAATCCCAATTTACTGTTACACCAAAAATAATAAAATACCTAGGAATAAACTTAAAAAGACCTATATTCTGAAAACTATAGAACATTTATGAAAGAAATTGAAGACAGCACAAATAAATGGAGAGATATTCTATGCTCATATATTGAAAGAACAAAAAGTGTTAAAATTTCTATTGTACCTAGAGCAAACTACAGATTTAATGCAACTCCTACCAAAATACCAATAGCATTTTTCACAGAACTAGCACAAATAATCCTAAAATTTGTATGAAACCACAAAAGACCTTGGATAGCCAACACAATCTTGAAAAAGAAAAAACAAAGCTAGAGGTATTAGAATCCCAGAGTTCAGAATATACTACAAAGCTGTAGTAATTAAAACAGTATGATATTGGCATAAACACAGTCACATAGATCAAAATAAGAGGACTGAAAGCCCAGAAAGAAAACTTTGATTATATGGCCAATTAATTTATGAAAAAGAGGCAAAAATACACAATGGGAAAAAGACAGTCTCTTCAACAAATGGTGCTACATTCAAGAGAATGAAATGTCTGAAACGCTTTTTTACACCATACCAAAAACAACAACAACAACCTCCAAATAGATAAAGCCCTAAATGTGACTCCCGAAGCCATAAAAATCTTAGAAGAGTAAACAGGCAGTTATGTCTCTGATAAGCTTTAGCAACATTATCTAGATATGTCCCCTGAGGTAAAGGAAACAAAAGCAAAAATAAACTATTGGAACTAGACCAAAAAAAATATTCTGCACAGAGAAGGAAACCATCAACAAAACTAGAACACAACCTATTAAATGGGAGGAGATATTTTCAAATGATATCTGATAAAGGGTTAGTATTCAAAATATATAAAGAATTTATCAACTTAACACCAGCAACAGATACTTCTCCAAAAAAGACAGATGTCCCACAGATACATGAAAAGATGCTCAATATCACTGATCATCAGGAAAATCCAAATCAAAAGTACAGTGAGGTATCACCTCGTATCTCACACCAGTGACAATGGCTAGAATCAAAGGGAGAAGACATAACAATTATTGGTGAGGATGTGGAGAAAAGGGAACCCGTGTGCATTTGTAGGAATTTAAATTAGTACAATACTGTGGAAAACAATATGAAGGTTCCTCAAAAAATTAAAAATAGATATATGATCAGTAATTCCACTACTGCATATTTACCCACCCCCAAATAAAAATACTACTTTGAGAAGATATATGTACCCCCTTGGTGTTTGTAGCATTATTTACAATAGGAAAGACATGAAAGCAATCCAAGTGACCAATGATTAATGAATGGATACAGAAGATGTGGTACATATATTCAGTGGAATAGACATAAAAAAATAATGAGATCTTGCCATTTTTGACAACAAGGATGTTCCTAGAGAGTGTTATGCTGAGTACAGTAAGTCAGAGAAAGACAAATAGCATATGTTTTTATTTGTAGGTCAAATCTAAATATATCAAAACAAACAGAAAGACAGACTCAAATACAGAGAACAAAATGGTGGTTGCCAGAGAAGATGTGGGAGAGGGAGGTGCACGAAATAAAGAGTATTAAGAAGTACAAACCTCCAGTTATAAAATAGGTCATAGAAATAAAAAGTGTAGCTTGGGGAATATAGTCAATAGTATTTTAATAATGTTTTATTGTGGCAGATGGTGACTCCACTTATTGTTTTGAACACTGAGTAATGCACAGAATTGTTGAATCATTAAGATGTATACCTGAAACTCATATAACATTGTATGTTAATTATACATGAATTAATGAATGAAAGAATGACTAAAATTTGTGCTTTGAGTTTTATGAAGCCTTTCTTATACTGCACTAGAAAGGTATTCTCCTATACTACCATAATTTTTACCACTTAGACTCATCTCTTTCATCCTTTTGAGTTCGCATTGTATATGGTGTTAGGCAAGAGTCCACTCCTTTTTCCCCATCTTCATATGATGAGACTCCATATGATTTTCTTAACACAGCATACTAAACTATTTCTCCTTTCCCTAGTAATGTGTGCACAATTTCTCATGTAACAAATTCTATATTTTTTGAGATTTATTCTTATTTGAACCAATATCTCAGGTAGATCCTGTCACTTTTTACATGTACATGGTCATATCATCCATCAATTAAAGTTTTTTTCTTTTCCTTTCTAATATTTATTGTCTTGCTTCTTCAAATATTATGTTATAGAGCAGTGTTAATAGGACAATTATCTATATTTCTTAAATAAATCCACCCAGACTTCATCTGTTAAGCTTTAATATTAGGTATAGGTTTTCTAACATAGCCTTAACCAAATAAAAAAAAAAAAAAAGATGTGTTCCATCCTAATGTTCTGAGTTTATTTTTAATCATAAAGAGTCATCAAATTTCATCACATCGCTCTTTCTACTTATATTGAATAAACGTATGATATTTTTAGTAAGTATTAGAATAAAATATATTCATAGGTTTTCAATGCGGAACCACCCTTGTATTCCAGAGATCAAATTTATTGATCTGGTTACATTTTAAATATGCCATTTGATATTTTATTTTGAAATTGTTCATCAGTGTTTATTAAACATAATGAGTTTATCACTTTCTTTGCATGCACTCTCCTAATCCATTTTAAAATCAAGATTATACTAGTTTCACTAACACGGCATACTTTTGTGATTTTAGAATTTATTTCAGCTTAACGTATTTTACTTTCTTAGAAAAATTGAAATACACATTGAGGAAAACAAAGATCTCATAATGTATTATGCTTTGGATTTTCATTTTTCTCATCAATATAGAAAATGTCATTATACCATTTATTTTGAGCAACTCTTTTTCATAACAATTTATATATTGCTTATGAAACTGATATTTAAGAAGAAATTTCATATTCATAACTTTCTTCTACACATTTTGCAACAAACTTTAAAAGAAAATTAATTTTTAAATGGGTATTTACTTAGATCTAGTGCTAAGATAATAATTACATGAGGTACTGAAAAGGCACTATAAGTGCACAATGGACATCATTCCCCATACTAAAGCTACCAGTTGTATAAGAAAGCCCATTGCTTAAAGAAAAAAAACCAAAAAACAAAAAAACAAAAAACAAAAAAACCTTAGGAGAAGTCAGGGATGCTTTCAAGCCAGTTCCTTAATGATTACTGTTTAAGTAGCATCTCAAATAAAAAGTTAAAGAATTAGAATTTTTCTATTTGTAAATTTCAAAGTCATATTTTATTTTTAAGGATCCTTTTATTACTGAATTATTTAGAATTAGCTAAAGCAAAAATAAAAGCAAAAGAACAAAACTAAAGAAAAGTAACTAAAGCAACTTCTTTCGCTAAAATAACTAAAGAAGCACATACCTACAGCTCAAGGGTAGACTTTTTGAAATCTTATAGCTTTAAGTTCATTTAAGTTGCCAAACTGAAGTATTCTTGGAAGGTATTTTCTTTCCCAGGAGGTTTTCAGAAGATCTCTTGGTCAACATTTTTAAATAAATAGCAGGCTACTTATCACAAGTTGCGTACAAACAGATGTTTCTGCATAGAAGTTCCATTAAGTAAGCAAGTATTTGTTGATTTTTGCTTCTCTATGTGATGCATGGTATTATGTACTGTAAATTCAATAATAAATAAGATAGACTTTTTGTTCTCATTAAACTCAGTGTGTACTATGGGAATCAGACAAGTAAAAAAACATTTAAACACGTGAAAAAAAGAGTACTTTTGACCACATTGTACAAGCTTATATTATTTCTAGTAGAATTGGAAAAATAGAGGAAAGGAGGGCATGCTTTTGTTCTTTAAGACCAAAGACTGGATGGGATGCCTGGGTGGCTCATTCGGTTAAGTATTCAACTTGTGATTACATGTCAAGTCATGATCTCATGGTACATGAATTTGAGTCCCACATGAGACTGTGCTGTCAGCACAGATTCTCATTCTCTCTCCGCCCCTCCCCACCCTCTCAAAATATATAAGCATAAAAAGACCACAGACTGGAAGTTGCAAATATAATTTTCACCACAAAATTTCATTCCAGTATTATTGGTAAAAGTGAAATGTTAAAATTGATATGTATATTGTGGTACATTTATGTGACAGGTAGCTTTAAAAAAAAATCAATAAGCTGTTCCTAAATGTATCAGCATAGATAGTTCTCTAAAAAGTAATGAGCTTTAAAAATTGCAGAATCCCTACCAAACAACACTTAGGCTGCCTGGTTCTGGAACTAACATATGTAACCACACCATGGTATGGCATATTTTATACAATGTAGTATATAAGAGATTGATGGAGATATACATGGTGCTACAAATAGATAACAGGCATGTATAATAAATCTACACAATGAGGAATCAGAAAGCTAATGCCAAATTCATAACAGAGATTTCCTCAGAAGCAAGAGGCAGAATAACTGGATTTGGGAGGGAAACAAAGAAGCCCAAAGCATATATACATGTTTTCTTCAATTTATGATGGAGTTATGTCCCAAAGAATCCACCATAAATTAAAATATTATCAATCAAAAATGCCTTTAATACACTTAACCAACCACACATTTCAGGATAGCCTAGCCTACCTTAAATGTGCTCAGAATACTTAAAAATCTTACAGTTAGGCAAAATCACCTAACACAAAGCTTATTTTATACTAAAGTATTGAATGTCTCATGAAATTTGTTGAATAGTGTACTGAAAGTGGAAAACAGAACGGCTGTAGGGGTACAGAATGGTTGAATCAGTTGTTTACCCTTGTGGTCGTGTGGGGGAAGGAGCTGTGGCTTACAGCCACTGCCTAGCATCGATGAGACAGGATCACAATATATATTGTTACTTCAAGAAGAGATCAAAATTCAAAACCTCAAGTATGGCTTCCACTGAATGCCTATCACTTTCACACCATCATAAAGTCAAGAAATTGTACACAAAACCATTGTGAGTTGGAGACAATCCGCATGTGATTTTCCATATAGAGGTAGGTAGGAGGTTGGGTGGGTACATGGTTGGGTAGGTAGATATTCATTCCTAGGTATGTTAGGCACAAGTATAAATTTAAGCTCACTTCAGGGAACAAATTATAGTTTTTAAAAAAAAATACAAACATTTCAAACAGACTTGACAATTTTTGGCCTATCCTTTCCTAGAAGGACATCTATATAAAAAGCCAACCAATAATCTGAAGACTGCCTGAGGAGCATGGAACAACAGCAAGGGGAATTGGATGATCGTAATTAACAATGATTATTACCAAGCTAGAAAATATCCATTTTATTAAAGTTGACATAAGGAGGCCTTCTTTTTGTGGGATGGGTAGAACAGACTCTTCAAAAAACTCCAAATCTCAAATTAAAACAGAAAAACATCAATTTGATTATATCAAAACTGAGAATTTCTTATTAGCGTACACTGTGACAAAGATAAATAAAGATTACAGATTGTGAAAAATCTCTGCAGTGTCAAAAGGACTCAGAAACGCCATAATATAGACCAGAAAAATACAAAAACTCTGTTTTTAAAAATAGGCACAAGATACAAACAGGTAATTTATAAAAATCGTTACTCAAACAGTTAAAAAACTTATGAGAAGTTTCTTAAACTCATTACTAATTATTAAAGAAATATAATTAGAACATTGGCCTAGTTTCTAGATTATCTCATGTGTCTTTATGCAAGAGATCAATCACCTATGTCCACACTACAACATTTGAGTTCTTAGTTATGCTAAATTGAAGGACAAACCTAGAACTTGGTGATTCAGCCAAGGTGAATGCTGTTCTCTGAGTGTGCAGCCAGCCTTTAGAAAACACACTCTATTTTGTTGTTCTAACTACAGTTACTTTGATTTTTCTCTTAAATCTACTTTCCATTTTTATTCCAATCACTATTTTTACATGATTCTTTAAAATCCCTTTGGAGAGAGAAAGTATGCTTCCACATTTAAATAATCAGAATTATACTGTGTCTAACAACCCTGAAATTCTTGGTTTTTGGTTTCAGGCATTACTTCATCTAAAGAGAACTCAGATAAAAGACAAGTAGCATGAATATTAAAAAATAGGTCTTGATGAAGAAACTAAGACATGAAGAGACTCAGTAGTGCATCCAAGATTACAAAAATAATAGGCAGGAATGCCAGGATTTGAACTCAAGGGTTCTGACATCAGAGACCATGTTCTTGACCACATACTTAGAAGTGGAGTCATTGAAAGAGACTATAAATAGCTAAGTATCATAGTGCTGCTTTTATAAAATGTGTTTTTTATTAATTGATTACCTTATCAACCCTACTCTTTGTCAGGCACAGCATTGAACACTGGGGCTACATTGCAGCCTAATGGGAAAGACAGGCCAAACAGGTATTACATTATTCTGTGCTTAATAAATTCAGCATAGTAAGTGCACTGGTGATAACATGTCATGGTATTATAAGAGCAGAGAGCAGGAATACCTAATATAGGTAGGAGAGATCCTAAAAGCTTTCTGAAGAAATGGCCAGATGAGCTAGAGTTAGTCATGAAGGGGGTTTGGGGAGGTAAAACAACTCCAAACAGGAAAAAAAATGCAGACAAAGTCATCATGGACTTTAGTGTGTTGAATCACAGAATGCAAAGTAGAAATGAGGTTAAAATAAGGAAAGATAGAGCTTAGATCTTGGAGGGCCTTTGGATAACGGCAGTGTTCAGACTTAATCCCATAAGTGAATGGGGAGTATAGAGTTATAGATAGGAGTCACATAAACACAGATGTATTTTAAATAGTTTGGGTGGCAGGATGGAATCTGATATGAAGGTATGTTAGTCAAAATACGCCAAGTTATGCTGTGGTAACAAATAAATCTCCAAATCTCAATGAGTTAATGTAGTAAATGATTATTTATTAAATATCCAAAGTCTGAAGCTGGCTGGATAGCCCTCCTCCACCTGATAGCTATACCATTTAGAATGGGTGTATATCAAGGTCACTGCAGCACAGAAGAGAGGGCTGGAGAATACTGCGAGGTATTTTTAAGTGTTGGGACTGGATGGGGTGTTCATCAATTTCTCCCCTATCTCATCATTCAGGACCCTGTGGCATGACCCAATACAACTCCAAGAGGCTTTAGGCAAGCAGTTGAGTGTCTACCACAGAATAGAGCACTCCTTTCACTCCTGTTTATAGTAGGCCAAACATACCTATAAATTATCATCATTTGGTTTGAGAAAAAACATTGTTTATTCACTTATTCAATTCACTCAAATGCTTTCCTGAGCACCTACTATGATCTATGCACTCACGTAAGTATCAGGGGGTTCAACACTGTTCTTGTGGGTAAACCCTTATTTGACTCTCCACTTACACAATGGTATGTGCGCAGGACAGAGTAAGTGGGGTGGAAGGTGTAATATGAGCCAGATTCTATGCCTTATAGGCAATTTTAAGGACTTCAAATTAGACTGAAATGAAGGGACTTTATAACATTCTGTGCAACAGAAGGACATGGTCTGGTTTACTTTTTAAAACAATCATTCTTACTGTTTTATTGAGAATAGAGGATGGTAGGATGCAACCACTGTTCTCTATTAGGAAATTATATAGTAATGCAAATGAGCAATGATGGTGGCTCAGATCAGGATGGAAGGATGGAGCTGGTAAAAAGTGATCAGATTCAGGGCTCCTGTGTGGCTCAGTTAAGTGTCTAACTTCAGCTCATGTCATGATCTCATGGTTCATGGGTTCGAGACCCCCATCTGGCTCTGTGCTGACAGTGCAGAGCCTGGAGCCTGCTTCACATTCTGTGTCTGTCTGTCTGTCTGTCTCTCTCTGTCCCTCCCCTGCTCAAGCTCTTTTTCTCTCTCTCTCAAAAAGTAAATAAACATTAAAAAAAAAGTGGTCAGATTCTGGAAATACTGTGAAGATAAGGTATTTAGTTTTGAAGATAAAGTCATCAGAATTTTAGGACAATTTAGACGTGTGGTATGAGAAAAAAAGGTCTTGAGCTCACGGGAGAAGACCATTCCAATCAACTAAGGGGAGATAAACCTTAATCATTAAAACTTTTCCAAGATGGCTTCAGAAGGGCTCTAGAGAATATTATTTTCCTAAATTACTCAGATCCAATAGGTACTTCCTTTAGAATTTCAAATGATAACAATGCTTATGGAAAAGTCTTTTTCTTTGATGGAAAACATAGCTCCAAATTTTCTACTTCTCTACATTGATAAGATTTCTTATAAATTTTATCTATATAGATCTCTTCACCAAAAAGAATAACTACACAGTTGGAAAACTATGTAAATGTCTTTGTTTTTAAAGCCAGGTTAGCAAATATTAAGCCATGTTAGATTCATCTTGAGGTGACACTTCATTTACTATTTGTTAGGAGCATGTTTGCTTTATGGGAACCGCCCATATCTCTGTATCTCTTAGGAAAATAAAACTGTTTATGCTATTTGTGAGTTATTATTATTAGTAATATAGTAAGTAGAAAGACACTAAATAAGACATTTTGGTGATATGGTTCATCCACTGGGTATAAATTAGTAGAATAGCATGTCATATTTAAGTTCAATTTTGATGAAGGCAGGAAAGAGGGGAAAAACATTATAGACAAATAGAACAGGATACATAAATGCATGGATATGAAAGAGGATGGACAATTCATGAAAATAATAGAATTTAGGGATCATGAGAGGGGACAGTGTGTGTGAAGTTTCAAGGAATAAGAAATTGAAGCTGGGGAGGTTTGGTAAATTGATTATGAAGTTATGTATGGATAACATACCTGGTGTAACAAAAAGTTTCAATTTTACCTTTTAGTTAAAATAAATACAATGAAGTTGAAAATGTAAAAGTATTGAAGGGCCTTATGGGAGAAAGATGGTAGAAAATAGACAAAAAGAAGCTATGAGAAAGCCACCCAATGGAAGAACATAGTGAGAGACAATTTAATCTTTAAAAATCCAAGAGAACTAAGTTTTTAAACTAGAACACTTCTAGCAGGAATAATAAAGTTATGAACAATTATGTGGTTATACATTATTTTCTTATACAATGACAAACTCCAGCTTTAATTTTTTTCTCCTACTAGGCTAAGGACACCAGAAAGTTTTAATACTATAAGAAGCTCAGCCTGAAACCTAAAATGAAAGAGTCCCACTTTTCTCATTCAATATAATTATCTAGAATTTGCCCCACTCAAGTAACCAAGAAGGTCCAGAGTGATTGCACAATTTCCAGTATCTAGTGGAGTGCCTACTTTCTTCAGGAAAGTGGACAGTAGACACATATTAAAAAGTCATCTCCAAACACCAGTTTTATAGAAGTGATAGCAATGCATAAATCATAGTATGCATGATGCCTAGTATGAGGAAAACTTCAACACAACAAAAAGATACATCACATATAAAGAGGGAAGTAATATATATTAAATCACATAACCAACAAAGGATTAGTATCCAGAATATATTTTAGAATTTTTTTTTTACAAATTAATAAGTAAAAGACAAGCCCACAGAAAAATCAACAGAGGATCAATAGCTAATTCACAGATAATAAAACTGAAGCATTCATTGAGCATATGTGAAAATATGCTCAAACTGTCTACTATTAGTGTTTATCTCTGAAGGAAGAGAAAGGGAGGAGAATTCACTTTGGAAAAAGCACAAAGGGAGATGCTGCTTTCTGCAGGTGTAATATTCATTTAATGCCTTTAGACAATAAAGAACAGAGCAAATATTACTAAATGTTAACATTTGGTCATCTAGGTGGTAAGTGTATATATGTTTGGTGTGCTTTCTATATTTTCTTTTGTATTTTTGAAATATTCCTTAACAGTTAATTTACATATAGGATGATTTTACCGTCCTGTTATATGTTTCCCCATCTATCACTTTTATTAGGTAAAGTGATAAGGGAGGAAGTTATGTGTTAGAGGAAGAACATAAGAGGTGAGTTGGAATCCTAAATTCTAGTCCCAAATCTGCCACTTGACCACTGCGTGACCTTGAGCAAATCACTTAATTGTTGTGAAACTGATTCCTCATCTGAGAAGCCTAAAACATAGTATCTACCTTTATTACATAAGGTTGTTTTAAGGAGTGAATTATTTCATGTAAATGAAAGTGATGTTCATATGTGAAGAAAAGATTAAGAATTCTCAAAACCCACAGTTAATGTGAAATTAAGTGAACATATATTCTCATTTAGTGTCATTCTAAACATATAGAAACAGACATTAGAAACAAAGGAGACATACATCTTTTCTTACCGGATCAATTAGTTGGGAATAGAGTTCATGGCAATTGTCAAAAATATACTTGTATGTAGAATCCAGGCACGCCCTAACACAGTCCTTCACCACCATGCTGGCCTTTGGGGGACTTTGCAGCTCCAGAACCTGAGAGACAAATTATTTTCTTAAAGTCAAAAAATATAACATTGTAATCCAGTATCAACAACTCAAATAATGTTCAATAAATGTTTTTAGTTGATATTTCTACATTCAGGAAAAAAGGTTTATTTTAAAACCTTTTAAAACCATTTTAGTGTAAATGTTTAATTTTCTCATATGACGATGCAGTGAAAATGATCATAGTTGTAAATATTCAAATAGAAACACGTAAAGGACCAATCACAACATTATTCATCCATTCATTCTTTTCAATCATTCAACATTTATCACCTACTGTGTGCATGACAATAGGATACCCCAGTGAACAAAGGAAGAAAAATCCTTTTCCTCATGGAGCTAAATTCTAGCA
The DNA here is from genome assembly GCF_007474595.2 of Lynx canadensis. Lineage (NCBI taxonomy): Eukaryota > Metazoa > Chordata > Mammalia > Carnivora > Felidae > Lynx > Lynx canadensis. The sequence goes on from NC_044308.2 coordinate 49,801,095, forward strand.
GATAATAAAAGAAATCAGTAAAATATATTCCATGATGGTGCACATTGAAAAGTAAAATAAAGCAGAGGAGATAGAAAACGTTTCAGCAGAATAGAACTAACAAAGAGGATGCAACACTAGGTGAATTCAGAGAAGTAAAAGGATGGAGCCAGGGGAAAAATCTATATACAGACTATTTTAAGAACCTTAACTTTGAGTAAGGTGGGAAGGAATCAGACTCTTGCAGCAGAAGGGCCAAGTGATGTAACTCAACTGTCATTTAAAAGGCTTAAGAAAAAAGAATGAATGAATGAACACAACAAACAAACAAACGGCTCCCTTAGGCTGCTTTAAGGCAGGCTATGGAAAATGTAGAAAGACCAGGGATGAGAACACTATAGTAATTTAGTCAATATAGTGCTTGGACTATGGTGTTAAGCTAGGAGCTGTTTAATTTGGGAAGGAAGAGCTAACAGGATCTGCTCAATGATTGGATAATTGGTGTGAGAGAAAGAGAGGAGTTAGGACCCCATGGTTCTAGCATGATAACTGATACAATGAAGGTAGGTTAACTAGACAAATAAAGCTGTACACAGGTGATGAAGAGTTCGGTTTCAGGCAGGTTAAGATTGAGAAGGTTGTTACGCATGGAAGTAGACATTTGTGTATGAGTCTGGACTTACGCATGGAAGTAGACATTTGTGTATGAGTCTGGACTCATGGAGATGCCTGGGGCTAGAGATACAAATTTAGAAATTATTAGCTTAAATAAGAATTCAAAGGAACAGGACTAGATGAGTATGGATACAAAAGAGAAGAAGTCCAAAAATTAACCCTGGATAATGGTGTTAGAATGATTGAACATGTAGTATGCAAAAAAAAAAAAAAAAAAAAAAAAAGTTATCTTTGACCCATACCTCATAACATTAAAAACAACAACAACAAAAAAAAAACTTTCAAAATAAAACACAGGACTAAACATACAAGATAAAATAAAACTTTTAGAAGAAACAGGAAAATCTCTTTGCGACCTTGCTTTAGCCCAGAGCACTATCTATAAATCAAAAATTGCTAAAGCAGACTTCATCCAAATTAAACCCTTTTGCTGTACAAAAGGTACTGTTAGAGAATGAAAAGAAAAAGTACAGACAGGGAGAAACTCCTAGCAAATAAAGCACCTGACAAAAGACTTGTATCTAGACTATATAAAGAACTCTTTTTTTTCCCCCTAAGTTTTTAAAATTTATTTTTAGTAATCTCTTTGCCTAAATTGGAGCTGGAGCTCATGACCCCGAAATCAATAGCCACATACTCTTCCAACTGAGCCCGCCAAGGGTCCCAAAGAACTCTTGATACTAAAACAAAACAAAACAAACTAATAAAAAATGGGCAAATATTTCAATAGATTGTTCCTAAAAGAAAAATTCAGATAACAAATCAGCCCAAGAAATGATGACCAACATTATCAATAATAAATAAAATTAAGATGTAATATGATACAGTTTCACTCCTATTAGAATGGCTAACAAAATAGTAATATTTAAAACCACGGAAAATACCAAGAGCTTTACCACAAGATATAGCGCAATTAGGATTCTCAGACATAGCTGCTAAGAAGGCAAACCCAGGAACCTCACTCCAAGGAAAGTGAAAGCTTATGTTTACACTAATAATTTCTACATAAATATTTTTTAACAGTTTTATTAACAACCCAAATGCCTGTAGTACATGCATAACCAAGAATGGCTACTCAGTAAATGGCTACTCAGAATGGCTACCTGCATAACCAAGAATGGCTACTCAATAAAAAGGAATGAACTGTTGATAACACTCAACAAGATGGATGAACAGCCAATGTGTCATGCTATATAGCGTATTATTTCATTCACAGGATATTCTGGAAAAAGTAAGCCTATAAGGAAACAGCAATGGATGGGTAGTTGCCAAGGGGTGGGAGAGGCAGTGAGTATTAAAAAGCAGCAAGAGGGAATTCTGGAGGATTATGGGACCGTTTCATTGGTTAATTGCCGTGGTGGTGACACAACTACACGTTTGTCAAAAAGAATCGATCTGTACACCAGAGGAATGAATTTGACTGCGTGTAATGAGAAAAAAAGAAAATGGGAGGAGGAAATTTGTTCAAAAGATACTGAAGGAATAGAGATGGTCAAGAAAACATAATGGGGCTGATTCTAAGGTGTTTTGGTATTAAAGGACAGGGGGAATTCGGGTGTTGTAGATGGAGAAGAAAGTGGAGTCCATCTTTGAGGATAGCAGGAGCCACTGCAGCACCAAGGCTTTAGTGTTCAGAAGGGCATGAAATCAATTGCACAGCTGGAAGAGATGGCCTTTTCTAGGAGAAGAGACAGCTAATCAATAGTAATAAAGGAAGGAAGAGTATATGGACACAGATGCAGGTAAGTAGATAGATGGGGTGGGTGGGAGGAGCATGTGGTCTGAGCTTGAGGAAGCTCTCCAGCATTTGCTCCCATTTTTTTCAGTGCCTGTGAAGCAAGGTCATCGGCTGGTAGTGAGGATGGAGGAGGAGGTGCTGGAAGTTTGAGATTTTGTTTCTAAACACATCAAGGCTGGTGACTGAGAAATGGCAGATATGTAGCACTTGTGCAGGCACCCCCTACCCTCACTCCCATGTCCCCCCTGCCTCAGTGTTAATGGCACCCATCGCCTGTCAATAAAGTAACTTTTCCTCGTGAGCCTGGTTGGAAGCTCACTATCCTTCCCTATACACTGTTCCAACAGCTGCTGCCAGAGGATAAGAATGGATATAAATTCTATTTATCCCAGTCACCCAATTACACTGTGATTTGAAGCCAAATGAATTTTCTTTGGACTTGAAAAACTCTAAATGACTGCTGATATGGCATGGTTTTGTTTTCTGTCTCTCATATAGTACCATTTTTAGTGCTTCTAGTGAAAACAATCATGAGCAACTGAAAATTGTTTTGCTTTTTTCTGTAGAGGAATTTTCTGAATAAACATCATAAAACTCTTTCAGAGAGCAAAATTTTTTAGCCCATAGCCTGACAAATAGTTTTAGGAAACACTTGACATGAATAGTCTTGATAGCCAAATTATGAGTGCAAAGAACTTGATGTTAAAGCAGAGATCTACCTAAAAAGAAATGCCTGCATAGTTTTGTAGATAGTTAACTATACAAAAGGATTCAACAATCAAATATATCCCTATGTAGACATTTCCAGGGCTGAAAATGGAAGTTGTCACAACTGGGGCAAACTTAAAAGAATCAGCTACTCTGTTGGGATGAAAAGGTTAGCAAGCCATGGGAGTTAAAACTAAAGTAAGAAGTAACTCATTTCCATTTAGCATTCTTAGAGATTTCTTTTTTAGTAAGAGCCGTATTTAAGATGGATTTAATTTAAAACTAAATTTAAGCCGAATGTATCAGAATATTTTAGGTGTCTAGCATAATTCTTTTTCAACAGACCTCATACTGGAGGATTCACTTAGCAAAGGAAAAGGCATCATGGCGTAACTGCAAGGGTTGGACCGCACTGGTCAAGAGAGGAGTAAAAGCCAGACTTTAGCAGGGAATACATGTGGTATGTCACAACAAGATGGTGACAGGTAAGATGAGGTACCTTCATCCTGAAGAAGGTGATACTTGTTAGTAGGTCAACAGTTGATTTCAGGTCTTGCAGTCGTTCAGCATTGCTGGCTGGGAAGTTTTCCTGGTTAATTAATAAACAGAAAATGGGTAAATTTTCTGAGTGGGAAAACAAATTAAAACTAGCTCTCTGGTAAAGGAAATGGGAAATGAACTGTGTAAAATTATAAAAAATATCCCTAGAGTATTCCCAAAATATTTTATCATAAAATATTACAAAAAGTAAACAATATGGAAATACTGCTAGTCTTACAAAGCCATATGCTTCTATTTCCACATTGCAATAAAAATTTAATTTTTATCATATATTATGTATATATAATTATACAATTCATGCAGCGTTATTATTCGTCTTTGTTGCTATAATAATTTTGCTACTAAAAGTGGAGTGGACAGCATGTAGTTGGAAATATTTTTAATAACTTTCTCAAGATGAGTAATTTTTTCCAAAAATACCCTTGGGAACTTTTACATATGCTACATTTACTTTTAGTCACAAAGAAACTTTTAAAAGTTAAAAAAAAAAGAGTAAGACTGCACTGCCAAGTCTCTCCCTCAAGTACTGTGGATTTCAACAAAAAGTTTGTTAGTGATGTTGGGTGAAAACGTCATATAAAAATAAAGAAGTTCAGAACTTTGAAGTAAAGGAAAGGTGTGATCATGAAAATGTTTGATATAAGATTTTAACATTGTAGCATTGAGGAATTTCTCATTTACCATGCTTTCAGATTGGCTTTTTAAAGAGTGACCTGAAAAACCACACGTAACCTTTAGATATTCATGAACGTCAGCAGAGTTAAGGTGTCAAAATGATGACAAATAATGTGGCCTCAAGGCCCCTTTGCCCCCAATTATCTTTTTTTTTACTGCCTAGTTAATAGCAGTTATCTTCTAACAGTGTTGGCCCCAGTTCCAACAGGAAGGTTGAATTTGACAAAATGTGGTATAATTTCCAGAAATATACAATTAAGAGATCCATCAATAATGAACTAAAACATGAATGTAGTAGATACACATATTTGCAGGTATGATTTTTAGAATAAATTATTAAATAAAGAATGCAAGAGTTATTGCTACAAATTTTTTCTAGAAATATAATTTATAACTGAATATTTTGTATCTAAGATCTTTATAGTTAAAATAATATATATATTTACACCCAAAAGTACATGAATACATTTGTGTGTGTATGTATTTGTATGTTTCACCTGGAGGTGAAGTATGGAATAGTTGACAAAAACTTTGGACAACTTCAAAAAGCATATTATAGTGATCTAGAAAAAGTGAATTAAGTGGTGAGTCCAAGTAAGAATCTTAAAAGCTGAGGAACTATCAGCAGGATATCTCAGCAACAAGGGGTGAGCTTTCAAGATGAGGTCTACACCACATGTTTACCTCAAGAATTAGCTGATTGCCTCTCAGTCTGAAAGTTATTAAAATAGTTGTAAAATTAAACACACACACACACACACACACACACACACACTTTATTAGTATAGGCTTGTGTGGGGCAAGGTCTCTGAACGAGGGACATCTGCTTGCTTACTGACTGGACTTTTCCAGTGTGATAGAACCTGAGATCCCAAGATCAGTATTTTTACTTTTCCATTACACAGTGGATGATTTTTTATAATATGACAAGAAAGCATCTCAGCCAAACATGGTATCTTACCTTCAGGAAAATAATTTTGTACATACCCTATACTTTGACAGGTCAATCCTTAAAGAGTTATGCAACTGATCCAATAGTTTTATGAATTTTTCCCTCTGTACAGAGCAAAAACAAAATAGGAGAACAGAAATAAATGGTCATTCTAAAAGTAACCCTCAAAACAACTCTAGGAGTTATTTTCCTCATTTTACAGAAAGGAAGGTTCAAAGATATAAAAAATTTATCTAAGGTGATAGAGCTAGTATGTGACAAAACAGTGATTCAAATGCAGATATATTTCACAACAAAACCAATCTCTTGCCAATAAGCCACATAGACTCTCTGTGATGAATAAGAAAGTATCCAAAAAGTTGCTTTCAGGGGAAAGAGTCCAGAGAACTGAATCACCACAGTACTAATTCACAACAATATGAGTCAGCAAGATAAAACATCAACCACCCCACACACCACTGTACCTCCTCAGAAATAAATTATTATTATTTTGAAATTTCTCCTACCTGTGGAAGGGGGAATAGCTCTTGTTCTCATCAAGAACAATTTCAAAAAGCACTTTCTCTTTGGTAACAAGTATAGACTTCATAATCTGAAAGTACTGATTGCCTTTCCAGTATGTTTATGATTTAGTGTTTAAAAAAACATATATATAAAACATTAAGCAAAAAAACAAAACAAAACAACACACACAAAAAACTAATACTTCCCTCTGAGGCTATCTCAGTGTTGGACTGACCTCTTCGTAGGATCTGAAAATAATGAGTTTGCTTATAAGTCTAAAGATGAAGTTATGTTGATTAAATAAAGTAAATAAATTAGATAAAATGAAAACATCAAAGTCACACAAAGTTTATAGGTAGATGATCCCCCATTCTGAGTCTCAGATTTTAATAAAAAATAAAAAGAAATAAGAGAGTGGAAGTAAGAGCAAAGGTCTCTGCCTACATGAGTATTCTGTAAATAACAAACTGTACTTTGGAAGATACTGGCCGAAGTAGAAACTTCCTAACACTTTCACATAAAAGGTAGATTTATGGGGTTATAACTCATTCTTTGAAGTCACTGATTTTGATGAAGTGAGCTATTAACAGAAGTTGATGAACTGTTCCTAAGTTGAAACTCCAATTTTCTGAATAAACTACCTTTATCTGGTTCATATGTCAGACAATCAAACTTGATATTATTTTCTGTGTTAACCCCTTGTGGAGACAATGACAGAGCCTAAGAAATGAAACTTGCCTTCAAGATGCTTGCCATCTTATTAGGCAGAGAAGACTCTTCAGTAAAGCTACTCAAAACTGCTGATGAGTTAAAGGTCTTAGATTTTCCTTTCCCACGTTCCCTCAGGCTTTCCCAGGGAAAGAGGTGAACTATATTGTCCTTTTATTAACCCTCATCCCCCAACCACGTGGGTCAGTAGCTCTCAATCAAAAGAGAAAACCCTAAGAACCACTACCATCATCAGTTTAGGCCACAGTAAAGTTAACCATTCAATAACTGTAAAAGTTAATGTGCTCATGTCATGTCTTAAGATGCTTTATCTGACCTCTGTGATTGGTATAAATCATCAAGACAGCTGACACGGCCCTAGTAAGTCACATTAATGCCCAAGTCACTAGCCCTGTTATATACATGGGTAGTGACTGTTCTGGCTGTGTGCTTGATATCCTTTTCCATTCTTCCTTACTACTAGAACCTTGTAATTAAAATGTGGCCATTCTGAAATACCTAACTTCATGACCTCTTTTCCTGCAGGAATGGTCATGCAGTATGATTTTGGCTAATGAGATATATATAGTTTATTAAAGGGGATGGACCCAGTTAGCACATTACCATGAATTATTATTTGGAAAGATTCTAAAAGAATGCTTGGCAGGCACTGTTGTTGTATTAGTGTTCACTATGTAACTCCTTGTCAGGCTTTTTCTCCATCTGCCCTGTGTCTCTCTCCTTTCTTCCACCAGAAACTCAGACTAGACACGTGAAGGTAAAACAGTCATGTTACCTTCAGATAAAAAGCTAAACAAGCAATTAGGTGTGGTGGAGCAGGACGCCCCCATACCTCACCTTAGCCCTGTCTGCCCACCCTTTCAAAAAATTACCATCCTGAGCAGCTACCCTCATCCTGAATTCCTTATTACTTCTGGACTTGGGATCTACGGAGAAAAAAAAAATTGTATTTCATGCAGCCAAACAGAATTCTGACTGACACAGATCACACGTGTGGTCTTCCTACCTCAGTCTTCAGTGCCCAGCTGGAAAATTTACATTCGAGGAACACAGAAAACTGTGGAGAAAACTGCCAGGCTTGTTGTCGCTAAATCCCAGACAATATCAGATGATATGAAATTAAAAGTGTGCTACTGATTACATCTTCATAGAGATTCTTTAAACAGAAGAACAGCTTGAAATTTAATTGTATTTATTATAATTCTATTTAACTATAGTGAGACCACATTTGCAAGAGCTGAGGAGGCCTATTTCCTGCACGGTATAATTTGAGGAGTAACAAAAGACTGGGTGATTAAAAAATGATTCTCCTGAGGGGCATGCCACAACATCTGAAGCCTCCATGATACTCTGTTCTTCACATTAGGTAATGTCTACACATGCCTGGTATTTAGTAGCAGGCCAAATCAATCACAATACTCACTGTTACCAGTTAGCAAAAACTTAGGTTTAATTAGTTGATAAGAATAATTCTAGGGGTGCCTGGGTGGCTCAGTTGGTTAAGCATCTGACTCTGGATTTCCCCGTGAGTCATGATCTCATGGTCATGAGGTGGAGCCCCAGCTGGGCCTCATGGAGCCTGCTTGGGATTCTCTCTCTCCCTCTTTCTGTGCCCCTCCCCTGCTCACACATGCTCTCTCTTGTGCATGCTCTCTCTTTCACAAAATAAATAAACTTAAAAAAAAGTAACTCTAGACCAGGGGTCAGGAAACTGCCTCTAAAGAACCAGGTAGTAACTCTTTTCACCTTTCTATTAAACTCTGCCACTGTAGCACAGTGCTCCCAGAAATAATATACAAACAAATGGGCATGGCTGTTCTCCAGCAAAATTTTGGTTTTGTGGACAGTGAAATTTGAATTTCATATAATTTTCATGTGTCGCAAAATAATAGTATTCTTTTGATATTTAAAAGCCATTTAAAATGTGGAAACTATTCTCACCTCGCATGTGGGCCATGCAAACAAAACCAGCTGGTGGGCCAGTTTTGGCCCATGAGCACAGGGGAGATTTTGAGTAGGGGACAGCGGTCGCTACCTCACAAGTGCATTAAAATCAACAAGAAATGTAAACATATCACCCTGGTATCCTGGGAGTTGTAGAAGGAAATGTTCTTCTGAGGAAGGGGTGTAAAAGCCTCTGCCTCATTCTCAGCTGCTCTTTTCCCTTTCTTTGTTTCTTATTATCTCACTCCCGCAGCAGGGGGTGATTTAACTTGAATCTAATGATGCTTCAGCACTGGGGGCTACAGTGATGGTGTCAGTGACTAACAAATGTCATCAACTGAAAAGTATTCAAGGAGTCCCTTCACAGGCAAGTTTGAAAAGCCCTGAGATGGAATCATTCACTGACCTAGAGACTCTCAATGTTTCCCTCACTTTGACTAAACTTTAGAAAAGTTTTTCCTGACTCTAGGCCCTGATGTCTTAATTTTTGAGCATTCTCTTTAAAAAACCTAACTGTAATTCTTCCTCTGTCCCTGGGAAATGTGAATGTGTTTCAAAGCCTCTTGCCAGGTTGCTTTACAACCCAGAGAAGTCTTCCTCAAGTACTTGGGAGCTATCCCTCTGAAAGGTAATCATCAAAGAGATAGTACCTGTATCACCCAGGATCTATGAGAGGGTAGGAGACTAATTTTGTTGGGTGTCCATTAGTAAACACAGATAGCCTCATCACAGAAAAAGATATGTGCACACCCAAATATAATTGAGTGTGCTGGACACATGCCAATGATCAACCTTCCCCTTGAGAGCCTCAGATATTTTTTTTTCTCCTAAACACTGGATTATCTTTTTTCAGTAAGAATGGTATTTCAGGATTTTCATCATATGAAGAAGTGATCAAAGAATCTGCAGTCAAAAACTCTAGAAAAACTCTTAAAGAGATGTATCAGGAAGTTAATGAAAATATTATGCTGTTTTTCTGGACTCTATAATATTTGTAGTGTCTGTTATAATTTATAATTCATTGGCATTCATTTTTTTCATTAAAAATGAATAATTTTCTGTTTTCTATTGACAATTTGTATTTTTCTTAAAAACAGTATTATCAGGGGCACCTGAGTGGCTCAGTCAGTTAAACTTCTGGCTCTTAATCTCAGCTCAGGTCACAATCTCACAGTTTGTGAGTTCAAGCCCCACATCAGGCTCTGCACTGATGGCACAGAGCCTACCTGGGGTTCTGTCTTTCATTCTCTCTGCCCTTCACCTGCTTGAGAGCTCGATCTCTCTCGTGTGCTCTCTTTCTCTCTCAAAATAAATAAATAAACTTTTAAAAATATTAAAAAAGAATCTCATCAAATTATATAATGTTTAGGAAAGCACAAAACCTAGATCCACCTCTCCCCAGAACTAATCATTTGTCAAGTCATTAAAAATGACTTCTAAAATGTTTCCCACACTCATTTTCTCCTTTGCCACAACCTTCATTTTCTCTAAGCCATTAGTGCAGCATTGCTTTGCCTTGTCAGGACTAGCATATCAGCCCTATCACTAATTTCCATCTAGTCCTCCTGTATTCAACACCAGAACTGTTTTACTCATTTCACCTTCTTTCAGTGTGGCTTCCAGTAGTTCTGAGACTGGAAAACTAAACATCATATTTCCCAAACTCCTTTGCAGCTAGGCTTATGCAATTATCTTAGTTTCTGCCTATTAGATACATGTGCACTGCTACATTTGGAAAGCAGACGAGTGATGGAGGCCTAGTTCCTGCTTCTTGGTTTACTTTGGCTGCTAAGTCCTGGAGACATTCATTTCCCAGTCTCTGGTCACTAGCTTTGTGGTCTCAGACATTCTGCTGCATTAACAGAAGCAGCCTTCTGATTCCTCACCTCCCCAACTGTAAGAAAACTCACCACTTCTCTTAAAATCAGTTTCAAATATCAGTGATATTTTGAGGATTATTACAGAAAGATCTTCCTTGAGTCCCAAATGATACTATAAGCATTTAATTCCCTGTGCCAAATCCCTTTCTACTTAAAGTTTCTAACATGGTGTCTATTACTACAACTGAACTGTGTCTGATATATATCCTCTCTCCCCCTTCTGCAACATTTCCTTACAGTTAGTTATCTTTCTAAATCAAAGATTATACCCCAAGCTTCAAGAATGACATCCAAACATCTCCGTAGGTTTTAAAGGCCCTCAACAATCTAATGTCAACCCAATAGCACAGTTTCTTCTTATACTACCTACCTTTATTCTTTTTGTTTTAATGTTTTTTAATGTTTATTTATTTTTAAGAGAGAGACAGAGCATGAGCAGGGGAGGGGCAGGGAGGGAGGGAGACACAGAATCTGAAGCAGGCTCCAGGCTCTCAGCTGTCAGCACAGAGTCCAACACGGGGATCAAACCCAGGAACCGTGAGTGAGACCTGAGCCAAAGTCGCAGGCTTAACTGACTGTGCCACCCAGGTGCCCCTCTACCATCCTTCATTCTATTTGCCCTACTTAGTAGGCAGGCTACCTTACACACGCTTTGAACTTATTTTGTATCTTTACTTTGGTCTTTACTCAAATGTCTTCCCAGACCCAAGGTAGCTTCCCAACTACTTCTTGGACATTGGAAAAATATTACTCATCCCTAAAAGCCCGGCTCCTTTTATCACACTTTCATCAGTCCCTGAAAAGTATCAATCACTTGATCCTCTTCAATCTCTCAATATCAAAGCCTCCTTTGATACTAATCACACTTTGGGAGTGACTTAGGGTTATTGTTACAGATGGTTAAGTGACTATCCCATTAGAACATAAACCTCAGAAAGTAGACGTCAACGTTTATCATTCAATCCCTTTACTACTTGCCACAGTGCCTACTGCTATAGGGAACACATAAATACATATCAAATGAACAAGTGGACAAATAAAAGAACATATGGAATGGGGAAGAAGTATTTACTAGCTTATTTATTTTTGCCCAACAATGGCTGGATCAGAGACCCAGGGAAAAAAATGAGCTGAATAAACACCAATATAACTAATAATTTGTTACGTGTACTTTAAAATAACTCACAAGTTTTCTAAAACTCTCCTGTCAAGTTGAGATACTGAGCCCAAACTCAGAGTTTTCTTCCTTTCTAACCCTTGATCTACCCGTGGTGTTTTCAATAGCCATGGGGATGTTTCATCCAATAAACTTCTTTAATCTTCTTGACTGCGAGCAACCTTCACACTCAATGATATGCTGCTAAATCATCTCTTCAAATGAAAAATGCCTTCATGTTTAGTATTTGCCAATGTCTGTGATGTTAATATTCTCAATACTTCTGGTTTCAAAAAATGGCTATGCTACATAACTAGCTTGCATTATTCTTGAAAATTCACCAATCAGTGCCTGTGAGAAGATGTAAGCTCTAACTTAAGCTATTGAGTTTTACACTCAATTTTCAACAGCATATCCCAGAGCCACATCTTGGACCCAAGACTCCCCTTTGTAATTTTAACTGAAATGTATCATGTTCCTATCAAAATCCTTTGACTCTGGCTCACCTGCTACAACTTCTCAAAACAAGACCCCATGCTTCATCATCTCAATGTCTCTGTTGACAGCTTCACTCACCCTTCAATTGATTTTTTTTATAAAGTTTATTTATTAATTTTGAGAGAGACAGTGCGAGCCAGTGAGCAAGCAGGGGTGGGCAGAGAGAGAAAGAGAGAGAGAGAATCCCAAAAGCAGGCTCTGCACTGACCATGCAGATGTGAGGCTTGAACTAACAAACCATGAGATTAAGACCTGAAGTCAGACGTTTAACCAACTGAGCCACCCAGATGTCCCTCCATTGCCTCTCTTCTACAAAATTTCAACCTAGAGTCAATATAATCAACTTCCCAAATCTGTTACATGAGCATCAGAATGCTGAAAACTTCTGAGAAAATCTCAAAGCCACTATATTGTTGTGACAGTAAGTTTATGCTCCTCAACATCAAAAGATACCTTCCGCTTTACTAGGAATTCCTCTTCCATGGCCCTGAAGCATTTCTCTTTCTACTCCCTTTGGTAACTTATCCAAACCTTGCACAGCATCCTTCACCTGCCTCTGTATTATAGCCTTTGCCTTGCAGATGAGCATTTCCTGTTCTTGTAGACAACCACAGGGATTAGGGAAATGGAGTATGACACCCCAGCTTTTCACTCCTATATCAAAAATTCAGCATTCTCTGCAAGAACACGGATACTATTCCCGAAATTTCAGAACAGAACTTGTCCTTTCTCATTCCAAAGAACGTCTCTCCTTTTGTCTCTTTCACTACCTTTCTTCTTTCTCCTCTGGGAGCTCACTGCATCACCTGTTTTCCATCAGATAAATCTGCAACTTGACTCTCACAACTACTCCCTTTCCTAATAATCTATAAACATGTGTAAATTTACCTTTTTAAATAAAAAAAATTCTGACTCAACAAGACAGGAAAAATAAAATCTCTTTATTCATAGTAAAATCTTCCCTTGCCCAATCTTCCCCCTTTTCATTTCACTTAACAGAAGAGTCTCTATCTCCTTAGCCATATTCACCCTTTGATTCACATGTTTATTATAAAATATAATGATAATATAGGAAAGTTTTACAATTTTAGTATAAAGATGAATAGAAAGCAAAACCACAAAATATCAGCTGTCATCCTACCAGGTGGCTGTATCATTGGCATTTTGGCACATTTCCATCTAGTCTTATTTCTAAACCAGTGTGTATGTTGTTTTTTCAGTGTTGGAATTAGACTGTATAAAGAATTTTGTGGGTTTTTTTCACTTGGCATTCTATCATGGACATTGCTCATTTTTATGTACTTTTCTTTAAAAACATGATTTTTAGTGACTGCATTACATTTTAGTGAATAGAGTAACCTAATTTACACAAGCATTCATCTATGTCATTCACTGAAGGACCCTGTGAAATTAGGCTTCAATATCAACTGCTTCAGTCAATAATCACCTCCTACTTGCCAAATACAAAGAGGTCGTTTATTTCCCCATCTTACTTTAACTTTAGCAACAGTTGAAAATGTTATATACTTCTCTTTTCTCAAAATAGTTTTCCTTTGTCTTTTTATAATATTACATTCTTTTATTATCATTGTCATTCAATTTCTCTAACGATTTTCCTCAACAAACTTTGCTTGTTCCTCTTCTTCACACCCAAGCGTTCTGTCCTTTTCACTTCATTCCTGATCATTTTTCACCCAAACCATGATGAGAAATAGCAACTGTACACAAAAATATCTGAATTGTAAGACTGATATTTTTTCTTAAGTATATATTTGTTTACAATTGTCATAAGAAAGCTTTCTCCACTGGTTTATTATTTGGAAAATCAAATGTCGGAGTTACACTTTTGAGAAGGATAAAAAAGGGCCAACGTAATGATGTTCCTGAGTCACAAGCAACAGATCAAATTCAGAATTGAGGTAAAGAAGAACTTGGGACCATAAATTGGAGGTGGGAGACTTTATACTTCGATATATCTGACTAAACAAATTGCATTACTTTCAATAGGTCGAGAAATATATAGTCACATTTACACACCAAATTTACAATTTATGAAAATGTACTTTGAAAAAACATTCTTTTTTATGGCCCTCTTCTAAAATAAGTTATTTGACTCACAAAATAAAGTTTTTATAATCATGTTGTCACTGAAAAGTAATGAAATCAATTTGGTTTCTCCTCTTTGGGTCGGCATGAAGTTCTATCTCTTTTCCTCCAGGTAGCTTTTAGGATACATATTAATCACAAAGACACATCTTCTATTTCAGAGATAGAAAAGCTCAGTGTTCCACAAGACTGGCTTATTCTCTACAGTGTATCCAGGCAGAATATTAAAAGCAAAACAATTTCATAACAGAGTGCTTTATGTTACAGGTGAAATCTCAAGACAATCCTGTTACCAAGATGAGGTTTTTGGTTTTGTTTTCTTACACTTTTAAAAAATGTTTCCTTATTTATGAGAGAGAGAGAGAGAGAGAGAGAGAAGAGAGAGAGAGAGAGAGAGAGAGAGAAAGAGAGAGAGGAGAGAGAGAGAGAGGAGAGAGAGAAGAGAGAGAGATAGAGAGAGGCAGAGAAAGAGAGAGAAGAGAGAGAGGAGACAGAGAAAGAGAAAGAAAGAGAGAGAGAGAGAGAAAGAGAGAGAGAGTGTGTGAGAGAGAGAGGCAGAGAAAGAGAGAGAGAGGCAGAGAGAGAGGAAGGGAGAATCCCAAGCAGGAGCTGTGGTGTCAGCACAGAGCCGAATACCAGGCTTGATCTCATGAACCAAGAGATCATGACCTGAGCCAAAATGAAGAGTCAGATGCTTAACTGAGTCACACAGGCACCCCAAGATGAGGTTTTTATGACAAAACTGTTCTAATCATCTGTTATTAGTCATAACAGTATTTTATTGAGCTGACCAGGGAATGTTCTTTGGTCCTGACTTTTACAAGAGTCAATGTGTCTAACAGAAGTAGCTGCTAGTACACTGTTTTACACTGTAGGTAAGGGCAAGAGAGATGAAATTTTCAAAACTTATATTTATAGACCATTTTCAGCTTTTATGAGCTGGCTTCTCTATCTTTAACGTCATTTGATTCTCATCTTCGGTTTAAGAAACACATTAGAGCAGTAGTTACCTTCATTGAGCAGACTGAGAAACTGAAGCTTGAATGAATGGACTGGCTTGCTAAATTTGACTACAAACTCAAATTCCGTGACTCCTAACACAGACTGCTTTTTTCTACTAGTGCTTAATTTGATCTGTCATTAAATAACAACTACTTTTTCCTGTGATTCATTCCAACTCATCTCACATGCCTCACATGCATTTTCTTTTAGATGAAAAGGACAGGAAAAGAGTATACACAGCAGCACATTTTTTCCCCTACTGGCTTCACACATTTTTATTTGCTGAGTCTCATTTGTTTCTACTCTATGACACATACCCCCAAATTTAATTTCTAACAACATAATCAATAACAAAATCTATTCAGTGAACCAATTTGGAATTGCGGTGGAAAAATTATGGTGTCATGAAAATCATTTTGCTATAGTGGAGCTTGATTTCATGTATACACACATATGCACGTGAGAATAAAACTACCTGTCTCATAGGGTTATTGAACAGAGCTACTAACTACCAGTTGCCATACTCAAAACCTTGGGAATCTCTCCAGAAAGCTTTCCCTGTCCTCCACTGTCCATATCCCCAAAGACACTATGTGGTATTGATTCGATGCCATGAAAAGCTCTGCAACATGTCCTTCATTCTCCATTTTCACTAGTTTTGTCTTAGTTTAGATCTTCACCATGTTACTCTGGTTACTATTAATTTATGTCTTGTCAATTTCAGTTCCACAAGGCTTATAGAGAATGAGTTCCAGTGACAGGTGCAACAGATAAATATTTGAGTTTCCTGGGCGCCTGAGTGGCTCAGTCGGTTAAGCGTCCGATTTCGGCTCAGGTCACGATCTCACGGTCCGTGAGTTTGAGCCCTGCGTCAGGCTCTGTGCTGACAGCTCAGAGCCTGGAGCCTGTTTCAGATTCTGTCTCTCTCTCTCTCTCTCTCTCTCTCTCTGACCCTCCCCCATTCATGCTCTGTCTCTCTCTGTTTCAAAAATAAGTAAACGTTAAAAAAAATTAAAAAAAATATTTGAGTTTCCTTAGGATTCCTGCACTTCTGCTTTTCAATGAGTCCTTGCTGCATTTGAATATTTCAGGTGGACATCTTAATTAGGTACAGAGAGTTCTTCAACTCTATACACCTACTATGATTTACTCAGAAGACATGCTAATAACTATCAATACCAGTAAGAGCCAAGAGGAATTATAAATGGAGACTAACAGACTCCAGAAAAGTCAACCAAACTCACTTTTACCAGGGAATAGCATCTGAAATGATGAATCCTAAATTTGCATACATGGAGAAAGTTCTATAAAATCCCAGTACTCTATCACAAAATTTATGTGTTTCCTTCTTGGAAAAGGTCATTCCAGATAGGGAGATTTAATCCAGTGAAGATGCCAATTGGCTGCCAAAATTATTTAGCAGAATATTATTTTAATGAACTTTTAGCTTCTCCCCACTACACTAAGAGTCCCTAAGAAGTGCCTCCTGCAATAAGATTCCAAGAATATCTGGAATCCCTAGTCCCTTGAAAATGTAACTCCTGTAAACTAGTAAAAATTTTAAAGTCCAAAAAATACTTACACCAAAGTTGGTAGCAGCAAATCGATCTGAGGCAGAAACCTGTACATTTGTTGCAACTGTTGTGTGAGCATAGAAAGCATTTATATTCGCCAACAAGGTGCTCATGACAGCAGGGACACCAGGGCACATGTATTTAGAAGACAGACATGAAAAGTGCCTATAAGACAAAAACATTAAGCACTTTTAAAACGTAAAGCAATTAATTCACATAACGGCATACCCTCTAACGTCAGCAATTAATTCCCCAACTATATCTATGAAAAAAAGAGAACACTCCCACGATCTCTACTAAACGAAAGAGAAAGCAATTTCGGCTTTTAAAAATTTCTCATTCACAAATGTGAAGTGGTTTAATTAGAATGTGATTTGCCACGGGGATGAGTGCATAATTCCTTTCAACTGTGGGAGTTTTGTGTGTACACACGCAAAGTGCACTTTCCAGGGGAATCCAGCACGGTGGGAAAGCCATTATACAGGATCCTCCCCTTCTTCAGCAACTATGCCGTCATTTACTTCAGTTCCCGAAATGCTGCATTTTAACCTGAATGTCCTTTATACTTGTATTTCTATCATATTGAAGAAGCAAGGTCTCCCCTTTCACCGCCTATCTACTGAGTAAGTGAATTCAACATCTGACTTGAGTCCAGTTTCTGGGCTTTTGTCATAAAGGAATACCTTCCATAAGCATTTCTGTTTTCTTAGCATTTTGTTACAGCCAGGATCTAATAAAGCAAACAGAAGAATGGTGAGGGCAGATTGAATTATGCCAGCTTTAGGCTTAAAGACCATTCCTTTTAAACCCTGAATAATAGTATCATTCACAGACATCAGAAGCACCAAGTGTTCAATTCTGTTACTTCTCTCAAGAAAAACTGTTTCATTTGAACTATAACAAAAGACGTGAAAACTGAAAACACAGCTTAAGATAAAAATGCACAGATAAAATACTCATGGAAGGAAGAAATTTTCAGTTTGTTATCTGATCCTATTTTGTTCTCATGCCTCAGCAATTTATCCTCCACTTAAGCATCTCTGAGGTCTGTATTATTGAACACAAACACAGAGTGTACATGCATAAATGAAATGCCCTGAATGGCACCTCCAAACAAATGGATGGTCCTAGAAATGGTGGCTTCTCTTAAATTTCAGTCAGGCTACTCACTGAACTCCTCAGGATACTGGCTGATCAAAGTAGGTTAAAGTTTTAAATTTTTTTTTCAACATTTTATTTATTTTTGGGACAGAGAGAGACAGAGCATGAATGGGGGAGGGGCAGAGAGAGAGGGAGACACAGAATCGGAAACAGGCTCCAGGCTCTGAGCCATCAGCCCAGAGCCCGACGCGGGGCTCGAACTCACGGACCGCAAGATCGTGACCTGGCTGAAGTCGGACGCTTAACCGACTGCGCCACCCAGGCGCCCCTAAGTAGGTTAAAGTTTTAAACACGGATCTTTGAGGATTATGAAAAACAAAGTACGCCACAGTTGTTACATGAGGTTTTGCAATTTAACCCTAGAAAGATTAATACTGATTGCTTCTTTTAGGTAAATGATACATATTTTGACTGTATTATACACTAAGTTAATTATAATGCCTATCTATTAAGTATACCAGTGGTAAATATTAATAAAATTAAAAAATTCCTAACACTGTATGTTCTTTTGAGCGATTTACAAACAATTAAATTTGTTAGATCAAGTTAGAGGTCAAGAGTTGTGGAATATGCAATACGTAAATACAATGCTACATGGATGGCATGAGGTAAATATCCATACCTAAGGGAAACAGTAAGAAACTCAAAGACCAGAACTTTATTATCCTGAACATGCATTACTTATTTTTTTTTAATGTCCATTTATTCTTTGGGAGACAGAGAAAGAGGGAGACAGAGAGGGAGACAGAATCCCAAGCAAGGCTCCGCATGGTGAGCGCAGATCCCAAGGCAGGGCTTGAACTCAGTAAACTTGAGATTATGACCTGAGCAGAAATCAAGAGTCAGATGCTTAATCAACTGAGCCAACCAGGCACCCCTAAACATGCATTATATATTTAAAAGGATACTGGAGGTCACCAGGATGAATAATCTTGTTCGTGGCTTTGAAAAATGGATCCATGCCTCCTAATCCAGCTGAGTTACTTAGTATTTATTTGTGGTAGCTGCTACCCTCTCATTTTTGGGGCTCAATTAGGGTGGCAGAAGTTTGGCAGAGACTTTGAGCAGAAATAAAGGAGAAACATAATAAATATCCTGCTGAAGGCATTCAGAGTGAGAATTTTGTAGGTGAAATTGAAAGTTTTATAATGAAGATGACACAATTATTGAACGTCGTTCACTGCTATAAGCCATCTGAGGGAAAAATGAGTGTAATATGGGAAGATGGGGGATACAAACAACCAAGTTTGCCTATTTTATACTTTGAGTTGGTAAGCCAATGTTTTAGTGATGAAGATTCTCATTGCTTTTGGGGCCTCAAAGCAGTTTTAACACCACAATGAGAGAGTGATTTTGAGTTATATAATTTAATACAATCCTTGCTATGTACCTATCATTGATGTTAATACATATTATTCATACAATTATAAAAACAGTAAAAATAAATGTTTTTTTACACTTTAAAGTTTTCTTAGAAAACAACTTCAATTTATAGTTAAAAGGTAGGGTTATAATACTTTCTCTTATTAGAAGTGATTAGAAAAAAAAATGGATTCTAGTGTTTTTCCATCCTTTAATCTTTTCTCCATTTTTTATATTAAAGGCATCTGTCCAGACTACTCTCCCTTCAATAACTACACACTTACTGTAGCTCTGGAATGATTCTTCATGACAGGAATCTAGAGGTGATTAAAACATGCTCCTGGTATAAAATATGCATACCCTAATTGAGAGGCACACACCTTAAACACTAATTTTCTCATCTAAGAGAAAGTGCTGTTCCAGAGTATCTAAAGTTTGGGTGCTATTACTGAGGTATCCACAGGCTAGAGGAAGGTACAAAGCCTGATGGAGGACAAAGCTTCAAAGGCTGAGTTGAGCCCACTAGTGGTGAGCCCACAGAGGATAAGTGAGAGGGAAATGCCTGAGCCAAGGTCTAGGGGATTAGAGTTCATGTAATGGCCATGAAAGAGTGAAGAATTTAGTGTCCCTAGAATTTGGTTCAATAAATATTTATTCGACATATCTAAAGGTGAAGTACCATGTGAGGCACTGGATATATAGTAATGAATCCACTTGCAGACGAATGGGAGAATCAGTCCTATAAGAAATATAATACAACTATGTAAATGTTATGAGAAAGAAAAGCCTAACAGAGTGCTAAGGGACAGTATGTTAGAGTGTGCATATTGTGGTCTGGTGGGTCAGGGAAAGGTCAAGGAAGACTCTTTGAAATGAGACTGGGCTAAGAGTTAATGCATAACTAGGAGACAGCCAAATCAAGCATAGGGCTTGCTGTCACTGATAGGTAAAGGATGTATTCCAGGGGAATGGAATAGTATAAACTAAAGCATAATAGGGAAAAAATGCCATGTACAGTGAACCCTAGAAATTTTAGGTTGGTAGATCCCAAATTTCCAAGAGAATATTCTCTGCTAGGTTTGACCAAAACCAAAGTGAGGGTGTGTGTAGGACAGTCTCATGAAATATGTTAGGCAAGTTGGATCTAATTTATAGATCAAAGGACTTTTTCAAACTAAAATTCAAAATCTTAGAGTCAGTGTAAGTAAAAAATTTAAAAAAATTAAATCTCCACGGAACTCTAGCTGTTCACATGGATAGAAAGTGAATTTTTTTAGGTTATTTTTTATTTTGAGAGAGAGAGCACAAGCAGGGGGAGGAGACAGAGAGAGAGAGAGAGGGAGAAAGAATCCCAAAGGCTCTGAGCTGTCAGCACAGACCCTAATGTGAGGTTCGAATTCACAAACCATGAGATCATGACCTAAGCCAAAATTGAGAGTCAGGTGCTTAACTGACTCACCCACCCAGCTGCCCCATGATTGTTGAATTTTAAATAGATGATCTTGGCTTTGGTGAAACTTTAGGATGGATTTAAAGAAGGTGAGACTAGAGAAGAGAGCTCAATTAGGAGGCTGTACAGGGAAGGGAGGGTGGGTGTCTGAGCTAGGGTAGTAGCTATAGAAATATGGAGCAGAGAATGAATTTGAAAAACACTGAAAGAAGACAAATGGTCAGGGCATGGTGATTGAGGAGGGCTGAGAGGTAGGGAAAAGAAATGGTTACGCTCCAAGGTTTCAGTGCGGGTAACGGGTACTTTTGCTAAGTGGGCTGAGAACAAAACAGGACAAAGGAATTGTAAGGTGGGAATTATGTGTTGAGTTTGACCTTAAGGTACTTGTAGAGGTTTCACATAGGAATGCCCACCAGCTTATTGGATACTTGAACTGGACAGTTAGATTTAAGGGTCACTAAGTATATTGGAACCAGTCAAAACCATGAGAAAGGATAAGGTCATCCAGGAGGATTGTGCAACATAAAAAGAGAAATGTCAAAGTGTGGAACTTGAGAAACACCAACATGTAAGGAACTTGTGAAAGGAAAAAAAAAATAAGTGAATTCTATGACAGGCCAAAGGAAAAAAACAGATGGATTTAAGGAAAGTCAGGACACTGGAATCAGGGAAACCATGGGAATGGGAAGTTTCTTTGCAGGTGAAGGACGATTGATGCTGTTAGGTTCAGTGAGGAAGTCTTACAAGGACAGAAAATAGACTATTGGACTTGACAAACACACTTAATTGTAACCTTAACAAGATCAACGTTAGTGGAGAGACAGGATGCACCAAGAGGAAACAGGATGAAAAGTGGGGAGGTGCCAGGGGTGACCAAGGTAAAGTGGGTCAAGGACAGATTCTGTTGGTCTCAAGCTAAGGAATTTTCACATTCTCATGTGGACTATATGAAGTTGGCAGAGATTTTTGCCGAGGGAACTGACATTATCAGACAAATTTGGAAAGGTGACTCTGAAGTGGTGTAAAGATAAATTGAAACGAGTAGGTATTAGATGCAGAAAAAACAATTTAGGAAGACATAGAAGCAAAAAAATGACATTTTCACCCTGCTTGCAATATGACAAAGCCATTCACATACCACACTAAGAAGTAACAAAATATTTTGTACCTTGAGATAATCTAAAACTCACAAAATCACATTTTCGAATCTCCAAGATATAAAACTTGAATAATTCTTCTATGAAACCTAAACTTTCTAACAAAACAGCTTTGAACCTGATTTTACCCATGTTATATCTGAAAGATTATGACTTCTGAAAGTATGAAAGCCAGGTTTGTGTCTCACCAAGAACAGCACAAGAATACCATGTAAACTAGAGAACCTTAGAAATGTTGTGTTACTTTGTTTTGTTTCGTTTTGCCAGTGCTTTTGAAGCCTGACTCCCTCTGTGCGTTTGCTGTAATTAAACATTTCTTTCCTTTTCTAATTTTGTTTTCCTTCTTAAGGTCATAGAGAAAGTAAGGTGATTCAGGATTGGAATTCAGGCAATGTAAGTTCAAATCCGTATCTCTTAACTACTAGAGTGTAGCTTTCTCATAATTTATCCTCTTCCTTCTCTCTTCAATGTTGCGTATTACTTGTACATGCATCTGTTTCTTTCAGAATATGTTTAGTTCATGCTTGGTTATCATCTTATTCAGCCCTCCTCTAGCCTACTGTTTTTCTTGTACAGAGGAGTTGACCAATGTTTATTAATGAAAACAAAAGCAAAGTGAGCGAAAGGTATTGGCTGTGTAGAGTTAGAGTGTACATTGTATGTGGTTGATTACCTTGAGTGTGACAGTTTACCAAAACATCTAACTGCTTTGTAAACATTTCTTGAAGTGCCTGGCAGTTAGTGCCATGATGATGACAATAACTATGAAGGTTAATAGCATTCTGCTTATAACTGCTATATATTTTAAACTTTCCAGAGCATTAGGCATGTATTCGTCTTTGGCAACAGAAATATTTTGCTTTCTGATTTAAATTTAATTGAGATAATTTCTGGGGAACAACTGGAAGTAGCTAGCTGCATATGATTCATCCCTTGAAACTTCCCATGGAAATATCCAAGAAACCCAAAAAAGAATGTGAAGTCATAAAAGCACTAGAAATTAGGGTACCCATCTAAGATTTCCCAATACCTGGGAGGACTCTGCCTAACATTAGGGCAGCTGGTTAGATTGAGAGATATTCAGCAGATGACTAAAGTCTAAACTCCTGAAGTGTTAACCTGACAAGACAGATAACAGGAGGATGTTTCTAACAACCATACAGCATATACCCTGTAAAAGATTGGGGCCTCGGCCACTGGCCAGCAAGGCTATCAATCACTTCACTATTCCAAGGTGATGGCTTCCCCAGGCAGGAAAGAGCTGTCTCTGTTTCCCACACCTACTCCCTCTACATCCATTAAAGGGTACACAACTCCCAAGATTGTAATACAGCTTGTGCAATAGGAAATAGGTAATGGGATTTGATGCTAGTTAGAAAAACAGGGCTGGAAGAACACTGGGAACAGTATATCCTGGGAATTATATAAAATCTTTTACATTTTGCTTCCAGCAAGAATTCACAGGTTGTTTAGATCATCCAGGGGGGGGAAAATCTAACTCTACTAGTTGGAGAGTCCACCAATAAGAGCAGGTAAGTATCTTTCACCAATCTAAAGGAGAGCTGCATTTAAATAAAGTTATGGGAAAGAGTACAACATTTTTAGAGGCTTGACTTGCAGTTCAAGGTCTGCAGATGAATGCTGACAATACCCAGGTGGTTAACAAATACTGATTCCGAAGGAACCCTGTAAGTTGCCAAATGGGCAAGAGGCAAACACCTTTGTATATTATTTTCACATTCACACATGCATGTACACACATGCACACATAGGTATAGGCAAAAAACAACCAAAATCCTGGCAGGAAACAGTATTAATCAAAATGGTACAATGTTATGTCCAGATAGAGCTATAAAGTTTTGTCTTTTTAAAAAATACATTTTGTATTTTAAAAATCATTTACCATTAACATGTTTTATTACCCTTATCAGAAAAGCATATATATAAAACATATATTTTAAATGTTAATTCAACTTTTACCCTATTATTGATTTCACAAGTCTTTTTGTAACTTAGCATGAAACAAAGCAACCCAATACTTCTTAAAATTTTTATTTGATTGACTTAAGTAAAAATTCTTTATATTTTTCTTTTCTAAAAATACATAAAATTTGGAAGATGGCGGCGTAGGAGGACGCTGGGCTCACCGCGCGTCCTGCTGATCACTTAGATTCCACCTACACCTGCCTAAATAACCCAGAAAACCGCCAGAGGATTAGCAGAACAGAGTCACCGGACCCAAGTGCAGACGAGAGGCCCACGGAAGAGGGTAGGAAGGGCGGCGAGGCGGTGCGCGCTCCACGGACTGGCGGGAGGGAGCCGGGGCGGAGGGGCGGCTCGCCGGCCAAGCAGAGCCCCCGAGTCCGGCTTGCAAAAGCGGAGGGGCCTGACGGACTGTGTTCAGACAGCAAGCGCGACTTAGCGTCTGGGAGGTCATAAGTTAACAGCTCTGCTCGGAAAGCGGGAAGGCTGGAGGACAAAGGGAGGGTGAGCTGCGGAGCCCCCGGACGACAGAGCTCAGTTTGGCCGGGAACAAAGGCGCTAGCCAGCGCCATCTCCCCCGCCCATCCCCCAGCCAAAATCCCAAAGGGAACCGGCTCCGGCCAGGGAAATTGCTCGCTCCGCGCGAACACCCAACTCTGTGCTTCTGCGGAGCCAAACCTCCGGCAGCGATTTGACTCCCTCCTGCTGCCACAGGGCCCCTCCTGAAGTGGATCACCTAAGGAGAAGCGAGCTAAGCCTGCCCCCCCTCCCGCCGTGCACCTTGCCTTCCCACCCCAGCTAATACGCCAGATCCCCAGCATCACAAGCCTGGCAGTGTGCAAGTAGCCCAGACGGGCCACACCACCCCACAGTGAATCCCGCCCCTAGGAGAGGGGAAGAGAAGGCACACACCAGTCTGACTGTGGCCCCAGCGGTGGGCTGGGGGCAGACATCAGGTCGGACTGCGGCCCCGCCCACCAACTCCAGTTATACACCACAGCACAGGGGAAGTGCCCTGCAGGCCCTCACCACACCAGGGACTATCCAAAATGACCAAGCGGAAGAATTCCCCTCAGAAGAATCTCCAGGAAATAACAACAGCTAATGAGCTGATCAAAAAGGATTTAAATAATATAACAGAAAGTGAATTTAGAATAATAGTCATAAAATTAATCGCTGGGCTGGAAACAGCATACAGGACAGCAGAGAATCTCTTGCTACAGACATCAGGGGACTAAGGAACAGTCACGAGGAGCTGAAAAACGCTTTAAAGGAAATGGAAAACAAAATGCAAACCACCACGGCTCGGATGGAAGAGGCAGAGGAGAGAATAGGTGAACTAGAAGATAAAGTTATGGAAAAAGAGGAAGCTGAGAAAAAGAGAGATAAAAAAATCCAGGAGTATGAGGGGAAAATTAGAGAACTAAGTGATACACTAAAAAGAAATAATATACGCATAATTGGTATCCCAGAGGAGGAAGAGAGAGGGAAAGGTGCTGAAGGGGTACTTGAAGAAATATTAGCTGAGAACTTCCCTGAACTGGGGAAGGAAAAAGGCATTGAAATCCAAGAGGCACAGAGAACTCCCTTCAGACGTAACTTGAATCGATCTTCTGCACGACATATCATAGTGAAACTGGCAAAATACAAGGATAAAGAGAAAATTCTGAAAGCAGCAAGGGGTAAACGTGCCCTCACATATAAAGGGAGACCTATAAGACTCGTGACTGATCTCTCTTTTGAAACTTGGCAGGCCAGAAAGAATTGGCACGAGATTTTCAGGGTGCTAGATAGCAAAAATATGCAGCCCAGAATCCTTTATCCAGCAAGTCTGTCATTTAGAATAGAAGGAGAGATAAAGGTCTTCCCAAACAAACAAAAACTGAAGGAATTTGTCACCACTAAACCAGCCCTACAAGAGATCCTAAGGGGGACCCTGTGAGACAAAGTACCAGAGACATCACTACAAGCATAAAACATACAGACATCACAATGACTCTAAACCCGTATCTTTCTATAATAACACTGAAAGTAAACGGACTAAATGCGCCAACCAAAAGACATAGGGTATCAGAATGGATAAAAAAACAAGACCCATCTATTTGCTGTCTACAAGAGACTCATTTTAGACCTGAGGACACCTTTAGATTCAGAGTGAGGGGATGGAGAACTATTTATCATGCTACTGGAAGCCAGAAGAAAGCTGGAGTAGCCATACTTATATCAGACAAACTAGACTTTAAATTAAAGGCTGTAACAAGAGATGAAGAAGGACATTATATAATAGTTACAGGGTCTATCCATCAGGAAGAGCTAACAATTATAAATGTCTATGCGCCGAATACCGGAGCCCCCAAATATATAAAACAATTACTCATAAACAGAAGCAACCTTATTGATAAGAATGTGGTAATTGCAGGGGACTTTAACACCCCACTTACAGAAATGGATAGATCATCTAGACACACAGTCAATAAAGAAACAAGGGCCCTGAATGAGACACTGGATCAGATGGACTTGACAGATATATTTAGAACTCTGCATCCCAAAGCAACAGAATATACTTTCTTCTCGAGTGCACATGGAACATTCTCCAAGATAGATCATATACTGGGTCACAAAACAGCCCTTCATAAGTTTACAAGAATTGAAATTATACCATGCATACTTTCAGACCACAATGCTATGAAGCTTGAAATCAACCACAGGAAAAAGTCTGGAAAACCTCCAAAGCATGGAGGTTAAAGAACACCCTACTAACGAATGAGTGGGTCAACCAGGCAATTAGAGAAGAAATCAAAAAATATATGGAAACAAACGAAAATGAAAATACAACAATCCAAACGCTTTGGGACGCAGCGAAGGCAGTCCTGAGAGGAAAATACATTGCAATCCAGGCCTATCTCAAGAAACAAGAAAAATCCCAAATACAAAATCTAACAGCACACCTAAAGGAAATAGAAGCAGAACAGCAAAGGCAGCCTAAACCCAGCAGAAGAAGAGAAATAATAAAGATCAGAGCAGAAATAAACAATATAGAATCTAAAAAAACTGTAGAGCAGATCAACGAAACCAAGAGTTGGTTTTTTGAAAAAATAAACAAAATTGACAAACCGCTAGCCAGGCTTCTCAAAAAGAAAAGGGAGATGACCCAAATAGATAAAATCATGAATGAAAATGGAATTATTACAACCAATCCCTCAGAGATACAAACAATTATCAGGGAATACTATGAAAAATTATATGCCAACAAATTGGACAACCTGGAAGAAATGGACAAATTCCTAAACACCCACACTCTTCCAAAACTCAATCAGGAGGAAATAGAAAGCTTGAACAGACCCATAACCAGCGAAGAAATTGAATCGGTTATCAAAAATCTCCCAACAAATAAGAGTCCAGGACCAGATGGCTTCCCAGGGGAGTTCTACCAGACGTTTAAAGCAGAGATAATACCTATCCTTCTCAAGCTATTCCAAGAAATAGAAAGGGAAGGAAAACTTCCAGACTCATTCTATGAAGCCAGTATTACTTTGATTCCTAAACCAGACAGAGACCCAGTAAAAAAAGAGAACTACAGGCCAATATCCCTGATGAATATGGATGCAAAAATTCTCAATAAGATACTAGCAAATCGAATTCAACAGCATATAAAAAGAATTATTCACCATGATCAAGTGGGATTCATTCCTGGGATGCAGGGCTGGTTCAACATTCGCAAATCAATCAACGTGATACATCACATTAACAAAAAAAAAGAGAAGAACCATATAATCCTGTCAATCGATGCAGAAAAGGCCTTTGACAAAATCCAGCACCCTTTCTTAATAAAAACCCTTGAGAAAGTCGGGATAGAAGGAACATACTTAAAGATCATAAAAGCCATTTATGAAAAGCCCACAGCTAACATCATCCTCAACGGGGAAAAACTGAGAGCTTTTTCCCTGAGATCAGGAACACGACAGGGATGCCCACTCTCACCGTTGTTGTTTAACATAGTGCTGGAAGTTCTAGCATCAGCAATCAGACAACAAAAGGAAATCAAAGGCATCCAAATTGGCAAAGATGAAGTCAAGCTTTCGCTTTTTGCAGATGACATGATATTATACATGGAAAATCCGATAGACTCCACCAAAAGTCTGCTAGAACTGATACATGAATTCAGCAAAGTTGCAGGATACAAAATCAATGTCCAGAAATCAGTTGCATTCTTATACACTAACAATGAAGCAACAGAAAGACAAATAAAGAAACTGATCCCATTACAATTGCACCAAGAAGCATAAAATACCTAGGAATAAATCTAACCAAAGATGTAAAGGATCTGTATGCTGAAAACTATAGAAAGCTTATGAAGGCAATTGAAGAAGATTTAAAGAAATGGAAAGACATTCCCTGCTCATGGATTGGAAAATAAATATTGTCAAAATGTCAATACTACCCAAAGCTATCTACACATTCAATGCAATCCCAATCAAAATTGCACCAGCATTCTTCTCGAAACTAGAACAAGCAATCCTAAAATTCATATGGAACCACAAAAGGCCCCGAATAGCCAAAGGAATTTTGAAGAAGAAGACCAAAGCAGGAGGCATCACAATCCCAGACTTCAGCCTCTACTACAAAGCTGTCATCATCAAGACAGCATGGTATTGGCACAAAAACAGACACACAGACCAATGGAATAGAATAGAAACCCCAGAACTAGACCCACAAACATATGGCCAACTCATCTTTGACAAAGCAGGAAAGAACATCCAATGGAAAAAAGACAGCCTCTTTAACAAATGGTGCTGGGAGAACTGGACAGCAACATGCAGAAGGTTGAAACTAGACCACTTTCTCACACCATTTACAAAAATAAACTCAAAATGGATAAAGGACCTAAATGTGAGACAGGAAACCATCAGAACCTTAGAGGAGAAGCAGGAAAAGACCTCTCTGACCTCAGCCGTAGCAATCTCTTACTTGACACATCCCCAAAGGCAAGGGAATTAAAAGCAAAAGTGAATTACTGGGACCTTATGAAGATAAAAAGCTTCTGCACAGCAAAGGAAACAACCAACAAAACTAAAAGGCAACCAACGGAATGGGAAAAGATATTTGCAAATGACATATCGGACAAAGGGCTAGCATCTAAAATCTATAAAGAGCTCACCAAACTCCACACCCGAAAAACAAATAACCCAGTGAAGAAATGGGCAGAAAACATGAATAGACACTTCTCTAAAGAAGACATCCAGATGGCCAACAGGCACATGAAAAGATGTTCAGCGTCGCTCCTTATCAGGGAAATACAAATCAAAACCACACTCAGGTATCACCTCACGCCAGTCAGAGTGGCCAAATGAACAAATCAGGAGACTATAGATGCTGGAGAGGATGTGGAGAAACGGGAACCCTCTTGCACTGTTGGTGGGAATGCAAATTGGTGCAGCCGCTCTGGAAAGCAGTGTGGAGGTTCCTCAGAAAATTAAAAATAGACCTACCCTATGACCCAGCAATAGCACTGCTAGGAATTTATCCAAGGGATACAGGAGTACTGATGCATAGGGGCACTTGTACCCCAATGTTCATAGCAGCACTCTCAACAATAGCCAAATTATGGAAAGAGCCTAAATGTCCATCAACTGATGAATGGATAAAGAAATTGTGGTTTATATACACAATGGAATACTACGTGGCAATGAGAAAAAATGAAATATGGCCTTTTGTAGCAACGTGGATGGAACTGGAGAGTGTGATGCTAAGTGAAATAAGCCATACAGAGAAAGACAGATACCATATGGTTTCACTCTTATGTGGATCCTGAGAAACTTAACAGGAACCCATGGGGGAGGGGAAGGAAAAAAAAAAAAAAAAAAAAAAAAGGACGTTAGAGTGGGAGAGAGCCAAAGCATAAGAGACTGTTAAAAACTGAGAACAAACTGAGGGTTGATGGGGGGTGGGAGGGAGGGGCGGGTGGGTGATGGGTATTGAGGAGGGCACCTTTTGGGATGAGCACTGGGTGTTGTATGGAAACCAATTTGTCAATAAACTTCATATAAAAAAAAAAAAAAAAAAAAAAAAAAAAAAAAAAAAAAAAAAAAAAAAAAAAAAAAAAAAAGAATCAGAAGAAAAAAAAAAAAAAAAATACATAAAATTTAAAGTACTATATATAATGTAAAAGTGTATAATCTGTATCACTCTTTAAAGTACTATTGAATAAGATTTTTACAAAAGAAGTCAGCAACAAATCACCAGTAAAATGTTTTTTTCTTTCAAAGTTTATCATAGACCTTACTGGTTTCTGGTGAATGAGTAGATGCAAAAGAATTACTACAAAATTACTGTAAAATAGATACTACTTTGATTTCACTAAATAAAATATAGCAAGACTTACTTTTGAAGGTATTAATGGAATGATAGTTGCTCATAACTTCCTAAGGCAAAATACAAAGATGAGAATGGTGAAGACTGGACATCAAAGCAGGACAATGAGAAAAACCTAGTATTTCACTTAATGCTACTTTTCCTCCCATTAGTCCTTTACATCAGTTTTAATATCAAATTGTAATAGTTTTTCTTAACTAAAATTATAAGCAACAAAATTTTCATTGTTTGGTAAAAGGAAAAAGGTAAATAGATTAAGGTCATGAATATGATCCTTTTTAATTTGATCAGAATTACATTGAACAAGTCTCACTATTTCTAAAAATTAAAGACGCAGTAATTGCCATCTCTTAGAACTTACATGAAAATATTCTTCTTAAAACTGGTGACTCGAGAGTTCATCAGTCAGAATACTAAGATTAAAAGTTTAAGCATTTGATCTACCCTATGACCCAGCAATAGCATTGCTAGGAATTTACCCAAGGGATACAGGAGTGCTGATGCATAGGGGCACTTGTACCCCAGTGTTTATAACAACACTTTCAACAATAGCCAAATTATGGAAAGAGCCTAAATGTCCATCAACTGACAAATGAATAAAGAAGATGTGGTTTACATATACAATGGAATACTACTTAGCAACAAGAAAGAATGAAATCTGGCTATTTGTAGCAACGTGGTTGGAACTGGAGAATGATATGTTAAGTGAAGTAAGTCAGCCTGAGAAAGACAGATACCGTATGTTTTCACTCATATGCGAATCCTGAGAAACTCAACAGAAGACCAGGGGGAGGGGAAGGGGGAAAAAAAAGTTACAGAGAGGGAAGCAGGAAACCATAAGAGACTCTTAAATACTGAGCACAAGCTGAGGGTTGATGAGGGGGTTGGTGAGAGGGAAGGTGGGTGATGGGCCTTGAGGAGGGCACCTGTTGGGATGAGCACTGGGTGTTGTATGGAAACAAATTTTATAATAAATTACATATAAAAAATCACTTCCACAAAAAAAAAAAGTTTAAGCATTTGAAAAAAAAGTTTAAGAATTTATATTAATTTTAAGAAATTTAAAACACTAAAACTCAGAATTTCCAGGTTACTCTTAGGAGTAAATTTTTTCCCTGGTTGGTAAAAATACCTGTCTTTTTCTAGAAACTGTAACTAGGATTATGGTAAATTACAGATGGTACATTTTGGTACCAAAACAATAGCCTACACTCAACTTGCCTCTTCACATTCACTTTTAACCTAACTGGTAAGTGATTAGACAGTCAGTTTAACCAAGAAAATCATATGCATCAAGGTACATATTTCTTAGATGGTTGAAGGAAAAAAAGAAAAAGAGACTTAAATTTCAAAGAAGGAAAAGTGTTAATCAGGGTTAATGGCTATACTTCTTGGAAACCTTAAAGAAATGGTCAGCATATTGCTTTTTAGTATGTGGGGAAGATAGAGGGATTATGGCTGGCCAGTTTAGAGATACTATGGCATAGGCATGATTCATTCTAATACTAGCTCTGATCTGTGACCCTAGAAAAGTAACTTTATCACGCCTAGATTCAGTTTTTCCATCTTTATAATGAAAGAGCAGTTAAAAGATCTGATCTTTCTAAGCTTTACCATGTTTTGGATTTCTGAATACAAATAATAGGTTATGTCCAGTCATATATTACTTCTTCCTACTATCAACATTTGATTCTATTGGAACCCATGGTTAATAGGGATGGCCAGAAAGAAAGGGACAAGGAAGTCGTTTTGAAGCATCCTTTGCTCTTCGGGAATTTTCAGCTAAAAGGCTTCTAGGCAAACTTCAATTTGCCAGGAGTCTGACTCTGACTTTCTGTATGCCCCT
Source organism: Lynx canadensis (assembly GCF_007474595.2). NCBI lineage: Eukaryota > Metazoa > Chordata > Mammalia > Carnivora > Felidae > Lynx > Lynx canadensis. The sequence goes on from NC_044308.2 coordinate 49,833,107, forward strand.
TCTTTATGTGTGGTTACTGCCAAGGCGAAGCTTCTTGCTTCTAACCATCTCCTTAAAAATCAACTCCTTTTAAAGGCTGTAGTTTCAATGCTACTTACATTATTCTAGGAGGGAGAGGGAAAACAGAATTAAAAGGACAATTGGCCACTTAAAATGACTGAATATATCCTTGCAGCAAACCACCCCTTCAAAAAGCACACCGTCAAATAAAATAGGTCAAAAAGTACTACTGTATTGTCTGAAAATGCTAATATTTCCCCACACAGACATGATTGAAAACAATGGATTAACAATGTTTAAATCACCTGAATTTGCTTTTCTAAGAAAACAGGGTTAGTGTCAAACCAATTAAACAAATGAAATTTCAGTTTCATGGGAAAAGTTAAATAGACAAACTCAAAAAGTGATGCTTAAATTGCCAATAATGAGATACTTTATGGAACGTTTTCAGTTAAAGTGATTGCTACAACATTATGATCCATTAATTCTCAAACATTACTGGCAAAATGTTGGGAAGTTATGTGTATTTCAAATAGCACATCTGTATTCAATTCACTTGCTATTGTTTTGTAGCTATCACGATAGAAAAAGTAAAAAAAAAGGACAATCATCTAACTTACCTGCCTTTTCATGGATAATTGTCCCTAATCACATCATCTTGTGGTTTTCAAGGGATCGAAATGCCTTTGATTCAAAAGATCTAAAGATCAATTCTTTTTTAATAAGAATAAGAGCAGGGTGATTAGAAAAAGCACCATAAAGATGACAATGAGTTTTAGACCCTTAGAAGATTTCAGAGAAACAATACAAGATGAAAGAAAAGACTACCTGTATTTCTAATGCTAGAAATACACTAAAATAGTATTTGTCACCTTTGCTCCCTAACATTCAAATTAGTATGCATGTCAGTGATTGTATGCTCCTGTCACTAAAGAGGGGGTCAAACATTTGAGGATCGCTTTTCCTTTGGCGAAATGCATCATAACTTTTCATAGATGCTAGATATTGCTCAAACTCCATTACGGAGGTTTTGAGTAAGTATGAGGGCAGTGGTGGGAGACAGGAAAGTAATGAAATGTGTAGGATTTAGAGGAACCACAGAAGTTGAAGAGCAAGTCAGGCTGGGACCCTCAGGCTGACCATCAGCTTTCTCTGACATCTCTTTTCATCTGCACCTGGATTTAGTCCCTTCATGTCTATGCTGTTATAGTACTCACATATACTTCAATTATACTGTCTTGTTGTTATTTAATTTCTTCCTCTTTGCTCTAGAGTAGGAGCTCACTGAAGCAAGAGATATCTTTTATCGCTGTATCCCACTGCCCTGTATAACTAAGTCCTCATACTTAAATCCTGAGAATGTGTCTATCAAATAAATGAATTTTATCTTCTGGAATGTGGACTCCATTGAAGACTGGATCTTGACTTCTTGTTTGCTAATATTCTTAGTGCCTAGAAAACTTCCATGGTAGGCTCTCAATAAATACATCTTACAGGAATGAATGATTCAATTAAGCAGCACTCTATTTAGAAACTAGGCTTATGCCTCAAACAGCTAAAATAGACTAGTGCCTTTAAAAAAAATGGTATCCCAAGAGTTCTGGTTCAAATATCAATTAGATTAATATGGCTAGTGCCAAAGCCAAGGTTGTTAAGGATACCAAGGTAAAAAACACTGACTTAATGCTTTTCTCATTTGGTGTTACAGAAGCATGACCACGGTTCACAAAAGCTCAGATTTTGTGACACACCCTGGGCTTCATTTTATAATAAATGAGACTCCTTAAACACTCAGTTAAAATATGTTTGACAGAAATCACCTCCAGAGGGCAATTTAATCCCTGATGCTGACATGGAATTCCCTGAGTGTGTTTATGAGTGAACAGCAAGTCTGTCAGAACATTTTTGGGACAGAGAGAGACGGAGCATGAACGGGGGAGGGGCAGAGAGAGAGGGACACAGAATCGGAAACAGGCTCCAGGCTCTGAGCCATCAGACCAGAGCCTGACGCGGGGCTCGAACTCCCGGACCGCGAGATCGTGACCTGGCTGAAGTCGGACGCTTAACCGACTGCGCCACCCAGGCGCCCCTGTCAGAACATTTTTAAGAGCATGTACGTTTGCATAGATTGATGTAAAGCATCAAGAACTCCCAAAATTCTCATCATGAAAACAGGCTCTATGCCCAACATCATGATGCAGAATATGTAAAATAGTGTGCTTCTTTGGAAGGAAAGGTACTCTAATTCTTACTGTCATATGTTGGAAAATTTCCTTTTTCTTTTTAGATGCATTTACCATGTGGGAATATATCCTCTGGGTACTTGACCAACTGCTTGTCCAAACAGGAAAATTGTAATCCCTTTCTTCTTCCCTGATGAATGCTCCAAAACAAAGGGTATATTTTTATGAAACACATAGGGCTAATAAATTGTGCCCTCACAGAATGTTTTGTGCTATTAGGAGAGAGCATTTACAATAAGCAGGAGGTACCTTAGAGGAATGGGAAATTCAGTATTAATGTTCAGATTATTTACCAGCAAAATAGATCCAGCCTCCTTCTTATGAAGGGAAATACACAAGAGGAAAATTTAATAATGTACAACCAGACTCTCTGACTTAATACACACTTCTCCTGTATTTCTGCTTCAAATCCATCTTCAAAGAAATGGGAGTATGCTTAAAAGAAACCAGACAATGTTACTTAAAAGAGAAGGATTATGAGGTTACCTGGGGATTTGGATCAGCATAAGGAGATTTTAAATATCAAAAGAGCTAAGATTTGATTTTTATTTCTTATCAAATGGTGTCTAGGAAAGCCCAGAATAATTAAACAGTTTTGTCCTTTCCCAAACTTGTACATGTCCTTACTATACAGACAGGACATTTGTTTCTTCCTTGAAGCTGAGTTCCCCAACTTTGTGTTTTAAAAATTAAGGGGAGCGACAGGGAAGATGGCGGCGTAGGAGGACGCTGGGCTCACCGCGCGTTCCTGCTGATCACTTAGATTCCACCTACACCTGCCTAAATAACCCAGAAAACGCCAGAGGATTAGCAGAACGGAGTCACCGGACCTAGTGCAGACGAGAGGCCCACGGAAGAGGGTAGGAAGGGCGGCGAGGCGTGTGCGCGCTCCACGGACGGCGGGAGGGAGCCGGGGCGGAGGGGCGGCTCACCAGCCAAGCAGAGCCCCCGAGTCCCGCTTGCAAAAGCGGAGGGGCCTGACGGACTGTGTTCCGACAGCAAGCGCGACTTAGCATCTGGGAGGTCATAAGTTAACAGCTCTGCTCGGAAAGCGGGAAGGCTGGAGGACAAAGGGAGGGAGAGCTGCGGAGCCCCCGGACGACAGAGCTCAGTTTGGCGGGGAACAAAGGCGCTCGCCAGCGCCATCTCCCCCGCCCATCCCCCAGCCAAAATCCCAAAGGGAACCGGTTCCGGCCAGGGAAATTGCTCGCTCCGCGCAAACCCCCAACTCTGTGCTTCTGCGGAGCCAAACCTCCGGCAGCGGATCTGACTCCCTCCGGCTGCCACAGGGCCCCTCCTGAAGTGGATCACCTAAGGAGAAGCGAGCTAAGCCTGCCCCCCCTGCCGCCGTGCACCTTGCCTTCCCAACCCAGCTAATACGCCAGATCCCCAGCATCACAAGCCTGGCAGTGTGCAAGTAGCCCAGACGGGCCACGCCACCCCACAGTGAATCCCACCCCTAGGAGAGGGGAGAGAAGGCACACACCAGTCTGACTGTGGCCCCAGCGGTGGGCTGGGGGCAGACATCAGGTCTGACTGCGGCCCCACCCACCAACTCCAGTTATACACCACAGCACAGGGGAAGTGCCCTGCAGGTCCTCACCACACCAGGGACTATCCAAATGACCAAGCGGAAGAATTCCCTCAGAAGAATCTCCAGGAAATAACAACAGCTAATGAGCTGATCAAAAAGGATTTAAATAATATAACAGAAAGTGAATTTAGAATAATAGTCATAAAATTAATCGCTGGGCTGGAAAACAGTATACAGGACAGCAGAGAATCTCTTGCTACAGAGATCAAGGGACTAAGGAAACAGTCACGAGGAGCTGAAAAACGCTTTAAAGGAAATGGAAAACAAATGCAAACCACCACGGCTCGGATGGAAGAGGCAGAGGAGAGAATAGGTGAACTAGAAGATAAAGTTATGGAAAAAGAGGAAGCTGAGAAAAAGAGAGATAAAAAAATCCAGGAGTATGAGGGGAAAATTAGAGAACTAAGTGATACACTAAAAAGAAATAATATACGCATAATTGGTATCCCAGAGGAGGAAGAGAGAGGGAAAGGTGCTGAAGGGGTACTTGAAGAAATCATAGCTGAGAACTTCCCTGAACTGGGGAAGGAAAAGGCATTGAAATCCAAGAGGCACAGAGAACTCCCTTCAGACGTAACTTGAATCGATCTTCTGCACGACATATCATAGTGAAACTGGCAAAATACAAGGATAAAGAGAAAATTCTGAAAGCAGCAAGGGGTAAACGTGCCCTCACATATAAAGGGAGACCTATAAGACTCATGACTGATCTCTCTTTTGAAACTTGGCAGGCCAGAAAGAATTGGCACGAGATTTTCAGGGTGCTAGACAGCAAAAATATGCAGCCGAGAATCCTTTATCCAGCAAGTCTGTCATTTAGAATAGAAGGAGAGATAAAGGTCTTCCCAAACAAACAAAAACTGAAGGAATTTGTCACCACTAAACCAGCCCTACAAGAGATCCTAAGGGGGACCCTGTGAGACAAAGTACCAGAGACATCACTACAAGCATAAAACATACAGACATCACAATGACTCTAAACCCGTATCTTTCTATAATAACTCTGAATCTAAAGGTTTAAATGCGCCAACCAAAGACATAGGGTATCAGAATGGATAAAAAAACAAGACCCATCTATTTGCTGTCTACAAGAGACTCATTTTAGACCTGAGGACACCTTTAGATTCAGAGTGAGGGGATGGAGAACTATTTATCATGCTACTGGAAGCCAAAAGAAAGCTGGAGTAGCCATACTTATATCAGGCAAACTAGACTTTAAATTAAAGGCTGTAACAAGAGATGAAGAAGGACATTATATAATAGTTACAGGGTCTATCCATCAGGAAGAGCTAACAATTATAAATGTCTATGCGCCGAATACCGGAGCCCCCAAATATATAAAACAATTACTATAAACATAAGCAACCTTATTGATAAGAATGTGGTAATTGCTGGGGACTTTAACACCCCACTTACAGAAATGGATAGATCATCTAGACACACGGTCAATAAAGAAACAAGGGCCCTGAATGAGACACTGGATCAGATGGACTTGACAGATATATTTAGAACTCTGCATCCCAAAGCAACAGAATATACTTTCTTCTCGAGTGCACATGGAACATTCTCCAAGATAGATCATATACTGGGTCACAAACAGCCCTTCATAAGTTTACAAGAATTGAAATTATACCATGCATACTTTCAGACCACAATGCTATGAAGCTTGAAATCAACCACAGGAAAAAGTCTGGAAAACCTCCAAAAGCATGGAGGTTAAAGAACACCCTACTAACGAATGAGTGGGTCAACCAGGCAATTAGAGAAGAAATCAAAAAATATATGGAAACAAACGAAAATGAAAATACAACAATCCAAACGCTTTGGGACGCAGCGAAGGCAGTCCTGAGAGGAAAATACATTGCAATCCAGGCCTATCTCAAGAAACAAGAAAAATCCAAAATACAAAATCTAACAGCACACCTAAAGGAAATAGAAGCAGAACAGCAAAGACACTCCAAACCCAGCAGAAGAAGAGAAATAATAAAGATCAGAGCAGAAATAAACAATATAGAATCTAAAAAACTGTAGAGCAGATCAACGAAACCAAGAGTTGGTTTTTTGAAAAAATAAACAAAATTGACAAACCTCTAGCCAGGCTTCTCAAAAAGAAAAGGGAGATGACCCAAATAGATAAAATCATGAATGAAAATGGAATTATTACAACCAATCCCTCAGAGATACAAGCAATTATCAGGGAATACTATGAAAATTATATGCCAACAAATTGGACAACCTGGAAGAAATGGACACATTCCTGAACACCCACACTCTTCCAAAACTCAATCAGGAGGAAATAGAAAGCTTGAACAGACCCATAACCAGCGAAGAAATTGAATCGGTTATCAAAAATCTCCCAACAAATAAGAGTCCAGGACCAGATGGCTTCCCAGGGGAGTTCTACCAGACGTTGAAAGCAGAGATAATACCTATCCTTCTCAAGCTATTCCAAGAAATAGAAAGGGAAGGAAAACTTCCAGACTCATTCTATGAAGCCAGTATTACTTTGATTCCTAAACCAGACAGAGACCCAGTAAAAAAAGAGAACTACAGGCCAATATCCCTGATGAATATGGATGCAAAAATTCTCAATAAGATACTAGCAAATCGAATTCCACAGCATATAAAAAGAATTATTCACCATGATCAAGTGGGATTCATTCCTGGGATGCAGGGCTGGTTCAACATTTGCAAATCAATCAACGTGATACATCACATTCACAAAAAAAAAGAGAAGAACCATATGATCCTGTCAATCGATGCAGAAAAGGCCTTTGACAAAATCCAGCACCCTTTCTTAATAAAAACCCTGGAGAAAGTCGGGATAGAAGGAACATACTTAAAGATCATAAAAGCCATTTATGAAAAGCCCACAGCTAACATCATCCTCAACGGGGAAAAACTGAGAGCTTTTTCCCTGAGATCAGAAACACGACAGGGATGCCCACTCTCACCGCTGTTGTTTAACATAGTGCTGGAAGTTCTAGCATCAGCAATCAGACAACAAAAGGAAATCAAAGGCATCAAAATTGGCAAAGATGAAGTCAAGCTTTCGCTTTTTTGCAGATGACATGATATTATACATGGAAAATCCGATAGACTCCACCAAAAGTCTGCTAGAACTGATACATGAATTCAGCAAAGTTGCAGGATACAAAATCAATTTACAGAAATCAGTTGCATTCTTATACACTAACAATGAAGCAACAGAAAGACAAATAAAGAAAATGATCCCATTCACAATTGCACCAAGAAGCATAAAATACCTAGGAATAAATCTAACCAAAGATGTAAAGGATCTGTATGCTGAAAACTCTAGAAAGCTTATGAAGGTAATTGAAGAAGATTTAAAGAAATGGAAAGACATTCCCTGCTCATGGATTGGAAAAATAAATATTGTCAAAATGTCAATACTACCCAAAGCTATCTACACATTCAATGCAATCCCAATCAAAATTGCACCAGCATTCTTCTCGAAATTAGAACAAGCAATCCTAAAATTCATATGGAACCACAAAAGGCCCCGAATAGCCAAAGGAATTTTGAAGAAGAAGACCAAAGCAGGAGGCATCACAATCCCAGACTTTAGCCTCTACTACAAAGCTGTCATCATCAAGACAGCATGGTATTGGCACAAAAACAGACACACAGACCAATGGAATAGAATAGAAACCCCAGACCTAGACCCACAAACGTATGGCCAACTTATCTTTGACAAAGCAGGAAAGAACATCCAATGGAAAAAAGACAGCCTCTTTAACAAATGGTGCTGGGAGAACTGGACAGCAACATGCAGAAGGTTGAAACTAGACCACTTTCTCACACCATTTACAAAAATAAACTCAAAATGCATAAAGGACCTAAATGTGAGACAGGAAACCATCAAAACCTTAGAGGAGAAAGCAGGAAAAGACCTCTCTGACCTCAGCCGTAGCAATCTCTTACTCGACACATCCCCAAGGCAAGGGAATTAAAAGCAAAAGTGAATTACTGGGACCTTATGAAGATAAAAAGCTTCTGCACAGCAAAGGAAACAACCAACAAAACTAAAAGGCAACCAACGGAATGGGAAAAGATATTTGCAAATGACATATCGGACAAAGGGCTAGCATCTAAAATCTATAAAGAGCTCACCAAACTCCACACCCGAAAAACAAATAACCCAGTGAAGAAATGGGCAGAAAACATGAATAGACACTTCTCTAAAGAAGACATCCAGATGGCCAACAGGCACATGAAAAGATGTTCAGCATCGCTCCTTATCAGGGAAATACAAATCAAAACCACACTCAGGTATCACCTCACGCCAGTCAGAGTGGCCAAAATGAACAAATCAGGAGACTATAGATGCTGGAGAGGATGTGGAGAAACGGGAACCCTCTTGCACTGTTGGTGGGAATGCAAATTGGTGCAGCCGCTCTGGAAAGCAGTGTGGAGGTTCCTCAGAAAATTAAAAATAGACCTACCCTATGACCCAGCAATAGCACTGCTAGGAATTTACCCAAGGGATATAGGAGTACTGATGCATAGGGGCACTTGTACCCCAATGTTCATAGCAGCACTCTCAACAATAGCCAAATTACGGAAAGAGCCTAAATGTCCATCAACTGATGAATGGATAAAGAAATTGTGGTATATATACACAATGGAATACTACGTGGCAATGAGAAAAAATGAAATATGGCCTTTTGTAGCAACGTGGATGGAACTGGAGAGTGTAATGCTAAGTGAAATAAGCCATACAGAGAAAGACAGATACCATATGGTTTCACTCTTATGTGGATCCTGAGAAACTTAACAGGAACCCATGGGGGAGGGGAAGGAAAAAAAAAAAAAAAAGAGGTTAGAGTGGGAGAGAGCCAAAGCATAAGAGACTGTTAAAAACTGAGAACAAACTGAGGGTTGATGGGGGGTGGGAGGGAGGGGAGGGTGGGTGATGGGTATTGAGGAGGGCACCTTTTGGGATGAGCACTGGGAGTTGTATGGAAACCAATTTGTCAATAAATTTCATATATATATAAAAAAAACACTGCAAAAAAAAAAAGAAAAAAAAATAAATAAAAAGCTAAGGGAAAAAAAATAAAAAATTAAAAATAAAAAAATAAAATAAAAATTAAGGGAAGGGGCGGGGTGCCTGGGTAGCTCGGCTGGTTAAGTGTTCAATTCTTGATTTCAGTCCAGGTCATGATCTCACGGTTCGTGAGTTCGACCCTCCCCCCCGCCACATCCCACTTCAAGCTAACAGCACAGAGCCTGCTTGGGATTCTCTCTCTCCCTCTCTCTTTGCCCCTCCCCTGCTCACTCTCTGTCTCTCTCTCAAAATAAATAAACTTTTTTTTTTTTTTGTAATTAAGGGAAACACTACTCAGTTAAATTTAACACGGGTAGTTATTTCTAGGTTTTGCTGCTGTTGGTTAGTTGGTTTTCTGGGTCCCCTGAAGCACTGTTTCAAGACAACAGAAAAATACGACTGATTCAATGGGCAACCAATTCAAATATGAACATATAGTTGGTTATTCATAAACTCTTTCTTTTTATTTTTTTATTTTTTTTTTTTTCTTGTTGTCTGTTGGTGTGTTTATTTATTGTAAACTTAAGAATACACCAGTGGGTTAAGAACTCTAAGAGAAATAAAAGTGTAATTATTTTGAAAATTCATTTCTTTTTTTTTTTTTTTTTTTTTTTTTTTTTTTTATATGAAGTTTATTGACAAATTGGTTTCCATACAACACCCAGTGCTCATCCCAAAAGGTGCCCTCCTCAATACCCATCACCCACCCGCCCCTCCCTCCCACCCCCCCATCAACCCTCAGTTTGTTCTCAGTTTTTAACAGTCTCTTATGCTTTGGCTCTCTCCCACTCTAACGTCCTTTTTTTTTTTTTTTTTTTTTTTTCCTTCCCCTCCCCCATGGGTTCCTGTTAAGTTTCTCAGGATCCACATAAGAGTGAAACCATATGGTATCTGTCTTTCTCTGTATGGCTAAACTCTTTCTTTTTAAAGTTGTTTTATTCATTGCCCAATAACTATCATTTGGAAAATACAGTAAAAAATATCTCTGAAATATCAATATTTCAATATCCAAATGAAGTATCATTTGGAAAACACAGTAAAAAATATCTCTGTTCTATTTCAACACCTAACAGAAGAATGTCTGACACTTCTCCAAATTATTATAATTAATCAATATGGGATGCTCTAAAACACTTAAGTGCAACATGTAAGGTAAAACAGATACCCACACCAGCTTAGTCTTTCCAATTCCACTTTGCATGCTTTTGGCAACTGTGAATTTCTGACATGAAGAGACATATCAGGAGAAGTTGAGAACAAACAACATGTACTTCTGATGCATTCAATTCGAAATATGTACAGCCTTCTATCATGCATCCAGAATTTCTTATAAAGCAGTAATAAAACATATGACTGTTGAATCCAAGATTTCAATTTGTAAACCTTTGCAAATAATCCAAGTACCCCTCTAAATGCCACCATTCTATTATCTCTCTTAAACTTGATTACACATGTAATTATAACATTCACACATTGATATAAAATGGGGATGGGGTGTTTTTCTATAAAACTATTTCAATAATTAATGATAATCAATGAACAGTAAATGAAGTGATCATATTTACACTGGCAGTCAAGATTTTTAGGAGTTAGTGGAATGTCAAACGACATGAATATATCTATTTTTTTATTCTGGTCAGATGGTAAAATTTGTACTGTCAAAGCAAAATTACACTGGACAAAATTAAATAGGCCAGGAAAATTTTATTCAAGGGTATGCAATAGAGAAGAGAAACCAGAGCTCAGTCTGAACTCAGCTCCACTGAAATATCATATGGGAATGTTTTTAAGGGCTGACTTGGGAGGAAGGATGGAGGGGAGTTTTTAAGAGCTGGAGTTGGGGGAATCCTAGCCACCTGTGTTTGCAAATTGGCCTTATCCAAAATAAACTATCTCTTATCCTCATGACTTATCCTCATGACTGAAGTTAGTATTACATCTTGGAGTAAGGAACCTACCCAAATGAGGCTGCTACCTTCCCACAAAGACTGGGAAAGAGGGGCCTATACTCCTTGATGATCACATTTGAGAGACACTTCTCCAGGTTCTTGAGAAAACTAGTCCTGGGGTGTAAGACTGGCAAGAGACTTTTAAAAAATTTACAATCCAAAGAATTGTAAGTGTTCTAAAGTGAATTATAAGTTTTCTAAAGAGAGTACTGTAAGGAAAGGAAGGTCAGGGGACTCTCGGTTTTAAGCATTTAGTAAGGGCCAAGGTGTGAAGGAGGTCAAAGGCCTACAGGCAAGAAAGAAGTTTGTCCAAAGTTCTATCAAGTTGAGGGAAATGTTAAGGCAATCTTGGTCAGTAGTGAAAGCAGAAGAAAACATTTAATAAATAAAAGTATCATGATCAAATCAAATGTGTAACTAGAAGTAGATACAGTTGATCCCTGAAAAATGCAAGGGTCAGGGACACTGACAGCATATAACTTTTGACTTCCAAAAAACTGATCTAATAGTCTACTGTGACTGGAAGCTTTACTGATCACATAAACCATCATAAACACATATTCTGTGTAATATATGCATTAAATACTACATTCTTGGAATAAAGTAAGCCAGAGAAGAGAAATTATTAAGAAAATCATAAGGAAGAGAAAGTATATTTACAGTACTATAAAAAATCAATAATCAATAAGGAGACCTACAGAATTTGAACTTTTGTTATTTGAGGGTCAACTGTATAATCTATAGCATTGTGTTATCATCTAAGTGCATTTGTCAATTTATTACCAAAATAAGACATTTTTTTTCCTTATGCCTCTCTGCCTTGCTTTCTCACTTTAGACTAGCAGTTGGCAATCTAAGGCCACAGCCAAACCCAGCCCATAGTTTTTGTTTTTAAAATAAAGTTTTATCAGAACATGGCCATGTCCATTTGTTTAAGATCTATGGCTGCTTTTGCATCTGGACTACATAATGGAGCAGTTGTGACAGAGATTGTAGGACCCACAAAGCTAAAAATACTTACCCTGTGGCTCTTCATAATTATGAGCTAAAGTATGGGTCACTTGATACAACATAAGGTACCCAAAAATATTTTATTGTTACTGTTTACTTAGGTTAAAAAATAAAAGTGATAAAATGAATAAAGGATGATTCTCCTCTTTTAAACTATCAAAGTTGCATTTTTATTGTGCCCATATTACCTTACCTAGTAAGTTATTCTGAATTATACCCATTGACATGGGACAGAGCAGATGACAAACTCATAGACTCCATTACGGCTGCCCAAATACAAAATAGGTTGCCTCAAAAGGAGTGTGCTGTCACTCTATGTGAACAAGCACAGGGATGATGACCATCAGTAACAGATTCAGTAGCAGGTCTTCTGGTTTGGAGAGAGGTTCAATTGCATGACCTCCTACTTCCTTTTCACCTCTATAATCTTTAAGTCTTTATTATTTAACATGAGGACATTCTGTCAAATAAAAAAGCATACTTTATTCAAAAAAATTTTTAAATGTATTCTTAAACATGCTGTTCTATAATTATGACTGGTGATTAAATGCTAGGAATAGTAAACCCTGAAGAAGACCACTGATTTTGGTCCAGTCTACCTTCATCATTCAGATGGGTGAAAATGACTGATTATTTGGGCCCACATCAATTTGATTGTTGTGAAAATATGATCTAATCAATAATATAAAAGAACAGTTTTTTTAATGTCTATACATAAATACCTATATATACAGTATATATCTGAACAAGATGCATTTATACACTTAGATCAGGTTTCAAAAGGTGAACTGTGGGCAAGAAACCCAATTCTGAATGCTTACTGAAACTCCTCAGTAAGGGTTATGTGTCTGTGTGGGTCACTTCTGTAGAACAACATTTATTGCAGTGTGTGGGTGTTCTCAATAAATCTTCATTTGGCTGAACTAGTAGCACTGATATAAATATAGAAAGGAAGTATATATAGCCTACTGTTTGGGTCAAGACACTGTAATGGCTCTGGATGTGGCTTTGACACTAACAGACTTTGTAAAGTTGGACAATGCACTACAATCATAAGGCTTTCATTTCCTCAGATATCAAATAATGCATTGGTTCTTCAACTTTAGAATTGATGAGAAGTATCAGGAGGGCTAAGTTCCCAGATTGTGCTAACAATGTTCATCAATGGACTACACTTGGAGCACAAAATAAGGTTTGGGAAGATGGTGGTAGTGAATTATCAAATCCTTAACACTTTACAGCTATGAGAGAGTGGCCAGCATCAAATGGGCACATTCAAATGTAATTGTCTTTAGAATCAAAATTTCATTTGAATGAGAAGAAAAGAAATGAATGTTTTTCTTTCTTTTTAGATTTCAGAGATTTTCGAACATGTACCTGTTCTGTAGTACTTACGTCATAGCTTGATAAATGGATTCAATCCCGTAACGCATGGCAAATTCATCGACTATTTCTTGGGAAGCATCATCAAAGAAAACCTTCCAGGCTTCCTCCCCTTTGACCTCTGGTATTTTCACTCCACCATTAGACTTCACTTCAGTCAAGTAATGGAACAGATTCTAAAAGTAAGTGGTTTTCAATTGTTCAGTAATTCCTCAGAATAGACCATAAATATGTAACTGTAACTTTCAGTAATTTATATTTGCATTGTGATGGCATCTAATGTTTCATTAGCATATATAAGCAATAGGAATATATTGAGTTTTTATCCTAGCTCACCTCGTGTTTATGCAAATTGATTTTATTTCTGCCTAAGCCTACACGGAATCAATGATTCGAATGTTTTTCATACATACCAATTCATTTTAGAAGGAAGTAAAAGTTTTGCATGTAAACATTTCTACATGCTAGAGCATATTTTACACTCATGGGCTCCAAATAAATTATAGAGCCCTGGAGGAATAACATGATTTTGGCTGTTGATACAGAATTTTAGTATGTAAAGGGCTTTGACTATGAAATGGTTGGAGTCAGAGCAAGGAATTGAGGTTAAAAATGAATGAGAATTTTTTAATGAAATAAAAATCACTACACATATTTTCTTTTTGCTTCTAACAAGTTTTGGGAACTACCCGCTACATAGATGCAGCTTAGGTCACTAAAGGACCCTTTCTTGGATTTCAGGTCTTTTCGGTTCGTGGACTAGCAGAAAAAGACTGTGAAAAGCAAAGTACAATGCTATTCCTCATATCCCAAAAATTCTCTATCCAATCTTTCAGGCTAGAGTTGGCTCTCCATCTGGCCAGTTTCACTGGTTTGAAAACTGAACCACCTTTTTTGAAGGAATATCCATAGCCAGGTGGTAATCAGGAAATTAAGCCTAGGCCCTTTATATAATTATGTGTAATATGTAAATGACTTAAATACTGCTCCCCATTCCTTCTTTGGTAAAATGGAGGTGCAAATAATTACACATATAAATTTTCATAGATACATTTAGGAAAAGTTATTAGCAAAGAGCAAAGATTCTTTCACTTATCTTTTCTATCTTAGGAAGGTACTTTCCTCTCTACCTCTCTGAACATGGGAAAAGTACTTTCCTCAGTTTTACCTCATACTTTTCGATACACGGGACAAGTGCCATTTGTATCAGAGAAAGGCTCTGGGGACAATTTTAGGCTCTCAGACACAAAGCATCCAAGAGAAGCCCAAGATTATATGTCTGTATATCTATACTGAGGTCAGTCTGCCCTTTGGATTCAAACTGGGTTGTATCAACCTCTAAGTCAACCAAGCCCTACTGTTTGGATGGGTATATTCTCTACTACCCTTGGGTGGTAACTACATTTGATATTCTCCATTGCCGACTTGTCTGTGGAATGGGTAATTAAAATGGAGGATGGTTCAATATATATTGAAGCCTTTATGTAATACTCAGAAAAAGAAAAAAAATCATTGACTACATTGGCTACCAAAAACCATTGATGCAATGTAGTATTAGCATTTTGTATTTCTAATACTTCCAATTAAATCTTTAACAAAATCTGCACATTAACTCAGCATTCTCAAAAATAATCATATTTGGGTCCTCTCTTGCATTACTAAAGTACTATATGTTTAATGCTTCCAAAATATTTATCATTACTTATTTTTTTAATGAATACTTTTAGTATTTTTCTTCTTCCTTGGTCTACTTATTCATCATTATCTTATTGTCTTATTTGTTAATACCTGCCTCATGTGTTTGTTCTAACTCTTATTAGAGGATATCTTCTCACCCTTCAGAGAGCAATACATGGGACATATGATACCCTTCCACATCACATGTTATTGTACAGGGTCAGAACTCCAGGAACAACTTCACAAACCTAATTCAATTATATTTTTAAACAAAATACCTTGTTGTATGATCCATAAAGTACTATTTCTTTTCTAGATTTTATTATTAACACAATTCAATTGACTTACCTCATGTAAACATGTATATTGTATATGATATGGGGCAACCTTCTCCTCTCCTTTTATCTCCACATTGATTTTCAATCTTATGGCCCCAGATACAGCTGACTTATCTGTCCGTTTCTCTGATAAAGCAAAAAAGTAATCGGTGACTTTTGGAAATATCATATTTTTCATAGAACTTTTCAAAAGCTTAAAAAAGGCTTCCATTTCTAAAAACCACTTTTCTAGGTCAGGTTTGATTATTAACAACCCATTATGATTCTTGGAAACACAATTTAAAATAATGTTCCTATTATGTGACTAATTGTCAAATGGTGTTATAGATCTTCAAACAAAAAAGCTTAATCAGAAAACTCTACCATTCTGATACAAATTTCTGTGTACTCAATCAGTTTATACAATGAAATTAATTATTTGGCAATTAAAAGCAAGATAATTTAAAGTACAATTAACCAGAAAACTATTTTTTCTAAAAGCTTTCTCTTCTCTATGCTTGAAAAGATGAGTCAAAGCTCTAACAAAAAGTTTATTAATAGTTTTCTCATCATTGATTCATAAAGACCTACTAATTCCTAAAGGCCTCCTATTTATTTGGATGGAATCAATATGAAGTCAATTCAGTCCAATAATGTACATGTATGTTCGATATGAACTGATCAGTAGATTTAAGAGAAAAAAAGCACAATCACAAAATTCCTAGAAGGTAAATGTATACAGGGGACCTACGTTTGACATCTACTTTATACATGAAATAAAAAGAGGCAAGCTGATCCATTTCACAAATAAAACATAAAGAGGTAGAGTGACAGAGAAAGGTAAAGACTTCCTGACCCTCTTTCTAAGCATAACGGTTTTTAGTCATAAAAGACACAGTTAACCCACAAAGCCTGTTTTCTTATAGTGGATTATCTGCTGACTTTTCATTGTTAATATTCAATAGTCATTATGTTATAAAGATTCTTCTCTTAGAAGTGCCAGGATCATGAGAGTTTCTCTGATTGACTAGGAGATAGTTGATTCTCAATAAATATTAAAGTTGCCTGCTGGGCCAAAAGAAATCTAAATCCTGGAATCTTTTAGTCACAGACCTCTGTCCAAAGTCCCAGCCAGGGGAGCAATTCTGGTTCTTTGATTTTTTTTTTCCTTCTCCTTTAAAATAATTTTTTAACTATTTATTCATTTTTGAGAGACAGAGCGTGAGTGGGGGAATGGCAGAGAGAGAGAGGGAGACACAGAATCCAAAGCAGATTCCAGGCTCTGAGCTGTCAGCACAGAGCCTGATGCGGGACTGGAACTCACAGACTGAGAGATCATGACCTGAGGTGAAGTTGGACGCTTAACCAACTGAGCCACGAGGCACCCCTGGTTCTTTGATTTTAACTATAATCATTCCAACAGATCACAGGACACAGGTTCTGCTTAGATGCCCAGAGCTTTTGGTCAAGTCCTCCCATGCATGGTAGAATCAATTCCATGTGAAGAAAAAGGAACATTGTACAAAAAGAACAAATACGGTACTTAGGTGGATTGAACCTACTGAAGGATTTTACACAAATTCAAAACCTGTCCTCAGCTTCCCTCCCTTTCTTCTTCTTCCTCTCCTAAAACTCCCATCAGCAATGAGGGCACAAACATACAAACTGACGGTAAACACGCAAAGACTTCCCTGTCCTGTTGCATCATATTTTCCTCCCCACCAATGGGAGGACAGTTCCAGCGTAAGAGCTTAAATAGCTGATTTTTACCGATTTTACAATAGCTCATTCAAGCTCCTTGGCAAACTATATATATTCACATCAAAAGACATTTGACAGGAAGAAAAGAACATCAAAAGAATTGCTCTTTTGTCAAAAGAACAATTTAAGGAATTTGTTTTGAATTCGAACTGCTTCATAAGGTCATGTTTATGTACTACAAAACAAAAAAAGGCTATGTATAGGTAAACTACTTTACAACACAAGTTGTGAGTATTGCACAGAGCTAACGGCCTGAAGGTTACTCTTGCCTAACATCTCTGTTTTCATGTAGAAAGTTGTCTTATAGTATAAACAAGATACAGGAGGATGAGCACTGTAACTGAGTTAAAAACTGCATCAATAATGTAGAAGCAATGAGTTTCTTTACAAAAGATTTCTTAAGGGGCACCTGGGTAGCTCAATCTGTTGAGCAGCCTACTTCAGCTCAGGTCAGGTCAGGATCTTGCTGTCCATGAGTTTGAGCCCCGCGTTGGGCTCTGTGCTGACAGCTCAGAGCCTGGAGCCTGCTTCAGATTCTGTGTCTCCCTCTCTCTCTGACCTTCCCCCACTCATACTTTGTCTCTGTTTCTCAAAAATGAATAAATGTTAAACAATTTTTTTTTAAAAAGGAAGATTTCTTTAAAATGTATTTTGATATTGGGTTCTTAGTCTAGCTTGAGTAATTTGTGTCCAG
The DNA here is from genome assembly GCF_007474595.2 of Lynx canadensis. Classification (NCBI taxonomy): domain Eukaryota; kingdom Metazoa; phylum Chordata; class Mammalia; order Carnivora; family Felidae; genus Lynx; species Lynx canadensis. The sequence continues at coordinate 49,850,807 of NC_044308.2, forward strand.
ATATATTATATATATTTCTTTCTTTAAAATTATTATATAATTTAGTTTCATTAATTGTATGACTTTATCCCTTTACTTTTTCAAATTTTACATTTCTTGAAGTGTGTGTTTTCAAAAAACCAAAAGCACTCTGATTTTCTACAATATATTGATATCCTGAATGGAAACTCTGTAATCGGGGACTGTGTAAAGTCTTCTTGGATTCACAACCAGCCCTTAAAAATTTAATTAAAACATTTCAGATGATACGACTAAAACATTTTGAATCTGGCAACCACCAGTTTGTTCTCTATATTTATAGATCTGAATCTACTTTTTTGTGTATTCTTTTGTGTTTTTTTATTTTTTTAAATTTATTTATTTTTGAGATAATGCGAGAAGCAGAGTGCAAGCGGCAGAGGGGCAGACAGAGGAAGACACAGAATCCGAAGCAGGCTCCAGGCTCTGAGCTGTCAGAGCAGAGCCTGACTCGGGGCTCGAACTCAGCAACCATGAGATCATGACCCGAGCTGAAGTCGGAAGCTTAACTGAGTCACTCAGGCACCCCAATTCTTTTGTTTCTTTACATTCTATATATGAGTAAATGGGGTTGTGGGTATGGGCAAAATAGGTGAAGGGAAGCGGGAGAAACAGGTTTCTAGTTAAGGAATGACTAAATCATGGGAATAAAAGGTACAGCACAGGGAATATAATCAATGATATTGTAATAGTGTTGCACGGTGATGGATGGTAGCTACATTTCTGTGAGTGTAGCATAACATACAGAATTGTTGAATCACTATGTTGTACACGGGAAACTAATGTAGCATTAAGTATCGACTACAGGCAAAAATTTTTAAAACACATATTAAGGATCATATCCTCTATAGAAACTGAGCTGATGCATATATTTTTATTATTATTAAATCAGCACTGATGATTCTCGGTTATTATTCAATTACTGTAAAATTCAAATTAAAACTTCATTTAATTTTTGGTTCCATAATAAAATTTCACTTAAAAAGTCATGCCAACTAAACATATTCTCAATATCTTGATCAACCAAGGAAATATAAGTCCACACATAATTTGGCTTTGCCAACTAGAGACTACTTTTATATCATCATTCAAAAGATAACCAAAATATACTTTTTATTTATTACTGAAATTTCATTAAGGGAACAAAAAGAAATAAATCAAACAGCAAAAAGTCATATGTATCTTTTTCCTGTACATTTGGCAAAGGTTTTGAAGCTCTATTTATGAATTAAAATCTAGAATGGGAGATTTTCCCCCTAAAAGACACCCAATTGATTTTTTGAAAGCCTTTCTCTCTTTATCTCAAATTTACCAACAACTTTCAATAATACTGGACTGAAATAAATATTTCAACAGAATGTTGAAGAACATTGATTATTTTTACTTAAATGGGAACATAACACATGCCACAGGTATTCTGAAATTTTATTTAACTGTTTTTCAAGTAGATTTAAAAATAGTCACCTAAGTTGTACCAGACATCCATCTCTCCACTCAGGGTCCTCACTTCTACAATTGTTTGTCCCAAAAAATCATCTGACTCCTTTTTGAAATGCTGCTTGACTCTGGATTTAATGTCATCATCTTCATCCCACACTCTGACTTTGATTCGATCTGTGGAGTTATGGCACTCACTGAAAATAAATGTGGATAAGTTAACCATTAGTAACTGCTCTAAATGGCATTTGATGTTAGCAACTTGTTTTATATATAATTTCTTAATGTTTAGTTTTGAGAGAGAGAGAGAGAGAGAGAAAGAATGGGCTGGAAAGGGGCAGAGAGAGACAGAGAGAGACAGAGACAGAGGATCCGAAGCAGGCTCTGAGTTGTCAACACAGAGCCCAACTGGGGGCTCAAACTCACTAATGGTGAGATCATGACCTGAACCAAAGTTGGATGCTTAACTGACTGAGCCACCCAGGTGCCCTGCAACTCATTTTAAATCTGTCTAATCCAGAAAGGCATTGCATATTATCTAATAAAGGAGATTTCCCACCGACATAGTCCATCTAGAGGATGTTGTGGGTGTCAAGGATATTGAAAAATATTGCATTAGTTAAGCAATGTTAATAAGGGGAAATCACATCCTATTCCATCATATTTCCTTTCACTGAACTAGATATAATCAAATATGGGTCAAAAATCTTTGGTGTATTTTCTCTATATTTCCTGTTTGCAATGGTCGTCTAGAACAACATAGGCATGCTCAGAAAATACTGCACCATCAACATAAAGCCATTGTTATAGATGTGAAGAAAATGGATGTCACAGAGTAAAAATGAGACTACTGTTATGTGCAAGTACTTAATAAACTAAAAATCCCAATAAGTGTATAAGATATTATTAAACCAATTAGCATTAAAGCAAAATCCTTCTGTTTTTAAGATGAAACTGCACACTTCAATCCATTCCTCATTTTCAGGTTTCCTCTACCTACTCTTGTTGAAGCCCACACATACTATGTTAGTGTTGCCAACACATATCATGGTGTTTCCTGACCCTATGGCCTTTGTATACACTTTTCCCTATGCTTCTCTGCCTGCTAACCAATCAATCTTTAAGCATCAGCAGCTAGTCACCTGTTATCTATAACTGTTTTTGTAGCTATTGATCCAGTTAGGATCATCAATGATGAGCTCCAATTTGTTCTACACATGCATTCACTCTAGCATAAGGATCTTCAACCTGGGGTCAGTGAATGAATTCTTAACATACAAAATATATAAAGAGCTTATAAATCCCAAAACCTCAAAAACAAATAATCTAGTTAAAAATGCGCAGAAGACATGAACAGGCATTTTTCCAAAGAAGATATACAGATGGCCAAGAGACACATGAAAAGATACCCAACACCACTCATCATCAGGCAAATGCAAATCAAAACCATAATGAGCTATCACCTCACATCTGTGAGAATGGCTAAAATTAACAACACAGGAAACAACAATGTTGGCAAGGATATGGAGGAATGGGAACCCTCTTACACTGTTGGTGGGAATGCGAACTGGTGCAGCTACCCTGGAAAACAGTATGGTGGTTTCTCAAAAAGTTAAAAATAGAACTACCCTACTAAGGTCCAGCAAATGCACTAGTAGGTATTTACCCAAAGGATACAAAAATGCTGATCCAAGGGGGCACATACACCCTGATGTTTATAGTAGCATTATCAACAAGAGCCAAATTACGGGAAGAGCCCAAATGTCCATCAACTAATGAACAGATAAAGAAGATGTGGAATATATATACATACAATGGAATATGACTCAGCCATTAAAAAGAATGAAATCTTGCCATTTGCAATGATATGGATAGAACCAGAGAGTATTATGCTAATAAAAATAAGTCAGAGAAAGACAAATACCATATGATTTCACTCATATGTGGAATTTAAGAAACAAAACAAATGAATATAGGGGATAAAAAAAGAGGAAAATCAGAAAATAGACTCTTAACTATAGAGAACAAACTGAGGGTTGCTGAAGGGGAGGTGGGCAGAGGGGATAGGTCAAATGGGTGATGTATATTAAGGAGGGAACATGCGATGAGCAGTGGGTATTGTATGTAAGTGATGAATCACTAAACTCTACACCCGAAACTAATATTACACTGTATTTAACTAAATGAAATTTCAATAAAACTTGAAGAAAGAAAAAAAGAATAATAAAATGACTTCGTCTTTATTTTCTTTCAACTATGAGCATAAACAACAAATCAGAGCAGTGTCATCAATACCTGTAAGATTTTATCACTAATAAAACCACAGATATTTACATGTAGCATCACGAGTAATGACTGTAATATTATTTGTAACTATTATTTCCCCTACTAAAAGTATTCTTCAAAGTAATTGATTTTCTTTTCAATTCCATGTATTTTATTTCAGGCATTTACAAATACATGATTTTGAAAACAGTCCGTAGTTTTCACCAGATTGCCAAATGGACTAATGGCATAAAACATACTTAAGGACTCTTGACAGTATGCTCTCTCTTCCATTAACCTATGAGGCAAAATCATACCGTACATTTAAGAATAAAGTTTGGAATACGACATGGCAATGTGAAAATTATAGCTGCACTATTTATATGTAAAGTAAGAGTTTTTTTACAGAGAGCACTCTGGAAATTTCTGGAATTTTTTTTTATTGTTAACTAATGTTTAGGGGCACTAATGGCATAAGATGGGTTTGGCCAGGGATTTGGACACCTTACCATCTACTGGACAGCCTGCATGATTTGAAATGATACAAAAGTATTAATTAAAATGCAAAATCCATTGAAGATCACCTCAATGAGATTTTATTTTTTATATAAAAGCACCAACTCTTTTGCACATTTTAAGATATTGAAATTTCCAGTGCACCTGGGTGACTCATTCAGTTAAGTATCAGACTCCAGCACAGGTCACCATCTCATGGTTTGTAAATTTGAAGCTCATGGTCAGGTGCAGAGCCTGACTGGGACTCTCTCTCTCTCTGCTCCTCCCCTACTAGCAACCTCTCTCTCTCAAATTACATCAACTTTTTTTTTAATGTTTATTTTAATTTTTGACAGAGAGACAGACAGACAGACAGACAGACAGAAAGATATACCATGAGTGGAGGAGGGGAAGAAAGAGAGGGATACAGAGAAGCCGAAGCAGGCTCCAGGCTCTGAGCTGTCAGCACAGAGCTTGACATGGGGCTTGAATCCACGAACTGAGAGATCATGACCTGAGCTGAAGTCGGATGGTTAACCGACTGAGTCACCCAGGTGCCCCAAAATATATAAATAAACTTTAAAAAAAGTTTTAAAATTTCCTAGAAAATAGCTAGTATGTAAATCACCAAAGGCCAAGTTTATTGTTGTTGCTGTTCTGAACTTTACCAAGAGTTGTTTTCTGCTTTGAGAAATTATATTACCGGTGTCAAAATCACTTCAAGTATTTGAATCAAAGTATTTGTATCAGTCTGCAGTTGAAATAGTCACATATATGCTAATTCTACCAACAGATGAAAGCATACATCTACTACATTATGTGTTCCAGGGTACTTGTGTCCGATCCTTATATATTAAAATACATTTTTCTTTATATCATAGTTGGAATATTATGCTTATTTTTTGACATTATATTGATAAAATTGCATATTATTTTGTTTCAACATAAAAATGTCATCATGAATTATATCATATAAAAGGGGTCATTAGGACTAATACTGTTGAGAACTACTAACTACTTCTACCTGACTTATGAACCTCAGTTTATTTATCTATAAAAAGGGGGTAATAATACCTATCTTAGAAGATATTTTTGAAAATTAAAATAATATTCTATAACAGCTAGTACAGTGACAGACACTTAAGTGTTTGTTCTATAGTTGGCACTAATATAATGTCCTTATTTCATGAGTTATTTTTGAAGTTAGTACCTATGTTTATTAATATCTATATTCTTGACATGGTTTCTAGCATGCATCTAGCATTAAAAAACATATTCATTACAGATCTGCAAAGTTTTGCCAAAATAAAATGCTATTATACTTGAAGGAAAAATAATGTCATCCTTCTTAGATCATTTTTATCAAAGAAATTCTCTAATTTTGATAACTATTTTCCTATAATAATATGGTGTAAATAACAGGAAAAGAAGAAGAAGAATTAAATCAATGAAATTGTATCTACTGCAACTAACAAAACCACTTTCAACCACCCAGAACAGTTGGAAGAGATGATAGCACAGGTGTGGCCTATTCACTCAGGATCCCAGAGATAACACAAAGAAAATAAACCAAGAAAATCACAAAGAAAATAAAGTCAATGTAGGAAAAAACAAACAAACAAACAAAAAAAAAACAACAACCCAGCTCCCAACCCATTTGTCTCATCCTTAGAAAAACAAAAGAAAACTTAGAATATCAGTAAAAATAGTTATCATTGCCATAAACTTAAAACTCAAGATGTTACCAAGGCAGAAAGAAATCCTTCTTGTCACCTTTTGATAAAATAAATCTCAGAGTTCACATACATCCTAGGAAACAGACATCAAATATAATTTTTACCTGCAAATAATAGGCACGATAAATAGCAAACTCTGGATAATAAAGATTGGTAAACATTTCTAGAACCTATTATTTAACAAGATCAAACCATCCTGTCTTGTTTCTAGGAATAAATTTTTGAGGCCCTAGGCTTTGTTATAAATTTAAGGTAAAGATTTTTAGCTTATTATATATATACAACACACACAAAAAATAATCCATATACAAGAGTAATAACACATATATGTGTATACAAATAAACACACATATGTATAACTTTTCTTTTTCCTTGTACATACTTCATAAATGTATATGTATACATATATATTTTGTTTTTCTAAGTGTGTATGTGTGTATAAATAGGCCAAGTGGAGAGACAACACTGTAATATCTTTATTTTCAAATTCCTATTTAGAAATAGCTTCTCTGTTTTGTACCAGATGTAAGTACACCTTCTAAATGATTGCTCACATTTCCATTATTTTCTCCATTAATTTAGTTTGTATTTTTTATTATAACATCAAGAGTTCAACATTCCCTCACCCCATATACCCAAGTGCTCATTCACCCATTTAGCAGTTATTTACTGAGTACCTTTTAATCTACAGACACAAGTGAGACTTCGTGAGGTTAATTCACCCAACCATACTCTTCCTTTCTTAATGTCAAAATGAATTGCATGTGATATTAATGGATTCAGAACAAATATAATCAGTGATGGGCCCCCATTCTTGTGATTTTGCTGAAAGAAATTTAAATATCTCTGTGTGTCTCATTGATTCTATTTTTTCCATTTTTTAATTAAGTAAACCTTTAAATTTAGAATAATTATAAATTGAGAGAAAAGTTGCAAAGAGAATACAGAGAGCTCTGCATGTCCCCCAGACAGATTCCTCTATTATTAACATCTTACACTACCAACATTGTTACTATTTTTTTTCTCAGGAAGACATGCCAGTTCCTACTTTATCTTTCCCAGAGTTTTTTTTTTTAAAGAATATTAAAAAATAAACAATGTTTGCTATTATGATTTGGGTTTAAGCCATCAGAAACTTACATTTTAATCTCCGCAGAGTAAAGACTGGTGGGATTACCGTTGCAAATGCTGGAAATAAGAGGAGGATTTTGCAATGCATATAAAATCAGAGATTTAGTTTAAGGCAATGTGGCAAAGAATCATCACAGATGGATGCTTGGCATCTCTGAATATGCGCTTTCCATTTTGACTACATTCCTCCTTTATGTTCCTCATCTTCTCAAGAAAGACTGAAGCTAGATAACTCATATTCCTAGATTCCTCTGTAGCTATGACCCAGATATTTGACCCGCATTCCAGCAAGATCCGAACTCAAACTTGAACAAAGTGAAGCAGTGGCTCTCTTCTGAGGATTTGCTCTTTTGGAAACAGAGGTGGTGGGGGCTTTAATATTTTGACATAGAGTTTCTGGTATTTAGTTACGAGGAGCAAAAGTACTGGTTAAAGATGGCAATGTTGCTTTCTCCAAAGAAACCCTATGATATAATTGGACATTGTTTCTCCACAGAGAAACAATGCAGGTCAAAAGCAGGCACTTGACCTCTCCAAAAGCCTTGAGCAACTTAACAATGTGAGAAATAATCTTTCTTCTTCATAAACTAGAGTGAACTCTGTTGCTTGCAAAAGAATACTGAGTAATGTAGTAATTTTTAAACAATGAAGGGAGCTTCAATAACAGAGACTATGTGGAATTGGTCATGGAAAACATGATGGGGACAGACAGTGAAGATTTAATGACCTCAGTCTGGAAAGCCAATTCATTTTGAAATGCAGTAGCAAAACAACCGGTCAAACTGTTGCTTGCTATGCCCTGGAACTCTGACGACATGGCAAGCAAAGCTTTTTTATTACGTGAGTGGTAGGAATAAAATTTAGAATGTCTCCTTGTGCTTATTAAATTTTGCTGCTTTCAAAATGCACTACAGTGGAGGTGCACTCAAACTAAATCTAGACAGTCTGTAAGCAGAGATGCCAAGAAGCAGAGCTATGCCCAAAGAGGCTCACTCTGCTTGTGTCCTGCAATATAAATTGAGGATATCATAATTTGGAACCCTGCAAGGTTGAGAAAAGCCAGCTGTTTCTGTACATAAAAATGTGATGCGTATTTAACAAGCAGGGGTCTCTAAGTGCAACTTCAGAAAGATAAAACTGCTGTCTCTGGGCTTTTCAAACACTTTCCTTCCGGAGGTCTCTGAGTGACAGTGAAGAGAACTGAGAGGCAAAGCTGAGATTCCTGGTGTTGCATTCTCACCCTGGCTTACTTACTGTTTTGCAGAGGGTGAGGCAGCAGCTATCAGGTTAAGAGAAAGGAATTAGAGCAGAGGAGCCAGTAGTGAAGAGTTAAAATTTCCAGACCTATGTGGTTACTCGTAAAATTGTGCTGAAGCCCATCTTCTGGAATCCTGGTAAATATTTTCCAGGGAAGAGTATTGCCAAATGTGCCTCAGCCTGGCTACAGCTGTACTTAAAGCAAATGCGTTGCTCTTCATATCATCATCATGATCGTCATGATAATGATTATCATCATCATCTAAAGTTTCACTGATTTTTATGTCATCCTCATGCAAGAGCCCTGCTAATCTTCTCTGTATTGTTCTGATTTTAGTATATGTGCTGCCAAAATGAGCACTTTTTAATTATTTTTAGAGCCCACTTTCATTTGCTTTCAAATTTCCATAGTACCTGCTTAGAGCATAGGCATTGACAAATTGGACAAGGAAGGTGTCCCCAAATGTAGAACCAAGAACCTGGAGGAAAATGGATGAAAGAAATTCATCTGGAAAGTACAAGGGCCTGCCAGATTGGTTAGCCAAGCACTACTTCCGACACTAGGATCACCAAGTCCTGAGTGTACCTGGCCAGTAGGACTCTGTATTTGCTGATGTACCAACAAGGGTCTTACCTTTCCTACTTTCCCTATTACTGAATGAGACTTCTAAATTAGTATTACCTTATCTCCTTTTCTCACCACAAGAATACATTGGTAATTTTGGAGGACGAGAACTTTAATTTGTAAGACGTAGCATCACAAAGGTCCAAATCTGGAGCTGACGGAGAGACTACCCAGACATCATGGACTTCAAGTTAACTGCAGAAACTGGATACAATTTTGGGATTGCCTACTTGGGAAGGGTGAGGATGAATTCATTTTATTCAAATTAAATAAAGAGATAGAAAGGTTGTATATAAATGTTAAATAGTCACAGAGGTAGAAGGTGGCAGATACTATAAACATGTTCACTCAACAACCTTTCAACCCCTCCTTTTCTTTTTCTACTTTTATGCAAGTACTTCAGCCTCCCTAGTCACTGGAAATGACCACTTGACATAGTCCTTTTAATCCAATATAAGCCCAAGTCTTCTGGTCTTGTCTATTATATTTTCTTCTTTTACTATTCTGGAATGTGGATATAGAATAGCTTTCACTAAAGATGATAAAACAAAAAAAAAATGGATAAGCTTTGTTCTTTGATGGAATATAATTCAGTTACTGTATTAGCCCTCAAATCCCTGTACCTGGAATTCCTACTGCATGAAATAAACCACTTTTTACTAAGCTACAGTTGTGGTTTAATGTGAAAGTAAATGAAATTCTAATCAAATTAAGTAGGAAAATTATTTAAAAAAACTATAAAGTTCATTTTTGCTTGATTGCCTCGGATACAATTTAAAACAATTAATTTTTATACTTGCTGTGTTTTATGCCATTTCTTAACTACTTAATGTGTTTCCCAAACTCTGACTTTTATGAAAACACAAAGTTTTGCATTTAAGATGGGAAATGGCAGGCTCACATAAGAAAACAAAATTTGACAGCAAGAGAAATTACATACAAGAAAAAAAAATCTGTCACATATAATAGAAAAACCATAGTCTGATTAAATCTTTCTCCACTAGACCATATCCAACCTGATTATTTATCTAACCCAGACTTCTAGTTTAGTTTACCAGTTTGTGAATTTGGCTTTTTTTTTTTATTCTTTTTTTTTTTTTAATGAAATTTATTGACAAATTGGTTTCCATACAACACCCAGTGCTCATCCCAAAAGGTGCCCTCCTCAATACCCATCACCCACCCTCCCCTCCCTCCCACCCCCCATCAACCCTCAGTTTGTTCTCAGTTTTTAACAGTCTCTTATGCTTTGGCTCTCTCCCACTCGGTGAATTTGGCTTTTTTATCAGCAAAGAATAAGATATTTTACTGCACAAACACTTGAAAAATAAAATGAATATTGTTAGAGCCATTTGCTTTGTGGTTTTCCTTTAACTAAAAATAATTCCCTTCTTAAAGAGTGGATATGTCTAATTTTATGGTTTTTCATTGTTAAAGACTGGTTTTGTTTCCATGGGAATACAATATTTTATTTCTTCCCAAATTAAAAGAAAACATTTCCTCCCCCGCCCCGGGACTCAGAATTTTTGTGTGTGTCTGTGTTTTTGTTTTTGTTTTTAAATATACGAAATTTATTGTCAAATTGGTTTCTATACAACACCCAGTGCTCATCCCAAAAGATGCCCTCTTCAATACCCATCACCCACCATCCCCTCCCTCCCACCCCCCATCAGCCCTCAGTTTGTTCAGTTTTTAAGAGTCTCTTATGCTTTGGCTCCCCCACTCTAACCTCTATTTTGTGTGTGTGTGTGTGTGTGTGTGTGTGTGTGTGTGTGTGTGTGTTTTGTTTTTAATTCATAGGTACCATATCTCTATAGAGCCAATCAATGTTTTGCCAATTTTTTTTGGCTGCCATCCAAATGACTAATTTCTTTATAATTATTTATTCCAATTTTGCAAATGGTTTCAGTGCAAATATGTTTAGATTTAGAGTTTCCTGGAGATGGCCCAATATCCATCTCTAATGGCTAAAGCAAAACAAAAACAAAAACAAAACCCACTCCTCACTCAAATTATCAGAGTTTAACCCATTCTGAGAAAACCTGCTTTACCTACACAGATGCCCATGATTTTATAAAGTCAATAAAGCCTAAATTCAATGCAAAGAAAAACACACCCTTGCTCAAGTAATCATACTTTGATGGGAAGTCATTACTAATGTAGTTTATCAGCAAATAGTTGTTAAACGGAAACCGCACCTATAATGGCGCTGGATCTAATGAAGAAAGTAAAATATACATCTCGAGGCAATTATGTCACATAAAAAGCCAACAGGAAGTGATGTTACATTAAAAATCATGTATATTAAAATTATATAAAATTATAGCCATACCTTTTAAGTGTAGCAAATGAGATTTCTATATTTTAAATGGTATTGTACTGAGTTTGGTTAATAGAAACATTTAATAAAAGAGACTAAATATATATGAGTAAATATGTGTGGGCGTATGCACTAAAAAATTATAAGGGTATATATCAAAATGTAGGTGGTAGAATTCATAAAAATTTGTATTTTATTTTCATATTTATCTCTTACAATCAACAAAAGTGTACTTTAAAATATCTCGTAATTGTAAATAATCCCACTTCAACTCAGGGTGGAAGGCAGAACATTGGCTGAGAAAATCATCAGCCAGAAACCAGCAAGAGCCATCCCGAGGCAAAGCAGCAGCAGCCTTTTAAACAGTAATTAAATTCTCTAGTTACAGCTTAATTCTTTAAACCCTGACCCACCAAATGGAAATAATGTGAGACACTCAGTGTTCACATTTCCTTTTAGTGATTTATTATGAATTATGTAGCCCACTTTCACTGCAATATTGATGTCTCATTTGTTACTGAAGGAAGATCCCAACCCTATTACCTCTGAAGTGTATTATAGCACAGGAACAAATTCTAAGTTCAAAACCCAGGGACAGTGCACAGCGACTTTTCTCACCTGCATTTATTAAGGACAAGTTATGGGTATCAGGATCAAAATAACAGCCCCTAATATTTTACTCTGAAGTTTTCATGAGGTTTTTCTTTGTAGTAATAGAGCATTGGAGATCCATTCTATAAATTAATGACAAAGCAGATGATAAAAATAACAAGAAATGAATTATATTCTTAGTGGCACTTCCAAAAAAGGACAGGAGGTGAAGAGGGATTCATGCACTGGCTGAAAGAGCCCTTGAAATATCACAGATCACAGAACCAAAAGGCAAAGGATTACCTGATAAGATACACCCATTTGCCTGCCCTACCTTCAAGCCTCACAATTAGATCATAAATACCTCAAAGTCTTGTATTCTAATTTTATATCTAGTGTTTTCTCCACAGATACTATATTGCAGAATAAAATTATTTTGATAGCTAGCTTAAGAATTATTAAATGCTATTAAAATTTTGCATTAATTAATCAAAACTAATGATGTTAAGATGATAAAAGAAGGGCACTACTGGGTGGCTCAGTGGGTTAAGCATCCCACTCTTGATGCTCAGGTCACGTTCTTGGAGTTTGTGGGTTTGAGCCCCACACCCGGCTCTGTGCTGACAGCATGGAGCCTGCTTGGGATTCTCCCTCCCTCTCTCCTTCTCTCTTTCTCTGCCCCTTTCCTATTCATTCTCTCTCTCTCAAAAATAAATAAATAAATAAATAAATAAATAAATAAATAAATAAATGGCTAATAAAGGCAAAAAAAATAACTTTAGACAAATACGTTACTGCCCATTTTGCTGTGGAAAGAGAGATTAGGAAGACAGAGATCAGAAAATAGAAAGATATATATGATATGTATATGTGGAGGCTGAAAGTATAAACTAGTAAAAACAAAGAGTAAAATTGTGATATTCAGGGACTGAGTTTGGGAGAGTAAGAGAGGTTTTGTTTAAGGGTACAAACTTGTAACTAGTAGATAAATGAGTCCTGGAGAGCTAATGCGTGGTAGACTGAATACAGACAACATTACAATCATCAAATGTACTTAGAGACTAGATCATAATTATTCCCACCACAAAAAAAGAAATAACTATGTGATATGATAGAGGCACTAACACCATATTAGTAATATTACAAGATATAAATGTATGAAATTAAGGTATTATACACCTTAAATTCACATAATGTGTTTTTTTTTAATTTATTTAAATGTAAGCAGGTTAACATACAATGTAGTATTGGTTTCAGGAGTAGAACCCAGTGATTCATAACTTATATGTCACACTCAGTGCTCATCCCAACAAGTGCCCTCCTTAATCCCCATCACCCATTTATCCCAACCCCACCCAATACCCCACCAGCACCCCTAAGTTTGTTCTCTGTATTTACGAGTCTCTTGTGGTTTGCCTCTCTATTTGCTTTATCTTATTTTCCCTCCCTTCCCCTATGTTCATCTGTCGTGTTTCTTCAATTCCACATATGAGTGAAATCATATAATATTTTTCTTTCCCTGCCTGACTTATTTTGCTTAGCATAGTACACTCTAGATCCATCCACATTGTTGCAAACGGTAAGATTTCATTCTTTTTGATCCCAAACCAGATAAAAACCCCACTAAAAATAAGAATTTCAGGCCAATATCCCTCATGAAACTGGATGCAAAAATTCTCAACAAGATACTAGCAAATCACATTCAACTGTACATTAAAACAATTATTCACTCAGATCAAGTGGGATTTATTCCTGGGCTGCAGGACTTGTTCAATATTCTCAAATCCATTAGTGAGACACACCACATTAATAAAAGAAAGGATAAGGACCATATCATCCTTTCAATAAATACAGAAAAAGCACTTGACAAAATACAGCATCTTTTCTTGATAAAAACCCTCAAGAAAGGAGGGATAGAAGGAACATAGCTCAACATCATAAATCCATACAATGTTACACCTCAAATGTATTTCAAGTAAAAATAGCAGGTATAAAACTGGAGGCCCAAATGGCACTCTCAAAAATAGGAGAAATGTTTATGTGCATAAGAATGGGTATCTAAGACGGGTGTGGTTTCTACTCACCATTTTTTGGTGCACCATGTATTTTTCCAAGCTCACTTTATTCATTGTTTTTCTTAGGACAAGTATTTCCTTTCCCTACTCCTGTACCTGATAAACATTTACCTGTCTTTCAAAACTCAGATGAAATATCATCTGTGAATGAAACTTCCCTGAGAGTTTCTGTGGCTTTTTTTTTTCTCATATTTTAATCCCTCATACCTGTAGCAAATAGATACTCAAAATTGCTTACTGGAGAAAGAAAAAAAAAAAGAAATATCACAGAGTTCCTGTTTCTCCACATTCTCACCAACAATTATTAGTTCTGGTCTTTTTTATTTGCCATTCTGACAGGTGCAAGGTATATCTCATTGTGGACTTGATTTACATTTCCCTGATGATTAGTGATGCTGAGCACCTTTGCATGGGTCTGTTGGCTATCTGTGTATTTTCTTTGGAAAATTGTCCATTTAATTCCTCTGACCATTTTTTAACATAATTGTTTGTGGGGTTTGCAGTTGAGTTTTATAAGTTCTTTATCTACTTTGGATATCAACCCCTTATCATATATATCATTTGCAAATACCTTCTCCTATTCAGTAGGTTGCTTTTGTTCATAGTTTCCCTTACAATGCAAAAGCTTTTTCTTCTGTGTTGTTAACTATGTGGAGAAAAGGGACACTGTTGGTGGGAATGTAAATTGATATAGCCACTGTGGAAAACAGTACGGAGGTTCCTCAAAAAATTAAAAATAGAAATACTCTACTATCTAATAATTCTACTACTTGGTGTTTACCCAAAGAAAACAAACACAAATTCAAAAAGATACATGACCCCTATGTTCACTGCAGCCTTATTTATAATAGCCAAGATATGAAAGCAACCAAAGTGTCCACTGATAGATGAATGGGTAAAAGAAGATGTACACACACATATGCACATATATCACAATGGGATATTACACAATCCTTAAAAAGGATGAGATCATGCCACTTGAGATAACATGCATAGATGCTATGCAGATAACATGGATAGATGGAGAGGGTATTACACTAAGCGAAATAAATCAGACTGAGAAAGACAAATACCGTATGGTTTCACACATATGTGGAGTCTAAATATCAAATGAACAAACAAATGGTAAGAATCAGACCTATAAATAAAGAAAAGTGATGGCTACTAGAGGAAAGGGTTGTGGGAAGATAGGCAAAATGGGTGAAGGGGAGTGGAACATACAGGCATCCACTTATGGAAGGAGTAAGTCATGGGAATAAAAAGCACAGCATAGGGAATATAGTCAGTAATGTTGTAATAGTGTTGCATGGTGACACATGATGGCAACATTTCCGGTGAGCACAGCATAACACAGAGTTGTTGAATCACTATGGTAGACACTTGAAACTAAGGTACCATTGTGTGTCAACTATACTTAAATAAATAAAATATCAGTTAAGAGTAATCATACTCTTGTGATAGCTCATTAAACATTACAAATATATTCATGTTTAAATTTGTGGCACAATTATGTAGTTGAAATCGAACCATTTGTTTGAAGTTAGAAATAAAGTCCACTTTAGATGTGTGCTTGACATTTATTTGCCATTTGAATACAGACATTATCTTCCCAAGTCTGACTTTAAGTGGTGACATGCATTTTTTTCTTAAACTTACTTCTCCCTGAAATAAAGAAGCTGTATGTCAACGACTTGTAAAGCAAAATATAATACAACTATAAAGGTCCTGGAAGAGTGTATGTTGCCATTGTTTTGTGGTTATCTTATTATAGCTCCAATACCCCAAGGTCTGTGATGCAGACAAGTTATGCCATTTTCATTTTACTTTCAAGGCCAAAGTGTATTAGGCTTGGTGGAATAATAAAAAAGGCTTGGAAAAATATCTACCTGATACAAATTTCATTTGAGCCACTTACTAGAAATATGATTTGGGTCAAATTATGCAGTTACATTGAGTCTCCATGTCCAATCTATAAAGTTAGAATATCAATAATTATCTGTTAAAGATGATTATTTATATAACACTTAGAATGATATTGGGCATTTAGTAGGTTTTTAAGTACAGCTAAGGAATGAATGAAGCTACTTTTATGACTCAAACATATAAATATCATTTGCCTCTAACAGAGAAGAACAAGTTACTGCAGATACAGGAAACAGGAAAACATACGATTAGTCTGGTTATCAGAATAGGAAATTTATTAAATAATCAATGTATACTAATGCAATAAAATCTTATTCAACTAACAGCTCAGAGACCAGAACCAGCTTTGGATTCTGTGTCTCCCTCTCTCTCTGCCTCTCCCCAACTTGTACTCTGTCTCTGTCTCTGTCTCTGTCTCTCTCTCTCTCTCAAAAATAAATAAATAAACAAATAAATAAATAAAACATTTTTAAAAATTAAACAAAAAGATTGAGCATCCTTTTACCAATTTTCACTGCAATGAGCATAATTCATGTTATTATATATTTGTATTCAGTGCATTATTTATTAAATGTCTGAAAAGGTGGAAAAAAAACTAATAAAAAGTACCCTTCTCTGCACCCCTCTCACACCCTGTATATCCAAGAGACCTCTACAGAGCTTATGACTATTTCTGGCCAGAGAAAAAGGGTTCAACTAAATAGGCAGAATTTATCTCGGGGGAGAACAGAATCAGTGAGCATTAGTTTCTATGGCACCTAACTTGCCTTTCTCTTAGATTCTCCCCAACACCCTTTATTAGAAAAGATGAGTTCTCTTCTCCCACAAAACTGTAAAGCAATGATGGAAAGGTCAGCAACAAGTTGCAGTTACAACAACCGTCTGATCAGACTTTATGTGAACACTACACTTGAATCAGGAGCAGCAATCAGGTAATTGCTATTAGCTAATTAGGTAAATACTATTAGCTAACAGCCATCTCATTCCCAATATCGGCAACACGGCACAGCTTAAGGAAGACTTCAGCAGTGATCATTAAGGAATTGCAAAAGAAGAGAAGCAATGTCTGGGAATCATACATTCCAATTAGCTTTTCCACTTAAATCTAAGCTTCAACCAACTATCTGGAATGGGGTAACTGCATTTACGAATTCATAAATAGTAACATTGGTTATATTTCAGTCCTCCCTGGACTCTTTGGAGGTGGATGCTACAAAAAATACCAAGAGATGGAATCCAAAAAGAAAAAAAAAAATAACAAGCCACTGCACAAACACAACAAAGCAACTGATAGCATCTGTGATATTTGGGCATCTACATTAGCTAAACTTTATCACTAAAATGAAAACTCAGTGTGTCTTGAAAATTTAAGTTGAATGTTTGTAATTATGAACAGCTAGAAGAAAAATTTAGCCAAATGTTTGACTGTTTTCAAACTTCCAAAAGTTTGTATAACAAACATAAAACAATCCAATTTCATCAACTGTACACACAATTTAAGTTAACAAAACTATGCAAAAACATTATCCACCAGATACAAAGTTAAGACTGATTATTCAGGTAAAATTTTAGTATAAGATACTTTAAATTGAATCATATGAAGTTGCCATTTCTACAGGTCAGAAGGGTTGACTATCAGCAATTTCATATGACCCAACCTAGTAATAAACAGTTTTATATAATGAAGTTTTGTTTGTATCCTAGTTTGTACTTGGTAAGATTAAAGAAATAAAAAACAAATAAAAACAACTAGTGCATTCACAAAAACTTGCCCGATTATTAATCAAGATACTGAAGCAATTAGGAGAGGTATGGGAGGGTACTGTGTATGTATGTATTTATTTAATAGGCTCCATACCCAACACAGGATTGAACTCACAATCCCGAGATTATGAGTCCAATGCTCTACCAGCAGAGCCAGCCAGGTGCTCCTGGAAGGGCAAATTAATTACCAGATAATTTAACAATGCAGTTGAGAAAGCTGTGGAGATCTTCAAGATTTACTAAATTTGATTCCCTTGAGAATGGCATCGATCCCAGAGGAGATCACTAAAATATTATCATAAATGCTTTACAAGCAACTCATCTACTCTTCAAGGATTTTCCCATCCCACTCCTCCAATGCAACAGTAGATTAATTTTGTCTAGTCAAAAAATACAAAGATTTTAAGCTCATGTGAGAATTTTATTGTCCTGACATTTGACCCCAAAGTGGAAGACCTTCAAAACTTCTGGCTGTTAAGGAGTTTAGTGGGTTCTAGAAAGGTAAGATCCATACTCTTAAGGGGCAGTAAATTTTTTAAAAATTAGATTTTAAATAAGGGGTGAAAAAAGAATAGAGTTTCAAAATTAAAAAAAAAAAAGGAGGGGGTGAATAGTAAAAGCTAGGCACAACAGTCACAGATGTAAGGTCACCGCCAGATGAGAAAGTCAGTGAGGAGTTAGCCAGGTTGGCAGATAGCATTCACAAATATGTGTTACTCTTGACTTGCATGTTGCACAAATTCCTGGTACGTACATATAAAGTCTTCTAGAAGGACTCACTATTCCTGATTGTACATGGCTACTAGCTGTTTTTAGAAATACTTTCTATCCTCTGAGCTCTCGGAAAAGCCAGTGCACAAATGTATCAACTTAATTTTCCCTCAATTTACCATTTTCTCCACAACTTTACTCCTATATTGCAAAATATTTTGTGTTCAAATCATTTAGTTTCTTTTCAATCCTAATGACTGAATACACAACTGAAAAATAAAACTGGATTAGTTGCTTCAATTTCTCCTTGGAACAAAGCAAGGTATAAATGAGCAATAGTTTACAATTAAATATTTAATTAAACATTAAATAGTTAAGCATTAAAGAATAAGGCTTTAAATCACTTTAAATATAAATATTATGTTAGTAGTGTTAAAAAAAATAAAGTCACTGTCTCCTTTTTTGATTGAATTTTCCAAACACACATACTTAATTATCTGTCAATAGTAAACTTTCATAAAGTAATAAATGTATGATGTCAGAAAGATCCCTGGATATCATCTTGAGGTATGCTAAATGTTCCCACAGAATTCGTGGTAATTTTCCACCCTGTGTTTTTTTTTTTTATCCTTACTTCTGTGTGGAAAGAGTGAAAAAGGATAACATGATCTAGTCAAAACAAAAGCCCAAGAGGTTACTTTCACTGCTTATTTCACTCTAACCAAATAAAAATTCATTTTGTACTTTTTGTTCCTTCAGGTCCAATTCAATTCAAAAGCAGCAAAGTTTGTCAGATAGACACATAACTGAAAGAAAATAACAAGCTTATTATGAAGGCTAAGGACATTTATAGAATTTTCATCAGGCAGGAAAACAGACACCGCAAATACTAAAAAAAAAAAAAAGAAATGTCTAAGTTCACTAAATAATTCTCAAGGAGCATACACAGAGAAGAAAGATCTTTGGAACTTCTTGGGGAAAAAATGTCACTGAAGGAACAGTAAGAAGGAAGAAGTTGGGGTTAAGAAATAGTGAAAATGAAAAAAGTTTATAAAAGACACTTTCATTGGTAAGAAATTAACTTCAGAAATTATCATTTGAAAACAATTATTAAGTATATTCTTTAGAAAAAAATATTTTTAGGCTTATTTTTACCCAACATCATTTTAGGAGATCCTCTCCCTCAAGGAGCTCAAAATATAAGTGCGAAGAGAACACTAATGTACATAAAAGACATGAAAATCATTATGGACTAAAACAAAAATGATCTAAAATGTTGTGTAACTACTAGGAAAATACCATCAGTGCAAGTGGATGTGCCTAAGATGTCACAATTTTTGGGTAATGACTTATTATATATAAAAATCAATAAGCTATGAAAAATTTACAACAGTTATATGTACCAATTTAGCCCCTCCAGGAACCTCTAGTGAAAGAGTCAAGTACTTAGAGAAAAAGGCAGAGGCTGGCTGTACAAGTTATAACTTCAACAAAGTCTGAGACTCATTGTTTTCAGCTGCAAATGTGTAGAAATGCCTAATGACCCGGAGTTGCCTCTAGAATTAAAATGCTATTAAACGTGTAGAACACTGTAAACGATAAACAGGCAGAACACAAGGAATGGTAGTGATGGCGGTCACAGACATCATCGTTGTCATCACCATCATCGTAGAAGAAAAATTCTGTATCATCAATTGTAGAGTGTAAATGCATAATTAATGGAGTACTGATTTTTATTAAAAAAAATTTTTTTTAATGTTTATTTTTGAAACAGAGAGAGACACAGAGTGTGAGCAGGGGAGGGGCAGAGAAAAAGGGAGATACGGATTCTGAAGCAGGCTCCAGGCTCTGAGTTGACAGCACAGAGCCCGACGCAGGGCTCAAACCCATGAACTGCGAGATCATGACCTGAGCTGAAGTCAGACACTTAACGGACTGAGCCACCCAGGTGCCTCTGGAGTACTGATTAACAGAAGGATGAAATTAATTTTTGTCACTGGATTTTTAGCTTGTTGAGGTAAAACTGGCAGTTAAAATGTATAATTTACCAGATCTTGGCAAATGTATTTGCCCACATAACCACAACCACAGTCAAGAGAATTAACACATCTGGTGAAGCTGGGTGGCTCAGTTGGTTAAGTCTCCCACTTTTCAGCTCAGGTCATGATCCCAGGGTTGTAGGAGATTCAGCCCCATATCTGGGCTCTTGGACTCAGAGACTCTCTGTTCAGGGTGGAGCCTGCTTAAGATTCTCTCTCTCACTCTCTCTTAAAAAAAACAAAAAACAAAAAACAAAAAAAAAAAAAAAACAAAAACATATCCATCACCTCCAAAAGCTTTCTTGGACTTCTTGAAGTCAATTCCTCTTATCCTTTCCCTTTCTGACTCCCCAGGCAACCACTAACCTAATGTCTTATAGTGCTAGTTTGGTATTAGTTTCTATTTTTATTTTTCTATAATTATATAAAAATGAATAAAACTGTACACTTTTTTTTAAATTCCTTCAGTTAACTTAAGATTTATTCATGGTGTATACCAATAGTTCAATTCTTTCCAGTACTAAGTAGTATTACAGCCAAAGTATATATGCCACAACTTGCTTTCCTGTTCACTTGTTAATGAAAATTTGGTTTTTTAGTCTTTATCTATTACAAAGAAATCTGCTATAAATATTTGTCCATGAATCTTTCTTTTTAAGAAACTAATGTTTTTTCCCAAGTGGTTGTACCACCTTAGATTCTCACCTGCCAAAGATTTCCAGCTCCTCCTCATCCATGACAATACTGGGCAACAGAAGCATAAGGTCTAAAGGAGACTACTGGAAGTGTACTATTATAAGGTTTTTATACTGCATGTGAAGTATAATATCACTGATAAGTTAATTGTGATAATTTAAAGATATATACTATACATCCTAAAGCAACTGCTAAAATAAGAAAATGAGATACAACTCCAAGTAGATCAGATGCAGTCATAAAGTTGACAGGTCCAAAAGAAAAAAAAAAAGAAAAAGAAAAAGGCTAGAACTGATATATGAATTCAGCAAAGTCACAGGATATAAAATCAATGTACGGATCAGTTACATTTCTGTACACCAATAATGAAGCAAGAGAAAGGGAAATCAAGAAATCGATCCCATTTACAATTACAACAAGAACCATAAAATACCTAAGAATAAACCTAGCCCAAAAGGTAAAAGATCTGTATGCTGGAAGCTATAGAAAAATTATAAAAGAAATTGAAGAAGACACTAAGAAATGGGAAAACATTCCATACTCATGGATTGGAAGAACAAATATCGTTAAAATGTCGATACTACCCAAAGCAATCTACACATGCAATGCAATCCCAATCAAAATTGCACTGGCATTCTTCTCAGAGCTACAACAAATAATCCTAAAGTTTGTATGGGACCACCAAAGACTCTAATTAGCCAAAGTAACATTGAAAAAGAAAACCAAAGCTGGAGGCCTCACAATTCCAGACTTTAGCGTGTATTACAAAGCTGTAATCACCAAGACAGTATGGCATTGGCACATAAACAGACACATAGACCAATGGAATAGAATAGAGAACACAGAATTGGGCCCACAAATGTATGGCCAACTAATCTTTGACAAAGCAGGAAACAGTATCCAATGGAAAAAAGACAGTCTTTTTAGCAAATGGTGCTGGGAGAACTGGACAGCAACATGCATAACAATGAATCTGGACCACTTTCTTACACCATACACAAAAATAAACTCAAAATGGATCAAAGACCTAAATGTGAGATAAGAAATCATCAAAATCCTAGAGAAGAAAACAGGCAACAACCTCTTTGACCTCCAATACAGCAACTTCTTACTTGAACTATCTCCGAAGGCAAGGGAAATAAAAGTGAAAATGAGATACTGGGGTCCTCATCAAAATACATACATACATACATACATACATACATACATACATACATACATACTTCTGCAGAGCAAAGGAAACAATCAACAAAACTAAAAGGCAACCAATGGAATGGAAGAAGATATTTGCAAACGACATATCAGATAAAGGGTTAGTATCCAAAATCTATAAAGAACTTACCAAACTCAACACCTGAAAAACAAATAATCCAGTGGAGAAATGGACAGAAGACATGAATAGACACTTTTCCAAAGCAAACATCCAAATGGCCAACAGACACATGAAAATACGCTCAACATCGTGCATCATCAGGGAAATACAAATCAAAACCACAATGAGATACCACCTAGCAGCAGTGAGAGTGGTTAAAATTAACAACTCAGGCAACAACAGAGGTTGACCTGGCCATGGAGAAATGGGAACCCTCTTGCACTGTTGGTGGGCATGCAAACTGGTGCAGCCACTCTGATAACAGTGTGGAAGTCCTCAAAAAATTGAAAATAGAATTACCATACACCTGAGTAATAGCACTATTAGGAATCTTTCCAAAAGATAAAGAAGTGCTGATTCATAGGGCACATGATACCCTATCAACGGACGAATGGATAAAGAAGATGTGTTTTATATACACTTGGCAATGAGAAAGAATGAAATCTTGCCACTTGCAAAAATGTGGTTGGAACTGGATGGTACCTTGCTAAGTGATATAATTCAGTCAGAGTAAGACAGATATCATATGTTTTCACTCATATGTGGAATATGAGAAACTTTATAGAAGGCCATGGGGAAGATAAGGGGAAAAATAGCTTCAAACAGAGAGGAAGGCAAAACATAAGAGTCTCTTAAATACACAGAACAAACTGAGGGTTGACGCAGGGTGAGGGAGGGAATGGGTGATGGGCATTGAGGAAGCACTTGTTGGGATGAGCAGTGGGTGAGTGTTGTACGTAAGCAATGAATAATGGGACTGTACTCTCGAAACCAATGGCACCCTGTATGCACTGTATGTTAGCTAACTTGACAATAAGGTATATATTTTTTAAAAAGGCAGAGAAAAAAGGAGACAACTTATTCTTCTACTAATTATGGAATGGTGTTTCATTGTGGTTTTGCCTTCCTGAATGATTAATGACATTGAGCATGTTTTCATATATTTATTTCCTATCCCTGCAAATGTTCTGTGCGCCTTTCAAAATAATATGTATTCTGTTGTTCTTGGGTGAAGTGTTTTAAGCAGCAGACCCACAAGAAATAGACCTATTCATGTCTTCATATATCTAAAATGTATTTCTTATAGGCTGGATATTGTTGGGCTTTGCTTTTTTGTTCAATATGATAATCTCTGCCTTTTAAACCTAGTGTTTAGACTTTTCACATTGAATTTGATCAATGAAATGGTTAGGTTTTAATCTATCATCTTGCTATTTTTTAATTTTCCTGTTAGTTTTTTTCTGTTTTGGATTTTGAGTAGTTTTTATAATTAAAATTTATCTATTTTGTTGGTGTATTAACTATATTATGTTTGTTCTATAATTTTAGTGGACAGACTTTATAGTACACACCTTTAATTTATCATCAAATAGGGGTGCTTTAGTGGCTCAGTCAGTTAAGTTTCTGACTTTTGATCTCACACTACCTGAGATCAAGCCCCATGTCAGTCTCTGTACTAACAGCACAGAGCCTGCCTGGGATTGACTCTGCCCATCCCCAACTCTCTAAAAATAAATAAATAAATTTAGGAAAAAAAATAAAATAAATTATCACAATCTACAATCAGTGTCATATCCTTTTAATATTTCTGCAATTACCATATATTTTAATTATTACATGAGCAAGTAATAGTTATTTAAATATGGAGTAATCTTTTCAATAAATCAAAATATCATAATGGTTTATTATATTTGTCAATATAGTTAATATTGGCCAATGTTCTTTATTTCTTTTTATGCATTTATATAAATCTACATTTCCATCTAGTATTACTTTTCTTCTGTTTGAATAACTTTCATTAACACTTCTTACAGCGCAGGTCAGAAAGAAAGGAATTCTTTCAGCTTTCCTATGTCTGAAAAAGCCTTTATTTTGCCCTAGAAATTATTTTGTCACATCTGGTTTTGAAAGGTATTTTCCCTGGGTATAGAATTCTACTTTGACAGTTTTTGTCCTACTCAATTATTACTAACATCATTTCTTATGAGAAGTATGCTGCCATCTTTATTTATCTTACTCTGCATATAATGTGTCTTTTTTCTCTAGAAGCCTTCAAGATTTTCTCTTCTCCCCTGGTTTTGAATAATGTGATGATGATGCATCTTAGTGTAATTTTTGTTTTCATTTTCTTATGCTAGAGGTTAAGCTTCTTGAGTCTATGGGTTTCTACTTTTGATCTAACTTGGTAACAAATGGCTATTATCTCAATTTTTTTTTTACTGTACCGATCTTTCTTCTTTGTCCTTTAGAATACTCCAATTACATGGTTTTGGGTGCTTTAAATGGTCTCATTGCTGTATATATTTTTTACTTTTTCTGTGTTTCTATTTTGCTATCATTATATCCTTAATAGTCTTTTCTTCTGTAATACTTAATTTATCATTCCTAATCAGTGTACTTTTCATTTTGTACATTGTATGTTTAGTTTATAGAAGTTAGGTTTGTCTTTTTTTTGTTTTTGTTTTAAATAGCTTCCATATCTCCATTTCCATATCTTGTTCTCATATGGGATTGTTTTATACTGACTTTTCCATGGTTCTCTTTGTGTGATTGGTTTGAACAAATGATCCTCATAACTGAATGAAATAGCGTGGAAAGGGCCTTTACTGTGGTCATAGAAGAAAATGAGTGTTGGTTCTTTTACTCAACTTGCTAGATAAAATCGTTAGAAATTATCTATTGACCTCTCATCTGTAAAATGACAATAACGACAATGCTTTGTAAAGCATTGTGAAGTGTAATATATGTGACAGGAAGGGAGACAGAGTAAATAGCTAAACAAATATAAATGCCTATAATTATGATATTTTCAATGATTTGAGTTTTAGATTCTCCTTCCTAAACATTAAGATTTCTTCAACAAGGCACTTGCCTATTAGAACTTTTTTTTTTTTAATGTCCTGTGGTGAGATACATTTAAATTTTTTTTAATGTTTGTTTATTTTTTGAGAAAGACAGAGACAGGATGCAAGTGGGTTAGGGGCAGATAGAGAGGGAGACACAGAACCCGAAGCAAGCTCCAGGCTCTGAGCTGTCAGCACAGAGCCCGACATGAGGCTCCAACTCACGAGCTGTGAGATCATGACCTGAGCTGAAGTGAGATGCGCAACTGACTGAGCCACCCAGGCACCCCTCTATTAGAACTTCTTTTGTTCAGCTTTCAAATATTATCATACTTAAATACCCTTTATTTAGAAAAAAATAACTCTTCTATTGTCAAAGCTAGCCAAAGCGGCAACACCAGGCAGACTTGCCCATTCTCTCCTAACTTCTAAGGATGGACTCTCTCTGTCCCCAGCTGATAAGGGGAGGGGTGGGGGACTCTTAAGGGGAAGTAATCATCTTTCATATTTACCTCAGTGTCTGTAGTATCAAGAGTGAATTATTTCCCTAAAGATTGTCAGATATGGTACTGAAAAAAAAATGCCCAGGAAATCAAATTTTCACTTTATTGTTCTGGGTCATTAGAGATCTGCAAACTTCCATTTTGGCAAAATATGACTATCATGGTGATCTTCTTTTCCTGCCTTCAAAATGGTTGGTCTACACATGGGGTACACCCAAGAAGTAGGAGGAAGAACCAAGTAGAGGTTGACTGGAATTGTAATCTTTGGGTCTCAAAAACACTTGAAAGATCCAGATGGTTCTGGTGCCTTGACTAGATATAGTCTACTTAGGGGCAATTGCTTTAACCTACAAAGCCAAATTAATCACCAGGAGACCACCAGGATTTTCCTCCTTCCCTTCCTCACACAAAGCACAACTGATGGGTGTAAGGTGTTCTTATCACATAATGACCAATAACACATAACTTGTATGCTTTATTTTATAAAGATGAATTGGACTAATTGGTTAAAATGCAAGGAACCTTCCTGGAAAAAACTCTTGAGTGCTAGAGTTGAGAGACACATGGCCACAGGGCCAAGGCCATTATGGACCACATCGAAGTTAATGATATGAAAAGCTATTTAATAGTGATCAGGAATCAGACCAGAGTAGAGAGGATAGAAGGAAGAAGAAAGAGAAGTGGGAGGGAGAGCAGGAGGGATAGAGTGGCAGGATAGATGGAGGGAAAAGAGAAATAAGAAGTGGAGACAGGGAAAAACAGATACAGATGAACAAACTGTCAGAGAACAGAGAGGAAAAAAAGAGCATATTGACTGCTGCCATTTTGGAGTTCTTGTTTGCCTTTTCCTGGATTCCTGCAGGGGCTTTCTGTGTCTGTGTAATAAAATCTGTTTCAAAATAATCCCTTTTCCATAGACTAGTTTAAGTATAGCACCCTTATAGAATAGTCCTCACTGCCCCCAAGGGTTTGCTGTTTTTAATCCAACTGCTTCCTCAAGATTTGGGGGATTGTGTTTAAATTCTATTTAATTCTCAGTTTGCAACTAAGTACAAGGCCTTTTATACCTCGGCCTATGGACTATCACAGTGCTATCTCCAAGTATCTGTCCTGATCTGAAATTTTAGTGATTGTTGACTGGCAATCAACTCTCTTTGGAGACCTTAAGTTCACACTTCAGTGACTTCAGCCCAAATCTGTTTCCACATACTCTTCCTCTCCTTATTACAAAACCCTTAGTTTCTGGTATGAAGCAGTGATAAAGTAAAGCTATTCTACTGACTCTGCTGTGTGGATGGGTAATGGCTCCATCTCATTTACTAAGTAAAAGGCAGTACTGGTTATTATATCTCCCTACCACCAGGCATACTCACAATACAGACAATGATTAGTAAACGAATTTCTAATCCCACAAAGTGTGACTAAACTCTTTGCTTTAGACAGTTATGGAACAATCTTCCTGACAAATGACTTCTTGATGTTAACACCATTGTTGTAAACTAGCACAGACAACTGAGGAAATATTCCTTTCCCAAGTAGCCCAGAAAAGGCCTGTGCTAGTGATCTAGGCAATAAATCAAATCACTGATCACATGCAGGTTGTCATTTTAAAATATTGATCTGCTGTGCTATGGAGATATTTGTATTTAATTGTAGCATTTAAATAAGCTATCTCCTATAGAGCTTGGTTTATGCTTAATTCCTACTCAGCCCTCAGCTGAGCAGCACATGAAAAGGTGGGGAGCCATGAGCCTGAGGCACCCTGTGTGCCCCGTATCTGGTTAGCTGTAAATTGAACATGGCTGACATTCTTCAAATGGATCAAGGCAATTACGCCTTTCTAAACAACAATTTTATGAGTTTCTAGTGCTTACATGTTAAGAGTCTGCATGTACAATGTCTCTTAAAAGAAATTTTATTGACTAAAGGTAGGGAGTAATTTTTTTGCACACTGTTCATGGTGAAACAGATTCACAGGGGCTAAAGGGCTTCTGGATGTCAAGAGGCATGTTTATCCAGAAAAGTTCTGGAACTTAAGTTTATCAAGTTGTAGTCTAGATGGATTTTTGGTATAATGTGAAGTCACTCTTCAAGTCAGTACTTTCCACTGGCCTTGTAAGTACAGCGATTTGCATAAATGGGCACTTAGGAAATGTGGGTGGAATTTGATATCCACTAAGCGAGTGGAGGTGGTTGTCTAGTCAATTACATAAGTAAGGTGTTTAAACACCATTGCTGTGCCTGTTCAACACCACCATAAATAATGGGAATATGTTTGTACTCCTACCACAGGCATTGTGTTGACTAGACTATGTTATTAAAATAATTTTTTAGGGACACATGGGTGGCTCAGTTGGTTCAGCATTGGACTTCAGCTCAGGTCATCATCTCACGAATGGTGGGTTTGAGTCCCACATTGGGCTCTGGGCTGACAGCTCAGAGCCTGGAGCCTGCTTCAGATTTTATGTCTCCCTCTCTCTACCCCTCCCCTGCTCACACTCTGACTCTCTCTCTCTCTCTCTCTCAAAAGTAAATAATAATCATTTTTTAAAAATTACAATAATTCTTTAATACAAATTAAAAAAATAACTAACAAAGGGGAACCTTCTTGCTCTGTTTGTAGAAACACAAACAGGTACAGCCACTCTGGAAAATAGTATGGAGTTTCCTAAAAAGTTAAATATAGAATTATCCTATGATCCAGGATTTGCACTACTAGGTGTTTACCAAAAGAATACAAAAATACTAACTCAAAATTATACATGTTTCCTGATGTTTATAACAATCTATACAATAGCCAAATAAGAAAAGAGCCCAAGTGTCCGATGACTGATGAATGGATAAAGATGTGAGACATACACACAATGGAATATTATTCAACCATGAAAAAGAATGAAATCTTGCCATTTGCAAATGACATGGATGGAGCTAGAGGGTAATACGATAAGTGAAATAAATCAGAGAAAGATAAATACCATATGATTTCACTCATATGTAGAATTTAAGAAATGAAGAAAGGGGAAAAAAGAAAGAGAGAGGGAAACCAAGCAACAGATTCTTAACCATAGAGAATTGATGGTTACCAGAGGGGAAGTGGATGGGGGATGGGTAAAATAGATGATGAGGATTAAGGAGAGTACTTGTGGTGAGCACCAGGTGATATATGAAAATGGTGAATCACTATATTATACACCTGAAATTAATATTACATTATATGCTAACTAAAAATTAAATAAAAACTTTAATTAAAAAATAACACATGTCTGCCAGCTTCCCTATAGGAGGGAGTCAGCATGAAGTTTTGTTTTCATTTTATAATTTAGCAAAAACAAAGCACCAACTATCAACCATAGAGTCTTGAAAGAATAGTATCTACATAACATAAATGTAAGCCTCTTAACTCCAAAATTTTATTCAAATAGGCAGATTATACTGCCATTTTCTCTCTAAAATCCACTGGAAGAAACTTACACCTTTTCCTCCTGGGGAAATTATTTGTGATAAGCATAAAACATTTCATTAACTATAGCATAGGAAAATAATATCGAATGTCATAATTAATTATGAAATGATCAAATATACAACTTACTAGGATCAAAGAGCAAAGATAACAAGCACCTTAGATTTATGTAATACTTTATCATTTCAAAGCACTTTCATATAGGTTATTTTAATTAATAGCCATATGATGCTTTAAAACTTGTATGTGTTTACAACCCCTCCTAACCTGTATTTCTGCAAGGGCTCAAATGGTCATGCCTCTGTTCTTGGCAGAAACCTTCTAGAGTGCCCCATTCTTAACTCATACAACATCCATAGTCTTATGAAGATTAAAATTTTAAACTTCTTTTTTTAACTCAAGGTAAGAGAGGTAAAATTAAAATAGAAATTACTTAGCATTAATCTCTTGAGAGTATCAGATTGCCATTAATGAGGGGTTATTAAACTTTCAAACAAAACAAGTTTGAAAAATTACTTCATTTTCATTTTCATCTTATCAGCCTTGTGAGTGCCTGCCTTCTTCAGGTCAAAGGACTTTTCCCAAGAGAATAGTTTAGGTGTCAGAAAAAATACTCCTCTTTATTTTTACTTGCATCTTCTTTGTGGCTTCAGAACAGGGGATTGCTTTGTAGTCTTGGCTCTACCTACCTAATAGTCTTTTCACTAAAATGAGGGAGTTGAATAAAACAATCTCTCAGATCTGTGCTAATTTTAGTTCTCTAATTCTTTTCAGTAATACTTACCTTTTACAGCATTTTGTTCATTAGTCTTCTCTTGGCCTCACTATTCAGAAGAGATTTTTTTGACATGAAAACATTATTGCCGTGTTTGCTATAAAGTCCTGAATCTTACCACAAGGGATGTGATTATGTTATTAATGCTAATAATTACAATTAATAATGATACTGCCATTTTTAATGCTTACCAAGTGCCATGAAATCTATACACATAATCTCAATAGGACAATCCTGTGAGGTATAGATTGTTACTATTTTTCTTAGTGAAAAAGCTAAAGCTTAGAATTTAATTACCCAAAATGCAAACTATAGCCATACTATTCATAAGATATCCTATTTTCAGAATGTCAGGACACGTTTTTACACTCCAGTTCACAGGGCAGAACTGTCAAGGTAGTGGGAGGCATGGATGAGCTCATCTATGATTTGTATGCATTTTTCAAAATCTTCACATAAATTCAATATGAACTCATTTTCTTCTGCAAAAGAAAACTCCTTATAAAAGAAGATAAATTTGAAATTCTCATGCCTTTCATGGTAAAATGAAAGCATGCACAGGTAGATTCAAAATAATATTTTCTGGAACCAGCAATGTAGAAACTCACTATTATGGATGGAATGGTGGAGTTCTAGAAACCAGCAACAAAAAGACTTACTGCTGCAAATTTAGGCATTTGTTTTTGGTATTCTAGATGGGACAAATAGAAAACATGTGTGAGTATAACTTAACACTCACACATGGTCTGTAGAGCAAAAAATATTGTGAAAATATTATGCAAATTATATATATGTGTGTGTGTATATATCCATATATATATATCCATATATATATATATATATATGATATGAACAGCAGAGCGCAATGGGTTTGAATTTGAATTTCTCCTTCCTTGAAAATAGTGTTGCTTAAAAAATAGATATATTGTTATTGCCATTGTAGATAATGCATCTTCTCAAAATAAAAACCAAAGGCATACAGTACAGTGAATTATATGAAAACTTCCCCCAAATACAGATAATTCTTGTCTCAACTGTCTATTCCAGTATACTCTTCTGTATACATGCCCCATCAATTATGAGGCTTTCTATCTTGTCTGGTGGGAACAAACTCAATTCCTGACCTGGATGAGCATCGGGCAGGCACACCTAGACCTTCTGGATAGTCCTTATCTTGTTCTTGGGTAGTGTCCTCACATGTATGCACTTATCATTACATTATTCAGCTGATTTCTCAAGGGAACCCCTTGCAGTATTAAAATATTACAGTAAGTATTTATACTATTGTATTCCTTTGCATGGATGCTTTATTTCACACACATAACTGGCAATCTATGGACAAAACATCTCTAGAACTTGGCTGTTGCTTGGCATGTCTTGTGTTGACTCTCATACTGTTTTATTTAATTCTACTTATCAATTAAATTCAGATTTCCAGACTTTCTAATTCTAGTCAAGAGGGAATAATGGACTTGAGATACCTTCCCACACAAAAAACCAAAAAGTGGACAAAGTGAATGGTTTTTAATATACTGGAGATGTGCCAGGAAAGGACAGTGATCCCAAGGAAACAAAAAACAAATAAGGTGAGCCTTATGATTACTTCAGTTAACTGCCTTGAGGTGGTTTTCAGGTCACTGTGCAAGGAGAAGGAACTCAGGTGGAGTCCACTGGACTCTGAGTGAAAAACACAGAGCCAAAATCCAGGAAGACCAAGGCAGCTAAAGGCCACAGGCATAATGTCAAAAAGAACTGAACAGAAGGAAAAGTTTGACAATCTGCAGAGGGCTCCTCTTGAGTAATCAAGTAAGTCATGATAAGACATATTGAAACCACGCAAGGCCCAGGTAAGAGGCATCAAAAGAATTACAAATAACAGTGCCCAGCACTGACCAACACCAGAAATAGTGCTTGTTTCTACCTGGAAGACTTGAAAAATTTATCATTCATGAGTCAGTGGGGAAACTACACAGTAGAGTCTTGCTTCAGTATTGAGGAATAATTAGCCCAAAGTTGAGCACTATTTCATTTCAACTTAACAAATTCTAAAAGCAACATCCAAAAAAAACCCCAAACTGTTTCCATGTAACTTAATTATTTTTCACAGCAAAGCTCAGAAATATTTATAGGATGCCAGAAATATCCATCAACCAGCAAGGTAATTTTTGCAATCTGGCATCCTATATAAAGTTACCAGGCATGTGAAGCAGCAGGAAAATATGACACATAATGAAGAGAAAAATCTATCAGGCAAAACTTACTAAGAATGGACAGAGATGTTAGAATTGGCAGTCAAGGACATCAAAACAGTTTTAAGTTGTGCATGTGTTAAAAAGTGAAGTAGAGAAAGACAATTTAAAGGGAATAAGAAGTGAATATTTTCAAAAAGCACATGTGATAAAGGACTATTATCCAAAACATTCAAAGACTTTTAAAACTCAACAATTAGAAAAAAAAAACAACACCTCTTCTTTAAAAATTCTTATAAAAACCTCACCAAAGAAGATATACAGACGGCAAATAAGCATTTGAAAGAATGCTGCATATCATATGTCATCAGAGAAATGACAGTTAATACAATATACCACGATGCACCTATCATAATGGCCAAAGCCTGGAACACAAACAATACCAAATGCTAAAGAAGATTCAGATGAACAGGAACCGTCATTCATTGCTGGTGGGAATGCCAAATGGTACACCCACTTTAAAAGACAGTTTGCTGGTTTTCTTACAAAACTAAACATATTCTTACCATACAATCCAGCAATTATGCCTCTTGGCATTTGCGCAAAGGAATTGAAAACTTATGTTCACACCAAAACTTGCATATGAAAGTTTATAGCAGCTTTATTCTTAATTGCCAAAATTTAGAAGCAACCAAGATGTTCCTCAGTAGGTCAACAGATAAATAAACTGTGACACAGCTAGACAATGGAATAAAATTCAGTGCTAAAAAGAAATGAACTATCAAACCATATAAAAGACATGGAGGAAATTGAATGTCTATTACTAAGAGAAAAAAGCCAACATGAAAAGGTTACATACTGTGTGATTCCAACCCTTTGACGTTCTTCAAAAGACAAAACTATGGAGACAGTAAAAAGATCACTGGTTGTCTGGAATTCTGGGATAAAGGGGGCTGAATAGGTGGAATAGGTGCAATAGGGGGATGAAGAGGATTTTTAACGCAAAGTACTCTAGAATTAGACTATTTTTCCAAGAGTCAGTTGCTCTAAGTTTGCCATAGTCCTGTCCTTTTTTGTTGCCCTTATCCTGCTTGATTCATTATTTTACTGCTTTCGAGGCTTGAAATTATGACTGTCAATTGATTTTTGCCTTCTGTTAACAAATGAAGGAATATAAAAATGGTTCCTTCTATCAGTGTGAAGGGAGGAACCATCCAAACTCATTCTATACCACCCACTGTTATTTAGTCCCAACAAACTTCCCAAGTCTATTTCTCAACATTTCCCTCATCAGCCCATATACACAAGAAGAGCTTTTCATTTCTTACTCACTATTGCCTATATTCCCAAACAAGCTGGAGGTGTTAAGTTCACTTACTTAGCATGTTAACAAGATCCATGTTTAAACCATCAGCACAGAAAGGAGGAAAGAAAATGAAATGACTGTCCTTAAATTCAGGGTTAGGAATTTTCATTTCTACCAAATGCTAAGTGGAAGTAATTTTATGTCTCTAGAAAGAAAAGAACCCATGTCAGAAAAATAACTTTTTGCTGTTTAGTGTAAAATATAAGATGCTTAAAAATAAATGACCTCAAAGATAATGAGAGGTTGTAAAAGTTATCATCAACCATTTCATCATGGTGTAGGTGGGATGGGCCAGATCCTGCCCAAACCTATTGCCTTTAGACATAAATCTTCATACGTCAAAATATTGGTCAATCAAGCCAGTAAATTCCTCATTGCGTTGGGTCAACCCAAGTTACAAAATTATTTATTCCTTTTTCTCCTGTAAAGTCACCCCAACCATGCCACCTTTTGTTTGAAATACTCTTTTTACTCACTTGCTTCCAAAGATAAAGAATAAAGAATATGAGTATTAAGTGACTTCATAACAATCTTACTTTTTATATTTTTTTGCATAGATAGTATGAGATACTTATTGCTTCTATATACTTATTGCCACCTTTTGTTTGAAATACTCTTTCTACTCACTTGCTTCCAAAGATAAAGAATAAAGAATATAAGAGTATTAAGTGACTTCATAACAATCTTACTTTTTATATTTTTTTGCATAGATAGTATGAGATACTTATTGCTTCTATATACTTATTGCCACCTTTTGTTTGAAATACTCTTTCTACTCACTTGCTTCCAAAGATAAAGAATAAAGAATGTAAGAGTATTAAGTGACTTCATAACAATCTTACTTTTTATATTTTTTGCATAGATAGTATGAGATACTTATTGCTTCTATATTTAGCATGCCTCCACTAAATTTATTCCCAAATGCATTAACAAGCATAATATTTTCACACTATGTACTTACAAATAAAACTTCTCATCCCATACTGGATTCAAGTTTCCAAAAATGGTTTTAGTTCTTCTTTTGTTCTTTCCAACTTGAACAGTAACATATGGGTCACTAGACCCTGTTTTGTCTTTTGCCTGCAAGCCTTGTGCAGAAACCACTGAAATAAGCCAAAATGGACATTTTAATATAAAGATTTCCTCAAACAAAAAAAGGGACTATTTATAATGAAGCATTTTCTAACACATTGTACACTGGGTTTACAGATGCACTTCCAGGGCTTCTATTATGAACATTAGGACTTAAAAAAATACTTAATGTAATAATTAAAATGCTAAGTATTAAACCCTTCCTTGAATATTTGCTTTTGCTTGAAATGAATATTAACTATATACATACACTTTCATATACACATCAGCTATATACTTATATATAGATTACTGCATACACACATAGAGAAATAATGATGCACATACAGTATGCAAAAGTTTATCCAACATAATCCAAATGTCTGTAATTTAAACTGTACTTCTATTTATGAGCTTGCTGTTACTATTTTTTTTTTAGTTTGTTTATTTATTTTGAGACAGACAGCATGAGCGTGGAAGGGGTGGAGGGAGAGGGAGAGAGAGAATCCCAAACAGGCTCCGCACTGTCAGCGGAGAGCCTGATTCGGGGCTTGATCTCATAAACCATGAGATTATTACCTGAACCCAAACCAAGAGTCATATCACCCCAAGTTTGCTATCACTATTGATCAAGTCAACCTAGTAAATAAAAAGCTTCTTTATCTTATAAGTGCCATATGAGTAAGTTAAGACGCTTGGTAACATTAACACAACATGCATGAGCTTGTTGTTAATGTTGTAAGCAACTTCAGGAGTTCATATTTTCAGACATCACTAAGCTCAAATTGCCTTGACTCTAGGATCAATTGTTTGAGGGGTATTGATCACGGATTAAGTAAAATAATGTGTGTTTTCTCATTAAGAAAAACTGACTAAAGAGATCTTGAGCTACTCTTGTAATTTATCAGTGGCAGACAGCTACAAAGCTAATCTCTTGGAAATTGTAGGGCATTGATGAGTCTATTGTAAAAGACTACCTTCTTCCTCTGGAAGAGCTTTTGATTAGAACAACCAACAGACTGAAATTACTTCAATTATCTAGTATGTACATGAGAACTTTGAAATACAACTACACTGGTCAATACTGACAAGAAAGAAAAATTCTACTTACTTTACCTATTATTCTTATTATTAGCAGTGATTTCTAAGACATGTGAAAATCTCAGTGTGGAATCGAAATTTTAAAGATAACTACTTTTACCTGTAATGGTTATTTTTGCTGACCACTTAGATGTCCCATCCAGTACACTCTGCTTGGCCGCTTTTGTGTACTGCACGAAATCTTCTTTAGAAATCTGAAACATTTCCTGAATTACTTCAAACACCTCTGGCCTGTTTTTCTCCCTAATCTTCATTCTTTCTTTCATAGCTGTAATGATGGTCTGTGTCTTGTCTTCAGCACCATGCTTAGAACTCTTTTCTGCTGCTCCTATAATGGAAAAATCAATGGTGATGTACATGTATGTAAAGTTACTCTGTGATAGCCCGAGGGAGGGAGAAAAAGAACGAATATGAGAATGAATAAATGATTTAGTTTTAAGGAGAGATCAGGACAAAATCAGGACAAACAAATATTGCTGGACAATATTCAGAACTAGTCTTTTGAGTTAATGGCAAATAAATGGGCTTGCATGATTCCCAGTATTTTTCTGTTGTTATTTGATGAAATCAGGGGTTGTAGAAATATGTCATCCAAATTTTCAAAACAAACAGAATGCACACAATAATGATATTATATACTCCACATATATACCACACACAAATGTGAGAAATAGATTGTATATGTAAGGCAAGTGTCATTCAAAAATCAGAATTTCAAATACTTGTGTTCAAAGTGCTTACTTTTAATGATGGAATTTATTATAATTGAGTGCTTAAATTCTTCTTATAAAATAAACACTACCACTCTCTCTTATATATTGAAATATAGTGTTAGATTTTACTTGGAACTAAATTGGAAACCACTGGGCTAGGTGATCTCTAAATACCTGACAGACCACAGGCTTGAACTCTCATTCTGTGATATGGCCACACTTGTCAACAGGCTGAATTATTTCTACTTAAAACCCTTTTTGATATCTAGTACTTTGGTGATTGGTCTCAACTTTCTGGGCATTTTTATTTATAACGCCAATCCTTTTGGCAGTGAAGGATTTCCAAAAGTCAGTTCTTGGGTCCCTCACATTCTCCAACTACCAGCCAGATACTCTCAATGTTCTGTGTGGCCTGTGGGTTGCACAATATTATACAACAGGTAAACAGCAAACCATGATTCCAACTCTCATGGTTCCTTAGTGAGAATGAAATGAGAATGCAAAACCCCAGGTACCAATACTGCAGGAATTGCCACTGCTGAAACCAAATATTTTTTGGATCAGAACAACTGAGATGTTGTGAAAAGAATAAAAACAAAACAACAAAACTCATGTTCATAGCTAGCAACAATTCCAATTTTCATCTAAATGACTGTATTATCCAACTTACAATTTTTTGAAATATTATATTCCTGAATTAGGCATACTAATATCTAGTGAAACATTTAGAGACTAAGTGGTATAATTTAATTTAAAAAATTTTTTTAATGTTTACTTTTGAGAGAGAGAGACAGAGAGAGAGACAGAGAGAGAGAGAGAGAGAGAAGAAGAAGAAGAAGAAGGAGGAGGAGGAGGAGGAGGAGGAGGAGGAGGAGGAGCAGAGAGGGAGGGTGACACAGAATCCAAAGCAGACTCCAGGCTCTGAGCTGTCAGCACAGAGCCAGATGCAGGGCTCAAACTCATGAACTTTGATATCAGGATCTGAACCGAAGTCAGACACTTAACAGACTTGAGCCGTGCAGGCATCCCTAAATGGGATAATTTATCTGCACCATTTCTACCACAAAGGATAGCTTCAGTAATGTTCTTTGAATATAAGTCTTTGCATGTTAAGCCCAATTTAAGCATAGAATCTAAGACAAAGAGGAAGAGGTCAGCTGTTAACTTTCCTTATAATAAATTCATAATCAATTTAACAGGAGTACTTTAGTGAAAAACTGCATTTATTTAAAAGTATAACATTTGTTTCCTAATGTGGGAAAAATACATTCCTAATAACCAAGATGTAATTAGAGAAAGTTAGAGGGATGAATATTTTAATGATAGAGCATATTCCCTGTCTTTATCATTAAAAAACAAAATAAACCTTTGAGTCTTAAACCACATTAAAAAATACTAAAAATGAAAGCATTGCATTTAAGGTAATTTGAAAGGACATTATAAATGTCCCAGTCATCTGTTTAAACAGGCCCTGGAACAGCTACACATTAGTAGATTACACATCCTTAAACAATTAACCATGCTTGTAATTTATCAGTAATGATTTAACTGCACAGTGCATAATTCTTATACAATGAAATTAGTTTAGGCTACATTTAATAGTTCCAGCTACCCAAGAGGCATATTGTACTTCAAGTACTTAAATATTCATTAAATAGAAAGACAGTGGAGACTTGAAAAAGTTACCGCAAGATTCAAAATACCCCAAAAGTTTGGTATGTGACAGCCATCCTAAGAATGAATGTTCAATAGGTTAAAAGTGCCATAAACCGTAAGTCTCCTCCAATTTCTAAGTAACTATTATTGTTTTGGCTATTAGTGTTCCCAAAAGACTATAGGAAAAAAGTGTTAACGTTCTTGAGAGTTAAGTGTATTTTAAATTATTTCTCTAAATTCAGGAAGAGCCAGCTGACCACTACCCACAAAATAATGCCCATTCAAGCAACAAGTGCCAAATTCAAAGGTAGAATATCAAGCAATTTTTTATCTAAAGGAATCAAATTTCTAAACTCAACAACTGCCTCTTGAATTTTTTTTAAAGAAGTAAATTAGGTAAGCTTGACAATTATCTGTGAAATCCTTCACCAATGCCCTTGATGTTGGAGTAGAACACTGTAATATGTAGAAAAGAGACCAGTCATAAACTTTGAAACCACTATTCTGGGGAGAGCAGAGGATCAGAGACTTCTATTTAAACCTTTTCTCTGTTATTCCTAGAAAAGATATGTGGAATTTTAAAACTACTTTCACTCTTACATGTTTGGTCTGAGGGAAATGATTCAACTTAAGTCTATCTACTTTGGCCATATAAAGACAAATCTGTAATTAATTTTTGTCACTGATCTACAAGTACTTTACATTGCCCTACTGTTTTTCAAACCCACATACCTCCTCTGAGTTTTCTAATGAAACTGTTTCTGAAATAGCTGCGATTTGCCATGAATTTCTAACCCTTTGGGTCTACTGTTTTCATTCAGACTTAGTCTGCTTATCTCAAAGTCATCAGATATAAACAAATTTGCATTTATATGACTCTTCCTTCAAAGTGTATTATAGAAGATCTGGTAACTGCACAGAAATACAGTAAATAATATGTCAACAAAGGATGAACCATAAATGAGATCAAAAGAGATAATGTAAAGGAAAGCACTTTATAAAGTGTAATACATTATCCAAATGGAATGCATCATTGTTACTTTTTAAATTTTTTTAACGTTTATTTATTTTTGAGACAGAGAGAGACAGAGCATGAATGGGGGAGGGGCAGAGAGAGAGGGAGACACAGGATTGGAAGCAGGCTCCAGGCTCTGAGCCATCAGCCCAGAGCCCGACATGGGGCTCGAACTCACGGACCGCGAGATCGTGACCTGAGCTGAAGTCGGACTGAGCCACCCAGGTTCCCCTATCATTGTTACTTTTAAAAACACTTAATTGACAACCAGACGATACAATTATGCACAACAAAACTGCAAGAGATTTCATCCTTAGACAGAGGCAAACTTATCCCACATGGTTTCCTTCTACAAAATTTAAAGGGACAGCAAATCAGAACCGTTAGTTGTCTCTATAATTTTTATTATTACCCAAAACATATAAATTTCATGTGAAATTCACAATTTTACCACCTTTACACAGCAATTGATAATTTCAGTGTTTCTTTCAGATACATACATATAATAACTGCAATATTCTCTCTTGGTCTCAATCTCTTCTCTTTCTTATTTTTCTCAATAGCTATTACAAAACATTTCTACTTTCTTCAAGTCACTTACCTCACTCCACTAACCTCCATTCTTAATGTATGATTTTATCTCTTCCTTAACAGAAATAGGGGCTTCCCTAACACAGTGGTCACATTTTCCCCTCCCCTATGGGAAAACAACAACAACAAAAGCAACAACAAAACAAAACCTGACCTGTAATATTAGCAGATTTCTGTGGTGTAAATACTCCTACCACAGCTGATTTCAAGCCACTACCTTGCAAAATTCTTAACTATTTATCATCACTGACCCAATTCCCTGTGTATTCATTTATCTTACATGCTAGCCTATAAGGCCAATCTCAACTAAATATGTATTCCAAGTATCACGCATGCTGCTTACAAAATAGGATACAGTCAAAAAATAGAGAAGACAGAATATTTCTTGGGGAAACCTAAAATGATTGCCATATTGAGTACTTAATTTGGCTACAGGTTCAATTTTATGTGTTAGGAATTTTGTATACACTCTTACCCTGAGGTCATGATCCTGGAAGAAACAAAAATTCAGTGTAAAATGTTATGTGTGCTGTGGAATCTTACGAAGAGACAAAATACACTGGGCATTTGGCTTCGGGTTTGGAATTTTCAGAAAACAAAGGCTGTGTGCCCATCACTAGAAAGCAGCAATTGGTTGGCCTATATACCTCATGCACTTATAGTGAGCGTAAAACAAGGGCATAAGTCCAGATGTAAATGGAAGAAATACATCAAGGAAATCACTTTTAAATAAGGCAAAGGAGCAGAGTGGCTCGTGATGCTCGTATGCTAGAAGAAGGCAGACACGTGTGAATCCTGACTTGCCACTTACTACCCATTTGAAATTGGGCTACTTTATCTCTGTAAACCTTAGTTTTCTCATCTGAAAAACAAAAGGAAATAGTAGTATCTTTCTTAACAGTATCATGGTAAGGATTAAATGAAATAATGTTTAAGTTTCAATTCTAATAATTAAGCAAGTATAACATCTAGATGTCACAAGGTGAAGATACAAATGCTAATTAAAGAATTATACATTAAAATGGAATTTGGGGGTTTTAGCTATATGATTACTTGGCCTGTGGAACAACTTGTAAAGTCTCCCCATGAACAGTGCCATACCCAATATCAGCCATGTGCTAAATGCTCTGTAACTATTTGCTTGATTGGAGCCAATGAAGCACTTAAAGATTTAAGAAAATTTAAAGTTCAGAGAAACAAAAAGATATTATTATTACAATATTTTTATTTTTCATACCCAACAATTTTTACCTGCATTTGAAGCTGGTGAACTCAGAGTAGGCAGGTGGTTAATATGCATGAAATGCATGCAGGTGGTCTGATACTGAGGTGGTTCTCTAGGAGTCCCTAACATAAGAAACTTCATAGTTTTTCTTTCCTTTCCCAGTATAATCCTGTAGGTGGCCTGCTCATGGTGCTTCTGTTTTTCTTTCCCATGAAATCATGTAGGTGGGCACTTGGCTGGTGGCTAGTATTTTCTATCTTTTCTCTTTAGCGGCTTTACATCCAAGATAATCTTAACCCTCCTCTTTTAATATGCCTTGAATCTTTCCAAGGAGAAGACCCACAACACCCCTAGTCTTCAAATCAGCCGTAACCTCTACTCTTAATCAAAGCCACACACTCCACTCTATTTCGCAAACACAACAAAGGACTGACATTTAACAGAAGAATAATTGGAAGATCACAGGGCTACTGGGAGATCATCATCTCCCACTCTCATTGGTGCCCCATCGCTGACAATGGGAGAATGTGGGCAGGGGGGTCCCCTTTCATGGAACTGCCACCATCCATAAAGTAATTTTACTTTATTGAGCTTGGGCCCAAAACCAAAATTCAGCCTTTCTTCCCTGCCCCCACCCCCAACTTCTACCATATTCAATAGTACCATTATTGGTGAATGCAAACTTGTAGAACAAGTCAAGAAAGATTTGCATATTAAAGATGATAAAATCAGGAAGGCTCACTCAAAATTGTGTGTCAAAGTTACTACATTTCATGAGATTCATTTATTATTTACTTATTCATTTATTTATTTTAGAGAGAAAGAGAGCAGGAACAGGGGAGAGGACTAGTGGGGACAGGGGAGGGAGAATATTAAGTGGCTCCGCACTGAGCATGGATGAGGGGGCTCAATCCCAGGACTCTGGCTGGGATCATGACCTGAGCCCAAATCAATACTCAAACGCCCAACTGACTGAACCATCCAGGCTCTCCTCATGAGCATTGTTTCAATACTAACTTTCTATAATTTTTCCAGTTACTGCAGCATCACAAATTACATAGATCAGGGTTAAAACTAAGAAAAAAAGAAAAAAGTCTGCAATTTCAAAAGTCTCTTTACTATGTAAGGAAAAGAAGAAATCAAGGGAGAGATAGAGCAAAGATCTTTTTTGTTCTTATCACTCTTAGTAACAGATTTTTCTCATGTCTCTGTCAAAAAAAAAAAAAGGAAAAGGAAAACAAAGATAATATTAAACACAAGATTTCTTTCTATTTCTCTTTTCTTAAATAGCCTTTGAAATGAAGTTGGCTGACACAGCTAGTTCACAATGTTGCTGGAAGCTGGTCTGGCACTCAAAGCTATGCCATGTTGTTCTCCCGTTGGACACGAGCAAACTCACAGGACACCAACTTCACACACGGTCACTCTGTGACAGTGTTAATGTGAGACAAACAAGGCCATCTCACAAGTTTGTCTAAGCACAAAGGAAAACAAGGTCACTGTACAGATCACAAAATACCAAACATTCTTTCTCCTAATGAGTAACCACTGTTTCTTTGCTAAGTACAGCGATTAGACGCACTCTTGTCTATACTGCTTGGAGATAAGGTTTTTTAACCCACATAATCATAGAATTGTCTGCATTTCAAGACAACAACTGATCCAGAGCAATGTCTGCTTTCTAATAGCCTCTTACTGAGATGCGCTATTGTTTATCCTGATGCGTATTCTCCATTGCAGCAATGGATAATAAAGTGAACTTTTAAAACTACAGACATGTTTCTGGTGGTGTTCAGCCAAAGAGCGTTAGCCAGTATTATTAACTCTTTTCACATATGTAGAAAGTGACGCCCAGAGAGTTTTGAAAAATTCCGTTAGCAGCAAGAATAAAAGCCAGATCTTTCTCAACTAACTCAGAACTATGAAATATAGATATAGATATGGATATACAGATATCCATTGCTTCTGTTATGTTGAACATATGGCATCATATAAGGCTTATTTACCATTTTTATCTCCCTACAGCAGCCTACCCCACACTTGAAAATGCTCCATTATTAGTTTATTCCTTGAGGTTCATGACCATTGTGTGAAAGTAACTCAACTACTAGTTCCACTTTTACCCATGTTAATTTATTATTTTCTCTTTAGTGTTGCTGAAAAGTCAATGCAGTAGGTATGTTGTGATTGGCATATACTCCAAGCTTATGTGTTAATTCAGTAAGATCAGTAGACTGGGTTCTCCAATCCACTGATCTCAAAGGCTCCCCTAACCATCTATGATTCTATGGAAGAATGATCTTTAAACCATAACATGCTATTTCTTACTGCAGTTCCCATGCCCTCATTTGTTGTTTAACCAACATTTATTGGCATCTAACTATGCTAAAACATCTACTAGGTTCTGGAGACATAAAGAAAATCTCCACCCTAGAGCAGTGGATACACAGAATCCTACTTCTAAGCCTCCTAAGTACTCATTAAAGAAGGGCACTTCTTGGAATGAGCACTGGGTGCCACATGTAAGAGGTGAATCATGGGGTTCTACTCTTGAAACCAAGATTACATTGTATGTTAACTAAGTTGAATTTAAAGATAGATAGATAGATAGATAGATAGATAGATAGATAGATAGATAAAAGAGTAGAAGGTTAAAAGATTCCAAGATATGTGTTCAAATCCACTCATGTAAGTTTTTGAAAACATGCTTGAATCCAGGGACAGCAGTGGTTATGTTCTCTTGAGCTCTGAAAGCCCAGAATAAAGCTCCCACCCATAAATAAGTAGCTATTTAGTATATATAAATAAATGTCTTAAGATATCACAGTTGCAAAATGTGGTAATACGAATACAAAAGAAACAGAATCAATATCTAGTTTGCAGAAAGGAGTGTCCTAGCCAAATTTTGTTAATGCTATCAATTTGCAATGGCTAACAGAACACAGAAGCTTAATATCATGTCAGTGGAAAACACACAGAATGAAAGATCATCTCACAAGATGCTAGTTTCCTGAACTTTTGGCAAAATATTTTCTGTACTTATGCAGGTACTTATATTTTCCAGTTAAGAATTAAAATTAGGCAGAATGTTTATTCCATAGGACTTTGGGATTCCTTCTCTGAGATGTGAAAAGAAGTATAAGCCAGTTGGGTTACATACCGTGATTATTTGTATATTTTTTCCAATTTTTTGAGTTGTCTCTTTTCTACTTCAAAACAATAATCAAGGAAAGTATTTTATATATGATTTCTCTTCTACTTACGTCTCACTCTGCACACAACCTCACCCCAGCAAACATACATTTTGTCTTTTTGGTTCTTTATCTAAAACTACCACTGTAACTGTCACGTCAAGTTCCTTATGGGTTATATTCAGTTCATGCAGGTGACAAACAGCTTCTTGATTAGCTACAGTTCTTTTACCACCAAATTCTGTTTCCAAAATAAGAATTAAATAACTTTTTTTAAATAGCAGGCCACTAACAAGTTATTAAGGAAAAAACAGGTGGACTCTGGCTACCGACACTGGCTGAAACTGAAGGAGCAAGAATGAATCAGTTCTCTTCTTTGAAAGACAGACCCACTACCCTTTGGTCTCCTGTTTCTGTCTACCACTATGCATGGTTTCCAGCTTTGGGCCAAGAAGGAGGTAAAGTGAAGGAACCACCAATAAAATCAGCTAGACAGGAATGGAGGTGAGGCTGTTTGGGGGAACTTATCTGACATTTCCATGCTTCTCTGTGAGAAAATACTGGAGCAGTGAGCAGGGTTTTCAATCACCTGGTCTCATTCCACTTGACAAGCGTATAAATCATGGACACAAGACTGGATAGGAATGAAACACCCAACTCAAATGAATTTGAAGTAACTTTGCATATCCTCTCCTTGGCATGGATCACTAGTCAGACAACATGTAAAGTGTTTTTTTGTTTTGTTTGGTTTTCATTCTGAGTATTTGTGTGTGTCTATGTTGACAGATTCAATGTCTTCAGAAAAAAAAAAACTAGCAAAATAATAAGGGTCTACA
This sequence comes from Lynx canadensis, assembly GCF_007474595.2. NCBI lineage: Eukaryota > Metazoa > Chordata > Mammalia > Carnivora > Felidae > Lynx > Lynx canadensis. The sequence continues at coordinate 49,895,797 of NC_044308.2, forward strand.
AACCTGAAGAAGACTATTATTTGAAAAAGACAAGTATTTGAAAAATTGTCATATACAATTGAAGTACATATATTAAATATTTCCCCTCCATTGGTAAGATTAAAGAATAGGAGTTTAAAGAGTAAAAGATACCAGGAGGCAGGGCCTGATTCAAGCTGTAATTTATACACAGGAATTTTCTAGTGATGAATTAAGCTCCTGCCAAGGTGTTAAATTCTTCTTAGAGGTGTTCAAACAGATTGACCATTTTGAGAAAGAAATCATAGAACATCCTCATTTTTATAGGAGGCTATATTAGTTAGACTAGACCTTCCAACTCTGATTTCCTTTTTTTTTCCTTTTAACTCTGTCCTTTTCTTCCATTGTAGGCATACATGGAAATATTTTACACAGGGTGTGCCACCAGCGCAAAATTCTTGCTTAACACAATGAAAATAGAAATTTCTTAAGGAAATGTCACAGATTCTGTAGAGAAATTTTCAAATTATATTGATAGTTATTGTGGAAAGGTGTGACATTGAATTCATATACTTGGCAAAGTTTCTTTCTGTTCAATGCGAGTGTGGATTTTAGGGAAACAGTATGGAGGTATTACTAAAGAAAATATTGCCTTCCTGGGCCATTCATACCCACCCTAATTTTTCACAAATATTTTTTATTTTACATGTACATTTTAAAGTATCTTCAAATTTACAATGTATAATGAGTTTAATATATAACCACATAGAAAAACTTGCTTAATTTAACCAATATCCACCAACACATCTTAAGAAATGGATATAGATTATAAAGATGCTTCTAAAATCTAAAGAATGGGTGACATGTTTAGTCTCTAAAACACTGAAAGAAAAATCAGCTAATTTCTGAGGTATAATATACACCTTTTCTTTTCATTAATATATTCAAGTCCTTTGTTTTTATAAATTTATTTATTTATTTTGGTAGAGAGAGAGAGAGCTGGCAAGGGGCAGAAAGAGGGAAAGAGACAATCCCAAGCAGGATCTCTGCTGTCAGCACAGAGGCCAACATGGGGCTCGATCTCATGAACCTTGAGATCATGACCTGAGCCAAAATCAAGAGTCAGATGCTTAAACCAATTGAGCTACCCAGGTGCCCCTCAAGCCATTTGTTTCTGGATGACAATATTTCTCCTGTTTTCTCAAACGTCACCACCCTAATAGGCTTATTTCTTAAGATGCCTGTTTACAATTCACTTTTTAAATAAGTAGACTCAATTCTAATTGGATTATGAGATTATGAAAATTAGCTTAGTACTGAGTCCATACCCCTTCCTTTTAAGCAGTTATTCCTAGATTTTTTTTTCAAAGACACACTACCTATTCTGAAGAAAAAAAAAAATGCATTCATTACCATTAACAGCCTCCATTTGATCTGATAGTTTTGACTGTGTAGGAAGAATACTAATAAAGGAGAGAAAACTGTAGAATGAGTATGACTTACTACAAAACCAAAAGTGACAGCATTTGTGATTTAATCTTTATTTTGACATTTTTCTCTGATCCCCCTCAAGTTTAAGAAGCCCATGAACTCTATCTATTGGTTATATTCATATAAACAGTAAACAGAGGGGACAATATTAGGTCATGAAAAAAAAATGTTTGCAAATGAAAGTACATGTTTAAGTACACTTCTTTGGTGATGTGTTTTGTTTGTTTTGTTTTTTGTTTTAGTAATTTAAGGCCAGCAGCCACAACCAAATCAATGCAGGAGTGAAGTCAATAATATATATCTTAGACTGTGATGTTTTGGCATTACTGGACCTAATATAAAATATTAGTATAAATAATTTCTTTTGGAGATGGAAAATTTAAGATAACTTTTAATAAAGGTTGAAGTGATATGTATCTATACAGAAGTGTAAAAGGATGAGGAAGCCATTAATATTCACTGAGCATCTCCTATTCGCCAACTTCTTAGCAAAGACTATTTCATTTTGTCTTCCCTATAAACCTCTGAGATAAATTTTATTATTCCTGTTCATTTGGTGGAGAAAAATGAAGCCTTTGGTTCCAAGATACCAAATAGGCTTGGAAAAGAATTCAGATTATTGTAATCACAAGGGTGTGCCTTCTGGGGTTCCTGGATAGCTCAGTCGGTTAAGCAACTGACTTTGGTTCAGGTCATGATCTCACTGTTCATGAGTTTGAGCCCTGCATCGGGCTCTGTGAGGACACCTCAGAGCCTGGAGCCTGCTTTGGATTCTGTGTCTCCCTCTCTCTGTGCCCTTCTCTCTCTCTCTCTCTCTCTCTCTCTCTCTCTCTCTCTCTCTCTCTCAAAAATAAATAAATATTAAAAATATATTTTACAAGGGTGTGCCTTAGTCCTTGTTTGAGGAACATAACTTGACACACTCCCACTTTCCACACAGGGCTATTAAGAGACGGAAGTAACCAAACAGATCAGAACCCACTTTCAAGTTTTCTACTGGACAAGCATGCAATTGGTCATTCTGAGGAATCTAAGTCAGAGCCTGGCACTATGGGAACACAGCATCAACAATATAATGCCATGGGTGGTACGTGAATCTTGTGAAGTAGGAGGGGTAGGGGGTGGAATTACTGAAAACCAGCAAGAGCTGCAGAGGCCTAATATGAAAGCATGTAGGTTATGCATACGTGTCTTTAGCCTAAGTAGGTACTCACTCTGCAAACAGTCAGCATTTAGGAGGTCCTGACACTTTTCATGGCATTTCACTCCACACTCCAAACACTTCATGCCTTGCCGGGCAATGCCCCACAGGAGCCCTTCACACTCGTAACAGTAGGTGGGTGTTGTTGCCGTCCAGACCTCAAAATTGTGAGGGGTGGTGGAGGACATGGGGTAGATCAGTGCCTGCAAGGTCTTCTTGAAGACATGTATTTTCTGTAAAGATGAGATAAGTTTCAATGTCAGCCAAGTCAGTGTATTTCAAGGATTTCAACAAATAACAAACTATTTTATCATTTTTCCCTGAAAACATTGTTTTGAAAGAGCCCCTTAATTATTGATTTAAGTAATGACAAGAACTCTGCTCACTATTCTTTTTTCAGTGTTCTAGGGTCCAATTTGTCATGTGAACACAAAGAACTCCCTTACATCCCAGACTGGACTGGGTTCCACTGTTGTGCAAGCTTCTTTCATAGCAGCAAGAAGCTCTAATTACTTGATAATATCCACACCCCTGCTATACTGTGGACTCCATGAGGTGAAGGATTATGAAATTCTTGCTCATTGCTATATCAGTCATTGGAGCATAACCTAGTCCCTGTCTAATATTGGTGCCTAAGAAATATTAATATATACATATATATTGTATATACATATATAACATATGTATAATATATATAGTATACATATATACACATACACACGCGCATATATATGTGTGAGCGTGTACACATGCACACACATCTTTAAATAGCTATCCTTGGTCTAAACTGGTTCTTGGTAAGATTGTTAAGTAGATTCAAAGCATTCTAAATGCTGACTTAATGATCCAGAAACATCCCCACCCCTCTTTTGCATCCTACAGCGGTATCTCTTCCATGACTCTGTACTCTCCCAGACCTTTCAACCCTTCCCAGCTCCAAAGAATTCTCATTCTATAATTCCTTCTACAAGGGACTGTTTTCATTGCCTATCCTTTAAGAACAAGGTCACCAACTAATTAATAAGAGAGCACTAGTAGCAGGTAAAACTTATATGCGACTCTCCCATGGTAATGGTAATATTTTAAGGGGAGATAAGTTTTTACAACACATGGAAGGACTCTCAGTGACAAGCCACTGGTGGGGTAGAAAAATTCACTGAATGAGTAGACAGAGGAGACCTGAGTTCCCCAGCATAGGGCCATTCAATGAAATTTAATATGGGCTTCTTCAGGACATATTTAGGGCCAGTCTTCGATATTTCTCTCCTTAGTGCCAATCATCGTCTCTGACACATAGTAGGGATATGACACATATTTTGTGGGACTGTTCTTTCACTTAGAAGTATGGTAATCCACAGAGACTTACAAACCTTACTTTCCTCCCCTATCTACCTATCTGCAATATTATTTTGAAGATCAAATTGTATGACAGTAACAAATGTGTTCCACAGACTTCAAAATACTAAATAAATAATAAGTGTTAGTATTGATACTGGATTTTCCAGAAACCATCCTAGGTTGATAGGAAAAAGACCTATTTGGATCAGTACTTCTCTGTGCTTTTCATATATAACAATGCAGGTATCTTCTTAAAAGAAAGACTATCACTCTGAAGTTACATTTACAAATAATTTCACAAAACTTCCTGATACATAATGAATGGATATTTACATAAGTCCAGTAGGAGCCTAGCATTTACATGAAACATTTATATTTTGCATTAATAATCTTTAAATCTCATTTCAGAATACCTTCCCACAGTGTTGAAATGGGCAACTTTCCATTATTCCTCAATTCCACAGTATGGTAATAGCATATTTCCCTTTATTAGTATATTCCCCTCATGGTGTGTTTTCCCAGAATATGTTTGGTAATGGTACTGGAATATTCCCTGCAGGGAGTTAAGCTTCACTAAATTTTTTTCTAACTTTTGAACAGCAAGATCCAGCCTTGCTGCTACATGAGGGTCTGGCTGAAGCTTTTTATACTTCATGTGAGTCTAGAGAACAGCAGTGTGATCAAATAATTATTCAAGTGGGGGACCCACATATTAGGGTTTATACAAACAACTGGATCCATCCTTTCAATAGAGCCTCACCCAAGTAATCTTTGGCCTCATTTCATAATGAAGATGTCGTCTTGCAAAATAACTGTTAAGAGTTCTTTTAGAATTAAAACGATGTATAATTCATCTTTGCTTCCCCTGCACAGCTTAGCAGAGTATTATTATCAATATCATTAAACTGAATTGAACAATTCACTTTGGCATAACAGATTTTCAATCAGCCATCCATAGACAGTTTCCTGTTCTAGCTGGGCTCAGGGTGTGTGTGTGTGTGTGTGTGTGTGTGTGTGTGCGCGCGCGCATATAATGTAGCTTTTTGGTTTAGCTAAAAAACAAGTGCGGAATTTAGTTATATTTGCAATCACATCAGGTAATTTGTTGTTCCCTTAGTAGGGGAAAGTAATTCTAACTAAATAGAACACTAGGTGGGAATAGTCTGCTAATGAATACAAGTAGAGAAAAACATACCAACTTAGAAAGTAGGGTTGGGTAAAGGGTTGTTTTGAACATGAACTTATCTACATGTTTTAAGGTTAAGTAAATGGTTCATACATTTTATCTAATACCCTGTGACTATTATCTTTTTCATTGAATTCAAATTATATATAGTCAGTCCTCTACATTCTTAAGCTATAGCAGGAGTAATAAATTTAAGGAAGAGTTCCTAAAAAATTAAACATACTGGAGAAAACCAAATAAAAGACAGTTCTAAATAAACAGATGAGAAGTTTTCATTGAAATGTTTTGTTTGGTTGGGTTTAAAGAGCCATGATCCATTTCATAAAAAGAGAATGAAGCTAATTTAAAAAAAAAAACAAACGATAGTAACATTGAAAATTTACTAGATAGGGGCTCCTGGGTGGCTCAGTCGGTTGAGCGTCCAACTTCAGCTCAGGTCATGATCTCGCGGTCCGCGAGTTCGAGCCCCGCGTCGGGCTCTGGGCTGATGGCTCAGAGCCTGGAGCCTGCTTCTGATTCTGTGTCTCCCTCTCTCTCTGCCCCTCCCCCACTCATGCTGTGTCTCTCTCTGTCTCAAAAATAAATAAACGTTAAAAAAATTAAAAAAAAAAGAAAATTTACTAGATAACACACTGAAAATCAACTGAATGGGGCATTAAAACAAATTGAACATTTAAAAGATGGAGAAGCTGGAGAAAATATTGTATACTTCACTACAAGGTATATATCCTCGGTCTGACAGAAATGATAATATGTATCTTTTTCACTTGTGATTTTGGGGATATGAGCATGTCTATCAAAGCTGAAAATTAAAATAAATGACATATGGAAACAGTTCTTACTGAAGCAAAGTATAAGATGTAAGGATGGTCAGTTCAGAAACTCAGGAAATGATTAGCTAGGAAAGCATGTACAAATATACCTCATAAGGGATTCTTACTCTCACAAGAATACTGCATCCTGGGAAAATAAGGTACTTTCTTAGTTAGCAAAGACCGACCAGACCAAACAAGATTATAAAAAGGACCAAAAATAAAAGAGTTCTGTGGAATAAGACAAAAAAGATAGGGTATGAAAAACTGAATAAAACAAGGAGAAGCCCCAGAATTAGCCACTGAACATGACAGATGGGAGTTTGTAACTATTAGAAGTTGCCTTAAAAGGAAGAGTTTTTTTTTTTTTATGTAGTACATTAAACAGATAGAAAGATAATTAAGTACAGTTAATAAACAGGATCCTCACTAATATGAAAGGATGAGACTGCGTATGTTATCTGGGGAGAGTTTCTGGCCTACGTAAATCCAGATATGTAGAGAAGATGATGCCAAGAACAAGCAGAGCCCTAATCTAATGGGATTAGGAAACAAGGACAGAATGAATTCAGCAAAAGAGAAGACTTGCTGTTAATCTATTATAAAGGTTTCTAAAATTTCCAAATCTTCCACAATAAACATTTAATACTTTCTAAAATATATTTTCATTTTTTAAAATATTCTTTCATTCACTGTATGATCAAGTTGCATTTTACATCCAAGAGAAGACTCTTGTTTCTATATGACAAAAGACAAAGGATGCTGGTATTTATGGATGTGTATATATGTTCTTTATTTCCCCCTCTTTTAAAAGTCACAAAGCTTTTGTAAATCATGCTCAATACTTCATGGAAGTTACTTACAAAATAAAATAATTCTCACTGGCAAACAACATTGCTGGCTTTTCCTCCATTCTAAATAAAAACAAAACAAAGCAGCAACAACAACAACCATCAATCTCAGATGTCACTTTCCAGTATGTATTTTCTAATTATATCAAAATGCATGCTCACTGTGGAAACAATTTATAAAACAAAAAAGCACTAAAAAAACAAACAAAAAGTTACTCAATTTAATATTTGAAAGTTAGTCATGGTTTTATTTGTGTTCTCCGAGGATTTTTTTCTATTTATATACAGAATGTAAGACTTATGCAATTAGGAATAAAACCTGTAAACATCAGTTTTATATTACTGAACTGACTGAAGAAAAAAGAAGGTGACTTACTTTGTGAAGACACTGTTTTATCTGTAGAAATGAGGGTAGGAAATGCTTTGGCTCTGATAAACCTCTTTAGCCAAATACAGATTACAGATTACAAAGGAAAGGATGCTCATATCCTAAACAATGATTTTGTTAAAAATCCATCCTCTAATAAACTATAATCTTGGGTGAAATGCTATAATATGTCACTTTCTGAACAATTAGGACACACAAAAAAATGAATTGTCTTTTCTACATAACTATATGAGAAAATTAAAATGAGCCCAATAAATAAAGCATTCAGGCTTCCTGCCAAAGGCAATGACTAGTGTTTTTAGACAATCAATATTCTAATCAACCAAATGTTAATACAATAGGAACAAAGCATGTCTATCTCCTTTTGCCATACACCTGTTCTCTTTTTCCTCTACCATGTTAACCAGTGACTGAACTAATAAAGTTCTAATCTTCTCATCATCCTGTGGGTTTCCTCATGGGATTATGTAAACCATGATTTTCCTATTCTCAAAAAAAAATCACATTTTGATAACTACAAGAAAAAATATGCTTCTTGTTTTGAAGCATTATTCATGTACCTTGGGGGAAAAATCTATTTGCTGTCCTGTAGGTATCATTTCACTCTTTCTGTACAAAAGCATCAGAAATATTTGCAGAGCAAATATTATGTACAATGTGACCTTTGAAATTTGTTATAAACAAGAAGACAGAACAATGGCATAAGAAGTTTGTGAGTATAAAAACAGCCTAATTTCAGGTCTGATTTACTCACAAGGACAATCATCACATAAGACTGACTGTAGAAGTTAAAGTTATTCAGGTAAAATTTTGTACCAGAAAAGTATAGACACCAAAAGTTATGTGCCTATCCTTGGAAAAGTGTGAATAATTTGTATTACTTATATTGTTTTTTAACAGACACTAATTATCATTGAGCTAAGTGACTTAGTAAGTCCAAATAGAGTGAATAATGATAAAGAAGAGGATACAATAATTAAAGAAGAGTTCAAAATAACACAGACCTATTATGACAGAAAACACAACCTGGAAACAAATTAGGACAGATTTGTCATGTACTGTATCACTTTTCTTCAATTCAAACTTTCAATGAAATTGTGAATGTAATTATATAAAGTTCTAAAGACTCCACCCAAAAACTGTTAGAATAAATAAACTCAGTAAATTTGTAGAATATAAAATCAATACACTAAGATGTGCTTCATTTCTATGCATAAATAACAAATCGTCAGGGAAACGAAGAAATGAATTTAACTTACACTTGCATCAAAAATAATAAAATACCTAGAAGTAAATATAACCAAGGAGATGAAAGATCTATACATTTAAAAGTATAAAATATTAGCGAAAGAATCAGAGAAGACACAAATAAATGAAAGATACTCCATGCTCATGGGTTGAAAAAATATCATTAAAATGTTCATATTATCCAAAGCAATACATAGGCTCCCCACAATCCCTATGAAAGTTTCAATGGCAATTTTCACAGAAATAGAACCAGCAAACTTAAAATTTGCATGGAACCACAAAATCATGAACAGAGAAAACAATCTCAAGGAAAAAAAAAAACAAAACTAGAGGCAACACTCTCCCTGATTCCAAACTATATTACAAAGATACCATAATCAAAACAGCATTGTACTGCATAAAAACAGACACACAGATCAAAAGAACAGAACAGAGCCTCAAAATAAACCCACACATATATGTTCTATTAATTCATGACAAAGGAGCCAAGAATATACAATAGGGAAAGGACAGTCTCTCTTTAAGAGATGTGCTGGGAAAACTGAACAGCCACATGCAAAGGAATCAAACTGAACCATGATCTTATAAGATACACAAAAAAATTAATAAGAAATTAATTAAATACTTAAATATAAGACCTGAAACCATAGGCTCCTAGAAGAAAACATAGGGGATAAGCTCCTTGACATTGGTTTTGGTGATGATGTATTTTGGATTTGACACAAAAAGCAAAAATAAGTGGAGCTACATTAAACTAAAAACATTAAACTAAAAAACTTCTTCACAGTAAAAAAAAACCATAAAAAAATGAAAAGACAATATGCTGAATAGAAGAATATATTTGCAAATCATGTATCTGACAAGGGAATAATATCCAAAATATATAAAGAACTCATACAACTCAATATCTAGAAAACAAACTGACTTAAAAATGGGCAGAGGATCTGAACAGATATTTGTCCAAATAAGACATACGTATGGCTAAAAGGTACATGAAAATATATTCATTATCACCAATCTTCAGAGAGATGCAAATCAAAACCAAGAGATAACACCTTACATCTGTTAGAAAGGCAGTATTAAAACCACAAACAATAACAAGTGTTGGCAAGGATTTGGAGAAAAGGGAACACTTCTGCACTGTTGGTGGGAATTTAAATGGAAAACAGTATGGAATTACCACAAAAAATTAAAAATTAAAAATAGAACTACCATATGACCCAGAAATCCCACTTTTGGGTAATTATCCAAAGAGAATAAAAGTATTAATTTGAACATATACCTCCATGTTAACAGAAGCATTAGTTTCAACAGTAAAGACACAGAAACAACCTAAGTGTCATTAGAATGGGTAAGAAAATGTGTGTGTGTGTGTGTATGTATAATAGGATGTAATTCAGCTTTAAAAGAGTAAAATCTTGCCATATGCAACAACATGGTTGGATCTTGAGAACATTATGCTAAGTGAACTAGATCACAGGAAGATGAATACTGTATGATCTTACTTACACGTAGAATCTAAGAAAACAGAAACAAAAACAAAAGCAAAAACAAAAAGCCAAGCTCACAGATACAGAGAACGGATTGGTGATTGCCAGAGGCAGAGGATGGTAGGTAAAATTTGTGAATGGGGCCAAAAGGTGTAAATTTCTAGTTATGAAACAAGTAAGTCATGGGATTATAATATACACTATGGTGACCATAGTTAATACTGTGCTGTGCATTTGAAAAATGCTGATCATAAAAATTGTCACAAGAAAGAAAAAAAATGAAACTGGGTGACAGAAGTTAACTAAACTTACTGTGGTGATTATTTTACATATGTAAAAATATTAATTCATTATGTTGTACACTGGAAACTAATATCTTATAGGCCATATATACCTCAATAAACAAGTGTATACAATAATAAAGGTAGTATGAGATGAGTAATTTATTAAGTATAAGAGACTAAAACAATTATGAATTCATTCACTGGAGAGTAAATTTTACCATTTTAAGATGGAAAGTCTATTTTTTTTTTTTTTTACCACTTGGGATAGATACAGATAATCTTTTGACAGAGACCATGAAATTAGAAAGATGGGCTAGGATATTGTAGAAATAAGAGAGGAAAGGAGGTCATCTCTGTTAAAAGGAATCCTTTTCACTGTCCTCTTGTGTAACCAAGCAAAGCCAGTCATGAAGCCATGGAAAGTGGTATGGTAAACGCAGATTATGATAAAAACTACAATATTTACTACACACTTATATGTTTAAAATGGTTGAAGTGCTTTCCATTTGTTATCTCAATGATACTCCCAATAGTACTCTAGCATCAATAATGTATTTGTTTTACGTGCTGGAAAACTGATCTGTCAATGTGGCAGATTGAGTTGATATAGTGAAGTGTTGAGGAAAAATAGTTTAATATGTAAAAGGGTTAAAATGAAATAGATTCTCCAGGTGCTTGAGGGAAAAAAAAAGGAACTTACTACCAGAATTATGAAAGCTGATTCCACGGAAGCCCAAAGGATGATCCAAGTTAAACTCTATGGGCTACAAACTTGCGGTTTTTTGACCATTTTCTGATATGACATTTCGACTTACCTTTTATTTAATGTTATCATTGAGGCTAGTAATGATAGTTTAAGAATTTTTGGATTTTTTTTTCAGGACAGAGTTATTAACTTTAAAGTATGAAGACAAAGATACTACCAAAAAAAAAAAAAACCAAACAAACAAAAACAAACAAACAAACAAACAAAAAAGAAACAAAGGAAGAAAAAGAAAAGAAAATGGCAGGCCAGTATCTCTAATGAACATAGATACAAATATCCTCACAGAATTTTAGCAACCTGAATTCAACAATACATTAAAAAAATGATTCACCATGGTTAAGTAAGATTTATTCCAGGGATGCAAGGGTAGTTTAATATTTATAAATCCATCAATGTGATACATCACATTAACAAGAGGAATAGTAAAAAAAAAAATTATATAATCTCAATAGATACAGAAAAAACATTTTACAAAATACAAAATCTATTCATGATAAAAACTCTCAAAGTGGGTTTAGAGGGAACATACCTCAACACAATAAAGGCCATATATGAAAAACCCACAGCTAACATCATACTCAATGGTGGGAAACTGAAAACTTTTCCTCTAAGATCAGGAATAAGATAAGGATGTCCACTTTTGCCACTTTTATTCAACATAGTACTGGAAGTTCTAGCTGCAGCAATCAGAAAAAAAAAGAAAAGAAAAGAAAAATAAATAAATAAATAAGCATCCAAATTGGTAAGAAAGAAGTAAAACTGTCACTATTGACAGATAACATGATACTATATATAAAAAATCCTCAAGTCTCCATCAAAAAAAATATTAACACTTATAATTTGGTAAAGGTTACACAAAATTAACATACAGAAGTCTGTTGTGTTTCTATACACTAATAATGAAATATCAAAAAGAGAAATTAAGAAAACAATCTCATTTACAATTGCACCAAGAATAAATTTAACCAAGAAGGTGAAAAGCCCATACTCTGAAAACTACAAGATATTGTTGAAAGAATTTGAAGATGACACAAATGGAAAGATGTATCATGCTCATAGGTTGGAATATTTTTAAAATGTCCACACTACCCAAGGCAGACTACAGATTCAGTACAATCTCTATCGAAATAGCAATAGCATTCTTCACAGAACTAGAAAAAATAATCCTAAAATTTGTATGGAAATACAAAAGACCTCACATAGCCAAAGCAATCTTGAGAAAGAAGAACAAAGCTTGAGATACACTACAAAACTAGTAATCAACACAGTATGGTACTGGAACAAAAACATACACCTAGAACAATACAACAGGAAAAATGCTCTAAAATAAACCCACAACTATAAACGCAATCTATGACAAAGAAAGAAAGAATATACCATGGGAAAAAATAGTCTCTTGAATAAGAGATGATGGAAAAACTGGACAGCTACATGTAAAGAATGAAAACTGGACCACTTTTTTATATCATGCACACAACCAATTTAAAGACCTGAACGTGAGGGGCACCTGGGTGGCTCAGTGGGTTAAGCGTCTAAGTTTTATTTCAGGTCATGATCTCAGGGCTTGTGAGGTTCCGCACTGACAGTGAGGAGGAACCTGTTTGGGATTCTCTGTCAACCTCTCTGCCTCTCCACGCATGTACGTGTACACTCTTCCTCTTAACATAAACATTAAGGGGTGCCTGAGTGGCTCAGTCGGTTAAGCATCCAACTTTGGCTCAGGTCATGGTCTCAGGGTTAGTGAGTTCAAGGCCCACGTTGGGCTCTGTGCTGAAAGCTCAAAGACTGGAGCCTGCTTCAGATTCTGCGTCTCCCTCTCTCTGCCCCTTCCCTGCTCACACTCTGTCTCTCTCTCCCTCAAAATAAATAAATGTTAAAAAATAATATTAAAAAAAAGACCTAGTAGTGCATGGGTGACTCAATCGGTCATGATCTCATGGTTCATGAGTTTGAGCCATACACTGGGATCTGCGATGACAGCACAGAGCCTGCTTGGGATCCTCTCTCTCTCTTTCTCAGAAGTAAACAAACAAACAAAAAAAAAGACCTAATTTGAGACTTGAACCCATAAGCCTCCTGAAAGAAAACACAGGCAGTATTATCTTGGACATCAACTTTAACGATATGTTTATGTATCTGTTTCTTGAGACAAGGGGAAAAAAAGTAAAAATAAACTATTGGGACTGCACCCAAATAAAGAGGTTTTGCACAGCAAAGGAAACCATTGACAGAACAAAACGATGACCTACTGAATGAGAGAAGATATTTGCAAATGATATATCCAAGCGGTTAATATCCAAAGTCTATAAAGAACTTCTATAATTCAATACCAAAACCAAATGATCCAATTAAAAAAATGAGCAGAGGATCCGAATAGACATTCTTCCAAAAAAGACATACAGATGGCTAACAGACACATGAAAAGATGCCTTATGTCACCATCCATCAGGGCTAATCAAAATCATAATGTGAGATCACTTCACACAAGTCAGAATGGCTTGTATCAAAAACAAGAAATGAGTGTTGGTGAGGATGTGGAGAAAAGAGAACCCTCATGCACTATTGGTGGGAACATAAGTTGGTGGAGCCACTGTGGAAAACAGTATGGAGGTTCCTCAAAATTTAAAAATGAAACTATTCATATGATCCAGTAATTCCACTACTGGATATTCACAAAACAAAAAAAAAAAAAAAGGAAAGAAAACACTAATTTGAAAAGATATATACACCCTTATATTCATTACAGCATTATTACCATAGTCAAGAAATGAAAGCAACTTTAATAAATGGACAAAAGAGTGGTATACACAGACAGATATGTACACCCACACACATAAGGGATTACTTGTCTATAAAAAAGAATGAGATCTAGCCATTTGCAACAGCATGAATGGACTTATAAGACTTTGTACTAAGTGAAATAAGTCAAAGAAAGACAAATACCATATCATTTCATTCATATGTGGAATTTACAAAAATAAACAAGCAAAGGAACAAAAGAAGAAAGAGAGGCATGGGACACCTGGTTGGCTCAGTTGGTTAAGTGTCCGACTTTGGCTCAGATCATGATCTCATGGTGTGTGGGTTCCAGCCCCATATTGGGCTCTGTGCTGACAGCTCAGAGCCTGGAGCCTGCTTCAGATTCTCTGTCTCCCTCTCTCTTTGCCCCTCCCACACTCATACTCTGTCTCTCTCTGTTTTTCAAAAATATAAAAGAGAGAGAGAGAGAGGCAAACCAAGAAACCGACTCTTAACTGTAGAGAACTGACAGTTAACTGGGGTAGTGGAGGCGATGGGTTAAATAGGTGATGGGGATTAAGGAGTGCACCTGTGATGAACACCAGGTGATGCAGGGAAGTGTTGAATACTGTATTACACATCTGAAACGAATATTACACTGTAGGTTAACTGGAATTTAAAAACTTTTTGAAAAAATGATAATTAAAAAAAACACAAATGAACATACTAAAACAAAACCACACATTGTTTCTCTTTAAAATTTTTTTTAATTATTTATTTATTTTTAAGAGAGGGAGAGAAAGCGAGAGCAGGGGAGGAGCAGAGGGGGATAGAGTATATGAAGCAGGATCTGTGCTGACAGCAGAGAGCCCAATGTGAGGCTCAGACTCATGAGGGAGGAGACCATCCTGAGCTGAGGTCAGAGGCTTAATTGACTGAATCACCCAGACACCCCAACCTTGTTCCTCTTAAAGAGAAGAAACTGATGATTCCAAGTGGAGGTGGTGGGGAGATGGGTGAAATAAAGGGTATTAAGAGATACAAACTTCTGGCTATAAAATAAACTAATCACAGCAATGAAAAAATATAGCACAAGGAATATAGTCAATAATATTGTAATAACATTGTATGGGAACAGATGGTGACGACACTTAATCATGGTAAACACTGACTAATGTACAGAATTGTCAAATCAATATTATACACCTGAAACTAACATAGCAATGTATGTTAATTATACTTCAATAAAAGAAATTGTAAAGTATATTTATGATACATTTAGGAAACATCTGCTATATTAAAATAAACAGTATAGATCATTTTAATTCATCTGTTGAGGAGAGGGAAAGTAAAACTCAACCTCCACAAAAGAACCTTAGAAAAGCAATTAAGAAAGACACAGTATATTTTTTTTTTTTATTTTTTTTTATTTAAAAAAAATTTTTTTTTTCAACGTTTATTTATTTTTGGGACAGAGAGAGACAGAGCATGAACGGGGGAGGGGCAGAGAGAGAGGGAGACACAGAATCGGAAACAGGCTCCAGGCTCTGAGCCATCAGCCCAGAGCCCGACGCGGGGCTCCAACTCACGGACCGCGAGATCGTGACCTGGCTGAAGTCGAACGCTTAACCGACTGCGCCACCCAGGCGCCCCGACACAGTATATTTTTAAAGAGGAATAGAACTAAGCTCAAATACACTATCATAAATGTAAATTGATTGAGTTCACCTGTAAAAAGACAAATTCTTGAATTGAATTGAAACTAAGCTCTGTGAGGGGCGCTTGGGTGGCTCAGTCAGTTAAGCTTGTGACTTCATTTCTGGTCATGATCTCACAGTTCGTGGGTTCATAGCCCCACATCAGGCTCTGTGCTGATAGCTGAGAGGCTGGAGCCTGCTTCCGATTCTGTGTCTCACTCTCTCTCTGCCCCTTGCCTGCTCACACTCTGTCTCTAATATAAATACATAAACATTAAAAATTCAAAAAAAAAGAAAATTAAGCTATGTGAGATACACATAAAACATGTTAAGACTTAAAGAATGACTAAAAAAGTTCTATCAAGGAAATACTGAATCTATCAATTTGGTATAGCTGTATTAATAGCATAGAGAAAATATTTTAAAGAAAAAACATTTAAGACATTAATAAGATTACCAACAAAGTTGAAAGAAAATTATTCAGGAATACAGAAGTCCCAAAACTTATGTACCCAACAAAAAGAGCTCATATGGTATACCTACAAAATTATGAGCCAAACTATAAAATAGTCAATTAAATGCAAATCACCAAATTTGTATTCCATGTCCTCTGAAAATAATACAATGTAGTATGAACAATAATAGTTCATACGGCTTGTCTTTGGGAGAATAAACACTCTAAATTGACTTAAATATTAATCATTGCATCATTTATTAAATATTTCTTTTTCTCTTCCTAAGCTGTCATGGATACACAAGTATATATACTGTTCTTCAATTATTTTGTAATTATTCTTTTGTGTGTATGCAATAGTTAATAATAAAGTCAAAATTAGTGAACTATGCAGAAAAGTAGGTTCATGGTAAATACAGAGAATAGAATATGAATCTAAATAAGAAAATAGGGGCGCCTGGGTGGCGCAGTCGGTTAAGCGTCCGACTTCAGCCAGGTCACGATCTCGCGGTCTGTGAGTTGGAGCCCCGCGTCGGGCTCTGGGCTGATGGCTCAGAGCCTGGAGCCTGTTTCCGATTCTGTGTCTCCCTCTCTCTCTGCCCCTCCCCCGTTCATGCTCTGTCTCTCTCTGTCCCAAAAATAAATAAACGTTGAAAAAAATAAATTTTTTTTAAATAAGAAAATAAATGAAATAGAAAAAAAAAACAATATGGAGTCAACAAAACAAACACGAGAGAAATCTCTTGCAGTATTGATTTAAAAAGAGAGAAAATACAAATAAGGTGAAATGGCATAATCTTTTTTTTTTTTTTTTGAATGTTTGTTTATTTTTTAGACAGATTGTGTGAGCAGGGGAGGGGCAGAGAGAAGGGTACAGAGGATCTAAATTGGGCCGTGTGTTGACAGCAGAGAGCCCGGATGTGGGGCTCAAATTCACATCACCATGAGATGATGACCTGAGCTAAAGTCGGACACTCAACCAACTGAGCCACCCAGGCACTCCAGCACAAGTTTTATGTCATACGATTATATGAACAATTTGATGCAATTTGAAATTTTAGGTGATAAAAAAAGGACAACTTTCTGGAAAAAATATACATGATCAAAACTGAATCAAGAACAAATGTTTAAAGAACATGGATGGAACTACTACATTAAATTGATTCAGTAGTCAAATAACCATTCTCAAAAAAATTACACAATGGTTTTAGAGGCAAGTTTGTCCATCTTTCAAGGCATAGCAACACGTACTGTGCACAAACTATTCAAGAGAAGTAAGAAAAGAGACAGCTTCCCAACTTATTTTACAAAGCTAGGTTACTGACGCCAAAATTGCTTAAAGACACAGTAAACCACAGGGCATTTTATTTATAAACACAGATGAAAAATCTTATGTAACTAGCAAACATAAGAAAGTCAAGGCCAAGAAAGTTTCAGTAACTTGCCCATGTTCCTACAACTAGTAAATAGTGGAGCTCTATCTCTCTCAAACCAAAGACTGTGTTCTTGAAGGAGAGACGCAGGACCAATAACAAGACTTGCAAACAAGCGAACACCTTTAAATTTGTGATTACCATGGATTTCCATATCAGTACACCCTGGAATCTGACCTGCAGCTGCGGAGGTTACAGGGAGGCATGGGACAAAGCATATACTCTAGAGACTTCATTGCGACTCCTCTTCCCTCTCTGCCACCTGCTCTGGCTGGCAAGACAATGTTTTCTTTTAATTCTCACAAACTGTGGAGAGTAAGTATTATTACTTTTATTTTACAAACGAGGTGAACACATCTTAGGGAGGCAAAAAGTACTGAAAAGAAATGAGTTCACAAAGATAATAGAGGTAGAGCTGAAATTCAAATTCAGACCCTTGTCACTTCAGTTCTCAATTATCTGGTTTGAAATTGTTCCTGTCCCGAGTCAGTGTACCTGGGCATAGTGTGAGCCTGCAGCTTCCTGACTGAACCTCAGGCACCACACAGGTATTCTGGCCTGCTTCCTGCTTCTATGTCATCTTTCCAGTATTATGCTAAAAATAGGGCCCAGATCTGATCTAATTATTCCCATACCTAGTTCTTATAAGTCCCTTTCATTGGGCATGGATCTTGTCATTGAAAGGACCTCCACTCACCTAGATAAACCAAACTTCATGAGAATTGACACTTCTGGAAGCAAGCCAATAGACCAGCCCCCTAACCATAGTTAGATGTGAATACCTGGGACAGAATAAAGAGGGTACTAGAATCCCTTCCAGGCTTGGTGATTTGCATCCCTTACCCAACTTGAGTGTCCCATAACCCTCATCAGACACTGTCAATTTAAATACTCCCACCTGTTAAGAAGCTTTCACTACAACCTGTAGCAATAGTGGGAGTAAAACATGCTATCTCAGCTCCCTTCTCGCTGTATTATAAACCTCATGATGGCAGGGAGTTTTAGTACAGTTATTCACTGTCATATTTCAGAATCTGCAACAATGCCTGACACATAATAGACACTCAAATCAGTGATTTATTGAATGGTTTTAATTTGATTCCTCACTGTTGGGGCCACACCCAGGAAACTGAGTCTGTGAAAACAAGCACAAAGCAGAACAGTACAGCATCAGGAACACTACTGTTGTGATACAGGGATACTAGAGTGTTACCCCTTCTTGTGTTATTAGGTTAGATCGAAATGTTCAGAAACTATGGTCCTTAAGGGCTTTTTAGACTGAGATTTCCAATCAGCCCCAATAGGTCTCTGTGGGCAAGATGGAAATGGTGATAGATGGGGGCACCTGGCATTGCTTTACCCACTGCTCACAGGGAGACCACAGAGGTGGTGCTGGCTGACCCACTGTCATCTCACATCAAACTTGAGAGCACTTTCATGCTTTGGAAGAGATGACTGAACTTTTTACCATGTATCTCTTTAATTAAAACGGATGTGCCAGCATGTGATATTTTCCACATGGCAAAGCCATTTTCCTTTATGTAAAGGACACATATTTCATGCTTTCACATTAAAGGTGCCTAGGAAGGTTTTCAACACCCAAAAGTGGGAATTATTTGCTTCAGCATTTATGTTAGTTGCCGATGTAATGACTTAATGTGACAGCTTGTCAAGAGTGACATTTAATATGCCTGTTGTGCACAAGTCATATTTCATTTACTTTTTGAGATATGGGCCCCAGGGAAATGGGCTTTATGAATTCCATGGAGAGCTGATGAACTCTATTCATCCACCCAACACCCACACAGAAAAGTCTTTTACATAGGTTTTCTGAAACTAAAGAAATAAATGTATGTTTAAGTGGATGAGAAGATCAATAACTAATTTCACCATAAAGTGAAGGTGTGTTCCCTATCCAGGGCCGCAGAAGATGTAATAACATTCTTCTCATTTCTATCGCTTTCCTATTAACTTTTCATATGAATGAATATTTGTGGTTCAGACCAAATACAATATTTACACAAAAGAAATAGTGTAGGAGTTTAATGATAAAAACGCTCAACCTTGCTTACTCCCTCAAAAGCCCAAGACTAGACACTTCAAGATTCAGCAAGCAATATGGTGCATTTTCATGTACCAGAGGATGTTTAATTTCATTTGTATCCAAACTACACTCAAATATTACGTGTCATCATAAATCTAATAGATAAGAATAAGATCCTTGGAAAATCAGCCACATTTTTTTAATACTTTGGCACAAGAGAAAATGTTTTTATTTACTGTAGCACCCAAATATTCAAATGGACGCTTTTTGTTTTTTATTTTTGTTTTGTTTTGTTTTGTTTTTTCTGATATGCACTAGGCTGGGGAGAGTTTGGGATAGAGATCTAGTAAAGGTTGGTTTCTGGGTTTAAGACACAGTGACAAGAAGAAGAAACTGTGAAATATACATATAAATAATGGTGTTAAATGCCAAGTCTATAGAGATTTAAAACAAGTATTATCAGTGGCAAATTTTTTCTTCTATAGGAATGACAAAGTCCTTTACATTCTATAGGACTATGGGAGTGTCACTCCTATAGAATGTATTAGTTCACCTAAGGGAGGACACACAAATTGTCTCTAGTAAAAACCCAACAGACTGGCTGGGCAGGAAGGAGTTACCACAGCACAACATCCACTGCACGTTAGAATCGCCTAAAATTTTTTTTAAATCCCTTTAGACCCAAGCCACATCTGAAGCCAATTAAATCAGAATCACTGGGCGCTAGACCCAGGCATCTGCATGGTTTAAAGCTACCACAGGTGACTCTAATGAGCCAAATTCAAGAATTCTTGACCTAGATATTGGAGTCTACTTGTATTTTCTAACCAGTTGGTTCTTTCATTCAACAAGAATTTACAAAGTACATACCTCATGTCAGATAATGTACTAAGCAAAAGGGGTGAAAGTATTTAACAAGAGCAAAAAAACAGGACACAATGCTACCCTCAAGAAAGCAGTCTAAAAGCAAAGGTTTATGCAAAATAATAAAGTTAATTGCTTATAAAAATAATAAAACCAGCAGCTTGCATTTATGTTTTACTATACTCTAAGCAGTGCCAAGTGTTAAAAATGTATCCACTCCTTTAATAATTTGTCTTATTACCTCACTATACAGATGAGAGAAAACGACTCAGAGAAGTTAGATAAAATGCCAGGTGTAACAATGCTAATTTACTGGTACAGATGGGACTCACCCCAAGCAACCTTCACTTTTGCTATACTACAGTATGGAGGTTGTGATTAAATGCTAGAAAGAGCTCAAAGGAGGAAGCTGAAAATTCAGCCACAAGGGGAGAAAGATGTTTGGGACAGCCTCAGAAGGGAGGCAAAATTTGAATCATATAAAAATGTAACAGGATTTTTCTCAAGGGGAGAATTACAGGTAAAATGCATTAGGACGGAATAACATTTGTAAAGACAGAGAGGCGCATGCATATTTGATCAACAGAGGATAATCTGTATGATAGTGAAGTTGAGGTCTGGATGAAATTTGTTTAGGGTCAGACTTTCCCCGTGTTGCCAGTTATTTCTGGAATTTTGGAATCAACATTACAACTGAGTGGCTTGATCAGAATTGCCTTCCCCTGGACTATATCAATACATAGCAATCGACTCTGCACCTACCAGTTCCTCATTGTTTAGAGATGTCCTAATGACCATAGCCAGGGAGAGTCCAGATTTCCGGGCAGCCAGAGTCTAAAATAAACAGAATTTAGGAGTTATTGGCACATGAGGTGGATGCTAAGTACATATTGTTCAACAACATGTGAAAATGTAAAAATATAACCTATCACGGTTCATGTTTTAGTCAATAGGCACCTGCCATTTTCAGTAGTCAGCTAGTTCATCCAGAATGTGAAATCATGGAACATTAAAGCTGATACAATCCCCTTATATAATCAGACCCAACCCTTACATTTAACTGATGAGAAAACTGAGGTCCAGCAAGGCAGATTGATCAGCCCCAGGTTTCCATGTTAGCAAGAGACTTCTCTAACTTTGTTTTTCCTCAAGGTGATCATGATCACATTTCTTCATAAAGCATGGCCACTGGCGCAGAGCCAGATGATCTGTGTGACAGCCCCAAATCACAGGTGTTAGATGATCCTTGAGTTGTTCCAGTTCCCTGGAATATTCTTTCATATCTAAGCAGTATATTTTTCCTAAGTGTTCACTTTATCAGGTGAGAACCATTATACCCAGATTGGTTTTCTTAACTCAATCTTGGTAACATAAGTAATTTTAAATAAAAGTCAAGTCCCTCTTGTTTCCCTACCATAAAACAGAACCATTATATCTCCTACCTGAAATGTGTGTGATATAATACACTCAGCAGAACTGTAGAGAACTTTGGAAACCCGAAGTTTTAGATGGGAATGTTTAATATGTTATCTCATTAGGAACAAAGAGAAGTCACAATGGGATTTTGCACCTGGTCTTAAATCTATCTCCTTGGAGCTACAAAGCCATAAACTCAGATAAAAGCTTAGCAATCCTTAGTGAGGAAGTCACTATCCATCCATCACCACCCCTTCTGTGTAAACCTATAGAGAGATTACGTCCAAGGAGTTAGCCAAGATGATCTTCCATTTCTGACAACTATTGTCTCTAAAATTATGTTTGCATTCTATTTCAGTCTGTATTCATACCTGTTGTGTATATAATTTTGTGTATCTTTCAGAATAGAACTAGATGTTAAATTCTTGCAGAACCCAAATTTCTCAGTCTTCTGTCTCTTTTTATTTCCCCATCTTGCCCTCTTTTATCCCATGAGTAAGCGCAACATACATTCAGAAATATAGAAAATATTAAATTGAAAATCACTTACCATGGCCTGAAGATCCCAAGTGTCAGAGGAAACAAAGTGTAAATAATTAGACATAAGAATGGTGAGAAAAGAGTATAATGATGTTAAATAAACTGAACACTTTAAAATAATATCCACACTACAATGGCAGAAATCTGGGCTACAGAGACACAGCATGCTGTTCAGTAGAAGATCTTTCCAATCAAGATTTTATCTTTCCTAATTTCGAACACAAGTGATGGTTTTCAGATGAAGGTTTTCATAGTAAAATTAAAAATTACTGATATAAGAAATAGCATAAATTGCCGCTAAAAGGGAAATTTCTATTTCTGTGGGATAAAACATATTTTCATGTCATAAACTGTTAAGAATTTGCCTCCAGGAAACTGGAGACAATTTGGATGATAGAACAAAACACTTTGTTTTCTGGCAGTTAAGCTATTTGTTTTTAATAGTCTAATGTGGACCATTATCAATCCTTTGCATCTTTAGGTGGTCCTGTGCATATTTTGTTATAGGAGAGCTTGAGTTATTCAGAGTTATGTTTAGGTTTAACGAGGTTTTAATGAGTTTAGAGTTGTAATTTTCTTCAGAGAGTGGAATCACTTATTAATGTGATTAAATTTGATCTTAATTAAATAAAGAATTGGTTAATAGTATCTGCTGCTTTATAAAGTAGTAGAATCCAGTGACATAAGGTGAGGAAGTCCAAAACAAGCCTCCAAGTGCCCATTAAACTTGTGGTCCTTTGCAACATTGCACCTATCAAAGCCCAGTTAACAGCAGCTCAGTTAGCATGCCCTGTGACTTCTATTTGCCCAATTGTTATGCCATTTTAAACTGGTTTGTAATTTTAACCAATAAAAAAGGGGGCTAAGGGGTACGTGGCTGTCTCTGTCAGTAGAACATACAACTCTTGATCTCAAGGCCAGGAGTTCAAGCCCCATGTTGGAGAAAAAGAAAGAAGGCTTAAAAAAAAACGCTGTCAAAAGGTTAGAATTATTTCATTTATTTAATAGATTTTAAAGAAATGATAAATGCAACACTTGGTAGAATCCAACTTCTTATATGTATTATTCTATGAAATACAGATAGGCATGGCACTTAATGATAAAGAAAAAGGCAACACATACAACTGAAGAGAATGAAACAGGAGTTCCTTACCACATCTCGTACAATGGGCAAAGTTTTCTTCCTACGGAGATCTGGCATACTGTCAATACCATAAAGCCCTCGCCCAGCCCTGAAAGAGGAGAAAGAGGAATGATTTCAATGGGATAAGGACTTCCTTTAAGAAAAAGGCTGTAAAAAAGATTAAATGTATACCATGATTTTCAACTGGTTCACAAAATAGGAAAAATCCAAGCCTCTTAAGACCTCACCCAGTGAACTCACCAACCCTCACCCAGTGAAAAGGAGACTCTAGCTACCAAAGTGATCACTTGTATTCTTGGATAGTTCCATACATTGAAACTTTAGCCTGGCTTGGCTGACACCTTGGTTTTCTGTCAGCATCACAAGGAAGATAATAAAAATTGTTAGTTACATGCAACTTTGCATTTCTGGAGAGATAGAAGCAAACCATTTTTGCTGCAACTTTTGTCTGCAACGATATAAGAAATACCTGTATTTGTAAAAAATATCATTCTTTTTTGATGTGTTTCATCTTCACAGATGAAACTCCAAACTGGTATCTCAAAGAGCCATAGTTGCATTTAGAGTATTTGTAATAACCCTTATATCAGAATTTTTCCTTTTTTGGAATCTACCGCACAGAAAAATACAACAAGAAATTAATTTGTTATCCAAGGATATTCACTGCACCATTTCTTTTTGTAATAGCAATACAAGCTAGGTAACCTAAATATTTATGGAATGAATTATATTATCTATCCAATGAGAACACAATAAAGTAAACGAGTTAAATACATATGTGTATAAATGAAAAAAAATCATGTTATGTGAAAAAAGTAAGTTTGCATTTTAGTAAGTTTAGTATGATACTGTATTACATGTGCTTATATATACACAGAAAAATACCTAGAAAGATATTCATTAAATTGATAGCGAGAGTTACTTCTGTGGAGTGATACTGGGTCAAAGAAAAAGCAAAGATTCTCACTGTTATAAATTTGGTAAGAGTCAATGCTCCATAATAAGCGTTACCATGTTTGCAATTAAAAATATTCTTGAAATATATTCTTTATTAAAATAATGGAATACATTGAATTGTTTTTTGTTGCATCTAAGCTAGTGATTTTATACAACCACAAATGTGCTCAAGTCACTGAGGAGAGCTTCCCTTATGCTCACCTGACCTATAAAACTCTTGCTAAACTCCAGCTTATTAGAATCACCTTTTTCACCAGGCACACACAATTCAAAGGCAAGGGTGTTAGCTATGCACCTCTGCCCCTGAACAGGCCACAAAAGCTGATAATAGATTATCAGCATCTCACAGCCCCGTTTTCACTGACACAGAGATGGCCTCTTTGCTCTTAGCTTAATGAAGGGAAAGTTTTGCCTTACTGGATTTTTTTTATAGTAGCCGTGGTCTTAACTCCAACACTTCTAGTTGTATCAATCACTAGCTTGATGATCTTGAATAATTCACTAAGTTATCACACAACTCGTTATGTGAAATAGTACTAAAAGAAAGTGTTAATAAAGATAGAACGTCAATAAATAGCAAGGTTATAACTTATATGTTTATTCAGTAATAAATGTGAATATTAATACCACTGCACATGAGGAAGAAGTCTGTCAATTCTGAGCAAATTATATTTAAGTTCATGAATTTCAACTAAAAGTTTTTGTTTAGATCATAGAATACAGGAAAAGGATAATAGCAGGGCAGAGATCAACACACATGAATGAAAAGGAAAAGGAGAAGCAATAGGAGGGAAGATAGTACGTGTGGGGAAAATGACATTTGAGAGCCTGTTCAGCAATGACTGTATGAGAAAAGAGTTCATACAGTTTCCATCATTACCCAGAACAATGCCAATTGATACTCTCTAGGCCAATGGCACAACGCCAGTCAAAAACCAAGATTAGGATAACACACACACACACACACACACACACACACACACACACACACATCATTGGCAGCATGCTCTTATGGACTGCAAGAAATGGCAGGATCAAGCAAGGGAAAGGGGCAATTAAATCTTCTTTTTTTCCTTCTCAACACCTGTCTTCAGAAAGTGAACCAACTCCTCCATCAGTGTAACTTTTCACTTCCCTCCTATTCTCTTTCCATATTCTTCCCCTCTCACTGCTAGTTCATTCTTGATTCTGACACATCCCAAATAACACATTTATGGGAAAAGGGTATATAAGTGTGTTTCTAGAAGGATCTTTTGAGTTTTGTTTGCTCCAATCTAAGGCTTGGATTCCTAGTGGTTTCTATTTTCTACCTCCTGTGAAGAGAATTAATAGTGACATAAAGTATAATTAATAAATGTCTTGCCATCACACTACATGGCAATCACACTAACTAGCTGTGTCTGAATGTTTTGAAATGTTTTGACTGCTAAATAATGTAACTTAAATAACTATGTAAAGAAACACATTCAATTGTGACAATGCTTGAGAAAGTGATTTATAAACTACAAAGTGTAATATACACATGGGTTGTGTGGTTTTTTTACACTAATGATTTCTTCATGTTTTCCTGCTCATAGAACTTAATTCAAATTCCCAAGAGCACCTAGAATTTTGAGCAAACTTATCTACTCACAAGTTCAAGAATCAGTGTCACACACATATTTTCTTGGGTCTTAAATTTCACTCCTTTGCTTGTCTCATTATAACAGAGACAGCCAAGGACCCAGGCCAAACCTGAACATTATGGAATAATGAGCCCAAGTTACAGACATGAATCCAAAATTTCTATCTGCCTTGAGTTTAGTTTCATTAAATTCATATTTTGAAATTCGTAAAATTTTTAATTGCAATAGAAATTTTCTCTTAATCTTTACCGTTTTAAAAAAATGCTCAAAATCACGTTGTACTTCCTTAGAGTTTTACATTTTCATTATTACTGTAAGATGTTTGCATAAACATAAACTTTCAATGGATTATTCATCAAGTAATAATAAAACTTTTATTGTAAATCTGAGTATTAAAAAAAAGAAGAAGAAGAAGTTTCCCTAATGGCCTTACCTCAAGAGTGGATAAGTGTTTGGTAAATACTGTAAAGCTCTATAAAAATGTAAGATATTTTTGAAATATTTAATTTATTTATTTATTTTTGAGAGAAAGAGAGAGAGCAAGCAGGGGAGAGAGGAAGAGAGAGAGAATCTTAAGCAGGCTCCACACCCACCCCAGAGCCCAACATGGGGCTCAATCTCAAGACCATGAGATCATGATGTGAGCTGAAATCAAGGAACAATTAAGCAAATGACCCACCCAGGCACCTTTGTAACATTTATTGAAAGTGTTCCTTATTGTTTTGGTGCAATTACAAATGGAATTGATTCCCTGATTTCTTTTTCTGCTGCATTATTGGTATATAGAAATGCAACAGATTTCTGCTCATTGATTTTATGTCCTGCGACTTTGCTGAGTTCATGTATTATCTCTTAACAATTTTTTGGTGGAGTCTTTTAGATTTTCTATGAAGTGTCATGTCATCTGCCAATAGTGAAAGTTTGACTTCGTCCTTGCTGATTTGGATGCCTTTTATTTATTTTTGCTGTCTGATTGCTGACGCTAAGACTTCCAGTACTATGTTAAATAGTAATTGTTAGAGTGGAATTTCTTGTCTTTTCCTGACCATGAAGAAAAGACTCCTGGTTTTTCCCCATTGAGGATGATGTTAGCTGTGGGTCTTTCATATATGGCCTTTATGATGTTGAGGTATGTTCCAGCTATCCCTACTTTGTTGAGGGTTTTTAATCAAGAATGGATGCTGTATTTTGTCAAAAGCCTTTTCTGCAAGATCATATGGTTCTTATCCTTTATTTTATTAATGTGGTCTCTCACATTGATTTGTGAATACTGAACCACACCTGCAGCCCAGGAATAAATCCCACTTGATCATGGTGAATAATTCTTTTAATGTACTACTGGATTTGATTTGCTAAAATCTTGTTGAGAATTTTTGCATCCATGTTCATCAAGGACATTGGCCTGTAATTCTGTTTTTTTAAAAAATCTTTTTAATGTTTATGTATTATTTTTGAGAGCAAGACAGAATGTGAGCAGGGAAGGGGAAGAGAGAGAATTCAAGGAATTCACAGAATTCAAAGCAGGCTCAAACTCACAAGTGGGGAGATTATGACCTGAGCCAAAGTTGGTCACTTAACCAACTGAGCTACCCAGGAGCCCAAGTTTAATTCTCCTTTTGAGTGGAGTCTTTGTCTGGTTTTGGAATCAAGGTAATGCTGGTTTTGTAAAATTAGTTTGGAAGTTTTCTTCTATTTCTGTATTTTGGAACAATTTGAGAATAGGTATTAACTCTTCTTTAAATGTCTAGTAGAATTCCCCTAGGAAGCCATCTGGCCCAGGACTCTGGTTTTTTGGTAGATTTTTGATTACTGATTCAATGTCTTTGCTGGTTATGGGTGTGTGTAAATTTTCCATTTCTCATTCTGTTTCAGTTTTGTTACTTTGTAAGTTTCTAGAAATTTGTCCATCTCTTCCAGATTGCCCCATTTGTTGGCATATAGGTTTTCTTGGTATTCTCTTGTAAGTGTTTGTATTTCTGTGGTGTTGGTCATGATCTCTCCTGTCTCATTCATGATTTTAACTATTTGGATCCTTTCTCTTTTCTTTTTGATAAGTCTGGCTAGAGGTTTATCAATTTTGTTAATTCTGTGAAAAAGCCAATTCTTAGTTATATTGATCTGTTCTACTGTTTTTGTTGTTGTTGTGTCTGTATTATTTATTTTCACTCTAATCTCTATAATTTCCCTTCTTCTGCAGGCTTGCTCCTTTTCTAGCTCCTTTAGGTATAAGGTTAGGTTGTGTATTTGGGACCCTTCCTGCTTCTTGAGTTGGGCCTGAATTGCAATACACTTGCCTCTTAAGATCACGTTTGCTGCAACCCAAAGCTTTGAATTTTCATGTTTCCATTTTCATTTGCTTCCATATACTTTAAAATTTCTTCTTTAATTTCCTGGTTAACCCATTCATTCTTTGTTAGGATGTCCTTTAACCTCCACGTATTTGAGGGCTTTCCAAACTTTTCGTTGTGGTTGACTTCAAGTTTCATACTGTTGTATTCTGAAAATATGCATGGTATGATCTTGATCTGTTTGTACTTGTTGAGGGCTGATTTCTGACCCAGTATGTGATCAGTTCTGGAGAATGCTCCATGTGCACTTGAGAAGAATGTGTATTCTGCTGCTTCAAGATGAAATATTCTGAATCTATCTGTTAAGTCCATCTAGTCCAGTTTGTCATTAGAAGTCATTGTTTCCTTGTTGATTTCCTGGTTAAGAATAAACCTAACTAAAGAGGTAAAAGATCTATAGTTTGAAAATTATAGAATGCTTATGGAAGAAATTGAAGAGGACACAAAGAAATGGAAAAGCATTCCCTGTCTATGGATTAGAAGAACAAACATTGTTAAAATATCTATGCTACCCAAAGCAACCTACACATTTAATGCAATCCCTATCAAAATGCCACCAGCATTTTTCACAGAGCTAGAATAAACAGTCCTAAAGTTTTTTGTAACCACAAAAGGCCCCAAAAAGCCAAAGCAATCTTGAAAAAGACAAAACTGGAGGCATCATGATTCCAGATTTCAAGCTGTATTACAAAGCTTTAGTCACAAGACAGTATGATACTGGCATGAAAAGAGACACATAGAACAATCGAACAGAATGGAAAACCCAGAAATGGGCCCAGAACTATAGGGTTACCTCATCTTCAACAAATCAGGAAAGAATATCCAATGGAAAAAAGACAGTCTCTTCAACAAATGATGTTGGGAAAACTGGACGGTGACAAGCAGAATAAAAGTGGACCACTTTCTAACACCATACACAAGAATAAATTCAAAATGGATGAAAGACCTAAATGTGAGACAGGAAACCATCAAAATCCTAGAGAACACAGGTAGCAACCTCTTTGACTTCAGAGCCACAACTTCTTACTAGACACATCACCAAAGGCAAGGGTAACAAAAGCAAACAAGAACTATTGGGACTTCATCAAGATAAAAACCTGCTGCACAGTGGAGGAAATAACCAACAACACTAAAAGGTGGCTTACAGAATGGGAGAAGATTTTTGCAAGTAACATATCTGATAAAGGGTTAGTATCCAAAATTTATAAAGAACTTATCAAACCCAACACCCCAAAACCAAATAATCCAGTGAAACAATGGCAGAAGACTTGAATAGACACTTTGCCAGAGAAGACATCCAGATGGCTTAGAGGCACATGAAAAGATGCTCAACGTCATTCATCATCAGGGAAATAGAAATCAAAACCACAATGAGATACCACCTCATACTTGTCAGAATGCCTAAAATTAACAATACAAGAAACAATAGGATTTGGCAAGGATGCAGGGCAGGAGTGGAGAACCCTCTTGCACTGTTGGAGAAAATGCACACTGGTGCAGCTAGCTACTCTGGAGACCACTATGGAAGTTCTTCAAGAAACTAAAAATAGAGGTTGGTGGTGGGGCGCCTGGGTGGCTTAGTAGGTTGAACGTCCGACTCCGGCTCAGGTCATGATTTCATGGTCTGTGAGTTTGAGCCCCGCCTTGGGCTGTGTGCTGACAGCTCAGAGCCTGGAGCCTGCTTCGGATTCTGTGTCTCCCTCTCTCTCTGACCCTCCCCTGTTCATGCTCTGTCTCTCTCTGTCTCAAAAATAAATAAAACATTTAAAAAAAAATAAAAAAAAGAAACCAAAAATATAACAACCCTGCAATCCAGCAACTGCACTATCAGGTATTTTCCCAAAGGATACAAAAATACATATTCAAGGAGGTACAGGGCTCCAATGTTCATAGCAGCGTTATCAACAACAGCCAAGCTTTGGACAGTACCCAAATATCCATCAACTGATGAATGGATAAAGAATATGTAATGTATGTGGGTGTGTGTACATATGTATATATTCTTTATCCTACACATACATATATATATATTTATATATATACACACACATACATACACATATGCATACACACACACACACACACACACACACACACACACACACACTGGAATACTAGCCACCGAAAAGAATGGAATCTAGCCATTTGCCATGATGTGGATGGAACTACACTGTATTATGCTAAGCAAAATAGGTCAATCAGAGAAAGACAAATACCATTTGATTTCACTCATATGTGGAATTTAACAAACAAAATGAATGGACATATGGGAAGTGGCAGGAGGGACAGAAGAGAAGGAAACAAACCACAAGACACTTAAAGAACTATGGGTTGATGGAGGAAGGGGGGTGGGGAGATGGGCTAGATGGGTGATAAATACTAAGGAGGGCACTTGTTATGGTGACCACTGGGTATTTTATTTAAGTGAATGAATCACTGAATTTTACTCCTGAACCCAAAATTGCACCATATGTTAAGTTTAAATTAAAAAAAAAATAAAAAGTAAGTATGTTCCCAATAGAGAGATCTGGGAGAGATTAAAACTAAAAATGGTGAAGACTGGAATTATATGTAGATAAAGAAATCATTGACTTTCCAGGCAAGAAGTCAAGTTCAAGGATACCAGTTAAAATCTGTAAGAAACTACCTAGGCTCAATGATGAAGAGGTCAGGGAGAATCATCAAAACAGGCAACAGCAGACAAGAAACTCTGAAGGTGCTATCTGATTCTAGGGAAGCAGCAGTCTAATTTCAGTCCTTTTCGGTACAGCTGATTTGATTAAGCTATTGCTAACCATTGCCAGCAAACTAGCTTACAAGAGTTAATATTTATATTGTGTTTACCAGCAGCCAGGTATAATGCTAATACTTACAGCCAACCTTGACATATATTACCACATTTTATTCTCAAAAAATCCAATAAAGTATAGGTACAATTATTTCCATAATATTATAAATGAGGATATCAATGCACAGAATTGTTTAGAATTATTCCCAAAATCACTAAGTCATAGATAGCAGTGATTGGATTTGAACATAAGCTCAAGGGCTTATCATATTCCACTGTTCATATGATTGGATTATTGCATATTTACAACAATAATATGAACTGAGGCTTACAAATAACCCTACTTTACTTTTAATGAAACGAAAGTTAAGCAACTTATCCAGGCCTACAAGTCTATGGCAGAGCTTGTTTTCCACTGAAGGACTCTTACCTCAAACCCCATGTTCTTTATACACATACATTTTTCTTTTTTTTTTTTTCTTTTTTTGGAAGATGTAAGAAGTCTATCCCAATTGATCTAGAGTTCTTACTATTATTTGAAACACTTTAAGTGTATTCCAAGACAGTATTATCTTTAGATCAGAAATCCTGTATCAGTGTATAAAATAGTCCCAATCCTCCCCAAACAGCCCCTCTTCAGCCATTCAAGAGTTCTCTCCAGGAAAAAAGGAGGCTTTTAGACTATAGGCACTACAAATGGGATGAAAACATGAGACCTAAGGAAATATGTGGAAAGTCAATCATCACATAAAATTTACAAAATGGATAAAATTCCATAAATTATGGTGTCTTCTATATTTGATTCAATATTTGTTCTACACTACATAGTCATTATTTTTCATAATTTTACTTCTTAGTTCTTTGCATTACTATAAAAGGAATTTACTGGGGTGCCTTGGTGGCTCAGTTGGTTGAGAAACCATCTCTTGATTTTGGCTCAGGTCATGATCTCATGGTTCATTGGATGGAGCCTGATATCCGGTTTTGCACTGACAGTGTGGAGCCTGCTTGGGATTCTCTCTCTCCCTCTCTCTCTCTCTGCCCCTACTCCTCCTCAGTCTCTTACTTTCTTTCTCAAAAGAAATGAACATTAAAAAAATTTCTTAAATAAAGGGAATTTACAGAGTTTAATAAAATCTGAGGTATGAAATTATATTGCTGTCTGTGTTGACTCAGATTCAGTTAATCATCTTGTTACAGAACAAACCAATACACATTACCTAAAGGATATACATCCTGAAATTGTTAAAGAATCTGATATCTAAGATTAAAGATGTGAAAGCTTATTTTAAATTTTTTAACATTTATTTATTATTGAGAAACGGCGAGAGACAGCATGAGCATGGGAGGGACAGAGAGAGGGGGAGACACAGCATCCAAAACAAGCTCCAGGCTCTGAGCTGTCAGCACAGAGCCCGACGCGGGGCTCAAACTCATGACTGCGAGATCATGACCTGAGCCAAAGTCAGACATTTAACCGAGTCACCCAGGCACCACTGAAAGCTGATTTTAATATATATTATTATCTTATCCCAGAATGGATCTGATAACATACTAAATGTATATAGATTGGAAAAAATCTCAGAGAAGGTACCAAGAGACTATCCTGTGGAAACTATCAAGCAGTTTTACCAAAGGTAGTACTTTCTGATTATGAGATGAAGGTGTGCTGTTTCCACAAGTGGGTGGTTGAGGATTAATTGGTAATATTCACGGGCTGGATAATTTCCATTAGAAATCATAAAATTAGTAGACTCTATTTATATGACAAGGAGTTGTTAAATTAATTGAAGACTATAAGCCTAAAAAAGAAAACAACAACAAAAAAACAGATCACAGTGCTTCTGTTTTTTTCTATGTTTCCAAGACAATTAATGGGCAGGGCTGTATAATTAATCTTTTTTAGCATTATGGAACACTAAGGCAATGTAAAAGATTAATAATGAATCATGCTAAATCCCTCTCCTATAATATAGCTGTATTCTCTTACAGACTTTTAAAAACAACTCTTTGTATTTAGTTACTTAATGGTAAACATACAATAATCATTTTCATTTGCTTAATATTTTATATTTTACATACATTTTAACACAATTTTCCAGATGATCATTATCAACTTTAATTATTCAACTGCTGCTTATTAGAATATGTTATTCAGGATATTTTCCCTTCCTCTTTTTTCACCTTTTTATTTTTATTATTGTCAACACTGAATGATATTTGTCTGTGTAATTGGATGATTCATTCTCCACATCCAATTAATCACCATTCCTAAAGATATTTTGATTCTATATTTCATCATAATTAACACACCACCTGTTATAAGATACAGCATTATATATTTCTACATTAGGGGAAAAATCAAATTAATCTCTGATATGCTTTCTTAGCAAGTAGAATTTAAATTGTGCGTTTATTAAAAGGCCTTCTTGCGGCACCTGGGTGGTCATGAACGCACAGTTTGTGGTTTCGAGCCGCTTTGGGCTCTGTGCTGACTGTTTGGAGCCTGGAATCTGCTTCAGATTCTGTGTCTCCCTCTCTCTGCCCCTCCCCTGCTCACGCCTCCCTCCCTCTCCCTCTCTCTTTCTTCTCCCAAAAGTAAATAAGCATTTTAAAAAATTTAAAATAACATTAAGGACCCTCTTAAACCAACTTCATCAATGACACACATTTGTCATGTATCATATTTTTCTATATCTGAAAAGAAAAATATAAACAAAGTGAATTGTTATTCCTTAAGTTTCTCATTCAGAGTCCAGCTTTTGAGAACTACTCTTCAACTCAAAATGATCAATGTCTTGGACTTTTTCCAAATTATTGTCTTTTAAGCTATCAAGAGCAATGGGGATGTGGCATTATATAAAATAGCGCTTCATTATTGTCTCTCTTGTTTCAAGAAGTGGGCACTGCAGACAGTGATGTTGGTGGGCTCTCAACCTCACCCAAAGCTTCAAATCATCATCCTATCCTTCCTTAAATCATCCCAATTTTTCTCAACTAAAACGTTAAGAAATTGCAAATGTCCAGCTCATACCGCTAGCAATAACAATAAAATTACAACACTTCCGCAGAGCACTTTTACTAGATATATAAATGTATAGACAGTAAAATTCTTATAATTGCTGCTTACTTACCAATGACTGCAAGACACCATTAGTTAAATGCATCTTGGTTTGTTATAATGTGTAAAAACAGATGTTGTAGGGGCGTCTGGGTGACTCAACTGAGTGCCCAACTGTTGATTTCAGCTCAGGTCATGATCTCACAGTTTGTGGGTTCAAGCCCCACGATGGGCTCTGTACTGACAGCACAGAGTCTGCATGAGTTTCTCTCACTCTGCCCCCTCTCAAAATAAATAAACCAACAAACAAACTTACACACGTATATAAAATAAAATCAAAAACATGTAGATTTGATAAAATATGGTATTTTTGGCATCTCACTCCTGAACGCCCATACTGATAGTGTTCTACGCCAGGTCTTACTATTTTAGCTCATCTTTTCATTGTTTTTCTTTGTCTGTTTGTTATCCAGCCCATTTTTTACATTGCCAACAGTTTTTTTTTTCTAGACTATTAATACAAAGATACAGTTTTCATATTCAATATCCCTTATTGGATACAAGATATAGAACAAATGTCTTTATATCCCAGTAAGGTATGATTGTCCCTCTGGTCTCATCTTCTTTGACTTTTCCCTCTACCTTCTTGTTGCGGCCATCCTGAACTCCTTTATAGATCCCCAGGGTCAACACACTATTTCCCCACTCATCTATTTTCACTCCAGTACTTCCTCTACTGGTACTGGCCTCCTTGCTGAGTGGCATAGGCTCACACTTATCTACCTCCCAAATGAAATTTGAACCTAACACTCATGGACTTTGAAGGTACCTACCTCCTCCCCATCTCAAACAACTGCACTTCTCTGTAACCTCAACATCAGAGATTCTCAGTGGGAGGGGCTGGGCAGTGAGTAGGAGAGGAGAGGGGAAAATCATGACTCCTGGCTTCAAAGATGGGCTTATCAGCAGTTGTGTGGGTTCAAAGGTAAATAAATATTTGTTGCTAATAGAGAACAGCCTACTTTTTGGTTGAACTGGAGCAGAAAAACATTTTTTAAATTTTAATTCCAGTACAGTTAACATACAGTGTTATATTAGTTTCAGATGTACAATATAGAATTTCAAGTTCCATCTATTATTCAGTGCCATCAAGATAAGGGTACTCTTAATCCCCTTCATCTATTTCACCCACCCACCCCCACCTCCCTTTTGGTAGCCACTAGTTTGTTCTCTATAGTTAGGAGTCTGTTTTTTTGTGGGTTTTTTTTTGTTTTGTTTTTCTTGTGGGGTTTTTTTGGCTTGTGTCTTTTCTCCCCCAACTTGCTTGCTTGATTTGCTTCTTAAATTCCACATATGAGTGAATTCATATGGTATTTGTCTTTCTCTGCCTGGCTTATTTGGCTTAGCATTATATTCTCTAGCTCCATCTATGTTGTTGCAAATGGCAAGATTTCATTCCTTTTTATGCTTGGATAATATCCCATTGTGGTGTGTGTATACACGTGTGTATATACATACACACACACACATATATGTATCTATCTCACATTTTCCTTATCCATTCATCTATCAGTGGATACTCTGGCTGCTTCCATGATTTAACTATTGTAAATAATGCTGCTATAAAGATAAGGGTCAAGCAGAAACACTTCTGAGAACAGTTGTTCTAAGTCTTCTGTCATAACCCCTGTATAACTACATTGTTTGGTTGTTTATACAGATGTACCCACTAGAATACATGTTTCAAAAAATGACAAATCTCACTTGTATCTACCTCTCTAGAGCCAACTCTGGCATGTAACAGGGAAAAATAAAAAGTAGAGGTTCAAGTGAATAGGTCTTGACAACAGAGATAAGATATTAAATTAACCATAGTCTCAGTTTTAAAAAGTAAGATTCTTATCTTTGAAATAACTCCTGGAAAGAGCAAGAGCAAAGCCGGAGGACCAGGGAGAAAGTCAATGACCTCACAATGAAGTGAGTTTGCAGGCAAGGTTTTTGTCACAGGAAGATAAGAGCCTCGTTACTAGACCAGTAATTATTTTTTAACTTATATGAATCTCAGTGATCTCATACAGAAAATGGAATAATTACCCTCCTTGTAGCAGTGTTGGGAGCATTGAGATGATATATATGAGTAGATTATACATTACTGGTAGTAATTAATTTATTATAGACTTCTGTAGGCAGGAATGTTATTGAAGTAGATCAAATAGGTGCCGCCTCACTGCTGCCCTAGGGCTATTAATATTCCTCCAAACTAAAGCATAGATTAGTACCACTGTTCCTGGCAGACAGGAAGTTGTAGGTAGCTCTCTACTTGAAGAATGAAAGAAAAAGAAGGGCAGAAAGCCCAAGTAGTGGGTATAGTCTATGCTGTACTCTGAGCTCTATTAACTTTCTCTTCTGACTCAGTTTTGGTCTAGACTTCTTTCTCTGCTTCTCCCATTTTTAACACCCCAGCTTTGACAATGATACATGTTGAGTGAGATTATTCCTTATCTCACACTTATCTACAATCCTGGTCCCAGCTATTTAACTTCCTGTCAGACAAGGGTCTCAGAGATAGCCCAACCAAGTTCATTTTTTTTTCTCTTAACTCTAATCTCTGAAAAACACTGCTTTTATCTTCTCAATTTTCCAAGCCTTGTCTCAAAATGGAAATAAAATTCAAAGCATTAAGCTCCTCCTCAGTACTAATCATTCCAGACTCCTCCATCGCCTCTTCTTCACCTCCTGGATTCTCTTAACTGTGGCCATAAAGTACAATGTTTGTCGTTATTGGAAATCACTTACAGTCCTCTAAACTACCACTGATGGACTCTTTGGAAGGAACTATGTTAGACACCAACATGCTCTCTCTCAGTAAGACCATTGTAGCCATATTTCCTCTTACCTTGAGTGATCACTAACTCTTTGGTTGAGCAAGAGATGAAATAATTGGCTTGAGTTTAGAGGGCATAGTTGTACAACAAAGATACAAAATTATGTACACTTGCACAATGCTGCTAACATCTGAAGAGGAAAATGAGACTTAAATAGGGCATAGAATATTCCTATCTTCCATCTCTTGCTTATTCTGGCATGTATTAATAATATTAATGTATTAATACATTAATAATAAGAACGTGTTAATAATAGTGAACTGGCATCTTGACTTGCCGACCATTTTTAAATACGTTCTCCGGCTTGCTTTGTCTCTTTTGCTCTTTCTCTAGTTCATGCAGTAAATTTGTATCCGCAGTAATTCCACTGAAGCAGGCAAGAAGCACGTTTGTTCTGCTGAGTGCCTGGATCACTCCAGGCAGTAGGTATCAACAAATAGTTCTTAAATGTTCTCGTTATTTCCACAAACCTGTCAGCACTTTTAAGCCAAGACATCCATTTTAGAAACAATTATTCTGCCTGCAAATTTCCTTTTGCATGTCTCTTTTTTGATTTCACTGTTTTTTATACTATCACTATTTGGCGAATCGCAGAGGTTTACCATCCTAAATAATAGCTAATCCAGATTGTAAAACTCAAGCAGGCTAAGAAATGACCTCCTCCCCCATTTGTATTTTAGGGATGTGGAAAGTAAGCTGCAAAGAATGTAAACACTTGTACAAGATACCCAGATGACCGGCAGCAAGCTGGAAATACTTGGGAGATCCAGACAATCACTGCAGCCCTCCCTTCTTCTTTGCTTCTAATATCCAAAAGACACCAAGCTTTGTCCGTTTTCTTTCTGGTCTCTGTCTTGTTCTCTCTTTTATCGCTCACATTGTCTTCTCTTTTGCATCTTCCTTTATATATGGATCATCACAATCTTCCTGTATATCTTATCATTAGGCCAAGAATTCTTCTCACTAACTCTGTAATTACCAATTTCCCCATCTCCATTTTCTCCCATCTTCCGTTCACCTTGAACAAAACAGCTGCTTCCATCTTCCTGTAGTGCATGGCCATGGGTCTAACATGATGAAAGCCATGTTGTAAGACCAGTTTGGCAGTGTTGTTCAAGATGTATTTATTAGAGGAGGGATAAAGGGGACAGAGAGGTGGTCTAAAAAGATTGTTGAAGTAATCCTCGGTTCTTTAATGGATTCCTTAATGAGGGTCTTGACAGAGGTGGCTTCACTACTTTCTTTTTCAACCCCTTCATTCCACTTTATGAACTCTGGTAGAATTCCCAATTGAAACTGCTATAATATTTTAAAGAGCAAATGGCCTCCTTGTGAAGGAGAGCCTTTGTATTCCACTAAATTACTTTCTCCTTTCCTAGGCATTTGACCTCTTAATGCTCCATAATGCTCTTTAACACTTTAGGCAGGCTCTTTCTTTCCAGCCCTTGTTCCTTTGACACACAGTTTTAGAAGTGCTGACTACCTCATTTTTTATCATTACTTTTTTTTTTTTTTAAGCTAATGCCATTTTTAAGTTTTTAAAGAGATAAAGGGGATGTGAAAGATTTACTATCCTGGTGCTACATTTTGTGTTTCCAGTGACTAAAAATATTTTTTTTTCATAGCAAGAACAATGAGATGGTCGTAGGTTTTATTACAATGAGTTGCAGAAGTTAAAACATAAAATGCTGCTGCTAAAACATTTCCCTTAAAGTTTTCTCATTGTTAGGCTTGAGGGACCAATTTCTGGTATTGGGGACTGACTTCTAACAACTCAATTACAACATGTACCTTCTAGGGCTCATTTCCTTAACAGATTGATTATCGAGTGGACAATATAGCATTTTTAGGGCTTGTAATTCCCTATAACAG
This sequence comes from Lynx canadensis, assembly GCF_007474595.2. Lineage (NCBI taxonomy): Eukaryota > Metazoa > Chordata > Mammalia > Carnivora > Felidae > Lynx > Lynx canadensis. Next base: position 49,934,677 of record NC_044308.2, read on the forward strand.
AAACATTTCTTCTCCTTCTGAAACATTGACTGAAGCTAAATTAACCTCAGACATTATGACAGGCTACAACACAGAAAATAAAAAATTCAGCCTGAAATGTTCTTACACTTAAGCACCCATTATTGTTTGAAAACATTTCCATTTAATTAAAATTCATCCTACAAAGGGTCTAATTTAGAGTGTAAGTTTTTACATTCCTAAACCATGCTTCTGTGGCTCAAAGCTGTAGTAAATATGACATTGTGTGTATTAATGTTCCCGGATTTGAAGCTAATTTTCTTAGCCATCTCTCTCTGAAAAATCTCAGCATCGATTTATACATAGTTTCTAGACCACAGTCATTCATAAGTTAATGAGACACAGCTTCTTAATATGCTTTACTTAAATGCCATTAAATAGAATCAAATATCCAATAGCAAAGTAACTATATTTATCAAAGCTGATATCTTAGAAATCTAAGATTTCTTTTAATTATAATTTTCTTTATACATATGCCTCAAATTTAATAGCCTGAAATTTTTCGCAATCCCTCTCCTGTCACTAATGAAAATTAGTAGTCCCTGATGGCAGAGACTAATGTCATTAGGTGGTTGCCTGACTTTCATAGCCCAGGTCCCTCTTATTACAGACAATATTTTCTGTATTCTTTTTTTACAGTTTCCCTGTACCATACAAATAGAAACACAAACATGACTCAAACTTTAGCTCAATAAAGACACATTCAGCCCAGTGGTCTGGCTTTGACAGGTGGTACCAAGAAAGGTTTTGAAACCCTGTTCACCTCAAAGGATAAAAAAAATAAAGCAGAGAAGAAAATCCATGTTGTACACATCGAAGTAACCCAGTCACAGACAAACCAAAGGAGTCAGGCCCTGGTTGTACGTTATCCCATGGTTGTCTTACTTTAAGAAATTTATGGAATTCTTAAAATAGAATTAAAGTCTAATTTCAGAAAAACAATAAATATAAGGTACTATTTTGGATGAATTGCCAACAAGGAGGGTAGGTGTTAAAGGAATTCCAACTGAATCACACATGCTAGGATATAATATTATACTATCAATTATACTTTTAAGGAAATGTTTCTCTGACCACTAATTCACAGTCCATTACTTCTCTCCCTCAGCAGCTCTATCTGTGCTCTCTCTGCATTATATGACCTCAAGTCCTATGGGTGACAGACTTCTGGTACCATTGGACTAGAAGAGCATTTTCATATCTCTGAAAGTTTTAAGCATAACTACCAGTTATTCTTGGCAGGTTGAGAAGTGGCTTCCCTTATCTGTCCATCTGCTGCAAAATCACTTCTCTGCAACCCATGAAGGTACTCAGAGGAGTGATGGCCCAGGGTTGTGCAAGTGATCACAAACTCAAAAGTTTTAACAAAACTCAACTGCATGATCTTCAGAAACTTCATTGAATAGCCTAGGACCAATATGACTATGCTACCTTCATATTCAATTTATTCTATTTATAACACACATTAAGCATTGTGTTATTTGCCCATATCTGACTTTCTCCTTAATTATAGAATCCTCAAATTAGGAAACATATACAATTTATTTTTGATATCTGGTATTTAGTATAGGAACTTGACACTTATTAGTATCAGTAAATGTATTACTTAGTAAATAAAAGGAAAATTAATGATTGGAAGAATTCCTTTCAGTTCTTTTTTTAGGTACTCCTTTCAAAGGAAAATAAACACACATTTAGAATCTCAAGTAATTATAGAAATTTTAAAACTGTTCTAGATTTTTCATCCACCTTGGAATTTGGAAAGTTCATTATTGTAACTGGTATGCTTCTCTGAAAACTGAAGAACAAATCAATTCATCATTTATCTAACTGATAATGTTGTTCTTACTATTCTTAACATAGGAATATTTTGCCTACTCAATGCAATCAGGGGTTAAATAGAGACTAAGTATTGTTTGTTCCCAATGAACATGCCTCACAATTACAGGTGTAGTTACTGGAGCTGAAACGGAGCTTTAAAAACACTCCCAACCAAAAAGTAATTACAGTTATTTTAACAAAGACAAATACATCTATATTTAGCTTAATGTGTAATCAACTCTGCAAGCAGATTGTCAAAACTAGTTTTCTAGAAATACATTTTAAACCCAGTATTTAAAACAAACAAACAAACAAAGATCTAATTAGGATGGAAAGGAGAAGAAGGGAACCAAACTATGCAGATTTGGGGGATTTGGCTGTGCAGACTTGAGAAGCGGGAAGAGGAAAGACTGCTGGATTCCTATGAGGAGCGCCTTATGTGTATAATTAGTAGTCTCTCAACTCATGGTGATATTGGAGCTGGCTTTCAATGACAGCATATGATTCTCTGGATTTGGGAAAGAATCATCTGCCCGGTGGAATATAAGCAGAGTTACTTGAAAATGGGCGTGTTTCTGATAAGATCATTAATGCAACAACGATACAAATTTCTACCTGGATTTTTCTTTTGGGTGCATGCCTGCCTGGCATCTGTCCATCATGTGGATCTCTCCTCTACGGTCTGGCACAATGACAACTTAGCTAGTAACCTTAGGGTGATGATTTCACCATGGGAGATGAGGTAAAGAGAATACATGTCAACTTTGTTCATAAAATGCAAACAATATAACAGAACAAAGATAGCAACTTTCTACCAGTTAGCAAGTGCTAGCCACAATATACATTAGTTCCTATTATCATAAGTTGGTCATTTAGTCTCCCTATGCAAGCTAAAGCATTTGAGCCAATGACAATTAGGACCCCATATCAAATAAACAGGTTGTACAAGTAAGCCAATGAGAAGTAATCAAGTGGCTCTTAACTTGTATCCTGGGGGTAATATATGAGGGAAGAGCAGAATTTTGCCACTGATAAGAGTGTTGCAGGAGATGGGAGCTAAGGCTGCATCCTGACCTGAGTCCTGCTTGCTTACAGGTGAGGCAACTGTCACACAAATTCATTCCCTTTTATTTTCTCTAATAAAAGCAACTAGATATGACTCTAGTAAAAGACTAGATATGTGAAATATGGTATATCCCAAGAAGTCCCACCAGCTTGCACTTATTACCCTATGTAATGTGACAGAGAATACTAAGACAAAAAGGGGGAATTGGGGAAATGGGCATTTGTTACTATTACTTCCGTTTTGTCCAATGCAAGCAATGGTGTACTTAAGCTCGCCTCATGATTCTGGAGAACAGATTGTGCACATCTTTCCTGAATTGCACATTTAGAGTTGTCACATTGATAGCTTGAAATTGGCTTTAATAGGACAATGTAGACCAGGAAAATAGATAAACACTACAAATTAGTTTGGGGGCTTTGTTTTTATTGCTATTGTTAATGGAAAGCCAGTTGTAAAACATTTACCAGCATATCACTAATAGCAACTCTTGTTAATATTCCCAATAAGAAACTCCTCTAATTTGTTACTTCAGTAACTGAACTCCTTTGTTCCCCTTCATCTCTATTTTTGGTTGATGTGGACCCTTAGTATCTTTCTATATCATCTCTGTACAAATGATTGAGTTTGTAATCAATGTCTTCCTCAGGGACTCAATTGAACAGGAAGTCAGTAGAGAATACACATAAAGAGTCATGTAATTTACAGCAGTGATTTCATGATTCTCTGGTCAAATTAATTCACCTTAGCATTACTGACCTCCTAGTATATATCTAGAGTACTAACTGCCATATAGCGCTGAGAGACAATTTTTCATGGGTCTTTCGCTTTTCTGTACAACTTGTGAATGGAGGCATGAACCTTTATTGTAGACTAACTTCTCACAGATATACATAGAGTCCACATGGAGATAGTGTCCTACTCTGGAGTAAAGGACAGATCCATGCCCTTGCCAGTAAAGTAAATGTACTGTCTCCTTTTGAGGTAACATTTGATTTGGTTTGCTTTTAAAAGACTGAGGTGTCCTAAGCCCAGAAACTGATGCAAATCTACTGTGTACCTTGCATCTATCTAGGTCTGCCTCCACATTGCCCCCCTGGGCCTAATGGACAATAGAAACAGATGCAGACGTAAAGTTCATACTACTTGCTGTGTCTTATGTAATAACGCCCTGTCTCTGACCAGGCGATCTCATGTCTTCTGCCAGCATCCATGAAAATGTGATAGACTACCTAGGGTAAAATATTACACACTTCAAAGTTTCTGACATGGAGGATATACACTAAGTTTATTTGTGGCCTTAAAGGGACATAAAAACTTGAAATATGTGATGGTGTATGAATACATGTAATTATAAAGCACTGAATTGCATATAACCTAAATATATAAAGCTATATCAAGTAGTTTAAAAAGAAAAGATTTGTACTACAAATGTTTGAATTTCTCATCATGAAGAAATTTATGGTATAGCATTGCATTTCACTCTACAAAATAACTATTTTATGCCACAACCCTTATTCATGATGATTGCTAAATAAGAGCATTAATCATCTAATGACAAAACAACTAATTTAAAGAACCAAGATAGAAATGACTTTCAACAAAATCACTGATTAGGAAAATTAACACTTATTTTGCCAGACCAAAAAAAATAGTTTTTTTCTAATAAAATAAATTATATTAAATGTTTCATCAATTTATTGAATATCAACTATATGTCATAGTACACCAGACTCCTCTAATATATTCTTTATCATATTCACAATAACTTTTCAAGTAGAAATTATTTTTGTTTCATAGAAAAGGAAATTGTGGTTCAGAGAAGTTAAATAATTTGTTCAAAATTAATATAGTTACTAAGCAGCAGGAAATTGATTCAAATGTTAATCAACTAGTTAGGAAATACAATGTCTTATATATACTTTTAATAAAATAAACATATCAATTAACACATGCTAGACTCTCTACTCTCTTCTCTCGTCTCTCTTCTCTTTCTCTGTAGCATTTAGGATAATTACTAATTGGAGCTCCCAGTTACAACTTGGAGCTCCCAGTTGTCCATAATCTCCTCTCGGATATCAAATAAAGTAAATAAGGAACTAAAAATGGGAGAACTACCAAATAGCTTTTTTTTTCCTTTGGGTTTCTAGGACATTGACCCCACCATTCTTCTAATGCTACCCTGAAACCCTTCCTTCTTAGGCACTTATATCTCCATATATCTAACCGTATGAATGGATTGGGTCAGGGCAGAGGAAGTAAGGACAAAGGTTGAAGAGCAGTGTTCAGTATCCCAGGGACACTTGCTTTCAGTACAGGAGCCCTGAGCCATATGAGGAACAAGGGCAAGGTGTTCAAGGTCCAGGGACTTGATTAATTAACCATGGATTCACCTTGCATGAGAAATCACACAAAGCAAGAGTTCTTGGGTTGACCATATAGACAAATACTGGTAAGCATAAATACATTGGGGCCAAAATAATACACAAGAACCAAGGAGTCATTTTACTTTTTCTTTGAAAAAAATATATAACTCAAACACAAGAACTCAAAAATACTATATAGTCTGGAGCTATTAATTGAATATGAACTATGGTTTTGTTTAAATCTCATCTTGTCAATGAGACTAACTTAACTTTACCAATCTACTGCACTAATGTAGACTACAACATGCAGACTGCCCCTACTCCCCCACTGAAACTTCAGTGCTTCCAATCTCCTTTTTCCTGCTCTACGTTTTTCTATTTCCATAGTTCTTATGACCATCTTATACATTTAATAGTTTACTTGTGTTTATTTTTTATTACCTGCCATTCCTACTAGAATTCAAGCTTCACAAAGGGCACAACACTTTCGTTTCCTTATGGTGTGAATGGTGCTTGGCACATAAGTGCTCAATATATATTATGGGAACAAATGAATAAACAACCACTAACTGTTCAATATTATCTTTTGAGCTCTCAGTATGTGTCAAGCACTGTTACAGCTGCTTTCCACACATTAACTCATTTAATGCAAACAATAAATCTGTGAGATAACTATCATTATCCTTATAAGTTAGCAATCTGAAATACAACGATGTTAGGTATCTTTCTACAAAATCACACCATTAACAATTACAGAGCTGAATTTAAACCCAGGGAGTCTGGTTTCAGAGCTAATCTTCCTAACTACTATATAAGTGATGAATATCCATTACAGTGACCTGAGCTATCTCCAAAAACAACAAATACGTTCTGAGTATTTTAAGAAGGCAGAAACGTATGTATTGCTTTTTGGAAGGAAACTTATTCAAAACTATGCTAATAAAATATTGTTTAGGTATCTTTAATGGGCACTTCAATTATTTAGGTAATTAATTTATGTGGGTTATCCCAGCCCCTCAAATAATTGGTTAATTGTGGAATTCCAGTGGGCATATTTGTTTCCTTAATTTCTTCTCTATCCTTCCCCTTCTTTTTCCTGCTCCACTTCTGCCCCTCCTCTTCTCTAATACTTGATCATTATCATCACCATTATCACCAACACCCAGGTGTCACTGCTATTATAAATTGGCTCATTGCATTGTATGAGAACACTTGCTCTCTGACATTGTGCAATGCAGAATTTTAGTCAAAACTTTTATTGAGGTCCAGGTTATTCTTGCTACTTATTTCCCACTGGAAGTGGGTTATATTTTAACAACCCCAACACAATGCTTTATACATTGGGAGTTATAAACATAACTGGAGGTCACAACATTATAGACTTCTGACATTCGTGAATTGTGTTCTTGCCAGGGCAATTTCATAAGCCAAGAGCCCTTGCCTTGCAGTTTCACTTTGTTGTAATTTTCCAGATTATGATCGTTTGACCACACTAACAGTTGACTCCTTATACTCACTGTATCTGTCAGAAGCACTATGAGGTTTCTGCTTTTACATTATACTTGCTGCAAAGTGCCACAAAATACCTTTAACAAAATTTGCTCTATGATCTATACAGAATCATATCTGACAGGCATTTCCTTCAACTGCTCCCTATTTACTGCTCAACTGTGAGGATGATCTGCTTTGCCTTAGGAAGTATAAGCAAAGTGATAGAGTCTTTAAATACTGTGAACATTGATTCATGGCCTATACTTTAATAGCCATCAACCATTTAAATATCTAAACAGAGACAATATTCTAATTTGTTAACCATTCTTCGGGTAGGAATGTGAAGCTAAACTCAACTGCTTTAAGAAGGTAGACCTGAGTTTGGAATAATTGTTTTCCAATGGCAGAAATATTTTTTGATGTTATGGAAACCAAGCTCTATTCATGTAAATGAGCATTTAAGTTGATTGGAGGATGAGGGGTAGGAACCTGATGAAGACTGATTTAGGAATGGCAAGTGGGTGATAAATGAATAGTGCAAAGAGAAGAGATACTATTGCAGGGGGGAAAATCACCATCTATACTTTATTTATTTTGAGAGAGAGGGAGGAAGAGTATGAGTGGAAGAGGGGCAGAGAGAGAGAGAGAGAGAGAGAGAGAGAGAGAGAGAGAGAGAGAGAGAATCCCAAGCAGTCTCGACATCCAGCACAGAGCTCAATCCCATGACTCTGGGATCACGACCTAGGCTGAAATCGAGTCAGATGCTGAAACAACTGAGTCACCCATGTGCCCCAATATTCTTGATTTTGTATTTTGTTATCTTAGATGACAGTAAATGCTTGTAATTAAATTACACCCTGATCTGTCAAAGTAAGAACTTAATAGTTCTGCTAGAGAAGTGTGTTCTCAGATATGCATAATTTAATCCTACACCAATCATAAAGTCTCAGAAGCATAGCAAGTCTCCTTATCTGAGGCCTTTGGTAGAGGTCTTTAAGTGGCTTATTTAAAGTATCTTTATAGGGATTGGAGAGGGAAACCTGGAAGACTCCTCTCCCCACTCTGATCCAGTACTCAGCGCTTTCCACTCCCAACCCTTCCCTCTTGCATCCCCCTCTAAAACTATTGGATCACTTTATTCTGTGTTCCCTGAACAGTAAAAAGAGCTCACATGTCTGCACTGATGCTCATGGCCCTCTATACTTGATCTGTAGGGAAAATGGATTAGGAGAAGTAGGTACTTCCTCTGGTTTTAGATTCTCACTTATACCCTAACAGTAGGTGATTAAAGGCTTAACTCTTTCATTTTTGGTTTATTTTAATCAGCTGTTCTGAGCACCTGGCAGCTCAGCTCCCTCTCCCAGCTGAGTTCCTGACAGCAAGAGCTACAAATAATTTGCAAAACAGAAGATTCAAAGGTGACATGACATTTTAAATGTTTAAAGAACAAGTTCAATGGGAGACAAAAGGGACCTGTTCTCAGTTACCCTAGAAAGCATAACTAGGACATACTGGTAGAAATAACAGGGAATTAGGAAGTGAATCATCACCAATAAGTACAACTGCAATAAACATGGAAACAATCAACATAGAACCTTCTCTGTATGCCAGGTATGAAGCATAATACTAAGAGCTATACAAAAGAAAGGCAACTCACTGTTTTCTCATTAATGCTTTTGAAAAATGACCCAATGTTCTTGGAAGAATTGCTTCATAAGTTCCTCACCAATGGAAATATACAAACTGAGACATTTTGATGGTCTATTATCATAATGTTGGAGGGAAAGGATAAAATAAAAAACTAATAGTTCTTTTAAGTGGCTGATTATCATCATAATCTAGAGAATTAAAAAAAAAAAAACAGAGGAAAGTAGGTGTTTAGCTTTAAAAGAGTACTATACTATCAATCTCCACTCCTCTTTACCATATTGTCCTGACCCAAGATCTGATTTAGCAAGATGCTGATTAAAGACATGTACGTCTAGACACTGATGAGGAGAATGAACTAAATGCCTTTCTAACAAAAAAAAAAAAAAAAAAAAAAAGAGAGAGAGAGAGAGAGAAGGAGGGAGGGAGGGAGGGAGATCTACAGAGAACAATGTATCTATGTTTTAAAAAACACTTTAGTATTCTGATGAATCAGAATTAGGAAATATCACTTCAAATATTTTCCAGTCTGAGAGAGTATCTTAAAAGAATAAAGTCTATTTTAGGATTAAAATAAGTGGATTAAAATAAAATGAGGACTTAAGCTGTTTTATTATGAAATAATTTATGTAATAATGTAGGTGACATATATATGATATAAACACTTTGGTATTTACTTAGTTCAAAAAATATTTCCAGTAATATTCAACCTCCTCAGTTTTATTACTCTCCTCCGGAAACATTTATTCTCAATTTTCTGCAAATAATTCCCTTGCTTTCCTCAACATTATTATTTCAATTGTTAGAGTTTAAACATTATTTATCTGGTAAGATAAGTGCCTCTGTCTTGTTCATTTTCTTAACGAACTGTGTTAGTGATTTATCCCTTTGTTTTCCATAAAAGTTTTAGATCACCTTTTCAATTAAATTTAAAAACCTGTTGAGGGGTGCCTGGGTGGCTCAGTGAGTTAAGCCTCCAACTCTTGATTTCAGCTCAGGTCATGATCCCAGAGTCATCAGATCCAGCCCCACATCAGGTTCCATCCCCAGCTGAGCACAGAGGCTGCTTAAGATTCCCTCCTACCTTCCCTCCCTTTCTGTTTCTCCTGCTCTGCACCTTCCCCCCCCCCATTCATGTGCTCTTTCTCAAATAAAAATAATAAAACTTGTTGAAATTTGAATTATATAAAACCTATAGATCAATTTACTGAGAGTTCATTATCTTTACATTGAGTCATCCTATCCATAAACGTGGTATATCTTTCCATTTATTTACACATTTTTAAGTGTTTAAAGTTTGTATTTTTCCAAAAATGGCACAAGTATCTACTGGAGTGTTCCTATAGTCCTTATACTGTCATTAACATGGTGAGTCCTTCCTAAACTGTGTTCTTAATTCTTTGTTGCCAATATAGAGAAATGCAACTTTGAATATTAAGTTTACTGTTCTTTCTAAACAAACAGGCTAATTGAAAGTAATAATTTGTTTAAAATTTTAGTTTTCTATTAAAACCACTGTATAACCTGCAAGTAATGCAACTTTTGTTTTACATGTCCAAATCTTACAGCTTTTGTTTCTTTTGCTTTTCTTATGGTGCTTTTTAGAATCTCCAAAACAATGATGAATAGAGGTAGTGGCAGAACAGATTTTTTCTCATTTCTGGTCTTAAAGTGAGATTTTTTTACTACTGAACATTACATTTCCTATAAGGTTTTGTTATAAAAATTCTTCAGGTTAAGGGTTTTTTTTTTTTTTCTGAATTCACTAGGATTTTTTTTTTCAAAAAACCACTAATGGGTTTTCCATCTTACTGATTTTTCCCCATTTATTGAAATGGTCATATAATCTGCTCAGATAGACTAGATTACCTACTGTTAAGTCATACTTGCATTCCTGGGATAAACTTAACTTATTCATGATATATTCTTTTAATATGTTACTGGATGCTATTTAATATTATATTTAGTGATTTCAATCTACACACATAAGTGAGCATGGCCTATAACTTTCTTGCTTCTGATTTCCCTGGTCTGATTTGGATATTGAGGTTATACCAGTTCCATAAAGAGGTTGAAGAGTGTATCCTCTTTTTCTGTTATCTGCAAAAATGAATACAGGATGGATCTTCCTAGGGTTCATGTTTTGTAGGAAGCTCCACTACAAAGTCTCATTTTTGGAGGTCCCTGATCTTTTTCTCTTGTGGCCTGCATATCACTAAAATTAAAAATCTCATTTTTGGAGATTAGCAGATGTCCACAGGGCAGCGGATACTTTATGTTTGCTTGTCTGTCTGGATTTGCACTCCAGGTCATTATGAGGATTTTTCTTACTTTCTTGCAAGCTCAGCCATACTAACCTCTTAAATAGAGGTTTATTTTTATGTTTTATTTAGGAAATGAGTGTGCGTCATACCTTTAGTTGAGAGAAAGATAAACCTTTTCTCATTTATAGGAGAGCTTTCTAACCTTGAAACATAATCTGTTTGAATGACTACAGGGAAACATTCAAAGAATTGGTGCGACCTTGGGAGGAAACAAAGATGGCAGCCATGGTGATGCCCATGCAGTAATGGGGGAAAGAGGGAGAGCATGGTGGCAATAATTAGACAAAATAGGATGCAGCTGTGGTATAGAAAAGTCTGTAGGCCATTTTAAATTAATTCAGTTTCTGGCTTATTTCTCTAAACATAACACCCTCTAGGTCTATCCATGTTGTAAATGGCAAGATCTCATTCTTTTTATGGCTGAATTATATGCCATTGAATGTGTGTATGTATGTATATATGTATATATATACATACCACATCTTCTTTATCCATCTATCTATGGACACGTGATCTGTTTCCACATCTTGGCTATTATATAATGCTACAGTAAACATAGAAGTATATACATCTTTCTGAATTAGTGTTTTTGTTTTCTTTAGGTAAATACCCACTGGAGGAATTACTGGATCATATGGCACTTCAATTTTTAATTTTTTGAGGAACCTCCATGCTGGTTTCCACAGTGGCTGTACCAGGTTACATTCCCATCAACAGTGCATCAGAGTTCATTTTCTCCACATCCTTGCCAACACTTGTTATTTCTTGTTTTGTGATTCTAACCATTCTGACAAGTGTGAGGTGATATCTCATCATAGTATTGATTTGCATTTCCCTTGTGGTGAGTGATGTTGAGCATCTTTTCATGTATCTGATGACAATCTGTATTATCTCTTTGGGAAAATGTCTATTCAGGTCCTCTGCTAATTTTTTAGCTGAATTTTTTTGGAGTTGAATTGTACAAATTCTTTATATATTTTGGATATTAACCTCTTATCAGGTAAATCATTAGCAAATATCTTGTCCCATTCAGTAGATTGCTCTTGTGTTTCATTGATGGTTTCCTTTGCTGTGTAAAAGCCTTTTACTTTGCTGTCATCCCAATAGTTTAATTTTGCTTTTGTTTTTATTGCCTTAGGAGACAATATCTAGAAAAACATTGCTATGGCTGATGTCAAAAAAATTACTATGTTCTCTTCTAGGAGTCTTATGGTTCCAGGTCTCACATTTAGGCCTTTAATCCACTGAGTTTGTGTGTATTGTATAAGATGTGGTCACGTTTTATACTTTTGCATGGGGCTGTATGATTTTTCCAGCACCATTTACTGAAGACACTATCCTTTCCCCATTATATATTCTTTTAGCATTGAGGAAAAAAAATGGCTATAGATTAAGATGAAAAGTTTCCATGGCCTCAGATTTCTGGACAATCCTCCAGAATGATTTTGGGAGTCAAGAGTAGGGGAGTAATTTCAGGAAGTGATATGAAATGAATCCTAAATGATGTCCTTGATTCTATTTTAGTGTAGTAAAATGATACCTCCCTTAAAAGAAAAAAAAATCACACTCCTGGTTGGCACAGTAGGTTAAGTGTCTGACTTCAGCTCAGGTCATGATCTCACAGTTCATGAATTTGAGCCCCATATCAGGCTCTCTGCTTTCAGCACAGAGCCTGCTTCAGGTCCTCTGTCCCCCTGTCTCTCTGCCCCTATCCTCATTCACACACACTCTCTCTCAAAAATAAATGTTTAAAAAATAGCAAAAAAAATCAACTTCAGTGTATTATAGAGCAACAGGCTAATTTTAGCAATTTTAACCAACTGCAGCAAGTTGCACTCTCTGTGGCCATCAGTACCTTATCCTTTGGCTTTACTTCCCTGAAACCTTCTCATACGTTGCCACTTAAAACATCATTTATAAACATCCCTGAAAAGAAAGTAGAAATACAATGATAATGAGACTGATTCACTAGGAGTATGGAGACTGAAGAGCAAGTGGTAGATAATCTTCAATAGTCAGAGGAGTTTGGGTTATGCAACGTTTGACTTATTTTGTACCTGTGAATCTCCATGATATTAATGCTGTATCTATTGACCTATCTGTGGTATACATATGAATACTTCTCTTCTCCTTCCAATATTCTTTCTCTGGTCAAAAAGTTGGCTACTCAATAATATTCACCAAATGAACTGGTATGCTCATGGCTCTCTTCAAAATCATTGTCATTTATTAATACACTGGTTCAATATTAAAGCTACAGTGGAATGGTAGCTTGGAATGATGATGTTTGGATTATTAAAAATTATCACATGACTATTCTCCACACCTACATCTTGTCTGCTAGCCAGGCTTTTACTTAGACAGTAATATAGAACATGAACTGGCTTCTTACTGTGGGCAGAGGCTTCTTCATTTTCCAGTAGAGTTGTTTATGGAGTAGTTAAAAACTGGAGAATAATCAAGATTGAAATTCTACTTTCCTTATAAGGTCAGTTTCAGAAATTTTCAGAAAAGAATGAAAAAATCATAAACATATACACACAAAACTCTCTCTTATCCTAATAGACTAAACTCAATATTCTATACATGCAATGCCCATAGTGAATTATACTTTTTGATTAAGGGTAACAGATTACATGGAGAGGAGCTTTAAGTTATGAATTCAAACATTTCCTATTTGTCTTTCATTGAAGATTTTTCTTTAATGGTTTCTTCTTTCATACTTTTTCCTCAATAAATATGTTAAATGATAAAGTTACTTTAAAAATATTTTACCTAATCTCAGGAAAAGAACCACACTCAGAAGCCCTCCATATCCATGAGGACAACCATGTCAATGGAGATAGTTTGGGGCTTTACTAAGCAAGAATGTCCTTTTTCGAAAATATGGGAGAATATGGATGGCTTCTGTTCCCAGACAGTGTTCTACTCCACACCCGATACCTAACTCCCAGGACAATGATAAATGCACCTCATGGATTTTACACAGACTTCACATTGTAATTTCATAAACTAGCTTTCAAACTATTTGAATTCAAGGAGTTTTTCATCATTTTGTTTTAATGCACAGAACTGAAAAAAAAATGATCAAATTTTTATATGGCAGCTGATGTATAAAACTACATTAAAGCTTCACTCTTCATTACAAGTGACATTATAAAAGCTTCGTTTTTAAAGCTTCTGTGTTTTAACACTAAAAATGTTATGATTAAATTATGGATAAATATTATTCTTGCCACAAAAAAATGTCAAAGAACTTTGAAAAATAAACATTTCACCAAAGGAAGATGATGTCATTATCATAAGAAAGAAGCCATCCCTGTGCATAAGAGTGAAAATTAAGAGCATGTCAGGGACAACATGAAGTGACCTTCATAAAGCAGGATTTGACTTACCACCTTAAAGTACTTTCAAAATATGATCATCTACATTTATCACTGCTCCAGTCTAAACCCATCATTCCCTCTAATGTGGATTATTGCACAGTGTCTTAACTATTCTACAGAGAGCTGTCAGAGTGATCTCTACACATGTCAGATTCCCTAATTAAAATCCCCTTAATACTTCCCACTGAACTTAGAATAACGTCCACACCCCGTATGTTGTAGTTTAGCCCTCAGTGTTCTAGTCTGCCTTTTCAAACCCATCTTTAACCACTCATCCTCTTGGTTTACTGTACTTGGGCCACATTAGTCTTCTTTTTGTTCTCCTATTTGTCTAGGCTCATCTCACCTCTCTTCCCTTCACCAGGGCCTTTTGGCTCCAGATCTCATTATCCAGGTATTAATTCATATGTTATGAATTAATGCAATGCAAAAGGCTAGCCTGGCACTCTCTAGCACATTATCTTGTTTTATTTCTTCCAAAGCATTGGGCATTATCAGGTAACTCCAGGTTTGTATACTTACTTCTCCCTCTACATTAGAATTAAGTTCCATGAACTTGAGATCTTGTCTTCTGTTAGAACCAGAGCCTAAAACCATGCATGAAACATTGTAGGAGGTAAATAACTATTAGTTGAATGAATTAAAGAATATTCTTCAGTGTTTAGTAGAGAGCAACCATAACTTCTGAGCAAGGGACTAATAATAAATTGTTCATCCATACATAGCACTTGTGTAAAAATATGTTAGACTTAATGGAGATTCAAAATATGATGGCTAGCAGAAACCCATGGTGAATTAAATTGTTGAACTGAATTTAAATGAAGACAGACCATTCAGGTGTGGAGTTTGGTGAGCTCTTTATAGATTTTAGATACTAGCCCTTTGTCCAATATGTCATTTGCAAATATCTTTTCCCATTCCGTTGGTTGCCTTTTAGTTTTGTTGGTTGTTTCCTTTGCTGTGCAGAAGCTTTTTATCTTCATAAGGTCCCAGTAATTCACTTTTGCCAAAATGAACAAATCAGGAGACTATAGATGCTGGAGAGGATGTGGAGAAACGGGAACCCTCTTGCACTGTTGGTGGGAATGCAAATTGGTGCAGCCGCTCTGGAAAGCAGTGTGGAGGTTCCTCAGAAAATTAAAAATAGACCTACCCTATGACCCAGCAATAGCACTGCTAGGAATTTATCCAAGGGATACAGGAGTACTGATGCATAGGGGCACTTGTACCCCAATGTTCATAGCAGCACTCTCAACAATAGCCAAATTATGGAAAGAGCCTAAATGTCCATCAACTGATGAATGGATAAAGAAATTGTGGTATATATACACAATGGAATACTATGTGGCAATGAGAAAAAATGAAATATGGCCTTTTGTAGCAACGTGGATGGAACTGGAGAGTGTAATGCTAAGTGAAATAAGCCATACAGAGAAAGACAGATACCATATGGTTTCACTCTTATGTGGATCCTGAGAAACTTAACAGGAATCCATGGGGGAGGGGAAGGAAAAAAAAAAAAAGAGGTTAGAGTGGGAGAGAGCCAAAGCATAAGAGACTGTTGAAAACTGAGAACAAACTGAGGGTTGATGGGGGGTGGGAGGGAGGGGAGGGTGGGTGATGGGTATTGAGGAGGGCACCTTTTGGGATGAGCACTGGGTGTTGTATGGAAACCAATTTGTCAATAAATTTCATATATATATATAAAAAAAAAAAGACAGACCATTCAGAGAATGTATACTGTCAGGGAGCCGAATATGCAAGAGTCTAACAGTATTACCATAATTTCAACTCTTAGGAAACGGATAAGCAGGATTATAACTGCTAGAGAAAAACTATAAAAAATATTTTCTGTATGGAAATAGAGCAAATAAGAAGAAAACTAAATGCATTTTTAAACATTCAATTTCATTCATGTAAAAATCTCATTTTTAATTCATTAAAAATAAAGGAGACCTAAGTGGAAAGGACAAATCAAGCCCAGATATGTACACTGAGGAATTGATATTATACAGGTAATTGAGAAATCTTCATGGGATAATGAATTTTCCTTAAGATAAAGCTTTGTATTGAGTTAAGGCTAGGTCACTTTACCTCTTCCTCCCTCTGTTCCCTTAGCTTTTCAACCATTTATTTTTAAAGGGTAATATAGAAAAGGCAGTATACATTTAATGGTCAGAGGACATGAGTACAGGGATTTTTGGTAGTTGGGACAAGAGAAAACATTAAAAAGTCACCTCAATACAGATGGAAGCTTCTAGGATAGAAGTAGATGGGGAAAAAAGGAGAGAGGTAAGAAGGTAGTGAGAAGTGATGGGCTGCAGGATAAAAGTAAAAAGCATAAGCCTTTGAAAGAAAGGAATGATTTGCTCAATGAGTTGTCAACATGCACTGGGTAACAGTAGGAAACGTATTTCTTATATATTCGGGCTTCGTAGAGAACAGAGTCATGATGTGTAGGTTATCATGACAAGTATATCACATGGTCATTAGTGACAAGGGGGATAATGTGAAGACTGATCAGAACTTTTCAAAAAGCAATTGTCCCTACAAGTCCCCAAACCTCAAATTCTTTTTCATTTGCCACATATTAAGTATCACTCAGTACTTTATACAAGAGATTTAAAAAATGTGTAAGTACCTGGAGCCCCAATTTTAATGATGATGAATGTAAGATGGTAGAACATTTAGAAAAATAGCTGTGGGGCATGTAGTGTAGTCAAGTAATTGAGACTATTAGATTTGAGTTGCACGGTTTCTATTTTGAAAGTGGATAAAAAAATAAAGAGCAGTGCCTGTTTTCTCCTTTCATCTGAAATTAATGAGAGAAAGAAAGAGAAGCAAATTTGATCTTAGATAAAACTAGAAGATATCTGTAATCCAGACCACGATATATGAGAAAGGGCTGCCAAATGCAGTGAAGGTCAAATAAGGTACAGGAAGAAGCTGAGAGAGCAGTCCCATAGCTACAGCTCTCAGATGAAACTAACATAACACACTGGGCAAAATTAGACTTCCCACTACAAATAATAAAACCAACGATATTTTGTAATCGTGAAAAAGATACACCTAAGATGCTTTAGGGTAGTCAAGTAAATCAAGGAAGAACAAATAAAAAGAGGAATTATCCAGATGTAATAATGAGGAATAAAATGTTGGTGAACAGGGCTGCATTGTGAGTAGTCTGGCAGCTGTTAGTCTCAGTTGGTGGGAGAGAGGTAAAAGCTAAAAGAACTCATGTATGTATACACAATTCCGTGTCACCAGGTACTTCTCTAAATCATGTGGAATTCATTTCTTTCCTGGGATACTTCTCTACTGGTTAAATGAGTCAAGAAAAATTCATCTCTTTTTTTTTTTAATAAAATTTTTTTTAACGTTTATTTATTTTGAGACAGAGAGAGACAGAGCATGAACGGGGGAGGGGCAGAGAGAGAGCGAGACACAGAATCGGAAGCAGGCTCCAGGCTCTGAGCCATCAGCCCAGAGCCCGACGCGGGGCTCGAACTCACGGACCTCGAGATCGTGACCTGAGCCGAAGTCGGACGCTCAACGACTGAGCAACCCAGGCGCCCCAAAATTCATCTCTTTTTAAAAATAACTGAATAACAAGAACAGCAGTAGAAAACAGAAGATTGACACAAAGATACCAGAAAAATGATGAAGAGGAACAGGAAAACAAAATCTCAGGGAAGAATGCTACCAAGACATAGAAGATTTCCCTTGAAGAAATGAAAACTGGAGACAAGCACACTATTCTGCATGTAAGAAATAATTTAAGAAATGTAATAAAACAATTGCCCCTCTAAAATGAGACTTCACAGGAAACATACACAAGCTCAGAGAATATACACTTAGATAGCATCTAGCAATAAACCATTAGAAGATATAAAGATGGAAAGAAAAAACATTATAGAAATGAACTAGAACAAAAGGAGAACAGACACTGCTGAAAATAGACAAGGAAGATAAGATTGAGCATGAGCAAATTATGGTGGAAATAAATTCGACATAAAAATGTATAAAAAGATAGAGGGCACAATAAGAAGAGATCCCATTCATGAATGTTCAATGCTCCAAAAGGATTAAAGAGTAACACAATTACACATTTTAAGATAAATTGAATATTCCAGAAATAAGTCAAGTTTTAAAACATGTTGAAAGTAAGTTATGTTCCAAATTTTAAAAAATTCAGAAGGATAGATATCAAGGTATATTTTATTAAAATTACTGAACTTTCATGATAAAGAATACTAGGAGTAATTAGGCAAGGATACTACATTACTGATAAAGGGGGGAAAGGAGTTATCCTTAGATTCCTTCACAGCAACATTCAGAACATGGAATTGTTTATAAGTTTCTCAAGAGAATAAAATATGACCCAAATATGTTTCATTACCCAGATACTGGGTACTGTGAGATGGTTAATTTAATCTCCATACCATCTTATGTTTAGTATGTATTCTAGAACTGTAAATCAGGGAGGTAAAAGCTCTGTTTCCCAGATTCAGAGCAGAAACGACCATTAAATTAGGACCCATCAATCACAGGCACTCAGGTGAGATTTGGAAGGCAGAAGTGCTATAGGGTTCATTCTCTGCTTCTTTTTATCACACATGGTAACAGGTTTTTCTGTGCAATATTCCATTTTTTTCCTATTTAAAAATTTTTTTTACTGTTCATTTATTTTTGAAAGAGACAAAGTGTAACAGGTTT
This sequence comes from Lynx canadensis, assembly GCF_007474595.2. Lineage (NCBI taxonomy): Eukaryota > Metazoa > Chordata > Mammalia > Carnivora > Felidae > Lynx > Lynx canadensis. The sequence continues at coordinate 49,953,509 of NC_044308.2, forward strand.
TTCTGTGCAATATTCCATTTTCTTCCTATTTTTAAATTTTTTTTAATGTTTATTTATTTTTGAGAGAAAGAGACAAAGTGTAAGTGGGAGAGGAGCAGAGAGAGAGGGAGACAGAATTGGAAGCAGGCTCCAGGCTCTGAGCTGTCAGCACAGAGCCTGACATGGGGCTTGAACTCACAAGCGGTGAGATTATGACCTGAGCTGAAGTCGGACGCTTACCCAACTGAGCCACCAGGCACCCCAACAATATTCCATTTTTATTTCTCCAGTTTTCCAGGTTAAAAAGGAGGTGTGATGATATGAGCAGCAGTGGAACCTTCTTAATTCTGGCTTCCTAAACCCTCAGTGACAACTATACATTTAAGGATTGAATTCAGCATTTGCAGCAGTTGCCTCAGGGGTGATAACTCTGCTGTTGGATAAAGTATGAATTGTTCTGCAAGACATTTCTGAAGGACACTTACAATACACACAGGGTTTTTTTTTTAAGCACTGAGCTCTGATTAATTAAACAGTTAAATTATTGTTCAATTATAAAGACACTAAGTATTTTTTTAAGTATTGAGAATTCAGAGAATACAGTTAAACCATGAACTCTTCATGGAAATAGTAGTAAAGGATGAATTTTAACTAACCAAGAGGTAAATGGAGAAACTATGACAAAAGGAATAGGAAGGAACATTGAGTCATTTATATAAAGGCAACAACAATAGGTATACACATTAAAATTGCAAAAAGGAATGTAAACAGAAGCCCTGATGAAGCAAAATGGGTATAACTGACACAAGTTGCAAGGGGAAGGGAAACAGAGGGTGACAAGAAGTTTAGTTAGGAACTCATTGTGTTTATAAACATGGGCAAGGCTAGCATTTAAAGCTAAGTGTAAGTTCAGAAGTATATTTAAAACAAATGAATAATATATTTGGGAGGTGGAGAAAAGAAAATTGAAAAATTAAAGTAGTGTGGTCTAATCCAATTCTATCATTGCTTATCATGAGAAATACATATAATAATGTCTCAAAAACCAGAGGACCTATTACAGATTAAAAAAAATAAACATGAGAAACAACAAGTTTCTCATCCAAGTTTAATCCAAGTTTAGCAAGGATGTGGAGAAAAAGGAACCGTTGGGCACTGCTGGCAGGAAAGTAAAATGGTACTGCCATTGTGGAAAACAGTATGGAGTTTCCCAAAAAAATTAAAAATGGAAATACCGTATGATCCAATAATTCCACTATTGGGTATCTAACCCAGAGAAAATGAAAACACTAACTTGAAAAGATATATGCATCCCTACATTTACTGCAGCATTGTTTGCAATAGCCAAGATACAGAAAGAACAGAACCAACCTAAGTATCAACAGATCAATGGATAAGAAAATGTGGTGTAGATATACAATGGAATATTCCACAGCCATAAAAAGGATGAGATCGTACCACTTGAGACAGCATGGATGAATCAGAGGGTATTACGTTAAGTAAAACAAGTCGGACTGAGAGAAAAAAAAACCCTACAATATGATTCCACTCATAAATGGAATCTAAACAACTAATTAACAAACAAAAAGCAGATTCAGAATTATAAATACTGAGAACAAACTGATAGTGACCAGAGGAGAGGGCAGCGGCAGATTAGGGCAAAATCAGTGAAGGGGAAAGGGAAATACAGGCCTCCAGTTATAGAATGAGTCAGTAATGGGAATAAAAAGCAAAGGAATATGAAGAATATAGTCAATGATATTCTAATAGTGATAATGTAAAGCTATACTTGTGGTGAACATACCAGAATGGATAAACTTGTCAAATCACCAACTTACATACTTGAAACTAAAGTAACACTGTGTACTAACTATAACCCCCCAAAATAAAAGGGATTACTAAAAAATATTTAAATTGACTGCCAGTAGAAATAAGTCATAGGTTACAAAGAGAGAAAACAAAATGATAAAAGATAAAAACTACTAAGCCAGTTATACCAATAAATGTAAATGGTTTCAATATTGTAACATTAAGTCAAAAAGCAGAATTCATCTCTATTGTATGCAGAAAGATACACCTAAAATAAAATTACTAAACGGTATACATAAAAAAAAGTTTTTGCAGCATTGTTAGTAATAAAACAAGACTGGAAACAACTTAAATGTCCCTCATGTATATTACATATTGCAGAATGGAATACTACATAGCTTCTAGAAAATATAAGGCATCTCTCTATCCATTAGTATAAAGAACCTCTATCATACGGGAAGTTAAAAAACAAAGCATGTACAATAACTTATATGGTATGTTACCTTATTTTTATACACATAATGACATACATAAAAATGCTTGTAGTGCATAGACTATCACAAGAAGTAAATGCAAATAAATGAGTAACAGTGGTTGTATGTAAGGAAAAGAAAAAGGTGGCCCGAATTAGGGATTTAAGAGATTTACTTGTTGCTATGTACTTTTGATGCCATTTGAATTTCTGTGTTTGTGGGGGTGCCTGGGTGGCTCAGTCGGTTAAGTGTCCAACTTCGGCTCAGGTCATGATCTCGCGGTCCGTGAGTTTGAGCCCCGCGTCAGGTTCTGTGCTGACTGCTCAGAGCCTGGAGCCTGTTTCAGATTCTGTGTCTCCCTCTCTCTCTGACCCTCCCCCATTCATGCTCTGTCTCTCTCTGTCTCAAAAATAAATAAACGTTAAAAAAAATTAAAAAAAAAAGAATTTCTGTGTTTGTGAACTAGATATTTTTAAGTAAACTTTCTTTTGAAAGCAAAAGCTTTCAAGTTGGTAGGTTTTGAATTGGAGTCTTGTCTCGGGCACTTACTCGTACAGCAGTTTATCACCGCAAGGGAGATATCTTAGTAAGCTTGGGCTGCTACAACAATATAACACACCCTGGGTGGTTTATAAACAACCGAAATTTATTTCAAACAGTTCTGGAGGTTGGTGAGCCCAAGATCAAAGCACCAGCAGATTTTGAGTTCATAAACAGCTATGTTTTTGCCGTAACTGTACATGGTGAGGGTTCTCTTTGGGGTCTCTTTTATAAGGGCACTGATCTTATTCATAAGGGCTCTGCCCTCATAATCTAATCCCCTCCCTAAATCTCCACTTCCAAACACCCTCAGAATGGGGGTGAGGTTTCAACATATGGATTTTGGAGGTAGGGGGGAACACAAACATTCAGTCTATAGCAGAGCACAATAGTATTAACACATGAAGTTGGTTAACCTCAGTATTTGTGTCTATATATATAAACATACATTCATAAATACAGTTGTTTTGCCAACTTCAGGGACCAGAATACTAGACACTTTAGCCTTATTGACCTTACACACTCCCCCTATAAGGAGGTAAGGCCTTGCTACACTGCATATTTTCACAGAATTTTGTAGAATCAGTTCTGCCCCCTAAAGCCTTCTTACAAATGCAAAAACATTAACAATAACAACAGTGACCAAAACACATTTTATCTGGAGCATTACATCACATTTATGTTTCTCAAAGTATCAAAATCAATTCTATCTTTGTAGTAGAATCTTTTCCCAAATAGAAGGGTTTTTTTTGTGCTTTGTGTTTTGTTTTTGTTTAAACTGAAATGGGTATATAGTAGCATCAAAGAATAAACATAATGTAACAAGGCAGCTACGGGGACACTTAAAACTCAATCTTCCTGTGGTCTTATAAACTTTGCTGCAACTAATATTGACTCATGACAAAGAAAGCCCTTGAGTTAAATAATGCAATTTTCTCTTAATTATCTTGCTTCTATTTGCTCAAAATATCTAGAATATTGCTGCAATTGTCTTCTTCTTTCTGCCTCCGTTGACACAGTTCCACACCCTAAGATACTCTTAAAAATATCCTAGTAACTTCTGTTCAAGCAGTCACTACTTATGGAGCTCATTTTCCTAATACTTATAAAAGATTCAGCAGGCAACTGGTGCTATGAAGGCACTGTTTTTCATGAAATTGCTATTAAAATAAATTGAGTTTTTAAAAATGGTAACATCCAAAGAGCTCACTTTATAAAAAAAGAAATTCTAAATAGAATATGAACAGGCAAACTGAACTCCCACATCTTCCAACTCATTTCTCCCCTGTGTGCTGAGGGAATGTTTATTTTCTGGGTGAGGAGAAGAGAAAATTTCCTGAGTCACTTTTTTACATTGTACCCTGAATCCAGACACTGACCTGTAGGCCAAAGAAAATAAGCTTTTCATATGGAAAAAAGAGATGACCAGTACTCATACTAACCAATGGGATGTCCCTGATATTTTACATATATATTTTTGGTATAAACATCTCTAACTTTTCTAGTAATGATTGACTTTTTTTGGAATATCGTTTAGCCACAACAAACTTACAGATCAACCACAGTCCTGATCTTTAATGTAGTTTTATCAAAATAGTTTATTATGTAAATATATCCCTTGTTGCTAGACAATTTGGAAACTGTAACAACGGCAGGGTAAACTTTCATTGCTTCCTGATAAAAACTCCTACGTGGAAAAGGGAGTAATATTTAAGCATTAGTGATTTCCCCTATTTGGGATAGTCAATCTTAAATTTCTAGTATGTGTAACTATATAAAGAGGGCATCTAATAAATAGGGATAATGTATACATACCTATCTAGCAATGAGGCTCAAGTGAGATCATGTACATAAAGCCCTTAGCAGAGTGACTGGCACATAATAGATGTGTAAAAGAATATGAAAAATATTATATACATATAATTGCCACAGCAAATCAGTAGTACAATTAACAACATAAACTATGGAGTCAGGTGAACTGATTCATTTACAGTTGCACTGTAAGAAGTAAATAAACAAGTGCATGAAAATTGGCAGATTCCACTCATATAATGAATTCAAAATGAATGTACTTCACCTCGTCATCATAAAATTATTTTATCTAATTCTATTAAAACTGCACAGTTTTTGACAATGATTAATAAAATACCTTCTTATACAATTATGATTTTTCTGTTTCCAGTACATGAATGAGAAAAAAGCTTAAGTATTTTACTTTTATATGCATCACAACTGGAAAATTAGTTAAATTTGGGGTTTACCCAAGAGAAGTTCAGTTTATGCTTTTTTATGCTACCGGAATTAACATCAATTGTAATGACTTCCTACTTGGTTTCAACAATGTAAGAACATCAAACAGTTGTTTACTGAGTCCTACTATGCACCAGGCAGAATGCCTACATCCTGGGGAGCTAGTGGAAGATAAAAACACGTCGTCTGCATTCTTGTGGCCCTCTCTGTGTAGTGGAGAGAGATTTATCAAATCATTATACTGATAAAGGGACAATTATCGCTGGCTGGATGATGTAAGACCTATGTGGTGGCATCGGAAATTATTATTGAAGAAAATCTTTTCACAGTGGCCAGAGTCTTCCTTGAGGACATGCAGAGATTTGAGGGATGAATAGGAATTAACTGTGCAAAGAGACAGTCAGACTCCTCTAAGCAGAGGGGGCATCAGATACAAAGTACCAGTGGTAGAGGGAGCTAGATACATTTTAGAAACTGAAAATTCAGCGTGACTGGAAAGCTACATGTAAGGCCAGTTTATGGACAGTTTTGATCTTTAAGAGCAATGGAAAGTCAGTAAGGAATTTTAAACAGTAGGATGACAGGTTCCCAACTGTATTTGGAAACAGTTCACTCAAGCCATCATAAGGGAAACATCTGAGTGTGGAGCAAGAATGGATGCAGGGAAGACACACAGAGAACACTGAGAATAGTCTAGGTCAGAGTAAGATGGTGGTGATGGAGAGAAAAAGAGATTTAGAAGATCATTAGAATTTTGCCTTAATGTGAAAACTATTCTCAGAAACAGATATGTATCATTTTATATATTTACTTTAAATGTATAAATACCACACCAGCTAAGTATTTTGTGTGTGCTACAGATTACAATAGTTTAGTGATTAAGGGCAATGTGCATGCAATATTTTTTCAGTCAAAGGCACACTCTTTTTTTCTCAACTACCTGATATTTTCTCCAAAAATTAGTAAGTTGTTCTTACATTGAGATGGTATTGATCCATTCTTACCAGTAATTCATAACAAAATTTTTCCCCACAGTGGGTATGGATTTATTCTCAGTTACAGTGTAAAAATCCTAACATAAATTATTCACTTTGAGAAAAAGTTACATTGTATGATATGAAGTTAAGAGATAAATTTGTTTTTAGAATCCTAAAATACAGTGTATAATTGAGGAAAGAATATTTTAGTATTGCTCTACTTGACTGATCCCACACAATTATTCTGTGGCTTAAGACGTAATTTTTCAAGCATCAAGTGTATGTCGGAATTTATTTTATTTTCTCCATCTATTTCCAGTGAAAGAAATTTAAGCCACAGAGCAAATGCATACTGAATCAAATACAGAAATGATTAAAAATGCAACAAAGAGGGGCACCTGGGTGGCTTAGTTGGTTAAATGTCTGACTTTGTCTCAGGTCATGGTCTCACAGGTCAAGAGTTTGAGTCCCGCATCGGGCTCTGTGCTGACAGCTCAGAGGCTGCAGCCTGCTTTGGATTCCGTGTCTCCCTTTCTCTTTTCCCTTCCCCTGTTTGTGCTTTGTCTCTATCTCACTCAAAATTAAATAAACATTAAAAAAAATTAAAATTCAACATAGGAAAGCACCTTGCCTTGCTTTCTTGTTCACTTTCTTATTAGCATCTTTTACTTAAGAAACAAGACAAAAAAAAAAAAAAAGAAAAACAACTAAGTCAGACATCAATACTTTGTTAATGCAATGTGATGGAAATGCATAGTCTGTATTTCAGACTATAATGCTGAAAAATTATCATACAGTTTAAGAGAATTTTTATACTCTTTGAAAGCTATGAACCTACTTGCAATTTCTTTCCCAAAACTGAGTAAATACCCCTTCCTCAACTAAATTCAATTTATTTAAAAAAACAGCTAATGTGCCTGGTCCTCTGTAATAACTTTCGTGTCTTGCTCTAACAAATTCAATTCCACTCTTTGTATCCCTGCTCAATCTGGGATTCACTTGTACTTTAGTACCTATCACTGTCTGTAGTGATGGGTCCCAGAGAAAAAGACTGAAATGCTTTTAATCTATGTCTAGTGCCTATGACAAAACTAGCATGTTTTATGTGCTCAACAAATAAATACTCATTGCATGAATGACTGAATTTCAAGTTCATTACTCATGTTCTCCAGAATTTCATTTTGATAACTCAATCCCTCCATTTCAAAAATGCTCTCTGTAAATACATTTATTTTTAGCACATATTTTGATCCTCAATAACCTTATCATTTAATATGGAAACTATGTAGGTGAGTAAAATAATAGTACTCACTTCCTCAGGAAAAAATGATTTAAGAATCATTACGTATTAAAGAAAAGTTTTTAAAAATTATCTTTTGTTTTGTAAAAACAGTTTGCTATCCCCTGGTTATACAAATAGTCAATAGCATAGTCAGTACTGGATCCATTTTGCCTAAATTCAGAAGGTATTCTCTCTAGCTCCCTATAATATCGAATGTTAGTGTTTTCCAGATTTGTATCATCTATACACAATCAGTACCACTTTTTATTTAATATTTTTCTTTAAATCACACTTAATTTGTGGGGTTTTTTATGTTTTATTTTTTATATTTGAGAGAGAGACAGAGAGCAAGTAGGGGAGGGGCAGAGAGACAGAGACAGAATCTGAAGCAGGGTCCAGGCTCTGAGCTGTCCCCACAGAGCCCAATGCGAGGCTTGAACTCACAAACCGTGAGATCATGACCTGAGCCAAAGTTGGACACTTAACCGACTGAGGCACCCAGGAGCCCCACACTTAATTTGGTTTAAATGTATTTATAAAATAATATTTATATTGATAGAATAAATGGAAAAACACTATTTTTCTACTATGTATTCGTATGTGATATTCTTTGCCATATCTCTTTTGTTCCTTTATTCCACAATCTTTGCCTACTTCTGGATAAAATATTTTTTATTCTGCTATTTTATTTTTCTCCACTAGTTTATTTGTGTTATCTGCTATTTTAGTGGTTATTCTAGAGCTTAAAATTTTACCTTTGTTTATTAAAGTCAACTTCCAATTAGTAATTCTGTATCTTGAACAATGAATGAAACATAATATTTTAAGCCTATTACACAATATATATGGCATTTGTTATATGTGTTATGGACCACACAATGTACTTTATTTACCTCTTACATCTATGCACATAATTTCTCTTCCTGGTGTTCTTTAGTCTTTCCTAAGTTGCCATGCTTCTATTTGGAATCATCTTCTTTCCTTCCTTCTAAAGAAGTTCTTCAGATTTTGTATTTCTTGAAATAAAAGTATGCTGCTGAATTCTTTTAGTTTTTGTTAAATGATATTTTCCATGGTTATACATTTATACAGAAGAGAATTCTAGGTTGACATTTAAAACAACTTAAACACTTAAAGATGCCATTTTATTTTCTTCTAATGTCCATGGTCTCTGTTGAAAAGTCAGGTGAAATCTTATTTCTTCTCTTTTTCACATAATGTTATCAAACTATTTTAAAAATTATACTTTTCTTTAGTATTGAACATTTTGACTAAAATGTACCTTGGTTGGATTTTCTATTTAACCTGCCTTGGTGCTTTTGGATTTTGTGATTTGATGCCATTTATCATTTTTGGAAATGTGGGGTTTTTTTTCTTTTTAAATATTGATTTTCCACTGTTGAACATCTCTCTCCTGGGATTCTAATTGCAAATATGCTTGAACTTGTCACTTATGTTTTTCTTATGGTTTTATTTTTTTCTCTAAGTTTCATTTAAACCTTTTCAAACTGCTAGTCTTTGAATACATACATAATAGTATCTTCGCCATGTCCTTCCATTTCTTAAACGCATCGAATGATTTAATATATTACGCTGTGTATCTCTAAAATGTCAACTTGTTTCATTTTTACAAATTTTAATTCTCTAGTGAAAGTCACATCTAGTGTATCTAGTCACATCTTTAGTGTACCTGTTCTTCTATTCTTTAATATATAAAAAATAATTATTTTAAAGTCTGTTTACTCAATCTAATATTGGATTATTTGTTGATCTACTTATTTTTTGTTTCTTGTTACTGGTCACATTTTCCTGCCTATTCACATGTCTAATGGCTTTTTATTATATGTGTATATTACATACAAAGGAAGCATACTCTGGTTAGTGTGTGTGTGTGTGTGTGTGTGTGTGTGTGTGTTGTCCTGTTTTACTTTTCTTCTGTAAGGGAGATAAGGTTGGGGGAGTGGTTAATCACTTCCATTCAATGATACATTGAAATAGGTAGTTGGCTAAGTTGGTATTTTAGTAAAAATTTGTTTATTTCTGATTCTTCCTTCTTTTTAAGGCATGTCCCAGGCTACTGTCCAAGAGACTAGCACGTCTCTACAACCTTATCTCTAAAAGATTAAGGACGATTCAGTCAGCCTTTGTAGGTTTTGAGTTTTGCTGTTTGGCCTTCCACTCCATGCTACCTCCAAATTTTGAAAATGTCTTAAGACAAACTATACGTTTGAGGAAGACCTATTCCTCAAGTGGAACTTGGTTTCCTCAATTTTGTGCAACTACGGGAAAATGCCATACATCCCTGTGAAGCTTCCTAAGCTTCAGCATGACCTCAAATTCAGCCAACAGGCCATAGGAAAACAGGTAGAATTTAAAGATTCCCAGACTTTCTAAAATGTTCAAGTTCTGCACAGATTTGTTAATTTCACTTTCCTCTTTGTGTGAACTTGGCCAAATCCTTAACCCATACTGAGAACTGTTAATTATTTCCATGGAAGAAAACAACAGGTGTTCAACTTTGCACATTAGAAAGACCTCGGCCTCACGGATTTTTTGTCCACCTAATTCTCTTTGTTTCCACAGATCTCTCTTTTTAGGAACTACTTATTTTTTTTAAATTTTTTTTTCAACGTTTATTTATTTTTTTTGGGACAGAGAGAGACAGAGCATGAACGGGGGAGGGGCAGAGAGAGAGGGAGACACAGAATCGGAAACAGGCTCCAGGCTCCGAGCCATCAGCCCAGAGCCTGACGCGGGGCTCGAACTCCCGGACCGCGAGATCGCGACCTGGCTGAAGTCGGACGCTTAACCGACTGCGCCACCCAGGCGTCCCGGAACTACTTATTAAACACAGGTTATTTAAATCTCTCTAGAGTTATTCTCCTCTGTATCTATGGATACCTTTCGTTTTGGAATTTGGGGACACCTCAAATCCAGCAACTTCTAACCTATTTCTGAGTTGCTTTAGATGTTTCTCAAGGCTATCCTGACAATGGGGAGAAAGGAGTCCCTATATCCCTAAAGGGGGTTTCTAAATCCCGCTTGAAACAAAACAGATTTTCTTTGCTAAGTGGTTTTATTTTTTTCAATTTAGATCCAAAATGAGCCACTTAATACAGTATTCTATACCTTGAAAACCATGCCCGATGAGAAAGTCATTAGTACAACATAACTCACAATTAATATAATTTTACTTCTTAAAGGAACAAAATTATGGTAGAATTTAACATGAAAGATGGAGCATTTTAAAAAATGGCAAAAAAAAGACAAAATATATTTAATACTACTTATATACAATGAATGAAACAAGATTTACCTTTTTTTTGTAACATTTGCATGCTAGCATTTTATTGTGAAGTATATTAATATTACCAATTCTTTTTTGCTTTCTTTCAACTTTTTATTTAAATTCTAGGTCGGGAACATATAGTGTAATATTAGTTTCAGAAGTAGAATTTCATGATTCATCAATACGTGTAACACCAAGCGCTCATCACAAGTGCCCTCCATAATACTTATCACCCATTTAGCCCATCCACCACCCACCTGCCTCCATCAACCCTCAGTTTCTTTCTAGTGAAAAGTCTCTTATGCTTTGCCTCCATTTCCCCTCCTTCTCCCAAGTTCATCAGTTTTGTTTCTTAAGTTACACATGAGTGAAATCATATGGTATTTCTTTCTCTATTTGTTCAGCTTAACATAATAAACTCTAGCTCCAACCATGTCACTACAAATACCAAGATTTCATTCTTTTTGCTCTCTGAGTAATATTTCTAATTTCCATTATATATATATATATATATATACACACACATTATATATATATACACATTATATATATACACATATATATGTATTCAAATATATACGTATATATTTCATATATATATATATACATTATATATATACATTATATATATATACATTATATATATGTATTCAAATATATATGTATATATTTCATATATATATATATAATATATATATATATGAATGATTCCATTACACACACATACCACTACACAACCATTACTTCTTTATTCATTCATCAGTCGATGGACATTTGGGATCTTCCCATAATTTAGCTATTGTTGACAATGCTGCTATGAAAATCGGGGTACTTGTGCCCCTTTTAATAAGTATTTTTGTATCCTTTGGGTAAATAGCTAGCAATGCAATTGGTGGGTTATAGGGTGGTTATATTTTTAACTTTTTGAGGAAGCTCCATACTGTTTTCCAGAGTGAGAGCACCAGTTTGCATTCCCACCAAGAGTGCAAGAGAGTTCCCCTTCTCCACATCCTTGCCAACATCTGTTGTTTCCTCTGTTGTTGATTTTAGCCATTCTTACAGATGTTAGGTGGTATTTCACTGTGGTTTTGATTTCTATTTCCCTGATGATGAGTGATGTTGAGCATCTTTTCATGTGCCTATAAGCCATCTGAATGTCTTCTATGGAAAAATGTCTATTCATGTCTTCTGCCCATTTCTTAACTGGATTACTTGGGGTTTTTTTGAGTATTGAGTTTGATAAGTTCTTTATAGATTTTGGATACTAACCCTTTATCTGGTAAGTCACCTGCAAAGATTTTATCGTATTCGGTAGGCTGCCTTTTAGTTTTGTTGATTGTTTCCTTCACTGTGAAGAAGCTTTTTAGCTTGATGAGGTCCCAAAAGTTCATGTTTGCTTTTGTTTCCCTTGCCTCTAGCTACTTGTCTAGCAAGAAGTTGCTGCAGCTGAGGTCAGTGAGGTTGCTGCCTGTATTCTCCTTTAGGTTTTTTTTTTTTTATTGTTTCCTATCTCATAATTAGGTCTCTCATCCATTTTGAACTTATATTTGTGTATGGTATAAGAAAGTGGTCCAATTTTCCCAACACCATTTGTTGAAGACATGGTCTCTTTTATTGGATATTCTTTTCTGCTTTGTCAAAAATTAGTTGACCATATGCGGCGCCTGGGTGGCTCAGTTGGTTAAGTGTCCAACTTCAGCTCAGGTCATGATCTCACAGTTTCTGAATTCAAGCTCCACATTGGGCTCTGTGCTGACAGCTTGGAGCCTGAAGCCTGCTTCAGATTCTGTCTCCCTTTCTGTGTCCTCCCCTGCTTGCTGTCTCTCTCTCTCAAAAATAAGTAAAGATTAAATTTTTTTTAATTAGTTGACCATATAAATGTAGATCCATTTATGGGCTTACTATTCTCTTTCACTGATCTATGTGTCTGTTTTTGTGCACGTACCATACCATCTGTATGATTGCAGCTTTGTAATATACTTTAAAGTCTGAAATTGTTATGCCTCCAGCTTTGTTTTTCTTTTTCAAAATTGCTTTGGTTGTAGAATTTGAAAAATGATAATGGTATTTTGATAAGAATTGCATTAAATGTGTAGATTGCTTTGGGTAGTATAGACATTTCAACAATATTTTATTTCTTTTATTAACATGGAGTATCGTGTTCATTGATTTGCAAATATTAAACCACTCTTGCAGCCCAGGAATAAATTGCTATATACTCCCCTCTTATGACTGCCTTTGCTGCATTCCAGAGGTTTGGAACCATCATGTTTTCATTTTCATTTGTTTCCATGTATTTTTTTTTAAAAATTTCTTAACTTCCTGGTTAACCCATTCATTCTTTAGTAGAATGTTCTTTAATCTCCATGTATTTGAGGGCTTTCCAAAATTTTTCTTATAACTGACTTCAAGTCTCATAGCATTGTGGTTGGAAAATATGCATGGTGTGATCTCAATCTTTCTGTACTTACTGAGGCCTGATTTGTTACTCAGTACATTATCTATTCCAGACAATGTCCCATGTGCACATGAAAAGAATGTGTATTCTGCTGTTTTAGGCTGAAATGTTATGAATTTATAGTTGATTCCATCTGGTCCAGTGAGTCATTCAAAGCCATTGTTTCCTTGTTAATTTTCTTAGATGATCTGTCCATTGTTGTAAGTGGTGTGTTAAAGTCCTTGAGTACTATTTGTTGTATTGTCATCAATGAGTTCCTTTATGTTTGTTATTGTTTTATATATTTGGGTTCCTTTAATTTGGGGGCATAAGTATTAAAAACTTTTAGAATATTCTTGCTGGTTATACCCTTTTATTATGATATAATGCCCTTCTTCATCTCTTGTTACAGTCATTGGTTTTAAAATCTAGTTTATCTGATGTAAGTATGGCTCCTCTGGCTTTTTGATCTCCAATAGCATGATAAACAGTCCTTCATCCCCTGACGTTTAATCTGCAGGTGTCTTTAGGTCTAAAATGAGTCTCTTATAGGTAGCATATAGATGGTTATTGTTTTTTGTTTTTGTTTCTTATCCATTCCAACACCCTATGTCTTTCGATTGGAGCATTTAGGCCATTTACATTCAGAGTGATTATTGACAGATATGAATTTGGTGCCATTGAATTACCTGTAGAGTCATTGTTTCTGGAGATTTTCTTTGTTCCTTTCTAGTCTTTGTTGCTTTTGGTTTTTCCTTCCCACTCAGAATTCCCTTTAGTATTTCTCACAGGCTGGTTTAATGGTCACAAACTCTTTTAATTTTTGTTTGGGAAATTCTCTCTCTCCTTCTATTCTGAATGATAGCCTTGCTGGATAAAGTATTCCCGGTTGCCTATTTTTCCCTTTCAGCACGCTGAATGTATCATGCCACTACCTTTTGACCTGTCAAGTTTCTGTAGGGACATCTGCTGCTAACCTTATTTGTCTTCCCTTGTAGGTTAGGGATTTCTTTTCCATGCCACTTTCGTGATTCTTTCCTTATCTCTGTATTTTGCAAATTTTACTATGATATGTCTTGGTGTTGGCTTGCTTTTGTTGATTTTGATAGAAGTTCTGTGTGCCTCTTGGAATTGGAGGTCTGTTTCCTTCCCTAGATTAGGGAAGTTTTCAGCTATAATTTGCTCAAATAAACCTTCAGCCCTTTTCTCTCGCTCTTCTTCTTCTGGTCCTCCTATGATAATGAATATTACGGTTTATGAAGTCACTGAATTCCCTAAGTCTACATTCAAGTTCCAATATTTTTCTTTCCTTCTTCTGTTCAGCTTTATTATTTTCCATAATTTTGTCTTCTATATCATTTATTTATTCATCTGCTTCTCCCATCTTTTTGGTCAATACATCCAGTTTCACACACCAATTACAGCATTTTTTTAAATTTCAGATTGACTAGTTTGGGGGTCTAGTAGCTCTGTGGTAAGGGACTCCCTGGTTTCTTCTATGCTTTTCTCTAGCCCAGCTAATATCCTTATGTTTATTGTTTTAAATTCTAGTTCAGGCATATTACTCAAATCTGTTTTGATTAGATCCCTGACCATGACCTGTTCTTGTCCTTTATTGGGGGATGAATTCCTCTGTCTTGGCATTTTGTCTAAATTTCTGTCTTTTCTGTGTTAAGAAAGCCTATTATGTTTCTTGCTCCTGAAAATAATGGCTTAAGAAGAGGTCATTTACTATCCAGTGCCTGGCGCTTCACCAAGTGTTTCTGGTGTATGCTGTGTACACTCTGTGCTGTTTTTATTGTCCTTCCCTTAGGTCAGTCCTCTGCAGAATTTCTCCTTGCCTGCAGTGGGGAGTGTTTGGACCTTGGTGAGAATGTGATGAGTTTTAACTAGGTCTGCTCTGGTCTTCCCACTAAAAGAGGCTTGATGTTATTTCCACTAGAGCTCAAGCTTTGCAGCACTCTATGGTCAATAAACTTGGCACTTGTGAAGGTTTTGTGCTGATCTTCTGGGGGAGACACACACTATTCTTGTTCTAAAGCACCTGCAGAGCATGGGAGGTTGGGGACTGGTGTAAGCAGTTTAGGCCACCAATGCTGATGCTGTGCTGCTTACTAGAGTTAGTTTATGCTGAAGGATGGGGGAGGGAAATAGCACCAGACATCTCTCTTGTACCCCAGCAAGAGGAGTTCACAGCCACTGCTTTCCAGAAAGCCCTTACAGAAAGCAAAGCATCTCCCTACATGTGTCGCAGGCATCCCTCAGATCTCTGCCTTCACTCTGTCTGGGCCTGGACCATTTGCTCACCTGACAACACAGTGCACCTGTATTTTATCTCAGGCAAACATGATGAGTTTTAAAACTCTAAACTTTAGGGAGCTGGCATGGTACAGACCCACACTGGTCCTCTGGTGGACAGTCTTGCTGTGCGGGGCTGATGCAGGTTTGACCTAGAAGGGCAGTTGCACCAACACACAGGAGCTTGGGAGTTTTGAGTAAAACAAAGCAAAAAGCTAATATCCAGGTTAGCCTCCATCACCAGGTGCCTCTGCACCTATGATGATGGGTTGGGGAGCATAATGGCACCTGCTGGCTCTTTTGTCCCTGAAGAGGCCATGCCACCTCTCTCAGATGAGCGCCACGAACAGGGAACTGCCTCTTCCAATGCATCCCGGGGGATCCTCAGATCATGCCATCTGCTCCCAGGCTTCTGCCCTCTTTCTCCACAGGAGCACTGCAGCACCCACCAGTCTCAACACCAGCTGTGGCACGGACCTCCAAAACTCTAGTCTTTGAGCTCTGATGGTTCTAAGAACTCACAATGATCAGCCCCTCCCATTTTCCCATTCAATTGCTTTAGGAAAGTGTTTTCCTTGCGCATTCCCTTGTACAATTCACTCTCTCTCACTCTCTCTCTCTCTCTCTCTCTCTCTCTCCCCACACACCTCCCATGATCAGGACTCTCTCTCTTACACAGCACTCATGATCCTTTTCTCCCCAAATAACATCTCTGAACTGCCTCCTTCCATGATGTGGGTTCTTCTTTCCCTCTAGTTGTACAATTTGTTCTGTCAGTCCTCATATTGATTTCTTGGGTGTTCAGAATGATTTGATATTTATCTAGCTGTGTTTGAGGGACAAGGGAAGCCTAGGGTCTTCCTAATATGCCATTTTAGCTCTCCTTATTGATGATAATAACTTATTCTCTTGGTAATGAAGTAACAGCTAGTATGTTTTATTAACTCAAGAAGAGGATAAATATACAGTAATTGTTTGGATAATCTTTGTCATATAATCAATTCTGTAATATAAAATTTTAAAATATGAATCTATTCTGAATATAAAAATGCTTCTACAGGTCTGAACTTTGCAAGGTAAAAAGGAAATATTTTCAGAGGAAGACCACATTTGTACACCTTCACAGGGTCGTGAGATATGTAAGTGGTCTTTAAGCTTTCTCAAAAGAGAAACCACTTCTGCTTTTGCTGCCTCTATGATGTCAAGAGGCCTAAAAAATAGAAGTGTAAGACTCTCTAAAGTGAATTCTAGCCAGGATCTCTGATGAACAAAACACTCAGTAACTCCAGGGGAATGGATAGGGTGGGCAACATTATTTCCAAGATTTAATAATTTACCATGTCTGAGTTTATACCTAAGATGTTTAAATAAAAACTTATTTCTGAGTTAATTTATCAGGAAACATAATTATAGAAGAGAGTACATACTGGAGCAAAATGGGAAAATACAGTTCTGCTTGTCCTGATTTGCGTCTAAATTCATTTACGGCCTTTCTTCAGCCTCTTAGTGAGGACAGACTGGTGACTCATGCTGTAACTTAAATGTAGTTTTATCTGTATTTATTTGATTACTATATCTATGTTTATATTAATAGAAGTAGCAGCATATAGTCCTTTTCTAGAGTATGGGAAGGTGCCTTAACCCATTTGTGTATTATGAAACCCTGAATTGCAAAGAGTCTGTTCACATATTAAAGTGGAACCCAATAGACTGATGTAGTCATTATCCCATTCTATACATACAGTACCTCTAATAACTATTACCATCACTTTCATTTTTTATTACTATTGGTGTCAGTGCTAGTAGCCGCAGTGTTTTATAGAACAACTTCATAAAATTGATTCCCTTTAACTGTGTTAACCTTTAGACACATGAGTGGTATGACTCTAAAAATATGTGTCCACATTGCTAGATATAGATGATTTTTTAGATCATCCTTCAGAATACCTTTGAAACATTTTAGGTTTTCAGATTTCTAGGCTATAACCAGAGAGAAAAGTATTCATTTGGGAGGTTAGAGTTAGGCAATCCAATCATATTCAACCTGCCAGTTTAAAGATAGTTTCGTAATATCAATCTCAATGCTACTGGTCTTCACTTGATAAAGAATATTAACCTCTCATCACCTTAACTTGATGACTCTGTATTGGCAGCATTTATGTTTCTTTTATAGCACTTTCAGACATCTCCTATAAACTATTCTTTTTTTTTTTTTTTTTGCTCCAAAGAGCAAGGTAGAAATCATGACTGCATGGTGAATCAAAAATGTAATTTTAGATTTGATATCTTAGCCCTCAAATATTAAACCCATATCATATTTGTGCTTTTAAGGTACTACTTGAATATTAAATATTAAATCTGTTTAAATTAAATCTATTATTCAATGTTAAACTTTTATGAAAGACAGCTCTATAGGCTTAATTTTTTTATTCTCTCTGGTATTACTATGGATATGAATATTATAATTTTCATTTTCTCCCTAAAACTTTTGAAGAGCTTAAGTCTTTCAATAGCTGTACCAATTGCATTTTTGATATACAATATTTATAGAAACATTATTATAAAGGCTAAGTAGGGCTTATAGGAGATAATAAAAAAGGTAATAGTAGGTTACAGAGCTAAGGTAAGCCAGATTCAACACTTAAAAAGATTGAGGCAGAAAGCCAGGACAACCCAAGTGGAATGGCATATAGTTTCTTCAATGAAAGGTAATAATCCTACTACCTTGACTGGAATTAGCTCTTATCTTCCAGAAGCCACTGTTCCACTGTGTGATTTAGAAATACTACTAAAAAGTGGGGAATACTTTCTAATAAAACATTGGAAAAGCCACATAAAATTTATTGGAGGGAAAAAAAATCTACCACTTTGAAGACTGTGGCTGAAAAAGAGTATTGGACTGCCTATCCTTTCAGATTCTTTTTAGGATGATCCAGGGTTGATCTATGATAGGATTCATCTATAATACTATGAGGTTGAAATGAAGAAGGATATTATACAAATTTAAGTCAAGAATGAACATCTACACTGAATCTAAAGGGAAGATTGTCTAAGGGGTAGGGAAAGAGAAAGTCTACATGGCAGACACATTGTTTTAGGCACAAAAAAATATGTTCTGTAGTAATGCTTCTCAAACTATGATAAGGGCAAGATTTCTTTTTTAAAGTTTTCTATCCATTGTAGACCACCATGTGGCCTGCCTTCTCATAAGTACTATGCAGTTCACACCAGATGATTCCTACCCCTGTTTAATCAAATGAGTCCACTAATGATGATGGATTTGACTACTGTAGTCATTTCAAATCCCTATAGCATTTTCTAAACGCTTACTCTCAGCCTATGTACATCTTCTTGTGGAATAGTAAGAGTTCATGGGCCACCACAGTGTTTTGGGGAACAAGCTGCCTATTTTCCTTTGACCTAATCTCTGTTCAACTCTATCCTCATTTCTTCACAAGAGGAAAGAATCTTACTCTAATTGATTAAGTTCCAGATGTCAGGTTGGCTAAATTTATAACATCCTAAGATCATTTCACATTAAAATACGGCTGCCATGTAGTGGTTGTATATTCAGGTAATCATCTTATTCTCCCTTCCCTTCTCCATCTGCCTCTGCCCTCTGCTCACCCCGAAATTTCTACTTCATGAAAACTGGTAGGTTGGTAAATTTAAGTCCTACCCAGGTGGTGCTATCACCCTCTCTTCACTTGAATACCCAACCTGTCTGCTGAGGCCAATAACAGAATTTTGATGTTTTTATTCAGACTTTACAAAGAACATCAGATGCACTTAGGTCTCTGGCCTAAGCTACATTCTGTGTATCAGATTTTCCAGAGAATCCTACATTAAGGTATCAAATATGAATCTAGATGTTAAGTACTTTTTTGTTTGTATTGGCAACTTAGAACTCCACACGTAAAAGGAAGCTGATGGAGAGATGGGATTTAGGAATTTCAAATATTTCAAATAGTTGGACAACCATAATATAGTCATTATGCCATCAAATCTAATTTTAGAGTAAAATAAAGGGAGAGTTTTGATAGCTTATTTGGTGAAGTAGCATTTGAGAGCACAGTGTCTCATTGAGACAACTGGGCTCTAAGTTAAGCAAGTCATGACTACAGCTGCTAATAGATGCACAGGAAAAAGAACTGCTTTGATACCAGGAAAGACTCATCTCAAAACTACAGATCTTTGGTTTACTGTCTTTATCGGTGCTAGCAGGGTAAGTAAGATGTAGCTGTTGATGTTATATTAGCCACTACGGATTCTGTTTCTCTTGTGTTTGTGTTGAAACTTCTTCCCTCCTTTAGTCTGTTTTCTCATTCAGTGATGATCAATAGTTTGCTTTTTCATGGTAAGTTAGTTTCTTCTGCTAGAAAACAAGTTGTAGAAAGGAAATATTTCGGCTCAATTGAGATAATGAAAGTCAGCTAAGGCCTGGGGTATTGAGGAGGAAAGCAAAGATAAATGCACAGATAAGCCTGCTTCTCTCTACCACTAGACTTACAGCTTGCAAAGTACAAGTAGAAGCATATGGGGTCAATAGGCTTGAGCTTGGCAAAATAATTTTTCAACATTTGGCAAATTTAATCTCATGTGAGATTTCCTCTAAATGAATTTAAATTCAAAGTGTGAACCTTGGACAAGAAGCATGTTAGTGAAGAAGTGTTAGTGGTTTGATTTTCTTATGTGTCCTGTTGAGTCATTAGTGCTTTGGACAAGTGGGATGCTAGATGGACTGAATCTTGGATTAACTGAATGCTGCAGATGCTAAAGGAGCTAACCTATTCCCATGAACAAGGTCCTGGGCTATTGATCCTGAAATCAGGAATCAAGACTATACTAAAGTATCTAAGAATCAGCACTGAATAACCAAACAGTGAAAAGTATGAAATAGAAAACCAAAGAATTTTGAATTCTAATAATGTGGAGAATTCCGTTTGTATAAGATGGTTTTGATTTAAATCTCTGATAGAATAATAAATTTATACTATTCAAATGTGGAATGTTTTTATATTGCTATATTTGGATTTGAGTTATTAGTCAGTCTTTATTATGTCATACTCTGGTTAATAACACAGATAACATAATTGGGAGTTATTGATATGAATGAACTATTGGTCTACTAAACAGAATAGCCATGAAGTTAACTCAGTATAACCAATCACACTGGTTTATTAGGATATATTAAAGCCAGAGTATATAGTGGGAGAATAACCTCAAAAAATTAAAAGCTGGACACCCTAACTAACTGTAAACTCAGACTTTCACCCACTGGATTAAAACAAAAAAAGAGTGGAAGAATGCAGGGAAAAGAGACCTTTTTCCTCCCTTTAGAATATCAGGCTATTTCCTCTATTATAAACCGTCTCTGAGCCCATGCACACTGTTCCACTTTGGTAGGAGTGGTTACTAATTCGATTAGACTGGTTAGAGTTTAAGACACTTATTTGGCCATGTGTACCAGTGGGCATAGTCAACATGTACAAAAAGCCAAGAATCATGTTCTAATAACTTCCCAAATCTCTCCATGTAGCTTGCTGGATTAATTCACCTAGGTCTAGCCTCCAGGAGCAAATGGCACAATTTCTTCTGTTTTTTTCATTGGATTCCTTGAAGTCTGGCCTTAGCATAGGCCTAAAATTTCACGTTTGGCCTTTAGAGGAAATATAATATATAGGTTAAAAGATCAGAGGTTGGAGTCAACCTTCCTGGATTCATATCCCCAACTCTGACACTACTTGGTAAGCTTGGCCAACTTAACTTCCCTGTGCCTCATTTTACACAACTGTCAAATGGGGATACTCATAGTACTTCTCTTGTTGGGTCATTGTGAAGTTGAAAAAAAATGATTTGATATATATAAAGCTCTTAGGAAAGTCTTTCTATAAATGGTAATTATCACTGTTTTTATATAGCCTCATTTGGCATCAAGCCCAAAGCAATGTTCCCTAACTGAGCTTTTGACTAAAAGGTCTGCAAAATTTAATTCTTAATTGTTGTTTCAGTATTGTAAATAGAGGAGGGAGCAAAGAGGGATGGTTGGCATCCTCAGATATCATTAAAATTTCACCTCTACCCCTCACTTGACAAAGATAATTAACCAGGCTTTAACAAAAGCTAATGATCTTATCTCTAGACATCAGCATTGTGCAAGAGAAATACAAGGCAGTAGCTGTATTAATAAAGTAAAATTTTAGTTAACCCAATGTATTTAAAATATTTAACACATAATTAACATAGAAGTTAATAAGATATTTTGCATTTTATACTTATTATTTGAAATTCAATCCATATTTTATATTTATAGCACATCTGTAGTTGGAGTAGGAACATTTCAAGGGCTTGATACTCATTTGTGGCTAGTGGCTACTGTATTTAACAAAAAGATCCAGGCCATCTACCTCATTTTATTCATTTCATGTTTTATAATCCATCTTTTGACTATTAATTCAGTATTCTGTATCCTATGATGTGAGAAAGTTGATGACCTAAGTAGTTTAATTAAAACTATACTCCAATTTTCTAGAATAAGTCCGTTTCAAATAAGTTTATGTATAGTGATCCAGTTATCATAGAAACCAAGCTTCCCTAAATAAGCTCACCTTACTGTTACAAACTTACAAAGTGGCAAGAACAATTTTGCATAATTAATACCCCTCAGATTTACAACAGTATCTGACATCTAGCTCCACACAAATTCCTAAATGAACACTTGTTGGAATTAGTTGTTAAAAGTAAATGTAATTTAAATTTCACCCTGAAGTCTAAGGAGATTTATCAACTTTGCATTCACTCAATAATTTAGTTGCACCACAGCAGGAAGTTTATTAGCTGTGAAGTGTATGATTATAGAAAATTACATTAAATCTTAAATTTGGGGAAATAGACTTACTTTACTTAAAATTCAAACCACCTTAAGGAAATCTATGTTAAGTCTATTACTACAAGTCACATATTGAAAAACGATGGGAAACCAAATTTCTAAGTCTTGGAAATAAATCTTTTAAGATAACTACATAATATAGGACCTAAATTGGAAATTCTTCTGAGATTGAATGTATAATTAATAATGCATAAATCATACTAGTTAATAATTTCTCTCATAAGTGATACTTATGAGTGTCTTCTTCATATATATATCATGCTTTGCACAAATGTTTCTGTTTAGAGATAGCCTTTAGGAATAAAGGTTTATACTACTAACTTCATAACAAGATTCTAGCTCCAGTTTGGGGTGATTTCATTATATTCATGGAAATATCAGAGGACAGAACCCAAACCGTGATGATCTCAAGGTATCATTTTATCTCTAATATTATAAGCACAGCACAGTTGTTATTTTTTCCTCCTCAATTCTGATATCGTTGTATCTCTTTTTGAATCCTATGAATTACATGGATTTCAGCAGACTTGGGTTCACATTTGGGTTCTTCTGTCTACTAGCTGAGTGGCTTTGGGTAGATAATTAACATCTCTGAGAAACTCCTTTTAGGTGCTGGAGATAATATTCGGCTCACAGGACTGATACGTTAGTGATGAGACTACATGTTCTACAGGCACTGTAGTATATGGTATACACTGACACCTGAAGATTCTTAGCTATCTTTTCTGCCATTGTAAAGATCTCTGTATTTAACATACAGAAATCAGTTGCATTTCTATATACAAATAATGAATCAATCCCATTATAACTGCACCAAAACCGTAAGATAACTAAGAACAAACCTAACCAAAGAGGTAAAAGATCTGTACAGTGAAAACTATAGAAAGATTATGAAAGAAACTGAAGACAACACAAAGAAATGGAGAAACATTCAACATCCATGGATTGGAAAAAATATTGTTAAAATTTCTATACTACCAAAAGCAATCCACACGTTCAATGCAGTCCCTAGCAAAATGACACTCACATTCTTCACAGAGCTAGAACAATCCTAAAATTTGTACAGAACCACAAAAGACCCCAAATAGCCAAAGTAATGTTGAAAAAGAAAAACAAAGCTGGAAACATCACAATTCCAGACTTCAAGCTGTATCACAAAGCTGTAATCATCAAGACAGAGTGGTACTGCACAAAGACACACACTGATCAATGGAACAAAATAGACAACCCAGAAATGGACCCACAAGTATACGGCCAACTAATCTTTGACAAAGCAGGAAAGAATATCTAATGGAATAAAGACAGTCCCTTCAGAAATGGTGCTGGGAAAACTAGACAGCAACATGAAGAATGAAACTAGACCATTTTCCTATACCATACACAAAAATAAATTTAAAATGTAAGAGAAGAAACAAACAAGAATCAAAATGCTACAGGAGAAAATAGGCAGCAACTTCGCACTGGCCATGTCTCCAGAGATAAGGGCAACAAAAGCAAACATGAAGTATTGGGACCTCATCGAGATAAAAAGTTTCTGTATAGCAAAGGAAACAATCAACAAAACTAGAAGGCAACCAAGGGAAAGGAATAAGATCTTTGCAAATTGAATATTGTATAAAGGGTTAGTATCCAAAATCTATGAAGAACTTCTCAAACTCCTTGAGTGAGCACATATTTCCAGGGTATTTGATTTTGACATTAGTGGCTGATACTCTTCTACACTTATGTTAATTGTTCTCTTCCTTTCTTCATTAATGGCCACATGGAATTTAAACCTGATTTTGCCCCTCCATCTGTCAATGCCATGTCCCTCAAATATACCTAGTTGGTCACAGGTCCTTTAAATTTTACCACCTAAATAAGTAGAAATCTATCCTTTTTTAATTCTCACTGCTACTTCTATTTTCAGATCCTCATTTATTGTCATCCTGTTTTTTACAACAGTATTCCAACCGGTTTCCCAATCTTCACGCTTACAAGCTAACAATTCAATCTACTGTTATCAATTCTATTGAGTAAAATCCCACGAGTGTTTAAAAGCTTTCTGTATAAACCCATGCTCCTTAGCATAATTACCCTTCACAATATAGATCTTGCTTACATCCCACCCTTTGTGCATGTCCACATTAGCTTTATTATCTCCATATTGAAAGTCTTATAGTTTCCCAGATTTACTGTGTCAATTTATACCTATTTCTTTTAAAATTCCTGTGTTCTTGGCAGTGAAAACTTTCTGTGTGGAAATACCTATTCATTCCTCTAGACCCAGCTTAGAAGAAGACACCTTTAGTACTACTTTGTGGATATAGCCTTGTTCCCCTCTTTTCTTAGGTCCATTCTTTTATTAAAGCTCTTATTTTCATTACTTGCTTGGAAGTCCATCGCCCCTATTAATCTATTAGCTCCTTGAGACCCAGATCAAAAGTTAATTATGGAATTAATGTATGGTCCAGGCTTTGATTTAAGAATTTGAAACTAAGGTAGAAGCATACTTTATTTATACTGTTTTAAGAAGATGATTTGTCGGGTTGCCTGGGTGGCTCAGCTGGTTAAGCATTTGATTCCTGATTTTCACTCAGGTTCATGGGATTGATCCTCATGTCAGGTTCTGCATTGACAGCATGGAGCATGCTTGGGATTCTTTCTCTCTCTCCCTCTCTGTCACTCTCTGTTCCTCCTCTGCCCACATTTGTATGTGTGCATGCACTCTCTCTCAATATAAATAAACAAACTTCAAAAAATATGTTAATTTTTTGTAAGTTAGTCACTTGTAATCCTAGTGTTTTAGTTTTATTCTTGATGTTATACATTACAGCATACGATTATATTACACCTGAGTCAAACAATTTGCTGAATTTTGATATGAATTAAAATAGCAAAGGTATGATTAAAAATTAAAAGCAAGATTTTCTATGTGTAATCCATACACAAATAAATGAGAGTTGACTATATAAATGAGCAAGCTCACTAGTAGGAACACCAATATTCCTGAAGAAGATGTAATTTGTATAAAAGAAAATTCTATTTTGTGTTGCTATTATTTACCTTCCTTTTATTTATTTTTTAACTATAATAACTCAAATATATAAAATAAGGTCACAGAAATAAGAATAATATTTCTTCATCCTGTATGTAACAGCCATATATGGAAAGGAAGAATAAAAGTGTCTATAGATTTAAATAACAAGGTTATATCTAGAAAATCCTAAGCAAGCTGCAGATACGCAAACTAGTGACTGGCAAATCTGAATTCAGGATCAATGTTTCAAAAATAAGTTTCATCTCTAATTTTGCAGAGAAACCAAAAATTTAAAGTAAAAAATTTTAAGTACAATTTACAACAGTATTCAAAAACATGGAACACTTAGTAATGAATCTAACACATACTTGGAAAAACTACACATTGCAAGCTACAAAAGCTAAAATAAATAAATGCACTGGGACATCAAAGAAAACCTAAATGGAGAGATATTCATTGGCCTTTTATGAGAAGTCTTATTATTGTTAAGAGAATCACTAACCAGCAACTGATCAAGCAATTTAATATGTTAACATGCATATTTCCAGAAGAATTTATTTTAGAACTTGCAGAGATTTACGTGGAAATTCAAAGGACCTAGAATAACTTTCAGGGCACCTGGGTGGCTCAGTTGGTTGAGCCTCCGACTTCCGCTCGGGTCGTGATCCCACAGTTTGTGGGTTTGAGCCCCACATCAGGCTCTGGTGCTGACAGCTCAGCGCTTGCTTGGAATTCT
The DNA here is from genome assembly GCF_007474595.2 of Lynx canadensis. Lineage (NCBI taxonomy): Eukaryota > Metazoa > Chordata > Mammalia > Carnivora > Felidae > Lynx > Lynx canadensis. Next base: position 49,979,487 of record NC_044308.2, read on the forward strand.
CTCTCCCTCTCTCCCTGCCCCTACCCCACTCATGCTCGCGCTCTCTCTCTCTCTCTCAAAATCAATAAACTTAAAAATATTAAAAAATAAAAAATACTACTCTGCAATAAACAGGAATTGCCACTGATGTAATCAACAACATTATGCTGAGCCAAAGAAGCCATAGTCAAAGAGTACTCACTGTATTACTCCATTTATATATAAAAAATATCAAGAACAGGTACAATTCATCCATAGTGATTGAAGGTTGCTCAGTGACTGCCCAAAACCTAGGGTTAGGGACAGATTATAAAGGGACAAGAGATAATGTTTTACAATGATGGAAATATCCTACATATTTTTTAAGTTGGTTACACAAGTGTGTGCATTTGACAAAATTCACTGAAGTGTACACTTAAATCATGTTTATTCTACTGTATATAATGTATATGCCCATCCTTGTGGTTTTCCTAAATTCACACTTTGTAAGTAGTCTCTTTTGTAAACAAACTTCTTTAATTCTCCTCTTTGGCAAAGCCATCTGTTTCCTGCCCAGACACTGATTAAAATAGTGGCTTATACATTTAGGCTAACGTTCTTCAGGTATCCTCTCATGTTTTTTACAAAAAACCTAGGTCAGTTTACTAGTTAGCTATATTTGTGAAAAAACTGAGACTCCTGAAAATAAGTATCTTTTTTTGTAATAAATAAAATAAAATAAAATAAAATAAAATAAAATAAAATAAGTATTGTTTGTGGAGTTCCCTCTAGCCTGAGTCTTCCAAACATCATTAATAATGTCCAAAGAACTTAATGTACAGGATGCATATTATAACACATAAAATTCTATAACTTCTTCAAATGATATGTCTTTCTCAAAAAAATAAGACATTTTACCAAAAAACGCAATTTAAAAAACATTTACCCATGTATTTAATCTAAAAACAGTCTCTCAGAACCATATCTTTCACTGTTGGTGGGAGTAAAAACTGGTTTAGCTACTCTGGAAAACACTGTTTCTCAAAAAATGAGAAACAAAATTACCCTGCGATTCAGTAATTCATAGCATTACAAGGAATTTATTCAAAGGATACAGGAGTGTTGATTTGTAGGGGCACATGTACCCCTGTGTTTATAGTAGCACTATCAACAATAGCCAAATTACAGAAAGAGTCCAAATGTCCATCAAATGATGGATAAAGAAGATGTGATATATACTTACAATGGAATACTACTCAGCGATGAAAAAGAATGAAATCTTGCCATTTGCAACAATGTGAATGGAACTGGAGGGTGTAATGCTAAGTGAATTAAGTCAGTCAGATATTGTATGATTTCATGCATGTGGAATTTGAGAAGCTTAACAGAAAACTGTAAGGAAAGGGAAGGGAAGGAAAATTAAGATACAAACAGAGAGGGAGGCAAACCATAAGAGACTCTTAAATACAGAAACTGAAGGTTGATGGGAGTGGGGAAAATGAGTGATGGGCATTGAGGAAGGCACTTGTTGACATGAGCACTGGGCATTATACGTAAGTGATGAATCACGGGAATCTACTCCTGAAGCCAAGACTACACTGTATGTTAGCTAACTTGACAATAAGTAATAATAATAATGATAATGATAATAATTAATAATGAAGAACCATATAAAACAATGGCATTTCTTGAGATGTCCCAAAATATATAGGTCATATTCTTTCATATATTTATACTCCCTGTATACTATTTATATATTAGGAGATCTTATCTTTTGCCAAATGTGAAACCTAAAATTAACAGTCACTTGTGTGGCTTAGAACTAAATGATTTGGTTTTCCCTATTTTTCTTCTTTTAGCACCCTGTAGTTTTATGTCTGAGATTTCTATCATCACAAAAACTCTCTATTCTACTAACAGGTTGTATGTTTCTCAAATACAATTTCCTCAAGTGTAAATCTATTAAGTCACTATCTGACATGCATATTATGTTAGTGACAAGCTTTTCTTCTTTCTTTCTAAACAGATAAGTGAGAGCAAGGTCTTATCTGAAAGAAACAGGAATCCATTTTGATAGCATTCAATTTTTAAACAGTATTTATGGAGCTCCTACTATATAACATGTACCGTGCTATGTGTAGGAGTATAGTTATTGACAAAAAAAAAAAAAAACCCTTTTTTGCTGATCTGAAGCTTACAACCTTTTGGGAGAGGAGATAGATATCAAACACATCACATAAAAGACATAAACTGTTCCTTGAAGGAAAAGCACTGCCACGATAAAAAAAGAACAGGGTGACCTAATGAAAACTACAGAGCAGGGGAAAGCTTCTTAGAAGAACAGTCCCATAAGCAGAGATCTAATGTATGGACAGGAGTTGGTGAGGAGGAATAGAAGTATGTCAAAGACATTCCAGGTAACGAGAACAACAAGTTTAAAGCACTGACACTACAAAGTAGAATCAGGACATTCAAGGAAACAAAAAAGGTCAAACAAAAAAAATGGTGGGCAGTGGAGTTAAGGGAGAAAAAGGGAGTATGAGAGGCTGGAAGGGAGCCTGGGCCCTCTAGGTCATGTTCAGCATATGAAACTTTAATTCTAAGTACAATGGAGTGCTATTATTTGCAGAGAATAACCCTGGAAACACTAGAAGTCAATTGAGTAACTATCAAAATTGACAAGAGAGCTTAGTAAGGTGGCCAGTAACATGCAAAGTGCTAAAAAAAAAAAAATCAATAGTTTTTTCACAATAGAAAAAATACTATACTTAGAAAGAGGATGGGTTCTGACAAGTTGTTCATAATTCCATTAGCATAAATGCAAAATGACTAATAGAAATTTAAGCTTATGTCCCTTAGATGTATTTCCACCAAACAACTTGTGAATTAAGAATCAAAGCTGTTGGGGCGCCTGGGTGGCTCAGTTGGTTAAGCATCCGACTTCAGCTCAGGTCATGATCTCGCGGTCCGTGAGTTCGAGCCCCGCGTCGGGCTCTGGGCTGATGGCTCAGAGCCTGGAGCCTGCTTCCGATTCTGTGTTTCCCTCTCTCTCTGCCCCTCCCCCATTAATACTCTGTCTCTGTCTCAAAAATAAATAAACATTAGAAAAAAAAGCTGTTTAATGCTAAGTGCAGTAAGTCAGTCAGAGAAAGACAAATACCATATGGTTTTATTCATATGTGGAATTTAAGAGGGAATTTAAGAAACAAAACAAATGAAAAAAGAAAACAGAGACAAACAAAAACAATAGACTCTTAAATATAGGGAACAAAGTGGTGGTTACCAGAGGCGAGGTGGATGGGGGGTGGGTTAAATAGGCGATGGGGATTAAGAAAATACGTATCATGATGAGCACTGAGTAGTGTACTGAATTGTGGAATCACTATATTGTACAGCAGAAACTAACAATGTATGCTAATTACACTGGAATTAAAAAAAATAATGAAAAAAAAGCTATTTAAACAGATACAGTCTTCTAAACATTTTCCCAGGTTTTTTTTTTTACAAGGATGATTTTCATCTATATTGAAAAAATTTTAAGCAAATGCCCACCCCCTTTGATGGTTTTTGCCAGGTTCTACTGTAATAGCTAGGTTACCTATAACAGCTTCCTTGCTGCCTTTCATTTTGATGTTGTGCCCATCTGGATGGGCCTTTTGCCTACCCAACCTGTGGCCAAAGTTTGTTTCATGAGCAGGAATCTACTATGCTTCACCTTCTTTTGAATCAATTTTTGATTAATGGATAACCAAATTGATATAAATGTTCCAGCCACACCTTTAGTATGTTTCCATTTCACTAATCACTTTTATTGATTCCTTTTTTTTTTCATTTAAGGAAAAGAATTTAGTGATTCATCACTTACATAAAACATTCAATGATCATCACAAGTGCCCTTCTTAATACCCATCATTCATTTAGTTCATCCTCTCACCCACCTTCTTCCATCAACTCTGTTTTCTATTGTTAAGTCCCTTATGGTTCATTGCCCTCATTTTTTGTCTTTCCATATGTACTTATTTTTTAAGCGTATTTATTCAGAGAGAGACAGAGAGAACATGAGTAGGGGAAGGGCAGAGAGAGAGGAGAGACAGTATCCCAAGCAGGTTCCCCACTGTCAGCATGAAGCTTGACTCAGGGCTCAATCTCACAAGGCACAAGATCAAGACGTAGGCCAAAATCAAATGACTAAGCCACCCAGGTGGCCCTGTTGTGTTTGTTAAATTCCACATGAGTGAAATCATATGATATTTGTCTTTCTCTGACTTATTACACTTACTATAATACACTCTAGCTCCATCCACATCATTGGCAAATGCCAAGATTTCATTCTTTTTATAGCTGAGTAATATTCCAGTGTACATATACTACATCTTCTTTATCCAGTCATTAGTTGGTGGACATTTGGGCTCTCTCCATTGTTTGGATCTTGTTAATAAATTTCCTTTTAAATAACTTTTTAATTTGTCCTACTCATTTAGAGAGAGACAGAGACAGTGCAAACTAGGGAGGGTCAGAGAGAGAGAGAGAGAGAGAGAGAGAGAGAGAATGAATATCCCAGGCAGGCTGACAGAGTCAGTGTAGAGCCGGATATGGAGCTCTAACTCACAAAACCATAAGATCATGACCTGAGCTGAAATCAAGAGTCAGAAGCTTAACCAACTGAACCACTCAGATAGCCTGCCTATTGTTGATAATGCTGTTATAAACATGAGGGTGCATGTACCCCTTTCAGTGAGTATTTTTGTATTGCTTGGGTAAATACATAGTCGTGCAATTGCTGGATCATACGAGAGTTCTATTTTTAACTTTTTGAGTAACTTCCATACTGCTTTCCAGAGTGCACCAGTTTGCATTCCCACCAACAGTGTAGGACAGTTCCCCTTTCTCCATATACTCATCAACATCTGTTGTTCCCTGTGTTAGATTTGTCATTCTGACGGTCAGGTGGATCTCATTGTAGTTTTGAATTGTTTCCCTGATAATGAATGATACTGAGCCTCTTTTTATATTCCTGTTAGCTATCTGGATGTCTTCTTTGGAGAAGTGTCTATCCATGTCTTCAGCCCATTTCTTCACTGGATTATTTTTGGGGTATTGAATTTGATAAGTTCTTTATAGATTTTGGATACTAACCCTTTATCAGACATGTCATTTGCAAGTATCTTCTCCCATTCTGTAGGCTTTTAGTTTTGTTCATAGTTTTCTTCACTGTGCACAAGCTTTCTATCTTGATGAGGTCTCAGTTCACATTTGCTTTTGTTTCCCTTGCCTACACTGACCTGTCTAGCAGTAAGTTATTACTGTTGAGATCAAAGAGGCTGCTGCCTATTTTCTCCTCCAGGTTTTGATGGGTTCCTGTGTCACATTTAGGTCATTCATCCATTTTGATTTTATTTTTGTGTATGGTGTAAAACAGTGGTTCTACTTTCATTCTTTCTGCATGTTGCTGCCCAGTTTTCAGCCCAGTCTCCAACATCATTTGTTCAAGAGACTGTCTTTTTTCCACTGGATATTCTTCCCTGCTTTGTTGAAGATGAGTTGGCCATATAGTTATAGGTCCATTTCTGGGTTTTCTATTCTGTTCCATTGATCTATGTGTTTATTTTTGTGCCAGTACCATACTATCTTAATGAAATTACAACTTAATATAGCTTGAAGTCTGGAATCGTGTTGCCTCCAGCTTTGCTTTTCTTTTTCAGGATTCCTTTGGCTATTCAGGGTCTCCTGTGGTTCCACACAAATTTTAGGATTGTTTGTTCTAGCTCTGTTTAAAATATTAGTGGTATTTTGAAAGGGATTGCGGTAAGTGTGTAGATTGCTTTGGGTAGTATAGACATTTTAACAATGTTTATTCTTCAAATCCATGATCAATGTTGATTGCTTAGGCTCTTGCTGTGTCGCAAGATTTATTCATGTCCTTCAAATGTTTGGCTTGGCAATTTATTCCATATGCACATATTTTATTTATTTTCTCTTAAATTTCCAATTTAAACCTAGAACTATACTTTCTGAATTTCTTAATGTTTTGGCACTCTCACTGTTGTTGAATATAATAGACATGTTGAGATTATAGTATTCAAGAACTACCTCAAAAATAGCTAAGCACAGAAAGCAAGCCATAGCCTGAGCTGCCCAAGAGCAAAACGTGAACAAAAATTCTATTTGATGGTAATGGGCAGTGACATACTTTTGCTGTACAGTATATGCAAGATGGAAGTTGAAAACTCTTGAACAAAGAAGCATCTGTACTGTTTTATTAATTATATATTAATTGTATATGTTGTGTGTGTATATATACACACACAACGTTGTGTACACATATATACATGTATGTATACACATACATATATATACACATATACACACACACCCACACAATGTTTGTTTGTGTATGAGACAGAGAATGTGTGCATACATGAGAGGGGGAGAGCAGAGGGGGAGAGAAAGTAGTGCAGGGGAGAGACAATCCCAAGCAGGCTCTGCGCTGTCAGCACAGAGCCCATGCAGGGCTCAGTCTTGAGTCATGAGATTTTCACCTGAGCCAAAATGAAGTCGGATGCTTAACCAACTGAGCCACCCAGGCACCCCTTGTTTTGTATTAATAAGATTTTTAACAAGAATGTGATTATGTTTAGTGTGTAATTTATAAATTATTTGTTCTTAAATGTGTAACAATAGGGGTGCCTGGGTGGCTCAATAGGTTGAGTGTCCGGCTTCATCTTGGGTCATGATCTCACGGTCTGTGAGTTTGAGGCCCACATCGGGCCCTCTGCTGATGGCTCAGAGCCTGGAGCCTGCTTTGGATTCTGTGTCCCTCTCTCACTCTGCTCCTCCCCCACTCATGCGCGCGCTCTCTCTCTCTCTCTCAAGAATAAATAAAATTAAAAAAAATTTTTTAAATGTGTAACAATTGTATGCATATATTTAGAATATTTCTGGAGGCATGTACAAAAAATAAACAGGCACTATGTGCCAGCTACTACTATTGTTTATCCCACTTTCTCACTTAATTCTCACTGTATCAGGTGATAACCATCTTACAGATGAAACAATTGAAGGGTAAACATTAAGTCCAAGGCCACACAGTGAATAAATGATAGACTGAAAACAGTAATAGATGTTCCAGAAGTGCAAAGTGCTCTAACAGTAAGGTTTAAAGATGATTTAGACCCATTGGGGAAAAAAAAGGAAAACAAAAAAACCTAGAGATAGAGGGTGTTAGTTTCCTATTGGCCGCTATAACAAACTACCACAAATGTAGTGGCTTAAAATGTGAAGCTTATTATCGTCACATTCTGGTAAGAAGTCCCAAAACAAAGGCATCAGCAGAGCTTTGTTCCTACTGGTGGCCTTAGGGGAGAATCCATTTCTTTGCCTTTTCCAGATTCTAGGGGCTCAAGTCGTCTGCATTCCTTAGCTTGTGGCCCCTTTTGTTGCATCACTTAGACCTCTGCTGCTGTCCATCACATCTCTTTCCGTAACCCTTCTACTTCTCTTGTAAAAAAAATATTATAATTACGTAATTATGGATAACCCAGAATAATCTCCCCATTTAAGGATCATGTCTACAGTGTTCCTTTTGCCAAATGGAGTAATATATTCACAGATTTCAGGAATTAAGATGTGGAGGTTATTTGTAGGGCTGTTATTCTATCACAGAGAGAAAGAAAGAAGAAAATCAAAAAATGTGGCATAATTTTATGTTATCTAGAGATCTCTTCTCTCACCTGTCCAGGGAACATAGGTTGGAAAGTTGAAATCAAACTCAATGATTTGGATTGTTCAATGTATGCTTTCTTTAGATTTTCTCCTCATGCTTTATCTAGTTGGATTTGAAAAGGGATTATTTAGGCAATTATTTTAAACTCAGAGTAGAATTTAAAACACTGCTGTGTAAAAGATTAGAGAGTTAATGAATTAAGTGGCAACTGAAAAACCTATTAAACATAATGTAAACTTGTCTAATTTAGATGCAATGGAAAGACGTGGGGGGAGATTCCTGAGTCCACAGACCTCAGTGGAGACCTGAGGTCTCCTCAGTGGAGACCAAGAGACCTTTCTCACTAATAGCCAGGGAAATGTCAGCTTTATGGAACTGGTCTAAAAGGTCAGAGGACATGATGAGAGAAATTGATATAAAAGCAGGACTCTGGTTTTGACAAAAAGACCCTTAATAAGATAGTGAAGGTGGTAAAATATGACACGATGTTTTAAAGGGAGAGAGGTTTTGAAATATCCTTACTAGGGTATCTTCTAGCATGGGGCCACAATAGTTCAAATATCTCTGATTGCAAAGGCTGGCCCAGGTGATCTGTCTTTTGGTTTGTTCATCCATTAATTCATAATGGCAGATGCCAAGGGAGTTGGGTCCCTAAATTATGCAACTACAGGGGATAAGGCCTACAATGAACAAAACAGAAATGGATGCATGTCTACCTTTCTAAAGAAATTATCAAGTATTATAGTTAAGCCCTTATCTAGGAGCACCTTAGTCCATAGATTGTAATCATAGCAGATTACATGAGGGGGAAAAAAAATAAAACACATCTTTAGCAGTAGACATTTGTCATTCTCTCTCTCTCTCTCTTACACACACAGATTCACATGTAACACCGTGACTCTATCAAATGTCATTTCCTAATAACTCGAGGGCAAGGCAGAATGGAAATGAGAATTTTAGATGACCAACATAAAATCTGTTTTTCAACAAAATCACAAATCCATCTATGGCATGGACATGGAGCTGCTTGGAAAAAACAATTTGCTTGCTAATTTACAAAAGGCCTACTGTATCTAGTATAAAACAAAACATAAAAATACCAAAACAAAGGAAAACTTTGAACTTCTAAAAATATTGAGGTGTTTATTCCCATCGTAAGAAAAATGGTGGCAGTGTTATTAATTCTCCCAGTTCTCTAAATATTAATAATAAAATCAGTCCACTGCAGTCTCTCTGGACAAAACCGATGGCCTCAAAAGGCCTTGTGCCACTGTCCAGCCAGGTGTGTGTGCCAGGTAGCAAATCATGGCTTTATGACCAAGGCTAGCTTACACCTCCATCCTGCACCCAAATTGACCAGCTTATTTTTATTATTCAACTTATAGAATGATACTGAGATTAAATATAGACCAAACAACTATTTATAACAACCCACTGAGAGTGGACCAAATGAGCTCTTTAATTGTGGGGCTGTCCTGTTACCCTCAATGGCTTTTCTTAGCCCATCTCAGACTGATGCATCATAGTCCAATCTAACTGTGCAGATGTGGGGAGTTTTCACATTGAAAAAGGGTTCCCACTGATGTGAACACTTAAATTCTTATAAAAATATAATTTTATCTTTAAAATCTATACAAAAACTACCAGAGATATAACTAGTGAGGCATATTTGAAAACATGGAATTATTAATGACCAGCTTGTAATGAGCATTTTCTGTGAGCTATACATTGTATGAAATGTTTACCTATGTTGACTCATTTAGTAAAAGAGAATGAGATAAAAATGGGACTTATTCCCCGATACTGGTGAAAAATAGTTTTACAGAAATTAGGTAACTTGCCCATGGTTACACTGATAAGAAACTATTTAGCTAAAATTGAAACCTAGACATCAGAATCTTATACCAGATGTAAAGTTCAGGATTCTCACTGTTCAATCAAAAAATAAGATGAATGACTCTCTATCTTAGTAAGTTAGTCTTGAAACACAAATAAGTGTAAGTCATTGATATCCAGGAGTGATCATCAGCTTATCACAGTTTTTAAGACCCAAGAAAGTGCCATAAATCTTTGCCACTTGATACACGGGAAAAAGAAGTTGTACTCACGGTTACGAGGGTTTTTCAACATCCTTTTTTCTTGGCATTTAACCTAAGTTTCTATAGTCTTGCTTTCCATCTAGCTAGCACTTCCATGGAGTTGAATCTCAAAGCTCTACCAGTGTTAAACTGTCACCTAAGGTCTAGCTCCTCACTCCTACTGGTCCACCCAATATTTCTGTTTAACCATCCATTTTATATTTTCTCCAAGCTGAAGATGCTTAAAGCTAAAGGTATCGATTACTCTGAGAAAGTAGTCTCTATGATATCTGTTTATCAATATTACAAAAGTCTTTTAATTGTCTGATATCTAGAATATATTATATATAACTCCTATCTGATTTTATATAAAAATATTTTTAACTTACTGTTCAGATGCCTCCTCTGGCTCCTGATTCCCTAAAACTGGCGGGACAAATTATGCAAATGATTTAATAGCCAAAGCACGAGGAAGGTATACATGGCTCTTCTGCATCCAGTATCATTTGGACACTTTCTCCAGTGCACCACTGCCACAATGGTGAGTCAACATATTCTTTGGATAATTGGAGTTATAAAAGTAGGTTAGAAAACACAAACCAAAACCCCATGCTTCTTAGCTGATATTTAAGGTCCTTCTCAACCTAGCACTTTCCTATCTTCAAAATCCTTAATGTCCCATAAAAATCCCTTGTGAACCTTATTCATCTACCACACTCAATCACTAATTTCCACGTCATTACCCATGCCCATATAGCCTTAAATAATAAGAAATCATTTATGTTTATTTTGGCTTCAAGACCACCTAGTTTTTCTTTCCTGCTTCCTATGGTTCCCCCTAACTCACACGGCTGTCTTATCCCATCAATGATCTTCTTACATGATCAATATAACATGCACAAGGAGAGAGATGGCCTCATGCTTCTGCATCCTCTAATTAGAATGACCCATTGAATAAACAGTGCCTTTGGACCTCCAGTGCACTCAGTAAATGTGTCGATTTCACTTTGAAATTTTATAGTTCTGCTCCTTTAGTTTTCCCTTCTCTATTCATATATATGAACGTATATATTCATATATGTTCATATATTCATAAATATTCATATATATTCATATATGTTCATACATATTCATGTATATATTCATGTATACATGAACATATATATTCATTTATATTCACATATGTGTGTGTGTGTGTGTGTGTGTGTGTGTGTGTGTGTGTTTACTGTGTTCCTTCTGCCTGGACCAGTGGTTTCAATAGAATTTGGATACTAGAGAAACTTGGGAATTATTATATCAGAATATTTATTAGTTAATTATACTGTAGGCAGCTCAATAGTGAGCGTGAAATAGCTGAAGTATAAGTAAGTCACACTTCCATTAGGGAGATGTCTAATGGTGAGTTGCAGGAAACGTCAAGTTTCTAAGCAGTAATAAATAAGATCTGTTTTCAACTTTGACTCCAAGAAGTTGGCCCTTCTGGCCAACATAGTGAAATAAACCCTGCCCATGCCCCAGCTTGCAATAATAGAAGACGACGACTTATCTCAGTTGAGACAAATATCTAGCTAATAAAAGCAGACAATTACACTGCAAGACACAATGAAAGGTAAGTCTGTCAGTATTTGCTATGTCTTCACTCAAACATCAATTTTTGTTTAATGAGACAGACCTGAATTCTATTTACTATAACTTCATCAAAGGAGTAAAAGAACAGATTTCTGTCCTACCCAAGTTTCTCCTCATTGTTGAAATAAAAAAATGGGCCCCCAGGTCCCTCTCTTCCATGTTCCTTTGTCTTTCTGGAGATGGGTTCTACTTTGGTTTCTCAAGATATGTTTTCAAGAGGCAAATAATCAAGTCTAGTGAAATATGCCAAGTAGGAAACTGGTATAAACAATTACTTTTCCGAGCTTGATTCTAAGCATTTTCTAAGGCAGAAGCCCAGAAAAGTAGAGCTACAGAGATGAGGTATACTGCCTAATTTTTTTAATGTTTGTTTATTTTTGAGAGAGAGAGAGAGAGAGAGAGAGAGAGAGAGAGAGAGAGAGAGGGCATGAGCAGGAGAGGGCCAGAGAGAGAGGGAGACAGAATCTGAAGCAGCATCCAAGCTCTGAGCTGTCAGCACAGAGCCCAATGCGGGGCTCAAACCCACAAACCTCGCAATCATGACCTGAGCCAAAGTTGGATGCTTAATTGACTGAGCCATCCAGGCACCCCTTATACTGCCTAATTTAAATCTTTAACCAATAGCGTACTGTGAGCTACATGATGATAGGTGTGCTAGTCATCCCAGAGAAACTCTCTCGTTGCCAACTGGGGCACTCAAGTCCCCCAGTTCCCGTTAGGTGGCCAACTAATCCTGGTGTGCTCAGGACTTTCCCAGGTTTAGCCTGTGAAACCCCTCAGTCACAGGAAAGCCTACCACTGGCCACCAAGAGCAAAGTTTTATTTTCTATACTGTATCATAATACAGTTACTTTTATGTGTGCTAAGTCCAAGAGCTGAGAGCTATGAGCTAATTATGATCATAATCCATATTTCAAATGAGACATTATGTTTCACAGGTTAAATGACTTGTCCAAGTTCACCCAGCTAATATATGATAGAGTTGACTTAAAACTTAGCCTTCTAATTCCAAATTATCTGTATTTGCCATTATAACACGTGGTTTGTCTGTCTTCTTCAGAGATTATATAGAATATTCTGCTGCTTAGGTCCCACTGACCAAGTGGAAGAAGTGAAGATATCATCTGTCCTCACTTCATGTTTTGTCTCTAGTTTGTGTCCTGTGAATTGTTTGTACCCAGTTGGCAAGAGAGAATTTCAAAACTATTTCCCAAAGAAACAGCTCAACTTCACATAGCTTTTTGTTTCTCCTTAAAAGTTAGTCATTCGGCACAATACAAATACAAATACACACACACACACTCAGAGATGCGCGCGCACACACACACACACACACACACACACACACCAGAATTCCTTTCCCCTGATGTTCAAGTTCTCACAACTGAATTTGAATTGACATGTCAGGTTCTTTGTTCCCTTATGATAAAGCTTCTCACAAGAACTCCACTGTCCTTCCTGAATTCTGCGGCCCATCAATTTCATGACTGCTAACCCAGCCATCCATAAAATAGGTCTTGATCTAAACTCCAATTGTGATACTGTCCAAGTACTCTCTTCAGATTCTGCATCATTCGGAGACATATACACGAGAGAGAGTTTTCACAGACCTCAGGACATAGAACAAATCAGAGTCTCCACCCTGACCCAGATAGGAAACTGTTATGTGCTAATCCAAGATTTTATTCACTAGATAGCTTTGGTACTTCCCACACTTGATAAAAATAAATTCATCTTATTGTTATGCTTTGGGAATTTTCTGAAACATCAGTTTTTGTAGTTGCCACTATGACTCTGGAACCACCAAGTCAAGGATTGTTTCCTGAAGGGATCTTTGTATGTAAAGATTATGTGGCAGATGGTATCATCTTGCGTGAAAAAAAATCGATTCAGATTGTTCCCAGCAGTGATGGCTTTTACCAATCTCATGCTTTGGCCTTTCCTACCTGCGACCTTAGAAACTGAACATCAAGATAATGAGCAAGAGTTATAGTGATGTTTATCATGGTTGACAGAGTTATGCAGAAGTACTCAAAGCAAAAGAGGTGTCTGCTATGCCTGAGTGCACTTGCTCATGGACACTAATGTCTTTCTAAAAATTAAGTTTCTCGTACTTTTGGCAGATGACTCTACTCTAGTTAATGAAAAGTACTATCTTTTGAAAATGAATTCACAGCTTCCTTCTTCTTATTGTCATGATCCAGTAGTTATTGTTCAACTGCTGTGTTCCTCAGCACCTGAGTCATTTTCGCAAGATGCAGGTATTCAAAATTATAGATGTATCATTCAAAAGGTTAATATATTTAATATCTTTAGTCAGGCATTCAAAGTTTCAGCTTACTTGTCTAAATATACCTTCCATTTCCCCCTAACATACTGACACATTATTCTCCAACATAGTTTCTTGCCTGTGACACTATTCAAGTTTTTATACTGCTTCCTGCTTTTACATAACAACGTATCAAAATTCTACCCAAACTTCAAATTTCAATTCAATGTCATCTCCTCCATAAAGTCTGCCTTGGTAATTCCAAATCAGAAATCTCTTCCTCTCTTAAGTTTCCACAGCACTCCATCCACCAGAAAGTAAATCACCCTGTACTGCAGCTGAGATAACTGTAAAGAGCAGAAATAAGATTCTGATGCTTTCATAGCAGTTGATTTTTTTAAATTATTCCAAGTACAGAGGATGTCACATTATAAGTACAGGTAAATATATGAAGTATCAGTCTATGTTCTTCAAATTATGAGTAACAGGTAGTTTTGAAGAGCATTTCATTGTAGGTACACGTGGGTATGGTTGATCATAAAAAATGGCCTCGGTTCTCATTCCTCCGATTAAGAGTTAGGGTCTGTGTCCATGTTCCTTGAATATGGATTTATGAATTGTTTTGAACAATAAAATGTAGCTAAAATGATGGTTGTCAGTTATTGCCTTGGCTTCAAGTGGTCTTGTAAGCTTCTAGTTGTTTCCCTTAGAATCTTGTTTCTGCCTTATGAACAAACTTGGTCTGTTCAGCTAGACAACGAGTAGCACATAGTCCAATTCCCTCTATTGCCCAGCCAGTAGCCAAACACCCACAGACATGTGAGAAGTAGCCCCTATCCAGCTGACCATACATGTGTTAAGCGAAGGCAGACAAGATCTGTGGATTCATTGTTTTAAGTCACTGAGTTTAGGATGGTTTGTTACACAGCAATATCTATCCGATGCAGTGATCTCATTGGGATATAACATTAGTATGAGATGTAATAGAATCTTCAGATTAGAAGAAGCTTTAAAGAATCACACATCTGATATGTAAATTTCCTTTGCAAATTTCAAACAAGTAATCACTCAAGCTATTTAAATAGCTCTAGAAATGGGGAACTTAGTTTTCACAAAGAAAGGTCTTACTTTGCAAATTTCTCCTTATATTGAGCACAAGTCTGCCTAGTGTATTTTGCCCCATGGAAAACTCAGGACAATTTAATACCCCTTCCACACCTACTTTCTTAAATACTTGACAGCCTGTAACATACTTTTACCTAAACCTTCTCTTTTCCAGATTCAGCAACCTCAAAATCTTTGGTGTTTTTTCCTATGGTACGATTCAGGACCCTTCTTCAATCTGCTTATTTGTTTTTATTTTATCTTTCTCTTTTGTCTACATCTGTTAAATTATTGTTCCCTAACCCAAGTCCAGAGGTCCTGATAGGTAGCAGCATTCTATACACAGCAGAACTTCTGGTCCTACTCTCTTACCTCTGTAAGGCTGTTTTCCTTGTCAGACTATCACCAGAATCTTATGTGATTCATCACCAGATGCAATGAATATTGTGAATCTTTTCATGTGTTGACATTAAACATCATTTTCCTTTCTTCTACAGACTCTAAAACTTCCATTTATCCATAATTGTGTTAGGGTGGTTCAGAAACGTTCCAGTTTTTTTTTTCTTTCAGACACGTGGTAGAATTGCACCTCAACCTTCCCTTTAAACATGGTTATTTGCTCTGTCCATTGCAATATAAGCAGAAGGGAGGCAGGTCACATCTGTACGTTAAGTCTTAAGAGTTTGACCCCTGTTTGTCACATTCTCATTTCTCTGCAGTGCAACCATGAAAGCATGCATTCAAACAAAACTCTACCAGCCTAGTACATCCAGCAGCTATAAAGAGAAAAGTGTCTCCTCCTCCCCTGTATTTATAGGCATTGAAAATGTAGAATGGGTGAGAAATAACCCTTTATTTAATTAATACACAGAGATTTGGTAGATGTTACTATATCATAACCAAGCTTATCCTGGTTGGTACAGTACTTATATTTCTGGTTAGATTCAGATGTTTGTGGTATACTAAGATCTTTTGGGTATTAATTGCATCATCTTAATACACTAGTTATTTTGCCCAGCCTTATGTTACCCTGAAAGCCTACAATGAGATCCTTTATATTTCTATCTTGTTTAATTAAAAGTAATCTGTCTACAGGCAATTCCTGAAGCACTCCATAAGAGCTTCCCTGGATACAAAATTATTTACAAATTATCATACTTTGGGTCTAATCGTTAAACTCATTATTAATTCATCTAGGTGGTATTATTTTAGTGTATATTCAGAAAATCCTTAGCAAATGCCTTTCTAGGATCTAGGTAGAAATATATCTACAACACTTAGTTGATATACCTACTGAAAAGTCTTTTAATACCAATACATAATGACACATTGAATTGAAAACAAAATATGTTATTCCAAAGAACTAAACCAGAAACAAGCATAATTTATTTGCAAATTACATCAATTTGGCCAAATGGTGAAGCATCCAGGCTATGGAGCCAAGTAGATAGACACAGTTCAACCCTCAGCTCTAAAACTTAGTTACTGACGGACTTTCACCATATGTCAATGTCTCTAAGCCTCATCATTTATGATGCATGAAAAATGGAACAACTGTAACATTTAGTTTACAAGGTTGTGATAAGTATTACAGGAGGTAATGCACAAGAAACCTTAGATGCAGGCCTGTTATACTGTAACATTTCAAAAGGTATTATTTATTATGTTTTTATAATCATTATGAATTTAAGATAGTATCCTATTTTTTAAATAACATCGACAATGTTTATTTTTACCTCTCTACTTTGTACTGTTTCTAAATGCTAAGGAAAACTATGATTTGCCTGAGAGGCTCAATCGGTTAAGCATCCGACTTCAACTCAGGTCATGATCTCAGCCAGGCTCTGTGTTGACAGCTTGGAACCTAGAGCCTGCTTCAGATTCTGTATCTCCCTGTCTCTCTGACCCTCCCCTGCTTGTGCCAGCACTCACTCGCTCTCTCTCAAAAATAAACATTAAAAAAAAAAATAACTAAGGAGACTGAAAAACAGTAGCTGAGCATTATGGCATGGTTCTGACAGCAAGCTATTATTTAATAAAGCATTGTAGATTAAACAAACTTGTTATCTTTTCTTTGTAATTTTTTAATGTTTGTTTATTTTGGAGAGAGAGAGAGAGAGCGAGAGATACAGAGAGAGCGAGCAAGCGAGAGCACACAAGTCGGGGAGGGGAACAGAGAGAGAGAGAGAGATACAGTATCCAAAGCAGGCTCCAGGCTCCAAGCTGTCAGCACTGAGCCCGACACGGAGCTCAAACTCACGAACCATGAGATCATGACCTGAGTCATGATCATTTATCAAAATTAAATGAATTAAGTAAAAACATACTCAATATATTCTTTATTGGGAAATACAATAATCAAGCTCAGTGCTTCTCTTTTCCTAAGGTGCTTTATATATGTTAGATACACTCAATAGCCATATCAATTATATTTTGGAAAGAACGAGCAGGTTTAGGAACCATGATGTTCATTATAATTTTCATCTCATCTAGTAGGGTTATTTTCAATTTTTTTTTTTTTTACTAAAAATGGTGATTTTCTAACACAAGGGATTATTCTCAATATAACAGATATTTTCCATAGTTACTGAACTGGCACTCTTTTAAGACTGACTACTTGAATATTATCTTTATAAAGGATCTCCATGATTTTAATTTGCTACTCCTCAAACACATAAAATATCTGGAAGGCATTCAAGAATTAAAGTTGGTTCTGTATGGTGTATCCCTAAAGATTTATTGGTTTTCTAATAAACTTAAGCCAAGCCAGAGACTTTGAAGTCAAAATTAAAGATTTGTTTTAAAGAACAGTAAATTAATAACATGTAAATGTTCAATAAGCAAAATGAACACAGAAGGCTTCAGAAAAATGTGCTTCTACAAAGCCTTCCTTTCCCCCCAACAAATTTGCTCTCCTCTAGTTTAACTAGGAATTTTATTTTTCTGAGACTGGACTGTCCTCAGTAGCTGCTACATTACATTGAAGGATCCTCACATGATGTTTAGAATCCAAAGAAAGTATGGCAAACAATGGCTTGAGACATGTTTTTTCGAGGTGCAGCTCAGAATAGTGACATAAATCTTTGATAAGAATCACGAAGATGAGAAGACAGAAGTAGCACCATATCTAAGCTTATGTTGGATGCCTTAATTGTTCCAGCAGAGCAAACATGTGGCCTCAGGAGCTGGGAGTAGAACACAACTTCTATCACTCAATTTGGGATTCCTTTAAAGTGCATCTCAAATACTATGAAGTTCGTGATCTCAGAAACTAAGGAAAGGCACAGACTCCTTGTTGGGTGTATTTTCAACTGGCGGTCACTTAAAGATAAAAGGAAAATCAGGCCATTTCTGAGAAGCCAACCAGGGCTGTGCGCAACTACATAAGGCTCCGGTGCAATGAACTAGCTAAAGAAAAGTTGTCAGAGTTCATGGTGGCTGTGGTTTCCTTCTCTGAAATGAAGACATTATCTGTATCGTGGGTTGATACACAAGAGGGGTCATATGTGTACTCTAAATCTAAAACATACACCTATCTTTAAGGGTAAGAATAGCCTTGTGGCACCTGGGTGGCTCAGTTGATTAAGCATCGGAATTCAGCTCAGGTTCATCATAGGATTCATGTGTCTGAGCTCCGTGTCGGGTTCTCTGCTTCAGGAGTCTGCTTCAGGTCCTCTGTCTCCCTTTTTCTCTGCCCATCCCCTGCTCATTCTCTCTCTCTCTCAAAAATAAATTAAAAGCATTAAAATTTTTTAAAGAATAAGGGGGAATTATACAATGAGTAAAATTTGTGGTTGTCCTTGTCTGCAACTGAGGATGATCCTGAGGTATTCTTTTATTATTGTTATTATTCTTAAATATTAAATAGTGAAAGTAAAAATGGATTTGGAAAATTTTTTTTTATGTAAAGCCATTTAAGCACATAAAAAGGCTTCTATGATGATACAAATCAGGTTTCTTGTAGGTGTGTAAAGATGGAAGAATCTGTTCAACAATCTCATTGGGGATTGGGAGTAGGGGGTCTTATACAGTATCCCTGGATTGACTGTGTCTAATACTCAAATGTCCTTTCTGTTTTGCAGTCTATTACTAAGTAAGATAGAATGTTAAGGCACAAACTCAGATGATGAAAAAGCTGTCAATTTCTAACTCTGTCAACTATAAGCTATTAGTTGTTTGAGCTTAACAGCTTCATTTTCTTAATCTTTTCATTGAGTACTACAAATTCTCTGCTACTGTATAGGAAAACCAATATTCCTAAAGAAAATGACTGATTTAGATTGTAGATCCATAGATCCCACGTCCAGGTCTGTGTTCCATGGTTGCCAAAGGGTCCTTGGTTGTGGTCCTGGGGTCTCATAGGTCTACACATTGAAAGAGTCAGCCTAGCACCTGGTTTCTGTGGCTGGTGTCAAAATGTACTCTATTGACCACATGATTTTCTAAATGGATAAAAGATCAACAGAAAAGATGCTTCCTGAGTAATTTACAGGAAGCATTCCTGGAAGCATGCAGTTGACCCTGAACTAGAGAACTTATTGCTGGTAGTAGGCCAAAATTAGATAAGGAATTTTTGGGAGAGAAGCAGAGGGAGAAGATGGCATAGGAAGCCAATGCCAGCTTAGCAATCAATTCTTAACACAAGGGTTTTCAAAAGTTGGTGGCCTTATTGCTGCCACCTTTCTCAATTAAGAGGTTCTTTATTTAGGCCAACCCTTTGTATTAAAAGATATAAAGTGTTTGCAGGAGGACTGTAGGCAGAGTGCTGAGGTCTAGTGGGTCTGGTACCATCAAGGGTCTATGAAAGGGCTGAGACTTGCCCTAGCCTCACAATAGATTCTTTTCTGGCTGATATAACTATCCTGTGACTTGAGTGCATCTGACATCAGCTAAAAGATGCCAGGTTTTATTCAACCTTTAATGGATTAAGCAAGACAACTCCTTTTATTACTTTTATAAAGAGCAAGGTGAAAAGGGTCATTCAATTATTAATTACAAAAGGTGTCTTTCTTGAAGTAATAATGGAACTGATTAAAGGGAAATTTTAATACACTGTGAATTTATATCTAGGGTATTCTAAGGTGCTAGGGTTTTCAGATGCGAGAATAAAAAGGTAAATTTTATATCTAAGCATGAATAGAGTAATATTTTTATGGATTCATTCAACACAATCTTCACATGTTTCTCCCAAGTACAGAAACAAGGATTCAAGATCAAAAGCAAATTGGCCTCTGATCAGTTGGGGTTAAATCTAGTGTGAGAAAAGATCCTTGATTTTGTTTTACCTGTAGGGATTTAGAAACACTGAGTTGGTGGGGGGGGGGTGGATCCAGCTGTTTTTATTACACCCACTACTTTTCATATATGTCTCATCATGAATCCATGATTGTTTTAGAATTTTTTTTCCTAAAATGCAGCAGACCTGGAATCTTTTATGAAAGAATTCTAACCAACTTATTGAAGAAACTGACAATCTAAAACAATATTAATTTATGAGTGAGGTCCTCATATGGGCAAGGCACTATCATAAGCTTTAGGGAGGAAAACCTAAGTGAAAAACACCAACTCTATGTCTTTAAAGAGTTTAAAATCAGATTGAAAGATACATGTTTTGTTAGTTTATGAAATTAAATTCTTATGTACCATGGGAGTGACACAAATAGGAACAAAAAAGGGAGACTAAGAATTCCTTATTATAAAGAAATAGAAATCAAGAAGAAATAGAAATCAAGATATTCAAAGCCATGTAGAAAGATCCATACTCTGCACTGCAGAAATAAGGAGCCAGTAAACATATTTAAGTAGAAAGGACTGTGCTTTAAGAAGATTAATCTTTAACAGTGTATAGATTGAACTTAATGTAGAGCAATTAATGAAGGAAGATCAGTTTGTATTCACCTAGGTAAAAGGTATTGAGGATCAAAACTAGATTAATGGCAATATGAATTTAAAAGTTGCAAAAATTATGAGCATGATGATTCGAATTGCTATTCAATAATGAATTAAGAATGCAGACCTGACTGCATCTGATAGCTCTTATAACAATTAATATGCTCTAATCCAAATTTATTTTTACCTAAATCTATAGTGAACTCCTTCTGCACTGATGCCCTTGGAGGGAAAGGAACTCTTACATAAAAACAACTAACTGCAGAGTAAAAGAAAGACAAAGGCTCCCATTTCCCTGCAAAGAGTAACCTGCCACTGTTATTGAACCAAACTTATGTGGAGCCTGTCATTTTCTTAATACTTTGCAAACACGGTTCAAAGCAAGCAAGAATATTTGTGTAGCATGAACCACTGACCCAAGGAAGGGATTATAGAAATAGAAACAGAAATTTTCTAGGTTTAGGAGAATTTGTGAGCCTTTCTTTGCAAAATAAGGAAGTTAACTGAGGAAATAAGGGCAAATCTCATTTATAGACTAGATGGGAAATAAATCAAACAAATTCTCAGCCACCCAAGAGGATACTTCTCCTATTAGAAAAAATGAATTAAGAGCCTCTAGAGACTAAGAACAACCTTAGCTTCCATCTTAAATAATTTTAGGCACTGACCAAACATGAAGATCAAGACTATGAGTGGGAAATAGTTCATGAGGACAGCATATGTCCTCTCCAACTTTAGGGAGAAATACAAAAGCAATGCCAGAAGTATGACAAATATCAAGAGTATATTAAACCACATATTGTACAACCTAACTCATGTCAGATTTTTTAACAATAACAAAAATCACTATTTTAATCAAGGTAAGTTTAAAAGCAAAGAAATTATTCAGAACATTGGCTGATAATTGCTTGCGCATACTCACCACATTATGCATTCATGGCAATAATTGAACTACCTTCAAAATCTCAGCAAGTATTGTTATACATGCACATGTACCCCCCACCACACACACACAAATACACATACAACTTTTTTTCTTCATTTGTACCTCTTGGAGAGTGAGGTCAAAATGGAAGTTTGTCTTTTTCTATTTGGCCATCTCTTAGTATCCTACATTTCAACAATCTCTTCTTCTCACCTCTCTCAAGATCAACTATTTCCTGCCAAGTTTCAATAATCCTGGTAGTGGTTTCCAAGTCATCACCAGATTCCTAGAGTTTGGAAAGGTAGCTATAGTGTGGTTCAGAACCATAACAGGGAATAAACCGTCCTTTACAAAGTTTTGAGGAACTTTCATGAGAGCTATCCTGCAGAAAATTTGGATAACTAGAGAAGAAAACAAACAAAGAAGATCAGAATCTCCCCTCCCAAACTGCCTTTCCCCTCATTCTCACCACTGTTTTATGGACTCTGGTGCAGACAGTTTAGTACCTTAAGACTAAAAAGATAATATATAAAAGCTTTGCAATGCTCATCTTGCAAACAATGTAACTGTGACTACCAAAGTCCAGTGAACGGTGAACTTAAGTTTTATGCAACCATAAAACCAAAGGAGTATAATTCTAGTTTTAAAAAGTGATTTATATTTGGAGAAGGTACTTGTTTGATTTCATTCACTATCATTTATTAAAGTACTTTTGGGGCGCCTGGGTGGCGCAATCGGTTAAGCGTCCGACTTCAGCCAGGTCACGATCTCGTGGTCCGTGAGTTCGAGCCCCGCGTCGGGCTCTGGGCTGATGGCTCAGAGCCTGGAGCCTGTTTCCGATTCTGTGTCTCCCTCTCTCTCTGCTCCTCCCCCGTTCATGCTCTGTCTCTCTCTGTCCCAAAAATAAATAAACGTTGAAAAAAAAAATTTTAAGTACTTTCATCAATAAGACTTATCAAAGCTGAGTAGCCATGGACATGAGTCACACGAAATTCCTCAGTGTAGATCTTCTGAGAAAAGTGTAGTTGGATGACCGCCTTCAGCCACCACACTTCCAGAATTCACTAAAGCATTCATCCCAAGGCCACACTCACCAAGCTGATCCAAACCAATGACTGGACATGGTGGAGATAATAAGACTGCACAGGGGTCACATATGCGCAACGTGGGACTCTTCTAACAGTGTATCTTTTATCTCAGACTCCCTATTGGTCTGGCACTTTTTTTGTAGCTTCATTTGTCAGTTTAAAGCTTTTTATGCCCAGTTATTCCTTCCCCATCTCCTCTCACAGAAGTCAGACCCATGTCATGGTCCAAAGGCTTTTTTCATCTACTCTTGCTGTCTCTCCACTTTAACTGGGAGGTGTTTCTCCCCCTAAAAGCTCTTGTACTTCTAATATCTTGAGGTGTGCTTCTAGTATGACTCTTAGTGTACATATATGAAGAAAGTTAACAAATTCTTTTAAAACCACTGAGATAAGTAAACTGTTAAATTTAACACCATCACCGAAACATGCATTTTTCCAGATTTCTCTTTTCCTTTCTTCTGGATTGTTTCTCTCTCTCTCTCTCTCTCTCTCTCTCTCTCTCTCTCTCTCAATTCTTTTGCCAGAGCCTGTCTATATTTTATTTTGACTAAGATAGGTAAAATGGAGTCAAGTTTGCCATGTATTTTCTAGGAAAATTGACATGAGATGTACAGAGAGATAAGCAGAGATCAGAGCAGCAGGTTAACAATAATCTGGTCTCAGTGCATACATCATTCCTTCATTAGCACCTGATAAAGGGGAGGGAAGGATCAATGCGGTTTGGCTCTAAACTGGTTAGGAATGTTGAGAGTACAAGAGTGAGGGATGGAGAATTATCATGAAGCGGGGACTCCATTCTGAAAGTTAGCTCTCATCTGTTTTCCAGGACAAAAGAAGTTGTAATATTTATAAGAATTGTAGTAATGTTTCATTCTACAAAAAGTGTATTTTAAAATATTTATAGAATAAGTAAAATAAGTAAATCCTGTTAAAAGAGATTGTCATTGAAGGCCATACTTAAATGTCCTCTTTGGGTTCTTCAAGAGGAAATAAGCATTCAGATAATGGCAGATTCTCTTGAGTACTGAAAATTATCACCCCTTTCCCTTATCATCATAACACTAAAATCCTTTGGGAACTCTTTGAAAAGAAATTTCTGGAAAAATGAAATGGAAGGGAATTCAAACTGCCAAGATAATCTGTTTTAGGTAACCATTTACACAGCTTGCACTTAGAACAAGGGTTTAGATTAACTGTTGCTTTGACATTGATAAAACTCCATATTCAGCAATGAGTTAGGAAAGCAAGATGTTATCAGGTATTGGATGCCACAAGCAAGGAAGAGTTACAGAAACTCTAGATCAAATAGTCAGATAAGTCTCCAAGATCATGATATACATGATTTTGTAATCAAATTGGAGTTCATCTTAATTATTTTCTAAGATAAACTTTCATTTCCTCAAGTTATCACTTTCTAGTAAACTTAAAGAGTCCATATGTGTGGGGTAGGGGAGAGAAAGTCATCCATTTATTACTTAAATTTTCTAAGAATCATCCATAGTGATCTTTCATTGCAGCTGGTTTCCTAATGCATTTAAACCATTGTGACATTGCAATAGGGATGTGAGTAGTTCTTCACATATTTAAAGAACACTGAAGAGTTTATACACATACAATTAAGTAATTAAGATTTGACTTATTATTTGACAAACATCAGACTTTTGAAAAAAATCCAACTATATGTGATATATGTTATTTTTCAGGAGCTCCATATTTAAAATTTTAAATTTTACATGTTTAATTTAAATCAAGTAACATGTGGATATACTTAAAGAGTGAAAGTATTATGAAACCTAACCATAAAACTATTTCTTTGCCTGAAAAACCTTAATACATGTATCTAAAATTTGCTTATATTTCTATCATACATACATATGTTCGTGTATTCTTTACTATTAATTTAGAGAGAAAGAAAGAAATAGACAGAATGAGTAAGTGCAGGGGAGGGGCAGAGAGAGATGGAGGGAAAGAATCCCAAGCATGCTCTACACTGTCAGCACAGAGCCTGATGGGGCTCAATTCCACAACCCTGGGATCATGACCTGAGCTGAAATCAAGAGTAGGACACTTAACTGAGCCACCCAGGTGCCCCATGGGGCACACACATATGTTCACACATTAAACACGTGTTCAAAGGTCAAAACTTTTAAAATGAATCTATCTTTCTATATGTCTATACTGTGCATAAGCTTTGGTCAATAATTTCACTTAAAAATCTATTGTATGTGCTGTTGTATCATTTGCAATACTGGAACCTAGAAATATTCTTGAAAATCTATTAACAGAAGATGAATAAATAGTAATGTTTTGAAATATTTGCATCACTTAGAAATAATGAAGTGGAAAGTTTTCCAAGACATGCTTTTATATGGAAAAGAGAAAAGCAGGGGGAAGAACCCCAAGTTGCAGAGGCAGAATAGCCTATTAAATAAGGTCACAGATTCTAAAGCTAGACTAGCTGGGTTTGGATACTCGTTTTGCCGTTCAGTAGCTGTATGGAGGGAAACGATTTTTACAATTGTTTCATACAACAATTCCCTAATCTGTATGGTGGTCAGATTAGTACTTACCTCACAGGGCCATCTTAAGGATCAGATCAGTCATTATATAGGAAAGAATTGTAACAATAATTGCTAAAATGTCATGACTAAATTAGTGTTTATTTCTATGTAGAATGGCTTAGTTTATGTTGCATGTACAGAGATACACAAACTTACTTATTCTATAGGAACATAAACATGTATGCAAGCATCAGAAAAATGCCTGTGAACCTACGTGCTAAACTGATAGCAATGTGTAAGCTATAGGCATTAAAGAAGATCCTTTGTTTTTTGAGTATTTTACATGCAAAATACAACACATACATTATTTTGTGATTCAATCTTAAATATTTCCATCCAACCATGAAGTAACTATAAAAAGTAATAAAGTTTACATTCATCTACTTATTGACATATTCATGCACATTTCATTAACTGCAAACAAGCAGATCAAAATATAGTCTTAATTGTATTACTGTAAACTCATTTACGTAAAATTATGTGTTTATATTTGTGTATAGAGTGATAACATTAATAGCTAATCCACTTAGGTCATTTTGACCTTCTTTATATATAGACACATTTAGTATAATTACATATATGCACACACATCTACCCATTAAAAACAAACTATAAAAGCTACCTTTTTGTGAAACAAGAAAACAATAGTAAAGCTAGTTAATTATACCATCATGCAACAGCCTGCATTCAATATGCTTATGGCAAGAGCACAGCCAAGTACCATTGATAAATGGAATGAATTAAGAAGATTATGAATGTACTCACCCACCAATCGCCTGGAGTCCAGAGAATTTGGCAGCCTCCAAATCATTGCCACTTACTATTCGAGCCTTAAATGAAAAACAAGAGAAACACAAAAGAGAAAGAAACATTTAGCATACTATAGCTGCACACACATGAATTTGGGACACGCGTCAACTGCACTAGACATGTAACACCTAGTATGACAGATGCTAAGCAGGGTCAGCTCCAAGTCAAAGCTACTATGTTTTTGTGAGTGGAGGTTTTGAAATTAGCTGTCAGCATTTCAACAAAAGCACTGGCACAGTCCAGGAAAACATATTACTAATACTCTTTGCCCTTAAAACTTGCTATGTGCAGTGAACACGAATCAGTCAGGGAGATCATGATTAGCCAGACTTGAGAACAGATGCTGAGTTTGACCGTAGCAGACCCCTAGGTTGGCAAGTATAAGCTAAGTAAGCGCAGCTGGCAAGGTGTAACCTCTTCATAAATGCAACATATTGGGGGCACACTTAAAGGACAACCAAAGGATGGAAAGCTGGGATAACATGCACATTTCACAACTAAAACAGAGGAACCAAAATAGGTCTAATATGTCACAAACAAACATGTACAAAAGACAAGATCCCTCCGGAGAGAAGAAAAAGTATGATTTAAAACCTTTTCATCCACAGAACTGCTATCTGAAAGAGAATCAGGAAAAGAAGGAATAAATGTTAGACAGAGT
The DNA here is from genome assembly GCF_007474595.2 of Lynx canadensis. NCBI lineage: Eukaryota > Metazoa > Chordata > Mammalia > Carnivora > Felidae > Lynx > Lynx canadensis. The sequence goes on from NC_044308.2 coordinate 50,006,182, forward strand.
ACTTTAAGAAATCATTTAAACATATACATGAACAAAGTGTTACTATTTTACATTGTTTAAAACCATAGACAAAACAGAATTGCAAGGCTGAACCCGGAGGGAAAAAGGATAGTTTGTCCTCTTATTTGAAAGAGCTGAAAAATGTGCCCGAATGCTTGAAAAGTATCGAAGAGTGATTACAGGATTTAATGAGACAATGTGTCATATAGAGAAAAGAACGCTGTTGAATCAGAAGTCTTCAGAAGTGCTCTGCCACTTACTAAGCACATTGGGCAAACTACCAAATTCTCTGGAGTCTAGAGTCTAGACCCAACTCTGCAAAAAGTCATGAATTACTTTGCCTATTGGCCTACAAATAATGTTCAATTAATTGAGATCAAAATATGTGAACGTCAACCTCAGATGACTACATAAATTAATTAGGTCTTAGTAAGGGATTATTATTTATGGCTTGTCATAGAGCTCAAGAGTTAACAGATACACTCCACTTTGCAAATAAAAGAACTGATGGCCAAAGCAGTTAACTGACATGATTAAGATCACAAAGCAAGTCAATGGCAGAAGTGGGACACAAATCGAGGGCTCCTGACCCCCTATCTGCTGCCCTTTAAATCCCATGTTCCAGGTAAATTGAACAAAACAGAGAGGGGTGGATGGGCCACAGTTCTCCAGTGCAATTTAAGAGACATCGAAGGGTCAGCATTCCTCTTGGGCCCAAGGAGACGAACAATGGACTCTTTCTGTTTTTAACTCAAGTCTGAATCTGCCAGGGTCATCATGGCATGGTCCATTTCTATCTCACACAGTAATATTGCTCTTAAACTTATTAATTAATTTTTGCTTATTAGCATGAAGCAAGAACTTCTCAACAAATACAGGTTGGCAGAAATCTAGAGCTAGAATGTCCTTGGGGTTCATGTAGTCAAAACCTTTCATTTTTATGGATGAGCCCCAGCAATATAAAGATTTATCTAGGTCATGTAGCTCATTGACAACTTTTATTGATAAAAATCTGAAATGCATTTGTTTTCTTGACTAATTACGTATGCTTAATTATTGTAACTATTTGTGTGCAGTATTTTAGATATTTCACAAACCTCAGAGTTAGATCTTTGAATATAAAACAAGATAACAGCACAAGTAGTAAAAAACCCATCTTATGAATAGCCATCAACATTTTAAGATACTGCATACAATATAGAAAATTCAGCATTAAGTAAAAATAATATACCATATCCATGGAAATTGTCACAAGCATAATTTTAAATCATAGAATAACTAATTTAATATGAGATATCAACTGGTCAGAAAATATACATCTACATTTCAATAAGTACAAAAAGTTCTGTCATAAAATTTAAAAAATTTTAAACATAAATCATATTGGAATGAATCTTATTTGAATTTAATATGTTAAAAAATTTATTTCCAGAGACATAATCTTAAGTGTGAAATATTAGGTCGTTCCCATTATCATTAAAAGAAAAAGAAAAATGTCCACAACCATCATTTTAACTTATTTCTTGAAATTCTGATCAATATATTAAAAGCAGACCAATTTAAGCAAAATTAAACAATGTAAATGTTATAAGGCAGGACACAAAGTTGTTACTTTCAGGCATTATAATTTTAAACCCAAAAGACAAATCACCTGGAAAACTATTAACAGTCAGCAAAGTGAAACAAACAGGTAGCAAACTAAAACAGGTAGCAAAGTGAACATTTAACCAACACGTAAACAAAAATAAGTTATTTTCTACAAACTCCCAGTAATTAGCTTGATAAATAATGACATGAGATCTGATTTCAAATGCTCATAACTTTGACATTGTCTCCTATTAATAACGGACTTGTACATCAACCATTCCACTGAGTCATGGTAATATTAGAGTCATCAATTATTCTTCAGCTGTTAAATCTAATACATTTCAACGTTTTCATTCATTCTTCAGTGTTTCATTCATTCCTTCATTGAATACATATTTTTATTAATTATCAACAAACCTTTTTTGCTCACTCCCACTCCTTTCTTGTCCACCTGCCATACTATCCCCTTTGAAATCTTTCTCAATACAGATAAAATCACATCACTTCCCTTCCCTCATTAAACCCACCAATGTTACACAGTGCCCAAACCAGAGAAAACAGATATGCATCTACTGCAGGCTCATGAGTCCTCATTCACATACTGCACTTTGGCCACAATTAAATTCCTGTCACTTCATCTTTATGCCATGCTCTTTTAAATCTATGTGCCTTTGTATGTTCCATTTCCTTCCCTTAAGACAGGTGCTCCCCTTCACCTAGCTGTCTGTCAGCCTCCAAAACTCACTTAAAGCTTAACTCTCTCTCCTGGAAAATTGTAACATATCAAGGATCCATGGCTGTGTGAATGAGCACTGCATGCTGCACTCCTCCTGGCTAACCCTTATCTTTTGTCAGTTTCCTTATCAGCAATTCTACTAGATACAAGTTCCTTGATTTTATCTATTTTTAACCTTCTGTTTCTAGTTTCTACTACTTTCTGAAGTATAGTAGACACCAATAAATGTTTGCTGAGCATTGAGTGAACAACCTTAAAAAAACTACAATACATTATGGAAGTACCTAAAACTCCAAATAAAATTTATTTCATCTTCCTGGATAGAGAAAAGATAAATTCTTTTATAACAGATTTATAAGATATTATAGTTAAAATCCTAACAGCAAGTTGTTATAGAATTAATATTTCGAGTACGGGGGTGCCTAAGTGACTCGGCTAAGTGTCTGACTCTTGATTTTGGCTCAGGGAGCGTGGAGCCTGCTTAAAATTGTCTATTTCCCTCTGCCTCTCACCCCACTCATTGGCACACATGTGTGTGCACACTCCCCCCCCCCAAAAAAAAAAGTATTTCAAGTATAACTGGATTAATAAGTCAAAATACATAAGACTTTTTAAAAGGAGAATTAAGAGGAAAATCTGTAAGAATATTAAAGATCTATACTAATTAAAGCATTATTGTCCTGGCAAAATAGATGAAGAAGTTCAACAAAATTAGCTAAGTAACAAACCCTTGTACCTAAGAGTTCAACAAATAAGGAAGGATGGATTGTTATCAAAGGCAAAGAGACATACTGGTCAATAAATGACACTTAGAACATAGGTCAAATATCTGTATTATTTATTTATATCCTTATCTTACACATAGCCCATGAAGTTACGGATGTATTAAATAAGTAAATAAGTAAAACTGGAAAAGAATATTAACTAACCCTAGGAATGAGAAGATACATTTACAGTTAGAGGCTTTGTTATGCCTATTTAGTATTTTTGTATATAAAAACAAAAAGAGGGGTTCCTGGGTGGCTTGGTCAGTTAAGCATCTGACTGGATCTTGATTTTGGCTCCAGTCATGATCTCATGGTTCATGAGATCAAACCCCACATGGGGCTCTATGCTGAGTGTGGAGCCTGCTTGGTATTCTCTCCACCTCTGTCTCTGCCCCTCCCTGCTAGTGCTTGCATGCTCTCTCTCAAAATAAACATTAAAAAAAAATAAAACCAAAAAGAAAATGAAATGTATTTACTAAAAACACATGTTAGTATGTTCAGAATATAAAGAACTCTTACAGGTCTCTAAAAATTTGAGCCTAATATCCCCCCAAACTGGTCAAGAATGTGACTGGATGATTCACAAAGTAGAATGCATGAACAATGATAAACTTATTAAAACTATGCTTCAGATTATAAAATTACTAAAGATCAGAATATTTTAATGGTATTAAAAATAATACCAAAGACGGTTGATGGTCATTAATCTAATAGTGATGCATGGTTGATGATAGTGAAAACTAATAGAATTTTTAGAAAAATTTTAGTGATGTCTAACAGTAGACTCTGTTTTGAAGAGAACTTTTTTTTAAGTTGATGCTCAAGAATTTATTTTTGTTATGGATTATGCCCCCACCCCCAAATTAATGTTAAGGTCCTAACCCACAGTACTTCAGAAGGTAGACTTCTTTGGAAATACAATTGTTACAGCTATCATTAGTTAAGATAAAGTCATCATACTGGAGTAGGGTTGTTCCCAATCCAATATGACTGGGGTCTTTATAAGAAGGATACATTTGGGGGCACCTGGGTGGCTCAGTCACTTAAGTGTCCGACTTCGGCTCAGGTCATGATCTCACGGTTTGTGGGTTTGAGCCTCGCACCCGGCTGGCTCTGTGCTGATGGCTCAGAGCCTGGAGCCTGCTTCAGATTCTGTGTCTCCCTTTGTCTCTGCCCCTCCCCCTCTCACATTCTGTCTCTCTCAAAAATAAACAAACATTTAAAAAAATTGAAAACAAAAAAACATTTGGAGACAGGTGCACACACAAGACAAATGCCATCTGAAGATCGCAGCTCTGCTGCTACAAGCCAAGGAACTATCGAACAGACACTGGGAGAGAGGCTGGACACACCCTTGACTAGCATTTTCACAGGGAGCATTGCCGTCTCAGCGTACCTTGATCTCAGACATCCACCTTCCAGGGCTGTGAGACAACAGATTTCTGTCGTCCTAAGTCACTCGGTTTATGGTACTTTGTTAATTCAGTCCTAGCAAACTAATGTAACTTTAAGTCATAAAGAAAAAATTAATGTGTAAAGATCTGTATTCTTTTATTATTTACAAACTGGAAAAACATACATGATCAAGTACAGAAATATGGGTTGAAAATAATGTTCTCTGACCTTGATTCAGTAATTTGAGACCATTAAAATAAACACATTTAAAATACTATATAAAAATATAGGAAATGTTTATGGTGTATATACATATATACATGTATAATACAGGTATAATATACATCATATATAAGTAAATATTAATTATACATGTTATGTATTTTTATCAGTATACCCATACACTCTCAGTAAGAATAGCTTTGTTCCCTGCCAGTTGTCTTTTGTTACACATGTAGTTGTTTTTGCTTAGTCTGATCAAACCTCTGTAATTACAAAAACATACAAAAAATGTAACAAATTCTGTAATTATATGCTGAATACTCCTTATAAGGGCGTTCCCAATGCTCCTTGTCTCAAAAGTCTCATCATTGCCACAACAAGGTCATTTTGTACTTTAGTGACTTAATGATGTTAACATAAGGCCACAATGCATCCATCTACTTTATAATGAAACCTCCTCTATAAATAGGATATCGGTGAAGTTCCTTCCAGTGACTGTACAGTTTTTAATGTCTCAATATTCCATGAACTAGTTATTTTAAGAAATTTTAAACTTATAAAATATTTACTAGGTGAATATCGCTCTTGTGTTCAACCACGCTGCATAGGAACCTAAAAAAATATAAATCTTAAGCTTATAGGAAAATCCATAATTTAAGTGTGCCTCCTGACTACTAAACCCACCACCGTTTCTCATGTGAACATCCCTGAGAAGGGAATTTAAATGTGACTTAAGTCGACATACGACCTCCTGAGCATTCACTTTCCCTTCATATGTAGATGAAATAAAGGGGTTTGCCCAGTATGTAGCTAAAGCTTCTAGCTCTAAATTCTATGATTTTGTTTCTGTATGTGTAATTTATTTTCAGTTTAACAAGAAATATTTACTCGTCAATTATCACCAAAATATTAATATCTACCACCTAAATTTGAGATATTTATAATTATTTCACAATTTAGAATAAAAGTAAAAATCGTGTTTTCTCTCTTGGTATTTTATCCTTGTTATATGGCACTTTTTGAAGAAAATTTGAATGTAAGAGATTTCAAAATGTATCAAGAATCTGAGTTCTGGAGGCCTAGCTAGCTTAGCAATTTTCCTAAACTCTTTGTTCCAACGTCCTTCTTTGCCCTCAGAGCATTCAAGGATAATGTAAATCCCCCACTAGTGATAATATTGTTCACTATTCATTTTGGAAACAGGCTTGCATTATTTGCCAGCATATCAAACTACATGACTTTTAAAACATGTATATTATGCCTAAAAGTCATGAGATGGGAGCTGAACCGTCCAGAGAAAAACCTATATTGTAATTAGGGGATTGCTGAGTTGTCATTAACCTTTACAGAGTACTTACTATGTGCTAGATATTCTGCAGAGCACTTTATCTGCTCTTTTATTGAATCTTGGCAACTATCTTGTGAGGCTATCAATATTCATTAGATCTTGCCAGAGCAGAGGAAATCCTTTGTTCTGGCTCTCATTTCAGGTGCAATTCTGGATATAATGGAAGGGGTGCTGAGTGAGAGATTCACATTCATATCTCAAACACTTTTTTTGTTCAGTTAAGGGCTGGCGGCAGGGGACATAACCTGAAAAACTGAGTCACAACAGGAACATGCTATGTTAAGGATATATGAAAGATATGAACATGTTGATATGGGAGCATGAAGAAAAGATCTAACTCTGCAGCCAGAGAGGACATTAGGCTTGTAAACAATTCATGGGGATAATGATTTAGAATGGTGTTTGTCGGTTGAACAAAGGCATTCTTAGAGGGAAAAAGTTTTGCAGAGGCTTTGAAGCTTTAAGGACTGTGGGGCATTAGGAACTGAAACGCGGGAGTGTAAAAGTAAAGAATTATAAGAAATAAAGCATAGGTGGATAGGATTTATTGCATAAAAATCTTGATATATTCCATTAAGCAATTTAAATTATACTCAAATTGTAATGTACAGTCACAGAGTGTTTTCAAGCAAGACACTGACATGTGACATGATCAGAATTTTATTTGGTTCTTTAAAAATCTAGGCCAGTCCTCTGGACAATAAGGCAGAATAACATGATATGAGAAAGAGTCTGCTCTCTGGCCCACCTATACCACAATTCTACACACATGCACAAATGCTATGTAACAATTTTTTAAAGTCATCTCTACACCCAACATGGGGCTTGAACTCACGACCCTGAGATCAAGAGTCACATATTTCACCAACTACGCCAGCCAGGTACCACAACTATATAGTAATTTTAATATGTTGTATACCTGAAAATAATGTAACACTATGTGTCAACTATACTCAAAATATTATTTACAAAACTTTAAAAACTGTCTAAGCTTAAAACAAAAACAAACATAATCTCCGAATCACCACATATGAAGTAGCAACTCAAAACTAATGGTGAATGAAGTCAAGGCCAAAATTGCTCTCAGGAGCACTGGAACAATTTATTTATTCAGCAAATATTGATCCAGTGACCCCTACGTGCTAGGCACTGTGCTAGGGACTATGGATAGAATACTTGAAAATAAAGATAAATATCACCATTTCTCATAGAACTATAGAACTATGGCAAACCCACATTGCATAATCTGTGCACAATTAAAGCTAAAACTTTTATTTTTTTATAATTTAAAAATATTTTTAATATTTAGTTTTCAGAGAGCACAAACAGGGGCGGGGCAGAGAGAGGGGGAGACACAGAACTTGAAGCAGGCTCCAGGCTCTGCGCTGTCAGCACAGAGCCCGAGGCAAGACTTGAAGCCATGAAGCCACCAACCGTGAGATCAAGACCTGAGCCAAAGTCAGATGCTTAACTGACTGAGCCACCCAGATGCCCCAAAGCTAAAACTTTTACAGCTACCTGAATAAAAGAGTGAGTGAACACAACGTCAACACTTAGAATGTAAATGTATGAGATAAACACTAGGAGAATGGAAAAACAATGAGGAAATTTTCCATCTACCTAAAAACATAAATGGAAAAAGTTTACTCGTCATTAAAGATACCTCAGGCCAATACCAAGTGTGGGTTCAGAATTCACATCAAACTGCAATATGTTTTCTCTTTTCACATTAAATACTATTAAAGCCTGATAATGCATCTGGCCACAAAAGAAACCTCAATATAGTCTATAAAAGTGGTATCATCAAGAGCAATTAAGTAAGAAATCAACAGCGGGTTGGCAATTTAAAACCACCACCACCAGCAACAAAAAACTATGGAGACATAAACATTCCCTAATATGATATGGGTAGGAAAAACAGAAACAGTGGAAATTATGAAATATTTGTACCTAAACTAATATTAAACATACATCTACACATACATGTAGATGAATATTAACTTCTAAGATAAATCTGTTTTAAAAGGAAGTTCACAGCCTTAAATGTTTTAAATATAATTTAAAAATTAAAATAGACAAGATAAAAATTCAATTCAAGAAGGTACAAACAAGAATCATAGAATAAAAATCAGGATAATAAAGATGCAAATTTATTTTGTAAAATTGTTTTCTGAAAAATATGACAAGTGTGAAATGCTATCTCATTGTGGCTTTGACTTGCATTTCCTTGATCATTAGTGATGCTGAGCATCTTTTCACGTGTTGTTGGCCATCTGTATACCTGCTTTGAAGAAATGTCTTTCAGGTCCTCTGCCCATTTTTTAATCGGACTTTTTTTGGTGTTGAATTTAAGAATTTTTTTAATGTTTATTTTTGAGGAAGTGAGAGAGCAATCAAGCAGGGGAAGTACAAGAGAGAGGGGGACACAGAGGATCCAAGCAAGCTTGTGCTGACAGTAGAGAGCCCAACACAAAGTTCAAACTCACAAACCATGAGATCATGACCTGAGCCGAAGTTGGATGCTTAACCGACTGAGCCACTCAGACACCCCTAATTATAGAAGTTCTTTATATTTTTTGGATATTAACCCTCAGCAGACATATAACTTGCAAATATCTTCTCCCCATTTAGTAGGCTATGTTTGTGTTTTGCTGATGGTTTCCTTTGCTGTGCAAAAGCTTTTTATTTTGATGTAGTCCCATTAATTTATATTTGCTTTGGTTTCCCTGGTCTTAAGACACAGATTTTTTAAAAAATGCTACTATGGCTAATGTCAAAGAAATTACTGCCTGTGTTCTCTTCTAGGAGTTTTATGGTTTCGGGCCTCACATTTAGGTTTTTAATCCATTTCGATTTTTTTTTCTTTTTTTGTATGGTGTGAGAAAGTGGTTCAGTTTCATTATTTTTCATGCAGCTGTCCAGTTTTCCCATTACCATTTTTTGAAGAGATTGTCTTTTTCCAATGATATATTCTTGCTTCCTTAGCCATAGATTGACCATGTAGGCATGGGTTTACTTCTGAGCTCTCTATTCTGTTCCATTGATGTATGTGTGTATTTTATGCCAGAATCAAAGAGACAAGAGATAACAAGTGTTGGTGAGGATGTGAAGAAAAAGGAACCCTTGAGGACTATTGGTGGGAATGTAAACTGGTACAGCTGCTGGGGAAAACAGTACAGAAATTCCTCAAAAAATTTAAAGTACCATATGAGTTAGTAATTCTACCTCTAGGTGTTTACCACAAGAAAATGAAAAGATATATGCATCCTTATGTTTACTGCAGTATTATTTAGAATAATATAGACAACTGAAGTGCCCATAGACACATGAATGGACAAAGATATTCACACACACACACACACACACACACACACACAGGAATATTACTCAGCCATAAAATAGGATGAGACATTGTCATTTGTGACAACAAAGATGGACCTAGAGGGTCTAAGTGAAACGAATTAGCCTAAGAAAGAGAAATATGATTTCATCTTATGTAGAATCTGAAATACACACACAAATACACACACACACAAATGAACAGAAAGCAGAATCAGACCTATAAATACAGAGAGCAAACTGATGGTTGCCAGAAGGGAGAAAGGTGAGGGGATGGGGAATATGAATGAAGGAGAGTAGCTGACACAGGATTCCAGTCATGGAATGCATAAGTTATGGGAATAAAACGTATGGCACAGGGAATATATTCAATGATGTTTTCATAGCATTGTATGGTGACAGATGGTAGCTATTCTTGTGCTGAGCATAGCATAGAGAGTTGTTCAATCACTATGTTGTACACCTGAAACTGATGTAAAATTATGAAGTATACGCAAAAAAGTTAGGAAAGAAGAACACTTCTTTAAAGCATTAAATCAAAGTACAATTCTTTAGCAAGACTGGTTAAAAAGAGGGAATGTATATATGAAAAATATCATTATGTAAAAAGGATATTAACTGAAGATTCAGTGGAAAATTTTAAAAATTTAAAAGTATGCTATAAACACCTTCAAGTAAATTAATGATAAAACCTGAAGGTAATTTTCTAAAAGTATTAACAAAGTATAAAATTTCTAAAAGATATTACTAACATTTATACAAAAATATAGAAAACTAAAACTATTCCTAAAGAACTTTAATCAATAGGAAAATAGCCCTGCAAAAGAATGCCAGATGATTTTTTAAAGTTTTATCAAGTCTGTATGAAAGAGATAATACCAATTATATATAAATTTGACTAGAGAAGTAAAGTGAACACATAGGATGTAAACAGGAAGAAATGTACATTTTCCAAAGCTAGTATAAGCTTGCTATTAAAATCAGAAAAGGATAGTACAAAATAAGATTATATATCAGTATCATATAGGAGAGCTCATAAGAAAAATCCTAAAAAAACTTTTGCATTTGATCCAGCATGGGTGTACACATTTACCCAAATTGGGTTTATCCCCAAAATAAAATAGTGCTTTAACAATATAAAAATCTGTCAGACTTTTGCTTCCAGAAAAAAATGGATAGACTTACTTTCCCTATTATTCCCACTAAATACAACTAAAATCTTAGGACATATTATATCAAATAAACACATATAAAGCTCTGAAGTTTGGGGAGAAGACATACTGGCTAGTGACTGTGGCCTCAAAGTAGAATACAGTGATGGATGTTCTGTTTCCTTCCAAACACGACAACCCAAGGATATCAATGGTGCAGACATGAAAGGCTTAAAGGAAAGCCTACTCTAACAGGGAAACCAAGATAGGGACAGGCCAGCAAGACAGACCTTTTGACAATAATTAACCCACTCTAGCCAAACACCACACACACAGAAAATCTGTGGCCCCCATTTTCACTGTCAGTGAAGGTCAAAAGGAGTGCTTAGACATCTACAATTGCCAGGCTGTAAAGAGGTACTCCAGTCCCCCATACTGGCTGAAGTGCTTTCAGAGAAGGCCAAATTAGAGAGTTGGAAATCACACCAACAACAGCCTCAACTTCTCCCCTACATAAGTAGTCATGAGGCACCCTTTCCCTCCTCAATGGAGTGGTATTAGAAGAGGTCTAGTGGAAAGTCAGGACTTTCATCACTGCTCAGCCATAATAAAGTCACCAACTCGATGTCAGTGGTGTCTACATAGGAAGCAGCAATTAGACACCTGTTCCCATCTTAGTTAGGGTGGTATCAGCAGAAACCCAGTGGGAAGCCTCAACACCCAGTCATGCCCACAGCAGGAACAAAAAAGTTCCCCCTCCTCAGTATCTATGTAAATGAAGTAGAAAACCTCATCTCCACCTAGAAGAAAGGAGTCTAGTTCTCAAAAATTGGAGCACTGTCAGACAAGATAAAATACAAGATTTAAGTAACACCCAAAGTCATACAACATAACACCCAAATGTCCATATTAAAATCACTTGTCATGCGAGGTACCTCTAACTGAATGAATAAAAACAACAGATGCCAATGTGATAACACAGATGTTAGAAATATCTGACAAAAATTTTAAAGCAGCTAATAAGAAATGTTTCAACAATTATAAATATGTCTGGAACCAATCAATAGCAAGTTTTACTGAAGGAGTAGATAGTCTCAAAGAAATCAAATATATAAAAAAATGGAAATTTTAGAAATAAAAAATACAGCAACTGAAATATTACTAAGTGGATAGACTCAACATCCAATTGAGAGAAAAATTAATGAACTTGAATATAAAACAGTAGAAATTATACAGTCTGAACTACAGAGCCTGAGAAAAGTTTTAGGGACATACATAATTCTGGAAAAAAAAATATATATATAGATAATATTCATCTCATTGGAGTTCCAGAAAACAACAGTAAGAGGAATAGAATTCTGAGTCTACTCAAACTGCTGTAACAAAATACCACAGAGTGAGTAGCTTAAGCAAGAGATTTACTTCTCAGAGTTCTGGAGAGTGGAAAGCCCAGGATCAAGGTGCTATAAAATTTTATTCTTGATAAGGGCTCTTTTCCTGGCTTGCAGAGGTCCACCTTCTTACTGTACCTTCACATGACAGAGTGAGGTGTGACCTTTCTTCCTATTCTGATAAGAACACTGATCCCACCATTGGGCCATATCCTCAGTACCGCATCAAAACCTAATTAACTCTCAAAGGCCCCACTTTCAAATACAATCACATTAGGACTTAGAGCTTCAACATTTTAATTTTGAGAGGACACCAACTTTCAGACAGACCGTAACAGAGCTGAAATGTATTCAATAAAAAAGATGACTAAAAATTTCTCCAAGTTTGGCAAAAATTAAAACACAAATCTGCAGAATAAGCTGAGCAAACCATAAACAGGACAAAATGAAAAATTCATGTCAAGACACATCACGAACTCCTGAAAGCCAAGAGCGAAGAAAAAATGTTAAAGGCACTGAGAGCAGTGGTACATGATCCATAGGGAATAAACAGTTTGAATGAGAAAGGATTTCTTAGCAGAAACCATAGGGGCAGAAAGAGATGGTAGAACACTTTTCAAACGTTGAGAGAAGAAAATGATCAACCCAAGATTCCATATTCAGGGCAAATATATCTTTAGGAATTCAGTGGAAATCAAGACATTCTCAGATGAAGGAAAAATATGAGACTTTATAACAAGCCAACTCACTTTAAATGAATGGCTAAAATATATTTCTCAACAGAAAGGAAATGACAAAAGAAGAAATCTTGAAACATCCAGAAAGGAAAATGAAGGATAAGCGCAAAACTGTGGGTGTATGTAATATGCTTTCCTTTTCCTCTTGAGTTTTCTGCATTATGTTTGATGGATGAAATAAAAATTTTAACACTATCTGATTTGGTTGTATACAGAGGAAATATTTAAGACAATTTTACTTTAAATGTGAGAGAATAAAGGGAAATAGTGTTAGATAAGGTTTCTGCACTTCACTTTAATTGGTAAAATGTATACAGCAACCAACTTGATCAATTGTATATGTATATAATGTGTATTAGGCAAATTAATGGCCCCCAGAGACAGCCATGTTATAGTTCTTGGAAACTTAATTTATTACTTAACATGGAAAAGGGAAATTAAAGTTGTAGATAGAATTAAGTTTGCTAATCAACTGACCATAATATTGAAATATGGAGAGTTATCTGGTGGATGCAATGTAATCAGAAAGACCCTTAATATGGAAGTAGGTAGAAGAGTGAGGTCAGAGTGATTCAGTATTATAAAGCTCAATACGGAGTCGCTGGTTTTGAAAAGAGCTAAACCTTTATGAGCTAAAAAAAATGTATAAGTACATCTAAAAGCTGGCAAAGTAATTGAAACAAGATTCTTTCCTAAGCCTCCAGAAAGGAATATAGCTGTACTGATATCTTAACGTTATTCCAGCGAACCTATAACAGACCTTTCACTTTCAGAATTTTAAGATAAAAATTTGTGTTTGTGGCAATGTTTTAAGGAAGCAATAAAAAACTTAAACATAATTCAATACCTAGAGCAGCCACTAAAAAAGCTATATAAAGAAATACACTCAAAAATTTAATATTTACAAGTAACCTACAGAAATGCAGAAAAGTTAGAGAATGAAACCAAAGAAAACAAACAGAAGACAAAGAATAAAGTGGCACATTTAAGCCTTATCAATAATTGCATCAGGGGTACCTGGGTGGTTCAGTCAGTTGAGTGTATGACTATGGCTGAGGTCATGATCTCACAGTTCATGAGTTCAAGCCCCACATCAGGCTCTCTTGCTGTCAGCACAGAGCCCACTTTGGGTCATCTGTCTCTCTCTCTCTCTACCCCTCCCCTGCTTGTGCACGGCATGCTCTCTCTCAAAAATAAACAAATAAACATTAAAAAAATTAATAATTGTATTAAATGTAAATGATCTAAATTTATCAAATAGACAGGGCACCTAGGTTGCTCAGTTGGTTAAGCATCTGACTTGATTTCAGCTCAGGTCACAATCTCACAGTTTGTGGGATTGATCCCTGTGTTGGCCTCTGCACTGACAGCACAGAGACTACTTAGGATTCTTGTTCTCTCCCTCTCTCACTGCCCCTCCCCCATTTGTGTGCACTGTCTCTCAAAGTACATAAACTAAAAAAATAAATTTATCAAATAAAAAACTTAATAGAATGGATAAAAAACACCATGACCTAACTACAGGCTTAGGGATTCAATTCAAATATAATGATAGAGGCAGGCTAAAAGTAAATGAATGGAAAAAGATATACTATACAAACGACCAAAAGAATACAGTAGTAGATAAACTAACATCTGACAACATAGACTTCAGAGCAAAAACAAAACAAAACAAAACACTAACAGACACACACTGTATAAGAATATAAAAGTAAATCCACCACCAGGAAGATACAACAATCTAAAAAATATTAAGAATGGGGCGCCTGGGTGGCGCAGTCGGTTAAGCGTCCGACTTCAGCCAGGTCGCGATCTCGCGGTCCGTGAGTTCGAGCCCCGCGTCGGGCTCTGGGCTGATGGCTCAGAGCCTGGAGCCTGTTTCCGATTCTGTGTCTCCCTCTCTCTCTGCCCCTCCCCCGTTCATGCGCTGTCTCTCTCTGTCCCAAAAATAAATAAACGTTAAAAAAAATTAAAAAATATTAAGAAAACGCAGAGCTTCAAAGCATGTGGGGCAAAAGCTGATGTTACTGAAAGCTAAAGTAAACAAATCCAGTTATTGTCAGAAACTTAAATCCCCACCCTACAGTGATGAGAGTAATCAAAATATTAATACATGCAAAGGTATACCATGAATTGGAAGCCTTGAGACACCAAAATGCCAATTGTCTCCAATTATATATATATATTTTTTCAAGACTTATTTTACAGTTAAGACTGTGTGGTATCAGTAGATAGAATGAAATATTGATCAATGCAACAAAATAGAGAACCCAGTTAAAGATCCACACAACTCTTTTTTTTTCCCATAAGGATACAAAAGCAACTTACCAGAGGATAGACTTTTCAACAACAGATCCTCGAGTAACTGGATATTTACGAGCAAAAACACCATTCTCAACCTAAACCTCACATTTTCTGCAAAAATTATCTCAAAATTAACCATGCATTTAAATATAAAGCATAAGATTAAAAAATCTTAACTCAGGACAA
Organism: Lynx canadensis; assembly: GCF_007474595.2. Lineage (NCBI taxonomy): Eukaryota > Metazoa > Chordata > Mammalia > Carnivora > Felidae > Lynx > Lynx canadensis. The sequence goes on from NC_044308.2 coordinate 50,021,345, forward strand.
CGTCTTTAAGACACACAGCTTGGAGAAGAGTTTTTAATCATGACGGCAAAAAAGAAAAGTCAATTATTTGATTTTAAAAATTTTGCTCTTGGAAAGCCCCTGTGAAAAGGATGTAAGGAAAAGCTATACATTGGAGGAAAATGTTTGCTAACTATGTACTCAACAAAGAATTACTTCCTGCAATTTCTAAAGAACTCTAAAATCTCAACAGCAAACCACCACCATACATACACAATTAGAAAATGGGCAAAAGATGTACAGACATTTCACTAAGAAGGACATATGAATGATAAACAAGTGCATCAAAAGATGGTTAGTAGCAGTAAATATTCAGGAAATGCAAATTGGAGGCATGATAAAATATGTCCATGCACCTATTAGAACAGTTACGTAAAAACATTGACAATACCAAAATGTAGAAAGGATGCAATAAAGCCAGGTCTCTGATACATTGTCAGTAGGATTATAAAATACAGTAACTCTCAAGTAGTTTGATCATTTCTTATAGAATTAAATGTACCTCTACAATATAGCCAACAATGTTGCTCTCAGGCATTTATCCTAAAAAAAAAAAAAAAAAAAAAAAAAAAAAAAATGAAACATCCACACAAAAACTTACAAATGACTGTTCTTAACATCTTAGCCCCAAACTGGAAACAATAAAAATGTCCCTCAAGAGACAAAAAGTTAAACTGTGATACCTCCCTATCAAGGAACACTAATCAGCAATAACAATATGCTAATATCCACAGCAACTTAGATCTTAAGTGTATTAATTGAAAAGAAAAAAGGTATCCAGATGAAAGGTATTATATGATTACATGCATGTAAAATTATACTGTTAACAGGTTAGTGGTTACTAAGGGTGCTATGCATGGTGTTTTTTTTGTTTTTTTTTTTATATATATGAAATTTATTGACAAATTGGTTTCCATACAACACCCAGTGCTCATCCCAAAAGGTGCCCTCCTCAATACCCATCACCCACCCTTCCCTCCCTCCCACCCCCCATCAACCCTCAGTTTGTTCTCAGTTTTTAACAGTCTCTTATGCTTTGGCTCTCTCCCACTCTAACGTCCTTTTTTTTTTTTTTTTTTCCTTCCCCTCCCCCATGGGTTCCTGTTAAGTTTCTCAGGATCCACATAAGAGTGAAACCATATGGTATCTGTCTTTCTCTGTATGGCTTATTTCACTTAGCATCACACTCTCCAGTTCCATCCACGTTGCTGCAAAAGGCCATATTTCATTTTTTCTGCACCAATTTGCATTCCCACCAACAGTGCAAGAGGGTTCCCGTTTCTCCACATCCTCTCCAGCATCTATAGTCTCCTGATTTGTTCATTTTGGCCACTCTGACTGGCGTGAGGTGATACCTGAGTGTGGTTTTGATTTGTATTTCCCTGATAAGGAGCGACGCTGAACATCTTTTCATGTGCCTGTTGGCCATCTGGATGTCTTCTTTAGAGAAGTGTCTATTCATGTTTTCTGCCCATTTCTTCACTGGGTTATTTGTTTTTCGGGTGTGGAGTTTGGTGAGCTCTTTATAGATTTTAGATACTAGCCCTTTGTCTGATATGTCATTTGCAAATATCTTTTCCCATTCCGTTGGTTGCCTTTTCGTTTTGTTGGTTGTTTCCTTTGCTGTGCAGAAGCTTTTTATCTTCATAAGGTCCCAGTAATTCACTTTTGCTTTTAATTCCCTTGCCTTTGGGGATGTGTCGAGTAAGAGATTGCTACGGCTGAGGTCAGAGAGGTCTTTTCCTGCTTTCTCCTCTAATGTTTTGATGGTTTCCTGTCTCACATTTAGGTCCTTTATCCATTTTGAGTTTATTTTTGTGAATGGTGTGAGAAAGTGGTCTAGTTTCAACCTTCTGCATGTTGCTGTCCAGTTCTCCCAGCACCATTTGTTAAAGAGGCTGTCTTTTTTCCATTGGATGTTCTTTCCTGCTTTGTCAAAGATGAGTTGGCCATACATTTGTGGGTCTAGTTCTGTGGTTTCTATTCTATTCCATTGGTCTGTGTGTCTGTTTTTGTGCCAATACCATGCTGTCTTGATTGGTGCAGCCGCTCTGGAAAGCAGTGTGGAGGTTCCTCAGAAAATTAAAAATAGACCTACCCTATGACCCAGCAATAGCACTGCTAGGAATTTACCCAAGGGATACAGGAGTACTGATGCATAGGGGCACTTGTACCCCAATGTTCATAGCAGCACTCTCAACAATAGCCAAATTATGGAAAGAGCCTAAATGTCCATCAACTGATGAATGGATAAAGAAATTGTGGTTTATATACACAATGGAATACTACGTGGCAATGAGCTATGCATGGTTAAACAGGGAAGGGAGAGGTCAGAGAGAGTACAAAGGGATAGCACAGAGCATGATGGAATAGTTCTGCATTTGGATTGCAGTGACAGTTATATAATCTACACATGTGATATAATGACAGATACGTACCCACATTGTACCAGTGCCGAATTCTTGGTTTTTATATTGTACTCTGATTATGTAACATATAACTATTGGGGGAAACTGAGTGAAGGGTACATTTGATCTCTATAGTATCTTTCAATATCCTGTTAACCTATCATTTTTTTAATTAAGCAGTTTAAAAAATCTGCTAAAAAATGAATTGTATTTAATCAAAACTTAAAAATTCTGCTGTTCAAAAGACACCATAAAAAATGAAAAGAAACGGCACAAACTGAGCAAAAACACTAAAATGTGAGGGGCGCCTGGGTGGCTCAGTTGGTTTAGTGACCTACTTCGGCTAGGTCATGATCTCACGATTTGTGGTTTTAAGCCCTGCGTCAGGCTCTGTGCTGACAGCCCAGAGCCTGGAGCCTGCTTCTGATTCTGTGTCTCCCTCTCTCTCTGCCCCTCCCCCACTCATGCTCCGTCTCTGTCTCAGAAATAAACATTAAAAAATTTTAAAAAAACATTACAATATGAATTTCATTTATACATACACATGCACTTATGCATATACATATGTACATATGTACACATATCATTATAAAAGTATACTGTATTTATAAAATTGTTACTAAAATATTAAGTAGAAACCCAATTTAAAGTTGGACCAAAAATCTGAACAGATACTTCACACACAAAAAATGCATTAACAGTCAAAAAGTACAATAAAGATGCTTGTCATCATTAGTAATTGGGGAAATAAAACTTAAAACCACAATTAGATACTATGACATATACTGCAAAATGGTTGAAATTAAAGACTGACAATAACAAGTGTCGGTAAGTATGTGAAGCAACTCAAACCTGCTACCCTAAGAATGTAAAATGCTATGATCACATTGGAAATCAGGTACTTATTTCTTAAAAATTTAAATATAGTGCATCCAAACCTAAATGTAAACAAACTGAAAAAAATATATATATACACACAAATATATATATGCACATATATACATACATATACACACATATACATATATACATACATATATACATATATATGTGTGTGGTGTGTTATATTATTCTATTTATATATTGTCATAAGACACAGAAAGCATAAATTATCAAGAATAGGAAAATACATGTATCACATTGGAAGTAAAGAAACAACAGAACAGGAAAATACATTTCCAACATACAACAGAGGATTAGCTTGGCCTCCATTGAAGAATTTGAAGAAAAACAACCCAGTAGAAAAACTGCATGTTGAAATGCACTTCCTAACAGGAAATTAACATAGGAAAAGGTGCTCAAACTCTTCAACTATGAGCATTGTTCAAGTTAATATTAAGCACTGATATATCACTTCACAACCACTGGAATGGAAAAGAAAATGAAATATCTCAGACTGTCATGTTGTTATGGACTGAAACTTTCAAGAAGTACTGGGTTAAAAATTTATATGACCACTTTTGAAAATGAAATCGCAGTTTCTAGGAAGGCTGAAATTTGCTCACCTTATTGCCCAACAAATCTTTTAGGTATGTGACATGAACAAACTCTTACACTTAGGTAGCAGATTGCATATTAAAAGATGTTTACTACAACATTATTTGTAATAGGAAAAAATATTACATAGTATTCCCTATTAATAGAGAATTTTGATATGTTTATATGGTGAAATACATTAAAATGAATTAATTAGATCAATTGGCATCAATGCGAGTTGTTTTAAGAACATACCATGGAGTTTAAAAAGTTGCAGAATCATCTAGTATGGGGCGCTCGCTTTGTCAGCACATATACTAAAATTGGAATGATATAGACAAGACTAGCATGGCCCCTGCTAAGGATGACAGAATTATCTAATATGGCATCATTTTATTATATTAAGGGATAGGAAAACTTTAACATATACTGGAAGAGTACATAAGATTTTTTACAGTGATTGTCCCTAGGGAATGAAGGAATGGCGACTAGAGAGTGAAATAACCTTCAAAGAGGAGCAGTAGCTCCTTTCACGTCTCCCTGTTTACCAGCAAACATTCCTCTCTGCCTTCCATGACTGGCCCTATGTTCCCTCAAATATTCTTTGGTTTTTCCATTTACCAAATCTTACCATACTTTGATGATATCCCATCCATTACCCATGGGGTAAAGCAGACTATAGAGCAAAAAACATGCAAATATAATTGCTTGTTGAGATCATAGGATCTCAGAACAAAAGGCTTTTAGAGAATCATGTTGCCTAGTGGGCTTCAAACTGTGTTCTGAAAAGTGCTGGAGTTCCGACAGAGGCTTCACTGGGCAAGGAAGGGCTTGGCAGGTAGGACTCTGCACCCACTGCCTCTGATTGAAGAACAGCAATACTGACTTTATCTGCTTTATAACTAGGTTCTAAAGATTTTGTTTCCAAAAACAGTTCTCTTAAAAAAGCATATGAAAACCACTGAGTTTAGGTGTTATTTTTTCCAAGAAAATAATAAGTTAATGCCATTTCCTAGCAAGGTCACACAACTCTTCTATGTTCAACAGATTTGATGTTTATGGAACCCTTGGTACAATGGGAAACTGTTAAGGTATGTGGGAACCTTTGGTTTCTAATATCTACCTCATCATATATAAACAGAAGGATGCTTTTCCAAGTGTCAAGTCAGGAATGAAATAATTATGTTTAATTTACCAACACAGCAATTCTGAAATAAATTCAGGGAGAGAGGGGAAGGTAGAATTCACTCCCTCAAATTTTGCAGTGCGCATCACACCCTGCTCATTCGGCGTGAAGACAAAGATTCATCATCAACTGGCTTGGGCAGAACTTTTTGATGCATTTAACCTAGTGATATCCCTGTAAGTAAGCATTATGTGTTAAAAACATGCAATAGGGTGTGAGCTTTCAGAAAGCAACTGTTTAATATGAAATTGCAGGAGGAAGAACTAAGTCATCAGCTTTCCATCCCTGCCCGTTAGTTTGGTAATCTCTATTGAAAGTCATTCATGAAGCTAATAAATTCTCTTCAAGGAATCACTAAAAAGGGGGTAATTATATTAAGGCACCAAAGTTCATGAGCAAGAAAATTCACAACAAAACAACTTTGATCTTTGCTCCAGGCTCTGCTTAATGGTCCAGAAAACTAATAATCATTAATTTTCACAAAAGATGTCATATGGCTAGAGCTATAATGTTCAAATAATATTCAATTATATTTTTCTATCAAGTTAAAGCCCTTTTAATCATTTTGAAACCAATTACCACAAAATGCATTATTTTATTCTTGTAAAATCTTCCCTCCTAGTCTTCAAAATACGACAGCAATTTCACTTCCCAGGATACACACTGAGAACACAGAAGTTAATTTTGCATTCAGGTCTCATTCGACCTAACAAATAGAATAATAACATTTTTTTTTCTACTCCTCCAGGTATGGAATTTTTGCAAAGTACTATTTGCCTCTTGCACAATTTCCAAGATTCATAATTATCTACTAATACTTCTACTTTAAACAGAAGACCTGCAACCATACTTAGAACTGATGTTTATATCAGACCTCTTCTTGATTGCTAATGCCTAAGGAAGAAGGGATAGCCACAAAGCAGAGTGACTTTGATAGGGAATAGTTGTCACATTCTGTCTTAACAGATATGGCAGGGGGAGAGGGAATATTCACCCAAAGTATCTCCATTTCCATCCCTGCAACTTACAATCCACATTATTTCATGAATCTACCTCTTATCAAGGAGTGCCTGTGCACACAGAGCTCATGAGGTATGGATTATGCTGAGTGAAGATTAAATACAAAATTATTTCTCTTGGAAAATATAGTTTGTAAAAGTTTTGTCATTGCTGGCAGAGAAGTTGAGATTCTTAACTTTCAGTTTTGTAAATCATTAGCTGGAGGCTGAGACAGCCACACATGGAAAACATTTTTAATCCTAGGAAACATCTGTCAATACAGAGGTACAGAAGATAGAAAAGGTGTCTGGGGTATCCCCATAAACACATTGAGAGGAGAGTAATCGCACTCCAGGTAAAGAACTGGAGGCTTGCACCCATATTCCAGGTTCTGACTCAGGCCAGGTATCCGAATTCCTCCCAGCCGAATATATAAAAGCAAACCACCCCAGGATCCACATGGAATGCTGCTTCTTCTGAATTTGCTGAGGAGAGTCTCTATCTACAGAGTTACTTAAGTCTGTAGTATTCCCCATAGCAGACTCATTCTTCTGTAATCACTAAGTCAAACTAGGAAAAGAAATCCAGCTGACCGTATTTTTACCTCTTCAATCTACTAACCCTAGTTTTTAGTCAAAACAGAAATGGAGAGAAAACAAGTTGCAACTAAGTGAAAGGCAAGCCGCTTTTTTTTTTATCGTCAATAATTTTTACCTAGCTTTGAAGGTAAATCTATATTCTAAGGGGGGAAGGAAGAAATTTGGTTTAATGTGAGACCTGATATCAAATCTACTACAGTACTATGACTGTTAATACTAGATAACTTTTTCTTGACCTACATCGTTTGAGATTTTAAATTAAAGGATTTACTAAAACACGTTTGTAGAAATAACAGAAAAACTATTGTCAAACCATTATCATCAAAAATTTGTTACAGAACCAAAAACCAAAGATGCTTGAAAAATCATCTCTGAAGTTTATTCTACTGTCTTACAATGTGTGGGATCATACACACACACACACACACACACAGTTACAGAAACCATGTTTCTTTTACTTATAGCAGTTTTCAGTAACTTAGTATAAAGGACTAAAATTTCAATCTTCTCAAGACTCAACTCACATCTTCTAATGGGAAGTTGCATTACGAACAATGTTTTGCTCTTTTTATGTAATCCTAGAATGAAAATAAAGAAGCCTTTATGATCTAATCTATTCTCATGTTTCCTTAAAAGTGGACAGCAAAGCCATCCCAAAGTAATGGGAATAAGGCTATTTAATATAAAAGCTTGAGAGAAGACTACTTCCCTTAAGTGTTGTATATCACTCTAATACCCTTTAATAGTTGGGTTCTCATTCTGTAGGCAAGCAGTGCCAATGAAAGCCAATTCTGCTTCAATTCTCAGCCTGTTTCCAAAGTTGGAGTAACACCATAAATTTTAAAGACTGCCTTATTTTACTGCCTCTCTGCAGATTGTGAGCTCCTTCAGAAATGGGAACCAGGTGATCATCTTTATGACCAACTCTACATTCTAACTCCATGCCTGGCACATACTTATGTATCAAGCAATACATGTAAGTGTGGCAAGTATGTCAGAAACCAAGTTAAACCGGTTTAGAAATGTTTATATTGATATTTGAATGATTATCATTTAAAATACAAGTTCTTGGGGCGCCTGGGTGGCGCAGTCGGTTAAGCGTCCGACTTCAGCCAGGTCACGATCTCGCGGTCCGTGAGTTCGAGCCCCGCGTCAGGCTCTGGGCTGATGGCTCGGAGCCTGGAGCCTGTTTCCGATTCTGTGTCTCCCTCTCTCTCTGCCCCTCCCCCGTTCATGCTCTGTCTCTCTCTGTCCCAAAAATAAATAAACGTTGAAAAAAAAATTAAAAAAAAAATAAATAAATAAAAAAATAAAATACAAGTTCTTTTTTGTTAAAGCCTTCCCCTACCCTTGTACTAGGTAGTCCTTAGTTTCAGCTTTTTTCTGTTCAATTACTGGTATATTACAAAACTAAAAATCCAACAATGGCTTAGGCATTTAATTGTGATATTAGAAGTACTTAAAAAAGGAAACTGTCAAAAATATTAGTCACAATTTTCATACCAATAAAAATAGTCATGTTAGTAAGATATTTGTTAACTTTCTGACTTTTCTCAAAAAATACATATTTTATTTCAACATAGCTAGTTGATGTCTACTGCATACTAACCTGTGAACCTACCTTGGAGAATTTATTCTTCCAGGAATGCAACATCATTCTAAAATTATCTTTCATTATACAGTAAATGAGAAAAAAAAATCAAGGAAAGTAATTTTTTTTAATCTTTTTTTTTTTATCTTGCCTGACTGCCACTGTCAGCACCACCCTTGATTGAACATTCTTTACTGTCTAATTGCCGTTAAACACATGTTGGGGTACGTTATCAAAAAACCATGAATGCTGCCTGAACTGTGAGCTGGACCACGGCACTCAGAGGCTCCTAACACTCTTCCCTGTCCTTAGAATGTGGGTTCCACTTCCCTTTCCCACTCCCTGAGGCCACTCCAAGGACATAGCCTTCAGATGGTGATGTGGTGTTGAAAATACCTGTATCGTATACATGACTGAGCACAGTTTTTAGGGCCTCTTTCTAAACTTTTAAGATTTGAGGGTGGATGTGGGAGTCCATTTGTCTTGCTACCACACAAGACAAACCTCCTATGTAAGTTCCTTTTGTTTATTCAAACTCCCACCTACCAATCTGGAGTTGCTTGCCTCTTTCTTCAGTCTCTCCCTGCCCTGAATACAGGGGCCAGTTTCAGATTAAATGAGGGAAGTTCCCAACTGGGTTGCTAACCAATAGCACACAGGCTGATTGAACATTCTGGCCAGCCTAACCCAGAGTCATATGGTAGTTATCTATAAAATGTCTTTTCACAGGATGAATGGAAGAAAAGAATGACTGGAGAATGAAATTTATTGGGTAAGAAAATATGAGGACATATCACATAAAACAGAAAGGATTAACTTCATTTGTAAGGATAAAGGATGATTTTTCTGCTAAAACTAAGGAAGAGAAAAAATGCGTGTGACATGATGCTTACATGCTACTTTTATTCTAAGAAAGCTCATTACATGCCATTCTGTATGAACTTTTAAATCTCAAACACTTCAGCAGAAAACCTGAAACTATTTTTACTTAATGTATTTTTCAAGGGTTAGAAGAGTTTAGGTGGTCGTTGGAGGTATTTCAAGTTCTTGTTTTAACATTTATTCAGTTCCAAATGATTTGAGGACCAATAATAATTCATTTTTATAGGAAAGCAAATTATCCACTCTGACAAATCTAAATTCTAGGCTTCAGATCCTGCTCTCAATATATCATCTCCTAGTTCTATAAACATGAATCTCAGAGGTCTTATAATTCTTTCTCATTTCAAATGAAAGGCAAATGCTTCTGAAATGGATTCACTACATTACTTATAACTGCTGAGTCAAGGGAACTGAAAATACTGCTATACCAACAAATAGAATTATTATAGCTCATTACAACTACACTATGAAGGATGATTCAAATGCAACGACTGCGGCATGTGCTAAAGAACAAAGTATCTACCTGGTGATCATCTCTACTTCGGTGAGTCCCAGGCATGTCAAATTCAAGAAGTTTAAAAACAGAACTAATCTATTTTTCTGCTAATCTTACTCCTGCATTCTCTTTGCATAAAAGATGATAATGGATTTCATCCTGTCATGAAAGTCAAAAGCCTTGAAATCATCCTCAACTTTCTATTCCTTTTATTCCTTTCACCCCCAAATTCAACTAGTCACTGAATCAGGTTGAAACGTCTCCTAATTTCCTTTTCACATTCACACTCTTCCACCCAATCTTATCACTGCCATAGTTCAGATTCTCATGATTTCTTCAACAGTCAGTATAGTTTTCCTGCCTCTAGATTTTCTTAACAAACTGGTATATGTGTCTTTTGTCATTTGTAGAAGGTGTTGTTTGATTTAAAGCTCTTCCCTAATCACATGAGGGCTTTATAATACAACACTGAACTTGTGTTTAAAAATGAATTGGCCAAAAACGTGGATCTCTTCTGCCTTTTGTCAATTCACTAAAAGTGACAATAAAAGATTAAAACACATAAAACCTTCAGAATGAAAGCAGCAACATGAAAGAAAGCAAAGAAACTAAACTTACCCTGAAGAACCCTTCACAGATTCCAAACTGTAAATCAACAGGGGTGGGCAAGCAACATAGACCAAAAGAAAGGAGCTGAAAACAAGAGAATAATTGCCCATCCGAATACAGTATTTGGATCCCTAGGTTCTGTTCACCACCATGCACAGTCAAGCTGTCTCTGCCTCAGGAATGAGATTCAAGATTTATCCTCATGAGACATTAAATTTGAGATGTATGGATCCAGAAACTCCTGGTAAATTATAGGAATGAGATAAAAACAGGAAACTTATATAAAATCCTATATATGAACTACTGAACTATCAGACTCCCCTGCTCAATCTACTCCTAGAGCCACAAAAGCAGGCATATGTTTCTCAGAGCTAGAACCTTTCTCTGGGCAAAGTAAATAGACTTAGAAAGAAGACTCCCACAAAGTGACATTTGCAACACTTTTCAGACACACACACACACACCAGTGAAAATTCAGCCTTGCCACCATACTACCCTGTATTGTAACCCAGGAGTTATCAAACCCCACCCAAGTAAACAAAGCTTACAGTCATCTTCCAGTGCCTCATTCTTACATATAAGCCAATATAAAATGACTAGGAGGCAATAAAGAACAAACAGTTAATAGAAAAACAGACACGAATAAACCAAAAGAGGAACACAAACAAACCAAAAGAGGAGCACAAATGATCCATAGTCAATATACGGAAAAGGCAGAAAGTATAACTTAAACTGCCAATATAACTTCTTTAGAGAGATAAGCAACTATATGGCATCATAAAATAAAAATAAAATGCTATAAAAATAACTATCAGAAAGAACTCTTGTACATTAAAATATAATAGCTTACACAACTATTCAATTAAAGTGTTGAGAAATGTAGGTTAGAAAAATTCTCACAAGTCAGAACAGGAAGAAAAAGCCAAGGAAAAGATAAGAAACTTAGAGACCAATCTTAGACGTCCACTCTCAAGTTTAAAAAATTCCTTAGAGAACAAAGAAATTTGTCAACAAAAAATCAATCCAAAAACTTGAAAAAAAAAGTTCCTACAGACAAAAACATTTCCAAATATAAATATGCTCCCTCTCCTCCCCCTTCCCCCAGAAGGTAAAAATAGTGATTCCAAAAATAGATAGAATCCAGGCAGTATATGAGAAAAATAAAGGGAATTCCCAGGATGGTTGCCAATAGAAATCCTAAGAAGAGTGATCAAACAGAGATGCACAGCAATAAGCCCAGGACCAGTAATATTGATAGTTGTCTAATAGATATGATGGTGCATGTAGGGAAGAAATGATTGAGGCATGGAAATTTAAGCCAATAAATGAACAAGGTGATTGATAACTCTAGGTAAAATGAAAGATGTTCAAGTAAGTAAATTTAATAGAAGGATTCACTTGGGTTTGTGGCAAAAACTATGTTCATATTATAGTAAATATAAATGAGAACTATTTTAATAAAGATGTGAAATATACAGCATTAGGAGGGTGAATAGAGGAGAAATATGTTGAAGAGTTTAATACATATCTACTATAAAATCTATTAGATGGTTACGAATATTGAGAACCATGGGATAGCATTATAAGCCATTATTTTGATATGTGGAAGCCAAGATACTTTTGATAAGTTGCTATGAAGTAAAGTTCTTAGAAGAAAAGAGAGAAGTAAGGCCTATTGTAATTTCATTAAACGTCTTTTAGATCACGGATTAAAACAATACATTCTTGAGCTCTGTATTGATGGAGAAGGAGAAAAGTGCCCACATCCTTTCAGGACTTGTGGTCTTTTGGGCATGACACAAATTCAATGGGAGAAGAAAGAGGAAAATCTCCTGGATCGCTGCAGGATTAATTTATTTAAAATAGATAACAGAAAAATACTCAACATGTAAAATTCTTAAAGAAAATGAAGGAAACCCATGTTTGCCAACAGCTTATGCAGACCACCCTTCAGAAGATGTACCAGAGGAGGCAGGAAGAAAGTCCCCAACCTTCCCAAGAAGGTGTAAACCAGGAAGAAAAAGGAAATGTCAAAGGAGGGCTAACTCAACCTGGTCATGGCTTTTAAGAGGACACTCCCATAAGGCATTTGGACCCTGAAGAAATGATAAGAGGAATAGAGGAGTTGGAAAGGCTTAGAGAAGAGTTAAGAAGAATAAGAAACAAGTTTGTGATGATGCATTGGAAGCAAAGACATTCACGCAGTCATCCTTATCCTGTGTGCTTTAGGCCTTTTTTTTTTTTTGGTCTGATATTAAAATCTGGTCCCTGTTTTCTTTCTGTTAGCATTTTAGCATTTTCTGACCTATCTTTGACCTTCGGTTTGCTTTTAATCTTCTGGTGAATTTTTTTTTTTTTTTTTTTTTTTTTAGGTAGCTTCCTTGTTACCAGCATCTCACTAGATTTTGTATTTTGACCCCTTTTCCCAGTCTGTTTTTTGAATGGAAAGTTTCACACATATGCATGAAAAGATGTTCATTCTACATTGTAAAGTAAAACATAACAGGTTACAAAGCAGTATGTTTATTATCAGCTCACATATGTAGGATTAAATCCTACACTGTGTGTGTACATGCACGTCTGTATATACACATACATAAAAATTTTAACTGCTTATTTCTGTGTGGTATTAGTTTCCTTTTTGCTTATATGTATTTTTTTCATGAATATATGTCACACACACACACAAAGAGTTAAAGTTTTGTAAGAGCCAAATAATGTGCAACCGGCTTCTAAGGGCAATAGGGGCACCTAAAATCATGATGGAGTAACTATTTAAAAAATGTAAAACTCAAATCACCTCTGGATCTCTTAGCCAGAGGAATAAAACTGACATTACAGGGGGGAAAAGGAATACCTTCTCTTAATATGTAATTTTAATGATAAATTAGGTCAATCTTGTTTAATGATGAATTCTTCACCCAGTATTTTTACCTTCCTAACAAATTTCCACCATTTGTGAGCAGAGACAACATCTTACATGTTTCCCGTGTAGTTGATATTTCCAGTATTCTTCATTCCTTTGTGTGGATTTCTATTTCTGTCTGGTGTGATTTTGCTGCTTCCTGAGAGAGTCCCCTTAACATTTCTTGGAATGAGGTCTGCTAAGATCTTTTATGCTCTAGCCACTTTTAAGATTTTTTTTTTCAAGAGGTATAAAAAAACTATCTAACTTAAGTGTAATCATAAAAGACCCCAAATAACCAATTCAACCCTGAAAAATAAGATTTCAAGCTATTATCATAACGCTAGAGTAATTAAAATAGTATGGTACTGGCATAAGCACAAATAGACTGATAGAACAGTATCAAAAACCCAGAAATAAACCCATGCATAAATGGTCAGTATTAGTTGACCATATATAACAAGAAAGCCAAGAATACTTAATGGGGAAGACAGTTTCTTCAATAAATGGTGCTGGAAAAATGGGATATTCACATGTAAGACAATGAAACTAGACCTCTATCATATGTCACCCATAAAAATGATCTCAAAAGTCATTAAAGACTTAAATATAAGACCAGAAACCATAAAATATCTAAAAGAAAACAAAAGAATAAAGCTCCTTGACATGGTTCTTGGCAAGGCTTTTTTTGGATAGGACACTCAAAGCACAAGTAACCAAGTATACATCAAACTGAAAAGCTTTTGCACTAAGAAACTATCAACAAAATGAAAAGACAACCTAGGGAATGTGAGAAAATATTTGCTAACAATTTATCTGATAAAGGGTTAATATCCAAAATACATTAAAAAAAAACCTCCTACTTCTCAATAGCAAAAAAATCCAATCCAATTTAAAAATGGGCAAATGGAATCAAGATGATGGAGAGGGAGGATACTGAGCTCACAGGGACACACCAAAACCTAAAATTACACATAGAACTAGCTCTGAGAACAAATGAAGACTAGCAAAACAGATTAAACACAATTAAGGATATAAAGAAAACGTCACACTGAAACGGGCAGAAGGGGCAAAGACAGTTTTGCCAGGACCCATACCTCTGGTGTGACAACCTACTATGAAGTTTGAAAGTCAAAAGTAGTAAAAATCATCCAGATGTATAATAGTTAAGGGATGCACAAAATAATATATAAAATATGACAACAAAATTGTAAAGCATGGCAGGGGGGTGGTAAAAACAGTGCTTTTAGAATGCACTTTGACTTAAGCAACCATCAACTTGTAATAGACTGCTATATATAGGATATTACATATAAACCTCACGATGACCACAAACCAAATACCAGTAATAAATACACAAAACCATGAAGAGAAAGGAGTACAAAAATAACAATATGTCACTAAATTATGAGAGGAGAGAAAGAAACAGAACTACAAAAACAAACAGAACATAATCAACAAAATGGCATTAAGTATGTATCTATTAATAACTACTTTAGATGGAAATGGACTAAATGTTCCCATCAAAAGACACAGAGTAGCTTAATTATAAAAAAAAAAAAAAAAAAAAGACCCATTTACGCCGCCTAAAAGAGATTCACTTCAGATCTAAGGACACAAACAGAATGAAAGTAAAGATATGAAAAAAGTTATGGAAACCAAAAGAAAGCTGAAGCAGTTATACACATGACAGAACAGACTTTAAAACAAAGACTAATGGGGCGCCTGGGTGGGTTGGTCGGTTAAGCGTCGGGCTTCAGCTCAGGTCATGATCTTATAGTCTGTGAGTTTGAGCCCCGCATCAGGCTCTGTGCTGACAGCTCAGAGACTGGAGCCTGTTTCAGATTCTGTGTCTCCCTCTCTCTCTGACCCTCCTCCGTTCATGCTCTGTCTCTCTCTGTCTCAAAAATAAATAAACGTTAAAAAAATAAAAAATAAAAAAAATAAAACAAAGACTAATAAGAAACAAGAAGTGCATTACTAATGATCAATCAATCCAAGAAGATATAACACACAATTATCTATGTACACAACATAGGAGAATATAAATACATAAAGAAAATATTCACATAAGGAGAAATGGACAGGGGCACCTGGGTGGCTCAGTCAGCTGAGTGTCCAACTTTGGCTCAGGTCATGATCTCACAGTAAGTGGGTTCAAGTCCTGCACCAGGCTCTGTGTTAACAGTTCAGAGCCTGGAGCATGCTTCAGAATCTCTCTCCCTCTCATTTTGCCCCTCACCTGCTCATGCTCTGTCTCTCTCAAAAATCAATAAACGTTAAATTTAAAAAAAAAAAAAGAGAGAGAAATGGGCAGTAAAGAATAGTTGGGGACTTTAGCACCTACTTCCACCAATGGATAGATCATCCAGACATAAAACCAGTAAACAGTGGACTTCAATGACACAGTAAACTAGATGGACTCAATATGTACAGAACATTGCATCCAAAAACAGCAGGATACACATTCTTTCAAGTGTACGTGTGACATTCTCCAGGATAGATCATGTTAGGTCACAGAAGAGATCTTGATAAATTGAAGAAAACTAAACTCACATCAGGCACCTTTTCTGACTATAATGATATGAAAGTAGGAGTCTATTACAAGAAAAATAAAAGCTAGGAAACTCATGAAGGATAAACAACATACTATGAAACACCCACTAAGTCAAAGACATCAAACATTAAATCAAAAATACTGAGACAAATGAAAATGAAAACACAACTGTCCAAAATCTATGGGACTCAGCAAAAGCAGTTCTAAGAGAGTTTATAGTGTTACACACGATTACCTCAAGAAACAAGAAAAATCTCAATCTACTGTTACACCTTAAGGAACCAGAAAAAGAGCAAAAAAATCCGAAGTTAGTAGAAGAAAATAACAAAGATCAGATCAGAAATGAAATAGAGACTAAAAGAAAATGCAAGTATCAATAAAACAAAAAGAGGTTTTTACTTTTGAAAACAAAATTGACAAACTTATAGCCAGACTCATCAAAATAAGAAAGGTCTCAAATTAATAAAATCAAAACTGAAAAAATTTAAAACTGATACCACAGAAATACAAAGGGTAATAAGACACTACTACAACTGTATGTCAACCAATGGGACAACCTAGAAGCGAATAAATTCCTAGAAACATATGGTCTTCCAAGAACGAATCAAAAAGTCTGAACAAAATGATTAGTAATAAAATTGAATCAGTAATCCAAAAACTACCAGAAGTCCAGGACCAGGTGGCTTCATAGATACATTTTTTAAACACTTAATATATATACTTCTTAAACTATTCCAAAAATCTCAAGAGGAATTAACACTTCTAAATTCATTCTATGAGATGAGCATTACCCTGATACCAAAACCAGACAAAGACACCATAAGGAAGAAAAAAGAAAATAAAGAAAATTATAGGCCAATACATCTTATGAACACTAATGTAAAAATCTTCAAGATATTAGCAAACTAAATTCAAAAATACATTAAAAGAATCATACACCATGATCAAGTGGGACTTATTCCAGGGATGCAAAGATGGTTCGATATCTAGAAGTCAATCAATAAGATATACCACATTAACAAAGAGGAAGATTAATATCATTGTGTCAACAGATGCAGAAAAAATCCGTTAAAATTTCACATCCATTTATGCTAAAAAGGAATACCCAGAAATAAATTTAAGGAGGTACAAGTTCTGAAAACTATAGGACAGTGATAAAAGATTGAAGACAACTCAAATAAACAGTTGGATATACCATGTTCATAGATTACAAGATCATTAAAATTTCCATACTACCCAAAGCCATCTAAAGACTCATACATTCCCTATCAAAATACCAATGGCATTTTCCACAGAACCAGAATAATTCTAAGATTTGTATAAAGTCCCAACAGGTCCTGAATAGCAAAGTAATCTTGAAAAAGAAGAACAAAGCTGAAGGTGTCATGCTCCCTGATTTCAAACCCTAATACAAAATACAGTAATCAAAACAGTATGGTAGTGACACAAAAATAGACACACAGATCAATAAAGCAAAAGAAAAAGCCCTGAAAGAAACCATGCTTATACGGTCAATTAATCTTTATAAAGGAAGAACATAAAAAAGAAGGAAAGCTTACCATTAACAACATAGTGTAATGGTAAGTAAAATAGGTCAGACCAAGATAAATGTGTTATGACTTGACTTGTGTGTGGAATCTACAAAAGAAACAAACCAAACCTTAAATATACTCATAAATACAAAAAATAATCTGGTGGTTGCCAAAAGGGAGGGTGGTGGAAGTCTGAGAAAAATAGGAGAAAGGGATTAAAAGGTACAAAATTCCAGTTATAAAATAAAAGGAACATAAGGAATTTAGTTAATATATAACAACTATGTATGTTGACAAATGGTAACTGGATTTACCCTGGTAAATAATTCATAATGTATATAAATGTTGAATTTCTATTCTTTACACCTGAAATACAGTTATTGTGTATGTCAACTATGCTTAAGAAAAAAAGATTAAAGGACCTGAAAAGATTTTTTTTCCAAAGACAATATACAGATGGCTAACAGGTACATCAAGAGGTGTTCAACATCACTAACCATTAGGGAAATGCAAATCAAAATCCTAACGAGGTATTACCTCACATCTGTTATAATGGATAACAAAAAGATAAGAGATAGCCAACACCTGTGACAATATGGAGGAAGAAGAACCCTTGTGTACTGTTGGGAAGGGATGTAAATTTGAACAGCCACTATGGAAAACATATGGAAGTTACTCAAAAAATAAAAATAGAGCTACCATATGACCTAGAAATTTCACTTCTGGGAATATTTCCAAAGGAAATGGAAATACTATGTTGAAAAGGTATCTGTACCCCCATATTCATAGCAGCATTACTTCCTATAGCCAAGACATGGAAACAACACACACGCATACACACATGTATATATACACATACATACACACACACACATACATGTGTGTGTGTGTCTGTCCTGTCATTTGTGACAACATAGATGGACCTTGAGGGCATTATGCTAAGTCAAATAGGTCAGAGAAAGACAAATACTCCATGATCTCACTTATCTGTGGAACCTAAAAAACAAACCCAAACTCGTAGAAAAAGAGATCACATTTGCAGTTACCAGAGGAGAAACTGGATGCAGGTGGTCACAAGGTACAAGCTTTCAGTTTTAAGATAAGTAAGTACAAAGGGTGTAATATATAATGATGACTATAGTTAACACCACTATATGGTAAGTTATTAAGAGGAAACCCTACGAGTTCTTTTTTTGTACATACATGAAATCCTGGATGTTAACTTATCATGGTATTTCACACTGTATAAAAGCTGTTATTATGCTATACATCTTAAATACATACAGTGCTATATATCAGTTTTATCTCAAAAACCTTTCAAGAAATCAAAAATATTAACTTAGGAAAAATGAAATCTTTATAGTTATACTATGCAAGAATGGGAAGTGTCTTTTTCTTCAAAATGCTTTCTTGTTCAAAAATTCTTTTGTGTCTGTCAGGAGTATCAAACTACATTTTCAAATTTATTTTCAATTATCTTACGGACTGTATGAGCTTTTAGTAATAACATGCCAAATGGAGATAATCTACACCATATTCTTTGCAGAAAAAAAGAACAGTATCTTAAATGCTAATATGACCCAAAAACCTGCAGCCTGACTGACCAATGCCTTTGATGAAATTTTATCAATGTCAGCTGTAGAGAGATGCCTTGGGCAGCCAGAAAATGCCAGAAATACAGGATTATTTTCTTTCTTGGATCTTTCTCTTAGGGCTCTGCAGGGAGTCAGATCTTTCCCACCTAAACCATGAAATTTCTTGAAAGGGAAACCGCTTATCTCTTCTTGAAGAGGGGGAGAGGGAGGCTGATATAAGCAGTGGAGTAAATGATCTGACACAAAAATCTTTCAGGATAGAGTGGAGAAGAAAAAAGTGTAAGTTTTGTAGCCCTTGCAATGGAATAATCAGACACTGGATATACTGCAGAAAATTCACACATATACACCCAACCTTTCTGCTCTCATGCACATACAGAGTACAGAGGATGACAGAAAAGAATTAATCAAGACACAGAACAAGTAGAACAAAGACCCTGGCACAGCCACCCTTGTTAGGGTATCTTTAAGCAAGCCCCCTGTAAGTGAAGGGTGGTGTTTTAAGCCCAAAACACCTGAATAGATAGAATTGTAATTAGTTGTAATATTTATTTAGAAGATTTTGTCCATTGCTGATACTTATTTTGAGAATACTGTTTACTACAAGTACCAGATTGAGAATCTAAAATGGTAATATGAAAAAAATGCAAATTTGGTTAGCTCCTACTGTCCATTAGCTCTTGGTTTAGGAACAGACATCTCATCTATCTACACCCATTCTACCTTCTCTTTGGCTGATACTCCTGATGGACAATTGAGTGCCTCAAACTTCACCTGCAAGTGAGGCATGGTTAGATTCAGGTGAGCTCAGCAGGTCTAGATACCAAGTTCTGAGATTGTATAAAACTTGCATAAAGACCACCAGGCTGACCTCACTTCTAGATCCAAGTCAGCTCCCAATTTACTCTGTGACACAGGATAAACCCTTGATGTGTCTTGTTTTACCTTTTTGATCTGTCAAATAAAAATGATGACATTTGGGAGCACCTGGGTGGCTCAGTTAGGTGTCTCACTCCTGATTTCATCTCAGGTCTTGATCTCACTATTGTGAGATCCAGCCCTCATTGGGCTCCACTCTCAGCATGGAGCCTGCTTTAGATGCTCTCTCTCCCTTTCTCTCTGCCCCAACCCTGCTGGTGTGCTTTCTAAGAAAGAAGAGAGAGAGAGAGAAAGAAAGAGAGAGAGAAAAAGAGAGAGAGAGAAAGAGAAAGAAAATATTAACACCTGTGCTACCTACTCTACTAGCATTGAATAAAGTGAGACAACATGAAAATACATCAGAGAATTCAAAGCACTATAAATACATGGGACTCCAGAATGGGTTGGTGCACTCTCTGTTCCAGCATTTTCCAGTCTTAATTAGGAAGAGTAGGAACAATTAAATAGCTTTCAAACATATTTGTCATGGACCAAAAATACTCTTTTAGTGGCTGAGTCACTATTCTGACCATGGCTATATGTATGTTAGACCATTTTTAAACATCTAAAAAAATAAAAAACAAAACTGTTCTACCAGTTGAACAGACTTCCAAGTCCCCATAAATCTGGCAAAGAGACTTCAGAATGAGGCCATCCCCACAGTGCTGGCAGAGGAGGCTGAGATGAAGAAAGAGGTTGAGTCAGAGGGAAAAAGTTAGTGTTACTCTGGAAAGGAACCTGTAGGCTCAGAAAAATAGTGTGTTATATTTAACTAAAGAACCAATATAATTAAAGACCTCATGTTTATATCTGTCCCTTTTAGGACCTATCTGTTGGGAGTTCATGGCCATAAATATTATCTTTTGAGTAACTCAATACGTGGAAGTATGTTGCAACACAGAGATCTGCGACATACATCAACACAAAAGTCTAAAGTGAAATCTCAGGCAGATGAAATAATTCAGCGGGCCACACTGCAGCTAACACCACCACCACCACCGCTCACACCGGGAACTCTGCCCTGGCCATATCTCTTGGTCTGAGATTGATTTCAGGTAAACAGAGCCCAGGAGAAATTGCAGAGATGGGATATGGGTCTTTACAGGACCAGAGCCTCCCGTTTCAGGACCCTTTTCCAAACTAGGGAGGGTGTCCCTTTTCCTACTCTATCAGTATTGGAACAGCTCTTACCTCAGTCACTTACACATTACTATGAATCCATTTGGGGTCAGTGATCTTTTCCTTTGTATTATAATTCCAACCTCCTAAATATAGAAGTGAAAGGTCTTATTTCCTATAAAGACAATTTCAGTCATCAGCAAATGGGTGAGGGGGTCATGTCCATGTCCGATTGCCCTTGAATCTCACCACTCCTGATGGGGAGGCAGTCCCCCAGAGGGAACTAAATGTAATCATTTAGGTACTTGAGGGTCATTTGGGGGTATGCAGGTAGAAAGGAGGGGCTTTAATGCCTGCCCGAAGGGCTTGCCACCTTACCTGCTCCCCCTTCTGGAGTTGCCAAGGCTTCATCCACGTAGCTCTTGGGACAACACAGGCTCCGATCCTCTTCCTGCCAGCCAGCCTGTTTGCCACCTCCTCTGTGCTGTTCTAGGCTCCTCAACTCATCTCCAGCCTCCACTTCCTTTCCCCCAATTCGCTCCCAAGGTCTCAGAGCCCATCCTCACCTCCCTCCTAAGGGCCCCCTGGTCTGTTTCAGCTTCTCCACCAACCCCCGCTTCATCATGGACTTTCTAGAGCTTTCCCCAGTCAGCAGTTACTCACAGTTGCTGGGGCTGGAGTGCCACGGCAGCGTTAGCCTGCCAGCCCCTGGATGCTAAAGTGAAGAAGACTGGGGAGGAGGAAGCACAGAGAGGGTCTCAGATGGGAGGGAGCAAACTGAAATCTGGCCTGGCACAGGGAAAATTGGGAGCCTGGTCATCAACAGGCATCAGGCTGCAGGTGTGTGCAATGATGTGCGTGTGGGTGGGTCGGCAGGGGGCGTGAACGGGGCAGGTTTGCATGAAAAGAGAAGCTGTTGGCAATGATTACAGGTCATGGATACCTAACAAAGAAGGAAGAAAGATATAAAACTTGGTTGGCTAGAAAAACACTACCTATTATATGGTTTATAATCTTCCCCAAATCACCACACACTCTATTAAATAAAAAATACAATAAAATTAACTTGTAAAACATTTCTCATTTTTTTGAACAATTTGCTTATGATGTGCTTTGATGTAGCTTTCTTCATGTTTCCTGTGCTTTGCCAAAAAGGGAACATTCTTGACAGATTTTTAAATTTTTAAATCCCTTTGTTTCTTTATGGAAAAAATCTTGAATACTTGTCCATGTCCTTTCTTGAGTTTCTTCTGATGGTGCTTTGTCCATCAGAATTCTCCCCCAACTTAACGCTGAGGATGAATAGGGTCCCTTTTCCTTTGTTCTATGCCGTTAGAATCCCAGAGTTGAAAGAGTTTTTTCAATGATTTATTTGCTAATCTTTTCAGGTGTCCTGATGAGAGGATAGTTTGTCAACTATACCTCTGACAGCAATAATTGACATAAATGAATATCCATTTTCCATTATCCCATTTATCCTATTTGTAGTTATTGAATGATGATTCTGTGAAAGGGACCATGAAAAATTTCAGGTGTTAAGGCTCAATTTATTACAAAGCAAAAGATGAGTTATTGTTTATTGGCACATATCTCAATGAGATTATTCTCAGGCAGGCAGGAAGATTAAGAAGTTCCTCCTCTATTACAATGCATTTGAAAGCTCAGTCCTATAAAATGATAAAAATAGCAGCTACTAATTATTAAGCATTTACTCTATAGCAGAGTGCAGGGCAAAGTTGAATCTACTTTTTTTATAAACGTCTTTAATTTTTATAAAGACCTTAAAGGAATTATCTCAATACCTTTTTTTTTTTTTAATTTTTTTTTTCAACGTTTATTTATTTTGGGGACAGAGAGAGACAGAGCATGAATGGGGGAGGGGCAGAGAGAGAGGGAGACACAGAATCGGAAACAGGCTCCAGGCTCTGAGCCATCAGCCCAGAGCCTGACGCGGGGCTCGAACTCACGGACCGCGAGATCGTGACCTGGCTGAAGTTGGACGCCCAACCGACTGCGCCACCCAGGCGCCCCTCTCAATACCTTTAATAAGAAACCTGACTTCTCCGGATCATATAGCTAGTAAAGAGCAAAGTCGGGATTCTAGAAATATCTCATTCAAAAGCCTTTCTTATTTCATTTAAAGTTTTACATAATATAAAAGAAATCATCCTTTAGTCGTTCAAAATTAGTTGAGCCACAACTGTCGTAACCTTAGCAAGTAGTTAAATCACCTACAAATAATGTTTCTTTTTGCTTCTCAGCAAAGGTTTGGATATAATATCCTGAATTTAGTTTTTATAAGGAGGAAAAAATAATGTTTTGTTATACATCTATGACATAGAAGATAGCATTTCACATTTATTATCTCATTTATTTTTTCCCAGACTTTATAAGCTGCATATTATTATCTTCATGTACAGATGGGAAACACAAGTTCAAATAAGTGATTCCCCATTAACCTTAAGTTGCAAAGTTTGTATCTGAAGAAGATGCAAGTAATTATGTCAGTGTTCTTTCAACTGCATCCCACTGTGTGCTACTGAAGCAAAGACAGTCTGAATGATGCAAAGAGGATAACAGTTCTTAGGATGTAACTTAACCAGTACCGCCTCCTGACATTTATCCACTGAAGTGTAATTATGTCTTTCGCTTTTTAGTTAATTTTAAAGTGCTGATGGGAGTCGTCATTTTTAGTTACCCGAATTCTGAAACCTATACACTGCATCTTAAGACAGGTATCATTGGCCCCATCATTTATTGGATACCTTACCTCACCTCGACATACACAAAAATCTAGATCCAAAATGGACTTCCTCGAGGATTTATTATCATAAATCAGGGAAAATATAAAGATAATGTACAGTTATTGTACAAAAAGGGCAACAGAGAGCAAAGCAAATCAAATCAAATCAAAATATCCATGGTTTTCTTCATTGAATTTGAGCAGATTCTCAAAATTCTATGAAAAACCAAAGGGCTAAAAAATATCTGACAAAGCAACAAAAACTGTAAGAAATATTACTTCATGTAATAGTTAAGACAAAGTAATTAAGATTGTGGATTTGGTTTAGAGACAAACAATAACCAATGGAACAGAAGAGATAGCTCCAATGGACCCTGCATGGGAGCATCACAAATCAGTGGGGCAAAGAATGAAGACTGAATAAACTATGCTGAGATAATTATATACACATATGAAAAAAAATAAAATTGAGTTTCCATCTCATGTTATTCCTTTCAATTTTTAGAAAAATTGGAGAAGTATAAACATTACAATTCTAAAACTTTTAGAAGAAATTTTAATTGATTATATGACCTTAGGGTAGGGATAAATTTCTTCAACAAAACCCCCAAAATACAGCCTATAAAGAAGTTAAATTATACTACACTAAATGTAAAACTTTGTAAAAGTCACCCAAAAAGGGTGGAAGAAAATGCCACAATCTGAGAGAAGATATAATTAGTCAATTTAAATGACAAAGGATTCTAAATTCAAGGTATATGAAGAATTTCTTCAACTCAGATAAAAGGACTAGTCTGTAGCCTGTTAGAAAAAGGACAAAACATATGAATTAATAATTCGATAAAACTGGCACAAGAAAATTATATAAAAAGTCATCAGGGATATTGTATCTACCTATAAATTTTCATACACTGCCAGTGAAGTGTAACAGGGTAAAATAATTTTAGGGTGCAATTTGACAATATCAGGCTAGGTGGAAGATGTGAATTTCCATGACTGAACAGTCACATTCTTCCATGTATTCCTTAAAGGCTCTCTTTAATGGAGACATGTATAAGAATGTTTATAGAATACATACACATGTAGTAAAAAAAAAATTAAAGAAACATAAGGAACTGATAAGCATCAGATACAGAATAATGGTTGCTTACCAGGAGGAAAAAGATCAAAGTGGATGGAGAGACACACACACACAGGGTTCAATTCTATTTGCAGTTATTTCATTGCTTAAACTGGGCAGTGAGTACATGGATACTCATTACAGTATTCTTTTATGTTTTTATGTCTGATTTTCACATTAGAATAATTTGTAATATTTTTAAATTATACAACCCTAAATTAGAGGAAATATAATAAAGAGGGAGAGGTTTGTCATATAAAAGTGGCAAGTTCTTGGGCAATGTCCTTTAATGTCCCTGAGTTTTTGTTTTTGTTTTTACTCTACAAAAGATATTATGTTTCAAATAAGACACTAAATATAATCATAAATATAAAATGTTCTCTACCTAAGTACCAGGTACCGCTTTTTCTTGGAAGAAAACTTATTCACTTTGGTCAGGAAACAGAGTTGGCTTTGGGTCTAAAAAGGTAAGATGTCGGCTTTGAAAGGGACTAAATATTAAAGTGATGAAATTAAGCTATGTTCAGTTAAGCTGGTGCACCCATAGGGCAAAGTATGTGTCAGGGGTGGGGATATATGTGCACAAGTGCATGTGTATGTCTCTATGTGAATGTGTTAAATTAGTGTGTGTCTGTGTGTGTGTGAGTGAGTGAGTCATCAAATAGTCATCATGGATGAACCCCAGGTCTGGGACAGGCATGAAACAATCACTGCTAAACAAAACACTGGTGGAAGGAAGGTCTTCCTCAGACTGGTACCTTGAGAAACTGCCAGACCATGCACTTAAGTCACAGAACACAGCATCTGCCTTCCTTCCAGAACAACAGGTGGCATGGCTAGGAGAACGGATGTGCTAAAACCATCAACAGGCTTCCAACAAGATACTAGTAGTGCATGTGGCCAAGGGATCACTTATTTCCAGTAGTGACCAAATACTATGGCAACAATAGCAGCAGAGAATACTGTTCTTCAGGAAAACCAGATTTTTTTTTCCCCATGAGGCAAAATCACCAGGACTGAATGAACACTCCTGTGATTCTTGTTCTAAGTATATGAAGAGAGTAAGGTAGAGACACGTGGAGAAGGCAAGATATGTTCTTAACAGAAGGGGCAATCAGAAGTATTGAATTTAAACATTGAAAACGATGTGCCTTTATTTAATGTTCCAAGCTGAGAAAGTAGAGAATATTAGATATACACAGAAAATGTATTATAGTTGACACACAATGTTACAAGTGTATAACGTAGTGACTGGTTCAATAAATCTGTATGTTCTGCTGTGCTCACCACAAGTGTAGCTATCATCTGTCACCATAACATCACCATATCATTCATTATATGTCCTATGTTGTGCCTTTTATTTCCATCACTTATTCATTCCTTAATTGGAAGCCTGTATTTCCTATTCCCCTTCACCCATTTACCCATACCCCACCCTTCGTTTGTTCTCTGTATTTATAGATCTGATTCTCTTTTTTTGTTTATTCATTTGTTTTTTTAGATCCCACATATGAGTGAAGTCATATTTATTTGTCTTTTTCTGAATGACTTATTTAACTTAGCACAATACCCTCTGGGTCCATCCATGTTGTCATAAATGGAAAGACCTTTTCATGGCTATGTAATATTGCATCACATATTCTTTATCCATTTATATATCAGTGGACATAGATAGCTTCTATATTTGGCTATTGTAAATAATGCTGCAATAGACACAGAGGTTCACTTATCTTTTTAAAGTAGTGCTTTCAGGGGCGCCTGGGTGGCGCAGTCGGTTAAGCGTCCGACTTCAGCCAGGTCACGATCTCGCGGTCCATGAGTTTGAGCCCCGCGTCAGGCTCTGGGCTGATGGCTCGGAGCCTGGAGCCTGTTTCCGATTCTGTGTCTCCCTCTCTCTCTGCCCCTCCCCCGTTCATGCTCTGTCTCTCTCTGTCCCAAAAATAAATTTAAAAAAACGTTGAAAAAAATAAATAAAGTAGTGCTTTCATTTTCTTTGGGTAGATATCCAGTAGATTTATTGGGTCATATGGTGTTTCTATTTATAATTTTTTGAGGAACCTCAGTATCATTTTCCACTGTGGCCGTACCAACTTACATTCCCGCGAACAGTATATGGGTGTTTCTTTTTCCCCTATCCTTGCTAGAACTTGTTATCTCTTGCCTTTTTTTGATAGCTATTCTCACAGGTGTAAGGTGAGATCTTATTGTGGTTTTGACTTGCATTTCCCTCAAGATGAGTGATGGTGAGCGACTTTTCATTTGTCTGTTTGGTCAACTACAGGTCTTCTTTGAGAAAATGTCTATTCAGGTCCCCTATACATTTTTTAATCAGATATGTTTTCTTTTTTTTTCTTAAGATTTTATTTTTAAGTAACTCTACGCCCAGTCTGGGGCCCAAACTCACAACCCTGAGATCAAGAGCCACATGTTCCACCAACTGAGCCAGCCAGGTGCCCCTCTTTTTTTAAGTTCTTTTTACAGCATGGTATGTCAACTATACTCAAATAAGTAAAATATAAAATATAAAGCAACCTGTATCTATAAAATAGATTAAATTAAAAAATAAAAATGTATTCCTAAATATTATAATACTATTTTAAATGTTTTTGAAGTTTATTTTCTAGTTATTTGTTTCTACTATATAGAAATAAAATTGGTTTTTGTATGTTGGCCTTATATTCTGAGGCCATATTATCTTCACTTATTAGTTATTTAAATTATTTTAATTGGTTGTGTAGGATTTCCAACATACATTATTGTGTCTTCTTTAAATAAAGACAATGTTGCTTCAGTCTTTCTGAAAAAAGAAACAAAAAGGTACCTATAATTTTTTTAAGTATTTGTTTTGCTCTCGCACTCACAAAAGGAGGTTAGTGTCTTTCTTCATGGCAGCATATTCGGAGGTGTGCAGACATGCTTCAAGAGGTAACAGGAAGCAAGCGGGCGAGTAATGGCTCTGTGCATCATGAGGGTGATGTATAAGAGCAAGTTCCACAATAGCACTCAAGTTTTCAACTTGAAAATTCTTCAGCCAGAACATGAGGCTCTCAAGGTACTTCTGGACACCCTTTGACATCTTCTTTGAAAGTTGGAAAACCGAGTTTTAATAAAAATCCTATGTAATAACACAAACTTTATTTGAACTTGGTCTCTAATTTCCAAAGAATTATTAAGAAGGATCTGGTAAAAGTTTATATGTATTCCACATATATGTGGAAGGAAGAACACTGGATTCCGAGCCATAAAATTTTGGAATCACTTCATTCTTTATTTCCATAATTTACAGAAATTTGCTTAACCTGAGTCTTGATTTTCTCACCTATTCATATGGATATTAAAATTCCATGTCTTAAAGGGGCACCTGGGTGGCTCAGTCCGTTGTGTCCGACTTCAGCTCAGGCCATGATTTCAAGGTTTGTGAGCTCATGCCCCACGTCAAGGCCCACGTCAAGCCCTGTGCTGAGAGCTCAGAGCCTGGAGCCTGCTTCAGATTCTGTGTCTCCCTCTCTCTCTGCACCCCCCCACTCTCACTCTGTTTCTCACTCTCTCTGAAAAATAAACATTACAATTTTTTTTAATTCCATGTCTTAGATACCTCACACAGGATGCTATGGGCATCAGATGAGATATGCACAAAAATTCCGTAATGCAAAAGTACTAAGCAAAGGCAGGTGGTTTAGTAACTTAACTGATTCACTCTACCAGCAGTTTTCAAATTCTGTTCTTTGGTTCCCTAGGTTACCAACAAGTATAATAGTTGGGAAGAGACTGAGGAGGAACAAATGGCAAGGAATCCATGTTGCACCTGCACTTGATCTCAAGGAACTGTACTTTTATCTTGTCTAGAATTATGAATAAGCTTTTAGTTATGTTTAGTTTTCCTACATTTAGTAAAAATTATAGGTTGTTCTGCTTTAAAAGTATTTATGAAGTATAACCTTAAAAATGGGGAAAGGAATAGGGGACTCTCGGAGAACAGGGATGAGAGGGAAAAAACTCTATTCTGATACAACAACATGGCAAAGAAAGGCAGTAAAGATAATAAGTAATTGTGAATCAGGAAACTGGGATTCTATTTTCCTCCTATACTACCAGCCAAGTGTATGACCTTAAGCAAATCATTTAACCTGTACAAACCACCGTTTCCATATATGTAACATGGAGGAAGTATTCTCTAGTTACAATATTATAAAATTTAGTATATATAAAATAAAATATACCAATAAATTTCTCTTTAAATAATTATTAAATTCAAAGACTGAAGCCTTTTCAGAAATTTTGGCAGTGATATGAATTCTGAAGAAGTAATATAAAAGCTTCTTATTTAGCTCAGTTTCATAAATACTGAAGGCCAACTATGGTGTAGGCACTATGATAGCAGTAGGAATACAAATAATACATAACTAAATCCTGTATGTTTCCATCAAATTAACCAGGAGGAACACCATTCAACCCACTGAAATTAAAATTTGGCTTTTCACAATGGCAAAGCACCCTCAAGAGGCAAAATTGTTACAACCCTGAACTGAGAATCAAAAGTCCCTAGCGTTTTCTCTAATTCTATTATTCACTGCCTTTCAGCAGACTGTTTATAGTATTTTAGGTCACGGTATCGACCCATACTGATTATGCTAAGTACAGTGGACAGTTGTTGGAAAGCTTAAAACAAAGGAGTGACATGGTTTGATTTTTGCATTTAAAACAGGTAAGTGTTGTCTCTGCCTATGACAGAGTAGCTAATATCAGATTAACACACTCCCCAGGAACAAATATAAAATCTGGGTTTTAAAAAATGAAGAGCTTCATGAAGGCATTAGAAAATGGCCAAAATGTTGGGATTCAAGGGAACAAGATTCCAAACAAAAGGAGAAGCATCATAAGAAGCCCAAAATTCTAAATGCAATTTCCTCTGGAGGCATCTGCCAAATTATGAGTTGCACATCTGTGAGCGACACACCAAGAAACCAAACAGAAAGCTACTGCAAAGAGACTAAAAAGCTAAGCAGATATTAGCCTTCCTGTGATCCTGGGTATATAAAAATTAAAATTCAGGACCCTTCAAAAGAAGGGAATTTGTGAGTGTCCCCTCAACGTTCATATGTTAAACCCTATTCCCCAATGTTCTGGTATTAGGAGATGGAGTTTTTGGAAGGTAATTGGGATTAGATGAGGTCATAAGGGTGGAGCCCTATAGATGAGATTGATGTCTTCATAAAAGTCAAGAAACAATTTGCTTCTGCTCTTTGCTTTCCATCATGTGGGGACACAGAAAAAAAAAAAAAAGGTCATCTACGAACCAGGAAATATACCCCCTTCACAGACACCAAAAATGCCAGTGTCCTGATCTTGGGCTTCTACCCTCCTGAAATTTGGGAAATGAATGTTTGTTGTTTAATCACCTAGTCTACAGTAATTTGTTATAGCAGCCCAATCTTACTGAGTCAACTGCTAAGAGCCCCAGGCTTTCTACTGAAATCCCTGAAGAAATCTACTCTTATAAACAGAGTAAAGCTGGAAATAGACCAATTTCTAATACAGTAAAATTACCTGAGCCTACTTTGTTTTCTGGAAAAAAATGGATTATTGGTAGACAAAGATAAGATCTAGAACCTGTACAGTCTTTCATACATAGTAACAATGCTTCCATCAAAAACAACCAAACATGTCAGGAGACATGACCAAATAACTAAAAATCAAGAAAAAACAAAAACAAAAACAAAACAACAGGAACAAATCAACAGGCTATTCAAGGACTGGAGCTATCAAAATGATTTTTTAAAAAACATAATAAATATGTTCAAAGAAATACATGATGAGATGGAGAATTTCACAATAAAACATGAATCTATATTAAATCAAATGAAATCCTACAATTGAAAATTACAGGTGAATTTAACAAC
This sequence comes from Lynx canadensis, assembly GCF_007474595.2. Lineage (NCBI taxonomy): Eukaryota > Metazoa > Chordata > Mammalia > Carnivora > Felidae > Lynx > Lynx canadensis. The sequence goes on from NC_044308.2 coordinate 50,051,998, forward strand.
AGATATCAGCATTTGGAGGGCTAATAATGTTCTATTTTTAATTTTTTAAAAGTTTATTTGAGAGAGAGAAAGCAGAGGAGGGGCAGAGAGAGGGAGGGAGAGAAAGAATCCAAAGAAGGCTCCACACTGTCAAAGCAGAGCCTGACACAGGACTCAATCCCACAAACTATGGCAACATGACTTTAGCTGGACCAACAGGCAACCACTTCACCAACCAAGCCACCGAGGTACCGGAAAATGTTCTATTTTCAATCTGAATGCTAATTGTTTGGGTGTGCACTTAATGTGTACACACTTTATGCATATCATATGTTATATTGTAATAATGTATTTTTAGCTTATTCCTCTTGCTGTGTGGAAAAGGGACTTGGAGGTGGTGATGAGAGGGACAGACAAAAGTAAAATCAGGGAGACTAGTTTACAAGATACATAGTTAGTCCCTAAAAGAGATGATGGCATGGATTCAGCAGTAGTGATGGAGAAAGTGACTACTAATGGATTTTCAAGTTTTGAGACTTTTTTTGTATTTGGTTTTTGGCCCGTTAAGTTTCAGATGTCTGTGAAATATCTGCTACCTAGGCAACTGCATACACAGGTACTAAACTTAGAGTGAAGATCTTGGCTAAAGATACAAAGTAAGTTTACAAAAGCAAAACAAAAACCCAAAAAAATGTATTTAAAGACAACCATAAAACTGAGTTAAATCACATAGGGAATGTAATGAGTAATAAGTGAATAAAAAAAGAGGACTCACACCTGAGCCCTGAAATATACCAACATTTAGCATTTGGATGTAGGAACCAGGGAGAGCAAAAGAAACTGAGCTCTCTGTTCCATTCCATTGGTCTGTGTCTGTTAATATGCCAATACCATTCTGTTTTGATTACTATAGCTTTGTAATATAATTTAAATCAGGAATGTGATGCCTCCAGCTTTATTCTTCTCACTCAAGATTACTTTGGCTATTCAGTATCTTTTGTGGTTCTATATGAATTTTAGGTTTTTTTTCTATTTCTGTGAAAAAAAATGCTATTGAAATTGAAAGGGATTCCATTGAATCTGGAAATGACTTTGAGTAGTTTGGACATTTTAACAATATGAATTCTAGTTCACTAACATGGGGTATCTTTCCATTTATTTGTGTCTTCCTCCATTTTTTTCTCAGCAGTGTTTTATACTTTTCAGTGTATCTATCTTTCACCTCCTCGGCTAAATTTATTCCTAACTATTTTATTCTTATTAATGCTACTATAAAAGGAATTTTTGTCTTAATTTTTCAGATAATTTGTTAGTATTTAGAATCACCACTCATTTTTGTATGTTGATTTGGTATCCTGCAACTTTACTGAATTTGTTTATTAGTTCTAAGAGATTTTTGATCAAGTCTTTAGGGGTTTTAAATATAGATATATATATAAATATATATATATATATATGAAAATATAAATATATATATATGAAAGAAATGAAATTGTGTCCATCTGCAGACATGATATATATGAATCTTATATATATATATATATATATATATATATATATATATCATGTCATCTGCAAATGGACACAAGTTCATTTCTTCATTTCTGATGTACAGCCCCTTATTTCCTTTCCTTGACTAATTGCTCTGGCCAGGATTTCCAGTACTATTTTGAATATAAATATTGAGAATGGACACCCTTGTTTTATTCCTGATCTGAGATGAAAAGCTCTCAGCTTTTCACCATTGAGAATGACTTTAGCTGTGGGATTGTCATATATAGCCTTTATTATGTTGAGGTATACTCTTTAATTAAAAATGGAACTACTATCTGATCCCGTAGTCCTACCTCTGGATATTTATCCAAAGGAATTGAAATCAGAACCTCAATGTATACCTGCACTCTCAGGTTCATTGCAACATTATTCACAATATTCAAGAGGTAGAAGCAATCTAAATACCCATGTACAGGTGAAATGGCTAAAGAAAATGTGGTATATGAAGGAATATTACTCAGCTTTAAAAAAGAAAGGAATTGCCATTTATAATGACACAGATGTACCAGGAGGACATTATGCTAAGTGAAATATGCCAGATACAGACAAACGTATAATCTCATTTAAATATGGAAATATAAAACAGTCAAACTTAATAGAAAAAAAGATTAGAATGGTGCTTGCCAGGGGGCTGGAAGGAAAGGGAAATGCAGAGGTAATGATTAAAAGGTACAAAGTTTCAGTTACACAAAATAAATATCTTCTGGAGATTATACATAGTGTCTATAGCTAACAATACTGTACTATATATTTGTTAATGGGTTAGATCTTATGTTAAGTGTTCTCACTACACACATAAAATAATAACTAAGGGGTGTACTTTGAGAAGTGGTGGATATGTTTATGGCTTTTGGGTGGTTATCATTTCCTAACTGTATACTTATCCACAAATGCACTGACTTGTGTATATTAAACATGTACAGCATCTTACATGTCAGCCATAACTCAATTAAGTGGCTTAATTCTAAAAAAAAAAACCAATAAATCAATTTAAAATAAAAAGGAAAGGCCAAGTGAGACAGGAGAAAAGCCAGGTGAATGTGGTGTCAAAAACTCAAGAGTGGAGAATGTGTTAATAAGGAAAGAATGATCAATCAGATTGAAATACACTGGGAAAGATACAGGTTGATATTTAATTGAGCAAGTTCATTGTTTACTTTGATGAGATCATTTTAGTGGGTAATGGTGCAAAAACCTGAAAGAAGTGAGTCAAAAAGTGAATAAAAGGTGAGAAAGTAGACCCAACAAAGAGAGACAATCTTTCCATTATGTGGAAGGGAGAAAGGAAATTGGGTGGTATTTGTAAAAGGGTAAGAAGAATGTTTTGTTTTGCTTGTTTTGTTTTGTGTTTTTAATACAGGGTATATTTAAACATACTTCTACTTTATAACAATATACTTGAAAAAACACCCTGAGAGAATGCTGGAAGGCTTAAGGTATACAGGAAAGAAAGGTTTTTCTTTTGTTTTATTGAAAGGGAAATAATTGGGTGCAGATACACATAGGTTTAAGAATTCAATAACCGAAAGATGAATTTGTTTATTTGAGGCCTTCTCTTTTCTCATTAAGGTTTAGAAATTTTCATCATTGCTGGGACATAAATATTACAGGTTGAAAGAAAGAAGGTATGAAATGGTCATCATAGGGAATGAGGACACAAATTTATTGAGGAAATATAACAAGGTGCTAGAGGGGCACCTGGGTGGCTCAGTCAGTTAAGCATTAGACTTCTGCTCAGGTCATGATCTTGTGGCTTGTGAGTTTGAGCCCCGTGTCGGGCTCTGTGCTGACAGCTAAGAGCCTGGAGCCTGCTTCAGATTCTGTGTTTCCCCCTCTCTCTGCCCCTCCCAAGCTCACGCTGTCTCAATAATAAATAAACGTCAAAAAAAATGAAAAAAAAAAACCAAGGTGCTAGAAAGGGTTCCTTTGACGCATGAGCACAGATTTATAGTAATACAATACATCAGGCTTTGTTCTTTTCTCAAGCAAAGATCAGTAGTACAGGCATGGAACAGAGTATGGGAACAGGAGGAATATTGGATTTAGCCATGGCTTAGATTTTTCTGTAAGAGGCATGTAAAAGAAAAGGGAGCATCTTATCCTTCTTAGATGCCACAGCCTCTTACAATGGAACACCCAGGCAAGTTCTGTCACCCAAGATGCAAAGAAGCCATGGATGGGATATCTGAATTTGCTGTCAGTTTTCATGAGTCTACTCTGACATAACTGTCTTTTTCCAAGTAAAAATATCTAGAAGTTCATTGAGTGGCTATCAAAATCTTTGGACGTTTGGTTAAAGCAAATGGACGGCCAAGCTGTGGTAAGTCTTCTATCAGAAGAGTTATTTAGGTCAATAAAATATTTAAGAGAGTCACAAAGTGCCAAGTTACGTAAATGAAATACATTTTCTAGCCCTGAGTGAAAGAGGCAATTGTCATCATACCCATATCCTCAACTTTGTCAAATTCTGCTGGCCCATTTTAGCAATGTATTGCAGAATAATACTGTCCTTTAGACATTCACGGACATTTGATGAAGATGGAAATCTCTATTAGAAAGACCATTAATTGCAAACTATCAAAAAGAAAACACTGAAATCTTTGTTAAAGATTTTTTTCTGGTAAAACGTCTTTTTTACAATGTTTCTATGGAAAGGCTCAATAGTGTACATTATTTGGAAAAAAACATGAAGGCATGTTCAAGACTGGGGATCTTATGTTTCTTGCACTTCTAGGAAGTTGGAAGGACAGAAATAAAAGCATAGTGGGAGTCACGAGGTCCAGCTATCCCTAAAAGGACATTCCCAGGCCACTTTATCTGGCTGAGACCACCAAATCTGCCATGACTTATTACGGACCTCTAACACACTCAACTGTATTGTTCTCTAACAGCTACTGCAAATTTAAACCAATTATTGTAGAAAAACTTTCATATCTATTTAGCATATATGAAATGTGGTTCTATAGAAAAGACATTTTTTCTTAAAATTCCAGTGTCTCTACATACAAATAAGTTCCGGTCCCTTTACAGCATTCAGTTTGCAAGCAATGATCTCAATGTTATTTTGATGAATTCCTCCTGGAGATGGTTTATCCATCATCTAAGACTATCAGTCTCATTACTAGACACAATTAACAGTTTCAAATCCTTTGTAGATACAGAAGTTTGGATAGGTGAACAGGTAGATCAAAGCACTAGATGAGTTACAGATAGACTCAGGGCCACAGTTCCCAATGCATCTACTCCCAGAATTTGCTATCAGAATGAATGAGTTACTTAAATTTCTGGTTCTCCAAGGTTTTCTGCCTAAAAAGCAATTCATTATTTTGGAACCAAGTTTCCTTTACAAGTTACCTAAGGAATAAATAAACAAGTGTCTCAAAGTCATAAACAACACGTAACACCAGGCATAGTAATTTGTCAGCATCTCAAAATTTTCTTAGAGTTGTTCCAAGTTCCTCATTAAAACAACAGATTTTCTTACATATTGATAAAAATAAGGTAGATCTGTAACAGGAAGAACTTTGAGTATATTGTTAAAATGAAAAAAAAAAGCAAACTAATAGTATACATTGTAAAATAGATCATTTTAAAAGAGAAATAGACACTAAAACAAGCAGGCAAAGTGATCTTCAGGGAAAGGGCAGTGACTATCTTAGCCATTTATATGTATAATGGGTCTTTCATATATATTTGTAGAATAAATACAATGTTAGAATAGAGCTATAACCAAACTAGTACGAGAACACAGAAGAGGAAGGATCCAATTATCTCTGCTTGGGACATGTGGCTGTTCATTCTTATCCCTTATTATATCCTTTATAATAAACCAGTAAACATGTTTGCTTATGTTCTGTGGGCCATTTTAGCAAATTATTGAACCCAAGGCGGGGGGGGGTGGGAACCCGAATTTATAGCTGGTCTGTCAGAAGTACAGGTGACAATCTGGAACTTGTGAATGGTATCTGAAGTGGGATCAATCTTGTAGGACTGAGCTTTACCCTGTGGGGTCTGATGCTAACTCCAGGTAGAGAGTGTCAGAACTTATTTGAATTACAGGGCACTCAGATGATATTGCAGAAAATTGCTTCACGTGCAGAAAAATTCTTGTATAAGGTGACCAGATGTGAATTGTGGCAGTCTGAGAGGGAAGGAGAAACACAGGAGTGTGCTTTCCTGTGCAGGTGAAGAATTAGATTCAAACATTACAGATAATAGATAAAAAGTTTCCCCTCTCAATCTTAATCTCTCTCCCCCATAAAATATACATTTTTCATATATCCTTGTGCATGCTAAAATACATTTACATACATATATGTACATAGAGAAATATACATGATTTCCCTTTTCTTTTAGCCTAAATTTTTCTTACTATGTTTTGTTCTACCTCTGACCTGGAGACTAGAATGTAGTGACTGAGGGGCGGGAGAGTATGAGACAAGGTTGAAGCAGAAGGCAGGAGCCACACCATGTTGCATTTTTGGCAATAGTAAGGAACCAGTCTTTATTCTACGTTGCACTTAAATGCTTAAGGCAGGAAATCGTCATAATCAAACTATATCTAAAGACAATTCTAGCAGCTGAGTGACAACTGTATCAGAATAAATGTGATGTTAGACTAGAGCTACAACCAAGAGTACAGAGAAGAGGAAGGATCCAATTATCTCTACTTAGGACATCTGGGCTTGTCCAGAATTCAACTTGATCCATACTGAAGAAAGAAAGAGCTGAATATAGACAACTAGAGAAGTTTTCCTCTGAAGAGGAGCAGAAAATGAAACTTCTATAAGCAGGCTCCCAAAACTGTATACAGCTTGTCCCCTTCTTAAAATTCCTCTGGGAGTACTTGAGACCATACATAGCTCTTGATCTATCACAGATTATTTCTTTCATACAGAGAACTGAGCAGCATCAAAAGATCACATGACCACCCTGCAATCACTGATGTAGCACCATCCAACCTCCATCTCCAGACTTATATTTTCTACCCCAGCCAGATTTTAACTTCAAAACTGAATTAAAGCTTTACACTATTCCTCGAACACACTAGTAGCTGCTGAAGAGAGTAGCAGCTTAGGAGAATCATGTCTTATACCATGAGAGTAACCCCTTCACTTCATTTCTAAATGAAGTATAAACTCCAACTTGGCATTGAAGGCCCCCACGTATTTTCCTTAGTGTGGACCCAGTATTGCCTTCACATACCCTCTTCTCCAGTCTCCTCCATATATTTGCCTATAATTTGCCCCTGTACCTTTATTTACTCAAATCTCTCCACATAAAGTATCAATTTCTCAACTCCATTTGGCCAAATGCTATCTTTCAAGGCTCAATTCAAGTGATTTCCTTTCAAAACATCCAGCCAAAGTGTGACCTATCCTCTTCTAAAATTTTACAAAATTTTATTCCTCTCTTAACATTTTAATTTTATTGTTTGCATTTTGTTTATATATAAGCACGTTCCAGCTTCCTTCCAATCGCATTTCTGCTGAGACAGAACTGCAGCTGTACCTGAATGTTAAAATAGAAACTTCCTACCTCTGTTTTAGCTGAATACTTTAGGGCTAGTGCTTCTCAGAAGTTACTGTAAATATAAATCACTGGGGACCAGATTAAAATGCAGATTCTGATTCCATAGCCCTGAGATAGGATTTGAGCTTCAGCATTCATACAAGTCCCCAGGTGAGGATGCTATTGGTATTTGTACCACCCTTTGAACATCAATCTGTTGAATAGTACCAACTATTCCCTCTTTCCAAAGTGGGACCCCAAAAGCAGAGAAGGTTACTTAACTGTAGTTTTTAGTAGCATGGAGCAGAAAATGCACCTCAAGTGTGCAAGAAAGGTTAGAGTGGTCGAGTGGGATTTGGGAGACATACTTACACAGTGATCTCAAAGCAGGATATAAAATCCAAACTCATGAGTTCCAGTTGGCCTTAAAATTAAGACAGTAGTATTACTGTAACTTGATAGGTGATGGCGTTAACCAGGTACTCCAAGAAGCACATGTCAAGATAGGATTGATTAGCCACAGAAAAATAGGAAAAATAAACAGGGAAAGAGGACAAAGCTGGGAGAGCTGGAGATGCAGAACTGACCCTGACCATGGATGAAGGAGAAAGAAGAAAAGGAAGTTTGGGAGGAAGTGTCTTAGATAGCAATGTCGTTCTGAGAGTTTGGCAGAGACTTTGAAGAGTTCTTATATCAAAGTCACTTGTTAGAGGAGTCCTGTGTTGCCCAGTAAGCAGGTCTGCTTTTTCATCTCTGCCCTGCCCTGCCCTGTCATTGGCTGGCATAGATAACAGGAAGCATGGCCTCAGTAGAAATGCAGTAATGAATTTCAGAGCACAGCAGCCGGGGCTGTGGGTCAGTTATGTTCCTAACTGTCAGAGATCTGGGAGGTGTATTCTCATAACTTCTAGAATAATTATACAGACATTTCATTTATTTACTTATTTTTGCCATGAGAACTTAAACTGAGAAAATAGCATTTGAGGATGAGCTATGGTTCATAATGTCGTTTTCAGAAGTGTCGTTTTCAGAGTTAGTGACTACTCTTGTACAATTTATTTAAAAAGCTGAATGTGACTAGTTCCCTTCATGAGAATCAAAAAGGTTTTATTAGCATGGACATATAACCAACAGCAGCAAGAGGCAGTCACACTGAGTCCAGAATATATGCAAATAATATCGGGAATAATCTTGATATGGATATCCAAGGACTCTCAGATTGTGCTAAGTCAGATCACTGCAGCACTTTCTGTAGCATTTGATAATTATTTACTGATATAATATCTCAACATAAGAACTCATTTAAAAACACAAGGTTTTCTCATTAAACTGTTTGAGAGAGCACCATTAAAATCCAGCTTGGCAAAGGTTATGACCCATGCTTTTTATTAGTTGCTAACCATCAAATTATACCTCTACATAAAAGCAAAAATCAATTCAAGAAGACTGAGGTAAAGCAAACACACCTAGTATAACTCTTTAGCCATATCTGCATGAATCGATATAAAACTAAAAGGCTCTGGGGAAAGTAAAAAAATAATTCATTTTCTATGCAATAAGAAATACATAAGTTAAACACATTTTACTGACTCAACTATTTGTTTGGAAACTGCCTTTGATTGTATTGTCAAAATAGCCAAGATTGACATACTTTTAAATATTTTACTCACAAGTTTTAGCATCCTGTAAACATAGCTTTAGGGATGAATAATAGCAGCATAAATATAAGTTGGAGTACATCTGGTAATCAACAAGAGATGTCAAATAAGAACAGAATCATTTAAGGAACCTAGTATCATGGGGCATGAATGAGTAGAGGCAAAAAGGAACTGGAACACTTTAATCTCACAAGCCAGGGGTTTTGTCCAAGACCACTGCATCTTTCTCATAGAGAAATATATTGTCAGACAATTATTCTGTAGGTAAAGAAAAAATTTTCCTGTTTCTCATTGAATAACTGGAAATTTAAAAACGATTTTCATTGAAGTCTCCAAAGAAGTAATGTCAAAATCTGCATTAATCAACAAATCTGTGATATTAGAAATATCACCCCTATAATCCCATTACATCTTATACATACTTCTGTTTCTAGTATATTTACATTTTACATGTTATATATTTATGTACCTATCTCCTTCTAAATATATTGAAATAATTAAGCATTTCTTTTCAAATTCTTTACAGCACTAGTAACTAGCAGTGTTCTTGGTAAATATGAGCAAATATTTTCTAGGATCAAACCTTGGCTCCAAGATTAAATGTGATTCTTTGAGCAGGTTAGTAAAACTCTTCAAGACTCAATTTAAAAGAAGGATTGTAACACTATCTCACTTGTAGTGAGAGCATAAATGGAATGATATATGTAAAGATTTATATAGTACCAGCTACATTATAAAATGTTGATAGCTTAACACTATCGTATGTGTGTGTGTGTGTGTGTGTGTGTGTGTGTGTGTACTTACTTAGTATATATACTTAAATACAGCAGGTGCTGTAGGACTATTTTTTTAATCAATGTGTTCTGTGACCCCATCAGCCCAGTAATAGTCCTTAATTTTACACATTACAGAGGTTAACCATGAGCATAAGTGATGTTAAATACTTGAATCCAGGTTACCATATCCTATCATCCCTCAGTCATTTGTTCAGGGAGTCTCCTAAGTTGCACAGGCTGAGGCAAAGGCTTTCTGGGATCTCAGGTCCTTCCAGTGAGGCAAGCAAATTACAGCCAAGACCTCTAAGGGTGGCAATATAGGAGGAAGAATTTTAAAAGACATAGCAACCCTGCCCCAGCTTCTAAGAGAGAGGCTCCCCATCCAAATTCCTAAATCTCTGATGTACAGTAAGCTTGTACCCAATACAAGGCAGTGTTGACATCAAATTTCTAATAGCTAAGGGAAGAAACATGGATGTATAATAAGCAAAACTTGCCAGTAATGAGAACACTAAAAAATTAAGGAATAATCTCTACAGGAAAATGCTAGTATAAGAAACCAAGGGAATGGAAATCCTATCCCCTGAAAAACAACTTACAAAAAAATTCAGAAATTGGTAGTTTCTCCAAATGCTAGCAATATCCAGGAAAAGTACTGAAGGTACCAGAAAAGATACTAAAAAAAATCCCCATTTAAAGAAGCAATCAAAATATAAAATCTATAGGAATAAACATATCAAATTAATATAGACAAACTACATGTAGAAACTATAAAAATTTAGAGAGGTATAAAATAAACCTTGAATAAGTTAGATAAAAATACAAAATGACAGACATGGGAGGATTAACCATTATAAAATATATCCACTCTTGTCAAATTAATCCATTACTTTAAAGCAGCTCCAATATAAATTGCAATGGCTCATTTAGAACGTACGAAAATACTCTAAAATTCATCTGGAGGAATAAATGGGAAAAATAGTCAAGAAAAAATAGTGCTGAGGCTGTACAAAGACACAACTAGGAAAAGATTTTCCCTGAGACAGTACAAGGTAAAAAGAGCTGGAAAGACACATCATGGGAGGGTCATTTAAGGAAAAAGGAGATTCTAAGTGCAGGAGGGCCAGGTGTACACTCTAAACTGAAATACGGAAGCTGGATCAAACCAGTGCCACAATACAAGAGTTCAGAGTGAGTCAGAGGAAGTCAGAGGAGACCCACTGGAGAAGGGTTGCAGGAGGCTTCTGGGGCAAGCCCTACTGGCCTTTTAGGAAGGTGTGTGCTTCTGGGGCATTTGAGGATGACTTCTGTTGGCGCTGACAGAACTGAGGCTAAATGGGCACCAGCAGCACCCTCATACCCCTGTACATAGGCTCCAAATTCTGAGTACTCTTCAGTCTACCTACCAACATGCGCCAAGTCCCTATCAACATGTACCAGTTACATCACACACTCTCCATCGTGGAGGCCCAGAAGCAAGCTGATGCCTCCCAGAGCTGGTACACCTGCCCAAATCCTGGGCAGCTTAACCCTGCAATGGAGGCTTCCAGGCTGAAAGCCTCTCCAGAAGGAGCCACCAAAAGTTGTGTTGTCTACCATCTCTATAGACTATCAGCATCCAGATGAAAAAAAGGGAGGCTGTAACTCCTATCCTTCAGACACTTTGAAGCATTTCAATATTTGCCAGTGTGCAGAATAAACTTCTCAATGATTGGCTAAGTAAAGCCTAATTTGTTAAGAGCATGAACTTGAAACAGAGGGTATGCGTTTGAATCCTAACTCTACAACTTTCTACTTGTGGATAGTAACAATTTCTTCAGGTCTATCTTGGGGAAACTAGGGTTAATATCTTGTAATAATGCCATGATTATCATAATCAAATACAGAAAGCATTTAGAAGTATACTTATTATATAAAGTCCTATAAAATCATTTGCTTATTTTAAATAGGCCATTTAGTATCGGGTAGACAGAGCTTCTAGTCCCTTCATCCATAAGCCTTTCTGACAACACTTTTTTTCCTACAGAAATGGCAGCATCCTAACTGACAAATGACAAATAATATTTCAAAACAGTACCTAAAGAAATTTTTCAGAATGGCCTGCAAGGCCCCAATAGAAGGCCCATATAGAATGTATTCTTGCCCTGCAATCCTGAATTGGTTCTATTTTCAGTGAGCTGATTACCTTTGGCTAGCACAAAATTATCACTTGACATTTGCAGGTGATACATATCCTCAGAGAAAGAACTTTAACCAATGTCAGACTTCTCCTGTACAAAGCAAAGGAAACACATGTGAGCCCCAGGCTGTTTGTGTCTGGGCCAAAGCCCTTCCCAGTAATACAGGTCAGAGCTCTGCTGTAATCCGTGTTTTCTCTCCTACATTCCACTCAGAACCGAAGCACTGCATTTAGTAGTCCTATTGCCTGTGATAGCCCCACGCCCACAGAAAGAGGAAGGATGTGGGAAACGCAGACATTTTAATGAAGCATAGGAGAAGGTGGAGCAAAGCCGTTGTGAATGTTCCAGAGCATGGAGGTGTGGTATACAATGCAACCATATTGCCAAACCCCGCATAAGCTTTCTGGAGCTTCTGTGATGTTTCTCTCCCTAGCTATCTGGCCCCAAAGTCACGTAGGGATCAATCTCAATTTTTCTCTTGTTCCTTCTTCTCTTCTCGCCAGCAATGGAAGAAGGATGAGTAAATTAATCATGGAAAAAGCAGAAAATGTTTAAATCCTCTTTTGTTACTTGCAATAGGAATGCTGAGTCAAAGTATACATGACTGTCTCCACTCTCTGTATGCTTAGAAATTAAAGAGAAACTGAGGAAATTTATTCTCTTTCAACCCATGATCCTAACTAATTTAACCTTAAGAGAATATTTCAGAAACAAGAGTAAGTAGTATGCACTGGTAAGAGCTAAAGTCCAGGAATAGGAAAACCTGTTTGTAGCTGAACTCTGATTTAAATAATATCAACAACAACACAAAACAATAATGACAATAATAATGTTTTGTGAGAAAAAGTTCAAATTTCAATGAATTGGCACAACATCCTATTCATTTAAGAGCATTTATTGGGGTACCTGGATGGCTCAGTTGGTTAAGTATTGGACCCTTGATTTTGTCTCAGGTCATGATCTCAGGGTCATGAGATCGGAGATCGAGCCCGATGTTAGGCCCTGCATTCGGCTCCACATGGAACCTGCTTAAGATTCTCTCTCTATCCCTCTCTCTCTGCGGCTCCCCAGCTCTCTAAAACAAAACAAAACAAAACACACACAATACAAAAAAAAAAAAACCTAAAAAGCATTTATTGTTTGGAACTACATCCACAGTCACATTCTAAATGGTGCTAAGAACACTACCCTCCCCCCGCAGTCAGGACCACATGTCCTACTTTTTCTCTGACCAACTTTTCCAAAGAGTGAAAGACTGACTTCCCTCAAACTGAAGGTCAGGGAAGCAGGAAATGATAGGGGTGGGAGGTCACCCCTGGTGCCTAGATCCTAAGAATTAGGGCTGGGAAAGTGAGAGTTTTAGTGATTGAATCAAGGAAACAAGAAAAAAGGAGCTTGCATGTGCCTCTACAGCTATGTGGTGTGTGTGTGTGTGTGTGTGTGTGTGTACGTGTGCATGTGCACGGATGTTTAAGGACAATTCAGTAGGAGCCCAATTTAAGGGGATTTAAAAAATCAAGAGATGTAATGTTCTGCATTCCTAATCTACATCGGTTTCATCTGTATTCATTTTAGCAGTGTCTTTAGAACAGTAGATGTATTCTTCAATACTGGATGCAGTTTTAAGTCAATGAAATTGCATTCTTTCCATTTGGTCTACATTTTGACTAGGTTTGTTCTAATACTATTGGAAATTATCTCTCAGTTCCTTCCCTCTCAATATCTAAGTTCCAGAATTGATCATATTCAGAAATTATTTGATTATTTCCCCGATTAGGGAAGTCCCTGGTACAGAGAAAGGATTTTGGCCTTAGAGAAAATGAACTTGAACAATATGAAACAGAAAGCATCTTAGGTACTTAGGCTCATCTGTGCCTAGGCAGAGCTTTGCCTAAAGCAACTTCTCTGTAGACATCTCTTAGTTGAAACAGTGGGGCACAGGAAATTCACTTGTGGTGGTAAAAGTCATCACACTAATTTAAGTATGTGGCCTGCACAGTTGCAGACTTAAAGGAATCTTTGACAATCTGTATACACTAGTTAGCATACACTTATTACTGAGAAAAGCAGAAATAAAAATTATCACAAGTATTACAATAAGGATAGAACAAAGGAGGTAAAAATGGAGTAGAAAACTCAGGGTTGCATATTTCAATCCAATACAGAAGATAACTATCTCATAAATAGAGCTTTGCAAAAATGCAAAGAGAGAGTTTCATAAAATAACGAGCTCCCGGACACCAGTAGCGCTCAAGTACAGACTACAAATCCATCTGCCATATCTGACGAACTAGAGGATTTTCATGGGCTCTCTAAAATTTAAGATTCTTTGATTCTATTAAAATATGTATGTATATGATTTTTTTCCTCTTTCCCCAAAGCATAGCACATGCTTAGACAAATGATCCACCTCCAAACGTTAGAATTAACGTTACAATATTTAGCACAGAGACAACAAGACTAAGCCTGCTGTCTGGAGCAGAATTTATAAAAATAGTACTTGAAATGGGGACAATAAGAAAAATATATCAGAGGAGGTGAATGACATTTGTCTGAATTTGGTAAGTTCAATTTATGTTGCTAGGAGAAGGAGAAATAGTGCTTACAGCAACTGACAAGCACAGGGATAGAAAATAGCAGCTCCTATGGTACATGTGAAGTCAATGGTAATGTTTCAAACTTACAACAAAGAAGACCATTTCCATGGCAGCATACTGCTTCATTTAAACAGACATGATTCCTTTTTGTACTTTTTTAACCTTTCTCTCCTCTGAACTCTCATTTTAAGGTGGTCACAAAACAAACAGAAGAGCTGAGAAGGGATTTATGTTATTTTGCTAGAGAAGTACCAAACCCATCTCATCTCCAGGCCCTTTAACATTTTGAGTGGTCTAGCACCCTTGATTTTGTCATCTTCCTGATAAATTTTTGGTTACATTATGTGACCCTTAGGGAGATAAGTATCATTTCTGAAATTCTTACACAGATCTCTTAAAAAATGGTTTTGGATGTTCCATACTATCGACACATCTTTCTCCATGCATATCTCTTAAAAGAAATCATCTTATTTAGATGAATAGTACACAAGTGTTCCTTTTTCTCCACATCTTCAACCACACTTAGTTCTTTTTGTCTTGATTCTATCCATTCTGACAGGTGTAAGGTGACACCTTATGGTTGTTTTGATTTACACGTCCCTGATGATTAGTGATGGTGAGCATCTTTTTTTGGTGTCTGTTGGCCATCTGTATGTCTTTTTGGAAAAAATGCCCATTTTTTTTATTGGATCATTTGTTCTTTTTTGATGCTGATTATAGAAGTTCTTTTTATATTTTGGATAGTAACTCCTTATCATATGTATTATTTGCAAGACTCTTCTCCCATTAAGCAAGTTGTCTTTTTGTTTTGTTGACGGTTTCCTTCCCTCTGCAAAAATCTTTTTGTTTGGGATGCAAAACCAAGAGAGACAGAGCATGCAAAACTACTTTCCAGAGCTCTCCAAGAATAATCTCATAATACTTATTTTCTTTTTAACCATTTTTAATTATGCAAATGGAAAAGTGCACTGTACAAAATATGGAATTGAAAAATGATCATAGCGTGAATACTCATGTAACCCTCACACAGATCAGAAAATAGAATATTGCAAGTGCTCTTGAAATTCATTTTTTGCCTTGTGTAAATTATTATCTCCTTCCATTCCCCCAAAGGTAACTAGCATTAACTTCTATGTTAATCACTTCCTTGCTTTTTAGTTTTACTGCATGAGCTGTTAACCCTAAGTCCTATATTTTAGATTGTTTTTTTGAACGCCTATAAATGAAACCATACAGTTATCTTTTGAGATTGGCATTTTTTTTTCCTGTCAAAATTATGTTTATGAAATTTACCCAGGTTATTTGTAGAATTGCTTTTCAATTTCATTACCATAGTACTAGTTTTCTTAACCTTGGCACTACTGGATCAGAAGGATCCTGGGAAGATGGCAGCGTAGGAGGACATTGGGCTCACCGCGCGTCCTGCTGATCACTTAGATTCCACCTACACCTGCCTAAATAACCCAGAAAACTGCCAGAAGACTAGCAGAACGGAGTCTCCAGAGCCAAGCGCAGAGGAGAGGCCCATGGAAGAGGGTAGGAAGGGCGGCGAGGCGGTACGCGCTCCACGGACTGGCGGGAGGGAGCCGGGATGGAGGGGCAGCCTGCTGGCCAAGCAGAGCCCTGGAGTCTGGCTGGCAAAAGCGGAGGGGCCGGATGGAGTGTGTTCCGACAGCAAGCGGGACTTGACATCTGGAAGGTTATAAGCTAACAGCTCTGCTCAGAGAACAGGAGGGCTGGAGGACAATGGGAGGGAAAGTTGTTGAGCCCCCGGAGGACAGAGCTCAGCTTGGCGGGGAACAAAGGGGCTCACCAGCGCCATCTCCCTCGCCCATCCCCCAGCCAAAATCCCAAAAGGAACCAGTTCCTGCCAGGGAACTTGCTTGCACAGAGCAAACACCCAATGCCGTGCTTCTGCGGATCCATCCCTCCTGCGGGTCTGACTCCCTCCCGGTGCCACACGGCCCCTCCCGAAGCGGATCTCCGAAGGAAAAGCGAGCTGAGCCTGCCCCTCCCGCCCCTGTGCACCTTGCGGATCCACCCCAGCTAATACCCCAGATCCCCAGCACCACAAGCCTGGCAGTGTGCAAGTAGCCCAGATGGGCCATGCCACCCCACAGTGAATCCCGTCCCTAGGAGAGGGGAAGAGAAGGTACACACCAGTCTGACTGTGGCCCCAGCGGTGGGCTGGGGGCAGACATCAGGTCTGACTGCGGCCCGCTCACCAACACAAGTTATTCAAGACAGCACAGGGGAAGTGCCCCGCAGTCCCACACCACTCCAGAGACTATCCAAAATGATGAAACGGAAGAATTCCCCTCAGAAAAACGTCCAGAAAATAACAAGAGCTAACGAACTGATCAAAAATGATTGAAACAATTTAACAGAAAGTGAATTTAGAATAATAGTCATAAAATTAATTGCTGGGCTTGAAAACAGTATAAAGGACAGCAGAGAATCTCTTGCTATAGAGATCAAGGGACTAAGGAACAGCCAGGAGGAGCTAAAAAATGCTATCAATGAACTGCAAAATAAAATGGAGACAACTACATCTCGGATTGAAGAGGCAGAGGAGAGAATAGGTGAACTAGAAGATAAAATTATGGAAAAAGAAGAAGCTGAGAAAAAGAGAGATGAAAAAATCCAGGAGTATGAGGGGAAAATTAGAAAACTAAGTGATGCACTAAAGAGAAATAATAAATGCATAATTGGTATTCCAGAGGAGGAAGAGAGAGGGAAAGATGTTGAAGGTGTACTTGAAGAAATAATAGCTGAGAACTTCCCGGATCTGGGGAAGGAAAAAGGCACTGAAATCCAAGAGGCACAGAGAACTCCCTTCAGACGTAACATGAATTGATCTTCTGCACAACATATCATAGTGAAACTGGGAAAATACAAGGATAAAGAGAAAATTCTGAAAGCAGCTAGAGATAAACGTGCACTAACATATAAAGGGAGACCTATAAGACTCGTGACCTATCCCTCTACTGAAACTTGGCAAGCCAGAAAGGAATGGCAGGAGATCTTCAATGTGATGAACAGAAAAGATGTGCAGCTGAGAATCCTTTACCTAGCAAGTCTGTCATTTAGAATAGAAGGAGAGATAAATGTCTTCCCAAACAAACAAAAACTGAAGGAATTCGTCACCACTAAACCAGCCCTACAAGAGATCCTAAGGGGGCTCCTGTGAGACAAAGTACCAAAGACATAGCTACAAGCATAAAACATATAGACATCACAATGACTCTAAACCCATATCTTTCTATAATAACACTGAATGTAAATGGACTAAATGTGCCACCAAAAGACATAGGGTATCAGAATGGATAAAAAAAAAAAACAAGACCCATCTATTTGCTGTTTATAAGAGACTCATTTTAGCCCTGAGGACACCTTCAGATTGAGAGTGAGGGGATGGAGAACTATTTATCATGCTACCGGAAGCCAAAAGAAAGCTGGAATAGCCATATTTATATCAGACAAACTAGACTTTAAATTAAAGGCTGTAACAAGAGATGAAGAAAGGCATTATATAATAACACAGGGTCTATCCATCAGGAAGAGCTAACAATTATAAATGTCTATGCGCCGAATACCGGAGCCCCCAAATATATAAAACAATTACTCACAAACATAAGCAACCTTATTGATAAGAATGTGGTCATTGCAGGGGACTTTAACACCCCACTTACAGAAATGGATAGATCATCTAAACACACGGTCAATAAAGAAACAAGGGCCCTGAATGAGACATTGGATCAGATGGACTTGACAGATATATTTAGAACTCTGCATCCCAAAGCAACAGAATATACTTTCTTCTCGAGTGCACATGGAACATTCTTCAAGATAGATCACATACTGGGTCACAAAATAGCCCTTCATAAGTATACAAGAATTGAAATTATACCATGCATACTTTCAGACCACAATGCTATGAAGCTTGAAATCAACCACAGGAAAAAGTCTGGAAAACCTCCAAAAGCATGGAGGTTAAAGAACACCCTACTAACGAATGAGTGGGTCAACCAGGCAATTAGAGAAGAAATCAAAAAATATATGGAAACAAACGAAAATGAAAATACAACAATCCAAACGCTTTGGGACGCAGCAAAGGCAGTCCTGAGAGGAAAATACATTGCAATCCAGGCCTATCTCAAGACACAAGAAAAATCCCAAATACAAAATCTAACAGCACACCTAAAGGAAATAGAAGCAGAACAGCAAAGGCAGCCTAAACCCAGCAGAAGAAGAGAAATATTAAAGATCAGAGCAGAAATAAACAAGATAGAATCTAAAAAACTGTAGAGCAGATCAAGGAAACCAAGAGTTGGTTTTTTGAAAAAATAAACAAAATTGACAAACCTCTAGCCAGGCTTCTCAAAAAGGAAAGGGAGATGACCCAAATAGATAAAATCATGAATGAAAATGGAATTATTACAACCAATCCCTCAGAGATACAAGCAATTATCAGGGAATACTATGAAAAATTATATGCCAACAAACTGGACAACCTGGAAGAAATGGACAAATTCCTGAACACCCACACACTTCCAAAACTCAATCAGGAGGAAATAGAAAGCTTGAGCAGACCCATAACCAGTGAAGAAATTGAATCAGTCATCAAAAATCTCCCAACAAATAAGAGTCCAGGACCAGATGGCTTCCCAGGGGAGTTCTACCAGACGTTTAAAGCAGAGATAATACCTATCCTTCTCAAGCTATTCCAAAAAATAGAAAGGGAAGGAAAACTTCCCAGACTCATTTTATGAAGCCAGTATTACTTTGATTCCTAAACCAGACAGAGACCCACTAAAAAAAGAGAACTACAGACCAATATCCCTGATGAATATGGATGCAAAAATTCTCAATAAGATACTAGCAAATCGAATTCAACAGCATATAAAAAGAATTATTCACCATGATCAAGTGGGATTCATTCCTGGGATGCAGGGCTAGTTCAACATTCGCAAATCAATCAATGTGATACATCACAATAAAAGAAAAGATAAGATAAGAACCATATGATCCTGTCAATCGATGTAGAAAAGGCCTTTGACAAAATTCAGCAACGTTTCTTAATAAAAACCCTCGAGAAAGTCGGGATAGAAGGAACATACTTAAACATCATAAAAGCCATTTATGAAAAGCCCACAGCTAACATCATCCTCAATGGGGAAAAACAGAGCTTTTTCCCTGAGATCAGGAACACGACAGGGATGTCCACTCTCACCACTGTTGTTTAACAGTGTTGGAAGTGCTAGCATCAGCAATCAGACAACAAAAGGAAATCAAAGGCACCAAAATTGGCAAAGATGAAGTCAAGCTTTCACTTTTTGCAGATGACATGATAATACACATGGAGAACCCAACAGACTCCACCAAAAGTATGCTAGAACTGATACATGAACTCAGCAAAGTTGCAGGATACAAAATCAATGTACAGAAATCAGTTGCATTCTTACACACTAATACTGAAGCAACAGAAAGACAAATAAAGAAACCGATCCCATTCACAATTGCACCAAGAAGCATAAAATACCTAGGAATCAATCTAACCAAAGATGTAAAAGATCTGTATGCTGAAAACTATAGAAAGCTTATGAAGGAAATTGAAGAAGACATAAAGAAATGGAAAAACATTCCGTGCTCATGGATTGGAAGAATAAATATTGTCAAAATGTCAATACTACCCAAAGCTATCTACACATTCAATGCAATCCCAATCAAAATTGCACCAGCATTCTTCTCGAAACTAGAACAAGCAATCCTAAAATTCATACGGAACCTCAAAAGGCCCCAAATAGCCAAAGTAATTTTGAAGAAGAAGACCAAAGCAGGAGGCATCACAATCCCAGACTTTAGCCTCTACTACAAAGCTGTCATCATCAAGACAGCATGGTATTGGCACAAAAACAGACACACAGACCAATGGAATAGAATAGAAACCCCAGACCTAGACCCACAAATGTATGGCCAACTCATCTTTGAAAAGCAGGACAAAACATCCAATGGAAAAAAGTCTAACAAAGGGTGCTGGGAGAACTGGACAGCAACACGCAGAAGAATGAAACTAGACCACTTTCTCACACCATTCACAAAAGTAAACCCAAAATGGATTAAGGACCTGAATGTGAGACAGGAAATCATCCAAACCCTAGAGGAGAAAGCAGGAAAAGACCTCTCTGACCTCAGCCGTAGCAATTTCTTACTTGACACATCCCCAAAGACAAGGGAATTAAAAGCAACAATGAACTACTGGGACCTTATGACGATAAAAAGCTTCTGCACAGCAAAGGAAACAACCAACAAAAAACCAACGGAATGGGAAAAGATATTTGCAAATGACATACCGGACAAAGGACTAGTATCCAAAATCTATAAAGAGCTCACCAAACTCGCCACCCGAAAAACAAATAACCCAGTGAAGAAATGGGCAGAAAACATGAATAGACACTTCTCTAAAGAAGACATCCAGATGGCCAACAGGCACATGAAAAGATGCTCAACGTCGCTCCTCATCAGGGAAATACAAATCAAAACCACACTCAGATATCACCTCACGCCAGTCAGAGTGGCCAAAATGAACAAATCAG
Organism: Lynx canadensis; assembly: GCF_007474595.2. NCBI lineage: Eukaryota > Metazoa > Chordata > Mammalia > Carnivora > Felidae > Lynx > Lynx canadensis. Next base: position 50,072,849 of record NC_044308.2, read on the forward strand.
GAGACTATAGATGCTGGAGAGGATGTGGAGAAATGGGAACCCTCTTGCACTGTTGGTGGGAATGCAAATTGGTGCAGCCACTCTGGAAAACAGTGTGGAGATTCCTCAAAAAATTAAAACTAGACCTACCCTATGACCCAGCAATAGCACTGCTAGGAATTTACCCAAGGGATACAGGAGTACTGATGCATAGGGGCACTTGTACCCCAAAGTTTATAGCAGCACTGTCAACAATAGTCAAATTATGGAAAGAGCCTAAATGTCCATCAACTGATGAATAGATAAAGAAATTGTGGTTTATATACACAATGGAATACTACGTGGCAATGAGAAAGAATGAAATATGGCCTTTTGTAGCAACGTGGATGGAACTGGAGAGTGTGATGCTAAGTGAAATAAGCCATACAGAGAAAGACAGATACCATATGGTTTCACTCTTATGTGGATCCTGAGAAACTTAACAGAAACCCATGGGGGAGGGGAAGGAAAAAAAAAGAGGTTAGAGTGGGAGAGAGCCAAAGCATAAGAGACTGTTAAAAACTGAGAACAAACTGAGGGTTGATGGGGGGTGGGAGGGAGGGGAGGGTGGGTGATGGGTATTGAGGAGGGCACCTTTTGGGATGAGCACTGGGTGTTGTATGGAAACCAACTTGACAATAAATTTCATATATGGAAAAAAAAAAAAAAAAACAAACCTCGGCACTACTGACATTTGAGACCAGATGATTCTATGTTATGAGGAGCTATTCTGTTTATCACAGAATATTGTGCAGTAATGTTAGCCTCTACTCATTACAAGCCAGTGGCATCCTCCCAACACTTGGTTGTGACAACCAAAAATGTGTCTAGACATTGCCAAATGTTCTCAAGGAGTCTAAACTGCCCTCTATCGAGAACCATGGCTGTAGAGCATTTCACTGTATGACTGTACCATAATTTATTCGTTCTCCTGTTGGTGAACATTGGGATGTTACCAGCTTGAAGTTGTTATAAATGATACTGTTCTGAATATTCTTATTCATGGATATTCCTTTAAATGTATGTAGGCATATCCAAGAGCAGAATTATGAGGTCATAGGGTACAAGTCTTTTAACTTTGATAAAGCCTAACTTTTTCTAAAGTGGTTCAACCTACAGGCAAGCTTATCAGCAGCACATTAATGCTTCCACTGCTCTGCACCATCACCAACATCTACCATTGGCAATCACTTTTATTCTAACTCTCCTGCTAGTATACAAATATATTTAATTTGGAGTTTTGTTTTTAGGGGTTTTTTTGAAAGTTTATTTGACAAAGAGAGAGAGAGAGGAAGGAGAGGGAGAGAGTGTGAGCAGGGCGTGGGGCAGAGAGAGAGGGAGAGAGAAAGAATCCCAAGCAGACCTCACACTGTCAGCACAGACCCCCATGTGGGGCTCAAAGTCACAAACCATGACATCATGACCTGAGAAGAAACCAAGAGTCAGATGCTTAACTGAGCCATCTAGGCACAGCTATTTAACTTGGAGTTTTAATTAGTGTATTATTGATTACTGAGGTAGAATGCCTTTACTTGTATATTTATTGGTGCATTGTCTATGCTTTGTGTGCAGTGCCTGTTCAGTGCGTTTTGCACATTTTTGTTTTAGGTTGTCTGATTTGTAGAAATTAATTATATATTTTTAATATAAGCTCTTTGTCAACATTAAGCTCTATTTGTCAGTTAGGGCCACCATAACAGAATATTACAGACTATGTTGCTTAAACAACAGAAACTTATTTTCTCATAGCTCTGGAGGCTAGAAGTCCAAGATGAAGATCGCAGCAGGGCTGGTTTCCGAGGAGACCTATCTTCCTGTCTTCCGAAAGACAAATGTCTTCCTACTAAGTCCTTACATGGTATTTCTCTGTGTGTATGTACTCCTAGTGTCTTTTCTTCTTATGACATCAGTCCTATTGGATTAGGTCCCACCTTTATGACCTCATTCAAATGTAATTACTTTCTTAAAGCCCCCATCTCCAAATAGAGTCACTTTGCAGGTTAAGACTTCAACCTACAGATTTTAGAGGAACACAACTCAGTCCTTAACATGCACAGCAAATATTTTCTGTCTCTTTGTGGCTTTTTTCCCCACCTTCTTAAATTTTTTTTAATGTTTATATTTATTTTTGAGACAAAGATAGACAGAGCCTGAGTAGGAAGGGGCAGACAGAGAGGGTGACACAGAATCCAAAGCAGGCTCTGGGCTCTAAGCTGTCAGCACAGAGCATGACGCGGGGCTCAACCCCACATAACGTGAGACCATGACCTGAGCAGAAGTCGGATGCTCAACCGACTGAGCCACCCAGGTGCCTCTTTTGCCCCACCTTCTTAATGCTAACTTTTGATAAATAGATAAATGTCTTCATTTTAGTGGTAGTTCCATTTATCATCTTTTCCTTTATAATTAGCGCTCCTTTGTATTTTAATCTTTTTATAACCAAATGTCTTAGATTTTTTGTATTATCTTTTACAGTTTTATATTTTTAGCTTTACATTCAGATCTACAGTCTAATAAAATTGATTTGTGTGGGTAATGTGAAAATGGAATTGAGTTTTATTTTTCCCATATATTTAATTCAACCAGCAGCATTTATCAAAGATATCATCTTAAATACTTAGGAAAAAGCAAGTGTTTATAATAAAAAAAAAAAAACTACAAAATTAGAAATCTATTCTCTATTTGACCAAAAGAATGTATTGAATATTCCTTGCCCTTGCATTTAAAAAAGAGTTGTTAACTAAAAGCCACTGAATTATATACTTTAAATGGGCAAATCATATGGTATGTTTTGTATTTTCTACATATGTAACAGTATCTCCCATGAATGAAAACAATTATATTTTTATTTTCTTATTTTATTGTTTTTATTTCCTTATGACATAATCCCTGAATCAAAAAAGGAATTCCAACAAACTTGTAAAATATTTTAAACTAAATGATAATTTAAAATACTATGCTAAAACTGTGGAATGTATTATGCAATAAAGTAAGGTTTGTGAGAAGTCTATGGTCTTTAATTGATACATTAGGAAGAAAACGCTGCAAATCACTGACAGAAGCATTTCTTTGAAGATACAGAAACACACACACACAGAAAATAGAAATGAGTAGAAATTGATGTCAAGAAAATAAATATAAAAATAAGATGAACAGGGGCGCCTGGGTGGCGCAGTCGGTTAAGCGTCCGACTTCAGCCAGGTCACGATCTCGCGGTCCGTGAGTTCGAGCCCCGCGTCGGGCTCTGGGCTGATGGCTCAGAGCCTGGAGCCTGTTTCCGATTCTGTGTCTCCCTCTCTCTCTGCCCCTCCCCCGTTCATGCTCTGTCTCTCTCTGTTCCAAAAATAAATAAACGTTAAAAAAAAAAAAATATAAGATGAACAAAGCCAGCAGTTGTTTCTTGGAAACACTAATAAAACTGCTGAATACCTGGTGAAAATTCTCAGTCATTATCTTTTCCAATATGACTACTGCCACATTCTTTTTGTCTCCTGACACTCTACAGCATCTAATAGAATTACTCCATAAATCTTTAACATATTTTATCTGTAATTCTGAATTTTTTATCTTTTTAAAATCTTAAATATTTTAATATTCATTTTGGCTATTTTGTCTGATTAAAATTCTAATAACTACCCTTTGGTGCATAAATTCTTCTTTCAATTATGTCTAATCTTCTCAAAAACCATGCATTATATAATTAATTTCATATATTTTCAACACTAGATTTTCCATTTGGTGTATTTTTTAGTATTTGTTACTTTGTTATGGTCTCCAGTTCTCAATCCTGTCTTTTATTTTCTTGAACATAAAAACCTATCTAAATCTATGTCTAATAATTCCAGTATCTGAAATTATAATGTTTATTTTATTGATTTTTTTCACCTATTGGTTCATATTGCCTTATTTCCTCATGTGCCTGGTTATTTTTTATTGTGTGCTAAACACTGCATTTGAAAAAAAATTGTAGAAACAATTTGAGGCCAAGGATGACATATCTTCTTTTAGAGAATATTTATTTTTTCTAGGCATCTGGGCACTGGCTATCCAGAATCTTCTTAATCCAAATTCAGTGATTGAGATGATTTAAAGCATAGGTATACTCATTTGGAAGTTTGTTCTCAGCCAAATTCTGAGGGATCCCAACCTAAAAAGCTGAGGACCTACATGAGGTCCCTGTTTATAACACAGTAAACTCCAATTTTTAAATCCCTGTCCTTCAGGAGCCTGTCAAAAGCACAATTTTACCTCACCTTGGGCTGATTCTTCTGAAATCAAGCAAATGTACCAAAAGAAAATGGCACCAAATTTTGGGTACATCTCTGTGGATTTCTGTCTTCTCTGGGATCTTAGCCCTGTAAATCTCCACTGCCTGGTTGGTTCTCTAATGTCTTTGAACAATTTTGCCCAGACTTCTATTTATGCTCATAGGGAGAATTAATCCAAATTACTAATTCACCAATAATGGTACCAGAAATCTCCATAACTGAGACCCCAAAGTGTACTTATAATAATAATTAAAACTAAATTGTTCAGTTTTATAAGAAATAAATCAATTTTAATAAAGTTATCTATAATATAAATATACTGTCCATGTATCAAAATTATCCCTAAACAAAAATCATGTTCTGCTATTATTCAAAAATACCAGTTTTGGACCCAAAACAAAGCATCACCTTTTCTTCTTAATTCTTGCAAATGTGATATTGGAACTCAAAGATCCTGATTTTGAGTAACAAAAAAAAAGAGTGATTAAATGGTATTAGCATCCATGGGTTTGAGGGAAGATTTCTTCCAAAAGAGAAGATAATGGATTCCATAGTATATGACCTGAATGTGTGATATGTTTTTTTGAATATCATTTTGTTTCATATAAATTATATATATTTGAAGTAGGTATTATTAACACTTTTTTTATCAAGAAAACTAAAATTCAGAGAAGTCAACAATGCACACCCTAGGTTACATGCTTAAGAGATGATCAATGGCAGTAGAGAAGATAGGTTCAGGTCCATGACCCCAAAAGTGGAAAATTAGGTGGGAAATGATCTAGACATGAGACTGGGAATGTAAAACCCAGAAATCAATAGTTAAAATGAAATATTTAATTTACAAAGAAAGGAAAAAGGGGTATGCCTCCACATTTATCACTTCTGACCCAGAAGGATAATTCATGAACCCATAAAATGTGATAGAAAAACAGATCTTCCAGAGACATAAAGCCTACTCATTCTGTTACATATGAGGAACTTAGATCCACCTGACTAAAAGAAATAGAATAGGGGTGCCTGGGTAGCTTAGTTGGTTAAGCATGTGACTTTGACTCAGATCATGATCTTGTGGTTAGTGAGTTCGAGCCCCGCATCAGGCTCTGTGTTGACAGCTCAGACCCTGGACACTGCTTCAGATTCTGTGCCTCCCTCCCTCTCTGCCTCTCCCCTGATCATGCTCTGTCTCTCTCAAGAATAAACATTAATTTTTTTAATAAAAAAATAAAGGAAATAGAATAATGGAATATGCAGAGTACATAAAGAAAAGAGGTGATGAAGGAAGAAAATTACAAGGCTAATATAGGTAATAATTTCTTGTTTAGCAAGTTGATTTGTAATTACTCTTATTAAACTTAATTAGATACCATGAAACAAATAAAGCAGTAATATTTTTGCCATTTAGTGAACTGGCTGTTTTAAGATTAAGTCTTGCTGAAGAAATATAATTTACACACAAAATATACATGAAAAATGCACAATAAGAAAGAAAATATTTAACAATCTGACTTAAGAATGCATATTAGTAAGGTATTCAGTGGGAAATAGCCTCTTTATACTTGGCAGTCTTGTCTTCCTTTCCATTTACCACCAAGGCTAAGATGCATGACTAAAAGGAAGAAAAAGACTCATGGTCTTTTCAGAATGACCCTTGACTTAATGCATAAAGATCAAAACCTGAGACCCTGTTTAACCCTGACTAGGCATGCGACCTTGATAAACCATTCATCTCTCAAATGTTGTTTTCTTATGCATACATATAGGGATAAAATGTTTATTGTACATATTAGAAAAATGTATTACAATAATTTGTAAAGATCACTATACAAAATAAGTTTTTAAAGGGGCACCTGAGTGGCTCAGTCAGTTAAGTGACTGACTAACTCCAGCTCAGGTCATGATCTCACAGTTTGTGAGTTTGAGCCCTGTGTCAGGTTCTGGGCTGACAGCTCAGAGCCTGGAGCCTATTTCAGATTCTGTGTCTCCCCCTCACTCTACCCCTCCCCCACTCACACTCTCTCTCTCAAATAAACTTTAAAAAAATTAAAAAATAAAAAAGTTTTTATAATAACTTATCTAAATCACTCTAGTAAGTTCAATGTTCATAGAAATAAAGTAGAAATGTTTGCTTAGCTACAACCATCTCTTTCCACTTCATCCCTACTTCACAGCAAAAAACATCCTCACATGATTTGACCTAAAACAGAATGATGGTGAAGTTAAAGTTATGTGGGCATTTGTGTATGTGTTTGAGTGGGAGGTAATGACAACAATTTCAGCTCCTAGTTTCCTAATATTGAAGCAAACTCATTTTGAATTAAAAACAGAGACTCTCCCTCTACTGCTGGCAGCCTTCTGGGCACCTGGTAGAAAACTGAACTCTTTCTATTTCTACGACTCAGGATATGTGGTATTTTCTAGAGAAATGTAAACATTGAAAAAATAATTTGTCTAAATATTTTCTACATTTATAAATTAAAGAAGGGGAAGCATTTAAAAAGAAATGAAGAGGTGCCTGGGTGGCTCAGTCGGTTAAGTATCCGACTCTTCATTTCTGCTCAGATCATGACTGCATGGTTCATGAGTTCAAGTCCCACATTGGACTCAGCACTGAAGGTGCAGAGCCTGCCTGGGATTCTCTCTCTCTCTCTCTCTCTTTCTCTCTTTCTGCCCCACCCCCACTCTTGCTCTCTCCCTCTCTCAAAATAAATAAACTCAAAAAAAATAAATAAATAAAAACAAAAGAAAATGAAATTAAGTGCAAGAATCTAAGAGAGGAAGTGGAAAGAGTTGCCTTAGAACTTTCAAAGACCATACTCCAAACTGGGCTCTGTCAGGAGCTAGCTATGTGATTTGAGAAAATTATTAAGCACCCCCAACTATAATATGAAGCCACTAACTAGATGGTTTCTAAGATCCTTTTCAGTTTTTGGATTTAAAAATCATTCTAATTTGCTTGTTTATGTATCTAATATTTGGCAATTGTTGTCTGACAATATTATATCTGGATATGGTAGTTATACAGAAAATGGTTTTAAATATGTGCACAATGAAACCATGAAATATACAGCAATGATTCTTTTAATTGATTAAATTACCCACAAGTTATTCGAAATAATAAATTACCATACAAGTGGTCAGACAAATCCATAATGGCTGGTCAATACTTCCAATAGCAATAACCATCATTTATGGAAAGCTGACTAAATCTGAGATACCGGGCAAAGCAGTTTATGTATACCCTATTCCTAATCCTTTGATTCCTCAGGGAGTGGTATTAACACATTTACAGATGAGGAAATGGAGTCTCGCCACTACTCAATGTTGGGAGCAGAGGTCTGCCTGATTGCAACTACACAATATGGATGATCCGGGAAACTTACATCCCCAACAAACAAGACAGTCTTTTAAGGTGATCAATTCTTAAATAACTGTGAATAGGAAGAGGCTTTGGACCTACTGCAGTTTAATTTGTTGGCAAGCTCTTAAGGTTTGGTTAGTAAATTCATTATTCAGTTACATAATTACACCTACAAGTAGTAGAATGTTCTCTTATACAGATCAGCCTGAAAGACTCGAAAGTGCGTATTACCCAAGAGAAATGAGGACAAAGCTCTCTTGTTAAGAGTTCCTAGATATTCAAATCCCTTCTCAATTTACCTCTGCCTACTCCAAGCTGAACTTTTCATTAAAATCACAGCAGTAATAAAAAAGGAAATGTACGGGCTCGAAAGAAAGGGAGAAGAAGGCCTTATGTTATCCATGCAAATCAAGACCCATGTAACAGTGACACCATGGCAAACACCCAAGCTGCTCAGGTGATATGCAAAATTTTCCCCTTCTCATGCTCTCTTGGCTCCATTTAAGTAAGAAATGGGTGACAGCCCAAGTAACAACCTCAAGTGAGTGTTACCAAGGCTTTTTCTAGTCATTCTGATGCAGATTTCAGGTTGCCCTGGATTTCTCTTTACCATCATTTCTTTTTTCTACACATAGACTAGGGGGCAAAACACCTAGAGTGTGGAAAGTGCTGATTTTCAAAAAGTGATCTAGCAAGCTTTCTGTGGGCTTAGGTTTTGACATGCTTGAAATAACAACGGCAAATGCAGACTGCCTCATTCCAGAACAAATGTACCTCTGCTCTCCACCCTCTGCTTCCACAGATCAGTCATAAATCAGCCATAGTTCAGGGTCCTGGTTTCTATTCTTAGAACAAACAGGAAAAGCAGGGGGATACAAAGTTCCTGAGAGAAGTGGTAATGGAACAAAGGTGAGGGTCAAATTCTGCAAAAGGGAAGAGAGACACCTCAAATCACAACAGAAACAAGTACCAGGCCATCTTATATAACCAGGTCCAGTGGTCTGGGTTCACCAGGCAAGGTGAGATGAGGGAGAAGGGCAACTAAGTCAGGAGCCTGAGAAACTGCAAGCAGCAGAGAATTTGTGACCACGAATAGGTCAGAACAAAGGTTAGCAAACTTTTCCTGTAATCTGTAGTATTATAAATATTCCAGGCTTTGCAAGACATATGGTCTCTGCTCCAACTACTCAACTCTGCCATTGTTAACAGTAATTTAAAAAAAAAAAAAAAAAAAAAAACATGAGGGGCACCTGGGTGGCTCAGTCGGTTGAGCGTCCAACTTTGGTTCAGGTCATTATCTCAAAGATGGTGAGTTGGAGCCCCATGTCAAGCTCTGTGCTGACAGCTCAGAGCCTGGAGCCTGCTTTGGATTCTGTCTCCCTCTCTTTCTGCCCCTCCCATGTTCATGCGCGCGCACTCTCTCTCAAAAATAAATACTTTTTAAAAAATTAAAACTAAATGAAAAACATGAAAATAAATGAATTTGTCGTCTGTGTTTCTATTAAACTTTAAGCATGTACACTGAAATTTGAATTTTATATAATTTTCACATGTTACAAAATACCGTTCTCCCTTTAATTTTTTTAAACCCATTTTAAAGCATAAAAAAAGCATTCTTAGGTAATGGGCCCTATAAAGCAGCACGTCTACATCTGGTCCATGGGTCATTGCTTCCTGCTCCCTGGGTCCATTCAGAATTGACTGTACAGAGTGCCTCGGTATGCTTAAAAGTGGACACTTACGATACAGTAATAGAAAGACAAATCAAGAATTTTATTAAAAAACATTTTAAACAAAAATACTAAAAAATAACAACAACGATTACTTATATACATCTTACTATGTTCTAGGTAGGCACTGTTCTTGACGTATGTTAAATCTTTCATAAAGTAGGAAATGGTATTATCCCCATTTTATAAATGTGAAAACTGATACCATAAATACAAGAGTATTAAGATAGCTATTGCTATCCATAAGCCTTTAACTGGGACTCTAAAAGCCTAATGTTTAGAAATAGAAAAAAAAAAATGCATTGCAAAACCTGACCTGAACTGATAGCAAAATCTGCCTTGAATTGGCTTGTAGTTCCGCATAGTCTTTATTTCTCCCGTTTAAGGTTAACATTTATACATTTCATAGACGAAACATTACTTTTTTTTTTAAGATTTTTAAAATTTTTTTTAACATTTATTTATTTTTGAGACAGAGAGAGACAGAGCGTGAATAGGGGAGGGGCAGAGAGAGAGGGAGACACAGAATCTGAAACAGGCTCCAGGCTCTGAGCTGTCAGCACAGAGCCCAGGGCAGGGCTTGAACCCACTAACAGTGAGATCATGACCTGAGCTGAAGTCTGACGCTTAACCGACTGAGCCACCCAGGCACCCCGAAGAAACATTACTTTAATTTAGGTTCTTGCCACAGACCCAGCTGAAGTTCTTCCTGAAGGTTTAAAAAAAAAAATTCTGACTTCTCAAACATATGTGGGTCCACAAATGTTAGATGATGAATTATATAGCTGTTTTAAATCCATATTATCTACTAAAAAGTATGAACGGATTCTCCTAAATGATAGTGTGGTCTAGTAAAAAGAAAACTAGATTGATAGGGGCACCTGGGTGGCTCAGTTGGTTGGGTGTCCGACTTTGGCGCAGGTCATGATTTCACGGGAGTTCAAGACCTGCATCAGGTTCTGTGCTGACGGCTCAGAGCCTGGAGCCTGCTTCGGATTGTGTCTCCTTCTCTGTCTCTCTCCAGCTCACACACACACTCTCTCAAAAATAAAATGAAAACGTTAAAAAAATTACAAGAAAAAAACAGAAAACTAGATTGATAGTTGAAAGTTTTGAGGCTAATCAATCCTGTCACCAATTACTTGAGATCTAAGGGAATTTACCTCTCACCCCTCTGGGTCTCATTTTCCTCATCTTGACCAGCAGTTATAAATGCACACACACTCATCAGGCCAAGTAAGACATGCAGGGGAGAAACCGAGCAGCTTGGCTCCTGGAAGAGCGGAGCTGCAGCAAAGGGGACAGCACAGGCTCTGACCTTTGCTATGAAAACATGCATGACTCAAATCTTCTGAAAATTTTTGAGAAACACCAAAAACCAGATTTTTATGATTTTAACCTCATGTGTAAAAAAAATATGCACAACAAAATGGGTCCATAGGCTAAAAATGTGACGTCTCTGCTGCAAGCCTGCAGTGACTAATGAACAGTGATAATGTCTTTTACTATACTGAGGCTCCCAAGTCCTTTTCCTGTGGTTTCACCTCCAGCTGGAAGTGACCTGCCCTTCTCTAACCCTGTAGCCACTTACATATTCCACTCAGGCAGCTATTGATATGAGTCGCCTTCCATTTTCAGTTACCTTTTCATATTGTCATGTCTTTTATCCTTAACTAGATTATAAGATCCTTGAGGGTCCTTGAGGGTGGCAATGTATCTCTGAATTTCCATAACAATTGGCATAGTGCCTTGGACACAGCAAGGGTTTAATGAAATCATCTGGACTGATGTTAAAACAGGCTATAAATAGCTAGTGCTAAATCAGAACAGCCCCAAGTCTGAGTTAGATTCCCCACTGCTAGTGGGGGACACTGGTAAAATCACTTAACAGGGGCTTTGAAACCTAGCCACCCTAGCCAGAATGCCAGCATATTTAATTCAAGCTAGATGACCTTGAGCTCATCACATTTCTCTGAGCATCAACTTCATTTTTAAGTTGGAAGGTTAATGACACTTCTGTGGGTTCAATGAAATAATGTATGTAACGTACGCAGCATGGAACAGATGTAACTATTGATTCTCTTTCTTGCTTATGTAGCCAAGGAAAGGAAAAGATTCTTATAAGAGAGTGAAGATTACTCCTCACATGGCTCTTCACCCTCCACAGAAAACCAGGTCCAACAATTGCTGTAGAATCCCCAAGGGCTAGGTACACCTCATAGTAGCTCAAGATGTGATCTAACATCACAGTATATCCTTGTGATTTCAAATGAGCTATAATTTTCTGAGTTGCCTTAAAAAAATCATTCTTTTCTATCAAAGCAATCAAAATACCTCTTCAAGTGCAAGGCCTTTAGCAAGAAGATATTCATAGATGGGGCACCTGGATGCCTCAGTCAATTAAGCGTCTGACTTCCACTCAGATCGTGATCTCGCAGTTCAGGAGTTTGAGCCCCACATCAGGCTCTGTGCTGACAGCTCAGAGCCTGGAGCCTGCTTCATTCAGATCTTGTGTCTCCCTCTCTCTCTCTGCCCTTCCCTCGCTTGCATTCTCTCTCAAAAATAAATAAACGTTAAAAAAAATTTTAAAAAAGATATTCATAGTTTCAAAAAAATTTTTTTTGAAGCAAAATTGGCAAAGCATAAAGCCATATGTGATTTTCAAGATACACATCAGATAGTTTAGTCCAGGATGTGGTCCCTGGCATTATTTTTGCAGAAGGCAATAAATTTGTAAAATAAACAGTCTCATTAGGAAAACATGTGCAGTGGTTCAGTATTCATAGACACACCTGGAATGTTATTAATGTCTATCCAAGTGGGCTGCATGAACACAACATTGCCAGGAACTGATAAAAAGGAGATTGTAAATACGACTCCTAAAATGTCAGACTGTTAACCACAGAATCTCAACACAGAAAGAGACTTTACTAACCATCTGATCCAGCTCTTAGCTCTACAACTTTCTTAGGGTCATCCCGATCTGCTTACACATACATACAACCTGAAGGGTAACGTGCTGTTTCCCATGATGACCTTTGTCACCTTGAGAGACAAGATTAGCTTCCTTAGAGCTGCTTCCTATTGTCCCCTAGTCTGGTCTTACAGATATACAGGATACTTTAATGTGTAAGCACCCACTTTGGCATGCAAATATATTGCATATCCCAGTGTATTCCTGGAATTATTTAAGATGTCATGGATAATGATATCTTGCATAATAATGACATCTTCAATAATAATACAGACAGAATAACTCTATTCTGTATTACATTTTTACATGTTACCTTCTTAATGGCAAAACCCCATGTGGTGTGCCTTACTTTAGGATGCCTAAAACAGATCTAATGCCTTGTGCACAATGACCTTTCAATATTATTATTCGCTAATCATTTGGCCATTAATTACGGAATCAAAATCATAGGGGAAAAAAACATGTCAGTTCTGACAATTCTAGAGCACCTAACTGAAATTCAGTGACTACTCCAGTTACAACAATTCACATATTCGTTCATGGCTATGTGCAGCTTATGGTTTGTCATTTCTAAAAAGAAAATTACACATTTAGTATGGTCTGCCTGTGATAATTAGAAAAGCAAACCCAGTTACATACTTACAACCATGAGGGGAAGACAACACTTTCTACTTCAGCAACTTTCAACAGACTTTTTGCCAAAAGCAAGGTAAGAAAAATGATAGGTTTTTATTGCCATACAGTCTCCGTCACAACTACTCAATTCTGCCATTGCAGAGTGAAAGGAACCACAACCAGTATGTAAACAAATGGTCATGGCTGTGTTCCAAATAAAGCTTTATTTACAAAAACAGGTAGGTACCCTGGATTTAGCCCCTTGGCACAGCATGTTGGAGCAGGAAGAACAGTAGCCCAGGAGTCAGGAGGATGGAATTTTAGCTGTGGCCCCTCCTCTGGCTACCTGCATGATGGTGAGCAGTCACTTTACCACTTTGGGCTTGAGTCTTCACCTCTAAATGGAGCATATCAGGTGATTTTTAGTTGAACTTCAACTTTAAAATATCTATGAACCATTTGTCAAAATCTCTCAAACAGCTGTGGCTATTAAATTCTTCAAGTTTCACTGCCGCTCCATTCAGAATGGTTTATCAAGGCATTCTTTAAAGGCTGACTAAATAAGTTCCTGAAGGTTCTCCCCCAGAATTTTAGTCACCAATGCAGGTAACAGAGGGGGGTGGGGTGTGGGACAGGAAAGTTCTCTTCCCCTTGGAAAGTAATAGAGACTGCCTTTGGAGTTTCACAAGAACCTCAATCTAGGGATAGCTGATTTAGCAAGCATCAATTATGTGTTTTCTATGCACAATTCAACTAAACATCCTGTATTTCACGTGGCAACATTACTCTAATTCCTTAATTTGAGAAAGGAACCAGACTGTAGGTGCTCTTACAGATGTATGTTTACATGGATCAATTTTATTATGTCTCACAGCCCTCCACCTGTTGGTTATAGGGATTAGTGTCATCATTCTCATCAGGAAAAGATGAGGTGCAAGGACTTACGAGTTACTCAAGATCAGTAAGTGGGTTAGTGACAGAGGGTTAGTGATCAGAGGGTTAGTAACAGTGAATATCCCCTAGTAACTCCAGACACACACATTGAATTCACTATCAAATTACTATCAACTTTCATAAAGACATACCTATCAAACATAAAACCTCAGTTTCTCTTTTGTCTTGTTGTGTCTACATAGTTTACAGCTACTTCCTAACACAATATTTAAACGAGTCCTCACAGGATCAAACTTTACTTGTCACAGCAGAACTTATTGATGAAGTAATGAATTCTCCTTCTCTGGGACAAAGGGCAATTTTTTTAATCAATTGAAGAAAGTCAAATATTTAACAATTTTATAACATGCTAATTAAATCGGAGAATAGAGAATCCAAAATTAGTTGTGGAGTGTTTTGCCTTAAAAGACAACCTAACAGATACACTTCTTCTCTCACAAGATAAAGTAAATGACAGAAAGGCATTTTAAATATGGCATTGATATAAATACTCAATAATGTTTATGTGAAGACAATCCAATTTTCCTGGAGGTAAAAGTAATTGCTTGAGACAACATCACTTTCAGGAATACTCAGCCACGATTAAGAGAATAGTCATCAAATTGAATTAAACAGGGGCATGGGGAAGAATTACTGTCTTAATCTTAGAAACCCATTTACCTTGAGACATATCAGCATCAGCCAGGACTATAAGCTTAAAAAGACTGTCAAAACAATCAAGCATTAGATGGAGTGACTATGGGAACACCTTGAATTAGCACAGCAAAACCTCTTTTGCCTAGATTTAAAACAACTAAACACAAACTTCTATATTCCTCTTCAACATTAATGCCTAGATGCCAAAGATCAAATTTAGATATTTCTGTGCGAGAGGCTATGCCTTCTGGCATACGGTGCTGGATGTCCTGACCCTAACAGGTCTAGGACTTCTTTTCCTATTCCTTAATTTCAAGTGTTCAAATACCCCCATTGGCTTCATTTCTGGTTTTCTTCTCAGAGGAAAGAAATGACCTGTTTATTTGGGCATTAACTGCCTGGAAATGAAGGTGTACAGAGCAAGATCCCCTCAATATCTCAAACCTCAGTGCAGTGGGCCTCTGTTTCCACTGAGTGCTCTGGGGTATGTCTGCAGTTAGGAGACTGAATGGGATCCTTGGCTCACAACACTTCTCTAGGTGGCTAATTACCATAATAAGTGTGCAGATAACGTTGCATGTGAAGAGAAACTTTCAAGCCTAAAAAAAGATTTGAAGACTCCCTGCAAGATGAGCTGGTTCTAAACAAACATAAACCCCAACGCTACTGGGAAAGGATTTCAAAAGACTACCTCAGGTTTAGGAATCATCAGAGGAAGGGAAAGAAATTAACTTCCATCTAGTGACAAGAGACAAGAAAAGCTTTAGATAGAACCTTAATAAATCTACAACTACTTTTTCAATTAGATGATCCATATCGTTTACTGACTCTAACCATAAAAGTGGAATAAACTATTCCCAAAACTACTCTGGGGTTGACTTTGCTGACCGGGCTAAGCTTTTTTTGACTTTTTTTTCTGTATGCTTGAGATGGACTTGAGCATAATAAAGTTATAATTACAGATAAGGAAATTCCGATCTTCAGAACTTTGCATAGGTGTTCATACAAA
This sequence comes from Lynx canadensis, assembly GCF_007474595.2. Lineage (NCBI taxonomy): Eukaryota > Metazoa > Chordata > Mammalia > Carnivora > Felidae > Lynx > Lynx canadensis. The sequence goes on from NC_044308.2 coordinate 50,088,414, forward strand.
TAGAGAGTAAAATTTGTGGGTATGGTTAATTAATCATTCAAGATAAAATAATTTCAAAATGTGTTCACATTTTTCCCCTTGGTTGGTATTATAATCACTTAATATTACTTCTCTTATTGGAAGTCAATGAATCATTCAGTAACAGGTATAGTAGAGAGTAGTTGATGTTCATCGATTCTGTTACTAGGCATACAGGAAGTAGCATTTCCAATTAGATTGGGGCTTTGGGATTAGCTCTGGCCAGTGAATACACTGGCCCCTGAAAGTTCCTGTGAGGCCCCTGACTTTCCCTCACTACCTAGAAGTAAAGGACTCCAAGATGGTGAAGCTACCCTACAGAAAGTGCCCAGATGCTTGTGTCCAACTTGGAAGATAGCCTCCGCATGTGTATTGAGCTGTCATCTGAACAAGAGGAAACAAAAAAAAAAAAAAAACGTAAGCTACTGGAATGGTGGCATTGTTTGTTACAGCAGCTTACCAGCATTACCCAGTGAGGAAGGGGCTCGCTCAAACCCAATATTCAGAGCCATACTAGCATGACTCATCTTTATAGAAAAATAGTCTTAGATCCAAAAGGGAGCAGTGAAGAAATGGTAAACAGTGAGGGGTGGAAACATAAATCATATAATGCAGAAAAAACAAAACAGGGAACAGTGTGGGAACCTAGGGTCGACAAGACTGTTGCAAACTCAAAGGCAGAAACAGCAGAGGACTAAGAAGGGCTGGAAAAGTGATCTTGGAGCCGGTGTCCTGGCTAGGACCAGGAAGGCAAGCCACCAATGGGGAGGAGAGCCCCTAGGGATTTTCCTGACCTTACCTGGTGTTTCTCTCTCTGATCCAGGCTAGGAAGGTGAACTCCTGTATAACCATGCCAATTGACATGCATATTGCAGTCAGTCCAGAGCTTGAAGAAAGACACTGTGGTTTGCACATCTATTTTGGAGGCCTAAATATTAGCTCGAAATTCCAAGGGTACTACAAAACTGGAGTGAATGAATCATACATCCAGGCAGTTTTCTATTATAAGAGTAGTATTAGTCAGCTAGAAACCCTTGCAGAATGAATTTATTTACATATTTCACTTTTCAAAAATTCTCACCCCTCTCAAATTTGGAGAACTAAATACAAGACTTTCTTCAATGAAAGCTTTTTAATCTGGTGATGGTCTACAACAGCAAATTAAAACCTCAAAGGTTCTGGCAAGCACATCCAAAGAGATGGAGACTCCTCAATTACAGGCTGCTTCCTGAAAGTAAATTAAACAGTACCTCTAGATGTTCCTATTTAACTTCTCCTAACAAGATTTTTAGGTGGTGGTTCCTGCTGATAGACTGAGTGCACAGGAGCGAGAAGCACAAGAAATAAGAGAAGGAAGTGAAGGATGTGAGTAAATATGTATTTGGAAGATTTCCATTTCATTCCTGTGAATGAGCTTCTGGTTCATGTTAGCATCATCTCTTGGGAAATCAGCCACACTGAATGTGTTTCACTGTTCCCACCTGCATATTGAATGAAACTGTGCAGTCTCAATACCAAGCCATCCTCTGCCCATCTTAACTAAGCAGAGAACAATGAAAATTTGAGGTACTGACCTGCCAGCCCCAGCCCCCTACACTAAATTCTAAAGTGAGGAGAAGACTCACCAGAGTCTACATAAGTGAACCACAGACATTTTTTTGAAGCTTCAAGGATGTTAACATTGCTTTAAAATTTTTTGAGTAGGATGCCTGGGTGGCTCAGTCGTTATGCATCTGACTCTTGATTTCAGCTCAGGTCATGATCTCACGGTTCTTGAGATTGAGCCCCACATCTGGCTCTGCACTGACAATGGTGGAGCCTGTTTAGTATTCTCTCTCTCCTTCTTCTTCTCTCTGCCCCACTCCCATTCATGCTCTCTCTCACTCTGTCTCAAAAAATAAACTTTAAAAATTATAAAAAATAAAAATAAAAATTACAAAATATTTCTAGCAACAAATTGACTACATTTAGGTACAGCTAGTAGGTCTACTTGCAGGTAGAAATAAGGGAAATGAAATTATGGTAAGATCGTGGAGCCATGGATCTCTGTGAAACAGCACTGTGACCTTGAGGTGGCATCCCTAAATAATTCTGTGTCCCTTACCTTTGTAGGCTAAGAATCTATTTTCAGAGCAATTTCACCAAAAGTTAGACACAAAAAGTCATGTACCTTAAGAATCTAAAGGAAGGAGAGAAACTGAGGCAGGGAGACGGTGAAAAGTTAGACATAAAAGCCATCAAGTCCTCTCCATCCAGCTCCTTTTGCACCAGGCTCTGGATCCCATATCAGAAATTTATGGAAGGCAAAAGTGATTGTTCTCTCCATTAAACTCTGATTGTCCTTTGTTCCCCCTAAATTCCCTTATTTTCAGATTGTAGTACAGTTACTCGTCTACCTCCCTTTCCCCCTTTTCCTCAATGACAGCCTCTCAGGCTGCCCTGTGTCTTCCATGTTGGCATTCCCTGTGTTATCTCTGGTGGATCCCATTAGTATTTTTCTGCATACACACAAAAAAATGTTTATGGAACTCAATGGAAACATAGCATTTCTTTCACATACTTAATACCAAGAGTGGTCATTTTGCAAAGGTCAAGTTATTCTTGGAGCATTTATTAGGTACCTAGAATTCATTCATGAGAGACTGCCCTTTAACATTTTTTCATCCACGCTGCTGCCAGGAAAATACGAGTTTGTTCCCATATACTCCCATCCCCTGAGTCCAGGATAACAAAGACGACTGATGGTAAAGTAAATAGGGATGTTTAAAAAAAGCAAAAAAAAACAAAAAAAAAAAAAAAAACAAAAAAAAAAAAAAAAAAAAAAACAACAGCAAAAAAAAAAAAAAAACAAAACAAAAAAAACAGCTATCCTTGACTGAGAGCTAATGGATTCTAGGAGGAATCTAAAATAAAAGTGAGAAACAGACAGTATTTATTTTGCCGTATACCTTCAGCACCTCCCTTCTCCCCCTGGGTGCCCTGTGCAAAATCAGCAAAGCCTCTAACTGACTAAATCCTTCCCCATCACCTTTCCTCCTCCTTATGAAGGCCTACACCTCCTACTTACCTTCATGTAGGTCTTTTTTTTTTTTTGCAATTACCTTTCCCCTATATCAAAACTCCCATTTTCTTTAGGCATCTCAGCCAGATTAAAATGAAAGCTAATTAAGCTAATTCACATTAAGTTTATGACTAATCATTTCCCCTGTATAAACCTACTCAGGAATGTTTTCTTATTAACTCTAATTGGTAAAATTTCAATCGGTGTGGAAGAGATATTTGGGGATAGGAAGGCGTTCTCTCTTTTCCAGGAAGGAGAAAACAAAAACAAAAACAAAACCACACATTTTCTTTTAATCTATCGCTACTACAATTCCCCATGCCTATCCCTGATAGGAATGTGTGTATGTGTATCCCTTCTCTCCCTCTCACTAACTTCCTGAATCAAGACTAGTGAGCTTTCCCAATTTAATTTTGTCTCTTTTAAAGGAGTTTGGAGTAGAATAAGTGGGATGTCTAGCCTTATATCAAACTACAGCAGGACTGCCTTGTTTCAGTTCATAATATTTGTAGTTGCCAATCGTTATAAAAGTAGTTCTCAAATTTTATGGTGGATCAGAATCACCTGAAAGACTGGTTAAAACACAAATTGCAAAACAACAACAACAACATATTGCTAGGCTCCATCTCCAGAATTTCTAATTCAGTATGTTTGGGTGGGGGCAAAATTTTCCATTTGTAACAGGCTCCCTGATGATGCTGATGCTGCTGGCCCAAGGACAAGAACCTCCTTGTACTAAACTTGACTTCCACATACAAGAGAAAGAATAGTACATAAGAAGGAAGGACATACTCAACAACATAGAGATGTGTCAGAGCATGAATCGATTAGTAATAGTGGCATTTTGCTTTTTATGGAAGTTGAGCTTCAGGGAAAGTAGAAGGAAAATGGAGTTGGTGGCTAGGAGTGAAGTACCATATCATTTTAGAAACCTGTGATCTCTAAGTTGTTAGGAGAGTAGCACAAGAACGAAAACTGTTAAAAGGCATATGGAGTTATCTTGAGTCATTCCCCACCTTGACATAAACTAAGAATCAAGTCACTGGCATCAAGTAAAAGTGGCCTAAATTCTGAGGTGTGTGTCTGTGTGTGTGTGTGTTTTAAATGTATACACATTCATGAACTTGATTTCACTGGCACCTGTGGTAAGAGGGAAGGATGAGAAGGTCTCTGCATTTGTAAGTAAGCATTTGGAAAGTGCTAAGCATATGTCCCACTCCCTTCTTCATTCACTTCCCACTCCCTTCTTCCTTCTTGATTCCTCCTGCCTCTAAGGCAGGACTGTATACTTCATTAGAGGCTTTTAGGCTGGTCTTTGTGCTTTAACCCAGCTTATGAGAGAGAGACAGAGACGGAGAGAGAGAGAGAGAGACAGAGACGGAGAGAGAGAGAGAGAGAGAGAGAGAGAGAATATGAATGAGAGAGAGATCTGGTATTAAGGGAAATTAGGCAGTGGTCCAATTAGTGGGGAGAAAAAAACTTTTACCTAGGGAAAAAGCAAGGTTTTTAGAGCAAAAACAAAGTATTTCTTCTGTTTATACAACCAACATGTACTTAGTCGAGAGTATTACTTTTCTTCCTTCTGAGGGAATGCAGTTATCAGTCACCATTTTAAATTGAGTTCTCTCAAAATCAGACCCTGAGGTAGGCTGTGCAAGCATCAGCAGTTTACTTAGGAGGCAATCCTAGAAAGCAATGGCAGAGGACTGGCAAAGTAAGAAAGGGAAAGGAAAAAACTCAACACAGAAAAACTAGCTAGCCCCATACCCAACTAGGGCTCATTCCTTCTGGGAACTCCAGGCAATGATACAGAGCACAACTCAGAATTCCACCCAAGTATGTGGAAGTTGGGGGATGTATTTGCCAACTCCCTCTAGTCATTAGTTAAGAGCTGCTCCCCATATGTGAACTCCCTGACTTTTCTAGCTTGTACTCAGATGGACCCTGCTTACTCCTTCAACTAAAGAAATAATACAGAGATTCACAGAAGATGATTAAAGGTATCCAGTGGGTGGAGGAGAGCACCAATAGCTCTCCTATAGTTATTTTGTAGATTTCTCCTCTTGCATCATTCAGCTATCCTAAAATTCCTTGGGGTCAGTTATAAATTGTACTTACTGGAAGCAAAGCATGTATTTCAGTTTTATATCCTTGTGGCTCCTATTAGTGTCACCTTAATTCTGTCCCTTTCTGTTATTTGATTGACTCTGTCAATGTTTCCTATAAAATGTATGTAGGAATAAATTCATCCTGAGAAATGAAACACCACCTAATGCAAAGATGTGTTAACAGCCATGAAAATTAATTCTATAAAACAATTAACTCAGAGAAGTATGCTTAGCACTTTCCAAATGCTTACTGACAGTAAAAAAAAAAAAAAAAAAATTAAATACCCCATTTGCATTTTGTCTAGACATGGTTACAGACTCAAATACCTCAGTTGATCAGCTTGAAGCCCCAAATAAATCTCTGTCATCAATACAATAGTACTCACTTGTGTGTTTCATACCAGTACATATCAAAAAAGGAACATAAAAAATAAAATCTTCAGAAATATATTTCCCCAAGGTAAATACTTCTCTAAATATAATTTAATGATTAGTTTTGTATAACTGTACTAGAGAAATGACAGGAAAAAGAAAGGACAAAATATAATAAGTTGGTTAGGACCAACTCCTAAGAAGCTAATTTAGTGTTCAAGGAAACCCAAATATACAAAACTGTGATTTTTCCCCTCTGTCTTTTGCTCATATACTACCAATGAGTTGGTTTAACCAACTTAGAAGCAAGGTAAGAATATTTTTTACAATAAATTAATGATATGGTATCATATTTTAATGAATTTAATCAAGTCAATGTGCCTTTGTAGGCAGAGTGATTCTTGCAATGTGGAAAAGACAGGTTCTACCCCTAAAATTATTCCTGTTTCTCTGTAGACTGTAATTATAAAACAAGAAAATAAATAAAACAATCCAGTTATTTTGATCAAACAGTGCAGGCCAAGTTGGTTCAGATGTTGCAATAGTTGATCCAAATCACTGGGCAGCAGACATCATGAGCATTAAAGAAAAATAAAAGTCAAATGTGCAAAAGTCAATTGAATTTAAGCCTAGCATTCATCAAGAGCCAACAAGAGAAAATAAAAACTGAGAAATATCTTCGTGAAAATCTCATTTGGACTCTCATCTTGTTGGCAGTGTATAAAAGAAAAATACATATTTGAAGTAAATAATTTATATTGTGATATGCCTCTATGATTGAAAATAGTTTACTTAGTACATTGTAAAACTGGCAGAGTAAATGGAAAGTTAATAAGGAGTGAAGAAAATCTCTCAAATTTGAATCACACATCCGTATTTAAATTATAGTGAGTGAATGCTGAACATTCAATTTAATGACTTAGCTTTTTGATTCTGCAAAAGTATAAAAACTTTTAAGGTACAAAGCCTTAGACTCATAACATTTAAATCTATTCACAAAATAAAATTCTGTTTGCAGCAAATCACACAATTAACACTGGACACAGGTCCAGTCCTAAGACAGGTATTGTGATAGGAAAACACACAAACAAATAAATCACAGTCATTGATATCCAGGAGCTTACCGTTTAACAGGGAGTGACTGACAAGAAAACAAGAGTGGGTGGGTACTCTGAGGGAAATATCTGTAAGGTAAGAGGAGGTGCAGAGAAGGGAGCCATCAAATCATAGGTGGGCAGGGAAGCTTATGTTTATGTAAGTTTTATAAAGAATGTGACACTCAAGCTAAATATTCCTGTGGGGTTCATATTAGCATTTTGTACCACTCTGAAATTTCTAAAACACAGTCCAGCTTAAGGAGGAGAAAGTTTAAAAGTCAACTGGATTTCAAAATTTCATTCTGTATCCTTTCATTTAGACAGTAACCACTTGACTGAGCATCCAATTTCTATCACTGGATAAGTGTAACATTAAATAAGCAATTACATTGAAGACATGTCCTAAATGTTATGTGAAAATAAATCAAAAAGAAAAAAAGTGGGGGATGGCAGAGGGGGTGGTAATAAAGCATAACATTTACAATCCAGGAAAGGAAATTTCCCCTAAAATAAAATTTAGCATGTCAAGAGTTACATATAAAAATTTAAGATAGAGTTTAACAAACAGAAAAGCATCCCTTCTTTTTCAATAGTACATCTCAACACCATTAACATATCATTTATCATCTCTCAATAGATCAATCAACAAGGTGGATATAAAGTTCCCATGGGTGGGGAGAACATGCAGGAATAGAAATAGAAAGCCATAAAAATGTTAAACCATGGAGTACACAGCTACCCGGCCAGAGATCACTTGTTCTAAAACCTGTATGGTTAAAAGACAGCACATAAGTAGACAAACTAAACAGTAGGAGAGAGTAAGTCCCAATACATAAAAAATTTAATATGGTATAATATAAAGATGTCAACTCAATCCACTAAGTAAAAATATATATACACTCTTAAATAATTAGTATTAGGACGCTGAATAGTGATTTGGAAAATGATAAAATCGGACCCATTCTTCATACCACATACCAGAATAAACTCTGAGTCAAAAATATGAATGAAATATGTGCAATCATAAAACTTCAAGAAAACATGAGTCTATTCCTTTAGAACCTGGGTATGAGGAAAACTTTTCTAACTATAATTGAAATCCAGATGTAACAGAAGATTGATAAATGTGACTAAACATGAAATCCTGACATGAAAAAAGAAATCATAGTAAGCAAAATAAAGTGAAAAACTAGGAGACAAAATTTGCAACATATACCACAGCTGAAGAACTAAAAATCAACATTTGGAATACTCTTAAAGATTGAAGGAAAAAGGCAGTAGAAAAAAAAAAAAAGGACGAAATGCATGAACAGGCAGTTTACAAAAACAGACTTAAAAATAACTTTTAAATATGTGAAAATATGCTTGAGTTTATTCACAATAAGAAATATAAATTTAAATGGCATTGGAATATAAATTAAAATGACAATTAAATAAGTCATACCTAAGGATTGGCACACCTATGTCAAACAAAATATGTTTGACAGCACACCTTATTGGCAAGGCTCTGACAAAATATGCATCCTCATATGTTACTGGTGAAAAATCATGGTTAAGGCTTCACCTACAGACTTGCATTTTCTTTTTTTTTTTTTTTTTTCAACGTTTATTTATTTTTGGGACAGAGAGAGACAGAGCATGAACGGGCGAGGGGCAGAGAGAGAGGGAGACACAGAATGGGAAACAGGCTCCAGGCTCTGAGCCATCAGCCCAGAGCCCGATGCGGGGCTCAAACTCACGGACCGCGAGATCGTGACCTGGCTGAAGTCGGACGCTTAACCGACTGCGCCACCCAGGCGCCCCAAGACTTGCATTTTCAATGGTAACTTCACAATTCATCAGTAGGTTCCAATGTATTTTCATTCAACTTTTTATATCAAGGGTGAAAGTTTTAGAAAATAAAAAACTTTCTAGCAACTTTTTGGGTCTAGGGCTCAAATGCCTTATTCTGTAGTATTGTGAATTCTTATAATGCCAAGCCCCAACTCAATCATGCTAAATTGAAAAGTACAGAACCAGATTTTGAAACATTAAAGTCTCCGTAAATCTTACCAAATAATCCCCTTTACCAATGACAGCACTACCCTCCCAGGACAGACAACTTCAATAGGGATGAAGTGTTAGAAATATTCCATTACCCAAAACTGTGTCCAGCAGTAGCCTCCTTTGATAAATGACTTCAAATGACACCAATATCTTCAAACAAATATGAAGCCAGATGTTTTGTGTGTATTAGAGATCACTTGCTCCATAGACTCTTTCAGAACCTGCCCTCAAGTTCAAACTCTCTGAACACTACTGTCTCAACTATCAGAAAGTCAACTATCAATTACTAGAAACTTAATCCCCCTGCTAGTTAGCAATGCTATGGGAGGATTTTGCAAAGCAACTATGGGGGGACTCTTGTAAAAATGTTGAAAAGGACCTCTCCTTTGAAAGTTCAAGTCACCACAGCTTCTGGTGCAAGAATTAGTGAATTGGCCCAATTTCTTATTCAAATTTCCACATAAATAGTAGGCTAATTTGGAAATAAAAGCTAAGTTGGAATTTAGCTCCCCAAAAAAAAAAAAAAACAAAAACAAAACAAACAAAAAAAACCTAAAATGCATTTTAGGGAGATAAAAGAAGTGAAAAGTAAAACAAAAATAATACAAATAAAATCTAAAATGTGGGCAAACATCTCTGATTTCTGAATAAGGAAAATCTACACTTAAAAATGAAGATATGATTAAGGAAAATAACATATATATATACATATACATATATATATATATATCACATAATTTATGGATATCAAAGATAAACAATCAAACAGCAAACATTTAGTTAGAAAGTGTTTACCCCAAATGTAATAGAATAATATCCTTACTTACGTAAACCAATTAAGAAAACACTAGGAGAACATAAAATTCTCAAAGGAGAAAATATAAATGCCAAATATAAAGAAAAATGTTCAACTTCTTCAGGATACAACTTCAAATGCAAATAAGGTAAAAGTAAAGTACCTTTCACTCACTTAAAAATTTAAAAAGAGTTCCAATTAATAACTAACAGTTACATAATACTTATGTTAACAATTTAAAAAGGGTTCCGTATGATAATAGCTAACAGTTACATAGTACTTATCATGTGCCAGCTACTCATGTAAGTGCTTTACCTATGCTAAGTAATTTCATCTTCACAACAACCCTATTTGGTAAGTAATATTGTTTTCATCATTCCCACTTAACAAATGAAAAAAGTGAGGTGCAGATAAATGAAGTAACTTGTCCAAATCACACAACTCATAAGTCAGAGAACTGGCTTATGATTGACATTCAAGCCAAGCCAGCTTATCTCCAAACACGTTCTTAGTCACTATGCTATGCTGCCTCAGATTGATAGAAAGGGTACGGTGATTCACGTAAATTTATTCATTGATGGTTAGACGTATTTTGTATGCATTTATCAAGAGTCTTGACAGTCATTTTTAGCCTCTGTCTCAATATTCTGACCTCCAAGAATCTATTGTAAAGAAATAATATTTCTAATGTAACAGATTTATGCACAGAGAAGCTCATGAGAGCATCATTTATAATCACCAAAACAGGAAACAAACTAAATGCCAAACGTTTTAAGAAGTTGTATCTTATAGAAGCAATGGACTATTTGACATCCAATAAAAATGACATTTACTAAGAGTTTTCATGGTTTTAGAAATATTTATGATATAATGCTAAACAAAGTGTAGAATATAAAGTTTTATGTATACTTTTATTTATATTTAAAAATACAGAAACTTATTTTTTCAGATAAGCAAGCAAAACAGACAAACTTTCCTGCTATGATAAAGCTAACTTTCTAGTGGAATAGGAAAACATTGAACATAGTAAGTAAATGGCTTATACAGTGAATTAGAAAGATAAGTACAATTGAATTTTTTTTTAAGGGCAAGACAGAACAATGGGAAGTGGGAATTCCATTTTGGTGCATGCAGTTTGCAAAATTAAACGGAAGAAAGGCTCACTGAGAGTAAGATTTGAGCAAGGACCTCGAGGAAATAGAAGATGTAGCCATGCGAAGACCTGAAGGAAGAGCATTGCATGCTGACAGGAGAGCTAGAGCAAAGTCTTGGTAGCATGCTCAGTGAGTGCATGCAACAATCGCAAAATTAATGGTTTTGAAATCAGGACTTGACCAATGACAGTCAAGGAATTGATGAATAAACACCTCCAGATTCCCTACCCTTCAGTGGGATAACTCTGAGGCATGTTCTACATTAGTTCCTAGAGCAGTGTTTTTCAGACATCGATTAGGACCTATCAATCACCTGCAGTCCTTGTTCAAATGCAGATTCTGATCCAGCATGTCTGGAGTCTGAGATTATCATTTCGACAAACTCGTAGGTGATGCTAGTGCTGCTGGTTCACAGCCCATACCTTAAGTGGTTAGGTTCTAAAGTTACTCAGAGGGTTTGGATACACTTGGCCACAGCAGTACCACACCCTTTATTGGCTTCCTTCCCATCTCTAACTCATTTCTTCTCTTTCACAGTGTTAGCCTGGCATCATTTTTAAAATAAACTCGTTGCAAATTAATTAATCTCATTGCATTCACTTTGTCTTAAGGTCTGAGAAGACAAGCCTATACTATACTCTGAGGTGGGAGGGCTCCAGGTGAGCTAGAGAAACACAAAGAAACCAAGGTGGCTGAAGCAGACCAAGTAAGGGGCTCAGCAACAGGCAAAGAGTTTGGAGAGGTAACAGGAAAAGAAGATATAGGGACACTGTAAGGGGATTGGTTCTTACCCAGAATAAAGTGAGGGAACATTGTAGCAGAGAATGATAAGATGACATCCTCTAAGACAGTAAGAGTCAAAGGTAGAAGCAATGAGGGGGAGTTTGGAGGCTACTGCAGTTACCCAGGGCAGAGATGATGGAGGCACAGTAGAGGCAAGGATGGCGGGCAGCAGGCATGTGAGAAGAAGTTAGATTCTACACTAGATTCTAGTTAGATTCCAGCAATCAAATAACAGTTGGATCATAACAGTCTCAAGTTTGGGAAGAAGGTCTGTAGTTGAAGATATAAAAGTGGCTGTCATCAGCACATATGTAGCATTTAAAATCAGTGAACAAAATGGGATTGCTTAAAAAGCAAGTGTAAATAGAAAAAAAAAAAAAAGAGTCCAAGAACTGAACCTTGAAACAATTTAACCTTAGGAGTAATGGAAGGGAATATGCTTAAAGTCAAAAACAGCAATGTCTGTGTGAAAGGATTCTAGACGGTGATTATTTTTCTTACTGTCATTTATTTGACTTCAGTGGTATGTCTGTGGAGCTGAAGACCGAAGGACATACAGTATCTAATGCCATGACATTCTATCTCATTGTGGCTCTGCCAGTGAGAACAATATGAAAAGTATGCCGGATTTCAACAGTACAAATGGGCAATAAAGTGAAATGAGATTTCAAATGTATTACCTCTGTGTGTGAAATATTTGATGGCATACAAAGAAAATATGTTTTGAGCCAGATGGGAAACCATTAAAATATAGTAAGAGAATTAAATATAAAACCTAAGCCAGCCATGAAGAGAATTATAAGCAATCCCAATAGGAGTAGACAGAAATATAAATAATAATAGTCTGAACCTAGGAGATGACAATGTCCTCTCAAGGACACGGAGTCTCTGTTGTTACAGCAACTATTACAAGCAGTCAGTTTGTACGTAAGACATACAGGGAGAATCAAAGACCACATCCAGGCCCACAACTGGCCACTGATTTGTAACCTCAACTGGCCTTAAAGGAGAATGCTTGGAACTTAGCATGGAGATGATACATCAAATCTATAAATAGAAAATAATGTATTAAGTTTAGGAAAATGATTTTGTAAAAATGGAAACAAAGGGTTTGGCCACAAAACTTTTAGAAATATTTAAGACCATTAATCAAGCTAACATAAGCCTCAGGATTCTAAATTTAAACAATCGATATTGGAAGTGTGATCTCAGTTATTCAAAGAGAATTTAAGTTTCTAAACCTTGTTGGGATGTGTAAGAAAACTTAATCTTCACCTTATTTATAAGTTTAACTTATTACATTTTAAAGAACTACTTAATCACTTGGGAAGCTTCTGTTTACCAGTCAATTAAAATTCTCAAAGAGAAAACCAAATATTTTAATGTAGAAATGCAATTCAAAAAGTTTAAAATTATATAGTTAGCTCCATTTGTAAATGGAACATAACATTAATTCAAAACCTTCTTGCTTTTGACAAGTGATTTTTACTATATCCCTAAATAGAATAATATATACAGGTTGAACTTACAAGCACAAGAAAAACTGTATTTTAAAAAAATTTAATAAATTGAATATTAATGTCAAACAATATATATAAATAGAATTTTCTTGCTCAAAAGTTGTCTTCACACACACACAAACTGGCTCACTTTTATATGTCCCACTTTTTGGCCAAAGAATAGAGATTCTCTTACATTTGTCAAATTTCATACAATAAATATAAGTGACTTTTTTTGGAAAAAAAATAGGACACACAAAAAACCACGAGTGAAACAAAATGCTAGATGTACTCCCCCAAAATATTTTTCCAAGTGGTAGCGTGAGGTGTTAGAAGACTACAACAAAATGGAGAACTTCCAAAGTTTTTTCAGATTTTACCTCTGAATCTCTATAATTGCACAAACTTGGAAAAATTTCAATGACTCAGATCAGAGGATCCTGGGTACAGTAAAGAGAATCACTAAACTAATGAACCTTCTGCCCTTGCTTCACTTAGGTCACCAGAAACGACCACTCTGCCCACATGAAAAGGCAGAACTGCCAAGAAGTTGAGCCTGGTGTGAAAACAATGTGATTTCTTTTATATTGCTTGGCTAACCAAAGGATCCAGCATTCAATGGAGACCTGGCCTAGTACTCTCTGTGCTTTCCATTTAAAAGTGTTCCTAATCCTGGAATGCTTCTTGAAAGAGAAATTGCTGGCTCAAGTTTAACATCACCTTTTCCAGCTATTTTGAGTACCGGAGACTCTCTTTAGCTTTCACATAATTTTGCAGGTTTCCCCTTCAATAGTAGTTGTATTTTTAGACACTGGGGTGAAGTGGATAAAAGCATTTTAGATTCAAAAAGAGCAAGGTGTTCCACTCTGAGTTTCTTCATAATGTGCTCTAGGCAAACAGTTTAAACTCTCTATTCCCTGCCCTCCTCAGCTATAAAGTTAAGGGAATAATTGTATTTTCCTCACCGGGTCATCATGCAAAAAAAAAAAACAAAAACAAAAACAAAACAAAACAATGTATGTAACTCAATATATATCCAAAAGGATAATGACAATACTTGCCATGGGGTAAGCAATCAGAAAATGTCAATAATTTTTTTGCTACCTTAGCATCTACTGATCACAGCAATAGAAACTTTTAATTCACTTACACATTGAAATGAGTTTATAATGTATTAATTATGCTAGCATCTATAAACATTTGAAATATAGAAGCAGATCGTCTATTTGCTAGAGTAACAACTAACCTGATTTCTAACACTAGAAATTAGTTTGGCCTGTTTTGGGATGTAGTGTTCAGTTTAAAAGCTAATTGTCCAACTTATACAAGACATTCCCATGACTTCCCCTGTAAGTGTTCTATCACTATTCACTTAGCATCTACAGACAAATGCTTAGGGTTCTAAGTTTCTTCAGGAATGAATAAAAGACTAAAGGTGGATAGATACAAGTGTCCCTGGGAAGGAAAGGGTTGTAGTCTGAAGAAAAACCTCTCAACTTGGCTTGCAAGGCCCTAGCATGGCAATAATTCTTCACAACCTCAAGTCCCATATGGCCAGCCTACAAAATCGCTGAAGTATTACTACCCAAACTGCCTTTTAAGATAGAGGAATTTATGAGCACATATTCATCTTTTCTATCTCTTTCTGGCAGCCAATGGCTTCATCTAAGAATGTAAACCCTGCTCTCTTTGATTTAACACCTTCCTTCTGTGTGAAATCTGTGAGTTGCTCAGGCTTTTGGAGTCTTGCCCTGGCCTTCCCCGTTTCCTGGCATAATGCTCTCGTACATTCTCATTTGTGTCACTGACATTTTTGATGATGAAAACCTTCTCATCACCTACCGAAATCAGCTTCCACATTCCCCAGTGATGGTGCACACAGGAATTTGTCAGAGCCGGAGTCCCCTCCCTGTGACAAAGGTGCAGGCACCCAGCAATGGGTTGTAGATTGAAAGTGGTTGGAATGAAGGCAGTGCAATTTGAAGGTGGCTCCCCATATGGGGCATCTCCTAATTGGAGATAATGAGTTCCTACAAAGTCAGTAAGTTAATCAGTAGTAGGTATCTGTTAGGCATGTCTAATTTCTCACTATCATCACCATGGCACATGGTTTTATTATACAAATAATACATGCTTATGATTTAAAAAAACAAAAAACAAAGAAAAACAAGGGCACCTGGGTGGCTCAGTCAGTTAAGCATCCGCCTTCGGCTCAGGTCATGATCTCAACAATTCATGAGTTCCAGCCCCGCGTCGGGCTCTGTGCTGACAGCTCAGAGCCTGGAGCCTGCTTTAGACTCTGTGTCTCCCTCTCCCTCTGCCCCTCCCTGCTCACTCTCTGTCTCTCTCAATAATAAATAAATGTTAAAAAAAAATTAAAAAACAAAAAAAGAAAAACATACGGATATACTATACAAACAGGGTGACAAAACATGCTTTCTGCATCTGGGATTTTTTCACTTTAGTATATCTTGATATATCTCAAGCATCTCTACATCTCTACAATGTATTTTCTGAACACATTATACGTTTTTAACAAGTCTCTTTTAATGGATCTCTAATCCATATAATACTGTTTCATATGCCAATGAATGTTTAGGTGGTATACTAAGTTATTTGTGACAACAGATGTTTAGGTTGTATACTGTGTCACGTACGACAGTGCTGAGATGAACAGTCTTACATATATCCAAAGCATCTTTCATAAAAGAAAAAAATGATGGAAAAAGGATACATTTATTTAAAACTTTGGTAGATATTGCCAAATTGTCCTTGAAGGTGAATGTACCAATTTACATTCATCTATGGGGCATTTTGAAGGGTTTGTTGAGACTTCTGGAACACAGTAAATTGTATGTTTGGGGAATTAGATGAATTGTTTTCTATGTTGGTTCTATAATCTCCCTCCCAGTTTTAAACTTTTTTCCTTAAGTTTATTTTCAGAGAGAGTGCAAGCGGGATACAAGCAGAGAGAGAGAGAGAGAGAGAGAGAGAGAGAATCTCAAGCAGGCTCTAGAGTATCAGCACAGAGCCCGACGCAAGGGTCCAACTCACAAACTGTAAGATCATGACCTGAGCCAAAATCAAGAGTCAGATGTTTAACTGACTGTGCCATCCAGATGCCCTGCAGCTATTTATGATATGTACTGTAAAGTTGCACTAAACCATAGAAAGGAGGTTCTGAAATCAGTGTCTAAGGAGGAAAGGCTGTGTAGTCAAATCACCTCTGAAAACATCTTAAATAGCTCACAAAGAACAATGTGCATAGTTTTGTGTAAAATTTGTACATTAGTAGTATTCAAAATGATAAAATGTACAGCAATGTGCAATGTAAATCAAGTAATTGTGCAAAAGATAATTTCACATCACTGTATGCTTAAAGATAAATCACTTTGGCTCAAGGGGATACTGGCACTATAAAGGAATTTTAGAATGACTACATAATTCTATTCCCATCTTGTATTAATCTAAGTGTTCACAGGTAACAGAATGCCAGTAGTTCAAATGAAAAAGAAAAGGGGCAGTTACAGAATGAGAATTAGGTTAAGGGAATAAAAAGTGAATGGCAAGGTCCTAGAGCCTAGATGTTGTGGGAAACAGTTACTGTGCCTGGGGCCTAATGACAAAGGGACAAAAACAGTACACCCAGTGCTGGGTGAGAGGCACTATGGTGGCCAACAGGGCCATGAACTAGAGAGACACAGCTACAGCCAGAGCTAAGACATCGAAGCAGGAAGTGAGAAGAGATACCCTGACCTCTTTCCCCTTCTTGCATCTGACCTTCTACAAAGCTGACCAGAAGCCTGCTGGCAAAGAAGACTGGATGCAGTAGGCACAGGTCAGCCTCCTGGGGCAGAAAGCAAACCAGAGAAGTCCACTCAGGAGCAAATTCTCTTTGAATGAATTGGCAAGAATAATCACTGACACTATTTAAATTTCTCTCTCCCAACCTGCCTTCCTCCCACCCTCCCTCCGGCTCTCCCCATGGAGTTGAACACATTCAATGACCCTATGATGACACTGCAGTATACATAATAGGAGATTTTACTAGAGAGTTCCTGTTGGATGCTTTTTCTAGCCCACAAAAATACACAGTAAAAGAACATATAGGTCACATGTACTCAAGCAGCTCAGTGTGAGAGCTTTCAGGAAGCTGAAGCTTGGAACAACTTCCTGAAGACCTGGCTCCTCCCATTACTCACTGTGCTGACCCCTCATCCCCCCAAAAAGACCCAGGAATTTAATACCTGGGTTAAGCTTTTCTCATCTGTGAACCAGGGGGATCGGGTTTGTTCTCCAACCTGCTGGTCCTCACAAACTTAGGGAATCCTAGTGGCAATACAAATTCCCAGGTCCTTCTCCAGGCCTAGTAAGTCAGAATCCTCATGACTGAAAGCGTGGAACCGCTGAATGTAAAATTCACCCAGGTGATGTTGGCATGCATTGAGCTTGGGAACAACTGTACTCAAATTCTACAATACCCATTCCAGCCCCTAAATTTGATGACAATAACAAAGTTAGAAAGGTGAGCAAAACAATCATTTTTCTTATCCCCTAATAGAGAAAAATAGGATTAACATATACCAAAATTGGGGCACCTGGGTGGCTCAGTTGAGCGTTCAACTTCAGCTCAGGTCATGATCTCATGGTTCACGGGTTCACTGGGCTTGCTGCTGTCAGCGCTGAGCCCACTTTGGATCCTCTGTCCCCCTCTCTCTGCCCCTGCCCCACTTGCATTCTCCCTCTCAAAAAGTAAATATTAAATTTTTTAAAAAAGATATTATCTCAAGTAATGATGTTTCTCTAACATTCACAAAGGTTTTAAGATTTCCTTCTATTTTTATTTCTGTTATTTTCAGATTTTTGTTCTAATATTGGTAAATAGTAGTGCATCAAGTATTTTGCATTTGTATTTCTTTCTATAAATTAGGTACTGGGCTCTGAGACAATTGCATCTATGCTATCACTAAGAGAAGAGCTATTTCAACAGCAGCATCCTTCTATTGCAATTCAGCATGTAGTTTTACAATTGACTACATGAGAAGAACCAGTTTCTAGTAAGTTCTTCAGTACAATTAGTGTGTGATTTTGGACAAAAAGAAAAAAAAACCCACTTAACCTCTAGATCCTCATTTCCCTCAACTATTAAATGACAGAATTGGTTTAAATAATTTTAAATGTTCTTGATAGCATAGAAAGCCATGAATCTAATAAATGCCACATTAAATCTACATGCCTTCCTTTGTTTTCCACTGTTGCACTTTATTTCATTAATTTGAGAAAAGAAAGCATGAGGGGGGTGGGAAGAGGGTGAGAAGAACAGAGGGATAGAGAGAGAATCTTAAGCAGGCTCCACACTCAGCACAGACCCTGACATGGGGCTTGATCCCATGACCCGGAGATCAGATCCTAAATTGAAATCAAGAGTCAGACACTCAGCTGACTGAGCCACCCAGGCACCCCCATTGTTGCACTTTAAAAGTGTGAATCTGAGTTTTCAAAACATCTGATCTTGTGCTAAATGGAATAGGACAAAAAATTCTCTAATAGTTATTCACACTTAATACTTGAGTAATCATCCCCTTATGCAATGGGTAAGGACAACAGGGTGGACAAAGTTTCTCTGGAGAGTTATCTTCTACGATGGTCCAACCATTCCCCATGTTTACTCAGCCTTATAATCAAAGTGTTTTCTTATCAATGCGATTTGATTTACCTTGATGTGGAAATGACTCCCTTCCCCACAAACTACTTTTCTAATTCATATACTCACATTGAACAATGCCAAAGAAATCAAAGCCACCAACAGAATCAAATTACAGAAATAAATGAATACACTCATAACTCAATACCACTCAGCACAAAGCAATCATTGGATCCCGAACTATAAATTTGATGTAATCTTCCTCAGTCTTTATGCACACATGAACGTTCACACAGGCAAATACATACATGTGTGCACCTTCCCAAATGGACAGAAATAATGCTATTTCTTTCCATTTATTTCTATCAGTCTGTCCACCTCAAAATGTAGAAAATCCAAATTGTTCAAAGGTGATTTCATTCAAGCTCAGCCTTATGTGTGTTTAGTTGCTAAAATGGTATGGTGTCAGGATATCTGGACAAGCTATGCTTTCCAAAAACTATACCCCACCTGTTTGCAACTGCCTAAAATGCCTTCGTCAGCAGAAAAACCTGCCACTGTGTAACAGAAAAGGCATAAAAATGCAAACATTCCCAGGAGATGTAGCTTATTAACTAAAAATTAATAACAATAAATACCAGAGTCATTGTACAAAGGAATGTTAAGAAGGGCAGGAGATGATGAAGCAAAGAGCAGGTGGCCACAGGACACTTAACAATCAAAAGACCCAGCACTGCCAACCCAGAAGATTGGGGTGGAAAGGGACTGGAATGAGTGGGGGAACAGGATGATAGAAGCCCTACTGACTTCTAAACAATTTTGTCCTGGTGTTTTCCAATGTATACCAAAGTGTTTTTGCTCACTTACTGGTATCGTTAACAATAGGTTCTAACCCAATTCACCTCACTGCCTGAGATCAGTTTGAAGGCCCCTCAAACCTAAGCATTCTTACTGTGATTGGTTAGGCCTCTTTTCACAAGTACCTTCATATCGTTCACAAAATTTTGGGTAAGTCATTTAAGAACAGACATTCAAACCCTGGTTCTGCTTAAGGTGAGTCAGCAAGGTAAGCGATACTCAGCTTACTGGTCCAAGGCTCTGTTATCCCATGGATAAAATAAAGACATAACTAGTCTTGACCTCAGGTCTTGGTTTGCATTCCCCCAGCAGAGTCTGGGGCAAAGACATGAGGGTAGGAAGTTTCTCTGAGAGGTAATCTGGAAGTAGGAATGAGGAACAGTGAGGATGACGGATAGGAGGAAGAGACACCAATATAAGGGTACATTACTAAAGTTGCTGCTGCAGACAATAGGGCTTTGACCCAGCGAGTACCTCCAGAGGTGTGGTCTCATAAAGAATGGAAGTCTGCAGCATTTACCTAATAACCACTGAAGGCCCTTGTTGAAGATTGCTGAAGGAATCCCTGAACACCAGGGAGACTTCAAGGCAGAAATCTGAAAGAACAGAAGGTTGGAAGCTATCAGTGAAGGATGAGGCCGAACTTCCATGCTGTGGTCCACCACAGCTGCATCTGAGATCAGAGGAAGGCTCAGGAGTGTAACATGGAGTTCCAGAAACATCTGGTGTACCTCTCAAGTGTGTGTAGACACTTAAGCTAAATAAATGCACATGAAATACTTACTTCTGATATGTAGTTTGGGTTGAATAAATGTCAGTAGTTTTGATGTTAGGACTCCTTTTTATCTTCTAAAGTTCATTAGTAGTAATAACTACTATGAATTAGATAATAATTACTAAGTAAAACATAACTGTCATTCGTTCTCTAGTTATAAATTATCTTTCCTGTGTCTACTCTTCTAACTCTGATGACCTGCACATTCAGGTACATACTAATCAGTATTTTTTAAATCAACAACTTAATAATAATATTTGGCTATAAGCCATGATGATTCTCACAACAGTTCACTCAGGAAATAACGCTGAATTGACCTGAATGAGACTGTAACCTCACCAAGGAAAGAATGTATGTCTGCATCCTCTGTTTTCTCTCTTCCCAAGGCCCTCATCCTGAGCTCATCACACTTCTAAGTATTCAATAAATGTTGATGGACTTACTTGGTTCTCTAGGTCGAAACTTCCCCAAGGCAAAGAAGTTAACAAGCCAGGGAGTTGAGGCTGTTGCATTTCTTTGTCTTTTAGGAAAACATCAATAACTAGCTATTAATAGTCCCTCAAGCAGCTTGTGCCCAGAGTTTTTCAAGGATTCAAACCACAAAAATACTCACCTAATTGATCACTTCCCAAAATGCATTATGTATGGTAATTTTACTTCAGTTAAAAAATATATAGGAAAACAATTGTACCATTTGGCTTTGGTGCATACTTCTCAGAAATTATTTAAGATCAAAAGAAGTCTTGGTGCTTCTTAAGTAAATTGGCTCCCTACTGATTACCTACTGGTTGGGCTCAAAGTCCATCTTATGTTTGTTTTATTCTCACATATTCTTGTGATCTCTTTATTTTTTCAGTGAGGAAAGTGAACTACAGAGAAAGTAAACAACTTGTTTAAGATTGCACAATTGTAGGCTGACTCCACAGCCCATGCTCCTATACACAATCTTCCACTGTCTCATTGCTGGTCACAGTGGGCAGTATGAGAGATGTCAGGGTACAGCACAGCCCCTGCTTCCTGCGAGTTTACAGCCTCATGAGGGGGTACAGCAAGCAAGCAGGCATCTTCAGCACAATGGATTCACTGCTCGTTTGGACCTCATGCTAGAAGTAACTACAAAGAATTTTTTTTTTTGTAGTTTTGCATATTTGTATGCAGAGACGTGACAGATAGGGGAAGGGGCAGGGGTAATAGGACAAAGAGGAAGACTAGTTCGGAAGCTCTAACATAGTCCACACAAGAGAAGGCAGCTTCTAGAACAAGGGTGGAGACAATGGTGACTGAGAAGACTGTATTTGAGAGATCATTATGTGGTAAAAATGTCAGAGCTTATGAAATGACAGATTCAAACTCAAAGTCCTGGGCAGAAGCTTCCCATCTGCCAGTTCTGAGTCATGTGTTCAAGCCAAGGCTGCTGGGCATGGGGAGAAGTAATGTCCAGTCCCTTCAGCTTCTTCCCGCATCAAGATACGGGCACTCCTTCCCTCCAAGGGCTCCCACACTCAGGAACACGAACAGGAAAGGAATTCAGGTGCCAGATGGCCAGAAAGGACGCAAATGTCCACTAGCCTGACAGTGAAGTTGCCAAAGAGGATGATTCTCTGACCCAAGCAAACAAGAGGATTGCGGTGTCATTTATTGAGACAGGAAACCCAGAAGGAGAAGCAGGATTAGGAGACAAAGAAAAGAGTTCAGTGCTAGGCATGACGTATCTGAGGCATGAGCGGTCTCCTATTTTATAGAAGTCCTACAACTCATTATAGTAATCCCTTTCATAGCTTTCCATGATTACTAAGAGGAAAAAACAACAGCAGCAAAATCCCCAAGTGATCCACAAGACTGAGAAAAATCTGGCTTCTGATTACTACACCAGATTTGTTTCACACCCTTCTCTGCCTTGCTTGATGTAGGTCAGGTGCACCTGGCTTTCTTTAGGTTCCTCAAATATGTCAAGTCATTTTCTGCCTTAAGACCCTGGTCCATGCTCTTTCCTCTTCCTCGAATGCTCTTTTTCCTTCCTCTTAGTTCAGTATATTTAATCTTCAGATCTCAGATCAAATTTCATTACTATCAGAAGTGTCTTCTCTAACTTCCAAACTAGAATATTCTTTTAACACTTTGTATTTACTTCTACAGCAGCTATAAATGGTTGAAATGATATAGTGTAACTTTAAAATTTTAAGTTCATCTCACCCACTTAACAAGTACAAAGGCGAAATAAGATTTATCACCACTTGATCCCAATGCCCAGGCAGATGATTCAATATTTACTGAAGAATGAGTTCACGAGTGGGTCAATTAATGATGGAAAGAATAAATGTATATAATGGACTAAGCTTGGAGAATTAGCCCAAAGACACTGATTTAGAGCCATCAGCACACAGATGGGAACTTAAGCCAAAAAATCAAATGAAATCACTCAAGAAAGAATGAAGGGAGAAAAGCACTTAGGATCTATTAACTAATAGCCATTAGGCATTTCTTAATATGATTCATGGATCATCCCACATTGGAACCAACTGGAGATTGGATCAAATAACTTATATTTTTAACCAAGTACTCTCAGGTGATTTTTATGCACTCTAAATTCTGAGAACCACTAAACTCAGCAGAGCAATACCTCAACACAGCCCCCAGAAGTTTGTTACAGACCAGAGGCTCTAATGTCCAGGTAAAAAAGCATAAATATGTGCAAGTAGCTAAAACATGTTGTTGTGCCAAGAGTACCAGAGTAGGATACAAAAGTCCTGGATTGATACTGGTCCCATGACTTGTTGATTTTACAATCTATATAACTACCAGTAATTACCTTGAGGTCAGAGACTTGGGGAGATTGGCTATAGTCTATCTCATTGATGTTTTATAAGGTTTAAATATATGTGATAATTAACTTTTTAAAATATTAAAATTGTTTTATGTGCTCAGAATGCAACGGGAATATTGAAAACCTTGAGAATTTCCTATTGGTTTCCTTCAAATAGTAGAATACCCCTATTAAAGCACTCAGTGAATTCAATTTTCTGTGTGTGTGGTTGCCCAGGAGAGTATGTATTTTTTTTAATTTTTTTAAATGTTTATTTTTGACAGAGACAGAGCATGAGCGGGGAGGGGCAGAGTGAGAGGGAGACACAGAATCCGAAGCAGGCTCCAGGCTCCAAGCTGTCAGCACAGAGCCTGACGTGGGGCTCGAACTCACAGACTGCGAGATCATGACCTGAGTCGAAATCAAGACGCTCAACCGACTGAGCCACCCAGGCACCCTGAGTATGTATATTTTTAATTGTAATCACTAAAGAACAGAAATAGAAAACTAAAATCATCAGCTTTCCACAAGACTTCACAGAGCATCAGAAAAGGCATTAAGGGGAACCTTAACCTACCTCTCTGAGAAAAATGATCATATTCAACTGCCATTTCTTATTGCCACTATTACATGCCATCAACAATTTCTTTTATCACAAGTTACACAGAAATGACACCTGGATAATCATGTTGCCTGTAATAACATTATGTAAAATGGGAGAATGATATGATAGCTTGAATGCTTGCCTATGATTTGAGAGAATAGTTTGTAATTATAGGTCTGCTGACAAATCAGTGCTGTCAGGTAAATCGACATCTTGCCTTATCAGGTCTCCGTCATGTAAAGTTGAATACCAACATTTAATTTCCAAAGTCCTCAACTACACTGTAGTAGTTAGGCACAAAGAATCTAGAAGAGAAACACCTAATTCTAAATCTTGGTTCTTCCACTTTTTAAAGTAGTTTCTCCCCTTAATTAAGTTACCCTATCTCTGTTTCTCATTTATAAAATAGAGATAATAGTACTCATCTAATAGGGTTATTTGGAGGATTATGTAAATATAGTGTAATATATTTAGAATAGTGTCTAGCACCCAAAAAAATACTCAACAAATGTTATACAATATTAAGCTACCCACCTTATAGAGTTCTTAAGAAAATTAATATGTGTGCTTTTGTCAAAATAAGTACCATCCTTTTTAAAGTGTTACCATTGTTGAACTGGGGTAAAAGTGAGGGATAAGTTGAGAGCAATGCGGATTGTTGGAATGAGTAGGGACATGCATTTATTCTAAATAAAACTAAAATGGCATTTCTCTCTTTAATTTTAGGACCCTTTGGGATTGCCAAATGAGTCCTATCACAGTTGTTTGAATCTGCTGAATGGTAGCCACTTTAGCCTCTGAAGATTTCTTTTATTTGGGTGACTAGCTGAGAGCTGGCATGAACGAAGTTTGATGAACGGTGTACTTGACAAGATTCCATAACATATTTACCTTTAAAAAGAAGGATGGGGAGAGCCTGGGTGGCTCAGTTGGTTAAGCATCTGACTCGGTTTCAGCAAGGATCATGATTTCACGGTTTGTGAGTTCGAGCTTTGCATCAGGCTGCACAGTCACAGCGCAGCACCTGCTTGGGATCCTCTCTCTCCCCCTCCCCCCTGCTCTGTCTCAAAATAAACAACTACACTTTAAAAAATAAAAAGGACAAGCAGAAGCATACTTCTAAATTGAAATAAGACATACTAAAGAAGTTCATTACTGCATTCAGTTCTATCTGGTCTTGTAATCTATGGAGGCAACCTAAGTTAATATCTTAAATATGAGGAATAGTCCTATTTGGGGTCAGGGCATCCCAGCAACCTGTGCCTCAGCATCAAATCATTCTGCCCTTAAGGAGACTCAGTTTCTGGATGCTAGTGGAACAATTTGACTTTTTTATCTGTTTTAGAGACTCATTCCTGACTTTGGACCCTAGTTCAGGTAACTAGGTCACCTCCTGATAACTTTCTAGTATATCAATCCCTCTGGGATTTGTTTTTCTCTTACCAGCTCCCACTCTGGGATGTTTAGAGCCTTCCTTAGTTCCCAACCAAGTAACCAAGGCCCTATCAGCGAAAACAACTTCCAGCACAGCTCAGTCCTCAATACTCTTTGCGCCCAACTCTTCTCTATTCACTCAGTTGACACCCAGAGCTAGACTCCCAGATGGTTTAATAGTTATCCATAGTCCAAAATATTATCTCCAGCTGGAAGATTTTCTCTTCTACATTGGACTTTCTAACTTCACTTGCTGAGCTTTATCTCACATCCAGAATTACACCATTGGGTATAACTGTTCCAGGTCGTAGTATCTCCCATTTTAATATAATCAATAACAACTGATTAAGCTATACTTTTCTCTGTCTTATGTCAGAGTTCAGAGCTTTATTCCAAGAAGAAAATTCTCAAGTGAGTCATAATTTCTATAGAATCTTGTTCTGAACTTACATGAAGAACATGAACAATGACATTAGTAGAACAAACCAAAAAAGAAACCTTTTTATCTGAGAATTTGACATAAAACTCTTGAATCTCTGGAATTTGGAAATTTGTACTGCAGTCTTTGAAGCAACACCCCCAGTACAATCTGTAAAGTATCACATTTCATTGGCAGTAAATATTTTCTTGAAAAATGTGTTCCATTTTAGCTTTTTCTACAAAGTACTTTAGTTTGGGAGCCATTAATAGTTATAAATAAACAATTTGGACTCTACGTTTTTATTTTTAAGAGGGCCTTTGTATATCTTTGTGAATTTCTTTCCTGCCTTCTATAGAAGGCTTTAATTCCTCAAAAACTACTGTTATTAACAACTCTTTATCCCTAATAAACTTTTTTCAATGTGACAAGTGTCACCCTTCCAGATTATCTCAACTTCCTAAAAAGGTGATGTATCTCTTAGCCCAAATCATTATTACTCATTTTTTTTGTTAAAAGAGATCACTACTACAGCAGCTAACACAAAACTGGCTGACCATGAAGCACATGAGCCATGCCCTTTCATGATAAGACAGTTACAATAGGATGTCACAGAAATAGCATCAGTCTTCAGATTTTGTCAGATGGACATCACGTTACATCAATACTCTTATTATAGCTGTATGACCTAGACTCACTTTTGCTTCTCCGAGACTCAGCCATCTCATTTTTAAAGTGCAGAGATTACAAAAATCAATCACAGAGATTATATATATAAATTATATGTTAATAAATAGAAAATCATCCCAAGTTTATAGCAAGAATTGAACATCTTAAAGTATCTAGAACCAAATCTGATAGGAAAGTATTAAATATGTATTGACTTCTTAACTCTTTCTCTTAGTTCTACCTCATACCAGAGTATATTTTAAAACTTGGCTTCACTTAAACAACAAAAACCAGAACAAAATAAAACCAAAAACTAAATAAGAAAAGGAACAAGGAAAGAAAACCAAAAGAAAAGGAAACCTTTGGCTCCACTTTGACCTAATTTCCTCATATATACCACCGTTACTTGTCTCCCTACTCAAAGGGAACTCCCTTTGACTTCCAGTCCTGTATCCTAGAAGGACATCTGTACCTGTGCATTTGGGCTTTATGTCTAGCAAGAAGTAAAGATGCCAGCTGTTTCTGCTCCCCCTAGGGGACCTTGGCCACTTCACTCTTCACAGGTATTCTTTCTAGATCTTCTGTTTCAAAACTCAAAACAATCCCTTTGTATTATAGGTAATTCTAGAATATTAAAAATCAAACCATACTAAACCACAAGTTTATTACTATACATTGCATTTTAATGGAACATTTTATACATGGGTTGCCTTCTACCATGACCAGTACTGCTATACTTACTTTAAGGAAAGATCTTCTACTACTACTACTACTACTACTACTACTACTACTACTACTACTACTCAAGTCTCAAACATGCAAAAACAGTAAAATGTAAAAACAAACAAAAAAACATAAAATATGGGATATGTAGGATGATGGGTGATTCGCTGAATATTTTCTATTGCAAAATCTCCTAGAATTTTTCAAATAGCTACTTTCTAAAATTTTCAGTTTACATACACCTTTCAAGGAATATATCTGTTTCTTGCCTATGCTTTAATGAGTAGATACTACCAAAATCTTTCCATAAATGTGATAACCTACTGCTCTGGAGAACTAGGAAATAATTCTGTATTTGTTTTTAAGTTAAGAAAAGTATACCTGTATTTCCTTAGACTGATTCTATCTCTTCTAATTTAAAAAAAAAAAGAAGAAGAGAGAAAACAACTCTAAATAAATGGGTAGGTGACATGTTTGCTACACAGTACTCTTTAAATGTGTTCTGATGATCACCTACATCAGAAGCACTTAGGGAGTATATTAAAAAGGCACATCCCATCCCTCCTGGCCTGGACTCTAAAGTTTGAGAAGTATTTGTTTCTTGATAGGATTTGGGCCAGAAAAGCCCGAAAACATAGTTGAAATATTATTCTTCTTAAACATTAATCCCAGAATTTAAGTCAATTCCAGAGATTTAATCTTGGAGATGTATAGGTTACATCATCATAGAAAGAATAACTAGCCTTCTCACAAATGTGATTGACCTAAAAGGGAAAAAATCATGTTTTTATTCTTGCCTATTTTGATCATGCCTATTTCATCATGTTAAAATATACAGAATTTTAAAAATGTCCTTTTGATTTAAAGAAAAAGAAACTTAAGTAAATTTATATTCTATGCATTCTCCACCATTTGTAGAACTATGGTGGAACCATATGGAACATCTTTCAAATATATTTAAGAAAACAGCAAGATGCAGAACATGCGTATATGACATGTAATATCATTTATATTAAATTTAAAAATAAAGGAGGTATATATATATATATGTTTATAGAGTGTCAAACAAATCATCTTTCTCTGAAGAATAGAAGGAGATGTTAATTTTACTTTTAACCTTGGGATTTTCTGGATTTTCTTTTATTATGATTTTGTGTGTGTGTGTGTGTGTGTGTGTGTGAGTTTTATTTACAAGTGCACATATAATTCATCATTAACACATACAATTTTGGATAAATATCCATGGTCCCAAATACAGAACCACAAAATCAAACGTTTATGACATAATCCTAAAAATCTATAATTGTACAACACTTGTTGGGTACAACAAGTACTACAAAAGCTCCCCAGATGATTCTAACAACCAGCCAGGTTGGGAACCACCCGTCCAATGTAATAAAGTCTCAATCTTAGGAAAATATTTTACATTCAACTGCATATCTTTGTTGGAAGCCAAAATATTTCCACAAAACTCTATAGCTATTAGAAAACAAAATGCACACCATGGTAAAAATATCATTAATTATGCTAATCACAGATGTCACAGTCTCTTTCAGAATCTACACACAGCCTGGGAATGGCATTTCAAAACAAAATGAGATTTTTGTTCTGCTAAAAAAATTTACTTCCAACTGATGTTAGACTCTAATTCCACGTCAAGTGTACTCAGACTTCAAATAAATCATCCCTCAAGCTGCTGTCATACAGTATTTATTGGGCTCTACAAGCCTTGATTTATACGATGTACCAGGGACTTGTAACAGAAAAACTAAGAATGAACTATTTTATATCAAAACCTCAGTGCCTTTCATATTATTACTGTTTTTTAATGAAAATCCTTTAGTTGTAATAAAACTGTGACTAATGCTGTCCTTCCTTTTTGATCATGTTTTTCCACCTTAAACCATGAATACCTAATCTCTGAAGTGAGTTAGCATATGGCTGCTCTAAATAATCAAAATAACCATCTATTTAACTCTGGACCCTCCTCTTACTATCTGTATGACATTGAGTAAGTTATGCAGGTTTTCACCATCTCAGTTTCCTTACCTGTAAAACAGAATCATAACAGAATAATTCCTAGTGGTGTTGTAAGAAATAAACAAATAAACCTCCTGGAAAGTATCTGGTATGTACTAGTACTCAATAATAAGCTTTTACTAATTCAAAAAGATATATGCACTCCTATGCTTACTGCAGCATTATTGATAATAGTCAAGTTATAGAAACAATACAACTGATGAATAGATAAGGAAGATGTGGGGTGTGGGTGGGGGGGTGTGAGTGGGGACACACACTCACACACAGTATATGGGAATACTACACAGCCATAAAAAGGATGAGTTCTTGCCATTTGTGACAACATGGATGGAGCTAGAGGGTATTATGCTAAATGAAATAAGTCAGACTAAGAAATATACGTACCATACAATTCCACTCATTAGTGGAATCTAAAAAATATAAATAAATGAATAAATGAACAAAGAACAGAATCAGACCTGTAAATACAGACAACAAACTGATGCTTGCCAGAGGGAGGGAGTTGGAGGAATAGACAAATTGGGTAAAGGGGAATGGGAGATACTAGCTTCAAGTTATGGAATGAATAAGTTATGGGAATAAAAGGTACAACATAGGGGATATAGTCAACAGTACCATAATAACATTGTATGGTGACAGATGGTAGCTACACTTGGGGTGAGCACAGTATAATGTATAAACTTGTCAAATTACTATGTTGAACACCTGAAACTAATGTAACATCATGTATCAACTATACCCAAATTTATAATTTTTTTTTTCAACGTTTATTTATTTTTGGGACAGAGAGAGACAGAGCATGAACGGGGGAGGGGCAGAGAGAGAGGGAGACACAGAATCGGAAACAGGCTCCAGGCTCCGAGCCATCAGCCCAGAGCCCGACGTGGGGCTCGAACTCACGGACCGCGAGATCGTGACCTGGCTGAAGTCGGACGCTTAACCGACTGCGCCACCCAGGCGCCCCTATAATTTTTTTAAATGTAAGAACTTTTAAATAAATTTTAAATAGTAATAACAAGCTTTTATTTCAAACCATACTTCTAAACTCTCAAAACATAAAGTCATAGTCTTATGGGCCACACTTTGGATTTGACTTTGAAACTTGTTGTGCTTTCTATTTAGTATACTGTTCCCCTTGATTCAGCATTCCTCCAACACATATTAACTCAGTGACTACTCCATATAAAGCATTGGTCTAGGCACAGTGCAAATGAAAGAATGAAAACAACAAACCTCTCACCTTTAGAAGACAATTTAGAAGAGAAAATGAGAAACTGTCAGTATGTAAGGTAGAAGTTAGTGCCATAAAAGGCAGGTATCTGAGAATTCAGAGGAGACAATAGTTAATTCCAGCAGGACTGGAGGTAAGGGATCCAAGAGTCACTACCATGGTGTGGGGTTCAGGCCAGCTACACAAAAGGTACCACTCAGCAGGGTTCAGCAACAAGGGAAGAATATGAACTCATCGAGTTTTTGGCTACACACATTACAAAATCCTTTCCCCACTGGCACACTATTCAAGGTGAAAGTTCTCAAAAACACTACGACCAAATATCCGTGCATATAAACATTGGGGTCTTTAAAATTCCTCTTTACCAGGACCCTGAGGACAGAAGTTGAAATCAATTAAATTTATGAACTTCTAATTCCATAAAGCTCTATCAGGGCAACAGCATCCTATGGAGTTTTATAGCAAGAACTCTACAGTCTAATCTTGGCAGATTAGTAATGGAAAAAGAAAAAAAAAACAGCTCTGCTACCTAATGATGGAGAGCCTCTCCATGGTAGTCATGGAGAGAAAAATCTATTGGCATCTGCCCAAAGCCCAGTAAGCAGATGGCCATGAGCACAAAATCCATCACGACAATTGGCACCTCACTGGAATGCTCTGAGCAGTCAAGGGGCCTGAAAAATGCCCTTTTTTGGCTGCCCTTCCTCCTGAGGCATATTGGTGGCACAGGAGGGAGACAACTGCCTGACTGCTGCCAAAGGAAGAAAAGATGGCCTTTAAAATCTAGGCTACTGCAGCCTCCTGGGTAGTCAATCTGGTGCCTTTCAAGCAACCAGAGCGCATCTTAAAGATGTGTGTCTGATTTCCTTCAGGATAAATGATACCCAACAGATTCCATTCAAAGCTAGCTCAAGGATAACACGTCAAGCTCCAAGATGGCGGAGGGGTCTAGGCGCTCTATAGCAAGGCCCAAGATATCAGGTATATGGCACAACATTGTTTTACCTATTTTCAGATTCTTAAACTGGTGATGTGCAGTTAACTAAGTGTATTTCTGTTCTCTAAGGAAAAGTGACACTGGACTATTAAGGTTGTTAACTACTCGAAGGGTCAATACTCCTAACAATCTACTTTGTAGATATTTGCTACTTTGGAATTTTTTGTTTTTAATATAATTTATGGTCAAATTGGTTTCTATACAACACCCAGTGTTCATCCTAACAAGTGCCCTCCTCAATGCCCATCACCCACTTTCCCCTCTCCCCCACCCCCCATCAACCCTCAGTTTGTTCTCAGTATCCAAGAGTCTCTTATGGTTTGTCTCCCTCCCTCTCTGTAACTTTTTTTTACCCTTCCCCTCCCCCTCACCCATGGTCTTCTGTTAATTTTCTGAAGATCCACATATGAGTGAAAACATAAGCTAATTTGGAATTTTTAAAAGTTAATGAAGATCAACTTTTTGAAATTTATAGTTTTGGAATTTTTATAATATTGCCTAACATTTCAGATACTTTAACCACCTGGCATTAAAACATCTATTAAATCTCAATAGACACATACTCAACCACACTGGTTAGTCTTAAGATGCCCTTAAGTAGACTTACCTGAATCCACATGTTGGCCTTTATCCCAAGAAACTATTAACTGAGTTTCAGTAATAAGGATATCTAAATATTAAACATCACTCTTAAATAAGATAGTTATTATTCCAGTATGAATTATTATTTGCCTAAAATTTTGATTACTCTGCACATTCACGTTGGCTTTAAATATAGTTGAGAACTGCCTCCTGAAAACAACAAAGTCACAGCCAAGGCACCCAAGATCCCTTTAACTCATGTTGTTCTTTAAATAAGTTACATAATCCTAATTGTTATTTCGATTGCCTTAGGGCCTGAAACAGTTTAATAAAGGTATCTGACTATTCAATAATCTAGCCCTATCAATAAGAAAATCACCAGTTTCAAGGAATGTCTAACAACAAATTTGTTCAAGACAAAGATGCTGTCATCAGCTACTGGCTGAGGAAATTGTTATATTATTTCATAATGGCAAGGACAGTTGATCATCTTAATATATACCTTTAAGAAATGTTATGTAAATACATTAAAGACTACAATGCCATAAATAAGGACAACTTTAACAATATAAAATTCATTACAACTGAGATAATATCAAACTACCTTAAAGATAAAAGTGATAAGCATGCAAATAACATAAATGGTAAGAGATTGGGGTAAGTGCAGGTGAAGTTTGGTAGAAAATAAAAAGTCAAAAACACCTATTTACAAGTGGCTAGTTTTCAAAAGTGGATGAACCAAAATTGTTCCCTCGGAAAAATCAAGTAAAATTCTTAAATAAGAATTTTATAAGAATAACTCTTTTCAATATCATAAGGGGGGAAGAGACTTCTCTTTAGGAGAGAACTTGACTCATTACTGACTCCTCTTCAAAGAGTGCTTTGTGACCATTCAGTCATGGCCTAGGGTTTTGGCTATACTGTACTCCCTCAGCTTCATCAGTAAGCAGTGATGGAGGCAATGGTCCTCCATGGGACTGGCTAGGGTTGGCTATGCATATCCACCTCCCCCTTAAGGCAGGCTTCAAAGTATAGATTTGATGGGAGGGGTAAAACTGGAGTCTATGGTTTCTAATTCTTTAAAATTATAGCATTCCCCTCATCCTTATAAACCTAACAGAACCAAAAAGTAATTCCGGGTTGCTGTTCGATTTCACTTGCCCCCCTCTTTTTTTTTCCTTTTGATGACTGATGCCACAAAGTTAGTTAATATGAAATGGGGTTTGTTCCTAACCCTAGCAGAGAAATCTGGGCTCATTTTAGTATGACCTATTTGAAAACACCCTGATTTTAAATCATCAAGCCCAACTTGTGGGGGGAGCAGAATAAAATAATACCCTTCTCAGAATAAACATGCAAATTTCTTGCAAATACATTCTTTCTCCCAAGAGTAAATACAGAACATACTCTAAAGAAGCACCACCCAACGTTAAAATACAACTAGCTCAAAATGTAGCATGTAAACATGAGTACCTCCAGCCAGGATCTTCTCTTCTAATTCTGCCATTTGTTTCTTATAGGCTTTTAAAGCTGCTTCTTTGAAAGAAGGACGAATTCTCTTTGGCTTTATGATTTCCATGGGCTGTTCAGGGATGTTTTGGTTTTCATCTTCTTTTATTTCCATTTCAGCTGATGTTTCATTTAATGGCTCCAATCCTCCTTCACTAACCATATCATCTGCCTGCACGTCATAACCCTCATCTTGTGGGGTTTCATAAGGTGTTTCATATGAAGGATGATCGTATACCTGCATTTGTTCATCTGTTTCAGTCATACTAGTCCTGTTTTCTAGCTTTGCAAGGACTTGCTCCATCACTTCAACATAATCTGTCTCATTATCAGCCACTGGTTCACTATAGTCCTCCTCATCCTCTGCTTTGTAGTAAAAAGGCTCTGTGTAGACATCAGAATCAAGGGTGGTACTTGACTCATTTGCAGTTGACTGGGATAATGTCCGAAATCTCCCCATTAAGGAAGAGCCACTATCTTCATACCCACTGAGACTCTGTGTGCTTTTGTTCCATACCACTTCCAATGCTGATTTAGCTCTCTGTAATGTAGATCCAAATTTTGGGAAACTGAAAGACTTATCAGAAAGGTCAATACTTAATCGACTATGCCAAGATTTGGGTGGGGCATCCTCTGAATCATCGCTTTGCAATTCACTTTGACTTCGATACATCATGGACAATTGGTTTTGATTTTGGTACAGATCATTAGAATTTGCTTCCTGGTAAGAATCATATTGGCCAACCCATTGGCCTTGTGGTTCATTATCCAACCCAGGGCATGGAGATGAATTGTCATCTTGGGTTAAATCATAGCTCTCAGAGTCATCCTGAAAGTCACTGTGGCCCTTTCCCAAGTCTTCTAGGTCTTTATTGTAAACATCTAGTTGTTGATCAGATAGACTGTTTGTGTCATAGTCAAAAGCTTCCTGGGTGGATGAATCTAAACCTAAATCAGTGCCTTGCTCTACTTGATTCCATTCCTTCCACGGAGAAAGATCCTCATGTAAAGAGAGCTGAGAATCACTGTAATGACTTCGGTCCCCAGATGCACATACCATACCATTACTCATTCCACTATCCACAGTTTCTGTGTTCTCAATTTCACTCTGCCCTTGGACACCCTGAAGTGCCCCTTTCAAATGTTGATTCTGAGGACTGTCATACAAGGTGGCTGTGCCCTCCTGCTTCCTCTGCCAAAGTTCTCGGTCTGAAGATGACAGGAGGGAGCTTCCATTAGTTCTAGTGAAAAACTGATTTTCTGAAAAATCCTCTGAGTAAGATTGACACAACTTGGAAAAATCTGATTCAGAACGACTAAGTTTAGCAGTGAAAAAATCACTCTGTGAATGCCAGAGGGGTGTAGCATCTGCATAATGGGTTGTAGTTTGTTTTTCCAAATTATCTGATTCTGGCAATTGTGAGGAAATTTTATCATAATCAGACTTACTTGAAATTCTGCTGCCACTAGCAGTTTTATTCTTGGCTCTTGAATTGTGTGATTTTGAACTTGACTTGGAAGTACTTCCTTTTGTTGCAAACTCTGACTTGGAAAGCACAGCGTAACTATTTCTATTGAGGTCAGATTCCAGCTCTCCATCACTGTCATCAGGTGACTGCCAATTATTCTTCTTGCTTTTGGGCTCTGGAGTAGACAGCTTTATATCCATGCTTTCATATGTCTGGGAGGATGGTATCCCTCTTTCTTTTCTTTCTCTTATGTCATGAGTAAGAATATCTGTTGAGATTCCAATGCCTGTTCCTTTGAGTTTGTATGATTTTTTTAATACAGAATCTCTTTGCTGAGGGGTTTCAAAGTACACGAGTATGGGTCGAGGCTTTGCATTTGGGCAGTCCCTCTGGTGTCCTATCCTTTGAGCAAATTCAATTTTAATTGCATTTGGTACATCTGAAAAGCCCATTTTATCTACTAGAATTTGATACACCACACTTTCAATGTATTCAAATCTTTCTTCAGGCACATTTAGAAACCTCAGGCTTGCCTTGCTACCCATATGACCTAAATGTTTAATATAATCATGAATGTCTCTGGTTTCCCTCCGAGATTGGACAAACCCTGTACGTAGCTGCTCAATTTCACTTTGTACAACCTCCACACTGCTGGAGATCTCATCTATAGAATGCTTGAGAGCATTGACATGCCCTCGTAGTTCAGAGAGTTCCGTTTCGATCTGACTTATCCCCTGAAGTTCCTTAAAGATCATTTCCATGACATCATGTGTTTGGCTAATGCAGCCAGAGGAACTGAATCCTGGCTCGAGGGCATTTGTCTTTGGGTTTCGTGCAGTTCTGTCCAAAGATTTACTTCTTATTCCCCAGGTTTTCTTCATTGTGCTCAACTCTGAATCTGATGAAACACATTCCTGACTCTTTTTCCATTTTCTCAGTTTGCGTAAAGCTCCTAGCTTTAAGCTATGTAAAGTGCGTTCTCCATCAGAACTGCCCTCAGAGGGGGCCAGGCTGCTTGAACTCTTTCTATTGCGTCTAACTGGCATTGTGTATGTTGACTGTGCCTGGTTTTCTGTACTACTCCTCAGTTCGTTGAGTGATTCTGAATAGGAACTCTCAATTGAAGATAACTCTTGAAGCAGATCCTCATTATCACTGTTAGTTACATTAATATTCTTTTGTAGGCCATTGGCGATAGCTACTCGGTAACTGAATGTTGGTGAGAGGGAAAATTCTTTATTAGTCTCGTCTTCTTCAGTGGATAAGTTGCGAGTAGATGAACACTTCGCAAACTTCTTTACAGTGCTTTTTAAGGTATTAGAAAATTTAGGGGTTTTGGTCTGGCCAGCAGTAGGAAAGTCTTGATCCTTTTTGTGCTGACGATTCTTTTTTTTGGTTGTATTTCCCAGTTTCTTTGTAAACATTCCTTTGCAAAGCTTATGTATGTAAGGTAAAATCAGGCTCTTGAAAAGATTAGCCACCATGGAGAGCAATTAGTGCAAGTCTTCCTGCCCCAAAGTAGTAAACAAAGTATCAGGATGAAAATCTGTAAATCCAAGGCAAGCATCTCTGTTCAGATGTTCTGTGAATTACTGAAACTACCAAGAATGGCAGCCATGGTTCTGCTGCAGTG
Organism: Lynx canadensis; assembly: GCF_007474595.2. Lineage (NCBI taxonomy): Eukaryota > Metazoa > Chordata > Mammalia > Carnivora > Felidae > Lynx > Lynx canadensis. The sequence continues at coordinate 50,124,737 of NC_044308.2, forward strand.
TCAATGTCCTGTGACAACGATAAGCAAAGCTCCATTTATGAAAGACATTCTCTCCCGGAGAAGGGGTTTCATGAATCTCTCTCATTTCCACATAACTTCATATAGTGTCTAAAAGAAAGAAATGTTGAAATGATTATCAGAATTCAATTCTAGATTAATCCCACTTCTAACATATTTCTGAAGTAGTCAAGATACACAATGTATGAAACATTGCTGAGGGGAGCAGGGGAGTATGTGAATTTCAGTACAGAGTTATTTTTAAAATAACTATAAAGCAAATTGGTACCAATAACTACATTAAAGTTATATTTTTCTTTTTAAATCATTAATTAGGGGACACAACTCACACAGTAATAAAAGGTAATAATGGCTATTTAGAAAAGGCTGTGTAAGATTATAGGCCAATTTAAAAAGCTATATTAATGACATATTATCATTTCCACTTTGTTTCCTTTTCTAAAATTCCGTTTATTTACACAAACCTCAGCATTTAAATTTAAATTTTCCTCCAATCTAGACATTTAAAACTCATCAAATTCATATTATTCATATGTGTAAGCCCTTTTCTTGTTCAAATAACATTTTACTTTTCTAGATAGAGTGGGAATTTCTTAAATAATAAAGTCATCCAATTGAGAAATATTTCATATAATGAAATAAATACCAAGAGAAAACATATTTGAAAACATGCTTGGATTTAATATATCCAAGTTTTGAGAGGACATGACTTGAAAGAGTTGAGCCATCCCAATCAACTGGTACAGGCTTGTGGCAAATGGCAGGGAACCCATCCCCAGGGCAGAACTCTGACTGGAGATAGAGTACCAAATTACAAAAGGAAATTGTGTCACAAATAAAAGTTACCTACTGATAATCAAAAATTGGTTAGGTAGAACTCGTCCAATGAGTTGATACTTTATAATGTAAATGACCACACCAGTAACTAATATTTACGATGATTAATTTCATGAATAACATGAAGTAAAAGAAGAGAAAAAGAGAGAAAAAGTTTACATTAATTTTCCTGGTTCAATAGTACCACACCTTGTATGCGGTAGGTTCTAAACAAAATTTTGTGGAATTGAGCTTAACTATTTTACAGCTGAAAGAAACCACAAAAATACTGTTAACAGCCAAAAAGCCTTTCCTGACATTGAACTACATATTTGAGTGGACAAATAATCTATGTAATTCTTTAAAGAATACATCACCAACTGCATATTGTTCTAGGAGCTGGCTGGCTATCAGCTCCCTCTCCTTAGAAATCTTCCATTTTTACCTCACTGACATTCTGCAGGGACTTGAAGGGAAAAATGCTCTGGCCAGGAGACAAGCTTCACAAGAAGAAGCAAGGCAATGTAAATGAGAATGGGAAGCATAAAGATGGAGGAGAGACAAATTCTAAAGAAGTCCTTGTCTTCTGGGTCTCATAAACTATTAAGAGTCTAATTCCTCTTGTCTGAACCAGTTTGGTATTCATTCATAATTATAAGCCAGGACCTGCTTTCCACTTCTGTAAGTGTCAAGAAATTGACTACTAAATTAAAATTTGAAAAGAAAATACTTTTTGTACCCCTTGACAAACTTTTCTTGTGGAGAGAAGACTTTGGCAATTGGCAGTAGGGTAGGTAAATTATTTTAAAACTAGCTTTCACAGAATAATCTACTCTAATCAGCATTCAACTCATGATCCTGAGTCTATCATACCTCAAAAAAGTGCTTACTCTTTGTTTAAATGAGAGCAACAATTTTGTTAATGCTTCTGACATTTCATGAAATCATTATACATTTCCTGACCTGCATTATTTGTTCAGAACTATTGTTCTAGGCAATAATTGTTGGAAATTTTTTAATCAGGAAAATTCAACCTGAATTGAAGCCGTGCCTCAAAAAACATGAACCCAAGGGCATGCATCCACTGTTGTACCTACATACCTAATTGCTCTATATTCCGACCACATAGAGTGACTTAGTATTCACTAAGGGCTCTATGATCTTTCACACCTTAGTAACTTTTCTATTCTCTACCTAACATATCACTAGTATCTTGCCCACCCTGTCTGTAAAAATTATAAAGTCCAGAATCATTTGTCCTGTGAAGACCTCGCCAGTGTCCCAAACTGAGTGTTTCACTCTCTCTGCCACACACCCACAACCCAGTTCATAGGCAATTAGAACTCTTCTGTATTACAGTCTTATTTCTTTCTCCATTCAGTAGATCTTCCTTAAGGGTAAAAACTGTAACTTGTTTAAGGGTAAAAACTGTAACTTGTCCTATTGTAAACATCCTGTATTCAGCACACATGATAAGCACTCAATAAATGCTTACTGAAGAACTGGCCTAGGGGCACCTGGATGGCTAAGTCGGTTAAACATCTGACTTCTGCTCAAGTCATACCTCGTGGTTCCTGAGTTTGAGCCCTGTGGCAAGCTCTGTGCTGACAGCTCAGAGACTGGAGCCTGCTTTGGAGTCTGTGTCTCCCTCTCTCTCTCTGCCCCTCCCCCGCTCATGATCTGTGTCTCTCAAAAATAAACATTAAAAAAATTAAAAAATAAAAAAAAAAAAGAACTGGCTTAAGGGTACAAAGTTCCAGTTACGAAAGATGAATAAATCCTAGATATCAGCTATACAGCATAGTGCCAATAATTAATACTGTATTGTATACTTACAATTTTTGCTCAACAGGTAGATCTGCATTAAGTGTTCATATCACAAAATACAATTTTAAAAAAAGTGGATAGAGATGATGAATAGGTTTATGGCATAGATTGTGATGATGGCTTCACAGGTGTGAACTTATTTAAAACTCATTTTTTTAAATTTTTTTAATGTTTATTTATTTTTAAGACAGAGAGAGACAGAGCATGAATGGGGGAGGGGCAGAGAGAGAGGGAGACACAGAATCGGAAGCAGGCTCCAGGCTCTGAGCCATCAGCCCAGAGTCCCACACGGGGCTCAAACTCAAGGACCGCGAGATTGTGACCTGAGCTGAAGTCGGACGCTTAACCAACTGAGCCACCCAGGCGCCCCTAAAACTCATTTTAAAGAAAAAGAATTGGCCTTCATTTTAGCCACTTAAATATCTTCACCTGGTTGCCCAAAATTAAACTCCATCTAACCTAGTTGTTTTCATGAATTATTAATCTCAATTATTATCATAATTACTACTTCCTTGAGACATATACTCAGGAGTCATTCTAGCTCCCCTATGGTTCATCCCATGTCCACATTGATGGAATGTATCATCTCATCCTTTGAGTAATACCTTAGTTCTGAACTCCACAATTTCTCATCTGAACTATTACCATTGTATACTATATGGTCTTCCTGACTCGAACTTGGCCCTTCTCTCCAATTTTCCTAAGATTAATATATAAATCCTCCTACCTAAAATGCTGACAGTTTTAACTGGTATATTTCCTGTCACTACCACAAGCACATTTGCCCCATTCATGATGAGGTAGTAACAATTCCTTGATTATCATACCATTAACTCACCAGTGTGCTTTGTCTATGCTGTTCATTCTGCCTCCCATCCTTTCTTCTTTACTTCACCTCCACATGTCTCTCTCATGAACATCTCTAAAAAATCTACATATCCCAGACCCAACAAGGATCAACATCACCCTGTTTGACCTCCTTGGAGTCAGTGGCTCCTCTGGTGTGCTCCCACAGGGCCTTGAATGTACCTTTGTTATGGTAACTCTTACAGCAATTATTTATGTAAAATGTGTTAACTTCATCTCTCCCAGAACCGTGAACTCTTGGAGATGTGAAGTTGTGTTTTATTTAACTTTAAATATCCATTTTGCCTGATATGTAGTAGACTCATAATGTTTGTTGGGCATATAAGTATATAAATGAATGAATAGACAAATAATAAGTCCATGAGTTAATAGATGAATAATAGAGATCCAAGAAGCCTGAGATGGCTGAGCTGGACTTAATCCAGAGAAAGACAAGCAGTGTGAGCAGAGGTCATTTATCACAAACATTCATGTCCTGTCTGAAGAGGGAGAAAGATCCACCCTGAAGAAAGATAGGGAAAAGAGGGAGAGGAGTCTGGATGGACAAAATGCTGACAGAATGTGACAAGTTTTGAAACTTAGGTTGAGAAGTTCCATTTATGAGGAAAGGAGAAGGAGGTCAAGGAGATGGGGAGAGACCAGGATATCATAGGATTCTCAACTACTTGAATTCAAAATCTTATACTTACCCTCCAATTGTGTTAACTTCAGTAACACAGCCACATATTAATTTTGGTAATAAATTCTAGGGTTAAGATTAAAGGTTTTGAGGAGATCTTTGAGGGACATTGAAATACCAGAGTAGGCTGTTACGGAAAAATAATAAGAATATTTAATTGTTACTTACTATGTGCCAAGCACCACATGTGTATAATTTTCCAAAATTTACCTCATTTCATTTCCATAATTGTGTGAAATATGTATTATTATTTTCCAGGTAAGAAAGCTAAAGTTTCAAGTTTTTTTAGGAAATTTGCTTAGGCCATGCAATTAACAAGAAACACAACCTGACTCCAACCCCAGATTTGGGTTCCAAGTATATAAGCTCTGAAAGTAATACTAGGGTAGAATATAAAGTAAAATATTTTTGCAGGTATGTTAAATTCATTTTGTTAGAGAGCTATTTACTATGACTATAAAGCTAGGTACGCTACTGGGCTAAAAGAGCTAATGAACCTTTAAACAGTAATGTATTGCTAAATCCTTACCAGAATTAAGTTAAAGCATTTTCAGATCAATAAACAATTTAGTTTCTTACCAAACACATGAAAGTAGGTGAACTGGGTATTTATGTATCAAAATTTTTTTTCAATAAAAATGTTAAAACCATAAAGTGATTAAGAGGTTTACCCTAAGCTAATAAATTATCTTTAAAAAAATAAACAGAAAGACCTATTTTCCCAAGAATGAAAGTCAAATGAATTGTGTCTTCTTTAAATTTTTCTTTCAATGTTTGTTTATTTTTGAGAGAGTTTGAGTAGGAAGGGGCAGAGACAGAGGGAGACATAGAATTCAAAGCAGTCTCCAGGCTCTGAGCTGTCACCACAAAGCCTGACACGGGGCTAGAACCAACAAACCCTGAGATCATGACCTGGGCCGAAGTCAGACACCCAACCCACTGAGCCACCCAGACTCCCCTGTGTCTTCTTAATTTTTGATAATTAGATATGTGATTTCTTCACCAAACTATAGCCCATTTATATTTTTTACTTACTCCCATTGCTATTTTCTGAGTAAAATGATGACATCTAGTATTAATCCTTCTTTAAGAACTTTGGAACCTACAAAGTACTTCTGTGTGTATCAACTCATATGATTTGCATGGTAACCTAATAAAGTTATTATCTGCAGTTTATGTTTGAAGGTGGTAAATCTCAGAGTTGCTAAGGTAGGTGCTTGGGTCTCTGGGCTCAAAAACTTGCTTCCTTCACTATAGTGACAAACATTATTCTTACTTCAGACAATTAATACAGCAATAGCTTACTGACCTCCTACAGTAATATTTCACTCCATTCTAAACCATGCCACATGCTGATTTCCATCTAAACTTCCTTAAATGCTATTTTTTTCTTCTTTGTCTCCAACTACAGACTATACCAACTCTACACTAGGCCACTTTATGGCTCCATGGATGCACTAAAGTATTCTTTCATTGTTTCTTTTATTCGTGTTCTTCACCTTGCCTAGAACGTCCTCCAGTTTTACTGATCTCAATCATTTAAAGGATAGATCAAAACTCATCTTTTCCACAAAATTTTCTTTATTTGGTCATCTTCTTTATTTTTCATATAATTTTTATGACCTGAATCATGATATTCAGTCTTTACTTATTCTTCTAAACTATTCATCACATAGCTCTTTTACACGTTTTCCATTTTTAATGCTTATTTTAGGTCATACTCCATCCTGAGGGCTTTGTATATATTACTACATTAATGTTTGATTGTAAGCTCTGCAAGAGGTAGTGTTATTAACCCCCATTTTACAGATGAAGAAACTGAGAAACTGGGAACTTGAGTAGCTAGCCCAAAGCCACACAGCTAGCAAGTTATGTAGATAGATTGCAAACCAAACTGACTGGCTTCAGTCCTTAGTCATAAACACCACTATACTGTAAAGCTGATCAGAACCAAAGTTAGAGAAAAAGGCAATTACCTATGTATTATGCTTGAAGAACTTCCCTGTCAAGAAGAATCTACTCTAGTTTCTTATATTAGAGCTTTATTACCTTTACTTAAGATTTTGGTTCTTAGGGGCACCTGGGTGGCTCAGTCAGTTGAGCATCCGACTTCGTTTTGGACTCTACGTTTTGAGGCTTATCAGCCATTCTGTATCTTGGTATAAATGGCTTATTAGAATATTCCTCAAGAATAGGAGGGAGATTGGGGTGCCTGGGTGGCTCAGTCAGTTCACATCCAACCTCAACTCAGGCCATGATATCAGTTCTTGAGTTTGAGCCCCACATCAGGCTCTTGTGCTGACAGCTCAGAGCCTGGAGCCTGCTTCAGATTCTGTGTCTCCCTCTCCCTCTGCCCCTCCCTCCTCTCAAAAATAAACAAACATTAAAAATTAAAAAACAAAGCGTGTGAGGGATATCACAAAGAGGGAGACAACAAAGAAGCTTGGGGATGGAATGAGTCTTCTACCAAAGGAGGGAAGTAGAAGGGTAGGTCAGAGATGAGAGACTGAGAACCTTGCAATAAGCTTTGCCCTCTTACTCTCTCGTGCATGGCCTTGCCCTCTTCCCAGCTATGCTGCACATCACTTGAGGATAAAAACTATGTTTATTTTAGTCTTTGCAACTTCTGCCCACTTACATGCATGGATAGTAGAGCATAAGTATCCTGGCTTACAGATGTGCAACTTGGAACGCTATCATCCCAGAGATAAGTGCGTTTTTTTTGTTTTCGCTTCAAAAAATCCATCCTTCGCCCCCTCCCAGACAAAAGCAGATGTGGAAACCCAATGATACAATTAGTAAAGCAGAGCTCCTTGGGTTGAATTAAGGGAATACAACTGGAGCCCCATGTTACCTGCTGCTTCCACATCAGCTACAGCCCATATAGCCTCTCTACAGGATCCTAGGGCTTGGGGAATACAGTTTGAGAAGTGCTAATCCTCAAATTAGGCACAGCATGAAATGAAAACCCAGAAAGGTCAAAATACTAACCTAAGTTCACACAGCAGAGATGGAACAAAAATGCAGGTCTCCTGCCTCAACTTCAGTGTTTTGTTTTTCTCCCTGTGCTGTTTTGCCTTCCTCTAAAGGAATCTCATCCAAGGGGCTGGCAACTTCCTACTGTGCCCAATGTTCTCTGATATGATAATCTGACTCCCAAATAATTTGACTTTTACCTTGATTCTCTATAGTCAAGTCTGTAATTTTCTGGAACTAGAAATCCTTTGATGTTAAAAGAGATTTCTAAAAGGAAATCTTGTGAGCAATTTCGACATGTTGGAATTCTATTAGAGATTTAAGCTGTGTAAAGTAAGGCCATTGAGGAAGAATACCCATTCTGGAAAAAAAAGCCATTACTACTTCTCATGTTTTTCACATCTGTGTCCCACCAGGTTAGATGGACACATTATCAGCCTAGTGTCGTCCAATGCCTAGGCAGGGTCCCCGACTCCTGTAAGACAAATCACCTCACACACACACAGACACACATGCTTCCTCAACACTTTTTGGTTGTTTCTATCCAAATGTGCAATGTCTACTTGGTCTTCAGTATGTTAAAATAATTACTTTGTGCTCCAAAGAACCTCACAAGGTAAAATATTACTCTCTTTTTAAAAATAAGAACACCAAGTTTCAGAGATCCTAATTTACTCAACACTACTCAAGTGAGAGGGCTAGAAATTTAACAATTTCTGCATGATTTGAAACCATATTCCTCCACATTGTTCAAAGCAAAATGCCATCAGTTCTATTAGAGCACCTCCATCCTTGCTGAGGAAGAGGTATATTCTACTTGGTGCCCAGTTGAATTCCAGTGTACACCATTCATTAATTTAGGAGGGGAGCATAGGGTGGAGGCTTAAGCCAGTCTGCTCTGAACCACAGCTCTGCTACATACAAGCTGAACACGATAAACAGAGTTTAACCTCTCTGTTCCTCAGCTTCCTCACCTGATAAATGAGATAATGGTACCAACTTCCTCATGGTGCATAATGACTAAATAAAAATTACAGTAGTTCTTGTAATATCAGAAGTGCTCAAAATATTATTGTCATTAATAAGTAAAAATAAGGCAACTGGGTGGTTCAGTCGGTTAAACATCTGACTCTTGGTTTCAGCTCAGGTCATGATCTCACAGTTAATGAGTTAGAGCCCAGCACTGGACTCCACTCTGATAGCGTGGAGCCTGCTTGGAATTCTCTCTCTCTGCCCCTCCCCTGCTTGCACACGTGCTCTCTCTCAAAATAAATAAACTTAAATTTTTTTATTAAGTAAAAATAAGATTTCCATCTGAGGAGACCTTTTCTCCCCTCCCACTCCTTGCCCAACTGTAGGGCAGTCAAGAAAGCTCCATGGTAACATAACCTCTCTTCTCTGTTAACTTCAACTAATGAAAATTGGCCAATATTTTTTTCAAGGTAGAGTAAGAGTCATACTAGCTCTAAAGGCTTACAAAGAAGATAATAATTTGTAGTGTCCTACCTAGTTAAAAGTTAAGTCTTTAAAATGTTACATATTCTAAAGGGATAGCTAAGAAATGCACAGTGGTTTTACTGTATTTTATTAATCCTAAGACATATATTTTCACAATTTAACATTTCTGAAACTGGGATTGGGACCACAGAAATTCTTTGTGTTCTTCACGTATGGACCACAAATGATATGACTGACTTCCTTTGAATGTTTGCAAGATGTCTGAGATAATTTGATAATAACACATCTATCTTATTTCTTGGTGGGATGCACTGGTTGGTTCTTTAATCTCCATTTTGTTCCTTATCACCCCTCTGTTACCCCCAACAAAATGCTATTTAAACCAAAACTCATGAAGACAGCTGGAGTGTCTTGAATTTCTTACTTAGGTAGTTGGATTCTACATTCAGGTCAAGCAACATCTCCCTGCAGAGGTCTCCCTGATGGCCCAGGAAAGAACTAATGTGTTTCTCCATCTGCGTCATAAGCTCATTTGGACATAATGGATACATTCTCTGAAGTATATGCACAATCTTAGTAAACTGTATTACATATATTATAGCACATATTGTGAGGTAATATAATCCCTCACGTTCTTCTTAATGGAATATATGAAGGTACCTGATATTTAGTAGGTATTTAATTTTCATTGGAACTAAAATAAATTCATTTATTATCATTAATCTCCTCAACCATGAATAGAAGTCAACCTAATGTTAATAAGACAGAAGAGGAAAGGAGTTATACTCTTCTTGATTTAAGTTTAATCCTTTCCTGGAAGAAGTAATTATCACACATTCTGCACGAGTAAAGTTCACATTTCTAAGTTATTAGTGTATTTCTACAAGAACCGTCTATACAATAAAGTATTTCAGCCAAAAAAAAAAAAAAAAGTCTTATGCTAAGTGGTACATTGATTAGATGTCCACATGTCTAATTAAGGAAATCTAAAGATCTCTGCACCTTGAGTGTCTCAATAAAAATCTGTTCACCAAGTACTCGTCATAGATGATTAGGTATTTCTAGCTCATTTTACTCAGTTTTATTACTTTTGATCTGTCCAAAAATTCATCTAGTGCCAAGAATACATCCTTAAAAGTAATACAATGGCCTAATAAATAGCAACCATTTCAAAATGATTTCTAATTGGCCAATGAGGATATGCAATTTGTTCTACATCAGAAAAATGTAAATTAAAAGAAAATAGGAGATACTATTTTGTAGAGACAAAAATGGCTCAAATTTAAAAAGATCAACCATTTCAAGTGCTGGAAAGAATGTGGAGCAACTGGAACTCTTATGCATTACAGAAGACAATGTAATATAATTACTCTAGAAACTGTGTGGTAGTTTCTTATAAAGTTAAACCTAATACTTCTACTATGACCCAGAAATGCATTCCTAAGTATTTACCTGAGAGAAATTAAGATATGTTTTCCCAAACTTATAGAAGAATTTCTAAGATACCTTTATTAATGAAAGCCAAACAGTGGAAAACTACCCATCAGGAGAGTGGATACACCAATTACATTATATTAAAATAATGGGGCACTAATAAGCAAAAAGAATGAGCCAAAATGTCACATGAATCTCTAAAACATTAAGTTGAGAAAAGTCAGGTATAAGAGTAAATACTCTATTTAATTTATGTTAAGTACCAAGCAAGACTATCCTATGATAATAGCAATCCAAAAATTGTTGCCTATGAAGAAAGAAAATGGACTTGAAGGAAACATGAGACAACTTTGGGGATGATAGAGATACTCTGTAACTCAACAGGGGTACTAGGTGTGTTTATTTTTAAAAATCTTCAAACTGTAAAATTGTTATCGGTGTACTTCACTGTTGAAAGATCTTATTCCAATAAAGATGTATAAATAAATAAATATAAATATAATGTGTACTTTGATAATGGAAGTAGCCCATGAGAAGAAATTCCCTGGAATGGTGGACACTGGTTTAATGGACTTTTTTTGAAAATTAGGTCTTCTTTTAGTTCCACCATTTAGTGTTATTTCAGAGCACGCAGCACACAAAAAGAGTTACACACTCAAAAATATACAAGTCTAAGTAGAAAGACAGCATGGTTAGGAAACAAAAGGTTCTATTGACAGCCAGGCTAATCACCAAGGCCAGGCCTCAATTTTCATACCAATTTGGAAATCTTCTAGCTGACACCAAAAAAGCCCCCTTGACTAAGGACAGACTGAAGTTGTCCAGAGGTTCAATGACATCCAGTTGGAAAACTATAATAACTATCCAGAAAAACATTTATTTCAGCCCTTAGGTCACTGCACCTGTCTAAGATACAAGAATCTTCTTTCCAAAGGTCCTGTTTCCTCTTGTGCTATTGGTTGAATCACCACTCACCACCGCTGGGATAATGCTCCAACAATTATGTGTTCACTTAAGCAAGTGTCTTAGTTTGTCTATACTGGGTCTTAGCTTAGTCTGTCTATACTGGGTCCATCCAACCTAACAATAAGCATGTTTACATCTTCCCTTATTAGAAACAAAGGAATAAAAGACAGTTTTCAGCTTTCCCTGAATGCTGTTACCTCCTCAAGTTACTGTACCTCCTACCAAAGTCTTCTGAAGCACAGAGGACACCTGTGGTCTCAGCTTCCTCAGGAGTCCATTCATCTTCAACTTCCTACTATTTGGGTATTTTTTTAATTTTTTTTAATGTTTTTATTTATTTTTGAGACAGAGAAAGACAGAGCATGAGCAGGGGAGGGACAGAGAGAGGCAGACACAGAGTCCGAAGCAGGCTCCAGGCTCTGAGCTGTCAGCACAAAGCCCAATGCGGGGCTCGAACTCACAAACTGCAAGTTCATGACCTGAGCTGAAGTCGGACACTTAACCGGCTGAGCCACCCAGGCGTCCCAACTTCCTACTATTTGATTCTAGCCCCAGAACTCTACCAAATTCCTCTTTTATTGGGCATGAATAATATGTGTATAAACCAAACCTTCTCCAACTGTCTGCTGCATCTGAAGCCATTAACCACTTGGCCTTTCTTTAAATCATTCTATATACCTACATGACAACATGACCTACTGGAGTCTCTCTCTGGACACAGCTATTTTGACCAGAGTCATCACATGATAGAAACTGGTCTAATCAGTTCCTCTCTTTTGGGAATTGGGAGTTGGAACATGGAGTTCATGAGATCTTTTTGGTCATTTCAATAAGAAAGTGACATAAAGTTGTGACCTGAATGGTCAACTTTTGAACTTTGTAAAAATTGAGTGGTGAAAACCTATTTTCAGAAAAATCAAACAATGTAGACAAGAAGCCAAAAGCAAAAATGAGACAACATACGGCCACAAAGGGAGAAAATGCCTTTATTTCTGACCACTTTCTAGGCCTATGAGTTTTGTCTACAGTATGAGATCCAGTTTCCATAAGTGTTATCCTTTACAAAGAGACCCTAATGAGGTTCTCTACTGGCCTTTCTATTTTGAGACTGTTACTCCTCTTTTTTCTAACTACCAAAGTATTAATATCTGCATCTACCTTCTCTTCTTTGCACTAATTCCTCATTGTGTATTGGCCAGTCTGGTCTGAATGACCATTAATATCTCAAATTCAACATTTTTCAATTCATCTTCACATCCATAACAATATTGTATAAATTTTTCATATAGTACTAATTAACAAAATCAACATCCTCTTAGTTACACAGACTGGTTCTCCAGGTTCACTTTTAACTCCTCTCTTTCTCTGCCATAAACTTCTAGCCACTTCTAAATATTATTGTTCTCAACTTTACAATTTCATTCCCCATACCTCTTTTCTACTTCCAGAGCCATCATCTTGGTCAGGCCCTCATCAGTGTACACTTTAGGTCAGTATCTTCTTTTAGAAAACATAATAACTAACGTTGTAGGTCTTAATACATTCCAGTCACATACCATGTATCACACACATTAAAAAACATAAATTCACTTACTCTTCACCATAGGCTTCTACACTTGACTATTACTAGGACTTCCTAGCTGTTCTCACCTCACCTCACTGCAGTAAAAGTGAGAATTTTAAATTTGAATGAATGTTGCACAGCATGGCAACAGACCAAAATTTAGATGCTTACATAATTAGCATCTTCACTCCTTTCCCCTTTAAAGTATTAGGTGCAGTGCAGTTCTCTTCACACAATGAAACTTCATTTGATTCTAACTCTTGGGTGAAAGTCAATTACTTATGCTTCACAGGATGCAAGCAAACTGGGTGTGGCACTTACAACTAAAATTAAAATTAGTTTCTCACTCAACAAAGCTGCAATTTCATCCTCTTCCTATATCACAAGGTGCTTTTTAAGTAAATCCATAAAGAACTTATAATTCCTAAGAGCAAAATATGTTTTAGCTTCTTCAGTAAAGATATAGCATGATCCATATAATAATATATGCTTCCAATGAAGAACTCAAAATATCAAGGCAGTTCTTTAAAAATATCTTACATTTTTACTAAGGATTACTAAATTATACATGTAAAATCTCTTCAGTTTAAAACTAAAACATGCTTATCATTAGCCAGCTCTTACCTCAAACAGCATTTGGGAATAAGCAATCACAATGAAAGCAGTTGGTAACTTGATCTATAGGACGTCTAGATGCTGGTGTAGTGGAAATAAGAAAAAAGAAAGAAATTAAAAAGGCAGTACAAAAATACATCTCTAATAACCACAGCAGTTAACATATACAACGTCTATCTATCCAAATTCAAGAGTTCCAAAGATTGCTCTCACAAAGGAAGGTAAGCCCTCCCTCTCTCCCACAAAATCACCCTAAGATTCAGGCTCTGAATGTCCCTGTGTTTGTCTGTCCCCTCCTGACTCAGTCCATACCCTTCTTTTAGGCTTGGATGACAACTACAAAGCCAAGACCCAAAGGAATGGCATGCCAAATTAGACAATCTTTGATATCCAGGAACCAAAATCTGGTATTTTAAAATACATTTTAGAAATAGAAGTTTAAAAATAATTTAAAAAATAATCAGTGAGAAAGCCTTCTGAGTAAATTTCTATTCCTTCAGAGAAAGAAGGACATAAAAAAAAGATATCCCAGAGAACATACACTCTGTGTACTTTTGAAATTAAAATCAATGTAATCTCAATCATAATATTTGCACTACAGCCTCCCATCTGAATCTACTCCCAAAATTAATGGAAAGATAAGTGTGCACAGTGTGGTGTACCACAGAGATACCCCCTTCAGAACTAAATAATTCATTCTACGAACTGTCAAGAATCTTGTGTTCATTGCTAAAGCACATAGTTAAGTCACTCTGAGAATCGTCTGTGGTAGCAATTCAATTGTTAAAATATTTACTAGGGGTGGGCTGAGGTGCAATACCAGTAGAAGGGAATGAACCCGTGGGTACAGTATTTCCAGGTACTTGAGAAGTTGAGGAGAGGAAGTAATTAGCACTATGGAATAGAATAGCTGTTGCTGGGGCTCTGGATACAGTAGAGAAAGATAATTAAAGGCTAAACATAATTAATCACCAACTTAAGGCTAAGTGTAAATACAATGGACGTTCATGTCATCAGATAAATTCTCACCTCTAGTAGCAGATGCAGAAAAAGCTGAGCACTAGACCCAGGAATTAATCAGAAGAGCAGCAGAGCTCCAGAGAAGTTCTAATTCTCAACTTAGGTTGGCTATTCCAAGGTCAGGGCCTTAACTGGGGGGAAAAAAATTGGACTGTGAGTCATGAGATGGGGACATCTGGGTCAATCCACTTGTAACTCTTGAATCTTCATATTCCCTGGAACCTTCTAAGACCCCAAAAGTGGTCCACTCCCTATTGGCAGCTAGTGCTCTATCTTTGTGTGAAGACAATGCATAGGTCTCTAACTTAGAAGAAAATCTGTGCAGTTTCCAACAAGATCTACCACAAACACCCCCATGAACCTTCAGATCAAGAACTAGGGTAAAGTCATGACCTAATCCAGCTGAGTAAATGTAGGGTCCATTAAGAGAGTAAAGAGACTATATGCCAAAGAAACTGTAGGACCTCACCAAAATACATGTACTCATATGTACTCACAGGAACTGAGAGAATACTTGTTAACTAGAATCTGTCAGTGCTGCATTAATGGAGAGGTATATGAGGTTAAATAGGGAAGAATGTATTGCTATGGAAACACTCTCTTATGATCCTGAATTTATCATCTGGCAGGACCATAGAAGACAATATAACACAATGCTATAATGTGTCTTGGAAGCTTGGGGAAAAAATTATTGTCTGCACTAAGTAGAAATAATACGACAAACAGTACAGAAAGAGATCATAAGTCTCAGAGAAGTTGATGTTCTAGAGTGGCTATACTACATAAAGCCAGAAAACTCATCAGGCAAAAATGTTCCATGGCAGGGCACGTCATTTAACAATGAGGTAAGTAATGTGTTAAGTTTCTCAGTGGCATCATTGAATATCTCAGTGGTGGCTACCCTCTATAGGATAGGAATGTTATAGAACTAGGCTCTAATAACAATGGCAATGACAGAGTCACAGAACAACTGAAGTTAGGCAGTAGTATTTTTCTATCAGGAACATGGTAGGTGCAATTATCACAATAAGATGCAATGTTGGAATTGCAGCCACGAGGCAACTTAGAGATAAAGATATCATTAGTAGAATGCAGCTCCTAGAGGTACAGATACACACTCCTCCAAAGATAATGTTTAATTTAGAAATGCAAAAGAAATCATGGATAGATGATCAGGAGATTGAAGACTGTCACCCAGAACTTATTGACTGAAGGAGAGGCCAGGTCTCATGAGGTTTGGACCTCACTACATCATAACAAATAAAAATAGTAATAATTCCCATAGACCTTCACCAAAAAGGCCTACTTTGTATAATCGTATTCTAGGGAAGAGAATATCCAAATATTTTGGGGTGAGGACTGGGAGAGCTAAGTCTGAGCTGACACTGACACTAAGTGACCAGAACACCATTATAACCTTCTTTTCGAGTGGGGGTATATAAGAGCAGATATTAACAGTCGTAGCTCAGATAGAACTCTTGGTGATCCACTCAGTCTATCTGGGATCACACACTGGTAATTTCTTCAGTCTTCAAATGTTTAATTGGAATGAATATATGTGATAGTTAGCCAAACCTCCACATTGATTCCTTTGCCTGTGGGATAAGAGCTATCATAGTGGAGGCCAAGAAAGTAAATTTAAAAAAACTACCTTATTTTGGGGAATGCAGAGATCAGTACAACACATAAAGATTTTTTAGATGATGCAGAGCTGTTGTTTCCCATCATAATCATACTTCATTCATCTCATTTGGTTCACCAGATTTTCCCTTACAAAAGCAAAATAGATCCTAGAGGATGATAGTGAACTACCATAAACTCAACATAGTAGTCACTTCAATTGCAGCTTGTTCACAGATGTGCTATCTTTGCTAGAGCAGATTAACATAGCCTCAGATACATGGTATGTGGCCACTGAATTGGCAAATTCATTCTTTTTTATACTTGTCAGGAAAATAGATCAGAAGCAGACCACATTCAAATGGGGCAGACAAGAATATACAGTCTTGCCCAGGGACTGTATTAATTCTCCCACTGGGACCTAGATCATCTGAATATTTAGAAGAACATTACATTTAACCACTACAGTGACGATATCTTGTTACTTGGATCCAGTGAGAAAAACATGGCAGGAAGGTAAAAAAGACAGCCTTAATAAGACATATGTGCTCTAGAGGAAGATCAATCCTATGATTCAAAGGTCAACACTAGTGCAGCTTTTCAGAATAAGTGGTCTATAGGATACCCAGATATCCCCACCAAAATAAAAAAATAAATCATTGCCTCAAAATGTAGTAGCCTCTGCAGGTTCTGGAAGTAACAATCTATCCTTGGTAGTATTACTATCCTTGGTAGTATTACTATAGCCCATATGCTACTAACATCAAAGGCTGATACAGTTCAGACACTATGGACAGAGATATCTGTGGTGAAAAAAGTCACTTTGTGAAATTATGGTCAGATCCCATAGGACAGTCACAATCTGACCCCCCCCCCCAATTCTGGAAACTTTATGCCATCTGCGGTGGGGACCTATACACTATTCAAAAAAAAGTATTTCCCAATCTGCAACTGGGCCCAAATACATGCAGAGCACTTGAGTATGTGGCATGCTACCAAAACTGCTTATCAGAAGGTTAGTTCTATTCGACTCACAAAATCATATGATTAGATGAACCCAATAGCAATTCAGTATAAAATGGAAATGGTATACCTGGGATTATCAGACATTAACAGTGTCACAGGGCACAAGTAAGCTGTATGAGTATGTAGTCTAGATCTTTGTCATCCATTACTATTGCACCAATGCCTCTCCCTCAGAGTGTGTGTGGGTGTACACACACACACACACACACACACACACACACACACACACACCCTCCCTCACTGGAAGATAACCCTTAAGGAAGTCTAAGGGAAGAAGAAAAGGATCTGACCTTAGTGTATGGAGGGGTTGTCTCTGAATGTGGTTATCTTAACATGGGAAGTCCATGAAAATGGACTACTGCTACACAGTCCCACTTAATATGGCACTGAATGACGGCAGTGCAGGAAAATCCTCCCAATAGGCAGAATTTGAGGTGGGTTACCTGATCATCCACTTTGTGTGGAAAGAGAATGGTCCACGGGAAGAATGTATGAGAACTCATGAGCAACGGAGATCACTTGGATAATTTCTCAGGAGCCTGTAAAAAGAAAAATTGGAATACCAAAGTCAAAGAGAGCCAGGTAAGAAACATGTAGATAGATTTAAGGAAATGGGCATGAAGTGTGAAAACTTCAGTTTTGCATGTTGATGCTCATCAGAGAGCATCCGCCATGGAAGAAGCAATATATAACCAAGTAAACACAATTATTTGGTCAATTGTAGTTGAAATGGAGATAATGCATGGACTCAACAGCATGGGCTGTCATTCACCAATGTTGATCCACGTACTAACGCTGATGAATGTTCAAAATCACAGCAAGAGAAAATAATGCCGAGCACCTAATTCATCTTTTAAAATCAACTTGCCAGTTGGTAACAATTAATTACATTGAATTTCTATTCTAGAAAGGGAAATGCTTCATTTTAACTGAAATCAACACAATTGCAGATATTAATTTGCTTTTCCCACCCACATAATTTCATCTTAGACCAAAAGGATTACTTCACAGTAGTGGATATGCAGCAGTGGGCTCATGACTATGCATTTCACTAGTTCTATGACATACTGCATCAAATCCCAGAAGCTTCTAGGCTGATAAAATTTAAAAATAGCCTTTGAAGAAATATTTGTAGTGCCAGTTTAGAAATGATACCTTGATAGGATGGGACACTTCAGAATGTAATATACGTTCTAAATCCATGATCATCACATGATATTGTGTCCCCAGCAGACAAAATACATATTTGGGAAGCAAGTAGTGGCCCTACTTATTATCACTCTCAACGTTCTGCTTGGAGTATTTGTACTTTACATCCCTACAATTTTGTTTTCTGTAATTATGGAGCACTTGGTTCCCAGAGAAGGACTGCTTCTATAAGGACACAGTGAAAGCACCGTGAATCTTAAAATATGGTTGCTACCTGGTCACTTTAACTTATGCCAGGAAGAACTGATTCTGATCATTAGAATATAGGGCTGAAATTACACTATGAGGACAAGAAAGAGTATATCTGGCACCCAAATAAGCCACTAAGGAAACTCCTCATAATGCCCTGCCTAATTTGATGGGAAACGGTTAAGCATGGCAAAATGACCAAAGGCTCAGACCCCTCAAGGAGGGGTCGCCCCACCAGTTAAGCCACCTACATTATACAATCAGAGGTGTTAGCCAGGGAAGGTTTATCTATAATACAAGGTAAAGGAGAGAGATGATGTGTTGCAGTCTTAACCATACAGGCCTACCCCAAAAAAACAAGAAAAATCTCAATCTAACTTTACACCTAAGGGAACTACAGAAATAAGAATAAAAGAAGCCCTGAGTAAGCAGAGGGAAATACATAGTAAAGATTGGAGTAGAAATTAATAAAATAGAAAAGATCAATAAAAGTAAACACTAGTTTTTTGAAAAGGTAAGAAAAATTGATAAACCTTTAGCTAGACTCACCAAGATAAAAAGAGAGTACTCAAAAAAATAAAATCAGCAATGAAGGAGAAGTTACAATGCAAAGGATCATAAGAGATTATTATCAACAATTATACGCCAAAAAAATTGGACAACCTAGAAGAAATGGATAAATTTTTGCAATCATACAATATTCCAAGATAATTAGGAAGAAATAGAAATTTTGAATAGACCAATTACTAGTAAGGAGACTGAAAGGCTTTACTGATGAATTCTACCAAACCTTTTATTATCTACCCTTCTCAAGATTCCAAAAAACTGAAGAGGGGCAACACTTGCAAACTCATTTTACAAGGCCATCATTACCCTAATATCAAAAGCAGACAGACATCATAGACTCACAAAAAATTACAGGTCCATATTTCTGGATTAACATATATTCCAAAATCTCAACAAAACATTAGCAAACTGAATTCAACAACGTATTAAAAGGATCATACAATATAATCAAGTAACATTTATCCTAGGGATGCAAAGATGATTCAAGATCTGAAAATCAATCAACATGATGTACCACATAAATATAATACATAAAAATTAATTAAAAATTACTCTATTAAATAAAAAGGTATAAAAATTATATGATTGTCTCAGTAGCTGCATAAAAATCATTTGACAAAATTCCACATCCGTTTATGGTAACAATTCTCAACAAAGTGTAGATGGAATGAACCTCAACAGAATAACAAGGGTAACAGGAACAAGACAAGGATGCCCACTCTCTCCACCTTCATTCAACATAGTATTCATAGTATTGGAAGTCCTTGCCAGAGCAATTAGGAAAGAAAAAAAAAGGCATCCAAATTGAAAAAATGGACAAGTAAAATTGTTATTTTGAGAATGACATTACTTTGTGTAGTATAGAGAAAATTCTAAGGACTACACACACACACACACACACACACACCTGTTAGTATAAATAAATTCAATAAAGTGGCAGGGTACAAAATCAATATACAAAAATTAGTTGTATATGTAAACTAGCAACAAACTATTAGAAATAGAAATCAAGAAAACAATCACATTTACAATTGCATCAAAAAGAATAAACCATCTAAGAATAAACTTAACCAAAGAGGTGAAAGACCTGTACACTGAAAACTAAAAGTCACTGATGAAAAAAAACTAAAGAAGACACACATAAATAAAAAGGTATTCCATGCTCATGGTTTGGAATAATATTATTAACATGTCTGTATTATCCAAATAAATATACAGATTTAATGCAATCCCTTTCAAAATTTCAATGGCATTTTTCATAGAAATATCTTAATATTTGTATGGAACCACAACACTCCAAATAGCCAAAGAAATCTTGATAAAGATACAAAGCTGCAGGCATCATGATCCCTGATTTCAAACTATATCACAAATCTAGAGTAATCATGACAATATAGTATTGGCATAAAATAAGACACATAGATCAATGAAACAGAAGAGAGAGCCCAGAAATAAACCCACACATATATGATCAATTAATTTACAACAAAAAAGGCAAAAATACATAGTGGGAAAGGATAGTATCTTCAGTAAATGGTGCTGGGAAAAGAGACAGCCACGTATAAAAGATTGAAGCTAGATCACTATCTTACACCATTACACAAAAATTAACTCAAAATGATTAAAGACTTGAATGAAAGACCCAAAGTCATAAAACACCTAGCAGAAAACATGGGTGGTAAGCTACTTGACATTGGTCTTAGTGACAAATATTTGGATTGACACCCAAAGTAAAGCCAACAAAAGCAAAAATAAGTGGGTCTACATCAAACTGAAATTCTTCTGCACATGGGGCACCTTGGTGGCTCAGTCGGTTAAGTGTCTGACTTTGATTCAGGTCATGGTCTCATGGTTTGTGAATTTGAGCCCCACATCAGGCTTGGTGCTGTCAGTGCAGAATCCACTCTGGATTCTCTGTCTGCCTCTCTGTCTGCCCCTGTCCCTCTCAAAAATAAATATTGTAATAAATAAATAATATGAATAAAATGCTTTTGTACAGCAAAGGAAACCATCAACAAAATGAAAAGACAACCTACTGAATGAGAGAATGTATTTGCAAATCATATATCTGATAAAAGAAGAATACCAAAACTACATAAATAACACATAAAACTATGTAGTATATATAGCAATTTGATTTAAAAAATGGACAGAAGACCTGAGCAGAATTTTTTCCAAAGAAGACCTAAAGATGGCCAATAGTGACATGAAAATTTGTTCAATATCATTAATCATCAGGGAAATGAAAATCAAAACCACAATGAGTTATCACCTCACACTTGTTAGAATGGCTATTATCAAAAAGACAAGAAATAACAAGTGTTGGTGAGGATGTGGAGAAAAATAGGACCCTTGTGTACTGTTGGTGAGAATGTAAATTCGTGAAGCCACTGTGGACAATAGTGTGGAGGATCCTCAAAAAATTAAAAATAGAACTACTTTATGATCTAGTGTATCTACTTCTGAGTATTTTTTAAAAAATACATGTGCTCCTATCTTTATCACATTATAATGGCCAAGATACAGCAACAACCTAAGTGTCTATCAATGGAGGAGTAAATAAAGAGGTGCATGCACATATATGCACGTGTGCACACATGTGCGTGCACACACACACACAACGGAACACTACTCAGCCATAAAAAGAATGAAATCTTGCCATTTGCAACCACATGGATGGACCTTGGGAAAATTATGCTAAGTGAAATAAAATAGGTCAGACAGAGAAAGATAAATACCGTATGATTTCACTTATATGTGGAATCTAAAAACCAAAACAAATGAACCAACCTCATAGATACCAACAACAAATTGGTGGTTGCCAGAAGGGAGTGGGGTTGGGAGGATGAGCACAACAGGTGAAAGGGGTCAAGAGGTTCAAACTTTCAGTAATAAATCAAAGGTTTCCTAGCATCTAATAATGCTTTCAGCTAGTTGGTCTGAGCCTTGTAGCTGAGGAGCACAGAAATGCTTAACCCTTAAAACACAAAGTTTGTAAGGTAAACAAATTTTGTTTCCAACAACCTGGCCTCTTCTCTGTTCATCTTTTCTGTGCTACCAAATGATGAATCCTTTCTCTGCCTCACGTGTCCAATTACTCAAGTCTTACCTTACCTACCATAACTTTCAGGAAAGAATCTGATAACTAGATGTTGATAACTGGCGCAGCTTAACTCATTTACTCATCTGGGATATTTGGAAGAATTTTAGAATAACAAAGCATCAGTAGTCTGGGGGGAGAAAAGTAGAGTTGTTTTTGTTCTCATTTCCAAATGTGACAACTTCATGGCCCTGAAATCTTACCAAACAAACAAATAGTACTTTTGTACTTCTAACAGTTTCTTTTCCTTGAAACTATTTTGTCATTCTCTACAGGTTCCAACTTCACTAGTAGTAAAAAGTAAATCCACATACACAATAAAAAGGAAAGTGTAAAGACAATTTCTAATTTTTAGAAAGGAGTGTGATGTAGGAAGTATATGTGCATATACTACCACTGAAACTTTTAAAAATGTAAGATTTAAGGGGATCCTGAGTAGTCCAGTCGGCTAAACGCCTGACTCTTAATTTCAGCTCAGGCCATGATCTCATGGTTCATGAGTTTGAGCCCTGCTTCAGGTTCTAGGCTGACAGTGTGGAGCCTGCTTGGGATTCTCTTTCCCTCTCTCTCTGCCTTTATAAATAAGTAAATAATAAACTTCTAAACATTTTAATGAAAGATTTAAAATTTTTATCACACAGCATTAAAGCATGACTCTAATATGTCCTTTATATACAGATGGGAATAAACCAATTGAAGCTAGTTTTTTGGCCAGCAGAGAGCAAGACATTCCCCCACACTCCTGCATTTAATCTTCCTAATCTTTTGTTGCATTCTCTTGATAGTTTTGTAACTGTTTATTCTTTACTTATGGTCTCTCTTTCATATATGGCCCTGTGTATACATGGGATAATTATCTGAATGTATGGAACAAAGAATTACAAAGTAGTAAGGGAATGCGACACAAAACAGCTGTGTTTTAATAGGGAGAAGATTCTGCACACACACACACACACACACACACACACACACACACACCCCAGAATAAGTGACTGGGTTAAGGTGAGGAAACAGATATTCATAGTTGTCATGGCTCATTTACCTTTTGGACAAACTGGCCTATTCTCCCTTTCTGATTTGTCCCCCATTAAAGTAACCCCTATCTCATTATCCTGCTTAAGGATGGTGGGAAGGATGACTGAAATAAACAGGAATATAAGCTTAGACTTTAAATCCAATACTTCCTCTGATTTCTGTATTATGACAGTGCTAGAGATCTCTGCCAAAACTGAGACGAAGGACAACTGCAGTGTTACATGTTAGCACCTAGCACAGGTCTTTTTAAATGTGGAAGACAGAATGACCATACTGCCTGTTGTTTAAAACAAACCAACAAAAACTCTATTATGCATCAGTATAAGCAACTTTACATTAAAAAAACAGGTATAATCAATGGAGTGATACTTACATTACAAAAGTATTGAGCAAATTTTGCCAAAAAAAAAAGAAAAAGCCAATTCTCTAGAGAATTTAACATTGACATTAGCTTGCAGATGATCTATATACCATCCATGTTTCCAAACTAACAAATACTTGAACGCATAATCAGAAATAATCCTCCCTCTGTTTTGTATCTGGCTGTATTTGTAATAGCAGAAGAAAAAAAAAGCTGGGGCGCCTGGGTGGCTCAATTGGTTAAGCGGCCGACTTCGGCTCAGGTCATGATCTCATGGTTCCTGAGTTCAAGCCCGGTGTTGGGCTCTGTGCTGACAGCTTGGAGCCTGGAGCCTGCTTCGGATTCTGTGTCTCCCTCTCTCTGCCCCTCCCCCACTCACACTCTGTGTCTCTCTTAATAAACATTAAAAAACAATTTTAATAAAATAAAATATCAATAAAATTTGTTTAAGCTTTATCTTTTGTCATTAACAATGTCAAACACAGGAAATTGTTGTACTGTATCCATCAGAATCATTTTAATTCACCAGGGTTTTCTGTCTTTCTCTTTAATATATGTAAGCATTCCATCGGTTTGGCAATGATAACGGCACACGCCTTACTGTCAAGGAACTCACAGTCTCATGAAGAATAGAAAAGACGACAGTTATAGGCACTAGCAATTAAGACCAGACTAGATGGTGAGGGAGACAGGTGTCAGGAAAGCCAAATCTTCTGGCCCCTGCACAGGCAATCACACATTAAGGCCACACAGACACATCTTGTCTAAAACTGAACTTGCTTCACTTCTCCTGCAAAAGCTGCTTACAGCTCTGTAATTAACCCAGAAGGAATCCCCTAGACTGCCAATGTTTTAAAGCTCATCTAATTAGGACAAAGGCAGCAGCTCAAGAGGCAGGATGTATACCTCCCAGTCAGAAAGGTACAGGAGAGGTCCCTCAGGCAGCCTAAGGCATACAGCAAGAACAGAAAATGTGCACATGGTCATTTTGGTGTGCTGGGGTTTCTGAAAAAGCAATTTTATGGACATGGTTCAAACCCAAACTTGACTTTCTCCTATTGTTTGTGACACTCATGCCCCATCTTATGTAGCTATCTGCAGAAGCCTCAGGACCCTAAGATGAATTTCAGTAGTGATCTCAACAAAATTATTAATATAAACCTAGTATCCATAAATATTAAAAAATGTACTCTTTTTCAGACAGAGAGTTTATTCATGTTTTCCTCCAGTAGGATTCTGGCTTTGAATTGCTCTTTTGGGAAGAGAGATGGATTTTGCTTCACATTAATTTTTTCCCTTGTTCTTTATAACCAATTGTTTTTCTCTTATGATATGATGTGTTAGGAGTCAGGTCTGTGATCTTGGTACAGAATATTTTCCTCAATACTAATAATCGATCCATGTAAGAGTTAACTTACTTTCTAAAGGTTATTTCTACTACATCTCAAAGCAAAAAGAATTCTAATTACCCAGCCACCTCTCACCATTAACACTGTGTTATTTAACTAAATAGGAAATGCCTATTTATCCCAAACATCTACTTACCAATTAGAAAGTATTAAGTAAACACCATTTGTGCTAAACATAACTTAATATTTTATAATGTATAAAGCACTAAGGGGAACCCTTAGAAATCTTCCAAGCTATCATAATGAGTATGTATCATTATTATACAGTACTGCAGACACAAGAGGGTTTTTTAATCTTTAAGTAGTATCATCACCTACAAATATCTATTATATTTATTCTTGTTCCAAGGTTACTGGCACCAATTGTTTAAAAATATTTTAATTCATGATAAATAGGAATTCACAAGACCTTTCCATTAGACTCCAAATTGCTTGGTTTTCTCATTAATATTTAGAGACATACAGTAACAAATTTCTTTGCATAAAAATATGAATAAGCTTTACTTTTTAGACCGTTTTCATCTGGCACTAAACAGTCCAGTAAATTATCTGTCTTGTAGGCATTTTAGATAACCAAACTGAGAGACTGAGTTCACAATAAAAAGGGAAACACGATATGGGTTAACTAAGAAATAGTTGAAAACCAGGCATGCAGAAACTATAACTACTTTGATATGTACCTCCCAGATGCTCCTACCTCCCAGGTGCTCCTATACTTTTTTTTAAACTACATCTGGAATTTTATAATTCTAATTTGACACTTGAAATTTGTGTCACATCTTGTGAACTTTATAATTTTTCTGCATTCTGAGACACATCTTCATTCTCATGGAAGGAAGCTCTATATTCCAAACACAACAATCAGCAAATTATATTTTGCACATAAGGCCTCAAGTACAGACAACTGGAACCAACTGAGAGAAACTCATCAAAGCTTATAGTGTCAAGTACATTAAGTGAAAGTTCACCAAGGAACACAAAACTCACAAAGAACACTTACAAAGTCAGGCTCAAATTTACTTTAAGTTCTAGAGTTTATGATACTTTTCCCCTATTGGGCAGCCTCTTTCCTTACTATCATTACTGAGGAATTTAAAGATTTCAAGCTCAGCCAAGGAATTTGAGCATATTTTGGCTCAGACTCCTCATTCACTCTTTTTGGGGAAATTCTCCTCCAAAATCAAATATTGCAGGTGTAAAGCATGTCTATAATTAGCCAGATTGCCTCCTCTGTCAGAAAAAAACAGATGCTCTAAGAATTCCTTTCGAAAACTAAAAAAACACCATTGGAAATTCCCTGGATTTCTTTCCATAATTGTGGTTATTGCTGAATCCTTTGGAAACTAGATACCACAAAGCAGGAATCAGGGTGATTAAGACCAATAAAGTGGATTGAAGTTGGATGTGCTGCAACAGTAAATTGGATAGCCATAAATCACATGCTAGATTATCAGGCAAGATTCACATCAAAAGAAATGAGGGAAGATATAGGACCCCTAACTGAAAAAAGGTAGTACTTAGTCTAGAGCCCTTGGTCAAGAACAGGAAGACACACACCAGAGAAATCGGACATGGATCTGTAATGTGACATGGCTCCGACCTAGGAAAAGTCAGGCAGGAACGTCCCTTTTTATTCATCTTCCACCTCCCTTGAAGCTACACTTCTGCCTTTCAGTGGTTCTGTTCATGAGCTACGTGGGCGGGCGCTAGATCCTGACATCTGCCATAGAGCTACTGAGGGCCTCATGAAGTCAAAATTCTGAAAACTGAGAATAAATCAGGGTTACTGATCATACCCTAATCTGCTTGTTCCCAGAAGCATTTTGTAGTGGCAGACTCCTCACAAAGCCTCAGTGATCTGTAATACTGAAAGTCATTCAGATTTGCCGTTTCATTATTCTATGAAGAACACGTATAAGAACATTGGAATCCCAGGGCCATTGATTTCATCAAAAAAAAAAAAAAAAAAAAAAGGTGTTCAAACCTATTCCAATTTGTTCTAAAAGTAGTTGCTAAGGTAATTACTAACTTAGGTCACAAGAGAGGCTTAGGTTTTTTCTTCTGACATTGTTTTTCTTTTTGTTATTTCTTTGTATACTAGTCTCTCTCCTTCCCTTACTTGTCTTTTCCTCTATTAACTAGTAATATTATAGACTTTAAATTAAATATAAAAGCAAACAGATTTACTGATTACTCACTATGTATAAAGTAGGGAAGAATATGAACATAATTAAAATTAATAATAGCTAGTATTCTTTGGACACCTAATCTGTATTAATTTTATTCTTGTAAAAACACTTTGAAGCAGTGCTCTTTATGATGCCATCATCTTCTGATTGAGAAAACAGAAATTTTGAACAATTTGTCAAAGTTTACACAGATCGTGTACTTAATTGCCTTATAGTATTGCTAAAAAAATTTTTTTTAATATTAGGTGGAATAATAAATATCTAAACTATACATCAAGCCCAAAAGCGAAATCTCATAAGAAAGCCCATGATGCATTAGCAAATGAATCCTGCAACTAATTCAGTTTGTAGGATTGTATAAAATCTCGGTGTTTGGAAACTGAGTATTGTGTTTAATTGGGTCAGAGACTGGGTAAGAAACTGGAAGTAAAACAAAGCTGGAAAGGCAGTCTGAAATCTTGCTGTAAAAGAGTTAGTTGTTTTTCCATACTAAGTAGTTTAGAATGTTGTATACAAAGTGGTGTCCTTGAAAGTTTTTGCACAGAGAGTGACATATGCAATGATCAAGGCATTTTTTAGGACAATGAATCTGGCAATAGCAGGCAGAACAGATGCTAGGAATAGAGGCTCATAAAGATAGAACAATTGGAAGATCGAAGCAGTATTTTAGTCATAAAGAGACAAGAACGTGAACTAAGGTGGTACAATAGGAAGAGGAAAGAAAGCATGGCTAGAAATGATGTACCAAAAAGAAACAAGATTTGGTCATCAATACAGATCATGAAGAAGAAAAAGGAAGGGAAAATAACTTGAGATTTGAGCGTGGGAGACAGGAAATTAGGAAAAAGAGCAGTTTGGAGGAGACTAGAATGCAATCGCTTTACTTTGGGGAGGCATGTAATGCAAATCCCCTTAATGACTTAGTAGAGGCCACTAAAGAAGTTCAGTTAAGCAGGACAAACAGACAGAGGAACAAAAAATTGCTCCTAACTCAAGGCTAAATGGAGGAAAAAAGCAATTGATGTGGGAATTTATTGTAATTTCTTTTATTTATTTATCAAGCTTTAGGTCTTATTTATTTTTTAAAAAAAGATGTTCTTCTACTGTCCAGTAATATTGTGACAATTTATTGGGTACTTAAGCATTATCTTCTAATCCTATCAATTATTGTCCAAGAACTAAAATTAAATTTTAATTTTTACAAGTTGGAGTTTAATATACATATTTTGCCCGTCAACCAACCTTCTTTGAAATTAAGACATAAATAGGTTTGAGAAGTTTCCCAAGTTTGCCCCTTCAGCAATGAGAGGGCCCTGCAATTGCCTTCTAGCATATTCTTACAAGTGTGCCCATCCAGAAGGAAAGACAGCTGGATAGAGAGGACAAATCTACTCATGACTAAATACACATACACTTTAATTGTAAATTTTTTTATTGTTTATTTTTGATAGAGAGACAGAATGTGAGTAGAGGAGGAAGGGGGGTGGGGGAACACAGAATCGAAGTAGGCTCCAGGCTCCGTGCTGTCAGCACAGAGACCGAGGCAGGACTCGAACTCATGGACCATGAGATCATGACCTGAGTCTAAGTTGGACACTCAACCAACTGAGCCACCCAGGCGCCCATAATTTTAAATCCTCTCAATAAAATGTTTTATGAATGACTCTAATAAAGTGAGCAGGTAAGTACCTGAATACCATCTGTTTCTTGCAACAAAATGGCAGCACCTCAAAATCTATCAGAGCTGCAGCAAATATTTTATGCCTCACCAATACAGGGCTGTATACACAATATGCAGTTATCTGGAATACGATTAAGCTAATACTTATCATTGTCTCGTATGTCAAAGAAAACACGTTGACCAATTGTGTACAAGTCCTGAAAGCATTAATTCTGCTTCTTCAGTTTGTCAGGCAGGAACTGATATTTATTAACCTCTCACCTTTGGAGAAGCAAAACAGAATCAAGTAATTCTGTGACTACATTTCAAATAAAGTCAAGTCCATAGAGTCTGCACTATGTAAATTTCACAGAATTTGAGTCTAAGAACTGACTCTTCATGAGCATCAAAGTCTTTTACAGATGAGAAAACCAATGCTTATAAAAGGACAGCCCCAGTTTACCCAGGCAGTTGGAGACTGAACCAGGATTTGACTACCTATAGCATTTTTCTACTAGACAGCAAAATGCAAGGGACTCTGGTCTAAATGTGCAGATTCTCTATTTTTATCTGATTGACAATTTTTACTAAATAGTTCTCACTGATAAAGCATTTGCTTAGGGTTTTTTTCGGGGGGGTGGGGTTGTTTTGTTATGTGCCACTGAATAAAGACAGGATTTAAAACATGTCCTTTCTTCCAATGTTTCTAGGATCACATCAGCAGTGTCCCTGCTCAGAAACATGCCTCAGTGATTGTGCCCAAGTCATCAGTTCTTCCATCTATGAAACAGAAATAGTCATCCCTATCTGAAAAGTACTCTTTTTCTTTTCTTTCCCTTAGTTTTAACATACCTGGAAAAGCTAGCTCTGGCATATCTTATTTCAATTTATGAAACAAATGAGGCAAAATATTTTCATTCAAAACATGTTTTTGTCTATCAAAAAGACATATTGCACTTAGATTCTTAAGAGCCAGAATGCTCAGAGGAAAAAAAAAAAGTGTATTTTACCTTGAACATAGGACTTAGACCAATGGAGACTGGCTGTTGGGAATAGAGACCGTCTGAAGGTGAAGTTGTAAAAGTCTAAAGGAGATAAGAAAATATTTTAGAGGAAAACCCATCTCCTGGGATCACTTTTTAAACATACTTTGCAAACCGTGAGTATAATTTATTAAGTTGAGTTTATATCTTGCTAACCAGTATTTATTTCCAGAAAATACTTTAATTTACTATGCAGGGAAAATAATATAAAATACTTGCCATATCAAGATCATCATATTTTCTATAGGCTGGGGCTAAATGATGTAACTAGGATATGCAAGAGATAGGAAACATTTATCCCTCTTGGATCACAACCATTTTCACAAGAGAAGGAGAAATGATTGACTTCACTTCTACTTCTCCAGAGAACTTGTGATCTAGAGGTTAGAAGATGACCTTTCCTCCTATGTTGTCAAATACAACACATGAAGCAAACAGTGCTGTCATAGCCATTATCTCTACAGAGATTATAGAACTGAGGGCTCAGTCTTCTGCAGGCTCAAAAGCTACTAACTGAGAGGGCTATTAATAAGTACCACCCCCCTTTTATAGGTTGGAAGGGAACTGGAGTTTAGCCATCCAAGCACAGAAGAGAACACTTAAGATCCAGAAAAGACTTGTAACAATAACATTACAACAAAGGATGCAAGTTTCATTCCTTCAATTTGCATTATGGCTTGTGTGGTATTATCTTAAAGGTATTACCGAATAAGTTGATATTATATATAAACTGTAACACCATTAGAACGTGGCTTTTTATCTGTAAGAGGGTGGTTTAGAAACAAATTTGGCATATATTTAAAATTTCGAAAATTTCCAGCTGAACAACAGGTATGTTTTTCTCAGGTAGAAAGGTGATTCCCGTTTCAAAAAATCTGGAGAAAGTCCTTTCAAGAGTAAAGACTATGAGATGGAAAGAATGAAAAACAAAAGCTAATGGTATGAAAACTAGAAGATGATGTACAGGTGGCATTATGTCTCAAAAAACTTACGCTAGGGACTTTACAATGCATTAGCCGAATAGGTCAATGGGACTGGAAGTGCATGGAGTATGGGAAAAAGAGCATTGGTTCTCAAACAAGTAGTTCTGTGTACCACATACTTCATAGCCTTGTAAAGACTAGCTACCATAGAAAGGTGATAGACAGCCAAGGAAGGGAAATAGTTTACCTTGTTAATAATAAGTACATGGTAAGTGAATTTTCTAGGCTTATCTAACATGTTCATCTCATATTTCAGATGAGCACATGGTGATGACAATTTCTAGAAGAACTTTCCAAATCCCTGTAGTGGAAGCCTCACAACAAATAATCAAATGCTAGGAAATAAACCTGTACCTGTTTATTCACTTTCAAATTCAAGTTCACAGTTCGACTGAAATTATACTTAGAATTCCGTTGTGGTCTGAACTGGTAACTTTGTATGTGAGAGTTTTGAATATTCTTTTAAATTATCTCAGCTCAGTTCATTCATCAGTTTGAAAAATAATCATTTAATGGATTCAGTGAGATTACTGTAGTGTCATTGCTATTGTGTTTCATCTACAGATGTTATCATGTTTTTCATACAAGATGTCAACATAAAAGAAATACACAATTTTTTCCATACCATACTAATGAATGCAAACTCAACTTATGCCCATCTTTCAAATCACCCTTCTGGCCCAGTAACTGCTTGTGATTATTTACCATATTTTGATATCATTGTGAAACGATATCAAGGGTGAAATTTTGAAATACCTGATTTACCCATTTTTTCTTTGTATGGCCCAAATCAGTGCTCTGTATTGCTATCATGTGGCAAAAAAGAGGTTTTAATTTTAAAAGAGCAGGATGGTGATTTACTTTACAGTATGCATAAATTACAGTTTAAATCTCATTTATTTCTACTCCATTTGGAGTTTGAAATCTTAAGAAAATACTAGTAACAATAAAGTCAGTTTCTAGAGCTTTGGCATTAACTCTTTGTATTAAGTCAAAAATCTGTAATTATTTTGATATTTATAAAAAGGTACCAAACTTTCCCATTCTTTTATTTCTCCCCTCCAGTAAAGCTCATTGAATTTGAATACATGTATGTTTTAATGCATTACCAGTTGTACCCACTTTTATGAAAATAATGTACTCAAGTATAAAAGACTGCAAGATTTTTAAAAGCACTATACTTACTATTAATTTAAAAATAAGATAAACTTATATTCTTACTTTTTAAAGAAATGCAGAGTATTTCCAAAATCTCATTTTTATGTGAGTTACCCACCCACCTCTTTCCTTTTTCCCTTTAAGCCTAATAAAGAAAATGGACTTTAAGCTTTGTCATTTCAGCCTAAGGTACTAAAAGGCAGCCAACGTTACTATTGTTGCCCTTTCTCTTTATTATACAAGTATATCGATGATGTAATTGCAGAAGTTAGGGTTTACTCGAGCTGTTGAAGCAAAAGGATTTTTTTTTAGACTGCCTCCTTCAGCACCACAGAACAATTGTAAAACAGAACCAAGTATACAATTTAAGCAATTCGTCTCTTGAAAGCAAATCCGCAGGATCTTCGTCTTGAAGGACTGATCAAGAGGTCGAAATGCAGAACCACTGGTAAAGCTCAATTTGCTCCAGACCAATGCTGAGCTGGAAAAACACTTGAGCAACACAGTGCTAGTGTATGGCATTTTGGCTTTTAACCCCTTCCTAGAAGCCTTCAACTTTTATGATTGTGTCTACTGTTGCCCCCCAAAGCCCACAGGATTAGGAAACATCTCAGCCTTTTATCTCAGCCTTGTTTGTCCCTAAGCAGATATTCCCCTGAAAGTTGAGTGAAAACTAAGCAATCATTTATCATTCTGCATTTCAAATAAAGCAATGATTGAGAAGTCCATGATCCTACATAGAGCCACCCATATTATTAACACAGAAGAGCTGAACATTTACAAATGTATCTACTACACTAGGAGAACCCTCATGGCTGTGATTCAAAGTGCAAACAAAAAGAAACAACAAGAAAATACAGAAACAAAATCACATGCAGATGAGGCAGCGCATACAGGGAAAAGAACATACCTGAGGGATTCTCCTTTTAAAAAAAAAAAAAATGTACACACCAGCTGGGCTGTTTCTCCCCTCCTTTTGGAGTGTATGTGTTTTCCCTTCAGGAATACCACTTGGAATCGTGTTTCTAGTCTCCTTTCCTTTATTCAGCCACAAATAGTTAGAGCAGGAGAGGAGGCTGCATCCCAGCGATCCGACTCAAGTGCAATCAGGCATGCCTTTGGTCTGCAACGGTGTCTGTTCTTGTCAATTCTATCGTGCTCCCCAGGCAGCAGCCTCCAAAGCAATTTTACAACTTAGCTGCTGGCATGAAACTGCCTTTCACTCTCCTCATTGCCAAATTGCTTCGGCAGCTCATTTCTCATCCCTGTCTCTAAGAAAGCAAACCGGGTTGTCTCCCGTGCGTTGACGAGCGCCAAGGTTCATCAACAATTGAGGGTGAGGAGCATCGCGGCTGAGTGCGTGCAGGGAACTTCACACAGCGCGGGCCACGGCTGCTTTGGGGAATGCAGCACAGACACTGCGATCCCCCAGCCTCCTCTGCCCAGAGCGCCTCGGCTCCCTCTGCTGTCGCCCCTGCTGCTGTACAGAGCAGCTCCTCCAGGCTGAGCCACAGCCCCTGCTCACGGAAAAGCACCGTGGCCGCTGCCAGGGGTGGCCGGCGTCACCACCACACTGACAACTAACTGTGGGACGCAGCTTCATCGCTGGGGAAAACGCCTGGGTGCCAGAGCTTCCTCAGCTTTTTTTTTTTTTTTTTTTTTTAATCACGGAGAGATGACCTAGGAGACAACTGTGCGGCCAATTCTGCTAGCTAGCTGTGTTTGCAGCCTCTTTGATAACGAGAATAATTCAAAAATTACTGGTTCAGATGTAATTGGCTGTGCTTGGAATCATGAAAAGTACACTGCACACAGTCTAATTCCCAAATAGCCACTGAGAGGCAGCTGACCGGACCCCGTATTTAAAGGGAATAGATGCTGGGATCCCATCCCAGATGCTTTTCTTCTTCTTAATGTGTGGAAAGCCATTTGAAGGTGATTCTTTAAAAATCTGAATTAAAGACACGTACACAAATCAAAGTGGGAAATGGTGGAAACTTAGAGTAATACAAAGGTTTTGCTTCTCACTTAGACCGTCTTTCCATTTGATGTTAATGTTCTAAAGATCTGGCTGGGAATTGGACAGGCTTGCTTTCTTTTTTAGTTTTGCTGAGTCGAGGAGGTGGAGGGAGTAACAGCTCCCACTTTCCATCAATAAAGCATTTTCTATCCTCTAACCCTCCTGTTGAAACAAACAAAAAAAAGTACTGGCTCTTAAAATAGAGCCTTCAAGAAGCTCAAGTCCTGGAATAATTTATAGATTTGAGGCTGCATCTGGTCTGTTATCTTTCTTCTATCTACTTTCCCTCACATTTTAGAAAATAGATGGGTGTTTCCAGGACGGAAGAATAGTCAATGATTAACAGATTAGACAGTAGAACGTATAGATTTGTGTGGCATTTTTCAGTACACATAAGGATACATGGGTCTGACCAACTTTAGAATGGACTCTACCTTACCTGAACATGTAATATTCCCTCATTGACAGCAAACCCAACAGCTAAGCCTGACAGATCATTTTTGTCAAAACCTGTGCCAAACCCATTCCACCCACTACAGGTGACAACCAATAACACCTCTAAAATTAAAAATAACTGCCCCCAATTCAACACAATGTATGTGCCAGGTGCCAGGAGCTGAGCTCTCCCCACTCCTGGCTCTCAGCCCCACCTTTAGCTCACAGCCACACAGCTTCCTCAACCGGCTGCTCAAGTGACTGTTAATGGACTTGAGCATCTGCTCGAGGTCTAAAGAGCTGCATCAGGGGGGCAAACACTAGGGCAGCATGATCCCTGCCTTCAACAGCTCCAGAGTGGTAGGCAGGACAAAGCTTTGCTGCCCCTGGCTGTAAGCACACAAGAGGAGCAAAGGAAAACTGTCAGATCTCAAAGTAGGTAGGGCAAAACTTGACTTTTTTAGATAGAAAAATTCAGGCTAGCCAATATACTGTTTTGAAGAATGCCCTTCAATACACAGAGGAAAGAACACCTACTTATAGAGGCTTTTTCTTCTTTTTTGGGTGTACAATACCCAGAACAAAGTGCTGAAGCTATGCTCAGTGGAGAGCCCCAGCACCCGGAATAGTGCAATGTAGAGGAGACCTCAGTCAAGTAGGGTATAATGTCAGTGGATTAAATGTTAAAACCTAACCTATAGAAGCAAATACAGGTAAGGTGATCCTATTCCTGTGCGGTTGTCAGAATGTGTTGTATGTACTGGGATGAAAGAGGAGTCCAAGTATTGCTCTAATTCAAATAATCTCGTAGAGGAAACAACAACAGGGATGGTGATCATCAGTCTGTTTTTAAGAATATATCTTTCGGGGCGCCTGGGTGGCGCAGTCGGTTAAGCGTCCGACTTCAGCCAGGTCACGATCTCGCGGTCCGTGAGTTCGAGCCCCGCGTCGGGCTCTGGGCTGATGGCTCAGAGCCTGGAGCCTGTTTCCGATTCTGTGTCTCCCTCTCTCTCTGCCCCTCCCCCGTTCGTGCTCTGTCTCTCTCTGTCCCAAAAATAAATAAACGTTGAAAAAAAAAAAAAAAGAATATATCTTTCAAGAACGTTCCAAAGTTAGTGTGTGTGTTCTGATAGATGCACTGCTTAGCTGTAATCATCAGGATCGTGGTTATGTATTTCAAAATGGAAACTATTTACATC
Organism: Lynx canadensis; assembly: GCF_007474595.2. Classification (NCBI taxonomy): domain Eukaryota; kingdom Metazoa; phylum Chordata; class Mammalia; order Carnivora; family Felidae; genus Lynx; species Lynx canadensis. Next base: position 50,160,180 of record NC_044308.2, read on the forward strand.
TCTGAGAGTGGCAGGAATCATGTATCTGAGGGACACCAGATGCTAATAAAGTATGTCACTACTGGAGAGAATGACAGAGCTTTACAACTTTATTGACCTGCAGGGACATCAAAATCTGTAACAGTATTTCCTTGGCTCTTGATGGCTAGTTTTCATCTAAATACTTGATTTGAATAATATATAATCACCATCATATGAATACTGCAGTCTGTTAGAGTTCTACACATTCTTATCAGTAAGACACATTCCACTTTTGCAAGAACTTATCAAATTCTTGAATTAGTAACATAAAACACAGGATAGGAAATGAGCGATTTCCATTTATATACTTAACACCTCTAGAGATACGTACATGCCCCAAAACTTACTCACAGATGGATTGATTGAAACTGTAAGATAATTTCTGCTTTAAATCTTTCAACAGTAATTTCAGGAGGAGAAAACCTCTGGGGTACCATTCATCTCCCATGTCCCAAGACATAAGGTGGGCCAGATCATTTGTCTCATTTATGGTTCAGGTGGGAGAAGAACCATTCTGGGTCACTGGTCATTTTTTTTATTGGTAATAAAGCCTAACTAAACCAAAAAGATCAAGTTAAAGGCCTGTTCTTGTAGAATTCTGTTACTGCCTGTTCATTTGGCTTTAAGCAACAGAGAATTCTTGAAAAAGCAGGAATCAACCTTTTATGTATTGAATTCCATTTTCTGTTTTCTAGAAAACCTTGCTCTTTATTTTAGGGAGATGGTAACCAATCACTGGACCTATTAAAAAAAAAAACACTCAACAGTCATTGGTTCCCTGTTTCCATTTAGATGAATTGGTGAATTGGATTAACGTTAAAATAATCAACATAGTCAAGACAAAAACATGTTTACATCAAAATTATTAAGTTGTTTCTAGCTTTGTATAACTGAATAATGTATAGGCAAACAAATAGTTGGGAATAAGCCATCACACAGACTGGAAAGATTTGCAAAATGTTCATTTCAGGATAGTAAAGCACACACTAAGTTCTATTCTTGAAGTTTTCCATTAAATTAGAAGTCATGTAAAAATTGTACCTTTGAAATGAAGTAACACTGTGTAACTTTGGAGACCAGGTCATACAAGTACTGCAGCTTTCTTTTTGCCCACTCTCTCTTGGTTTGCTCACTCTGAGTAAAATTCGCTGCCATGTCCTGAGGACACTCAAGCAGCCTAGAAGGAAGCCCGTAGGACTAGTACCTAAAGTCCCCTCCCCATTGCCAGATAGGAACTGAGACTCCCTACCAACAGTCATGTGAAAAAGCCATTTTAGAAGCTGACCTTCTACCCACATTCAAGCTTTAAGAGGACTCCACCTCCTGCTTACATGTTGAATGAAACTACCTAAGAACCCCTAAAGCACAAACACACAGTTAGGCTCTTCTAGAATTTTTCACCCATGAAATAATGTTCATTAAAAAAAAAAAAAGGAAGAAATATACTGTTAGAATTTCCAAAGAGAAATTAGATTGACTATTCTTCAACTTGTGGATTTAAGTACACTATAGGGTCTTAAGATGCAAAACTTTTACTAATTCAAAAGAGTACATGCACCCCTAGGTTTATAGCATTATTTACAAGAGCCAAGATATGGAAGCAACCGAAGTATCCAGTGATTGACAAATGGATAAAGATGTGCTATACACACACGTACAATAGGTTATTATTCAGCCATAAAAGATTGATATCTTACTGTTTGCAATGACATGATGGAGCTAAAGAGTATAATCCTAAATGAAAAAAGTCAGAGAAAGACAAGTATCATATGATTTCACTTGTGGAATTTAAGATACAAATGAGCAAAGGCAAAAAGAAACAAACCAAGACAAAGACTCTTAAGTATACAGAACAAAATGATGGTTACCAGAGGGGAGGTGGTTGGAGGATGGGTGAAACAGGTGATGGGGATTAAGGAGTGCACTTGTCATCATGTGCACCAGCTGATGTATGGAATTGTTGAATCAGCATATTGTACACCTGAAACTAATGTAACACCGTATGTTACCTATCTAGAAATAAAATACAACTTAAAAGAAAAAGATGTGGAAGTGTGGGGTTCAACAAATTCAGGAACAAGAGGAGAATGTCACACTTCCCTAGTCAGTATTGCTGGCTCTCTTCTCTGTGCCCTCTTAGCAATTTATAAGCCTCTGTGGTGGTAGTAGCTTAGTATAAGGTATGTTAACAATTAATTGACTCTTTACCCTAAGCCTTTATGGGCTTGACTGCCAGAGACCTTGGTTCATTCATTTTTGTATCACCAATGTCCAGTTGAAAGACTCATGAAAGGTAGGTTGAGTTTAGTTAGTAGAGCAGAGCTAATGAGGCTAAGGACATGGGTTGAGTCCCTGTGTAGCCAATTAGCTTTGTTCTATTCCTCGGAGCCTTAGTTTCCTGTGTTTGTATGTACTATGAGTTCAGTCATTATGTTACATGTTTCCTTTTTTTAGCTTTATGGATTCTCGAATGCTTATTTCAACTTTGTTTAAGCAAAGTAAAAATTATTATTTTAATGATTTATATTTGCTTGCTAAATGTTTTATGCCCACTAGACATTTTCATATGCTTGACAACAAAGTTCATACATAATTTGATCTTGCAGAATATTAGAAGAAATGTCTCCGATAAAACATTTATATACACAGTAATAAACCAATGATTCTTATATTTTCCTTCCAAGAACAGTAATGATTTCTTTTCTTGTGAAAATTAAGGAGTATAATTTTGAATCATATTACCTGCCAGTATTTCAGGAGTTATTTAGTATGTGCTAATCATTCCAAGAGCAATGAAAATGACCTCAATAGGAGCTCCATGATGACTGGGTGAGAATCATTATTGCCCAGAAACTCATAGATTCAAAATTCATGAAGATATATGCTTTGTCCAACAGGTGTCTTAAAACCATTTTTGGATTAAAGTGATTTTAATTGCCCAGTTTCTGTTGTAAGCAATGATTAATGACTCATACTAATAGTGTTTTCCACCTAAATTAATAATGGTCTAGGATGCATACAAACCATAAAGAACAGATTTCATTGAAATGGTCTAAAATACTTTCATCAAAAATATATTCACTTAGAGCATTTTATTTAATGTAATTGGACATTTTTTCTTTTACATTACATTCATATTCTGCTCAGTTTCCTAGTTGTTTTTCTCCAGAGAACACATCTACAGGAGCACACTCTGCAGGCCTGGAACAAAAAAAGCAAAAACAAAACCCTGATTTCTGGTTTGGAGCCAGGGAGAAAGACCCTCTGTTAACTATCATCAGAAGTGTTGGCTCTAGCTTAACTGTGAACTATATTAACTTTGTCTTTAGAGCTTTTCACTTTCCATGTCTTTGCCCTTTATTTATTCTTCGGCACTTCTTTGGTTACTTTGGCTATTCTACTGAGAAAGACTCTGTAACTAACCAAGGCTATGTTTTAAATTAATCAAGTATGTCACTTGGAGGAAGAGAAAGTTAAAGCAATGAAACCATAGTCTTTTTAGGGTAATTCAGACATCATAGCACGTAGATACAGTTGGTAATTTTGATTTAAGGGGCGTCTATAAAATGAGGTGAAATGAAGAGCACCTATAAATTTATGTGTTTGTTTTATAGATTAAATACCTGAAAAATATAAAGAGTTTGACAGAGTATCAGCCATTATTGTTATCATCATCATTATCAGTCATTTAAAAGTGCTTGGAAGAGGAAATGCTGTACCTTTGGAAGGTGGGAGAAGAAAGTAGTATCTTACAGCATCTTATAAAAATTAAAAGGGAGATCATCAAAGTTTCCCCCATGCAGATGAATTTACCAGTTTTCCAACATATACCTCGAAATAAAGTAAGCATTTTTAAATTTTTTTAATGTTTTTATTTATTTTTGAGACAGAGAGAGACAGAGCATGAGCAGGAGAGGGGCACAGAGAGAGGGAGACACAGAATCAGAAGCAGGCTCCAGGCTCTGAGCTGTCAGGACAGAGCCTGACATGGGGCTCGAACTCGCAGACTGTGAGATCATGACCTGAGCTGAAGTCGGATGCTTAACCAACTGAGCCATCCAGGCGCCCCCAAAATAAGCATTTTTAATAACTCTGGAAAGGTATTCTGCTTAAAAAACATGGTCTTCTTAACACCTATAATTTCAACAGCCAGTAGACACTTTTTTTGGCACTAATAGATCATCCTATACTAAATTAAAAATACAGCTGCCCGTAAATACTTTCTCCCATTCTGTATGTTGCCTTTTCACCCTTGATTGTTTCCTTTGATGTGAAATTTTTAAGTTTGATGTAGTTTCATTGGCCTACTTTTGCTTTTGTTGCCTGTGCTTTAAGATGTCATATCCAAGAAGGCATTGCCAAATCCAATGTCTTGAAGATTTCCCCCCATATTTTCTTCTAGGATTTTTATAATTTTAGTCTTCACACTTAAGGCCTTTAATCCACTTTTAGTTAATTTTTGTATATGGTGTAAAGGTCCAGGTTCATTCTTTTGCACGTGGATATCTAGTTTTCCTGACACCATTTGTCGAAGACTATTGTTTCTCCACTGTGTGATCTTGGCACTGTTGTCAAAGATCATCTGACCAGATACAGGAAGTTATTTCTGAGCTCTGTATTCTATTCCATTGTTCTATAGGTCTTGATCTGATAAAAGGTTAATATTCAGAATCTGTAAGGAACTTTTAACAACTCAGCAACCCAAAACAAATAACCCAATTTAAAAATGGGCAAAGGATGTAGTGCCTGGGTGGCTCCATCGATTAAGCATCTGACTCTAAATTTTGGCTCAGGTCATGAATTCATGTTTCATGAGTTTGAGCCCTGCTTCGGGCTCTGCACTGACAGTGTGGGGCCTGCTTGGGATATATTCTTTCTCTCTCTCTCTCTCTCTCCCTCCCTCTCCCTCTCTTTCTCCCTGTCTCTACTCTTCCCCAGCTCTTTCTGTCAAATAAATAAATTTTTAAAAAATGGGAAAAGACTTGAATACTCCAAGAAGATATACAAGTGGCCAACATATAAAAATGGCAAATATATGAGACATATACAAATAGCAAGCCTATGAAAATATACTCAAGGTCACTAATCATTAGAGAAACGCAAATCACAACCACAATGAGATATCACCTCCCATTTATTAGGATGGCCACTATCCAAAAATTAAATAAAGAACAAATATGAACAAAGATATGGAGAAATCGTAACTCTTCTGCACTGTTGGTGGGAATATAAAATGGTGCAGCCACCATGCAGTTTCATCACCAACAGTAGGGAGTTTCCTCAACAAATTAAAAATAGAATTACCATATAACCCAGCAATCCCACTTCTGGATATAAACCCAGATGAGTTGAAAGCAAGATCTCAAAGAGGTATTTGTGTACCCATGTTCACTGCAGCATTATTCATAATAACCATGAGATAGAAGCAAACCCAAAGTCCATCAATGGACAAACAGATGAAGAAAACATAATAGATACAAACAATAGATTATCATCCAACCTAAAAAAGGAAATCCTGTCACATGTCACAACACGGATAAAGCTATGGAACATTATGCTAAATGAAATAAAGTAGTCACAAAAAGACAAATACTGTGTGATGCCACTTATATGAGGTACATAAAGTAGTCAAATTACTTTATAGAATTGTAAAGTATTAGAATGGTCACTGTCTGGGACTGGGGAAAGAAAAGTGAGATGTCGTTCAATGGGAATAGAGTTTTAGTTTCATGAGATAAAGTTCTACGTACCTGTTAGACAATATGAATATACTTATCACTCCTGAACTATATACTTAAAAAAGATTAAGAAGACATATTTTATGTTATGGGTTTTTTTTAACCACAATTTTTATTTTAAAAACATTTCTATCTGAAAGGGTTATTATGTTGAACTATGTATTAACATTCAGAAATAATTTATCAAGTTCTTGCTTGAGGTAGAGAAGAGAATGTTGGAACTGTCTCCAACTCAAGCTCCTTAAAAGAATGAATGGGGACTGTACTCAGGTGCCTCACATTTCTCAGGCGCTTTCCATCCTCACTTTTGTCTCTCTTAGGCTTATATCCAATGACATTCTGCTCTGACTCTTCTTCACTTCTTTTTCAGCCTACGGTCATTTTCCCTGGACTATGCCTTCTATATAATCTGTGAGTCTGAGATCTCTAGAACTCCAGAGTTTCTGGACGGCAAACTCAATCCAAGTATTCAGAATATGATTTTTCTCCTTCTCTTGCAAGACACAGGTTGGAATCACAAATGGCCCTAATAATCTAACATGGATCTAATGATCTAATGAACCAGGTCGTGTCAATGGTTTGAGTCAGTTGAGTGTGGTAAAATTCAAAGATGTAGGGACTATAGTACACCACAAAGGATAGGGCCTATATGAAAGGAATAGCTGCCTAATGACAGTAGCACCAAAGAAATCTGCTTGTTTTTCAAAACAGACTAGAAATCTGGAAACTTAGGCAAATACTTGTGATGTTTAAAACCATCTTCATGTAAAAATGAAATGCAGTAATACCATGGGTTCTTTGCTTACTGGACATCAGCTTTTGATTCTTGCTATAAAGCTCAAAGAGATAAGAAAATCGGATCTTTTCCCAAGATGACACACAAAAACAATACTAACTCCACTTTTCTTATAGAGAACCCCAAATATGGGAACTTTATTATACCTTAGGACTTAAGATCTTTCCTTAGCCCAACATTGTTTCTGATACTTCTTGGCTTCCACAAGTGGCTTCCACAAGCTATTGTTAGTTGATAGGTTTGATTCCAAAAGTTCCTCCCAGAGTTTCAGTGATTATACTGAAACCCTCTTTCCTTGGTCACTCAATGTCCTGAGCGTCTCTGCTTCCTCACACTATTTTCCTTAAGTTCTTCCTTATCCGGAGAAGTATATGATATCTTACAAGTTTCCACTGTCCTTACCAGTGTCATACTCTTAGACTGATAGAAGCCTTCCAATATCAGGGGCCCCTGCTTAATTCACTAAAGGCAACTATGAGCTGAATCTTAAAACTGAGGAACTAGTTCTCACAGCAAAAGTCAAAACCCACTGGGACTGCCTGGAGAAATGAGCTTTTATAATGTATCATATAGTCTCTTAACTCCTCTCTAAAGAATGCTCTAATATACAAAGAGTTGGGCCACATTTCCCTCTGGCCCAGAGTGTAAGGATACTTTTTCTTTTAGTTCCTAAAGCCAAGTTTCCAAAGCCATGAAAACAATCCCATTTTACCATCAGGGTTAGTCCCCATTGTGCACAGAATGCATGTATGAATCAAAACCCAGTTATGTTCATTGGTTCTCAGAAATTCTCCAAGTTAAATAAGCAAAATATACTGAGACACAGAGGTCAAAGGAAAAAAAATGAAGCTACCTATTTAAGAACAAAGGCTTTCTAGAATCTACTGATCTAAGGATAAATTTTCTTTAAGTAACTCATCACAATTGACACTGTTCATTACTATCTACATGGAACCACCAAACCAATTTCAACAAACTGGCTTGTGCCAAACAGAAAGACAAATACTTGATAGAGCAATAGAATTTAACATAATTTCTGCTTCTCCTTTCCTTCCTACCGGCACCTTAATCTTTAGGATGAGCTGTCCTCTAAGACTAGTTCAAGGGAATACCACTTAAAACTAGACAGTAACTAAATACCAAAATCAAAATCCCAGAAACAGCCAATAATCAAAAATAGTTGATAAGATATTTTCATCCCCAAATATAAACAGCTACAAGACCCTCCTACTTTCAACTTTTATATGAGAAGAAATAGAAGGAAGCAATAAGATATATAAATGACTTGAGAACAGGAGAACCCAAAAACAAAGGCACTCACTTAAAAACACAGTCAGTCATTTGAGATCAGCAACTACATACTTCAGCTCACAATGACTGCAAAAAATCGATGTTCTTACAAACTAATTTTGTGGAAAAGTGAGTAGAAAAATACAGCTCCCATATGCAAATTTTCAAAAACAAAAATATCTCCCTAGAAAGTAAAAACATGACATAAAACCCCACAAAACAGATTTTAAAAAGTAACTTAAAAATAAATAAAAATTTAAAAAATAAAAAAGGTAGTATTTCAAAAGAGCTACAATTTAACATAATGATATAAGCTATGAAAGAGTAATGCAAGTTACAATTAGAAAAACCACAGGGTGCCTGGGTGGTTCAGTTGGTTAAGCATGCAACTTTGGCTCAAGTCATGATCTCACTGTTCCCAAGAGTAAGCCCAGACATTGGGCTCTGTGCTGACAGCTCAGAGCCTGGAGACTGTTTCAGATTGTGTTTCCTCTCAGTCTCTGCCCCTCCCCTGCTTGTGCTCTGTGTCTCTCTCTCAAAAATAAACAAACATTAAAAAAATTTTTTTTGAGAAAACCAATAAAGAAGGTTATAAAAGAAAAAAACAGAAAAATTATTTTAGAAATGAAAGAACACAATATGCATAAACACAACTGATAATACTTTGAGAACTACAAGCAAGAGGAGTAATTTTTTTTAATTAAAAATATTTAAAATAGTAAAAGTAACTCAAGAAAAAATTACAGCTATAAAAGCTAGGCAAAGAAAATCTAACAGGCATGTAATAGAAGGATCTGAACAGGGGGAAAAAGGAAAAATTTAAATGAAGGAAAATTTCTTCAAATTTAAAACAAAAAAAAATTGAAATGTGTTGTTTCAGAAGACACATTGCATACCTGGAAAAGTTAATCCATAAAAATCAATACCAGCAGTATTCTGCCAATGATTTCACATCCAGAACAAAAGACCAAGTTACTTATAAGGAAAAAGGGAAAAAAAAAACACACCTTTTTTCAGAGAACTGGAATAATCCTAAGATTTGTGGGAACTACAGAGACCCTGAATAGCCAAAGCAACCTTGAAAAAGATAAAACTTGAGCTAACACAATCCCAGAATTCAACATTATACTACAAAGCTGTAGTAATCAAAACAGTGGGGTACAGGCACAAAAACAGACACACAAATCACCAGAACCGAGAACCCAGAAATACAGCCACACTTGCATGGTCAGTTAATCTATGACAAAGGAGGCAAGAATATACAATTGGAAAAAGTCTCTTCAACAAATTATGGGAAAACTGAAGAGCTACATGTAAAAGAATGAAATTGAACCACCTTCTTACAGTACACAGAAAATAAACTCAAAATGTGATTAAAGATCTAAATTTGAGACCTGAAATCATAAAATTCCCAGAAGAAAATACAGGTAGTAAACTTTTTGACATAAGCCATAGAAACATTTTTCTAGATATGGCTCGTGAGGCAAGGGAAACAAAAGCAAAATTAAACTGTTAGCACTACACCAAAATAACAACCTTTTGCGTAGCAAAGAAAACCATCAACCAAAAGACAACCTACCAAATGAGAGAAAATCATTTGTAAATGATGTATCCAATAATGGGTTGATATCCAAAATATATAAAGAACTTATACAACTCAACACACACACACACACACACACACACACACACACACACACACAATAATTAAAAATGGGCAGAAGACTTGAATAGACATTTCTCCAAAGAAGACATACAGATAGCCAATAGGCTTATGAAAAGATGCTCAATATCACTAATCATCAGGGAAATGCAAATAAAAATCACAATTAGACATCACCTCATTTTTCAGAAAGGCTAAAATCAAAACACAAGAAATAACAAGTGTTGGCAAGGAAGTAGAAAAAAGGAACCTTCGCACACGGTTGGTAGAAGGTGATATATCCACTGTGGAAAACAGAGAGATCACTCAAAAATTTAAAAATAGAACATATGGTCCAGTAATTCCACCACTGGGTATTTACCCAAAGAATATGAATATACCATTTCAAAAAATGTATATACCCCTATGTTTATTATGGCATTATTTATAATAGCCAAATTATGGAAGCAACCCAAGTGTCTACTGTTAGGCGAATGGATAAAGAAGAGATAGATAAATGGAGTATTACTCAGTCATAAAAAAGAATTAAATCTTGCCATTTGCAACAACATGGATGGATCTAGAGGGTACAATACTATGTGCAATAACTGAGATAAAGACAAATACCCCAGGATTTCTCTCATATATGGAATTTAAGAAACAAAGAAAATAAACAACAAAGAAAAAAAACAGACTCTTAAATACAGAAAACAAACTGATATTTATCAGAGGGGAGGTGGGTGGGGGGAAATGGATGATGTAAGTAAAATGTATACAACTACTGAATCACTATATTGTACACCTGAAACTAGTGCAATACTGATTTTTTTTTTAATTTTTTTTTTAAGGAGACAGAGAGAGAGCATGAGCAGGAGAGGAGCACAGAGAGAGGGAGACACAGAATCTGAAGCAGGCTCCAGGCTCTAAGCTGTCAGCACAGAGCCCGATGTGAGGCTCGAACTCACAAACTGTGAGATCACGACCTGTGCCGAAGTCGGACACTTAAACGACTGAGCCACCCAGGCGCCCGTGTTTTTCTGCTGTACAAAGTTCTTTAAACATACAAAAATCAAACAATATTCTTGTGTTCTCACCTTGAGAAGTACACTATAGACAGAACTTCAGATAATCCAAATGAATGGGGATATGGCATAAAAAATTGGTCATATTGAACATCAGTTGTTAACATTATAAAAGAGAAAAATATAATGTGTCTTTTATGGAAAGGTATATGCAGCTACTTATGAAATAATCCTATCAAAGATGCTTGAACCTGAGCCTAATCAAGCCAGTAGATCAACTACTGATTTACATAAAATATAAATCATAGAATGTGTTAAGTATGCCACAGGGATCTAATCAACAGAATCCAGAATGTGAGAACTCTGTAAAACTCCTTCTAAAACAGTTTCTTTAAGCAGTAAACTTTGAAAGAAAAAAATAAAGGAAGGAAATATACATTGAAGCACATTTAAAAGACAACAAATAAATTCAATATTTAGATTTTATTCAGATTCTAATTAGTAGGGGAGAGAAGGAGAGAAAGAAGGAGGAAGGAAGAGGAAGAGGGGAAAGAGGAGGAAAGACAAAATCTTTGAGATAATTGAGAATTTAAACATCCTAAAGTTGATTTAATAATGTTAGAGAAGCAATGTTATACAAGGCTATGTTAAAAGTGTTTAAATATTTTAAAGATGCATCCTGAAATATTTAAGGATGAAATGATAAAATATCTGAGATTTGCTTCAAATTAGGCTGAGGAGAAGTGGATGGGGTATAGATGAAAGACTGGTCTTGGGTTAATCATCACTGAAGCCAGTTGATAGACACATGGGAGTTCATTATAATCTTCTCACTTACTAGGTTTAAAAATTTTATATAATAAAACATAGTTAAAGTCATCTTATGCCTAATGATCAGGTTGCAAAAGAATAAGTTTATTTGGCCTGTGTGAATATGATGTGCCAATAGCTCTATACCTTTATAAATCAAAATTTGGTGTTTATTAGCACAAAGAGAAAAATATAGATCATTACCATTCCTTTCTTGCACAATCACATTTTCTTACTTAACAGATGTAGAACTGGAAGCTGACCATAGCCCAAACTATTTCAGCCTCAAGAATGTCACAGACCACTTCTAAATACTATGAGACGTGACTTTGGAGGATCCTGGTGCACTACCTAACTTCACATGAGAGATCTTGATGATAATCTCTATTATGACAACAGCACTGCAAAAGACAAATGTACCTCCACCTTTGGAGGGGGAAAGTCTTGCTAAGCTGCTACCTTCACAGAAAGTATGGAAATGCAGAAATCACCTTAGCATGTGACATACACGTAGGATTGTGGCTGACAACGTAACATGGCTTTAAGCTGAGCTCCCATCTCCCTTCAGTGATACTAGCTGCTGTCACAGCCTCTGAGGACCCAAAGGGTTGTAAATTTGCTTCCTGCTTGTCAAATCGTCACCTGGAGCTGACCCTGGATAAGAGTCTATTTCTAAAAGAGAGTTTTAGAAAAATACGACATTTCACGTATATATGAATATGTATTTCATATATATGACGTTTCAATAATGTAAGCCAAGCCTTTGTTTAATAGATTTCTAGGTCAGGGAAGTACTCAGACCTGTTTTATTTAGATGTGTATTTAAATACCCCAGAATAATACCTAAGCATCACTTCAGAATTTATTTTGCCTGAGTGAGATCATTGCATACCTCAGAGTGTAGAGAAATATGGGATAATACCCAGTAATTATTTGAAGAAAGATCATTTTTATCTACTTTTCATGGATACCATAGGGATAGCTCTGTAAAATAACTGTAAAAATATTGTGTTGCACTAAATATAATTCTTAGACTTAAAATACTACATCCACAGAGCGTTTAGGATTTAGGGAGACAGATCAATCCTCTTCAACTTCTCTTTTCAGCAAGGAGATGAACATCCCTGCAAAATTGTCAATTTGTTGCCAAACTCGTTTTATCAAGCTGTTTGATTTAGCTGTCCCCTGAATACATAGTTCAGTATAAAGAGTTAGATACAGTCTTTCCTGGGAGACCTCTCAGTGCTCATTCTACTCCACAAACATGTTGGTCCTTTCTGATTTTATTTCCTGCAATTGTAACCCATTTTTGATTCCCAAGCTCACATCTTTCATCTGTCAAGACTCCAAACTATAAAAGAGCAATGGGTAAAGACTATTTCCTTCCACAACAGATGGGCCTATTTGTGATTTGCCAAACTCCAAAAGATATGTTCTTCCCTGGATCCTGCCAGAAAGGGCTAGGGTGTTGAAATAGATGCAGAAAATCCCTCTGTCCTGATACAATTGCTTAACTGTAAATTATGTTTCTGGATATAAAACCATCCGGGCTGTTTTATTTCCATTTCCATGTGTAGCACTCAATTCCCCTGACAATTTCTTAGTTATTTTAGGTTTGTGAACCGTGAACTTTAGTCATTGGCTAGGTACTCTTGTGTGGATTCACCTCTGCTAGCTGAAACACACATCAGACTTCCTTGAGCATTTTGTCCGCCCTTCAGTTCTGCCGACTCATCCTGTCATAAGCCTTTCCAAATCTACTCTTAGCAGGGCTTCTCCAATGGGTATTATTCCTATTTTTGTGGGTCTACTCTTTCCCAGAATCTGTACTCAATCCTGGTGATATATAACACTTACCAGGATTTTACCAAATGGCAGATAGAGCTAAATCCTTTACATATATTATCTCATATATCTATCTCCACACAGGAGGTAAATAACCTTATCATCCTCATTGCTCTTATGAGGAAACTGAAATTCAGACAAGTCACAGTATTTGCTTCAGGTCACACAGCTCTCAGAGGTTTAAACCTAGAAATGTTTGATTTAACTCAAAGCTTGATACATCCTGCAATTCCATACTATCTTCACCAAAACAGAAAGCATTTTTTTTAATCACAAAAGTCTGGGTATCATTTGGTAAACTATAAAAACAGCAGTTGAGGGTCTTCTTGTAACAGAGGTCATATAATTTAAATTTTAAAGCTTTTAAAATCCCCCAAACAATTAAGCACAAGCATGTGAGTGCATAAAAGGGGAGTGTTAACCTCTATAAATGGTGGTTAACACTGAGCCTTTCTCATGGCTAATGCTCGCCCCCTGCTGGTAAATCTAATTTGTGTTTCAAAAGCACTCAATGCCAGAACCCTTCTGTAAAGTCATTAAAACATAAACTGGTGCAGCCACTCTGGAAAACAGTGTGGAGATTCCTCAAAAAATTAAAAATAGATCTACCCTATGACCCAGAATAACACTTTTAGGAATTTACCCAAGGGATACAGGAGTGCTGATGCATAGGGGCACTTGTACCCCAATGTTTATAGCAGCACTTTCAACTATAGCCAAATTATGGAAAGAGCCTAAATGTCCATCAACTGATGAATGCATAAAGAAATTGTGGTTTATATACACAATGGAATGTGGCAAGGAGAAAGAATGAAATATGGCCTTTTGTAGCACCATGGATGGAACTGGAAAGTGTTATGCTAAGTGAAATAAGTCACACAGAGAAAGACAGATACCATATGTTTTCAGTCTTATGTGGATCCTGACAAACTTAACAGAAGACCATGGGGGAGAGGAAGGAAAAAAAAAGGTTAGAGAGAGAGAGGACGCCCAACCATAAGAGACTCTTAAAAACTGAGAACAAACTGAGGGTTGATGGGGGGTGGGGGGGGAGGGGGGGTGGGGGGGGAGGGGAGGGTGGGTGATAGGTACTGAGGAGGGCACCTGTTGGGATGAGCGCTGGGTGTTATATGGAAAGCAACTTGACAATAGATTTCATTTTTTTAAAAAAAACATAACCTACCTTCTGTGTCAATTTAGAATTAGGACAGTAACAGCAGCCTTCTGACTTTCATAAAGTAAGATGAAAAATCATATGATGGAAGCAACTATACAAAAGGCTTTGTTATGACTTTTTCAGACAGCGAAAACTTACTACCACCTATGATTTCTAGGCAGTCAGAATTTTGTCATGTACAAAAGATGGCAGATGAACCCTTATTAGTTATTACCTTCAGGTGGTTCTGATGAGGGCAGCAGAGATGAGAAGGCTGATATTCTAACCAAGGGAAAAATTAATTAGAGCAGAAGCTCTCCTTTGTGATTCCATTTTATGTCTGCAGAAGAAAAAAAAAAGATACTAAAAACCATGCTTCAATCCATTCCTCTCCTCTCTTTAATAATGCAGTATTCTTTTTTGCAGCCAGTTACCTGAAGAATGCTGAAACACTGAAAAGGAGCAGTCAGCATCTTACAGGTTTCCCTGCGTCTTGAGGCAGATAAGTTTGCTCAAGTCTCCAATGGAACTAAGAGAATCCGTCAGACACATGCTCTACCAAAAAATTGGGATAGACTCAGAGTGTAATCAACTCAGACTCAAACACACATAGACATTTCAAAGTAAAACTGAAAGTCAAATCACACACTTGAAATAAACCACATTTATAGTGAAATGATAAATATATCAGAGTATTTGCTCAAAGATCATATTTTTAAGGAGTAATATCTAAAAAGCATTAGCTGATTAGCTTTCAATCTGTGTTTCACATTCCATTGGTCATATAATGATCCGTACATTTATTTATACGATCTCTTCATTAAAGTTGCCAGTGTAGAAAATAATATTCCTTAATCCAGCAAAATGCTTAGCATTGTGAGATATGAGCTTGATACTATTATTTAGACAAAAAACAAATGAGTGTAAGACTGTTCCTCAAGTTTGATTATAGAAACACAAGTCAAGAAGACACAAAGACAAGAGGAATAAATGGAGAATAGGAAAGGAGTTCGTAATTTCCATGCCATCTCACTTTCCCCCAAATTCTTGACATTTTGAGGTTGAATTTATTCTGCTATAGTACTTATTTGTATAAGGAACATTATCTCATATGTTTGGAGTGAAGAGGATGCAGGGTAGGAGGTATTCAGTAACACCTATTATGTTACAGCAGTAACATTACCCATTTGTAAAACTAGTTCTTATGCTAGTCACTTGCAGACATTAACCAATTTAATACTTCCAATAACCTCATTTTTTTTCCTCTGTTTTACTATTAGGGAAATGAAGGCTTACAGAGGTCACACAGTATCAAAATCAAGATTCAAATGTACTTTCTAAACTTGCTTTTAACACTTGTATGCCATTTCCCTGATCCCAGTGATAAAAACATCCCCATGTTCATTTATGTATTCATCCTTCATTATGAAGAGATTAAGGGCAGGTTTTCTCAGACAAAGCTCAGTAACTGCAGCAACTCTTAGCTAACAGGTCAATTTATGGAGGACAAATGATTCGGAGGGGAAGGCTTCCAGAGTAAACTTGTTGGGGGGCGGGGGAAGGGTGGCAGAATAGCACCAAAGCACCCAAGGACACATGGCCACGTGTTGGGTAAGTGGGCAGGACTTGGCAAAGACTAGTATCCCTCTGCTGAGCCATGCTCCTTTGTCTGGAGTGCCCCAGAATGCTCCAGGACATTGTTTAGTGGCTGTTGGCTGCAACAAAACCCCAGGGGTAAAGCAAAGGGAAGCACAGAAGATCTGGGGGCAGTCAGAAAGCAGGCATTCACTCAATTGTGGAATTTTGCTCATCCATATATTTAGGCAAAGCATACATACATACACACACACACACACACACACACACACACACAGACACACACACACTTTTGAGCTTTTTTATAATTTTGTAATTTACCCATCTCTAAGGATAATTTAAAATAAATGCATCATTTTCTTTGCCTGTTATAGAATATACAAAACTAGAGTAGATCACTTATATGTGGAAACTAATCAAGTGGACCTCATAGAAACAGAGAATGGTAGTTGTTGGGGGTTAGGGTTCGAGAAAATGGGGAAATATTGGTCAAAAGTATCGACTTCCAACTAGAGTAAGTTCAGGTGACTAAATACTTCATTTTATATTGATAGTGAGAGTAGATCTTAAACACTATCACCATACACACAAACACACAAATGCACAAAATCATAATTATATGAGAAGAGGAAAGTATCAACCAACCTTATTGTGGTAATAAGGCTTTCATAATATATATGTGTATCAAATCATCATGTTGTGTAACTTAAACTTATATACATTATGTGTGAGCAATAGGTCACTAAAGCCAGAAAGACACTGAAAACACCAACAAAAACTCCGGAAATGTGTGACAAAGGAAAACAACTTAGTATGTGCAGAGTTGGGAAGAGGATGAGTAGTTGGCTGCACACAAGTTGAGAGTGTGTATTTGCCATTAGGATTAGTTAAAATGGATATGAAAGTGTTGACTATTAAAATGATAAGATTGGACAAATTATGCCCCACCATCCAAAAATAATTTACTTTGGAATCCAAGTTGTATAGGTGGCTAACTACGATTGAAGTAGCAAATGGAGTCGTTTCCAAACCACATCTTTACTTCACACTGAATGGAAACATGCTCATGGTAATCTCAAGTCAAAGTTTTATTTTTGTCACAGTTTATTCTTACATCCAGGGAATAGCTCTGCAGGCTTCTCTTATTTAGAAAGGTTTTTTGTTGTTTTGTTTTGTTTTTTTAAGTGTGCACTAGTGGACTAAGAAAGTCAAACTTTAACCAAGGGAGGATATGAACACTCTGGTGCCATTCATGTGATCCTGTAAAACCCAACTACCATTTACAGGGAAGAGGTATAATGTGAGGGGCTCCATACATGGTAGTCTACTAGAGCATCCCATACAGATCTTACAAACACTCAATAAGGTAGTTTTTACCCCATTACACAGATAAGGAAACTAAAACTTACAAGGGTTACTTATTTGCCTGACATGAAAATGGCAAGGTAGGGATCTCCGCCCAGATCTAATTCTACTCAAAAGCAAATGGCCCTGTAATAACTGCATGAAATGGGTGAAAATGATACAACTATTTAGGATAGTTCATCTCCTTAGTGCCTGCAATTAGTGAGAGTAAGGGAGTGACCTCAATGTTCTCTGTAAATAGAAGCTATAAAAAGGTTTAAAAAAGGGGAGGGGGGTGGGGAGGCTTTTGCAGGCAGTTTTAAATGTTGCCTCCTAGCCACCTCACCACATTAAAATGTCATAATTTTTCCTTCTATAATGTGATCTTTCAAGATTTGCTTTTTCTATTTAATTCTATTACAGTGATACCCAGCTCAGATTTTGTAATAAAGTCCATAGAAAATATAAATAGAAATTCACTTTATGAAAAACTTTGCCATAAGATGTATTCTGATCAACACAGATCATATATCCCACACTGAGTTTCTACTTTAATATTGCAGCCTGGATCTCCTGTAGATTGTGAGAGTTAATACAGAAAACATTGCCATGAAATCTCTCAAGTAACAATACATATGATAACTTATCACACTAGGTTAGAAACCCTTTGAGCCCTGAAACCCAAAAGGTGTATTCCCAGCCTTACAAAACTGTGGGGAAGCTATGAGGTGTAGGAAGATTAAATGAAGATGGTCACCAGTTTGAGTACAAACAGGGTAAAAAAGAAGATGCCAGGCAGAGGCAGTAGGGGGAGCATGTGATGGGGATCAAAAAGCCAGTCTTCTAACTAATCACAAGGCTGTATAACTTCAGACAAGCCAGGAATTATGTTTCCTCATCATTAAGTTGAGACACCAGCATCAGATGCATTCTGATTTCCCCGAATATGAGATCTGTCTCTGAAAATTAGGCAGTACAAAGGCTTTAGGACCAGGTGCAAACAGCAAGCACAGGCATTCATTTCACACTGATCTTGGCAGTAGAGGAACAAGGAGACAAAATTAATTCTCTAAATTAGGCAGTCATGTGGGACCCTGAGACTGAATGCATTTGAAATTTAGATCAAACTTTTGGGGGCAAAAAGACATTGTGAGGTGTCTCTAGAGCTGTCCAAGTTTGAGGTGGTTCTGACTCTAGAAACTTAAACCCAATTGTTTAAAACACTTTGTTATTGCTAGGGTGATGGAAGGGACTGAATGACAAACCCTGTGCAAAAATTCTGCATAGCCCATCAGCTCTCTTTAAGTAGTGGCTCTATAGATTTTCATGTTGCAACTAATTTACACAAGAAACGTATCTTAGAATTGTTTGACTACTTTGTAAGTGGTCTGAAAATAAGGAACAAAATCACCCTCAGTCTCCTTCTACACCCACCAAAACAGTCTAAGCTTGTGTTGTAATCTTTGATCAGTTTGTTTCATAAGAGATAGGGGTTTATTTTTATTTATTTTGAGAGACCACGCATGTGTGCACATGTATAAGCATGAGCAGGTGAGAGGCAGAGAGAGAGAGGGGGTTAAAGAGAGAATCCCAAGCAGCCTCCACTTGGGCTGCACAGAGCCCAACACGGTGTTTGAACTCATAGATCCTGAGATCACAATCTGAGCCAAAATCAAGAGTCAGATGCTTAACCAACTGAGCCACCCAGGAACACCCAGAGATTTGTTTATTGATGCTTCTTTCTTTCCTGCTAAACTATGAGCTCCAGGGACTACTGAGTGTTTGCCACTGCCTTCCACACAAGGCTGAGCACTGTTTCTGGCATATACTAGGAAGTCCAATAAATGTGTGCTGACTTGAACCAAATTTAAAATAAGGCCAAATTCCTCCCTTTCCCTTACTCATTTAATATCCTATAATTGAATGTTGAACAATAACCACAGAAAGTAATCGGTATTTATATCAAGCTAGTCAAAATCATTGGGCTGTAAAAGTGATTAGCTTGGAGTGGGAAGAAATTTTTTCTTAATCGTAGTACAATACACATAACATAAAATTTACCATTAACTACATTTAGTACAGTCACAGTGTTGTGAGGATTTTATATTTAAAGCATAATAAACAAAGTATTAACAAAAACTACCCCCTCTAAAAACACAACCTTGTAAGGTGCCTGGGTGGTTCAGTTAGTTAAGCATCTGACTTCAGCTCAGGTCGTGATCTCACGGTCTGTGGGTTTGAGCCCCTCAGCTGGCTCTGTGCTGACAGCTCAGAGCCTGGAGCCTGCTTCAGATTCTGTGACTCCCTCTCCCTTTGCCCATCTCCTGCTCGCTCGCGCATGCCCCCTCTGTCTCTCAAAAAAAAATACATTAAAAATAATAATAGTAAAATAAAATAAAAACACAACTTTGAGAACATTCCCATTTCTGTCATTTCCCACTTTGTATATATTACTCTGAAGCTCTAAGTACTGTCATAACTAATATACATATACTAATAGTATCTAGATTTCAGAATCTATTTTAGCAATAAAGTATTCCTGTGAAGGCAATATCAAACTGTTTTCAGCCTTATGGGTAGTACTCAATAGCTCCTAAATGACTTTATAAACAGAGGTGAAGAGTGTCCATGTTTCACACACACACACACACACACACGCACACTACACAACATACTTTACCAGCCCCACGAATATCTAGCCAACAATACGGTCTCAGTTCCATGACCTGCTCAACTCCAGTGATCTTTTCCTCCATTCCTCTTCTACCATCCATTCCTTGGACCATAGGACATTGTCATCACCCATACTTCGTTCAACTACACAATGATTCCCTGCTCAAAATTTCTATTACTTTTCTTGTTCAATTTCTCCCAGTGTGACCAATCTGCAAAATCCATGAGCTATCCATCCCTCTGAGCCCCCAATTTTATCCCATTTCACACACTTTTTTCAATTGCCAGCATATGCAAATTAAATCCCAAGATCCATGGTTTCAGTAACATCCTTGCTAATATCCCAAACTCCTTTGCCCTCTCTTTTGTTTTGTCTTGTAGACAAAGGCCATCTAAGACAAGATTGCCTGACAGCTAAGAATAGGAATCTGGAGCTAGATGGTAGATGTCTGTGTTCGATCACTGAGCATTCTGAGCACCTAGACTAGTGCCCACAGGTTGTAGGCAATAAACACGTGTTTGCTGTGTGAACACTCCATTCCTTAATATGCTTAAATGGAAGAAATATAACTAGATTGACCAGCACGAGGCAGCAGCAAGATGGGGCAGGTAGGTTTTTGTGATAGTGTGAGACCACCCAGCTGACTGTGCATGTATGAAGCCTCAGGACGCTTAGTACCAACTGCTTCTCTAGGTACACTATACTTTCCATGGATTCTTGAGCTTCCGCCCCCATCTACTTCCACCCTACCACATCATGCCTGCCCCTCATTTCTGTAGAGAATACTCTAACTGTATTTTAATGTTTTGGGGATGGAATTTCAAAAGCCCTGTCACTTTGATTGTATTTCAGCCAACTGTAGATTGCTCTAATTACCCACATTATTTAGCTGGAGCAATTTCAATTTTTCTCATTTCCTAGTTTCTTTCATTCTAATGAAATGACACGAATACAGCAAGGGGAAAATCATGTATCTTACTAACCTTGTCTCTTACAATTTTGTATTCCTTAATTCCACATGTTCAGCATTAAAGATTATTTCTAGCTTTCTCTTTTCTCATAATGACTTTTTTCCCTAGGCTTGATATATAAGACTCTTAGGAGGAAAAAAACAAAAGAAACACATAATTTTGATTCCATTGTATAAAAAGCCTTTAGAGAGCAGTTCAGAATCTCTCTCTACACAGGATACTATAGATAAAAGATATCATCTAGATAATTAAAACTCAAAACATATATCCACCTGTAATTGTCTTGCACTTAATGGCACCATATTTTGGTGCTTCTGTGACTGAACATATATGCTCCAATTCTCAGCATATATTTGCCAAAATATCAGACGTAGAAACAAAAAGTTGAATTTCCAATACCCTAGCCAGCTCATCTAAGTATTATAAGTGGATGGTGAAGTTATGTTAATTTCTTGATCTTTTTGACCATAGCATTAACCTTTCACCTGGACTCTGGTATCCCCAGAAGTTGGGAGAGTGTTCAAGTAACAAAATGATAGTATGCTGGCACTCCACATAAGGTTAGAAGAGGTCTCTTATTTTTCTTTATTTTTAGAGAGAGAATGTGAGTGAGACAGAAGCAGGGGACAGGCAGAAGGATAAAGAGAAAGAACTTTAAGCAGGCTCCATGCTCAGCACACAGCCCAAAGTAGGGCTCGATCACACAACCCTGGGATCATGACCTGAGCCAAAATCAAGAGTCGGACACCCAACTGACTGAGCCACTCAAGCACCTTAAGAGGTCACTTATTATATGCTTTACTGAAATATAAACTTAGCCATAGCATTTTATCATTTATAGAAATTTTCTCCCTTGGGTTTGAAAAAGAGAGAATGCCTTATCCCTTCAACATAAACCAAAACATTGAGTAGAAATCTGACTATTCTTTCATAAGCTTGTCCTAAGAGCCATTTAAATTTACAGCTCTGTAACAAAGTTAACTCACAACTTCCATTTGAAGCCTACCTTTCATTTCCTTGAAGTTAGAAGACAATACCCAGAAAGCTCATTCAATGGCAAGTTGTAAAAATGTACAATGACCTCTACTTTTGGATTTCATCTTCATCTGAAGAGACTTATGATAGCAGGAAAAGCCCTGCCCTGAAGTTGGAGCTTTGGGGTTTGCATTTCAAGTTGATCAATTTATAGCTTTATGTAACATTGAGCAAACTACTTGTTGACTTTAGTTTTCTTTATTCATTCCATTAATATTTCCTTGGCAAGTATCAGTCACTAATTTAAAAATAAATTTTAATTATTCAAACATCTATTATGTGAAATTACTATGCTAAGCAGCTATGGTTCAAAGAGAAACAATGCCTCTACCCTCAAGCACACACTGTAGTGAGGCAAATAGACATTTTGCCAATAAAGATTTAGACCTAGAGTACCATAGGAATGCAGCAGAGAAACACCTTACCAGACTGACTGAGGCGATGATGAAGATAGCTTCTGACAGGCTATTTGAGTTAAATGAGATGGCAGACATAAAATGACAGGCACAGAGTAGTTATTCCTCCTACAACCTATCACTACAAAAATTCAGGCTCTTTTAACAATATGTAGAAAATTTTGAATGAGAAAGAAAGGAGACAATGGTAGACCAAAGAAGAATTGCTTCTTCTGTTGCCTTTTTTTTTTTTTTTAATGTTTACTTCTTTTTGAGAGAGAGCGAGCAAGCGAGAGCGAGCAGATGCACACCAACAGGGGAGGGGCAGAGAGAGAGGGAGACACAGGATCCAAAGCAGGCTCCAGGCTATGAGCCATTCAGCACAGTGCCCAATGCCGGGCTAAACCCACAAACCGTGAGATCATGACCTGAGCCATAGTCAGACTCTTAACCAACTGAGCCACCCAGGCACCCCTCTGCTGCCTCTTCTATTTGAAGCTCAGAGCCATGCATACTTTCCTGGCTCCTGTATATCCCTTTGAAGTCACAGCATGTGTCTGTTCACACTCTATTGCATATGGCAGCTAATGGTTCGTTAACAAGAAGCTCCGGATTCTGCTCTGACATTGCTTCCAGGGGATGTAAGAGCAAGGAGAGATTTGTGATGAGGAAATCTATCATTCCTAGATGGCTTAGAGGCAATTTCTCAGGAAACCAGAAAACCCTAAGATATTTCCATATCCTTTTCAATCTTACGATTTCACAAGCAAACTCAATAACTGACGTGTTAATAAGTGTAATCCTAAATGCTATGGGACATGTCAGTTATATCTATGTATCTGTTCTGACTCTGAGTCATTGCCTACAGTCCCTGCCACAGAGCAACTGCCCCTCATTTGTAATGCATCCATTTTTAGAGCAAACTTCCTCAGCTTTAGCCAAATCCAGAATGGACAATCTGTATTTTGCTTGTCCTATGATACTCCTGGGTGATGCCATAATACTGCTATTTCAGAAATATGCTAGAGTCTAAGGATTCCTCCAGGTTGAGGTGGACAGGAGCTGTAGAATCATTGCTAATGTGCCTTGACTTTCGGGGCCCTCCTAAGGTGAAGCCCCTAGAGCACACATAGCCTAGCTCCTACCTACCTGTCATGCTTTTAGAAGAAAAACCATCAATTTCTCATTTCCCTCAGGATTCAGGAGTGCCTGCTTTGCATGAAATTAATAGAGGTTTTCCGCATAGAAATAAAATGTAATCTCTGATCATTTAACCATATGAACCTAAGGAAAAGAAGAATTCTCAAAATGCATTTCAAAATCCTCTCATCACATCAAAGTCTGAAGCACAATATAAAATGAAGGCTAAATTATCCCTTGAGAGTAGCTGTTGTGAGGTGTTAATTCAGTAACAATTGGCTCTATTCACATCTATTTTACTTAATGTTTCAAACATAGAAGTCACATATTTCACATTTAGCACTTCACATAAATACAAGGCACTTCAATCTGATTTTCAACAACCTCTCAAAATAAAAAACAAAAAAACAGACATTTTAAGAGATTGTAAAATTTCACCATTTTTATTATATATGCCCTGAATATTAGGAACATTGTTGGTCACAGGGCTTTAGTGGTTTCTTTGTAAATGTGAAGAAATGTAAGCTTTGAATCCCTTATTTCATTGCAAATTTTTTAAGGGTTTCAGTTTGCCTACCTTTTATTCCTAGCTCCTAACCAAGTGACTTGAACAGTGGATTCCCAATCTGGCTACATATTAGGATTATCTGGGAAACTTTTTTCTTTTTTTTAACGTTTATTTATTTTTGAGACAAAGAGAGACAGAGCATGAATGGGGGAGGGTCAGAGAGAGAGGGAGACACAGAATCCAAAACAGGCTCCAGGCTCTGAGCGGTCAGCACAGAGCTGGACACGGGGCTCGAACTCATGGACTGAGAGATCATGATCTGAGCAGAAGTCGGACGCTTAACCAACTGGGCCACCCAGGCGCCCCTGGGCAACTCTTAACAATCCTGATGCCCAGGTTACAGCTCACAAACTAAATCAATGTCTAGGTTGGTAGCCAGTCAGAAACAAGTTTTTTGTTTTGTTTTGTTTTGTTTTAAAGGATCCCAAGGTGTTAAACAGGCATCAACGTTTAGAACCACTAGCCTAGCACCAAGTTGGTATTCGATCAATACTTGATAATAACATGATATTCAAGAATTGTTGAGTGGGAGGGTGGACTGAGGAAGAAAGAGAATGAGTGGGAGAATGATATAGACTTAGAAGTCTTCATTACAAGATCTAGCTTATTTCTGTGTAATGTTGCACAAGTAACTCCTAAATCCATACAGCTTATTTTCTTTTTTCTTTTTCATGTTAGCAAAATGATAATATTGTCCCAATGAGTAACATCATCCTATTAACCATCATTACCATGTTTACTTCTCAACCACCTTATGAATCTCCCACTTTGGTTCACATTTACACAAATTTAGGGCAGTGACCATGCTGCTGCAAGTCACGTGTCCAAGGTCTTCAGAATCCCTACTTTCTAGAAAAGATTATTCTTTTCTTCTCAGGACAATGACTGCTCAAGGAATGGTTTACTTTACCATTTGCTTTCAGAATATCACCTTAGCCTACCACTACAAGCCTCAACATTGCCCAAGCCTCCCCACATGGTCCTACAGTAGATGTGAGACCCAAAGAGGCATATCTTCCTGTGTGACCTCTTTCTTTTGTTCTTTGCAGCCAAACTTTTCCATTTATTGTGGCTTAAGGGATGAATACACCTTGAACAAAGACCAAATCCTCATGTCCAGCTGGTCTCCAGCTCTGCTGGGACAGAGCCAAAGGAATCACTTGAACTTGCAACAAGATGGATTTAATATAAGGTGTCCCAAGAGTGAAGGTTATTTGCACTTAAATAAATATAAATGATGAAATACTCTTTTCTGCGTTACATTTTAGGTAACCTTTCCTACCATTTGGTAGGAAAAGTAATCCTCGCAGGATAGTGATTAAGAACCCTGATTTTGGCATCAGACAAAACTGAATTTTCATCCTGCCTCTACTACTTGCAAGTTTAAACAAATTGCTTAATCTCTCAAAGCTGGCTACCCTTTTGTGATCTGTGGGATTAAAAGACCAATACATACTTTAGAAAAATGTCGTGAGGGAAAAAGTGACTACATAATTTATCACTCAAACTAGGGTATTTCTAAAAATGAAAAGAGGTCACTGCAATAATTAATGAGTTTTAATTAATCTGCAGTCGAGTTAAACAAGGTCTGTCCTGTCAAACCTGGATACACAGTCAACCCAGTTAGTGGGCATCACAAAAATGACTTGCCTATTCACATTACCATGTCAAGTATCATCGAAAGCCTCTACAGGTAAGAAAGATGTGAAACCAGGGTAAAGTGTTGAAATGAGTCAAGTTGGAATTCAGTCTTCCCAATTCAGCTTGCATGTTGACTCTTTGATGGGTCATTTCTTGTGCCTAGTCATCTATGAATGTCAGTTTATTGAGTTACATTGAGTTGAATTAGGATTAAGACAAAAGAGATTTTCACAATGTTACTGACGTGTATAAACCATCATTAAATAGTTTCAAAAAGAGACTTTAGAAATTATACAACCCACTGCCCATAGCTTACAATTTAGGTAAGAGATTCAGAGAAAAATCTTCCCATATTCCTCTCTCAACGAGTATTAGAAAATGGAATAAACTCTAGAGTTCTTTCCATCCAATTATTATACTTCTCATCGCAATGTATCAAAAAATGTTGTTACCTAAAGAACTAAAACTTTTGGGAATATGTTTATGAAGGTAGTATTCTTGCCTTAGCTAGTTTCCTAAAACCCTTTTTGAACACAAACATGCCTAAGCTAAGCGTAACAAAGTATTGTAACCTAATGCTAACCCTGAGCTTGTTCTCTCAGCTGAGAGAAAAATACATAATCACTGGCTGCTATTCCGTTGCTGTGTCTTAGGTCCCAAGTTTCCTATCTTACAGAAGCATCAGGATTGCTAATATGGACAGATGCCAGAAGTAGACCTACTGACTGTAATCCATATGTAAACATTAAAAATAAGAATCTCGGGGCGCCTGGGTGGCGCAGTCGGTTAAGCGTCCGACTTCAGCCAGGTCACGATCTCGCGGTCCGTGAGTTCGAGCCCCGCGTCGGGCTCTGGGCTGATGGCTCAGAGCCTGGAGCCTGTTTCCGATTCTGTGTCTCCCTCTCTCTCTGCCCCTCCCCCGTTCATGCTCTGTCTCTCTCTGTCCCAAAAATAAATAAAAAACGTTGAAAAAAAAATTAAAAAAAAAAAATAAGAATCTCAGTTGAAACCTTTGCTCTCCCGACAATTGTCTTCTGTTGCCAAAGATGAAAAGTTACTACAAAATTAGGGTACTGCAAATTTATATCAGAAAAGGCTAGCATCAAATTAGCTGCTAAACCTCAAGCCCTACAGAGGCCAAAGTATTTATCAGCTTCTCTTTCTGTCATTAGTGAACCTTTTTGAAACAGGCAAAGGTTGAAAAAAATTGCAACCTATTTAATAAAATTAAAAAACCAAAGAGATATTCTCTGGAAAATTACTTGACTTCTCCAAGTGTTAATTTTCTGTCTATAAAATGGAAATAAAATAGTCTACATGGCTGTTGTGAAAAACAAATTCATAAATGTGAGGCATGTCCCATATGGTGGTCTCTCAATACCTACCTGATTATCTTGACCTCGCCCTTTAAGTTTAGAAGCTGCCATAGAAATGACCTTCAGTTGCCTGACAGGGATTAATGTGATTTTTCTCCATATATGTACTGATAGAATATACAGAGGTAAAAGTGTCACAGATCTTGTTTTAGAAAATTTTCTGTGTATTAACATTTATCTTCTTCCTGCATGTGTTTCTGACGTTGTGGGTAGTAATTCCAACAATATGAAAAGGAACAAAAATAGTGGACATTTTTTTTTTAATTTTTTTTTCAACGTTTATTTATTTTTGGGACAAAGAGAGACAGAGCATGAACGGGGGAGGGGCAGAGAGAGGGAGACACAGAATCGGAAACAGGCTCCAGGCTCTGAGCCATCAGCCCAGAGCCTGACACGGGGCTCGAACTCACGGACCGCGAGATCGTGACCTGGCTGAACTCGGACGCTTAAGCGACTGCGCCACCCAGGCGCCCCTAATAGTGGACATTTTTAAGGTGAAATATAATTTTAGTTAAACCCAAATTTATTGTAAGATGCTTTCTTCAAAGACAGTAAGTACTTGAGTATCAGTTCAACAACCAACATTTTACTCTCTTTATTAAATGATTTTCAGACTTCAGTATGCATAAGAATCTTCTGAGAACTTAATTTAAAATACAAACTCCCAAACCCTTCTAATAGAATCTGATTCAGTAAATCTGAATCAGGACTCGGAGAAACCTTTTTTTTTTTTTTTCATGTCCCTAAAATGGTCCTGGCATGATGCTTTGAGAAAACTATCACTTTGACATTCCAGATACTCTGCTTAGGACTCCGTTTAGAGTCCTGGGGTGCTCACAAACCTCCAATCCTGGGATATGTAATCAGAACATGTATTACAGTACTGCTGTAAATACCAGTGAAGGTCTACACAGAGTGCTATGGGGAAAGAAAATGAAAATGACGATGTACTGTAGATCATAATTAGGTAAATTATCAAGAAATTATTCTATACAGATTACTTTGGAAGACTTATACTTTCTTTCTTATTTCCTTTAAAACAACAAACAACACAAAACAAACAAACAAAAATGCATGGATTTCGTGGGGTACTTCGATGAATGATTCCTACCAAGTGCTGTTTAAAAAAACAAGGGCACCTGGGTGGCTCAGTCAGTAAAGTATCTGACTTTGGCTCAGGTCATGATCTCGCAGTTTGTGAGTTCAAGCCCCAGGTCAGGCTTGGTGCTGACAGCTCGGAGCCTGGAGCCTACTTCAGATTCTGTGTCTCCTTCTCCCTCTGCCTCTCCCCTGCTCATCCTCTTTCTCTTTCTCTCTCTCACACAAAAATAAACACTAAAAAAAAATTAACAACAACAACAAGCCAATCTCCCTTGCAACAAGTAGGAAGTGGCCTAGGATTTAGGACATTAACTACCAAATAGCAGCAGATACTTTACCTAAATAAGTAGCTTACATGTTGTCAGACTGCAATCTAAAATAAGCAATCTAAAATATCCCTATATCCTTAACAAGGTGTCAAGCATATCTACTGCAGACAAAGATAAAGCATTAGATTTTAATTGCCTATCCATTTCTCTGCACCCCTCAACTATAATTCCCCTGAAAGAAGGCACTGTGTCTTGTATAATGCCATCACCCCAATGCCTAAAATACTGCCTAGGGTGATAAATAGTTGTGAATGGATTAATGGGTAATACTGTTACCTGTTTATCTCACATCAAGAATAATTCCAAGCTCTTTAAGCCCACTATCTAAGGCTCTAACTATGTCTAATCTCGTTTCTTACTATTTCCCTGCCTTTTACTTCAGCCTAAGCTCCCTCTATACATCATACTGTGAATCCACTATATGGCTTCACTCCCATTTCCTTTACTTGAAAGTCTATTTTCTCAACTGGCTAATTCCTACACGTCCTTCTAGAATCATTTCATTTCCTTCTTCTATTTTTAAGAATCAAAAATATAAGGACCCTGGTCCTAGAGTGCTAGAATGTAGAATGTTGGTCTTTACCACCTATGAAAGCTCTTTCTTGTGGTAAAGATTTCTCAATAAAGTACTTTCTTCTGAAAGCAGGATCTTTTTTCCTCTGTCTTCAAAATCTCTATGAGAACCACCTTCAAAAAATAACATTCAGTAAACTGGCACTTAAATTGAAAATAAAAGGTAAAGAAAAATTATTGTGTTAGAAAGTCTAAGTACTTCTTTTATGGATAGTTTTTGAGATGTGGAATTTAAATCAACATTTTGGTTTTGAACTATACTCTCAGCCTACTCTTTTTGTTACTTTAAATTCTTACTCATTTACCTTTACAATATATTCACCTAGTTTCATTATTGAATTACACAACCGATCAATACTAGTGACAAGTTAAAATGTTTATTCAGAAGATACTGCTGTCACTTTCCAAAATTATGTCATAATATAGTTCTAAAAACAAAATCATTTTGATACCATGCATGAGTTTTGGTTCTTGGTGTTTTTCTGCCCATCTGTTTCTCTGCAGTAAACCCTGAAGGGTCATCTTCCAACCTCGCCAGTCCTTCACCATCATGATTGAAGGACTCCCAGACAATACCAACAACCACCTCCTGTACTCAAAACTTTCTGCAGTAGACCTTCAACAAGGGGCCTCTATTAAGTACAAAACCCTGTATCAAGGGCTGTGGTGACCAGACCAAGGAGATATTGATGCCCCTTTCAAGAAATAAAAAGAGCTGTAGAGATATTCAGATATGTGAATAAGTATCTCTAGAAAGAGGTAGAAAGTGATCAGTACCATTATAAAGGACTATAGAATTTAAAGCAAAGGAGAGACTGCTTCCATTGGAAAGAGGATTCAGGAAATGTTGTGAAGGAATTAAATTTTAAACTCTGCCTTGGAGGATGGGGGTTTGATATGGACAGGAGAAGTTTCAAGAAAGGATAATCTGGACTTCTGGGGAACATGACAGAGTAAGAAGATCCTAAACTTTGCCCCTTGTACACAACTAGATAACACCCACATCAGTATAAACAACACAGAAAACAACCCAAAGATTGGCACAACAGACTCTTCACAGCTAAATGTAAAGAAGAGGCCACATCAAAGAGGGTAGGAAGGGCAAAGGTGCAGTCCAGAACTAAAGAGACCCAAGGACTGTCCAGGAGACAGAAGGACAGGTTCAGACAGAGGAGAGGAACAGATCCCACCAGGCACCTCAGACACAGGGAAGCTACATGGAGAAGATGAATCTGCGTAACATTTGGCTTTGAAAACCAGAGGGGCCTAATGGAGAGGCTTACCACATAGAACTTTAAAAATCAGCAGGCTCAGCTCTGGGATAGCTACAAGCATACAGTCCTATCCCTTAAAGGGACAGCACAATAAACAGCCCCACTGAGATACAACATAGAATCAACAGTTTGAAAAATGCTTGGGGTATATGGGCAGGAGATCTATTTACCAATCTCCCAGTATGTGCTGGAGGGGCAAGGATGTTCAGGAGACTTCTCAAAGAACAAAAGAGCTGGCTGGCACCATTTCCCTCCCACACACCAGCCTACATGCACAGAGAAGAGTGGAAACCGGCTCAATACCAAAATTCTCCACTTACTTGCTAACAGCATGTCCCACCCCATGCACTTCCCCAACCCCTCCAACCCTTCCAGGAGTCTGTAGGAGTTTTCCCAGATAGCTACTTGGTTCCCTCTCAAAGCAGACCAGTAGAGACCTTGTTGGTACTGCACGCCACTCCTGGGGTCTGCTGCTGACACTCTCTCCAATATGCCCTTGTCCACAGCACATTCAAAGCACTGCCACAAGCCATGCAGTATGTAAGCAGTGTCAGCAGGGGCCAGCACTGCTTCAAAGTGACTTTTGACCTGAGGAATAGGGTAGATAACCACACATACCAATCCAACTGCACCCCAGCAGTGGGCTGGGGTCAGACATTTGGTATGACCGCAGGTCTCACTCCCCAATGAAAGCTTCTCAGGAGACAACTCAAGGAAAGCACCCTGTAATTCATAACTACTACATCTCTGGCAAATGCCTGGTCTAATTCAACTCAAACCCAAGGCAGCCCCAGACTGGCCCACTAACAACACAGGGACCAAATCCTACCCACAACTCACAAATAAAATGATTCAAGATGACCAGATAGAAGGCAAATGTGGCTCAGCCACATAGTTAAGGACACACAGCATACATAGGAGACACCCCCAAAGCACCAGGGGCTGGTGAAATGGAACATTGGACTACAGAGCCCTACAGGATGTCTTCTTCTTAAGGTCACTACTTTCAAGAACAGGGGCAAAAGCAGACTTTCCTAACACATACAAACATAGACTTAGATAAAATGAGGAGACAAGAATATGTCTCTAATGAAAGAAAAGGACAAAGTCACAGCAGGAGAGCCAAATAAAATGTAGGCAAGTAATAGGCCTGATAGAGAATTTAAAGTAATGGTCATAAAGATACTCCACAGACTTGAATAGAGAGTGGTGGAACTCAGCGAGACTCTCAACAAAATAAATAAATAAATAAATAAATAAATAAATAAATAAATAAATACACACACCTCAGTAACTAAGACACACTAAAAAAAAAAAAAAAAAAGGAATAAATAGTAAACTAGAGGAAACAAAGGAATGAATCTGCAACCTGGAAGATCAAGAAATGGAAAGTAATCAACCTGAAAAGGAGAAAAACATAGTAACAAAAAATCAAAATAGACATAGGGAATTCAGGAACATCATCAAGCATAATACAATTTCCATTATAGGTATCCCAGAAGGAGAACAGAGAAAACAAGGGGGACATAGAAGTTATTTGAAGAAATAATAGCTAAAAACTTTGCAAATCTGGAGAGGAAAACAGAAAACCAGATCCAGGAGGCACACAGAGCCCCCAACAAAGACAAGGAACTCCACAGAAAGACATAAAATAATGAAAACGGCAAAAAGTAGTGATACTGAGAGAATTTAAAAGCAGCAAAAGAAAACAGTCACATACAAGGGAAACCCCATAGGCTACCAACAGACTTTTCAGCAGAAATACTGCAGGTCAGAAGGAAGTGCCAAGACATACTCAAAATGCTGAAAAGGGCGGGGTGGGAGGGAACCCTGCAACCAAGAAGACTCTATCCAGCAAGGCTTTTATTCAGCATAAAAGGATACATAGAGATACATAGAGATTCCCAGACAAACAGAAGTGAAATGAATTCATGACCACTAAACCAGCCCTATAAGAAATGTTATAATGGATTCTTTGAGGGGGAAGAAGACCATAAGCAGGAATAAGGAAAGTAGGAAGCACAGAAATAGTAAAATTAAGTGTATGTATCAAAATCAGTCAAGGGATTCAGAAAATAAAATAATGTAAAGTATGGGGTGGGCTGCCTTGGTGGCTCAGTCGGTTAAGTATCCTACTCTTAATTTCAACTCAGGTCATGATTTTATGGTTAGGAGTTCAAGCCCTACCTACATAGGGCTCTGTGCTGACAGTGCAGCACATGCTTGGAATTCTCTCCCTATCTTTCTGTTCCTCCTCCACTTGCTCCCTCTGGCTTTCTCTCAAAATAAACATTTTCAAAAAGGGATGTAAATTATGACATCATATACCTAAAATCTAAAAAGCAGGAGGGAGAGTGGTACATGTCTTCAAACTTAAGCAACCATGAACTTACTATGGACTGCTATATGCATAAAATGTTATATATAAACCCAGTAGTAATCACAAATCAAAACCCAGTAATATATATGTGAAAAATAAAGGAATCTAAGTGTATCAGTAAAGAAAGCCACCAAACTGTGAGACAAGAGAGCAAGAGCAGAAATAGAACTGAAAAAACGAACTATCAAACAAGCAACAAAATGACAATAACTACATACCTATCAATAATTACTTGGAATGTAAATGGACTAAATGCTCCACTCAAAACACACAGGGAAATGGGATAAATTAAAAAAGCAAGACCCACCTATATGCTAGCTACAAGAAACTTATTTCAGGGGCACCTGGGTGGCTCAGTCGGTTAAGGGTCCAACTTCGGCTCAGGTCATGATCTCCCGGTCTGTGAGTTCGAGCCCCGCGCCGGGCTCTGCTGACCACTCAGAGCCTGAAGCCTGTTTCAGATTCTGTGTCTCCCTCTCTCTCTGACCTTCCCCCGTTCATGCTCTGTCTCTCTCTGTCTCAAAAATAAATAAATGTTAAAAAAAATAAAAAAGAAAAGAAACTCATTTCAGACCTAAAGACACATGCAGACTCAAAGTGAAAAGATGGAAAAGCATTTATTGCACAAATGGAAGTGTAAAGAAAGCCAAGGTAGCAGTACTTGTAGTGGACAAAATAAACTTTAAAACAAAGACGGCAGGGTACCTGGATGGCTCAGTCAGTTAAGTATCCGACTTTTGCTCAGGTCATGATCTTGCCATTCACGGGTTCAAGCCTCATGTCAGGCTCTGTGCTGACAACTCAGAACCTGGAGCCTGTTTTGGATTCGGTGACTCGATCTCTTTCTGCCCCACCTCCCGTTATTACACGCATGGACACTCTCTCCCACTCTCAAAAATAAAATAAATAAAAAATAAATAAAAGTAAAAGACAGTAACATGAGACACAGAAGAACACTGTAAAATCAAAAAGGGAACAATCCAAAAAGAAGGTATGACAATTGTAAATATTTATGCACCCCACATCTGAGCACCCAAATACATAAGTCAGTTATTAACAAAAAAAGTAATTGATAGAAATACAATAATCATAGGGGCTTTAACACTCAAATTATATCAAGAGATAGATCATCCAGACAGGGTTATCAACAAGGAAATAATGCCTTTGAATAACACACTAAGCCAGATGGATCTAGCAGAAATATTCAGAAATTCCATCCTGAAGGACCAGAATGCACATTCATTTCAAGTGCACAAGGCATATTCTCCAAAATAGATCACACATTAGGCCACAAAACAAATGCCAACACATTTTTTAAAAATCCAAGGGATACCATGGATCTTTTCTGACCATAATGTTAGGAAAACTATAAATCAACCTCACGAAAAATCTGGAAAGAACACACATACAGGTTAAATAACATGCTACCAAACAACGAATGGGTGAACCAAGAAATGAAAGAAGAAATGAAAAAATACATGGAGACAAATGAAAATGAAAACACAACAGTCCAAAATCTTTGGGATGCAGAAAAAGCTGTCCTAAAAGGATAGTTTGTAGCAATACAGGTCTACCTCAAGCAGCAGAAAAACTTCAAATAAATCACCTAAACTTATACATACGGAAGCTAGAAAAAGAGCAAAGCCCAAAAACAGAAGGAAAATAAAGATTATATAAAGATGACAGCAGAAATAAATGAAACAGAAAAATAGAAACTAAATATAAATAAAATAGAAAAATAGAAACTATGGTTTGGCTTCCTCCCTCCCCTTTTTTTTTTCCTCCATAAGAGATTCTTAAAAACTGAGAACCATCTGAGGGTTGATGGGGGGTGAGAGGAAGAAGTGGAGGGTGGGTGATCGGTACTGAGGAGGGCACCTGTTGGCATGAGCACTGGGTGTTGTATGGAAACCAATTTGACAATAAATTTCATATTAAAAAAAAAGAAAAATACAAACTCAACAGAAAAAAAAATAGAACAGATCAATGAAATCAAGAGCTGGATCTTTGAAAAGATCTACAAAATTGATAAACCTTTAGCCAGACTCCTCAAAAGAGAGGATTTAAACACAATCATAAGAAGAGAAATAGCAAACACCACCAAAAAAATACAAATAATTACAAAAGACTTATGAAAAATTATATGCCAACAAATTTGACAGCCTAGAAGAAATAGGTTGATTCCTAGAAACACATAACCTTCCAAAACTGAATCAAGGAGAAATAGAAAATTTGAACAGACCAATTACCAGCAATGAAATTGAGTCTGTCATCAAAAGTTCCAAGGAGCCAAGGTCCAGGACCAGACAGCTATGCAGGTGAATTCTACCCAACATTTAAAGAAGACTTAATCCCTATTCTTCCTCAAGTATCCAAAAAATAGCAAAGGAAAGAAAGCTTTCAAATTCATTCTATGAGGCTAGCATTACTCTGATACAAAAAAACAAATAAAACACACTACAAAAATGAAAACTATAGGCCAGTAACTCTAATGAATATACATGTAAAATCCTCAATAAAATATTAGCAAACTGAATCCAACAGTATGTTTAAAAAATCATTCACCATGACCAAGTGAGATTTATTCCTGGGATGCAAAGGTGGCTCAATATTTCTGATTCAGTCAATGTGATATATCACATCAATAAGAGATAAAAACCTTATGATCATTTCAATAGATGAAGAAAAAGCTTTTGACAAAGTACAGCAGCCACTCAAAATAAAAACCTCAACAGAGTAGGTTTAAAGGCAACAGACCTCAACATAATAAAGCCCATACATAAAAAACCTACAGCTAAACCTATTAAATAGTGGAAAACCAGAACTTTTCCCCTAAGAGCAGGAACCAGACAAGGATGTCCACTCTCACCACTATTATTCAACATAGATTTGGAAGTCCTAGCCACAGCAATCAGAAAAGAAATAAAAGGCATCCAAATTGGTAAGGAAAAAGTAAAATTTTCACTATTTGCAAATGATATTATACTAAGACTCCATCAAAAAACTACCAGAAATAAAACAATTACCAGGAGAGCGGATAAATGAATCCGGTATGATTGAAGAATACAAAAAAATCTGTTGCATTTCTATATACTAATAATAAAGTAGCCAAAAGAAAAATTAATAATCCATTTTATAATGGCATCAATAATAACAAAATGCCCTGGAATGTACTTAACCAAGAAGGTATAAGATTTATACCTAAAAACTATGTAACATTGATGAAAGAAATTGAAGATGACATAAATGGAAAGATACTCCATGCTTATGGAATAAAAGATTATTAAAATGCCCATTATACCCAAAGCACTCTACAGATTTAATGCAATCCTTATCAAAATACCAACAGGATTATTCACAAATTAGAACAAATAACCTTTAAATGTGCACGACACCACAAAACTTGAAATAGAAGAACAAAACAATCTTGTGAAAAACAAAACGGGAGGCATCAGAATCCTAAATATCAAGATACACTACTGAAGTGAAGTAAAACAGTATGATCTGGCACAAAAATAGACACATATCAATAGAACAAAAGAGAGCTGAGAAATAAACCCACAATTATATCATCACTTAATCTTCAACAGAGGAGGAAGCAATATGGGATGAGAAAAAGACGGTTTCTTTAACAACTGTTGTTATGAAAGCGGGACCGCCCCATGGAAAAAAATGAAACTAGACCAGTTTCTTATACCATACACAAACAAATTCAAAATGAACTAAATGTGTCTAGATATGTCTTCTGAAGCAAGGGAAATAAAGGCAAAAATAAATTTCTAGGACTGTATCAAAATAAAAACCTTTTGCACAGTTAAGGAAATAACAAAACTAAAAGACAATCTACTGAATGGGAGAAGGTATTTTCAAATGCTATGTCCAATAATGGGTTAGTATCCAAAATACACAAAGAATTTATACAACTCAACACCATAGAGACAAATAATCCAATTTTTAAAAGGACATAAAACACGGACAGACATTTCTTCAAAGACAACCTACTGATGGCCAACAGACACATGAAAAGTTGTTCATCACTAATAATCAGTGAAATGCAGATCAAGACTACAATGAGATATCATCTCACACGTGTCAGAATGGTTAAAATCAAAATACAAGAAACAAGTGTTGGTGAGGATGTGGAGAAAAAGGAACACTCATGCACTGTTGGTGGGAATGCAAGCTGGTACAACCAATCAAGAAAACAGTATGGAGGTTTCTCCAAAAACTAAAACTAGAATTACCATATGATCAGTTCCACCCCTAGATATATACCCAACAAATAGCAAAACACCAATTTGAAAAGATATATGCACCTTTAGGTTCACTGAAGCATGTATACAAGAGTCAAATTATGGATGCAACTTAAATGTCATCGACCCATCAATGGGTGACAAATATGTGGTAATATATATACAGTAGAATATTACTTGGTGATGATAAAGTCATCTACATGGATCTAGAAGGTATAATGTTAAACCAGTCATAGAAAGACAAATACCATTTGATTTCACTCAAATGGGGAATTTAAGAAACAAAGAAAACAAGAGAAAAACCAAAAACACTCTACTACAGAGAACAAACTGATGGTTACCAAAGCAGAGGTAGGTGGAGGAGTGGGTGAAATAGGTGAAGGACATTGAGTACACTTTCATGATAAGCACTGAGTAATGTATAGAATTGGTGAATCACTGTGTTGTATACCTGAAACTAATATAGCATGTATATAAACTGTGCTGGAATTAAAATTTTAAAAATAAAGTAAAACTCAAGAAAGGATATTCTAACAACTGAGGAGTATTCTTGACCTGAGGATGAATAAATCAGTTCTCCATTTCATTAATTCATTCATTTGACAAACATTAGCCAAATGTTTTCTGTGGCCCGTAACTATGCTTTAAGTATAAAGTGGTGAACAAAAAAGATACAACACTGTCTTAATGGAGCTAAGAGTTTAAAATCCTCCATCTACTTTATTATCTTGTTTTTTTCCCTCCCCAAGTCTGGGGCAGTGTACAATCCTGGAACTCATCAGAGGATAGATTCAAGAGTCCAGAGCAGGCCATATATGTTGTTGTTAACTGACTGCACCTAAGTC
The DNA here is from genome assembly GCF_007474595.2 of Lynx canadensis. Lineage (NCBI taxonomy): Eukaryota > Metazoa > Chordata > Mammalia > Carnivora > Felidae > Lynx > Lynx canadensis. The sequence continues at coordinate 50,197,995 of NC_044308.2, forward strand.
ATCACTGTAAGGTTGAGGACAAGTTTTCTGTTTACATTGGCAAATACAGGGAACAAAAGACAAAAAATTGACTATTCCATTTATTTGCCCACAATCCAAGTATAACAAGTTAGAACTTTTATTACAACTTGCCAGGCTCTGTGCTAAAGATACTTATAAATTGAGCCAAACAAATTAAATTATCAACCTAATAAAATAACTGTATTTTTAGAGCTTTAAGAAACAAGAGCAATTAGAAGCCTGGAGCCATCTTAGGATAAGCCATTTTGTATTTCAATAAAAAAGATATAAATATAGTTATATATAGATATGATTATATTAATATATATATTCAAATAAATCTATTAAATGTAAATCCTTTAAACAGATCAATTAAAAGTGCAGTAAAGCATGAGCCCGTCATATGCTGTCTGTAAGAAGTTTAATACCAATATAACAATATAAGCATGTTGAAAGTAAAAGGGTAGACAAAGATAACGTGTAAATGTTAGTTTAAAAAAGTAAGAGGGGTGCTGGGTGGCTCAGTAGATTGAACGCCAACTTCGGCTCAGGTCATGATCTCCCAGTTCATGAGTTTCAGCCCCGCGTTGGGCTCTATGCTGACAGAACAGAGCCTGGAGCCTGTTTTGGATCCTGTGACTCCTCTCTTTTTCTGCCCCTCCCCCTCTCACCCGCTCTCTCTTCTCTTTCAAAAAAAAAAATTAAAAAAAAAAGAATAGCTATTATCAAATAAGACTAGTGACTTTAGAGCAAAGAAAATTATCAGACACTGAGAGAGCCATTATATAAAGATAAAAGGGTCAGTCCACCAAGAAAACCTACCAGAACTAAACATATTCACACCAAATAGAGATCTGCATAGTATGTCACTCAAGAACTGTTAAAATTGAAAACAGAAATAGATACATTCACATTTATAGTGCGAACTTTCATCAACCCTCTATCAACAGCAGATACAGCAACTAGGCAAAATATTAGCAAAGATACAGAAGAATTCAACAATAGCACCAACCAATAGAATTTAGTTGACATTTGTACAACAATCCCCCGGTAATAGAATACACATTCTTTTCAAGCATCCACAAAACATATGCCAAAATTGGCCATATTATGGGCAGTAGAGTAAACCTCAAGGAATTTAAAAGAATTGAAATTATATATTTCCCATCTGCAATGAATCCAAACTCAAAATCAATAACAGAAAGATAACCATCTTCATACACTTGGAGACAAAACCACACACTCGTAAATAGGGAGTCAAAGAAGTCTCAAAGGAAGTTTAAAAAGCACATTAAACAGAGTAAAAATGAAAACACAACATATCCACATTTGCAGGAAATAGCTAGAGTAGTGTTGAGCAAGGAATTTAAAGCACTAAATGCATACAATCAAAACCAAGGCTCAAATCAATAATTTAAGCTCTCATGTCATGCACCTAGAATAAGAAGAGCAAAATAAGCTGAGAGCCAGCAGAAAGATGGAAATAGTAGACAATACAGTAGAACTGATACAATTGACAACAGAAAAACAGAAAAATCAGTGAACCCAAGTGTTCTTTAAAAATAACAATAAAATTGACAAACCTCAAGCAATACTGACAAAGAGAAAGAGGAGACACAAATTACCAACATTAGGAATAAAACTGGGGATATCATTATAGATTCTACAAACACCAAAAAATAATTCAAGTATATTATGAACCACTTTTCACTGTAAATTTGCCAACTTTAGTGAAATATACCCATTCCTGAAAAAACACAAGCTACCACATCTAAAAAGGAAATAATTTTAATAGCCCTACACTATCTAAGAACTTAAATTAATTTTAAAAAGTATAAAAAAATACTAATCTCCAGGCACATAGGGTTTCACTGGAAAATTTTACCAAATCTTAAAGAAACCATTGTTAAGTCCCTATGTTTTTGGTGGCTTGTTGCATTGTATCATATAACTAAAACCAATGACATCGCAGTCCTCCCCTTTTATGTCAGTATTAGTAGGTCATTCTTTTTGCTTTTTCATACTGTTCTCATGGAAATTCTACTGTTTCCTTTAACTGTAATGTTGAAGCCATTTTCTAGAATAAAATCTATACTTGGAAAATGCTGTTTTCTATAATTTTCCAGTGGGTAAAATGCCAGATGATAGGACTTTTATTATAATAGTCTGCCCCTAAGGGGTTTATAATCAAATTCACTGTACTTGAAATATCCAAGTGCTCAGAAGTTTTGCTCTTTAAATTCTGCTTGTATTTAAGCAGTTAGTACAAGAGCAAATCCTTGTATTTAATGTAGCCTGTCCCCAGTACATGCACCTGAAAAAGTCATTTTTAGGTCTAACCTATTTTTTTTATATAGACAACTACATATCTAAATATGAAGTTTTTTCCAATCAGTTTAAATTTCACTAAGTGCTTTAAAACTATTTAGAGTTGATCCATTCATCAAAAGTCTCTGACATCATCATTTTTTAATTAATGGCATTTTAAGATCATATGGCACAATGAGGTAAACTCTCTATAAAACATCTTAGTGAACACTAAGTGTGATCCTTTTTTTCAATGATTTCTGACATGATGTAATCTTCATCCCTTTCTCCTAGCTAATTATCAGTGAAGAGAAAATAAAAGGCATGTCCCACTCCTGAAATCAGTTCTTCCACCAACATAAATAATCTTTTGTATATTAAGATTGCTTGTACAAGGAGTAAAATATTAAGTTAGACCTCCCAGTACGCTGTGAAAGCAGCAGTGCCTCTGGGAATGTACCCTAGCCAGCCCCTGGAAGGCTATTCACTGTAAATCACCCTACATTATAAATCCCAACTACAAGAGCCTGCGTTGAAATTTTCTCTTAACAAAGCTAAAAGCAGATATAATCAAGTGTCTTCTCAAGGGAATCTAAACAGAGTCCTTTGAATAGTCAGATATTCTAGTTGAGCAGTTACAAATGCCTATTTCAACTAATAGCTGGCAGAATACACCAATACAATTTTGCTTATTCTACCATTCTTGAAGATATCACAATAGCCACCTCTCCCTAGAGTTCTATTCCAAACCCTTTGCCCTTCTCATTTTATGCACCCCCCCCCAAAAAAAAAGGGCAAACTTAAGTATCTACATCTCCAAGCCAGATCAAATCAGTAAGGATCTGTTTATAATTTCCCTGGGCAATCACATATATACCTATAGTTTCCAATGATGACTTCCAAAGCTAAATTTCAGACTTAGAACTTTCATTTGAATTCTAATTCTACACAATCACCTGCATATTCCATTGCTGCTTCAGAATGCACACGAACAATTGTCTCTTTCCTCCCGTTCTTTTTTTTTTTTTTAATTTTTTTTTCTCAACGTTTTTATTTATTTTTGGGACAGAGAGAGACAGAGCATGAACGGGGGAGGGGCAGAGAGAGAGGGAGACACAGAATCGGAAACAGGCTCCAGGCTCTGAGCCATCAGCCCAGAGCCCGACGCGGGGCTCGAACTCACGGACCGCGAGATCGTGACCTGGCTGAAGTCGGACGCCCAACCGACTGCGCCACCCAGGCGCCCCTCTTTCCTCCCGTTCTTAATCCAGTACTTCCTATCTTGTTAACTTAATTACCACCTACCCCAAATCCTGAGATGCTTAACTTCCTTATAAGCCACATTCAGCCCAGTAATTACTGTCAATTCTACTTCCCAACATACCCTTTTAAACCACCAATTTCCTCCCTTTTACCTCATTAATACATGATTTCTTCCCTGGACTTTGTACCTGTACCCAGGAGCCAAACTGATCTTTCTAAAACATGTAACTAATCCTGAGTGGCAGAATAATGGAGTGGTCAAGAATGTGGAATCCAGAGGCTGAGTGGAATCTTCTTTCCATCACTTACTGGCTGTGTCATCTTGGAAATGTGACTTAACCTGTTTATATCTCACTTTCCTCAGAAGTTAAACAGAAATAAAAATATCTACTTCATCTGATTCTTATGAAGAAGAAATGAACATTTATAAAGCTTTTAGAACAGTGCTCAGCACACAGAAAGTGCAATGTAAGTATTTGTTAAATAAATGTATACCATTTTTCTGCTTAAAACATTTTCCTAGAGTATAGTCTTACTCTTAGAAAGTTACACTCCATATGTGCCACTTGGTTACCTGTCTGAACTCAGCTCACTCCATTTATCCCATGTCAGAGCAGGGTGCCAGGCATAGAAAGCTACTGGCATATCCCTGAACTTGCCCTCCTATTTCATTCTCCCATGCCCTTCTCTCTGGAGTACCTTCTTCTCGACGGCAGAAGAGTCAACTCCTACCAATCCTTGAGGCATCAAAAGACTGGATGTCTTTTTCCATTGAAAGCTCTTCCAAAATCACTCAAGCCAAACTTCTCACTTCTTTAGTTCTATTCTGGGATCTAGTAGCTATCTCTACTATTTCATTTACCACATTGCCTTACAATTATCCTTTTCACAAACTTACTTCCCACACCAGGCATGTTCTTTCAGATCACAGACAGTATCATGTGTTCTCGAATCTATAATGAATAGCACAATATTACAGAATATAAGATTAAACAAATATTTGATTTTCTAGGCTTTCTCTTGCCTCTTCCAATAGTATTGTTAAAAAGAAAACCACACTGCTAGGAAAACTGTCCAGCTACATGTAAAAGGATGAAACTAGAACACTTTCTTACAACCTGTACAAAAATAAACTCAAAATGGATTAAAGACCTAAATGTGAGACCTGAAACCATAAATCCCTCAAAGAAAACAAAGGCAATAACATATTAGACGTTGCCCTTAACAGCATTTTTCTATGTATGTCTCTTCAGGCAAGGGAAACAAAAGCAAAAATAAACTATTAAAACTACACCATAAGCAAAATCTTTTGCACAGGACAGGAAACCATCATCAAAACAAAAAGTCAACCTACTAAACAGAAGATATTTACAATTTATACATATATATGTATATATATATATATACACACACACACACGCACTCTATATATATACACAAAACATACGCACACACACACACAATAAAGGGTTCCTATAAAATCATATGAAGAACTTACACAACTCGGCACCAAAAAAACAAATCTAATTAAAAATGGGCAATCTGAAAAGACATTTTTGTCAAGACATACAGATGGCCAACAGACACAAGAAGAGAGGCTGAACATCACTAATCATCAGGGAAATGCAAACCAAAACCATAAAAGAGATCACATTACACCTGTCATAATAGCTAAAATCACAAAGACAAGAAATAACAAGTGTTGGCAAGGATGTAGAAAAAAGGGAACCCTGGTGCACTACTGGTGGGAATGTAAATCAGAGCAACCACTGTAGAAAACAATATGGAAGTTAGTCAAAAAATTAAAAATAGAACACACAATCCAGTGATTTCTCAGCTGGATATTTACCCAAAGAAAATCAAAACCCAATTTAAAAATATACATACACCACTATATTCACTGCAGTATTATTTACAATAACCAGGATAGAGAAACAACCTAATTATATGCCAATAGATGAATGAAGAGAGAAGATGTGATATATACGCACAATAGAATGTTACTCAGCCAAAAAAAGAATGGTATCTTGCCATTTGCAAAAACACGAATAGACCTAGAGGGTATTATACTAAGTAAAATAAGACGTACCACAGAACTTCACTTTAAGTGTAATCTAAAACACAAAACAGCCTGTTTCCGATTCTGTGTCTCCCTCTCTCTCTGCCCCTCCCCCGTTCATGCTCTGTCTCTCTCTGACCCAAAAATAAATAAACGTTGAAAAAAAAAATAAAACACAAAACAAAGAAACAGACTCTTAAATATAGGAAACAAACTGATGATTGCCAGAGGGGAGGTGGAGTGGTATACTTTTCATCTCTGAAAAGGAGATTATAAATAATATTCTAATAATGAGTAACAGATGATGACTATACTTATTGTGGTGAGCTCTAAGTAATCATCGAATCAATATGCTGTATACATGAATATAACATTATATATTAATTGTAACTAAATGAAAAAAATAAAAATCTAGTAAAGATGCAAGAAAAAAAGAACATAGCATCTCTACTTTGCACGGGGCTCATATAAATATATAAGGTCCAAGAGAAAGAATAGATGGTTCCTGCCCACAAGGTTTTAATAATCTAGACATAGATTCATTGCTTCTGAGAATATTTTCCCAATAGTGTCATCCACATGTATTGAGTTTAGTGAGCATCTACTACTCTATGTAAGAGTGACTCTATGGAGTCATTGTGGTTGATCTAGACAAAACCACCATATGCCCAAAATGGTGCCACTTAGGGAGAGTCCCCAAAGAGGGGATTAATACCTAATCTAACTGTGGTTTCTACCTCCCCCAGAAATAGTTTCAATAGCACTGATGAATGATGAAGTAATCTGCCACCCTGGCCCTCTCCATTCCCAAAAGCAAGATGAGTCACCTACATGATAAGACCCTTTCCCTTCTCCCTAAGAGAAAGCAAGCTTGCCCATAATAATCCTTTTCTTTTGCTAATAATGTTCTTACTCCACCCTCCTTCATATAAAAATTTTCCATTTTGGGCACCTGGGTGGCTCAGTTGGTTGAGTGAATGCCTTTGGTTCAGTTCATGATCTCACAGTTTGTGGGTTCGAGCCCCGCATCAGGCTCTGTGCAGACAGCTCAGAGGCTGGAGCCTGCTTCAGATTGTGTCTCCCTCTCCCTCTGCCCCTCCTCACCTTGTGCTCTGTCCCTCTCTCAAAAATAAACGTGAAAATAAATAAATACATAAAAATAAAAATCTTCCATTTTGTACAAGTCTTGGGAGCCCCCTACTTGGTACATGCGATATTGCTCAATTATTTAATAAAGCCAATTGGATCTTCAAGTTTACACATTGAATTTTAGTTTTTAATACTAACAGTAGTAGTACTAATAGTAATAATACCTAACTGCTCTAACATTCATGAAACACTTTGAAACACATTTTATTTTGATCCACAGTATATACAATTTATGTATATATACATGTATGATTACACATTTGTGTGTATATATACATATATGTATGTACATATATAGGTACACGTGTGTATATATATGTACACATATATGTATATATGTATGTATATGTATGTACCCACTTTACTGCTGAGAAAACTGACATCTCAGGAGTTCTGTGGGTTCCCTCCGATGATACAGCCATTACTCATCCAGGGCTTACAAATTCCAAATCTTACATTCCCCTCCCACCATTCACAATCACAGACTCTACCGTCTAGATGATCATTTTTTACTAGTTACACTGGCAAATTAAAAATAACCAACTAAGCACCCAGGTGCCTCAGGATGGTAAGCATCCTCCGGGTACACTCAGGTCATAATCTGGCAGTTGATGAGTGCAAGCTCCACATCGGGCTCTGTGCTGATAGCTCAGAGCCTGGAACCTGCTTCAGATTCTGTGTCTTCCTCTTTCTCTGCCCCTCTCCTGCTCATGCTCTAAGACAAATAAATGTTAAAAAAAATCAACAGGGGGCCCCTGGGTGGCTCAGTTGGTTGGGCGTCCGACTTCGGCTCAGGTCATGATCTCACAGTCCGGGAGTTCAAGCCCTGCGTTGGGCTCTGTGCTGACAGCTCAGAGCCTGGAGCCTGTTTCAGATTCTGTGTCTCCTTCTTTCTCTGACCCTCCCCTGTTCATGTTCTCGGTCTCAAAAATAAATAAATGTTAAAAAAAATTAAAAAAAAAATCAACAGAATATCATCCTATCCACCTCCTTCACCAAACACCTATGCTTTGAGATTCACACACTCGCACCAAAAAGAGGTATCTTGTTTTAATCAGCAAAAATAGTATTGTTCCTGGATAAATGCATTCATCTCTGACAAATAGGTCTTATAAATTCCCAGATGGGTTTCACTTAAAATACTTTGTGTTCAAAGAGGACACTAAAATCCATAGGACTTATCCAAGGGCACCAAGTCCTTGAAGCCACATAAGGAGGCCTGGTCTGCAAAGTCATTTCATATATTACAGACCCAGGCAGGAATGGTCACAAAAACAAAGCATCTCGTCAGGCATGGAAATTTTTCATCAGATCTAAACAAAAAGGATCTTTCTTTAAAAAATAGTTTTGACACACCTCAAGATTAGGCTCAGAGCCAGTGTCACTGGTAAATAATAGTCTGGTGTTTCTATTTTCACTGGGGATTGTTTCTCATGACACTACAAATTAAATGAGGCAGCCAGACTCCTAGAGCTTACAGTTTTACCAGGAGAGCCTTATGTTTAAAGTCCAAACAAAAGGGCTAGGCTACCTTTTGAAGGAGTTTAAGAAAAGCCAGAATTTACAAAATAAAAACATGCCTATCCTGCTTGACTAAGGGGCTTTATTTATACCAATATCAAGACTCTGAAAGGATTTTTTTCCTCACCTCAGAAGTCCTTCCAATTTCAGGTGTGTGGCAAATGCTAATTGCTACAGAGAAAGTAAGCCTCTCTCCTGGGGACGAGAGGCTGTATTGCCAAACACAGATCCTTTGGGGTTTGAGATCTTGACAGGCCCCAAACAAAATCATCTTGTTTTTTGTGTCCTCTTCCTAAATTAAAGTGTTTTTATATTATGAAAGATTAAAGATATAATATGATGTGGTTTATTATTTTTAAGGAAAATGTCCTGCTCTTTGAGATACTCTGTGAAATAAGAATCTAAGGTAATTGCTATAAAAGTCCATGAATAATAACCAATCAAATCACTAAGTGACCTTTACCCCCTCCGTTGAAAAACGAAATAATGCCAACAAATTCTCTTTGTTCTGGAATATACTCCATGAAACAAAATGCTACTTTGTCTTTATAAAACTCATTGACTGAAACAATACTCTGATTCAATATTTGGTATACAACAGCTGTGAAAGCACAGTTTTCTCCTGATTGCTAATTCCCATCTCACCTGGGGATTCTTAGTTCTAAGTAGGCTCACAAACACATAAGCCATATATCATCAACACAGTTTACAAACAACATTGCATCTTCAAGGGGAAACATTCATTTTTGAAATCAAGTGTTTATATACTTGTGCTTAAAGACATACGTTGATTGTGGTATACTCAGATGATTCGATGTTCAAAAGCCTACGATTTAGTCAAAAGGAACAAAACCTTTCTTTGGGATTAGGAAAGGAGATCTGCTTTTTCATTTTCTACTAAAAACCTGTATTAGGGCACATCAAGTCTTCTAAATTTGCCCAAGATCATAAACCAGTGTAATTGCCCAACTTATCTCCAAGCTAAAATTTACCCCTAACCACAAGCTAATAATATAGTGTGGTCTGTCATTTTTTAATTCATGAAAGTAAAATATAAATGGACGAGGTAAGTAACAACATCTTACATCTTCCCAACACTAATCTTTTTTTCTAAATGGAGTCTCACAACAATTCTATGAAAGAGAAGGAAAGTATTATTAATTCCTTTTGAAGTCTCAGATAGAGGACATGGTTTCTGCAAGGTCATCCAGCTGGTAAATGGCAGAACTAGAAACCAATCCAGTGTATTGGCACTGAATAACCTTTACTGTTGTCTACAATAATCCAGTCAGCACCCAAACTACAACTGATGGCCAATCTACTGTCAATTAACTCTAGCACTAGTTCTGCAAATCTGGTCCCGTGATTGCAGTGTTCCCGAGAAACAGCTGTGGAGTACCTACAAACCAAAAGAAGACTTTCAGGGTGGTATTTCCACACCAAGGAAGAACCCAACTCTCCCTCAGTATGCCCCCGGCTTTCTGCATGCTCATCTCTTTCCAACAGCATCCTATTTTCCGCAGCTCCACCTTTTAACAGTTTCCAGCAGCAAACAAATCAGGTCACCTCAATAAGGGAAGCTAATACTGAAGAAAGAAGGGACACATGGAGTCGCAGAATCACTTCCGAGTATCACTCAAAGGTCACAAGAGCAGTTTCCTGCAAATCATTGGGCTTTTGGTGACTTGAGTTGTCCCAATCACCATCATTGTTTCTACCGTAAACACCATAACGCATCAAGTATGCAATGAAGAAACCCCTAGAATATAAAACTTGTTCTTTTTAGTACACTCAATGACAGACACATGGAGATTAAGTTTTTCCAAAGTCTCTATAATAAAAAATTATTGAACATCTATCATGTGCCAGGTTCTAGACTAGATTCTGAAAATACGTTAGTCTTAATACAGAAAACAGACATACAAACCAATGGTTACATAGCTTCCTAGTAGGTGCTATAAATATCTGCTTTGAGTGTAATTGTTTCCACTTGGGTGAATGGAAGGCATCACAAAAATTACACATTTGATCTGCTTGTATGTTAAGTAGTTCAGTAAAAGAGTGCAAAAGGTAGTATTGTATTCCTGCTGCGGTTCATAAACATACAAATACAAAATGAATACATCAATTCCCATGGGAAGTCCTTACCAACCAAGTGCTGAAATAATTTAGTAGAAAAACCCTCTAGGATAATGTATAGAATGGCTTAGTAAGCACCAACTACGGAAATACACCTCATGCATTTCACTGCTAATAACTGCTCTGGTAAGTAATAAGCCCTTCAATTATTATTTCTATGCATAGATTCTCAAAAATATTAAGGGCAGAAAAGTCTACATCTATATTCCAGTCTAGTATCATTTTTTTGATAACCTTTCTATGCCTTAAGTGTCTTATTTCAAAAAAAAAAATCATATAGCTAGTCACTGCACTGTCCAGGTTAGTTTCTTTCTACCATATTGCATTCTCTATTGTTGTAATTTGATAGTTCATGGTAAGAGAGGTCTTTTATAAGATATAAAACAGTAGTAGTTTGAGGTCAGAGGGTCATGTTAATAAAACCCATTGAAGTTGCTATTTATTTTCCACCTAATACAAGAAGGAATAAATCCCCAAAGAAGAGAACATGTGGCAGGGTAAGAAGTTCCAAAGGTGAAGGACAGGAATGGAGGTAAATAGCCAAGACCAAGAGTCAGGAGACCTGCATTTTGTTGTAATTCATTCTTGATAACTCGTCTTTAACAAGCGGCTTGTCCCCATCCGATTCCGTTTCATCACCTGTAAAACTGAGTCAATAGTACCTGGTTGGGAACCGTGTACTTGTAGGTTTGCCTGTATTAATTAGTTGGGGTGTGAACATGTGTTGTATTGCTAAAAGTATTTATATAAACATCTCCTTGGAACCTTTCTCATTTATGATGTCTATTATTGCTCAAGGCAGTCTCCCAAATGTGGTACTAGTAACACCAGTGTAGAAATGAGGACACCTTGTTGCCAAGAGTTTATGTGATTGATCCAACACCAATTACCTAGTAGATCACAGAGCTTTAGTTTGAACACATTGCTCTAAGGCCATTGCTTTTTCTGTTGAAAACTCCTTTCAACTAACTCTTAAAGTCCATTCTGGTTCTAAAACTGGATTTTTAATACAGTAAGAGATATTAAGATGCTTCTAGAAAATGTAAAACGGCATGAAAATAGAAGGTGGCCATAACACAACATTCATTCACACAGCTGGATCCAAAGCACTGCAAGCTCCACCCATCTCCACCTACACGCCAAAGTCAAAGTATAAGTATTCTGAGTCTTTTATAGCCCCAAGATCAAGTAATAAATAGCCATAATTTGTCGTGACATTTAGAAACTTGATACACCACTGAAGAAGTTATTAGATTGGAGAGCTAGAAGAATGATATTTAAACAATTTGACTTTCTTTCACATGCAATATATAATCTCTACAGACATTTGGCTAACTTTAATGTCAACCAGAATATTTATTTTTGCTTTGCTTGACTCAGAAGTCAGCTTAAAATTGAAATGCTTTTTATTAACGTAAGGTTGCAGACATAAATTTCCTTTCTTAAAATGAGCTGTATCAACGACAACTTTCTTATGAATTATAAACGCAGTATTTTTAATAAGCATATAGCAACCACCAACCAACTTTGAAGGCTTTTACCAACATTAGAAACAGTTTTTACCACAGCAATGAGGAGTTTGCAGCATAACAAAGTAATAAAAAGGGGTGTCTGGGTGGCTCAGTCCGTTAAGCATCTGACTTTAGCTCAGGTCATGATCTCACCATACCGGAGTTCGGGCCCCTCGTCAGGCTCTGTGCTGACAGCTTGGAGCCCGGAGCCTGCTTCAGATTCTGTGTCGCCCTCTCTCTCTGCCTCTCCCCACCTCACACTCAGTCTCTGAAAAATGAATAAACCTTAAAAAAATTTTTTTTAATCAATAAATAATTAAACAATAAAAGCAATCCATCCATTCCCCCATTCTCACCCAGAGAAACATATTCTAGAATGATGTGCCTTCTTGTCCCAGAAAACAGAGGATGCGTCAAGATCGGTGTTCCAGTTACCTGGGCCTGGCTTTCCTATCTCCAATGATCCTTTTTCCTCCTGCCACAGGGCTGGTTCAAATGCTCTACCCACTACCTTGAAAACACCCTGGTGCCCTAATCTAATTTCTATTCATCCTTCACAACAAAGCTCCCATGTTACTTTTTCAAAAAAATTACTGAGTCTCTTGACTTATTCAGTCCTGAAAAAAACAAAAACGACAACAAAAAACAACTCTTATGAAATATACATTTCATTGTTGTACAAATAAGACTTCCAACAGTAACTGCAATTATTTAAGATGGCTCCCTCTCTAGATTCAATCTCAAGGAGGACAAGGACCATGGCTTTTTGCTCACCAGATACTCAGGGCCGAGAAGAGTGTTTGAAACATGTAAAATACTCAGGTTTTGTTTTTGGGGGTTTGGTTTTGTTTTTGAGAGACAACAAGTGGTTCTCCCTAGAGAAAACTTCATCTACTCTGCCTTCATGCTGCATACCCTCCAACTCTATGTCTGGGGTTTATTCACAAGAGGGCCTTATACACAAAGAAGCTAATAGTTTGTAAGAAGAAGACAGTCTAGTTAATATCATGAGTATGCCATTTTTTAAATTGATGCCTAGAGAAAAAAATCCCACAAAGAGAAAGAGGTTATGTACAAATTAATGTGCTATAGGGTTATCTTAACATAAGTATGAAAACAATTGTAACGTCCACAAGAAAAAAAAAATGGTAAAACAGCACTTATCCAACAGAAGACTGTCTATACCTTAAAATGAGTAATTGCAAGGATTTTGTTATACAAGGAACAAACTGCTCACGGAAAGGGCTAAATAAGGATGAAATGCAAAATTATACATTATGTTCTAATATACAGAAGCCTGTATTCATGTATAAAGATTGACAAAGAACATGGAAATCAATAGGGTATGTGAGTATCATCATCAGTGTGGAGAGATTTTAATGAAGGATTTTATTTTTTATAAGACATATCAAGATACTAATCTCAAAGTATCCATTTAATAATACTCAGAGGCTGGTTGCAGAGCATTTTTCACCAAAACTTTAGATACTTACCTTGAAAATACTGTATCATGTTATATGTGGCACGTTTTCCAGTATAAAGGACAACTGATTTATGCCTTTTAATGAAGACTTAAATACCCACTGACATCTAGTCTTACCCTTGGAAATTGATTTACAATTATTGCCTATACTTGGCTACAATCTAAAATTCACACTGTTCCAACCAAAGACTGTGTCAGCTTCTTGTAACATTAGAGTGTGCCTACAATCACACGAGGATATTGGAGATGGACATGTGCGGCCAGGAATTTACATGAGCTTTTTTACATTTTGTTTAGAAATCAGCACCCAAGCAGCTCCAAGGACCTGTCCTCTGAGAATCCTTCTGATTACAGCCAGGGAACTAATTTATTACTCAACATGGGAGGCAGTATCCTAAGAGCACCGATTCGCTGAAGCATGCATGGTCGGTCTCCCAGGAAAACAAGTAGACTCTCCTGATACGCGCGCCAGTATGTTTGTGATGCGCCAGACTGGTCTCTGGCTCGCCAACCATTCTACTCATTTCATTCTCCCAACTCCAGAGTAAGCATTATTCTTAACCCCCCGCTTTTTAACAAAAGGAAAAGAGACATCATAATGCTTACATAACCTATGCAACGTCACAAATGCAGTAAGTGTCCAAGCCACAAAGTGAGCCCAGAGCCCACACATTTAATTATTACACCGTATTACCATGACAATGAGAGATTTGCAAAACTTCAGGGGGGAAAAATATGATAATGACTGCTCCAATTCTGTATTATTACAGTCACATGAATTTTAAAGCTGCTTATACCTCCACTTAAGATTGGAGAAGACATCCCACTGTTCACTCCTCCCTCCTGCAGTCAGAGACACACAAACACTGCGCCTGTAGAAAAATCCCTTGTGTCCCCATCTTTCTAGAAAGTACTCTAAAGCACTAGGTAACACCCCAGATTCACAAGCACATAATTTATACTACCAGATAAATTCCATGGTATGTGGGCTAGAGGCTCTCTGATGACAGGCGCTGGCAGGAAGAAGCATCTGGCTGAGGATCCTTACTTTACTACTAGTCTTTCGTTTGGAAAACAGCCAGTTTTCGGGTCCCTGTGGGTCCAGCCGTCACCAGGCAATGGGAGCGTGCCATCTCCAGAAGCCCCAGACAGCATGTACTTTCAGCTACAAGGACTGGGACAGTCCCAATGCTCAACCCTGACTTAGATTGATAGCAGGGGACCCACATAGTAAAGACTCCCTAGACAGGGACAAAAAGATCAATGTCACAGACCAATGGTCCTCTAAGGAAGAGGGAAGATCATTTACAAGCTATGAAAGGTTCAACGTTGAGATATTATTTTCACCTCGGCCTTAGCCAAAAAGACCGTGGATGAGTGTGACATGTGACAAGAGGGGAGGAAAATAAAAGACCTTTAGGAGGGAAGTAAACAGTTGTGGGCCACAGAGGAAAACAACTGGGCCTGAAGCCAAATACCTGCTTCTTTCAGGCAGTTGCAGCCTGGGTGCCAGGTCGGGAGGTGAGGGGGGAGCAGGGCCTCAGGGGACCGTGGATTTGAATCCCTCTTGCTTCTGCAAATGAGTGCCTTTAGAATCAAAAACAGAAGACAAGCACATAAACAGTGAATTAGGATGGAAAGTGGATAACCAGTCAACCATACTAAAACAGAATTTAAAAGCCATCCAAGTTTTGAGCAAGGAAAATCCTAGCAGAAGCCTCTCACTAGAGGCAGGTTCAGAACATGTTACACAAGCATGCACAACTTTTTCTCTTAGAGTCTCACTTCTCCTTCTGGGTGCTCTTCTTTTGAACCTACTGCTACCAGAACGCCCAGCCCCAGGAAGATCTCACTCTCCCGAAACACGTGAAACTAGACAATATTTTATGAAAACCCTGCCATTCTTTCTCTTCCCTCCGCTAAGAAAATTAAATAAGGAAGGAATACTCAAAGTAGTGCATGCCTTTCCCTCCATTTTACAGATTAGAAAACTGAGATAAAGACTAATGAACAGAATTCAAACAGTACCTTGATTCACATGGATAGATTATATCTTATATTTCCACCAGCATTCGTCAATGTTGCAAACTAGCAGTCTAGTCTTCTCTCTTGTCCCGTAAGAGAGCGGAGACAAACTTGAATTAAGAGAGAAGCGAACGACAAGGAAAAGACGGGAACCCCAAACAAGCATTTCGTCTCCGTATTTATTGAGCTCACAAGCTATTACCACGTGGTGAATGTGAGGAAAACAATCAGACAGTAATTAGTAACTTGTGTGAGTAAGAAGCAACGGGTAGGGAGCAAGTGGAGTTTGTGATCAAGATACATTGGCTCCAGATGGA
The DNA here is from genome assembly GCF_007474595.2 of Lynx canadensis. Lineage (NCBI taxonomy): Eukaryota > Metazoa > Chordata > Mammalia > Carnivora > Felidae > Lynx > Lynx canadensis. The sequence continues at coordinate 50,213,769 of NC_044308.2, forward strand.
AAGTAATTTCCTGCAGGTGATGTAACAAGTTACTCCTGGTCCCATTATAATATCTCATTAGCTAACCTTGGGTGTTTTCGCCCCGTGGTGGCGCTTTCTGCCCTAAGCTTTTATTCTAAACCATTTATGTAAGTATAAGCTATTTCCCCACACATCAGTATAGCTCTTTTATTTTTTCATTAACGAATATTTAATGTACTACAGTGTGACACTACTGATTTATTTTTGTTTTAAACTTTTACTGACGTAATAAGCAAAATGTGATACTTTGTGTTTTAATTTTTATTTTGCTTGCTAGTAAAGTTGAACATGATTCTCAAATAGGTGTTTATTAATTGAATTCCATCATTTATTAAACATCCACGTAAATCCTTTGTTCATTTGTCTTTTGAGGCCTTTGTGACATTTGTTTGTATGAACACTTTACATATAAAAATTGTTAATCCTCTCTTGGTCATAATAGCTACATTGTTTTCTCAGTCTATATTCTATATTTTTATTTTGGTTGTTTAAAATTTTTCGTATGATTGAAATATTTTATTTTTTAATTTTTTAATGTTTATTTTTTGAAAGAGAGTGGGTAAAGGGTAGAGAGGGAAGGGGACAGAGGATCCCAAGCAGGCTCCTCACTGACAGCAAAGAGCCCAATGTGAGGCTCAAACTCACAAACTGTGAGATCATGACCTGATGTCGGATACTTAGCCGACTGAGCCACCCAGGTTCTCCTGACTGAACTATTTTAAAAATCACAATAAGTAGTTCCATTTGTAAATGTTTTCATTTATGATCTACTTTTTTTCCTTGACATAAAAAGTTATTTCTTCTCCAGATGTTTGATAAATATACAGTTGTTTTTCTCTAATTTTCATTTAATCTACTAGAATTTGGGTAAGGTTCTCATTTGTCTCACAGTTTCTCTTTAGGCCTTTATAATACCCAAGACACTGTCTTCTCTACAACATGGTTATTGTATTCCTCTTTTAAAACCCAGTAGGACTAAGTAAGCATTAAAGGGTGTCCTCTGTATTACAGCTAATCATGCATGGGTTAGACTCTCTGCTTGAGTATTAACTCCTTGGGGTAGAAACTCTTATATTAATCATTCGCCCTGCCCAGCCACCCTGCCTGCCCTAATTTCAAGCACAAGAATGTGCTCAAAATTATATTTACAGAATGAATCAAAAGTCAGGAGCCTTTGGCTTTGCTAAATATTTTCATTTTTTTTTAATTCTAATTGATAAACTGTAGTACTCTAATGGAAAGATGGTATACCTCTAAATTCAGTTACATGTAAATTTAAGTGGTGTTTTGCTAAAGATACCCAGAAAAGTCTCCATCAAGAAGTGTGACAGTTTTGTGGGAAGCAGATAGATGCAGCTTTCAGACAGAACTTATGACATGGGTCGTGGGTGAATTGATTTGGCCTAGAAGGAAAAGAAGTGTGAAAACACACACACACACACACACACACACACACACACACACAATTGTCTCCCCAACATGTTTTCTGTGGGGAAAAAGCAATATCCCCACAGATTTTTCAGCTTATAAAATATCTTGCCTAACTGAGTAGAGTGTTTCTGTGAAAAGTGCCCCTGGCCCTCTGATTGGTGAATTGAGCTGACCTGGGCCCCAGGGATCAGGCCCAGAACTAAACAACCTGGAGCAGAGTTGGCCTGGAATCTCCACAGTCTCTAGTGCTGCTCCCTTGGACTCATGTGGGTCTGAGGCTGACACACTGGCACAACCAGGAAGTGGGGATAGAGAGGAGGGAGGACGAGTCCCTCTTCTTTGGGAACAGCCAGCAGAAAGCTATTTTACTCAGGTCCGAACCATGGCAAAATTCCAGAGGGCTCTAAATTTACGCTTTGGGGTTTTATTTGTAACTAAGTCAGAAATGATGAGGGAAACAAAGGGAAGAAAAATGCAGTTTACATTAAATCTCCTTATAGCTTGCAGCCCACTGGTAGATATCAGAGACATGCAGCGTGTAACATTCCTCCAGAATTTTATGGCTGCCTTAATGCCTTAAAGCTTACATTTCATTAAAAACTAAAAGCAACCTCATCTTCACAATAGCTAAATCTTCAGGGTCCTGTAAGACCCTGCTTTCAGCAGACAGAAATTTCTTAGAAACTTAGTTTATCTTTAACCCTCTTCCCTCCACAAACTTAAAAGTACATAAACAGTCACTCCTCACAATCCCTGTGTGTAGCTTTTTCTGCCCAGGGGTCCTGTCCCTGTGCTAGAACAAAACCACCTTTTTGTACCAAAAATATCTCAAGAATTCTTTCTTAGCTGTTTGCTCATGAACCCCACTTCAAATTTGATCAAGCTACTCCAAGAAGTCCTGGCTGATCTCTTGGCTAAAGAAGAATAGGACACCTTGAGTCACTAGTCCAGCTACATGCCAAGCAGAGGGAGGAGGTCATTGCTAGAAGAATGGAGAATACTTGTCAGAAGGATCATCAGATGCCACCTACATGGATGTTTGTTAAAGCGAATGTTGAACATCAGAAATCTGTGGAATTTCAGATGCAGCAATGTAAATAGTCTGTGTTGGATTGACAGACCTGGAGTAGGCATAGGGCTATTTATATAACTCCGTTATGGAGACTTTCGATGGTCTCCCAGGGTTCTCTCAGCCTCTGAACATTTCACTTTAGCAAGAAATTGGGAAGGTGGATACTTACGGATGAGGTTTTTGGGGTGATAGTGAGGTTCACAGGGTCCGGAGCCAACAGCCAAAAGAGAATTCTTGAAGATGTCTTTGATGCAAAAAGGTGATCTTATTATAAAGCATGGGGACAGGACCCAACAAAAAGAGCTGCCCTGGGACCAGGAGGAGAGACTGGTTAAATACTAAGGAGTTGGGGGAGGTAAAGTCCAGGGGAACTTTCCAATGGGATTTTCATATGCTAAAGAAGACTCATTGGATACTGGAGGCCTAGCTATTGTCCAGACAAGGTTGTTTTCCCTCTAGCAACACATTAGCATTAAGACAGTAGGGAAATTCAGGATAAATGTTTTACTCTGCCAGCCTCAAGTTTTTGTCTAGGCGCTGCAGGTCATAAGGAAATTTAGTTCTATCTGCCATTTCCTTCTGCCTGTGTTTCCCACATCATTATGTTTCCCACATCACTATGTTTCCCACATCACTATGGGTGATGTTGGGGCTCCAGGAAACGAAGTCTATAGGTTGCTAGAGATTAGGCTATTGATAAGATTGCCCTTTTCTTGGGATTTACTAAGATATTTGTAAATAGACAGAGACTCGGGTCCTGCAGGACCATGATCTCTATAGTTAACCATTTGTTTTTCCCCTTTCCTTTGTTCTTGGGCAGCCAGGAGTGCCTGAGGAATAGCACACAAATCCCACCTGGGTGGGTTGGGAGCCTGTCAGCTTGCCTTATGCTCCCTCATCACTTACATGTATTATATTATGTGCAATTTCAATCTGCTTAATGTGTCAAGGGTAGCAGCACACACTCTATTTTTAATATCTCTACGCTGAAGCAGACAGTTTCATGTGTCATACACTCATTGCCCAACACATATGAATCATTTCTCTTATGATTTCCACTCCAGGCATACCTCACTTTCAAGCCCCTTGGAATACCTATTTACTCTAGAGAGATTTTTATGATACTATCTAACACTTACTATGTAAGTTACTGTTTTCTTTTTGTCTTGCTTCATTTTTATTTTGTTTTTTGAGAGCCATTCACAGGCGTCTGTGTGCACAAGAGCAGGGGAGGGGCAGAGAAAGAGGAAGAGAAAATCTTAGCAATCCAGGCCTAGCATAGGGTCCTACAACACTGGCCTCAATCTTGTGACCTGAGCTGAAATCAAGAGTCGGACACTTAACCGACTGAACTACTCAGGCACCCCTGTAGGTTACTGTTTTAACGATTTCCTAATTTCATTAATCCTCACCACACTTATAGGTTGTAATTACTATTATAACTAGTCTTCACATGAACAAAACGAGGCATCATAAAGGTTCAGTAATGTGTAGTTAACGAGTAGTAAAACTAGAGCATAAGCCCAGCAAACTGATTAATTCAAAATTTATGCTCAGAACCATGAAAATATAGGGTCTCTTCTCATTGATATAATTTGAGGTATGTGAGAAGAACATTTGCTTTAAGAACCTGAGAGCAGCATTTGGGTGGCTAAGTCAGTTAAGCGTCTGACTCCTGATTTTGGCTCAAGTCATGATCTCACAGTTTGTGATTTCAAGCTCCAAGTCAGGCTCTGTGCTGACAGTGCAGAGCCTGCTTGGGATCCTTTCTCTCTCTCCCTTTCTGCCCCTCCCCAGCTCTGCTTCCTCTTCCTCTCTGTCTCTCTCTCTCACAGAATAAATAAGTAAACAAACAGACAAACAAAAAAGAACAAGAACCTCAGATTTCAAGACTTTAAGATTCTTCTATAAACCTTAGAATAACATATTTATGAATACATTTTAAATTCTGCAAAATCGAATGTTACTTTGTTAAAGTAATGTGGTAATATCCCTAATGACCTGAAGGCAAACAAAATAATTTAGAGTTAATCCAGCAAACACTGAAAGGATGGTTTTGCTCATTTTTTATTGAAAATATTTACGTGAAGATATATTCTTGCATTTATACATTGCAACAGGACAGTTCATATGGATAAAAATTAAAATGAGATTTCCCATTATATTTGTATTCCAAATTATTATGCTTTATAATGTGCATTTATTTGTATAAATTCATTTGGATATATTAAACACTACATCATTTACAAATAAGAAAAGTGAAGATCCCATAAATTTCTCAAATGATATTTAAAAGTGTTGTTTGATAAATATGGCACTATTTCGAACTGGAAACAGAACCAAGTATGGTCTACCATCTCAGCAGGAAAATTCAGTTTCCCCAAGACAAAGGGCTTCTTATTGAACCTGTAAGATTTAAAATAGTAATTGTAAGGGTTGCATTTGGCATGTAAACCAGTCAATCTGTTAGCCAATCCATTAAGAATTATTAGGTATGTGGATATTCATGTTAAGGACCCACTGAGGTTCAAAGATTGTTTTGACCTTTTATGTCACTGCTCAAGGTCATCTCTACTTCACATTATCTTTCCTTACGTGCTTCCAAGGTCTAAAACTAAGCATTCCCTATCTCAGACTGAAACTGCATTATCTAACTTTTTTCACTACCCCCAACCACCAAAACAGTTCTGAGAGAGATCTTTGGTCACTAACTGCCTTCTCATTCACAGCCAATTATGTTGCACATATGACTTCCTGCCTGACCTAGATTTCAACACAGCCCCTCAATTTCCAGTTTCCCAATACCAGATCATGCTTACTGCCTGATTCCCTAAGCCTGCTCTCAGATTACGGAACAAAGTTACTGGACACCAGTGTACCTGGTCTGACCATTGTGGATAGCTTGGAGATTGGTGGGAATTGCCACTCTATTGATTTAGCTGGGGGCAATGGGACTGAAGAAAGGAAAATTATCTGGTCAGCCTTGCAGCCATCCAGTTTCACATGGGCATATCATTAGGATCTTAAGTTAATGAAGAAGACTCTGACCGGATTTGTCTTGTTCTGGCTGGATTTCAAATTCAGGAAGCTTAATTAGAATGGAAATTATTTTCTCTTGAGAGATTATACTCTGAAATATTTCAAGTGACATTTGATGGATCTGCTTCTGATTTATTTCGATAGGCTCCATCAAGAAATCTTTTGATGTAGAACAATATGTCTGGACCCTTTTATTTACACTAGGATATTCTAATGTGTTACATCTGTTGGGGTCAAAGAAATCTTGAAATCTGAGTGGATCTGATGTCATGCAGTCTGCATTAGCTTTACAGTCCCAAAATGGAAACTAATATCTATATACCAACATAACTTATTTGAATATTTTATGAAGGCTTTATCCCCTGTATTAGAGAATACTTTTAAAGCAAACAAATGATTGTATTGGCATTATCTAGTCTTTATTTAAAACAGAATAAAATTTCAGATTGACTGTGATTTCCATTGGCTTTCCAAAGGAAGTTTTATTAGAATAAATGTCCCAGCCTTCCAGCCTCATCACTACCACCTTTGTAACATCTACTGATTCTGATTTTCCCTGTCTTTCTTATAATTCCTTATTCCTTTTAACATCATTATTTCCTTCCTCCATGCTTTATATTGTTCCAAAATGAGTTCCAGTTGCCTTTTCTGTTGTTGATGATACTGGGATCCATTTATGCCCCAGTCACTAGGCATCTTTGTCCCCTAAGTCCCCTTGAAGACTCCTGATCAAACTGTTTCTGCAGTTTTTGCAAACTACAAATTTCTTGCTTCTACTGATATTGACAATGAATTATCTACCCCTTAAAATGCTATATTCCCTGTGCTTAATGTGTAGGAAGTGTTTGACATGAGTTAATTAAATAACTGAATGAATAAATACATCACATTTCTTAATCTCAGCTATTTTCTGGTCCCCTACCTGTGATTGCAGTGGTCTCTTCTCTCCCTGATTAGTTTTCCTGCTACTACGTTTGGTTTCTGCTTCCTAAAACTACTCATGTTACGTCGTTATTATTACTTTCTTCAGTGCACTTTCTGACTATATCAGTCTTCTTTCTCTCCCATTTCTATCAATCCTTGGCCACAACTGGTAATCCTGTTGAGGTTGAAATTCGGCTGTGACTTCCTTAGATCTGTCTGTCTCCTATCTCTAGAAAAGTACACCTAGATGGCATTTACATACAGTAGATCCCTGGTGATCTGAGCAAAATTTGTTCCAGAAAAGTAGGGATATCCATGTTCAGGAAAGTCTTAGAAGTGGAAAAAAAGGTGGGGAGTTAAAACCACTCAAAGAAACTTGGCTGTAAAAGAAAAGAAAATAAGAGTGCAACTAGAAGGGAAAACAAGTATGACAAAAGGCTTTTTTAATAAAATAAATTCAAATACTGTTATAAGCTGTGAGGAAAGAACCTAAGAGAGGAAGATATTGAAAACACTGAAGGCAGAGGTGTGGCCTTGAAATCAAGCACAGTGTTGGAGAATATGGAAAAACATGAGTGCTAAAGTATAAGTGGAAGTATTAGCTGAAAACAAAAGTAATTTCTTTTATTGAGGCAAGTGGAAAGGAATAAGAATGAGTATGGGTAACTGTAGAGAGAGAGATAAGAATCCTCAATTTTCATTTTAAATAGGAATAAAGGTCATCTGCCAAAATAAGTCAGTAGCAAAGAGAAGACCGGAGGAGAGGATAGAGACATAGAATTATCAGTTACCTTTTTCTTTTTTTTTTTTTTTTTAATGAGATTATCCAAATATTCTGGATATAGTAAAATATATACCCTCATCGCCGGCAGCATTGTAAATTGGCAAAATGTTTTTGGAAATAAATTTGACCTCAAAAATATTCATATATTGGGATCTATTAACTTTGCTTCTAATAAAATAATTGAAAATACAGTTTAGGTACAAAGAGGTTCACTGCAAAGTTGCTCATGGGGAGAAAAACTGGAAACAATCTAATTGTCCAATGATAGACATGTAGCTCTATAAGGAAATGAATCATAATTAATTACTTATAAATACATAAATCAAAATAATTATTAATTAAATAATTATGGTATGTCCACACAATAGAAATCTATGCAGACATTTAAATAATGTTTATCAAGAGTATTTAATTTCATGGAGAATTTCTGTCATGAAAAATAAATCTAGTGACTTTTCTATGTTAATTAAATATGCCATAGACTAAATATAAAAAGAAAATGAATAAAAAGATAGCAATATGTAGAATTATTCTTACATTTTTATTTATACTTTCCAGTATTTTCTAATTTTTCTATCTTCATCATCAAAAAACAGATATTAAATATTTTTTTTAAAACTTTGGTAAATTGTTAAGAATAGTATGGGAGAGGAGACACAAGAGGAATAGTTTCTAAGTAAAAATAAAAATGAAGATAAAGTGGGCAAAATAAATTGTGGACTCCTGGAATTCAGCTAATTAACAACATTGGATATTCTCTGAGTCAGCATTGCAGAAGTACAAAATGAAGATTGCAAATTTGGGCCTCAGATATGTTAAACATTTAAAAATGTGTGATTTCAGATAAAAGCTATACATTTGCATTTCTGGTTCTTCTTGAAAAAAAATAAAATGCAAGTTCAGCGAACACTGGGCCTCCATATTTATACAGTAATAGGCCCTGGACATGTGCTATGGCTGTCCTCCTTAGGTGAATTATGTGACTCCAGTTATCCACAATCTTCACCATTATACTCCATTGTTTTCCTGACAATGAGATTAAATGTCAGTTGCCTTTTGTTCATCACTGTGCTTTTCTATATGTGTATTTTTTTTTACAGTAAATAAGTGTTGACAGCAAATAAATAATTTTGGTACTATGTCTATTGAAACTAGAATCAAATAGATGTACTATCTGTGGAACATTGAGCTAAGAGATTAAGGGTACATTTTAATATTCAGATTCAGTCTTTACTTTCAGGGGATTACCCACACATATATAAAATAGGATAAGGATATGTTCTAGCAACATCATGACAGTATAAAAAATAAGTTACATATGGCAGAAAAGGAAGAGCTTTCTATAGGTTGGAGTAGTGCTTAGTGAAAGAAGGAAAATTGAACCATGTGGAATTGGGTGAGAATCCCAAATGAGAGGGGGATAGCAAAGATGAGAGACTGGAGACTTTCTCAGGGACAGGGGAATTAGTGTTACTGCCTAGGTTCATTTTGGAGAAGAGTGACTAAAAGTTCCAGAAAAGTGGGTTAAGGAAGTTAGTATCTTGAAATTCAGGAAGAGGAATGTGGAAGTTTATTCTTTGAGGAAGCTATTGTGCTCTTGAACACAAGAAGTCAGTGTTTCTAGAAGTCTAATTTGGAAAGAAAGTGATTTGAAGGAAGAGATTAGAGAAAGATGAGAATTAAGTGAAACAATCTATATTTATTCACAGTCAACAAGTTCTTATAGAGCACCTGTTACAAGAGGCTCTCTGTTAGGCCCTAGGGATACACAATCATCAAATTCCTTGACCTCAAAGATATATTCAAATGGACATAGATACTGAACATGTATATAAGTAGGTACAGCATTGCAACAGAATAAAGGGATTTGTGTGGACAGGATCCTACTGGAGTTAATGTGATCAGAGGAAACCTCTCTGAGAAGCGCCAATGATTTGAGTCTTCAGTGATGACCATGAGACTGTACGTGAGAATAGTATTAGAGTCAGAAGAAATAACAAACACAAAGGTCCCAAGAGGAAATGAGCATGGTGTGTTTAAGGGACCAAAAAAGAAAAAAAAAACCCAAAAAACAAAAAAATAAGGCTGCAGAAATGTAGTCAGTAAGTACATTAGGATAGGAGAAAGGGTGAGAGAGGTAAGCAAGAACCAGATTATGTAGGGACTTGCTGGCCATGGTAAGGACTTGGACAGTCTTCTCATTGACCTGTGAAGCCACGAAAGAGCAGAATGACACAATAGGACTTACTCTTTGGAAAGAGTACTTTGGTAATATGAAGAAGGGACCACAAGAGGACAAGAATGGACTGAGGAGACCCGTAAGAAGGGCAACAAGCAATAGAACAAAAGAGAAGTTAAAGTGGCTTAGATCACGGTTTATCAGTACAAGCGGTTTCAAGTTGTCAGGTTTGAATATATTTAGGAAGAAGCACTCAAAGGACTTAGTAATAGATTGGAAATGGAATATAAGAAGAAAGGGAAATTTTTAATTGGTTGTGGTTCTGAGCAACTGAGTTCGGGCATTTCTGAAATAATGAAAACAAGGGAAAACAGTGTTGTGGCAGTATATAGAAGTAAGATTTCTATTTAGAAAATCTTAAGCTTGATATGTCCATTATATTTCCAAAGAGAGACAAATGTACAAGGAAGCCCTTAGATATATAAGTCTGGAGCTCAACAGAGGTTAAGAATGGAGATGCGCACTTAGGAGTAATCTGGTGGTATTTAAAGCCATGGTTTCTGAGCAGAATCACCAGAACAAAGAAAAGCCAAGAAGAAAGTCCTAACATAACTCACCATTTTGAATTTGGCAAAGTGGTGGATTAAAGCTCAGATATGTCTAATTAAATCAGATCCTTTTAACAATATCCTAGAAAATAAATCTCTGGAGATTCTCATTTAAATGCTAATTTAAAGATCAACAATATTCTTTTTTTCCAGACAGTAGAAATGTATTTATTTGTTTGAAACAAAGTTATATAAATTGTATTATTTTTCTTCTTTCACTCTATATGATGTTACAGCATACACACAACTTCCTAAATAATATAGAATGGAAGACAATTTGCAGACTAGTACAGAGAGCAAGGTAGGGTGCATCTAGGATTTTATGAAGATGAAGGATAAGGTTTTCTTTATTTTTTTATTTTTTCCTTCATGATAGTATAGAAGTGATATATATGTGTGTATGTGTGTGTGTGTATACATATATATATGAGAAATGCTGAGTCTTATTATTTGATTCTATTTATTTTATTTTTGTTTCAGAAAAGTATTTAAATTCTAGTTACTTAAAATATAGTGTAATAGGTAATATTGGTTTCAGGAGCAGAATTTAATGATTCATCACTTACATATATAATATTCTCTAAGTCATTATTGGCTGGCCAAAAAAAAAATGCTTCTATGTTCTTTTAAAACATATTGACTACCTACTTCTTAAGACCTGTAAAATTTAAAGTGGCCTAGTCAACAGTCTGCTCCCTCAATAAGCTGATGCCTTTTAAATCTTTTCTCATTTACAAGGGAATAAGAAGAAGCCATAGTGACTTCCTATTTTAGGCTGTGATGTAGCAAACCAATTAGGGAAAAGTTTGATTTTTTTTAAAGAATACATACAGCTATGGGGGGGGGGGGAAGTGTGTGTGTCTGAGTATATGGGTATTTGTGTCTCTGGGCAAGAATTTAAATAGACTTTTAGAATCACTGAAGTCAAGAAAAATTGTACTTTATAACCTTAAATTTCACCCTGATCATTTAAAATAATTTTATTAGAACCCTGTTTAAAAGACAAATATGTTTATTTGTTTAAATACTAGTTTAAAAATACTATTGGCTTAAAAATACTAGTGTAATTCCAACTTTAATACTCAAAAATGATGATGATGATGATGATGGTGGTGATGGTGATGATGGTGATGGTGATGGTAGTGATGATGATGATGATGGTGGTGATGATGATGATGGTGGTGATGGTGATGATGGTGATGGTGATGGTGATGATGGTGATGGTGATGATGATGGTGATGGTGATGGTGATGATGTGGTGGTGGTAGTCGTGGTCATAATCTTTGTGTAAAAGGAAAATAGGCTGTATTTTTAGTACTGTCTCTACTAGCAGGAGAAAGTGATCCAGAAGTTCCTGCATTGAACTGACCAGCATGAATCAAATAGCTGGGAGAGTTAGCCCAATAAGAAAACACTTATAAGGAGTAAGATTTTTTTATCCTCAGATACCAATGCACATCAAAGTTAAAAAAAATGTTTTAATGTTTATTTTTGAGAGAGAAAGAGAGACAGAACATGAGCAGGGGAGGGGCAGCAAGAGAGGGAGACACAGAATTTGGAGCAGGCTACAGGCTCTGAGCTGTCAGCACAGAGCCTGACACAAGGCTTGAATTGACGAACTGTGAGATCATGACCTGAGGCTGAGCTGAAGTCAGACACTTAACCAACTGAGCCACCCAGGTGCCCTCTTTTTAAAATTTGTTTAATGTTTATTTATTTTTGAGAGAGAGAGAGAGACAGAGACAGTGCATGAGCAGGAGAGGGGCAGACTGAGGGGAGACACAGAATCTGAAGCAGTCTCTAGGCTCTGAGCTGTCACTACAGAGACCAACACGGGGCTTGAACTCAGGAACCATGAGATCATGACCTAAGCCAAAGTCAGATGCTTAACCAACTGAGCCACCCAAGTGTCCCTCATCAAAGTTTTTATCATAAGCAATTGAAGGACATAAAATACCCAACTACAACTACAGTGGTCAAGACCCATAGTTTTTTAAAGTGTAACATTAATTCCTTCAAAGTTTTAGTAGAGGTTAGCCACAAAATGAAGATAGGCAGGGCATTATGAAAGAAAATAAACATGGAAAGTGTTAAGGTAAAGTTAAAGGGACTTTTAAATTATAGTACATATGGAATCTCTAATATGCTAATATGCTTTGTGATTTTCCAAGAAAGAGATCTGTGTATACAGCCCTTTAACTAGAGCCCTTGACTAGAACTTCTAGTCAAGGCAATCCAGGAAAAGTGGCAAAAATAGCATTATGTGAGGGACAAGGCTGAAGAAATGTTACAAGAATTTGATGACATGAAGAATAGATTCAAATGAATTGTAATATGTTGCTATTTAAATTTGTGTTTTTGTGTATAGAATTATCATTGCTATCCAATGACTTAAAAGACCCTCACAGCACCAAGTAATATAATAAGGGATTACTGAGCTGGTTATGAGGAGATTGAATTTTAATTCCTATTTTAATCATCTTCTTGATCTAATCACAGAACACCTCTGAGGTCTCACTGATTCATTCATTACTTCAGGGAACACTGAATGTCTCTGTTATAAGAAACATTGTTCTAGCTGCTAGGGATATAGCAATGAACAAGAAAGATCAAGTCCTTAACATCATATAACTTACATTTTAGTATGGAAGACAGACAGTAAATATATATTTATAATTTATATTATATTTATTTATTGTATACATTTATATTATATATATATTGTTTACAGGCTGTAAATATTTCAGCTGATTTTAGACAACATGAAGAATAATGTTGGATAAGGTGTTACAAAGTGAAAGAGGGGAGTAAGGGTTAGTTACTTTCTCCACAAAATGAGGAGGCTGAACTCCACTAGTAATTTTCACAGTTTTTAATTACATGTAACAAAGACCAAACAAATTAACTTTTCAACTTTCCCAAATAAAGTTTATCATTCTTATTTAACAAGAAGGTAAGAGGGAGGCAGTTTAGGACTGGTAGAATGTTTAATGATGTCACTACAATCCTGGGTACTTTCAGTGTTTCACTCACTGTGCTTAGGGTATAGCTTTTATGCTCATGGCCATTATGCAAAACAGCTGTTTCACATTCACGTTCCAGGCATAGCAAAGAAAGAAGAAGGAATGAAGAGTAGTGTATGCAGTAGGAAAGTGACTTCCTTAGAAATCCCCAGGAGAAACCCCTTTCATCTTTAGGGAGGCTGGGAAATATGAATATTTTTCAGCTGACTGAGTGCCTCTGCTGAAAAATATTCAGCTACCCTGAACAGGACTGAGTAGAAATTGAATAAGCAACTAGTATGCTGTATTGCTTAGGGGACAAATGTATGTCTACTTCAGCATCCAAAGTACTCTCGTAATAATAATAATATTGAATATTGCAAAACAATATTCATACTGTTATTCAGCATAAAACTAGTGGAAATATTAATAATAATATAATAAATCCAGAGATGGGTAAATCCTTCTCATCTATAACTCCTAAGAAACTCCTAAGGAACACAAAAAGCAGTATTCATTCTTCAGCTGTCTGTACACATTCTAATCTCACAGACAGCTGGAGAATACAAAACTCATCTACAAGGGATTATATGTATTATTAGTTAGATATACTGCTTAGTTATGCTAGGATATATTTTAATTATGTTTATAGAAGCATTCTAAAATATAGTTTATACAAAATGCTTTTATTTTATCAATTTATGAATATTCAATTACTTCTTCTAAGATTTAAATCTTATCATGCCTAAATCTTCTACAAACTATCTTTCAAAAGACAAAGACATTACCTACTGACTTGATAATTTCATTTCTTTTTTTTTTAATTTTTTTTAACGTTTTATTTATTTTTGAGACAGGGAGAGACAGAGCATGAACAGGGGAGGGTCAGAGAGAGGGAGACACAGAATCCAAAACAGGGTCCAGGCTCTGAGCTGTCAGCACAGAGCCCGACACGGGGCTCAAACTCATGGACCGCGAGATCATGACCTGAGCCGAAGTCGGCCGCTTAACCGACTGAGCCACCCAGGCACCCCGATAATTTCATTTCTAAGGAAATACCTTAAAGAAATAGTCCTCATAATAGAAAAGGCTTTTTTCATGAAAAATTTCACTGGATAATTATACATATTTAATTTGGAAGCGTTATAATTATCACTATAATACAGTGCAGAACAGAGTGAAAAATAAACATTAAATAATAAAGGATTATAAGGGTGTGGATTATATTGGGCATTTTTAAATGTAGTCAAGTTTTAACTAACTTTTATTTTATTTTTTATTTTTATTTTTTTCAACGTTTATTTATTTTTGGGACAGAGAGAGACAGAGCATGAACGGGGGAGGGGCAGAGAGAGAGGGAGACACAGAATCGGAAACAGGCTCCAGGCTCTGAGCCATCAGCCCAGAGCCTGACGCGGGGCTCGAACTCCCGGACCGCGAGATCGTGACCTGGCCGAAGTCGGACGCTTAACCGACTGCGCCACCCAGGCGCCCCCTAACTTTTATTTTAGAACAGCTTTAGATTTAGAAAATTGAGATCATACAAACAGTTCTCGTATGTAATTTGTCTGATGTTTTTCTCACGATTAGACTAGAGTTATGGGTTTTGAGAGAAAAATCAGAGGTACAATGTCAATTTCATCACAGCATATCAGAGGTACATACATACTATCAATCTGATTTATGACTGGTGATGTTGAACTTGATCATTTGGCTCAAATAATGTTTATTAGTTTACTGTAAGGTTACTTACCTCTCACTTTTTAAGTATTCTTTGTAAGAATGTGACTACTATGCACAGCCATACTTAAGGAATAATCACACTGCCTCTCCTTTAGGGTGGAACATCTTCATAAATTATTTATAAAATTTCTGCATTAGAGATTTTTCTTTTTTTCTCCCCATTTATTAATTTATTCAATTATTTACTTATATCAGTATAAACTCATAGATACTTTCTTTATACTTTGAGTTATAATCAAATAATACTATATTTTGTTGTCAATTTTTACTAGCTCTGCCCATTTAGGAGATCTTTCAGTTGGCTCCCATGCCCCTCTGCCATTCCCCCATCAATGTGGGTTTGGGTTTGCTAATTTTTTGTCTCTTTGTGTGTGTGTCTTCAAGCACTCCCTTACTTTCTAGAATATAAAGATGAACTTCAAACTCATCTTGAATAGTTCCTTCTCTAGTTCTAGAAACACCTATGTCTCCAAGGAGCTTTGGTATTAGAAAATATCAAGTATTGAATGGCATTAGAAATCAAGATTGGGGGGTGCTTGAGTGGCTCAGTCAGTTAAGCTTGGCTCAGATCACGATCTCACAGCTGGTGGGTTCAAGCCCTTGTCAGGTTTCTGTGCTGACAGCTCCTACCCTGAAGCCTGCTTCAGATTCTGTGTCTCCTTCTCTCCCCCCGCCACCCCGTTCACACTCTCTCTCTCTCAAAAATAAAATAAAACGTTAAAAAGAAAAAAGAATAAATCAAGATTGGGTGTTAGATGTACTAATTAGTGCTAGGCTGTCTTTTCTGTTTTTAGGCCTTCTCAGCTGACAGAGCAAATATATGTATATACACAGATCTACAATGTTTCCATACATAATTGCCTACACATGAATGCTTACTAATGTCTCCAACTCTTATCCATTACCATACGGATCATTCTAGCCTCCTGTCCTCAGTAATCTATAAATTGCCAATCCACCAGTCAGAAACTTGGCTTCTCTCCCTTATAATTCATTCACATATCATTCAATTCCAATATACAGATACAGAAATATCATATTGCTTAACAGACAGAGTCACCCAGGCGCCCCCAGACTCAGACATTCTTAATGTCTTTGCACCTTACAGGAACCCTATCTTTGTTAAAGATATTAACATTAAACAATATATTAACATTAATCTTAGGTTATGCTTTCAATGCTCATTAAAGAACAGTGATTTCTCAAACCTTTTAAGAACTTGGACTGCACAAATTCTTAACGTGAATTTGATGGGGAAAAAAGAAACTTTATTGATGAGAGTCCAGTGCTTATGTATTTTTCCTTGTGTCTTTGGTGTTAGAATCCACTAATTTCCAAATTTACTTGTATTAGCACCTTTTTCCAATCCCTATCAGAGAGACTGTTTCATACAATTATGGTAAATTTCTATTCTTTTGTCACAGTCTACATTGCTTCCTGAAATCCCATGATCTTCTAAATGATTTGTTAATAAAAATAATTTGCCTATATATTAAAGTGCACTCTTGGTGTTATAAAGGTCTATAGGTTTTGACAGATCTATAATCTCACAACTCCATCATTACAGCATCACACATGAATAGTACTGTGGTTTAAAAACAAACAAACAAACAAAAACCAACTAACTTCACCTACTTATCCCGACTCTGTCTCTTCCTGAACTCCTGGCAACCACTGATCTTTTTTTCTATAGTTTTTCAGAATGCAATATAATTGTGATCTTACAGTATATAAACTGTTAAAATTAGCTTATTTCACTTAGAATTGCATTAAAAGTTTATCCGTATCTTTTCATGGCTTGATAGCTTACCAGTTTTTATTGGTAAGTAATATTTTATCATAGGAATATAGCAGAATTTCTTTATACATTCACCAAATTGAAGGATATCTTGATTGTTGCCAATTTTTGGTGATTATTAATAAAGCTGCTGTAAACATTTGCCTGTAGGTTTTTGTGTGGATATAAGTTTTCAATCCAGTTAGAGAAGTACCTAGGAGCACAATAACTGGGTTATATGATAACACTATGTTTAGCTTTGTAAGAAACTGCCTGTCCTTTTTTTTATGTTTATTTATATTTGAGAGAGAGAGAGAGAGCGCGCGCACAAGCAGGTGGGGGGCAGAGAGACTGAGACAGAATTTGAAGCAGGCTCGAGGCTCCAAGCTATCAGCACAGAACCTGATGTGGGGCTCGAACTCATGAGGTGTGAGAACATGACCTGGGCCAAAGTCAGACACTCAACCAGGTGCCCCTGAAACTGCCTGTCTTCTGAAGTAGCTGTATCATTTTTGCATTCCTACTGGCAATGGATGAGAGTTCCTGTTTGTCTGCATCCTTACTAGCATTTGATATTGTCAGTTTGGGGAATTTAGCCATTTTAATAGGTGCTTAGTGATATCTGTTGCTGTTTTAATTTATATTCACTAGTGAGGAGTGATGTTGATAGTCTTTTTGTATGCTTACTTGCTATCTGTATATCTTCTTTGGTGAGATGTTTATTGAGATCTTTTAGATGTTTAATTGGGTTGTTTTTTGGTTTGTTTTGTTTTTTGAGTTTTAGAAATTCTTTGTATGTTTTGGATATAACTTCTTCATAAGATGTATGTCTTAAAATATTTTATCATAGTCTATGACTTATTAGTTTAATTTGTTAGTAGTGTCTTTTCACAGAGCAGAATTTCTGAATTATAATAATATTCAACTTACCAATATTTTTCTTTCATGGATTGTGCTTTTGGTGCTGTATCTAAAAACCCATCACCAAACTCAAGGTCATCTAATTTTCCGACATACGGTCTTCTGTTGATCTTTGTGTCTATTGTTATCCTGAAATTACACTTTCTTGATTACTGCAGTGTAGTCTTGGGATAAGTAAGTCTTAAAGTCAGGTAACATCAGTCTGCCAACTTCATTCTTCCTCAGTCTTCTGTTGGCTATTCTGGGCCTTTTGCCTTTCTGTAAAAACTTAAATATCAATTTGTAAATATCCACAAAGTAGCTTGTTGGGATTTTGATTGGGATTGTGCTGAATCCATAGATCAAGTTGGGAAAAAGTGACATGTCCAATACCTGAAAATGAAAATCTATTCATTGACTTAGGTCTTCTTTGATTTCTTTCATCAGAATTTTGAGTTTTTTCTACATATAGACCCTTCACATATTTTGTTGGATTTATAGTTAAGTATGTCCATTTTTTTGGTGCTAATACAAACAGTATACTTTTGACTTAAAAATGCAACTATTCATTGCTGACATATAGAAAAGCAATTGGCTTTTGTATATCAGCCTTATATCCTGTGATATTGCCAATACTTGTTACTTAGTTCAAAGATGCTTTGTTTTGTTAGTCGTATGACATTCTTCGTTACATCTTGTAATCTGCAAACAAAGACAGTTTTGTTTCTTCCTCCTAAATCCGTATATTTTTTATGATGTTGTGATTTATATATTTTGGCTCTTGTCCATGTTTTCTGGCTCGCAGCTCCCAAAACCTTTCCTAACTCATAAGAGCAATGGGAACATCTTTTGTTATAGTTGGTCTCTTGTCCTTAGTTCTTAGATACTCTGTTCTGGGCTTTTCTCTTTACATTTTAGTTGTGTAGGTTTCTATTCACGTATCTTCAAGCTCATTGATTCTTGCCTTGACTTTGTCCATTCTACTGATGAGCCCATCAAGACATTCTGAATTTGTTTTTAATTTCTAGCATTTCCTTTGGTTCTTTCTTACAGTTCCCATTTCTCTGCTTACATTACCCATCTATTAAGGTGTACTGTTTCTTTTTTTTCATTAGAACCTTTGACATATGAATGATAGTTATTTTAAATGCCTTATCTGATAATTCCAAAATCTGTGTCATCTCTGAGTTTGGTTTTGATACTTGCTTTATCTCTTCAGTCTGTGAAGTTTCTTGCCTTTTAATATGCCTTGAAGTATTTTAGTGAATATCAGACATAACACATTGGATAATAGAATATAATATAAATGTGCCTTTATCATGACTGCTAGGTGCTAAATTGTGCCCCGCACCCCAAATTTATATGTTGAAACTCTAACCTCCGATCTGACTATATTTGGGAATAGGGGCTTTAAGGAGGCAATTAATGTTAAATGAGGTCATAGGGTAATGTCTTAATCTGATAGGATTGAGGCTTACTGTCCTTATGAGATATCTCTCTTTGTCTCTGTCTGTCTCCCTCCCTTTCGGTCGGCCCCTCCCCCTCCCTCTACCCTTCCCTGTTTCTCTCTCCCTCCACTTGCACTTCTGTGCACACACAGAGGAAAGACCAAGTGAGGGCACAGCAATAAGGCAGCCCTCTACAGGCCAAGAAAATAACTCTCATCAGAAACTAAACATGGACCTTGCTGGCACTCAGATCTTAGACTTTCCAGCCTCCAGAACTGTGCAGAAAGAAATTTTTGTTGTTTAAGTCACTCTTAAGGTATTTTGTTATGGCAGCCCAAGCAGACTAATACAATGATGTTTCCTGTTAATCTGGAAAGGAGTTGGTCTGTGTTTAATGTTGCTAGAAGTGCCAGAGGCTTCTGTTTGGTCTGGTGACTATTTTTGTCTCTTCTGTTGATTTCATTTCCCCAATAACTCCTTCTTAAACAGCATCTGCATCTTGCAGCTCTCAGTTGTAATCCACTGCTGTTATACTGGAGCCCTGTTGATGCAGTGTTAAGGTGCCGGGGAGGAAGGGTTTTCTGTAGTCTTAGGACTCAATCTCAGACTTTTAATGGGCCTGTGTCCTTGGGCTGTGACCTTGACAAGTGTTTCTTACCTCTGGTTATATTTCAAAATGGTTACTTTCTCCCTCAGAAACAAGAGAGGACTTTTCTTGGATCTTCACCAGGAGAAACTGGTAGGGTATACGTTTATGGCTCCAGTGGCTTCTGCCCCAGATAAACTGAATGTTTCTGCGATTTTCTGTTTTCACTTGTACCTACAGATTTCAAGGTGTGGTGTGCCCTGTAAACTAAATTATCTGATGGATCCAAAAATAGTCATTTATTTTTTACTGCGTTCAACTTTTCTCTTGTGAACATGGGGAGTGATGACTTCCAAACTTTTCATATGTCAAAGTGAAGACCAGAACTTGATCACTCACTTACCATACAGAGCATTACAGCACCTGAGCTTTATCAAATTTCATTACTTTTTCTAGCCACAATTCCTAAATAGGTCTCTTAAACCTTATTTGGCATGCATTTAAAACAATATGCCAACTTTTTGTTGCTGTAATTTTAAAATCTTGGCATGTATGGCATATACTTAAATAAGATTAATGCCTATATTTTAACTTTTCTCAAAAATCATTAGATCCTTAAGGTTTCTTGAAGCCTACAAAATACCAATTATTCTAAAAATAATAAGATATAGAATTAGATGTGTTTACTGGCAAATTTTATTCACAAATTCAAAAGCTATTTACCAAATATTTTAGTCACTAGTAATATTCCTAACTTCAGTACAGAAATCTTGCTTGAGCCTAACAGAGATTGTATTTAAAAAAAAATCTTTTACACTGCAAATGAAAATTTTTACTCAAAAAATGAATTTGTTCATCTTAACATAGTTATTATAAACAAATTGTTAGTCAACACAATAAAAACTTCAAAAGAAATTCATTTCTGCATATTACTCATATTATCCTTAGGGAACACTGACTTCATAAATAAAGAAATTTAATGTTCTATGTGAAGTACCGTGAGCAGAGGCAAAAATAACATATATTCTTACACTGGCCATCAGAGAGTCCAAGAGGATGTTTCATTATATAATTCCTTTGAAAAACAAAATTACTTATTGCTATGAAAGGTCATCTCAAAAAAATTAGACAACCATTCGTAAATTTTTGTAAACAGTGGTATAATTTATGATCAGAATAAAGGTCTTACCATTCAGGCTATTTGCCAATACTATCATGTTTGTGAATAAATTACAAAAATTAAAGCTTGTAGCTATGTATTTACCTAACAATTTATATTTTTCATTCTCTACTAAATTTAAATTAGGCAGGTGGTATCCTGGAGACAACATCCTTATAAATCTCTGATTTGATCATGGACAATTGGACAATTATGCCACATCATTTCACAGAATTAGAAAAGCCTTCCTACATTGGTCAATTCTCCAAACACTATGCTTATCCATAATTTGAATAATTAAGACACTTATACTGTTCTAAATCTTATTTATCTCTTAAAAATATACCATGGAAATTCTCCCAAGCCCACATTATTGAAAGAGGAAAGGAGCTTGTGCATTGGTGGATACTTTGAGATACAACTCAAGTAAAAGAAGGATGGTAATCCCAAGTACTAAATCTTATCATAATGGTTACCAATTGTGAGCTAACTTCAGTTCAATTTAACCCAATAAATATTTACTGAGCACCTGCTTATGTGCAGTACACTTGTTTGAGTTGTTCTCTCAATGGGAAAGTACCTGGCAGGTTCAAGTCAGAAGGTTAAGTGGAAGAGTCAGAATGAGAGAGGGGAGGAAGTCAGAGAGATGATGGGGCAGGATTGGGAGTGGTTATAGGGGGAGGAGGCAGATCATAGAGGCTTGTAGACACTTGTAAACCCTCTGGCTTTCTCTCTGAGGGAAATGGAGAACCATGGTAAAGTTTTCAGCAGAAGAGCAAGATGATTTGACTCATGTTTTAAGAGTGTCATTTTGACTACTCTTTGAAAATGGAAAATAAAAGAAAAAGAAGAGAAGCAAGGAGAATTTTTTGGAGGTCAATGCAGTATTGTAGATAAGAGGTAATGGTAGTCTGAGCCACAGTGAGAGAAGTGGAAGTAAAGGTAAACTCAAAAGGGAATTTCTGACTGATTGGATGTGGAGTGTGAAAACAAGACCCAGCAGTGATCCTATGCATTTCGACCTGTTCTGTTGTAATGATGAAGTTGCCATTAGTTGACATGAAGAAGGTTTTGAGGGGGAGCAAATCACCAGTTCAGTTTTTGATATGTGCATCTTAAGACCCCTAAAACAGATTGTATGTTGAACTGGATAGGCACAAAAAACCCAATACCTATAAATTTTTTCCACATAAATCTCTACTGTAGGCAAAAAAAAAAGGGGGGGGGACCCATAACTGAATGGCAACAAATCCATTCTTTCTAAATATTGTTTTCTAAATAATAAAAATATGAATAAAAAGGAAAACAAAATTGGGGCGCCTGGGTGGCTCAGTTGGCTGAGCATCTGACTTCAGGTCAGGTCATGATCTCGTGGTTTGTGGGTTTGAGCCCTGCATCGGGCTCTGTGCTGACAGCTCAGAGCCTGGGGCCTCCTTCGGATTCTGTGTCTCTCTCTCTCTCTCTCTCTGCCCCTCCCCCACTCACACTCTGTCTCTCTCTCCTTCAAAAATAAAT
This sequence comes from Lynx canadensis, assembly GCF_007474595.2. Lineage (NCBI taxonomy): Eukaryota > Metazoa > Chordata > Mammalia > Carnivora > Felidae > Lynx > Lynx canadensis. Next base: position 50,235,957 of record NC_044308.2, read on the forward strand.
AAACATTAAAAAAATTTTTAAAAAAAGAAAAACAAAATAAAGATCACTGGCTTTGAAACTCTTCAGAAAAAAAATGCTTCTATTCACATAATATTCTAAATGCTTTTGAAAATTTGAGAACTAATTAGCTTTATCACTATAAAGAGATAGAGCTTGTTTGCAAAAAAAAACTAAAGGAAAAAAATGGAGAGTATTCAGATAGAGTGGACTGACTGGTCACAAATTATATTCTATACTATAAAAACCTCCTTGGGATCTGAAAAATTAATGGTTGCTATCTGAGTGTCCAAAAGCCATACAAGTACTTCTGAAACATTTGAAAATAAATTAATAATATAAATTAAACTATATGAAATTGTCAATATTTTCAACTTTCATCAATTTTGAACGACAAAATAGCAATTAAATATGGTCCAATCTAACATAGAATAAAGTTGCAAAGAAACAATCACACATTAGACAAAGGGCATGTTTTGGTCATTCTTTTCTGTTCAGAAAATAAATATTAACCTTCCACTGCCCATACAGTGGTACCAAACAGTAACTCAATAATTCATTTCAGCCAATATTTGTCGAGTTTTCATTCTCAGCAAGGTCCCTGATAGATGCTGCTGGATAAACAAAGATGAGGGAATATAGAGCTTGACAAGCTTACAATATAATGAAGATGAATAGAATGAGTACCAAAGTAATTGCACTGGAAGTTAGAGCGAGTGGGATTCCAAAAAGGAAATTTCCAAATTTCCAAGTTAAAGAATGTTTTCATGCAAAAAGTGACATTCAGCGGGAGGGATGAAGGAGCTGGAATACTTCCAATGAGACATAAAGAAATCTGAGGGAGATTAACACTGAGCTTTAAAGCTGTGTTGTAAGGGTCTTTGAATAGAAAAGGAAAGAAAGAAAAGAAAAGAAAATTTCTCAGGGCTGAGAAATGCTTCCATAACTATGCTAAAGAATCCCCAGTGCTTTATTTATTTGTTTCTTCTCATTCATTAATTACTCTGTGTTTCTGCAATCACTGTGGGGACCCAGAAGGCAAGAATTAACACTTCCACTCCAATTTCTTTTGGAACAAATTCAGGAGGATAAGCCCACATAATACACAGCAACACTAAATAAACTAGTAAGTATCTCATTAAAACTTGGAAGAATAAAATCCTAAAGTGAGTTTCTTTGAGCAAGGAGTGGTACATTGTCCATTACTACTAATTTAAAATATGTAAACTATTACATTCTCTTTATTTAAAAGGCTGCTTTTACCCTGTTATTTTAATAAGCATAAAATATATTAATAAATACTTTCATAATTCACAAGTAACCTCAATTACCTATCTCATTTTTTCCATAACTTATCAAATTCCTTAAATACAAAATAGAGGTTTTTAAAATTCGAATCCTCATCAGTGGGACATTGATACTCTTGAAAACAAAGTATAAGATACGGAACCCAGTAGATAAGTATATTATTTCTCTCTTTTTGGAAACCTTAAACTATGTACGTAACATGTCATATATATTTTTTCTTATAAAGATTCTTATAAACATATAAAAAGCTTATTTTTTAAATCATATTCTTATTTGAAGATTAGGAAAAATACAGAAGTCCTTCAAAAAGGAGAATTATGAATAAAGAAGATGTGGTATGTATATATATATATATATATATATATATATATATATATATATATATGATGGAATACTACTCGACAATGAGAAAGAACGAAATCCTGCCATTTGCAACAACGTGGATGGAACTGGAGGGTATTATGCTGAGTGAAATAAGTCAGTCCAAGAAAGAGAGATATCATATGTTTTCACTCATATGTAGAATTTGAGAAACTTAACAGAAGACCACAGGGGAAGGGAAGGAGAAAAAAAATAGTTTCAAACAGAGAAGGAGGCAAACCATAAGAGACTTTTAAAAAATTTTTTAAATGTTTATTTATTTTTGAGAGACAGAGAGACAGAGAGCATGAGAGTGGGAGGGGCAGAGGAAGAGAGAGGGAGACACAGAATCTGAAACAGACTCCAGGCTCTGAGCTCTCAGCACAGAGCTTGACGCTGGGCTCGAATTCTGAACAGTAAGATCATGACCTGAGCTGAAGTGGGGTACTTAACCAACAGAGCCACCCAGGCACCCCAAGAGACTCTTAAATAGGGAACAAACTAAGGGCTGATGGGGGAGGGGGAGGGGAAAATGGGTGATGGGCATTGAGGAGGGCACTTGTTGGGATGAGCACTGAGTGTTTTATGTAAGCAATGAATCATGGGAATCTACTCCCAAAGCCAAGAGGACACAATATACACTGCATGCTAGCTAATTTGACAATAAATTATATTTAAATAAAAGTTAAAATAAATAAAATAAAATTACTCCAGACTTTTCTTTCTACAAAACTTGCTCCTTGGTGAGGCTGTATCCCTAGAATGAAAGCATAGCAACCATCACAGGCTTGCACATGACTGGCACTAGAAAAACATTTGTTGAATTGAATATGGTCTGATGAAATCTGTAACAAGTATGGACAGAACCAGTCTTAGTTGGGGAGTTAGGGAAAATTGGGGACAGAAACCCCTGCCTAGTAAGACCCTAAAGACAGAGGGAGAGTAAAGTAGTGGGTGACTGAGAAACAAATAAGCGAACTATAGAAAGAATGAGATGTCCATAAGGAGGGGGTGGAAAGAAGGAGGCTCTGCCCTGATTGAATCGGAGAGAAATGGCAACAAATCCCTGCCTCATAGTACTGGACAGAAGTCACCTGTGGCTTGTGAGGGCCATTACTAAAACCTTATGCAGGATAATTAAAAAATGCTCATTAAGATTCATTCATTTTATGGGGCATGTGGGTGGCTCAGTCCGTTAAACGTCTGACCAGCTCAGGATTCATGGGTTCGAGCGCTGCATCGAGCTCTGTGCTGACAGCTTAGAGCCTGGAGTCTGCTTCAGATTCTGTGTCTCCCTCTTCTCTCTGCCTCTCCCCCACTCATGGCCTCTCTCTCTCTCTCTCTCTCTCTCTCTCTCACTCTCTCTCTCAAAAATAAATAAATATCACAAAAAGAAATACAGCACTACTTATTAAAAAAAAGATTCATTCATTTTAACCAGTTTGACATTGAATCTTAAAATATTTCCAGTTTAATCTCCTTGTTTTTCAGAAAGAAACAAATTCAAGTTTAGAAAGTTGACCTGAATTATAACAATAAAATTACATAAATAATCTGTCTTCAGCCTCATAGGAAGGAATGTCTTTTAAAAAGAAGACTGAGTGCATACTGGCCATGTATTCACCCAAGATGTTGCTGAGTTGGGTAGAGCTGGCCATAGGAGATGACAGCATGAGCGGCTGGGGAAGACGGGAGAGAGAGAGACAGGGAGAGTGTGAGAAAGAAAAAAGAAAGAAAGAAAAAGAGCAAGCAAGTGAGTGCACAATGGTTAGTAATAGATTCACTTTCTTTTCAAGTTCAGGTTTGTAGTTATCAATCCAGAAAAAGAAGGATTTGACAGCTACACTAGTCAGCTGGATTCTTCTCCATTAGGGACTCCACATATAAACAAAACAGATATTACCTTGGTTTTTCATCAAACCATCAGGTGGAAGAATGTGCTGGGTCTTTGCCAAGGCAGAAGGGGCACGCTGCAATAAGAAGTATCATTCTTCACCAAGAACTGTCCAGTGACTGAGTGGGGTGGGGAAAATGAGAACGATAGAGTTATAATTTAGTCTCTGTGTAACAATGTAAATTGTCATTCTTTGATGAATGGAAATCAAAATTTCAAAGATTAGTGAAGATTCTTATTAGGATTTCCGAAGCCAGGGTCCCCATCTAACCCACATAGAATGAGAGTAATGGTGGATAGGATGACAGGAGCCTGGGGCCCAGCTTCTGGAGTATTTAGGGTAGCCTTGTAATATACATAAAGTTAGTCTCATCTAGCTTCAAATGCCAATGGTACCCATTTCTAGTTATGTGAGCCTAAATAAGACTTTTAATGTCTGCCTAAAATGTGAATAAATTCCATACTTCATACACTTATTGTAGGGATCAATTGGTAATATATGTGAAAATTTATGGCATAGTTTTATGCACCTAATAAGCACTCAAAGAATATTTTCCCCTCCTTTGTATTCATGCAGTATTGTATCCTCCCTGGATATACTTAATGTAAGGCTATCACATGAGAGCCTTCTAAGCATCTTTAAATCTAGGGAGCTGCAACAAGGCAGGGCACACACTAGGGAGATACAACTTGCCAAGGCAGCGGAAGTCCTTTGGCAGCTCTTAGAACCAGTCCTGCCACAGACCCTTTCTGACCATGATGCCTTCTTGAAAGTGAAATGGTTAAAAATGGAATTTGTCCCTTAAGCTGCAGAAGTGGGAGGTAGGGAAGTGGGTGGAAATATCCAACAGTGTTTCATCAAACACATCAGAGCATTCTATGATCTTGCCATTTGGAAGGTCTAATTTCCACTGGAGTTTCAATCAGGAAGTTACTGTTTCAGCCAGTAGAGTGACATTTAACTGTTCCCATTCCCACATCCAGAACATATAACAAGTGAGAATATGGAAGGCAGAGCTCTAAGATCAGAAAGCTAGGAAGTCCTAGCATCAGACGGGCCCACACAGAGAAGGCTCATGCGTTAATACATAAAGATGTTTTACAGAGCAGATAAATGGGAGACAGAGTCCCCGAGGCAGTGCAAGTTACAACAATTTGTTACTCAAAGTCTGAGCCTTAAGCATTTCAGACTGGAACTGAACAATGCCATGGAAAGAGAATGGGATTTGGATATTCCTCGGTTTTAGTCTCGTTCTGCACTTACCACTGTAAGGTGATGGGGATGAGATTTGATTCCTGAGCTTTGACTCCTCAGCTTCAAGGTGGTAAAATGCCCACATTAAAGGGCTGTTGTGTGGAGTACATGAACTAGTTGTATAAAGTGCCAAGCATGAGGCCTGACAGAAAGCAGTACCTGAATAAGCTGTGGCGGTGTGGAGCAGCAGCAGGGGGAATAAAGTCCAACAACTGGAGAAGGAGTCCTTCTCAAGTTCTCCAGGAACTAAAACTTCTGGACAAGTAAGTCCAAGTCCAAATGACTCAGAGAATGCGAAGGTTTCTGGTGGGGAAATCCCACTCAGTGAATACAGGCACAGGGCAGGATTGAGGCCAAAACAGCACCCACGTCAATATCAGGGACCAGCTGGAATGGACTGGAATGGACTGGAATGGAAGCAAATCAAAATTGAAGTAAAAAAGGATCCTGGGAAATTACTGAGAAACAAAAGCACTAAATGGGGAGTCTCCCTGGATCACAACCGTGACACTAGCTGATCAGATGACCTTGACAGGTCCCTTCATCTCCCTGTACTTCAGTTTCCCATTTGAGAAATGACAGTGTTATGTAGTTGATTTGGATAGTCCCTTCCAGAATTCAGCACTCTGTGAATCTCTTTTGTTACCCACTGTAACAACAATGAGGGTCTCCACTGGCCTTGTGCACACTTAACCTTGGCTATGCAGGGCACCCAAAGCATTTCCCCCAGACCTCAGCATCGAGGCAAGTTGGAGAGTGGAAAAAAAAAAAAAAATCTATCCTCAGACTTGCCCTAGGAATTTTTGCCTAGAGTTACGAAAAAAGATAAATCCCAGTACCCTGAAATATTTTATATGCTTATTCCAAACATTACAATGCTTCGTGGAAGTCTGAGGTTTTCAAAGTCAAAACAAAACCTATTTTGAAAGAAAAAACTTACTCTTCAGGTTTATGTACTTCTTAAAAGTAAAATGGAGTCTGGAAATTTTTCCTCTGAGATTTCACCAACAGCCAACAACAAATATTACTTCTTTGACAAATAACAGTTCTGTATTATGACTACAAAAAAAAATTCTTGTCATAAAAATCTAATCTTGGGGAAATATAACTCTGTCTGCATGAAATAGCAATAATGGAACCAATATCTATCATTTCTGTCATTTATGCATTTAATTGCTTTACCAACAGCTCTATGAAAGGGCATATGATAGACGTGAACTGGCATTTGGCTCTCTCTTTTTGGTTTAAGAAAATTAAAGTAACTCTTGAATCTCATGCAAAAAAGGCAGTTATCTTTTGAGAGTTTTGCTTGTGAGTCCACCCAAAAAACTGAGAAATATGCTGTACTTGTCAGCTTTTGCAGGGCTCTGACTGATACCAAGAGGGAGTATTTCAAAGCAAACAGCAATAATAGTTGGTGTCAGAAGTGAAAAGAAATAAATTCCTCATTTTTGAGGGTCCCAAAGTTACAGCCTGCAACCCAGATCTACCACCAGCGGCCCTGCCCTTTCCCAAGGCTGGCATTCACCTATGGTAAGATAATAAATTTGCATCATTTTACATTAAAAAAAGTCAATTGCTGGTTCTTCATTACATCTTTTCTTATAACACGGGTTTTCTAAGATGCTGTAGACGCATAGTTCTTCCCAGATGCTCTGGGTATTCCAAAAAAAAAAAAAAAAAAAGAAGACGAGAAGCCATCTACTAAAAATGGCTGGAAGTCGTCTGCATTACTACTATATTACTACAATAGTAATATCATCATGAGTAGAGAAAAGGTTGCCCAAACTATTTAATGCTTAATAACCTTTGTAAAGATCATACTAGTACATAAATCGGGACCTTAGAAATGTTACACTCACCTCTCCACCAAAACTATTTCTTGGACATTTTGACTGGACAAAGTTTGAGGACAAGAGTGGCCCATCACCACCAAATTGATTTTTAACAAGTATAAATTATGCCTCAGCTAACTCCGTTATATTATCAAATGGTGGAAAAGTGTAGAAATGTGAAAAAAAGCGTGGACATGTCTTTTTTCGAAGAGCCATACAAGTCATCAAGGCTTGTCAGCATGAGTAATTCTGATTCCCTGTCATGAGATATAAAATATGTCTGACACAGTAAAAAATTAATCGTTACACAAACATACAAACACAAATAGAAGTAATAACTCTGGATCACAAGAGTAATGAACTGCAATATGATAACCTTAGGTATATACAAAACTATTATAAACAAAAGTAGTATAGAAAAGATAATCTCCAGACTTGCAAATCTCAAAGATAATAACATATTATATAGATCTGTATAATAAAAAAATAGCAATGAGACAATGGAAAATTTTCAAGCAGTTCATAAATAAAACATATTCAATTATGTTAAATATTTTAATATTTTATTATAATAGTAATAGCTGATATTAGCTGAACATAAAATAAGAACTAGATGCCATATTCAATACCTTAAAATGTATTATCCCAAATAATCTTCATATAACCCTCAAAGCTAAGTACTATTTATACCCATTTTACAAAGGTTAACTTCCCACAGTTTTACACATTCTGGGCATCTTCACACCAAAGGTGTCTTATCCCTACCTCCTATAATGTTTGTTTCTGGACTTTCTTTACCTTCGACATTGATCTGTGCTGACTTTTCTAACAAGACTCAAAGAGGTGGCTGAATGGATAACGGAAAGATCGTAAATGTTAAAGAAATCACAGACGTTAGAGACTAGATGTACAGTCCTTCTCAATAATATTTGTATTTTAACAGGGTCCCTTTATGATTTTATGTAACAAATGCAGAATACTCTGCTTATTGGAAGCTACTGAAAGATTTTTTGAGAACGTAAGTCTTCTGAATACTTTCCAAACGAATGAATGTATTGATCAGAACTCTAATCTCAAATTGACAAAAATTAACTTTCAAACCTCACAATGTCCATGACCAGAGAAAACTGACTATAGAAGTTCTAATCCGGTGGTTAAAAGCTCCATTTGGCAGCTTAAGGCAGATGCCCACCACTGGATAATTAAACTGTGACCAAGGAAGACGATGAAGAAGTTGGCAGCCTCTATTCATCCTCTCAAGGACACTCTACATCATTTCTCCTTCATGTGAATCTGGCTTAAGGTGACCGAAAGTGATGGATGGCTGAGCAAAACTTCTTCAAAATTTACATGCATTCCACTTCAAATGTCTTCAAATCAGAAGTTATGATCCCAGTATAAGATGAAACTTTTTAAATTTTCAGGTATTTAAAATCACCACTTTGACAATGGAGATAGGGATGGCACACAGCTGTACAGACAGGACACAATTTTCAACTCTTAACATTCCCTATCCACGGAAACTTGGGTAAGCAGCAATCTCTCCAACTGGCCTGGCTATTTTGAGGCTCAAAAGAACTGAGACACTTAATAAGTATTACTTCTCCCCCTTCACAGAGCAAAACAAACAAAACCAATTAGATGTAAATTTGCACACACACACGACTTCTCCAGCTGGTTTGGAGAAGTTAACGCAGCCCTTAAAGGATGGGCTTAATCCTCACTGTGGCTCAGATGCTGCTGAAGTGTGACTTAAAACCTGTGATGCATTTGACAAGGCCAACATTACTTGGGGCTATACAGAAGAAAGATTGCTTCTTTCCTATTGCACTTCTAATTCAGCCCCAAGTTTCTTTTCTCTCTTGATATGTTTCTTTATTACCTTCCAAATTCAGACTCTTACAGGGTCGTTGTTTTATTCATGAACATTAAAGCTAAGCCATTGTTATCCTAAAACACATTTGGGTAATCTCTAAGGGGAGTAAGAAGCACTGGTGTTGGGAGGGGGCCAGTGAGCAATCGCCTACATCTTATTTCGTCTATTATCTGTTGTAGTGTCTTAAGCAGAAAATTCTCAAAACCCTTTTTTTGTGTGATGATTTCAGTAAAGGAAGCATGACAAAGCAGCTTGCTTTTAAAGACAGGAAAAAGAAGCTGTGGTTAATTCCCATTAGAAATCTCATTTCATGAGCAGAGTGGGTTATCCTAATCAGAGATCAGGATTTGGTCCCAGGAGAGCCCCCAGCTGACCTCACTGAAACTTCCTGAAGCTAAAGCCCTTTCATGCTGTCACCAAAATGCTGACCTGCAGGTGTCCTCTGAAGCTGTGCCCACAATTCTCTGAAAACTAAACATGCAGTTCCAACACTATTGGGCTTTTTCTTCAGCTCTTCAGAAAATACTTGCAAAGGTGCTGCTGCAACACAAATTAACTTCTTTGCAATTTAAGTAACTGGTCAATAAAGTTTATTCTGAATGAACAGTGATTTGCCATCTAGTTTCCTCAATCTTCATAATACGGTTTTCCAGCCAGCTTTCTAATTCTCAGATCTGAGTAAAATTACTGTTCATCCAGAGCTCTCATTATGACATTTGCAGACTCTTTTTGTTCTTGGCTTTGTTCCTGGTTATTTCCTTGGGTGGCTGAACCAAAACTGAAAAAGATGAGCAAAAAAAAATGTAGCAGGGAGAGCACTGGAAAATCTCTCAGTGGAGGCTGAAATTTACTTCTAGCCTCACCACTTTCTAGCAATTTATGATCGAAGGGTCACTTCCCCATCTGTAAAATGGGCACAGTACTTGTCCTGTTTATTTTTTTTTCTAACAGTAACCCTATTTCAGTTTTGTAGGGTAACTGTATGGTTTAAACAAAAATGCCAGTCACCCTTGATAAAATGTGTTGCCTAAAAACAATCCAAAAAGAAAAATTATACACATACACACGTGTATCATAAGAAATTTAAATTTTTCTGTCATACTTTATACATTAGATTACGTGACCTGTATGTATCTTTTTTATTTAAAAAAAATCAGGATTTACTTCAAAAAAGTCATTGGTATATTTAAAAGAACTACAAGAACAAAGTTCCTGATTTACTCAAATTCTATAAATAGCTATTAACATAAAGACTATTCCTACATATTCTTTTAATAAAATTAATCCAATTAAAATGGGCAGAGGACATGAACAGACATTTCTCCAAAGAAGACATCCAGATGGCCAACAGACACATGAAAAGGTGCTCAACATCACTCATCATCAGAGAAACACAAATCAAAACTATAATGAGAAATCACCTGACACCTGTCAGAATGTCTAAGATCAAAGACACAAGAAACAAAAGCATTGACAAGGATGTGAAGAAAAAGAACACTGGTGCACTGCTGGTAAAAACACAAACTGGTGTAGCCAATGTGGAAAACAGTATGGAGGTTCCTCAAAAAGTTAAAAATAGGTCTATCCTATGATCAAGTAATTCCATTATTGGGTATTTACCCAAAGAAAATGAAACCATTAATTAAAAAAGATATATGTACCCCTACATTTACTGCAGCATTATTTACAATAGCCAAGACATGGAAGCAACTCAAGTGTCCATCTATAGAAGAATGGATAAAGAAAATGCGATATAAAAGAATATTACTCAGCCATAAAAAAGAGTGAAATCCTGCCAAGTTCAACAACATGGATGGATCTAATGCTAAGTGAAATAACTCAAGAGAAACACAAATATAACATGATTTCATTCATATCTGCAATTTAAGAGGCAAAACAAACAAAGAAAAAAAGAGACAAACAGGGGTGCCTGGGTGGCTCAGTCAGTTAAGTGTCTGACTTCGGTTCAGGTCATAATGTCAAGGTTTGCCAGTTAGAGCCCCACATTGGGTTCCGTGCTGACAGCTCAGAGCCTAGAGCCTCTCCCTCTCTCTCTACCTCTCTCCTACTCTCTCTCTCTCTCTCTCTCTCAAAAATAAACAAACATTTAAAAAAATAGAGGGACAAACAAACAAAATAACATATTCTTAAATTTACAGAACTGATGGTCACCTGAGGGGAGGTGGGTTGGGGGGATGGGTGAAATAGGTTAAGGGGATTAAGCACACAGTTCTCCTAATGAGCACTGAGTAATGTACAGAATTGTTGAATCACTGTATTGCACACCCGAAACAAATGTAACATTGTATGTTAAATTACACTAGAATTAAAATTTTTTTAAAAATTAAAAAATAAAAAAATTAAACCTACTTAAAATCATGGAAGAATATTTTCTTTGCTATTTTTTTTTACTTTTTAATATGCTTTTATAATTGTCGCTTTTATAAGGCAATCAAAATGTGCATGGTATGTCTTTTTTATAGTATTTGGAGATGACTCTTACATGAGAACCATCTCTAGGTTTGATTTAATTTTTAATTGTTCAAAAGCAAAAATTATTTTAAAATGAAAGTCAAAGAGGTCATAACATAATATTACAAATATTCTGAAGGATATCATTACTTAAAATGTCAAACAGTTTGCATAAGCATATTAATTGCTTCAGAGGTACGTTTATTGGCTGATTCCATGGACAAAATAGTAGCAGTTTTTCAACAGTGCAAAGGGACTTATACAAAAGTTGTAATGATGAAATGATTTCAGAACTACATTGGATTGAAAGGATCGATGGGGCAGGAGACACTGGGAAGGGTAAAGTAAAGGAGAACAGGAGTCTTTTCTACCTCTGCTACAAACTACCTGTGGACCACTGAAACATTTTCATGATTAATATAATCAAGTTGAATAATTATCTTAAAATGACTTTTTCAACCTAGACTGTTTGGCACATTACTATGTTACCCCAGAGGGAATTTATCTGGACAACTTCCTAAATAACCCAGGGAAACCACTTGCAGTATCTCTAGGATCCAGTAAGTTATCCACCAGGTTAATTCAGCCACTGATTTAAATTATAGCACAGAAGAGTTTAATAGATCTAAACTGTAGTCAGCAAGCAGTCCTTCCACAGCCACAGAGTTAAGATGTTAATTTGTAAGATCTTAGATGGAGATAAAATTCAAACATGAAGCAAACTGCCTCACTGACTTTCAAAGAATATTTCACAGTTGGACTTACAGAAACACCATTACTTACTCTTTTGGTCTAACCACCAAGAATCCCTCCTATCTAGCTGGCTATGACATTTGACATCAAAAGGTGAAATAGTTGGCAGTGGTTGTTGTCTGGGGAGAGGAATCATAGGAAGTCTACTCTATCTCATTCACCTCTGTTGTTTTGTTTTTAAAATTATATTGTTTTTATAATCACAAAAAAGTCTAAAGATACAACAAAAAATACTTCTAAGATGAAACAGTTGAATGTGTAATTACAACTTTTTGCCCATATTTTGTAAAAAACAAACAAACAAAAACATAAGATAATGAAACATAAACCTGGAGAGAACTGTCTAAAGATAATGTTACAAAAACTATTTGGAACAAAAACCCCTGGTCCAGACAGCAGTTCCTGCACTGCTTATTTGGTTTCCAAGACCAGGTGTGTGAGCACCATGAGACTTGAGGCTTTTTATAGAAGAAACCAATACATCTCTAGCATTTTTGTTAAATCACCACATTCTTGTTTTATAGTGTGGTAGATAACATGTGGCAGCTGTCCTGTGAGCCCTGTCCACTTTCCCTACAAAGATCAACAGATCACCGAGCCAATCCTTCAAGCCTACATTTTTAATTACAATATTGAAATAGGAAGGTTTGATTTTGAGAAGAACTCAAGTGAGAAGGTGCCTCCCTGAAACTCAGTAGCTTTGGTACTTGACGTTATAGGCTTTAAATGTCCATTGAATTAGGAAAAGCCTCCCATGTATTAATGAGTGAGTTTAGCACCACATTATGTCAAAATTTCTCTGCATATTAGACTTCAAAATGCAACATGAGCTAAAACAATCCTGAATAATTCAGATCATATCATGTATGTCAGACTACAAAAGGAAGATATTTTATCTTGAACGTGAAAGATTCTAGCATAAAATGTCATTATGTTGGGACTAGAACAAAACAAAAGCATTTTAGAACACACACTCTGTGCTTGAGTATCTATCTGAAAGAAATTCTTTAATAACATAAACTGATAGAGCATATCAACTAATGTCCTTCCTCACCACTCTAGTTGTCTCCAGGGAAGTAACACAGAATTGCTAGTCAAACAACTGTCCATGGACTGCCTGCCGTGTGCCAACATGATGTGACATGCAAAAGATGCAAGGCACAACTCCAGATCTCTAGTGCGTGAATAAAGAATGCTACAACAGAAAACATTAGGGAACACAGGACAAGGCCAACATTGCGACACGGGCCACAAGAACTGTTGGAGAGCTACACCTACCTGTGCCATAGGCTGCAAGGGAACATAGGGAGCATTGAATTCTTGATCCCCACTTCCTTCTTCTAAATCAATCTTATACATCACTGCCAGACTTACCACCTCAAAGTGCAGCTCCTATCACATTACTCTTTCCCTCCAAAACTTGGGTCTTCCCCAATGACTCGTTTGGTTGAAAATCTCTACCCTGGTATTACATTGGTCTTCCAGCCATCTTACCAGCATCCTCCTGTTATCTCCTCACTCCAAAAGCTTCAGAGTCTAGGCAAGCCTGTTGCAAAACAACACAGAGTATGAAGAGTAGGCGTGACTACCTAAGGACATTCAGATTATAATTGGTAAAGAAATATTGTACTGGTCAAACAAAGTCTGTAATCTGCAGTCAGCCTGTGGGGCCTCCACACTGCAAAAGAGGACATAATGAGCCCTTTTCCCTGAGCACCATTTCTTTCCTTTTGGTTTTCCTTGGCCTTCAATGCTCATCAACCCACATCTTCACCTTCAGGGCTGATCTTTCATCTGCTTCCTCTAAGAAGCCTCCCAAATCTTCTCAAACCTGATATGATCTGTCCTTCCAAGTTTCATACCTTTGGCATTTATATTACTTGTTCTTTTAAAAACAATAATGTATGCACCTAAACTATTTTCTTTACAAAGCAGAAAGTTCCTTGAGATTAGAGAATTTCTTACTCATCTCCAGGTACATTGCGTTAACCTTGTTAGGTGCTCAACACATTTACAATAATCTAAAATGAAAATGCAACCTGAGAAAATAGTTTTTAAAGTACTGCTCATGTTACTTACAATCTATATGACGCAGAAAGGCATGTGCACGTGGAATGATTTTTTAAATTAGTCACATGGGAATTAAATAAATGGCAAGACAGTCTATGTGGAAATGCCAAGTAAATGGTATACCAGCAGGACATAGTGTCAGTTTCAGAGGAAAGTGAGACCACTGAGGACTGGGCTGGACAGGAAAGGCTTTAGGAGGTGGGATGAGACAGGACCTGAGCTAGGTACTGAAGGCCACAGAGGGTCTAGATATATAGGATAGCAAAGGAGGTATTTCAGGAGAGGAAGTTCTGATATGTGACCTTGACAAATTCACCTATCCTCTCTCAGTGAAGGCTCTGATCTGCATGATGGAAATATCTAAGTGGATAATCTCTAAAGTCTAATTTCAACAATATGGATAAAGGCAAAGTGCATGGTGTATTTGGAGACAATATGTCATAGAGGTTGAGTGTGGGTACACAAGTCAGACAGACCTGGGTTTGTCCTGGTACTGCCACTTCCTGCATATATGACCTTAGAAAAGTTGTATAACTTATTTACACTTCAAGTGCTTCATCTATCAAATGAGAATGATACCAATAATACATACTCTATTAGGTGGTTAGAGGATTAAATGGGATAATGCAACAAAGTACTTTGTACAATAGTTAGCCTTTTAAATGCATAGTAAAATCCAGCTATTATTTTTATTATGAGAAATATGCTTATTTGGGAATCTATAAGAACACTGAGTTAGACTTTTCCTAATTTCCCAGAACTTAAAGCTAAGGACCAACAGCCAAAAAAAGCACATTCTGAAAACCCTTGAAACGTTAGACGCTCCTTTAAGGCTCTTTAGAGGTAACTAAGCTATGTTATCTATCCTACAACCATTACCTCATGACAGTCTACACTAGCAGAGGAATGTGCAATGGTGGGGGTATGGGAGTGGAGGAAATTTCAAAAATATAAGTCATCTGCCAGGGCAAGAGTTTCATATTATTTTCCCCTCTCCTCTCCATAAAAGGGGGAGGGGTGCTTAATCCTCCCCCAAAGCCAAGTGATGTCATCTCCAAGAGATTTACTCAGTACACAAGGGTAACTGATCTTTCATTTCATGTTTGGAATATATCAGCATATAAGATGATTTGCCTTTGGAACCTCTTTGAGCTGAGGAAGAAGACAAGGGGGACATGGGGATAAGGAAGGGAGGTAGCTGTAGAGCAGCTAACAATCCCACAATTCAGTAAGGAAAACACAGAAGGCATTGACAATGAGTTGATAGTAGAGAAACAGGTACAACCCCGGAAAGATTACCATGACCATCAAAGAAAAAGGGATTTCCTCCCCCTCCTTAACACACCAAAGGATCTAGAACCAGGGAAAGAAGATAAAGAGGAGGGCAAGAACATCCTAAAGATCTCCAGGACACAGATGAAGCCTATTAAATGGAAGGGAGGAGATAAAAGTAGAGTTTTATTCATTTTTAAGTTTTTTAATGTTTATGTTTTGAGAGAAAGACACAGAGAAATAGAGAGAAAGAGAGAGAGAGAGAGAGAGAGAGAGAGAGAGAGAGAGTGTGTGAGGAAGAGGGGCAGAGAGCGAGAGAGACAAAGAATTCGAAGCAGGCTCCAGGCTCCAAGCTGTCAGCACAGAGCGCCACACGGGGCTCGAACTCACAGATCGAGAGATCATGACCTGAGCCAAAGTTGGACGCTTGACCAACTGAGCCACCCAGGTGCTCCATTAGGTGTCTGTGCTGACAGCTTGGAGCCTGGAGCCTGCTTCGGATTCTGTGTCTCCCTCGCTCTCTGCCCCTTCCCCCACTCATGCTCTGTCCCTGAATCTGTCTCTCTCTCTCTCTCTCTCTCTGTTAAAAATAAACAAACATTAAAAAAAATTTTTAAAAAGTAGAATTTAAAAATTGCACGAGAGGGGAGTTTTTAAGAAATAGACTGACCAAAAAGCCATGGAACCTGATGGATTTGTCATTTAAAGAGCTTTAGCTTGCTGAAGAAAATGGAGAAAATATGATTTCTCCCCAACAAGGTCAGTTATAGGTATAATCAACCTAGAGAAACAGTAAGATGTTATACTGCACAGGTAAATTGAGCCCAGATTATGAGCATCTTGAATTATTAGCATTTGAAATTTATCCTGAAGGTCATGGAGAATAGCCAAGGTTTGGGACCAGGTCAGTACAGACCTTCATGAGGATTAATTGAGTTGTAGCGTGTACGGTAAATTAAAGATGCAGAGCCTACAGACATGGAGCCTGGAGAGGAAGTTGTTACACTTAGTCTGATGACTCATAGTCACTGAGGCTTTTACACCCATGTGATGACTACTGAAATGGAATAGAAAGGACAGACAGCACTGGCGTTTGGCACGCAGAATTTAAAGATCTTGGCAACCATCCAAATCTGGAGATAACAATAAAGGATAGCCAACTTGATTTAATGTTTTTGAACTTAGATCATGATTACCATTGTCCACTACTAACAGCCCCACCTCCCCGCATCTTGTATTGGAAAGAGAAAAAAATAAGCTATGGATGGTAGTCATTTTAAGAGAAAATATGAAGAGATCAAGGTGGCTGGCCTAGAGTGATTTCTCCTTTCCAACTCATAAAATCTTCACTCCTAACCCCACAACTTCCTGTGAAAGATGCTGTGACCATCACCCCCTTGTTCTCCCTGCTCTGAGAATAAAGCTGGTGTAGTATGGCAGAACTTGCCGAATGCTGAGGCAGAGATAAAGAAGATACATGGCTCGCTAGGGCATTTGACTGTGATTCCAGAAACATGAACAATGAGCCAGATTTCCTGAAGCTTAGATCAGAGGACACTGTGACACATCACAATAGCTGCTCTCTGTGGGTTCCCTTGAAAATTTTTGGCTTCATCCACTTCACACATCCAGTATATGGACATTTCCAACACCACCAGCTGCAGAAACCAGCAGCAGAGGAATATTCCCCTCACATATTTTTGGCGGGTAAAGGGGTACAACAACTACAAGTTGAAGAGTTAAAGCATAAGCACTCACCTTTGTAATAATCCTAACTTAGTAGGATGATGTTGGGGTAGGCCATTTTAAGTGCTTGCTATAATCAAGATGCTTGGTGAAGAAGAAACCACACAAAATCAATGTTTCCAATTCCAGAATTCATAATTTCAGACCTGAACCAAGGTCACAAGCACAGACCTAGGGAGCCTCATGGCCATCTGCTGCCACCTCCCAGTTTCATCCATTTATTCAGTCATTCCAAATATATTTATTAAATGCCTAGTTTATGCCAGGCCCTGTGATCTCAACTGGATATAGCAATAAACAAAAGAGATCTGCCCTCAAGGAGTTGATAGGCTTGTCAAGAATATATCAGAGACATAAAGGCAAATGTTATACCTGATTCAAATGACCAGAGCTGCTTCTTGGAGTTATCAGCCAGCACAGATTCAAAGAGTCAGAGAACGCTTTCCAAAATTCAGACATAAGCTGAACCTAAGGGAGGAGGAGGAGTCAGCGAGGAAGAGTCATGAATTAATATTCCAGGCACGTGCAAATGCTCCAAGGCAGGAATACACATGGCTGAACACGGCATGAGCAAAGGTCAATTAGTATTAGTGGGGACTAGAGAAAAGATGGTGTGGGGGTTGACAGAGGAAGTGGGGCAAAAATTAGGAGGTCAAAAAGACATTCCAGGAGCCATATCATAAACAAGGGCCTTTGTTAAAGAATTTGACAAACAATCCAAGCCATCAAATCTATTTGGGGAGGCAGGTAACTTTGGACGTTAAAAGAAAACGAATTAAAGACAATATGATTGGCAGCTGGGAAACTACCGGGAGAGAACAGGGGTGGCTTATGGTAGCAGAACTGGAAGAAAGGAATAGATTCCAACACTAGCATCAAGAATGATTTGCAGGCCGTGGTCCTAATTATATGTGAGAAATGAGGGAAGGAATAGAGTCATCCTTGATATATGGCATGATGGTTCAGAGCAGAGGCTCTAGGTCTCCCACTCATTAGCTGTGTGGCTTTGGCCCTACTTCTTAAGTCCCTTGATTCACTCATTTGTAAAATGGCAATAATGACAAGACTTGTGTTACAGAGTGGTTACGAAGATTAAACATGGTAATGCACATAATGTGCTCAACTATCACCTGGCACATATTAGATGCTTGTATTAGTATATAGACTCACTTGCTACTGAGCCATCTCACTGATGGCCACAGGCCCTTGATTTTGTTGCTCTGCCATCAGTGAGATCATTCATGCACATGGCCCATGAAATCTCCATTCCAGCTAGTGGGGGGAAAAAAAGAAAAGAAAAAAAGGTTTAAAGGAACAGCATGCACAGCTAAAATTCAGGAGTTGTGTCACTATAGAAAAGAAGAGGATGAAATCAGGGGACAGTGAACAGCTAGCAACATTCAATGTATATCAACATTATATAAAGATAGAAAATAACTGTTTGAATGAGAAGAAAAACTGGAAAAAAGAATTTCTAGTGCATGAGACTTGGTGAACTTAAGACATAAAATATCTCCAATGTTTCACTGAAGGAGAAGGATTTAGACAAAACTGTGCTATAGAAGGATAATGAGGAACTCAAAATATTTGATCTCCATGTAATAAGGATATTGATAGAATTAGTTAATGTATTTGGAACAAAGATAAAGGAACCCTCAAATTTGATTAATGAACTGTTTTCCAGGAGAGGAGAAATATATCTGATATTCAAGTAAAAATGAATAAGCTCACAAGGGAGTCATTATGGATTCCTCTTTTTATAAAGCAATGTATGACAGCATGGAGAAAAATAATGATTTTCTTCTTATTATTAAATATCTTCACAAGAAAACAAAATCATGAATGATTATACCCGTGTGTGAACAACTGCTTTTAGGTAGTTCATGACCTATGTGATATCTCACCTGAGACTCACAACCCAGAAACAAGTTGTGCTGGCTCCTTCATGATTGCAAAGGTTTGCCACCCCCATGTGGTGGTCCTCTGTGACTGCAGGAACCATTGGTCATCCACTGCACTAAAGATTTATACTTTTCAAACCCCAACTCTGACCCAAGATCTTTATCTCTGATCCAATATGGTGGACTAACAGTTACCTTTCTGTCCTTAGGATTATTCTTGTTATTAAATCTTGGTCTCAGTGAAGTCTCTATAGAAAACTTTACTGTTTATACATCCCTGAGTAATGGAATTGAATCTATTACTCAGAATCTATCTTATTTTCATCCCTCCAGACTATATGGGTCATTTTTAGCTCTTTATGGTTTGGCCAGAAGCAAAAATCAACCATCCTAACTGCCTGTGGTCTCAACAAGATAAGATATATGACTTTTTGTGGATAGGGCACTTTCCCAAGCAAGAATACCTTGTACATTAGGCAAAGAGAAGGACCCTACTGGGGCAGCCTGCGCAAGCTATAAGGTCTCCCTGAGAGTCCCTCTTCTGACCCCTCAGCACAGTTAACAAGACATTCCCAACATTTAGCCTCCAGATCCAGGAAAGATAGCACAGGGCTTAGATGAATCATTAATTCTTCATTAATTCTTTTGTGATTAAGAACTAGACTGCCAGTCCAAATGGCCTCTGGCTGCTTTTTTTGTTGAAGTCCAATCATGTAATACAATTTTTCTGCCCATTGCTACCAAAGTGAGAGTGCATTGAAATGTCCTCCACCCTTCCCTGCCT
Source organism: Lynx canadensis (assembly GCF_007474595.2). NCBI lineage: Eukaryota > Metazoa > Chordata > Mammalia > Carnivora > Felidae > Lynx > Lynx canadensis. The sequence goes on from NC_044308.2 coordinate 50,255,480, forward strand.
ACTGCAAATACAGTCAAGTGGTCAGTGGAGATTTCTGGGGATTAGAAATCAGCAAATTGGCCATTTTCTATTCATAGGTAGATTAATGTGATAGAGGTTTGTAGTATAACCTTGAACAAGGAAAAGATTGCACCATAGCAAAAGACTGTAATGGTTACTATTTTCAGGAAATAGGATTAAGTCATGTTAATGGGCAGGAAGGAAATCAATCCTTACAGTGGCAAGGTGTATTTATTCTCAGACACTTAAAAAAAAAAAAAATAACAACCACCAGGGCGCCTGGGTGGCTAAGTCAGTCAGGTGGCTGACTTCTCAGGTCATGATCTCATGGTTAGTGAGTTTGAGCCCCACGTCAGGCTCTGTGCTGACAGCCCAGAGCCTGGACCCTGCTTTGGATTCTGTGTCTCCCTCGCTCTCTGTCCACCCCCACCCCCACTCCCACCTCACTCGTGGTCTTTTTCTCTCTCTCTCTCTCTCCCTCAAAAATAAATACACGTTAAAAATTACAAAAAAAAAAATAAAGAAAGAGAAAAACCACCACCATCCACAGGACCAAAGCTCTCCCCCCATTCCATCCCAACCCTCCCTCAACTACTCAGATCTTTCCCATCTGCAGTTTTTTTTTTTTTTTTTTTCAGAAGAGAAAGCCATCAACTGTCAGTGGATGCCTTAAGGTTCTGGAATTATGAAAGAACTAGTTCTAGTTCTAGAACTAGTTCTAATGAAAGTGATTTTCATTAATCCATAGAGAGGTAGGGGCACTGAGACAGGAAGGAACATAAGAAGGGCTTAGGTAATGAGAGCAATTGCATCAAAATCAAGCACTGTTAATCTTTTATCCAATAAGTAAAAATTACATTTTATTGTAGTTTTAGTTTTCATTGCTATTATTACTAGAGATGAGCATATTTTCTCATGTTTATTGTTCATTTGCAGTCTTCTGTAACTGCCCATTCATATCCTTGGGTCTCCAGCCTGATGTTAAATAACAGTAATGAGTGGGCATCCTTGTCTTTTTCCTAAATTTATGGGAAATTCCTCTAGTGTTTCTTAATGAGTATGATTTCTGCTGTTAACTACTGATTTAAAAAAAAAAAACTTTTAAAACTAAGCATATTTCCTTTGATTTACAAGTTACTAAAGAAGTTCCTCAGAAATGGATGTTAAACTTCATCAGAGGACCTTTCTAGCATCTATCATGTACTTTCTCTCCTTAATTACTGATGTAGTGAATTACTTTAATAGATTTCTAAATGCTGAGCCATCTTTGTATTTCTGAAATATAGCACAGTGTTGTTTTAATATTGTGCTAGATTATATTAGATAGCTGTCATTAATATTTTTGTTTCTATGTTCATATATAGGAGAAGTCCACAAATTTCCTTTTTTTTGGTGCTCTCTTCCAACATTTTTAGAACTAAAACATACCATTTTCATAGTATCAATTATTAATTTGTATATATTTATCTATGTTTTTCAATAGCTTTAATATCTCAAATTTTTGTGCCTTACAAATTGAATTGGATTTGCTGTCCAAACATTTGGATCTGATACCTATGGGTCAGGGGTGAAGAGGGGAAAGAGCTCTTTGATTTATAGTTTCTAACTATTCTTTAGAGTTTCTTTAGTTATAGTTTCTAACTATTCTTGAGTACAAATTGCTAATTTTTTCAGGAAGGCTATTCATTTGAGCTATATTGTCAAATTTATCGATATAAATGTATACAGTTAGTACTCATTTAAAATAGTTAAATTTCTTCAAAATCTAAGTAAATAATTTCCCATCATGGATGTTGTGTATCTGTGTTGTTTAGATGGTCTTTTTAAAGAAATAGCTCTGGAAAGAAAAAGAAATCACTCTGAAGATAAATATTTTCTTTTCTGTTTCATTAATTTATGCTCTCATCTTCATTAATTCGGTTATTCTTATTTCTTCAGTATTGCAACTTACCTGCCTTCTGAGGCAGAATGTATAGCACATACATTTTGAATTGTTTTGCTTTCCAAAAATATAGTTTTAATACATTTTATTTTTTTACTCCTATTTATTTATAAAGATTAATTTATTGTTATAACTTTGATTTAATAACATCATAATTTCAGAGTACTGAATAGGAATAATTGAAAAGTTTTCATTACTACCCTTGCTACCACATAGTTTTTACTTGCCTCGTTAACCTGAGTTTTTAGAAGAGTTTTTTTTTTTAAATGCTTTATTTGCAGTTATTTTACTATCTTCCTTTACTTTGTTTTTTTTTTTTTTTTAACCATCTTTTAGTCATTGATTTCTTGTTCTATTGCTGTAGTTTCAGGATTTCCACCTTAGGGGATGTATTGACATTTTTTTCTTTTGGCCTAATATATAATCAATTTTTTTTGTGTGTGAATGTTTCATAGTCAACTTACTTTTAAGTGGAGCCAATTTTTAGCAATTTTCTATATTTACAATTCAAAAGAAAAGAAACAGACACATAGAAATATAATTTTAGAAACAGATTTTCAAAGCTATATCAAGAAAAATATAGCCTGAGATTCAAAATAGATTTTGATAGATCATTAAATTATGGAGTTCAGCAGTCCCCAGATCTGAGCCTTCATCGTCCTTACTACCCAAGTCACTGTTATGGACTGAATAGTGTACTCCAAAATTCATATGTTGAAGTCCCAGTCCTTAGTACTTCAGAATGTAGCCCTATTTGGAGAAAAGGTCTTTAAAGAGATGATTAAGTTAAAATCAGTCTTAGAGCGGGGACCTAATCCAACAGGACTGGTGTCCTTACATGAAGAAACACCAGGAGTGTATGCACAGAGAAGAGGCCATGAGAGGACACATTAAGAAAGATGGGCATCTGTAAGGCCAGGAGAGTGCCTTCAGGAGAAACTACCCCTGCAGAAGCCTTGATCTTGGACTTCCAGCCTGCAGAATTGGAAGAAAGCAGTTTCTGTTGTTTAAGTCACCCACTCTGTGATATTTTATTATGGTAGCCCTAGCAAACTAATACAATCATCCGTAGACCACAGTTCCCATACACCCTTTATAACTGAGACCAAGTGCATTTGTTACTATCAGCCAAACCTGCACCATTGCTTTTCTTAGGGTAAAGAAATACCTCTCAGTACTCATGTGTTCATCAACATTTAAAAAAAAATGGTCCAAAATAGATCACTTTACTCATTATGCAACTTGCCTGCTCCCAATAGATATTAACACATTCCTTTACTTTGCTCATTCTTTTGTCTCTGCCTGAAGTTTATTAACCCCACAGCTGAACAAACAGGTCAGTAGCTGGTCCAAGGCTATGAATTCAAGTCTCCTAACTCTTGGCTCCACACCCTTTCCACTCACAGAAATACTCATTTCAAAGACTTAAAGATTTGTCTAAAGAATTTACTTTTCTCTCCAGCCCTACAAATAGAATTGCATGATAAGCAAACAACTATCCTTCAAGCTTTTGTGAAAATGAACATTTCTGAAGTCCTGAGGTCTGATACCTTTTCATATAAAAGGAATCAGGATTACTTTAAAATAACACAATCTAGGAAAAGGGTACTTTTCAGGCATATCTGTACCTACAATTCTGAAAATGCTATTGGTTTATATAGGTCAATCCTCTTCTGGTGAAAAACAGAATTTCTTAGCTCTGAAATATTTAAAGACATAGCCAAGGCAGAAAGAACATTGAAAGTTTAAAATTGAAATTCACTTGCTACAGGAACAGCTTGAGGCCTGTATTACCTTTAATATTCCTTTGACTAAAAGCCATTATATAATTACACACTGTCTTTGCACTATAAATCAATAGAACTCATATTAAGTAGCTTTCCTTTGAAGGGACTGAAAGGAGAATAGGATTGAGAAAGAGTGAACAAGAGAAAAGGCATTTGTTGTTTTTTCCTGTTTAAAATAACTTTTATTATTTTTTTGCTCCTTCCACGTCCATTCAAAATAATGCAAATAGGGAAAAAGGAAGAAAATGTCCATCTATAATCTCACCAGCCCCAGTAAAAACCAGAATTGCTAATTCAATGGACATATATGCAAACAGTTTTATAGAGACATAAATATTATTTTTAATTGAAATTGTTTGAATTGTATTTTAAGTTGCATGTACCTAGACGAAGACCCTGAGACAAGGATTTGAGTGCTAGTCATTCACCTGAGTGATGACATCAGGAAACACAGGTAGGAAGGTAGAAAAGTGAGTCAGGGAAGACAAAGCAGCCAACAGAGGGTACATTACCTGGGAAGTCATCACTGTGGATTCTTGGATCTGATCCCAATGAGCAACTCTGGGAGTCAGTATGGAGCACTGTTCTCAAAGTCACTTCAGCAAAAGAGTGTGTGACCTGGGCTATTTGTACATGAACTCCATCAATTATTGGGCAATTACGCATCCAGGAGCATTATTCTTTAGCATTCTGGCCTGCTAAGCACCTGGACAAAGAAAACTCAGGCAAACAGAAGTAGAATCCAGCAATTAGAAGTCGAGCAAGCATAGACTGAAATAGTGAGGGTGAAGGTACATGGTTGTGACACACACAGCATCTACCACAATTTCACATGTTGTTTGATAACCTGCTTCATTTATATATTATACATTGGATTTCTTATATGACATTAAATAGTCTGAGTAAGATGTTAATTGTCATTCTTTTTGTCTGCACATTAGGCTACTGAGTAACTACATCAATCTCTGTTGACATTTGGGGTTTCCACATGTTTCATTTTAATATAATTATTGTGATAAACATTCTTGTATTATAATATTTTATGCAACTATAGAAATATTATTACTATAAATAGCTACACTTGAAGTCACTGCTCCAGAAGATATGCAAAATTTTATGGCTTTTGGTTTGCATTGCAAAGTTGTTCTCTGGAAAGATTATATTAATTTACACATTAGCAATGTGTTGTATTTCTATTGTTTTCTGCCCAATATTGACCAAAAGGGACAGGGCTGCCCCAAAGGGCCATGGTGGTGATGGCGGGATGGGTATGCTGTCACCCTACTCGGTGTAGACAACAGAACATCCAACCAGAGGATTTTCTCCAGCCTTGAGATCTAATATAATTTGCCTTGTTAGGTCTTGGACTTGCTTGGGGCCTGTTGCCTCTTTTCTCCTCCCCATTTCTACCTCTTGGAATAGGAATATCATTGTGTTTTGAAAGCATATCACTTGTCTGGTTTCACAGGTTCACAGTTAGATTAGAATTTTGCCTTAGCATTAGTTGAATCTTGAATCTCACCCATATCTGCTTTAAAAGACACTCAGATAAGACTTTGGACTCTAATAGACTTTAGAGTTGATAATAGAATGAACTAAAAGTGTTGGAGCTGTTGAGATGGAATGAATGTATTTTTCATGTAAGAAGGACATGAATTTGAGGGGGAGGGTGCTATAGAGTGAATTGTGTCCCCACATATTGAACCCCTGAGGGTGGGATCTTCAGCATGAGATTAGCACCCTTTGAAGAAGAGACTTCAGACTCTGTCTCTTCTGCTACCATGTGAGGACACAGCAAGAAGGTAGCTATCTGCATGCCAGCAAGAGAGCTGTCACCACCACCTGACCAGGTTGGCACTCTGACCTTGGACTTTCCAGCCTCCAGAACTTTTAGAAATCAGTTGTTTGGGCTACCCAGCCTATGGTATTTTGTTATGGCAACCTAAGCTGACTAATACATGTGGTTTAATTCCAGGTTTGAGATTTGCTGCCTCCTAACTATGTACTGACAGGCACAGATATACCAGGGGAGAACAAAGTTGGAAGGACAAGGTAGTTGAGCTGGTGGGATATGGGGAGTAAGTGTGGGTGAATCTTGACTGATACAAAGCAGGAGATAACACAGACCAAGGCAGATATATTTCCCCCTTTTAACTCTCTTCCATGCACTGAGGTGGGATTACTCCTTACAATCTTCTGGGAAGTACTAAATATTAAGCAAACATGCCCACTGAGAAACCTACTGGCTCTGTTCCACTCACTCTGTTCCTTGCCTCAGTTCCTTTTTTCTCTTTATCGTACCACACACACATGCTTGTACCTCTTTAGGCAGCAACACTTTGACTGCTCCTCAGGCCCTCCTTTCTAAAGGATCTGTGTTAACTAACACATTTCTTATAAAGACTTTACATTTTGGTGGAAAAAAAAAAGTCCAACAAACTTCCAGAAAATAAAACTAATATGTCTAAAACTATTGAATAGGGTCATTTTATGTTTGAGATGGCTATTCAGATATTATTATCTTTTAGAAAGGAAGCAATAAAGTTTCCAATCATACCTCTGAATAAAACATGGGCTGAATAATAATATATTTAATTGGACTTATATTCAAAACTATATTCAATTAATGTGAATTAATGCCAGAGTATAAACTTGATGAGAAGTCTCAACTGTAGAGTTTCTGAGCATATTCATTTTGTTGTTTATCTTTGACACAAATTTATTTTAAAATAACTGAGCTGAATGTGCAAATAAGAGGAGATGGAGAAATACATATATTATATAATACAACAAGATTTAAAGTGATCTTTCTTTAAATAATGTAAAGTATCTCCATCTTACAGAGAGTGCTAAAATGTATTGGCAACATTAATTTTCACAAAGTTAAATCTGAAGCCCTACATTTTGGTTCAGAAATTCAAACAAAAACTGGATAAAAAGAATCTATTTTAGCACAAAGATTAAATCTAGGGATTTTTGTATTACAAAATTCATGTGAACATCTTTGAGGATCTAACCTAGTCTTATGCTGTATTAATTAATAGGAGTACTTTGTTCAGATGATCCAAAAGAAATAGTCAACCATGCTCTGTTTTGTAGAATTTTTTTTCAGGAATGTGGTGACCAGCCAGAAGCTGGCATGAATAAAAACACTGTGAAAATGGGGGCTCCTGGGTGGCTCAGTCGGTTAAGTCTCTGACATCGGCTTGGGTCATGGGTTCGTGGGTTCAAGTCCACGTCAGGCTCTGGGCTGACAGCTCAGAGCCTGGAGCCTGCTTTGGATTCTGGGTCTCCCTCCTCTCTACCCCTTGCCCCCCCCTCTCCAAAATAAATAAACATTAAAAAAAACACTGTAGGGGCGCCTGGGTGGCTCAGTCGGTTAAGCGTCTGACTTCGGCTCAGGTCATGACCTCGCGGTCCGTGAGTTCGAGCCCCGCATCGGGGTCTGTGCTGATCGCTCAGAGCCTGGAGCCTGTTTCAGATTCTGTGTCTGCCTCTCTCTCTGACCCTCTCCCATTCATGCTCTGTTTCTCTCTGTCTAGAAAATAAATAAACGTTAAAAAAAATTAAAAAAAACACTGTGAAAATAGTCAATATATTTAGGAAAATTCAGTCTAAAAGATTAAGGTCCAAAAAATATGTCATATGAAAAGTGAATAGATGAAAGGACTAATAATGTTTACCCTAGAGAAGCAAAGACTCCTGAGGGAGTTGATAACTATCTTCAAATACTTGAAAGGTTATTATTAGAAAAAAGATACAGAGTTGCAGATTTTAGGTCATTCTAGGAGAGAAATTTCCATGATGATGCCCTACGATAGAATGAGATAACTTATATGGCAATGAACTCTCCATGACTAGGAGTGTCCAAATGGAGGTTGGATGAGCATTTAATTCAGACACCATTATTCTGCATTATGGATGGCATAGTGGAACATGATTGCTATGGCTCCCTTCACCTTGAGGTTACCTGCTTGAGGATCCTCAAAACACCCTTTTTTTATTTTGAAATCTTGAAAATTTCAGGTCCTACAATCTATAAAATATCATTTAAAACATATCATCATGTGACCTCACCTCAGTAAATTGTGTTTAAAAAAATAATTATAGGAGTACCTGGGTTAAGTGTCCAACTTCAGCTCAGGTCATGATCTCACGGTTCGTGGGTTGGAGCCCCACATTGGGCTCTGTGCTGATAGCTCAGAGCCTGGAACCTGCCTCAGATTGTGTATCTCCTTCTCTCTCTGCTCCTCCCCTGCTTGCACTCTCTCTGTCTTTCTCAAAAATAAATAAACATTAAAAAGAAATAATAATTATTAAAAAACCCACATATTTGCAAAGCTTAAGATAACTATATTATACAACTGAACAAAATGTGTTCTTATTTTATTTTATTTTTTTTTTTTAATTTTTTTTTTTTTTCAACGTTTATTTATTTTTGGGACAGAGAGAGACAGAGCATGAACGGGGGAGGGGCAGAGAGAGAGGGAGACACAGAATCGGAAACAGGCTCCAGGCTCTGAGCCATCAGCCCAGAGCCTGACATGGGGCTCGAACTCACGGACCGCGAGATCATGACCTGGCTGAAGTCGGACGCTTAACCGACTGCGCCACCCAGGCGCCCCAAAATGTGTTCTTATTTTAAATGTCACTGGTGAAAAGGAATAATTAATATCCAGGAAGAGAAGATGGACTGTGCTGATATAACTAGCAGAACTGAAATTTGATTTAGGTTGGGGAAAATATATCTGAATTTTTTATCAAAGCTGAGGCTATCACAGCTAGGGTGGGAATTCCAAGGGGCAGGAGGGTAGCACAGGGATTTTTCACCCTAAATCAGCAGAAATGATAAAACCAAGGGAGTGTGCATAGCCCAAAATCTTTACAGAAAACCTAGGTCTCCAAAGCCAGGTGTGAAATTAGAAGGATTATGCAATGCGAAGACAACACAAACAGGGATCAGGAATGAGGTGTGGAGCCAAGAATCTGGACAGGAAGATAAAAAGAGTGTCTGGGTAATAGCCGACAAATATGTTCCCTTGATATCCATTTAGATAAAGTTTTCTGAACATGAGGTCGGAATTCATGGCATAAACAATGAAAAATAAATATGAGAGAGAATTTGTTTTATAAACTGTTCTCAAAGACTTCTTCCGTATGAGATTATAACCATCTGTTTTTTTTTTTTCCTTTTGGGGGGAGCTGTTTATATATCCTCTTTTATGAAATAATGATAATTGTAAATAATTTCATTTTGTTTTGTTTAACACAGTCATTGGCAATAGGAAATACTAACAAACCTATGCCAATTTCTTCATTTGTTTTCCTTTTAATTTCACTGGTCTGTGAAATTTACAAATCTGGAAACAATCAGCTCAGACCATCCATTCCTGCTTGCAATTTGATTTTGTGAGGCAAGTTAGGGTAATAAACTGTGTTTGATTTGAAAAAAAAAAAAGTTTGAAAACAATTAATTCATTTTGGCAAATGCAATCAATAACTATACAAATTAATGCCTTCATACCACACAACCATACTAATGTTTAAATATTCAACATTTTAAAATAACTCAAAATATTGTAAAGACTACCTAGAGTTATTTTTTATTTTATTTTGTTTTTCTCTGTTTATTAACGGTGTTGGTGAATGCATGATAATTAGCGTTATTGCCCTGTAAGTAGTATGTGCTCGTTTACAAAGTACAAACAAAAGAAAAGAAAAATCAAAGTTAATAATTTTTGATATTGAATACAGCAGACTTCAAATATCAAACAAAATTACCAATGGATATTTCTAAATGCATATAAGAACTTCTTACAATATTTCAATCTCAAATAAAAAATATATATGGCATAAATTACAGCTTGAGTCATGAAACTATGATGGAACCCTGCTGGGTATTTATTCAAACCAATGTATCAATTCTTTTGAAGATTAAAATAAATCATGAATATGAACTTTATGCATATTTACACTTGTAGAATTTAAGAGGCAGTGCATCAGCCATTATGCCACAGACAAGCATTATTTTTCTGAGCCTGTTTCCAAATCTCATTATGAGGCAAAAAACGAGACAATGAATGACATACAACTCTGTTGTTTTTATCATTGAAGAATTTATCAGCCATGTCAAAATACTAAGATGAAATCAAGCATAATTTAATGTAATAATATTCTCAGGCAAATGATTCAAACCACATATCAAAACCTTATACTGTTTTATTTACATTGTTATCTTCAATTTTCACTGTGGAAACATGCTATAAAACAGAGTTCGGATTGACAGAATACTAGATAATATATTTCCTAGTCTCATTTCTATATAATCACCAATATTATAGATGTACATATCAAAAATGAAGAAATTAAACATGAAAATATGATATATAACTTTCATATAGAGCATAAAAACAGCATTTCTGCAAGAGCTGAGTTAGAAGCCCCAAAATAACATGTGTCATTTTCTTATATTAACATGCTCCAAATTAAGAAAGCAGCATGTTAAGTGTAAATCTTAATTTATGAACTGCCTTTGGGAATGAAATAAATTCTGGGTGACTAAGTTGTTTTAAAAATAACTTTGCATACATTATTTTAAACAATTTGAGGAAAACCTTCATGCCACACACTTTCAGCCTGATAATATGTCAACCAAGAAAGCTGGTTTATCATGTAACATTCACATGAAATCATTTCATTTTTCACATAATTTTCCTCCTAATCCTACGCCAAAATCTGAGGAAGAAATGGAACTATTTCTCTGTACAGCTTTTCCCCAGCAGACTGCCATTGCCAGGAGCGGTAGGTTAATAATAGATGCTCAGTGACAGAGTACTATTGGTGTTTGGCAGCACAGGCCCTGAGGTTAACACAGGGTCACTTAGGGTCATTCTGCTCAATAAATCTACAATAATATTTTGCTAGATATCTCTTCCATGGCGTTTGAAAAGTTTAATGTCTTCTCTCATATTTCTGAAAATTCCCAGGAGTTTACATTCCCAAATCTGATTCCGAGCTTCTACTCCTAATTTTAGCTCAGTTTCCATCTCTTGCAGGCTATTTCTATTCTGCCCAGTGCCAATGCAGATGTGGAAACCAACACTCTTCCTTAATTCTGCAAAATTTACAGAACTCATTTGCTTTTGTGTCTCTCTCCTCAAGATTTGAGGTATTGGAAGTGTTTACATCACAGAAACACAAATAACTTAACATTCAGTATTAGGGAGTCTTCTTTCTCAAATACCTCCTCCTTCCTTACCTTTCCCTCTTCCTTCCTTCTCCTCCTCATCACCGCTTCCTGGATTTTAAAAACCTATAACCTGGGCTCCAGCCTCCCAGCATGCTATTTTATTTTCCATTCTAGCTTCCTTTTCCCCTCTTCTTTATTATTTCCTGTCTTTTTTGACACTTAAGCAAGTAAAATAGAAATAGCTCATTTTTTAATGCAGATTAGCTCAAATTCCTCTTAACACTGCCCATGACAGTAACTATAAAACCAACATCAAAGTCATTCATTTAGGATTCAAAGGTGTTTCTCAGTTTAAAGTCTCCCATCTAAAATTCAAAATTACTTGGACTAATAAAACCTTAAGTTGCTGTAATTCAAATATCTTCTGTCGCATGACCATGATGAGGAATATATTCTCTGAAAATGACTTCAGGCAAGCAGCTTCTATCAAATACACATATCTGAGGGAGCTGGAGGCATAGGCCAAATCACGGCATATAAGCAGAAATCAAGGTTCATGAGCCTGGATGTGCTTGGGTATGTGTGTGCATCTGAGTCAAATATTCTTACCTTTCCCTTATATGCTAAACCACTGGGTTGTGGGCATATCAGTTACTAAGAGTGTCTTTTAAAGTTCCAATGAGTTTTCTCACAATTTACTCAGATATATAATACTCTTTTCTCTATTTTACTAATAATTGCTCAAAAAAGCAGATAACCTGGTTTCCACTCAATCACAAAGGAGTACCAGAAGAAAATATTTTAAACAAATGAAAATAAAAGCCCAATATAATATAATTTGGTGGGCAGGGGCATCGTTATGGACTAAAAAGAATAATCTAAGCTTCTACTTGAAGAAGCTAGTAAAAGAAGAACAAATTAAACCCAAGGTAATTAGAATAAAAAAAAAAAAAAGAACAGAAACCAGTGAGATAGAAACTAGAGATAAATAGAGAAAATCAATCCAAAACATAGTGAAAAACCTCTAACTAGACTGATCAAGAAAAAGGAATGAGGGGAGAGGTGCCTGGGTGGCTCAGTAGGTTAAGCACGTGACTCTTGATTTCGGCTCAGGTCATGATCTCATGGTTTGTGAGCTTGAGCCCTGTGTTGGGCTCTATACTGACAGCGTGGAGTGTACTTGCGATTCTCTCTCCTTCCCTCTCTCTCTCCCTCTCAAAATAAATAAATAAACTTAAAAAAAAGAAAAAGCAATGAGGAGCAAAGCAGGAGAGAGAAAGGGAGGGGAGGGGAGAGAGACAAAGAGACAGACAGAGAGAGACAGACAGACAGAAGGATATTGAGAGAGACAACACAAATTACCATCAGGGATGAAATGAGAGAACATCACTAGAGACTGTCCAGACACCAAAAGAGTGATAAATTATAAATAATTTTATGAACATTAATATGACAACTTAAATGAAATGTCATGTGCCCAGCCTCAATCAATCACTTTAACCTTATGAAGTGCTTTGATTGGCCCAACTTTGGTTGTATGTTTACCTCTTTCACTGGAGGTTCATTCAGATTCACTCAAACTACATGGGTTAGGAATGCAAAAGAGGTACTTACCAAGTAGGTGAAGAAAACAAATCTACTTCACCACATGGTTCATGTTTAACCATATTATTTCATCTTTGCCATTTGTACCATTGAATGGTCCCTGCCTTTAAGTCAATTTCTCTATACCTTCCTCCAGGGGAAAATGTAGAATATGAGCCAATGAGATATCTTGCCTAGTTCTTGCTCCATGATCATTCTCTTTTTGCTAGGCAGGGTCAGTTGACATTTTCCATAGTTCTTGACACAAATTCATAACTGCTAAAAGTTAAAATCCTGCAAATCCAATTCTGTTCCAAATTATAGAATTAATCTTGAACTTGGTCACTGGAAAGTTAAGAAATTAAAATTTTTCACATGAGGTCTCTTCAGCTAGTTGTTCTTTTTTTACTTTGGGTCCAGGTACACCAAGTTCCTTGGGAACTTTCTTTGGTCCTAACATCATGGTCCAAAACTATACTCAAATAAGTTTCTGTAGGCTAAGACAACAGCTCTGCTTAGATCTTTCCATCAGTACTATTCACAACCCTCAGCGCTATAGTTGGGCCCTACCCTATGAGATTAGATTTTCTAGAGCTAGCTCACATACACAGTCACTGTGCCTGTCTTCTAGCTCTGCTCCATAGCCCCTTCTTTCATGTTGGTTTTGTAGTTGTGTACTCTTTAACCTATTTGTCTGTTTGAGTTTTCCATATTGCTCTAAACTGAACATTCTGGCATCAGTTTTTATATGATCAGTTTAAAGAGCTTTCTCTGAAATTGCTTAAACTTTATATATCAGGCTCACTGCCTCATCTTATGGTTTCACACCTGAATGATCCAAATCAGTATGATCTTGAAAAAGTCAAACACTAATATGGTGACAAACATTCTTCTCGGAATTCCTTATTGGCAAAACTCTAGCAGGACTTCTATCAGTTCAAGCCCATGTCCCTACAATGATGATCCTAGTCTCCTTAAAATGCCCAAGAAAGCCCAATGCTCCCAAAAGAAATTGCTGTTTGTTCTAGCCAAAATCTGACTATAGGATCCCGATCTCCTTTTTCTGGAACATTTGCTTTAGAAAACTTGCAGCTGTAAACCTTTCCTCTATACCTTTGAGATGTATCTTCTATAACCCAGGAACGTCTTTCTTGAAGACCTGGGAGCCATCGTTTTGAAATGTAATCAACAAGATAGCGTCCATCTGTGTCTCCCAATACCTGTGTGAGGGTAGGAGCTTAACTTTGATTAAGTACCGATTAGCAAACACAGCTGGCCTAGTCACATAGATAAACCTCCCCAACCCCAACCAACACCTTTAAGTACTTTTCCTTTAGTATACCCCAACATTTAAAAATCCGTTTTAGCAGATATGAGCTCAGTTTACACTGAAGTCTCTATCCTACTGCAATAGCCTGAATAAAATCAATCTTTCCACCTTTAACAAAAGGCCAGTTGTTTTTCTTTTACAACGGCCAAATTTCCCTGTCTCACATATAACCTTGCCTTCTACTTCACAAAGAAAATTTAAATTATCAGTAGTGGCCTCACTCATCTTTCTGATTCCCAGTCAACACACTAGTGCACACTGACACATACTTCTGCCTTCTTTCTTCTGATTTCAGAGGTGATGTCTTTCCTGTTCAAAGCTCTTGTGTTCATTGATTTTTCCCTCAGCTGGAGCCACCTTTTTAATTCCCCCTTTTATGTATCACAGCTTGAAACAGGCTGCTTCTTCTGAGCCTATCAACATACTCAGGGTCTTCCATTTTGAAAAGATTTTAAATTCTCCCTGATCCTATGTACTACTCCTGAGGCCATCAGATTTCTCTCCTCTTTTTATCCATGATTCTTCAACGAGTGATCTCCACTTTCAACTCTCATTTTTTGATATCCACCCATTTCTCATTTCACTGAAATACAGCCTCTCAACAGATCTCAGGGAATTGCTCTAATTACTAACTTCCTAAATGCTGATCCCAAGGGAAACTTTTCAGCTCTTCTTTGTTGGGCTTCTTTGTTGTATTTAAATGTGCAGTCTCTTAACTAATTCCTATAAATTTTCATTTACTCTCTTGACTCTAAGACTATTTATTTTGCCTTTATTTTCATTCTCCTTTATGGAATCTTCTTTTCCCATAGGCGTATAACATTGAGATCAGGTTTCTTCTTCTCATCCATTGGTCCCTCTGTGAACAATATCATTAGTCTTATTGTTTCATTATCTATTGTAAAAAAAAAATAAGTAAAATACAAGCAAACATAGGAAAAAAAAAGAGTCCATCCTAAAAAGTCTGCTATATTGACCAAATAACTGACCCAATCCATTTCTCTAGAATAGAAATATTAAGGTAGCAAAAATGAAACAGAGTACTTTATACCTGGAAAATGTTTTTTTTTTATCTCCTCAACACTTTATAAATAAGCAAAACAAATTCAGGGGGATTAAATTCAAAGTCACATAGTAAAAAGTAATATTGGACTTTAATTTCTATTTCCCCACCCTAAAGTCAATATTCTTTCCAGTGTTCAATGATTCCAATTCTTTTACAAATGAGACTACATTTTCAGAGTGTAAAAGAAAAACACTTTACTGGAAGCTTAAATTTATGCAAATGAAAATATATAGTTTAATGTTCTCACTTATCTTCAGAATATTAAAATGGACATCAAAATAGAAAGAGGTATTATGACAGTCACTGGGTCAGCATCTTAATAGACATTTCTCTACCCTTACCTTGGCTGTGACATATTATATATGTTAAATTTATATATAAATTTCTCCAAGTGGTCCAGAAATTCTTCCTACACAGTGCAAGCCAAAGTCTACAGGTAAGAGGCAGCAACCCTCTGTGCAAAGCTTGATGTCACAATATCACCATGGCAACAATATCCCTGAAGAAAGGAGATGCAAATTTTGTCCTGAAAATTAATCAGCTGCAGTGACAATCTTATTTACTATCTCTGGCAAATAGTACAAATCTACATAAGACCTGTGACAATCTTCCAGTACTCGTTTCCATTAAATAAGACCACAGATCTTATTAAGTAAACAATTTTCCCCAAATCAAAATCATAAACCTATTCCTAGGGCATCTTGTGGAAAGTACCCATTTATCACATGTACTATAAACTTTTTTTAATTGAATATAGTGGTAATCTTTCCACATATTGGCTCTCAGCTATCTTATTTTTTGACCTGACTTTTTAAATGTCTATTAGTTGCCTCCAGATCTATGCATAATAAAAACAACTTGAGGAATAGGATGTGAAAAGAGTGCAGAATAAGAAAATCCATCCAAGATATATTTTAAAGTAAGAAAAATGCATATTTTTCAGTCTAACCTATGGTTGGAACTGTCAAGACCCAGTTGAAAACAATGAGTTCATTTCATTGAGAGATGCTAGGGGTAGTGGACAAATCAGACTCCAGAGTGAAATAAACTAGTATTTAGACCCTAGTTTTACTGATGTATAGATATAAAATGGTCAAGTCTCGGGGCGCCTGGGTGGCGCAGTCGGTTAAGCGTCCGACTTCAGCCAGATCACGATCTCGCGGTCCGTGAGTTCGAGCCCCGCGTCGGGCTCTGGGCTGATGGCTCAGAGCCTGGAGCCTGTTTCCGATTCTGTGTCTCCCTCTCTCTCTGCCCCTCCCCCGTTCATGCTCTGTCTCTCTCTGTCCCCAAAATAAAATAAAACGTTGAAAAAAAAAATTTAAAAAAAAAAAAAATAAAATGGTCAAGTCTCTTAATACCTTTTAATCTCAGTTTCTTCATGTAAAATGGGGATTGAAAATACCACAATTTTTCAAGATCCTTGGGAACATTAGAGATAATGTATATGAATTGCTTGGTATGCAGTAGGTGTTCAAAAAAAAAAGGCAAAGGAAAGCAAATTATTGCTATTTATGAGACCATCTGTACTTTGTTTTCACCAACACCTGAGCTCCTGGATTTCTTGCATACACCTGACAGCTTGAGCCTGGACTGACCCTCTGAATCTAACACTTAAGATTATCGCACTGAAATACTGGCACCTAGAACTATCTTTTGCTGGGCCAGACTGTGCCCCCTAATCTTCTCTGCTCACAGATGATGGATCCAGCTCATTCATATATGTTCCTCTTTGCCTTCCCATTGCAGCCTTGAAGGCTCACACTGACACTTCCTCAGTGTCTTGGCTCATAGCCAAAATGGGACCCATAAAGCTAATGAAAGAATAATACAAGTGTTATAAGCCCTGGACATCAGGGCAGAATGAGGTTATGTTAACCATTTGCTGCTCATCACCATTTTGAACCTTGTCCTCAGAGTTCACCTCTGGTGCCAAGTACCTTGGTTTATGACAGCTCAAGTCTCACAAGTTTCTAGTACAGGCTTTCTTTTCTCCATGATCTTTCCCAGTGTGGCTTTCCAGAGTTCACTTGCTAGAAGCAGATTTCACCTTATGCCTTTCCACAGAATACTGATAAACTCCTTCACAGCAAGCTCTCTATAAATTACTTAGTTTACAACATTATCTGTATTTGGTGGAGTTGAAATTCTAATGAGATAATCTCTGAAATTCAGAATAAGAGGAAAAGTTCTCAGACATATATAGTTGCTATCTATCCTTATAGCTAAAATATGAACATGGAATCTTCTTCCTCTGAGTATAATTTCATTATGCAGAAGCAATTCTGTATGCCTAAAAATAAAAATAATAATATCAATTGCTGGTTATTACATAGTGTTGAGGGAGTGGAATCTTAGTAGAGACACCCAACATGAAATTGGAAAAGCTACTCTTTAATCCTTTAAAAGTTTGTGTGGTTGCAAGTCACAAATCACAGGAAATATTTGCAATTTTCATAAACTCAGAGATATGAGTCTTAATGGATAGGAGGAAACAGTGAAAGACAGGGAAGAAATAAAATACTTGCTAGCAATAACATGTAGAATAAGCAGCTGGTGATTAGACTTAAGTGTTCTAAAATTCTCATATAGAGTTATTAATTAATATTAAGCATTATTAAGCTATATATGCATATCAAAATTTGACTAGCAACCTTTAAAAACAAGCAAAAACAGTGTATATAACTTCCAAACAGAAAGAGCCAAAAACTTATCAATTCAATGAAAATGAGACAGGGGGAAAGTGGAGGAAAAGAAAAAGAACAAATAGGAAGCACCATAAGCACCATATAAGATGTTAGAAATAGACCCAGACTCACAGTAATTTTAATAATGTAAATGAGCTAAAAAAAAAAACAAGTTCCCAGTAGACTATCATAGTAGGTAACAAAATTCGCAGGCTGTTTATGGTAGTCAAAGCTGAAACATAAAGACACTAAAAGGGTGAGAAAAAAAGGATGAAAGCTGGTGAAGCTATATTTTATCAGAAAATATTCTTTAAGAATGAAAGTATTCTTGAGGCACCTGGGAGACTCAGTGGGTTGAACATATGACTTTGGCTCAGGTCATGATCTCACAGTTCATGGGTTCAAGCTCCATATTGGGCTTGCTGCTGCCAGCTTGTCAGCATGGAGCTGGCTTTGGATCCTCTGTCTCCCTTTGTCTGCCCCTCCCCAACTTGCGCCCTCCCAAAAATAAATAAATATAAAAAAAAAAGAATAAAAGTATTCTTACTAATAAAAATTGTCACTAAAGATTATAGTGGAGTAGTTCTAAAATTACATTAGATATATTATAGAATTGAACAAATAAGTAAATGTGGTATTTTGGGGAGCCAGGTTTCTTACAGTGAAAGAACACACAGGGACCACACACACACACACACACACACAAAGTATACATATACACATGCCCATATACACATGCACATACATATCTATACATATTATATACATTATATATATTATATACATATTATACACATTATATATATTATATATACATATTATATACATACACACACACACACACACACATATATATATATAAAATAAAAACCAAAAATAAAATAAAATAAAATAAACACATTTCTTTAAAATCAAGAATGATACAAGTAGGCTGGCAAGTTTGCTGGCTTGAAAAGTAAGCCTTCTAAAAAATAACAAGTAAATGAATGAATGACATAACATATGTGGGACAATTTTTGGGGGGAAAATTACAAAACTTTTGAAAGTATTAAATTAGATAATTAAAGAATAAATATATTATGCATATAATAACAAAATAATATTTAAAGATGTTGATCTTTCCAAATTGTCCCATAAATTTATGCAATTCCAATCAAAATCTTAAAACAAATTTTTCATGGAAAAATAGAAATCAATTTAAAAATTTTTGTAGAACAGAAAAAAAACGGAAAAAATATTACAAAAAACTCATAATTAAAGGAGGAAGCATTACCCAACAAAATAGCAAACAAAGATTATTAAGCCAAATTCATTTGGAGAGATGATAGGAAAGCCTGGATTTAAAAATTTAACAAAATAGGGGGTGCCTGAATGGCTCAGTCAGTTGGGCATCAGACTTCACCTCAGGTCATGATCTCATAGTTCTTGAGTTCGAGCCCTGCATCAGCCTCTATGCTGACAGTTTGGAGCCTGGAGCCTGCTTAGGATTCTGTGTCTCCCTAGCTATCTTCCCCTCCCCCATTTGCGCACGTGCACTCTGTCTCAAAAAAAAAAAAAAAAAGAATTTAATAAAACATCCAGTAGAACACAATCCAGACCTCAGAATCTTACCAGCACATATAAAGAAAAGTGATCCCTAACAAAGTGGCATCATAAATCAGTGGGGAAAGGGTGGACTTTCAATAAATGGTACTAAGGGAAAATTTCAAATAAAAAAAAAGTGAAATCAGATCCCTACCTCACATTATGCACAAAAAAACCAGTAACCATAAACATGTACCTTTGCTTTTTACAAAGGAAAACATGACAACTTTCAGAAAAGATTGTCTCCCTCTCCCACTGTCTTCTAATGTTCTCTGCGTGCTACCTGGTGCAGCCTGGCACCTCTTTTGTAAAACAGCTGCTAAAGCTATAGCATCCAGGGTGCCTGGATGGCTCAGTCGGTTAAGCATCAGACTTCTGCTCAGGTCATGACCTCATGGTTTGTGGGTTCCAGCCCCACCTCGAGCTCTGTGCTGACAGCTCAAAGCCTGAAGCCTGCTTTGGATTCTGTGTCTCCCTCTCTCTCTGCCCCTCCCCTGCTTGCACTCTGTCTCTCTGTCTCCCATAAATAAATAATATTAAAAATTTTTAAAAAAAGCTATAGCATCCATCTCAGCCAATGAAAAGCCCATTGTACAGTCTCAGGACTGAGAACACAAATGAGGTTAATTTAAAGTGGCAGGGCAGGCACTGTAGTGCTGTTTAAGATTAAAATGTTTATACCACTTAGTACACTAATGAAAACATATTGTGAACAACTGGGTTTTTCAATAAGGCAGATCAGCTCTTGATTTGGTGGGCAGCCAATCAATAAGGCAGATACTGAGCAGAGCTGGAAATGGAGAATAAAGATGCCAGTGGGGTGTCCCAGCAGCAGACAGGTGTATCTGCTAAACAGAAAGAAACAACTACTTTTCTCCAGAACTGTGCTCCCATGTAAGGCAAAGTATTCTAAATTGAAGAACCACAATTTGGTTCCAAGATACTCTGCTATGTTAGGTTTTCTTTAGTCTTTTATTTTCCCCTCCTGATTTGTTTTAATTGTACATAAGACGATTGACATATGCACACAGGTACACTGCATTTTATTTTCCAAACAGACAATGATATGCAAGGCTGCGTATGAAAGGACTTCTCAGCTCTTAGAAACTCCTATATGACTTTCAGTCCTTTGAACTTTTGTAATTAGGCCATCATCAATAAACCCTTCTCAAATTATCCTAACTTGAGTTGTGACTTCTGTTTTCTAGGACTCTGATGCATACACCTTTTTCCACAGGCTTCACACCAAATCAGAATCTTTGATGGCTAAATTTCTATGACTGTCCACTGGTCGGTGTCATCTGTTCTGGCCAAGATCTCAGATTCTGAATCCTCAGAGAAGGGACCAGAATTAGATAGCCAGCAGCCTCAGAGCCCAGCCAACATAAACTTGAAAGTGTGTTTCTAGAAATTAGGATGACAGCTAATGAAGCGAGTTCCTGGGAACCACAATTCTACATACAGCAATATGTTCACACAACTCTTACAAGCAATCTATACACCATGGAATGGAAGAAAGCATATTAAGCCCCTATTTACTCAGTAACAGATTTCTTAACTTTCTTTCATAAACTTAAAAGCTTATATAAATAAACTTTCTAGGCTCCTGGTGTATGAAGGAATTTGTTAATGATGAGTTTATTCATTAAGTAAAGTCACAAACCTTACTGTTTACATATTTTAAAAATAAAGATACAAAAACTAATCACTAACGAAAAAAAATAAGATACAATATTTTTCTGGTCTGAAGATCCCTTTACCTTCAGACACTGAACACAATATTAACTCTGGAATTGCAAGGTCAGGAGCAAGGATATCAGATCCCAGAAGTTTTAGTTCCTGGGCAGCTTGTGAAGTTCAAGATCCTTAAGCATGCTGATCACAGCTGGGAGGATTTGTTTTGCTCTATTATTTTTCTGTGCTGTCAGATAATTAGCAGTACTTAAATTCTATCTTTTTAAAGCTCTCTGCTTTTCTCCAGCCTATGTGTTTTATTTTAAATGTGTCTCTAATATTAATGGCAGAAGGTATTTCACAACTCAGCTCTGAGTACTTTCCCAGTGCCATCTACTATTGATCTCCCTAACAGCCTCTCCCCAACCTCTCCCTGCTCCTGGCACAGCCATACACTGATACTCCTACTACAGATAAGGTTGCTATCCTTTTTTACCCATGTACCTCATGTCTCCCTGTCTGGAATTCCCTCCCCACCTTTACACTGAACCCTTTCTAGGAGCTGCCTCTTGATATTTTCCTTCCACTCCTTTTCACACTGAATTGTCTTAGGGCTCTAGTATATTCAGGGACCAGAAGTCCCTTCCTTCCTCCCTACATCTTCCTGGGCAGGTGATGTCTGCCCTGCCCTGAAATACGATATTAGATTTCAGTCAACCTGCTTTGCATGTTGTGAGAAGCTGCTTTGTGTCAGGTACCCTGCTAAGCCCTAGAGATACAAAGACAGCCAGGGTGGCATAGTAAAGCTGGAAGACAACGGACCTTAGTCAAAGAAGCACATTACAATGGTCCATCCTGGAGGCACATGAAAAGGCTCTCAGAGCACAGATGCTATAAACAGGAAAGATGACTGAAGGCCATGAACAGTGGGCAGGAAAGAGTTAAAAATATTTCCCACCGGTCCCACTCTGCACTGTTTCATTGCAAAGTCACATGCATACAGTTTCTGTTCTGTGAGAATGAACACAGAAGACAAAACAAAACAAAACAAAACAAAAAAACAAACAAAAAACCCCAACATCTTAAACCAAATACTGTGTTTTCTGGTGGAGGATACCAATCTTCTTGCTGCCCTCTCTTTTTGTCCAGAATCATAAGGCAAAGACTGATATCCCTATGAGAACGCAGGGCCGCTCTATGACTGTATCAAATCTCCTATGACAGGTATGCATTGCACAAGGTCTCTCTCTTCTTTGGCATTTGGCATAGCTGCAATTCCGAATTTTTTAAAATGCGATAGCTTGATGATTTTCTATAATGTGACACTGTAATAGTCACAGATCAGGGCTTGCTTGTTTCTCCCATCTTTGCACCTTTAGCACCCATCACAAGGCCTGCCACATTAAAACACTCAATAAATAGGTGTCAGAGAAGAGCCAATAAATGATAATACCATTATCAACTAGGTATCTCTATAAATTTAGATACAATGTTTCATATAATCCTTACAGTAATCCTTTTTTAAATATAAGATCACTCAACCACAGGAAAAAGTCTGGAAAACCTCCAAAAGCGTGGAGGTTAAAGAACATCCTACTAACGAATGAGTGGGTCAACCAGGCAATTAGAGAAGAAATCAAAAAATATATGGAAACAAACGAAAATGAAAATACAACAATCCAAACGCTTTGGGACGCAGCGAAGGCAGTCCTGAGAGGAAAATACATTGCAATCCAGGCCTATCTCAAGAAACAAGAAAAATCCCAAATACAAAATCTAACAGCACACCTAAAGGAAATGGAAGCAGAACAGCAAAGGCAGCCTAAACCCAGCAGAAGAAGAGAAATAATAAAGATCAGAGCAGAAATAAACAATATAGAATCTAAAAAAACTATAGAGCAGATCAACGAAACCAAGAGTTGGTTTTTTGAAAAAATAAACAAAATTGACAAACCTCTAGCCAGGCTTCTCAAAAAGAAAAGGGAGATGACCCAAATAGATAAAATCATGAATGAAAATGGAATTATTACAACCAATCCCTCAGAGATACAAACAATTATCAGGGAATACTATGAAAAATTATATGCCAACAAATTGGACAACCTGGAAGAAATGGACACATTCCTGAACACCCACACTCTTCCAAAACTCAATCAGGAGGAAATAGAAAGCTTGAACAGACCCATAACCAGCGAAGAAATTGAATCGGTTATCAAAAATCTCCCAACAAACAAGAGTCCAGGACCAGATGGCTTCCCAGGGGAGTTCTACCAGACATTTAAAGCAGAGATAATACCTATCCTTCTCAAGCTATTCCAAGAAATAGAAAGGGAAGGAAAACTTCCAGACTCATTCTATGAAGCCAGTATTACTTTGATTCCTAAACCAGACAGAGACCCAGTCAAAAAAGAGAACTACAGGCCAATATCCCTGATGAATGTGGATGCAAAAATTCTCAATAAGATACTAGCAAATCGAATTCAACAGCATATAAAAAGAATTATTCACCATGATCAAGTGGGATTCATTCCTGGGATGCAGGGCTGGTTCAACATTCGCAAATCAATCAACGTGATACATCACATTCACAAAAAAAAAGAGAAGAACCATATGATCCTGTCAATCGATGCAGAAAAGGCCTTTGACAAAATCCAGCACCCTTTCTTAATAAAAACCCTTGAGAAAGTCGGGATAGAAGGAACATACTTAAAGATCATAAAAGCCATTTATGAAAAGACCACAGCTAACATCATCCTCAACGGGGAAAAACTGAGAGCTTTTTCCCTGAGATCAGGAACACGACAGGGATGCCCACTCTCACCGCTGTTGTTTAACATAGTGCTGGAAGTTCTAGCATCAGCAATCAGACAACAAAAGGAAATCAAAGGCATCCAAATTGGCAAAGATGAAGTCAAGCTTTCGCTTTTTGCAGATGACATGATATTATACATGGAAAATCCGATAGACTCCACCAAAAGTCTGCTAGAACTGATACATGAATTCAGCAAAGTTGCAGGATACAAAATCAATGTCCAGAAATCAGTTGCATTCTTATACACTAACAATGAAGCAACAGAAAGACAAATAAAGAAAATGATCCCATTCACAATTGCACCAAGAAGCATAAAATACCTAGGAATATATCTAACCAAAGATGTAAAGGATCTGTATGCTGAAAACTATAGAAAGCTTATGAAGGTAATTGAAGAAGACTTAAAGAAATGGAAAGACATTCCCTGCTCATGGATTGGAAAAATAAATATTGTCAAAATGTCAATACTACCCAAAGCTATCTACACATTCAATGCAATCCCAATCAAAATTGCACCAGCATTCTTCTCGAAACTAGAACAAGCAATCCTAAAATTCATATGGAACCACAAAAGGCCCCGAATAGCCAAAGGAATTTTGAAGAAGAAGACCAAAGCAGGAGGCATCACAATCCCAGACTTTAGCCTCTACTACAAAGCTGTCATCATCAAGACAGCATGGTATTGGCACAAAAACAGACACACAGACCAATGGAATAGAATAGAAACCCCAGAACTAGACCCACAAACGTATGGCCAACTCATCTTTGACAAAGCAGGAAAGAACATCCAATGGAAAAAAGACAGCCTCTTTAACAAATGGTGCTGGGAGAACTGGACAGCAACATGCAGAAGGTTGAAACTAGACCACTTTCTCACACCATTTACAAAAATAAACTCAAAATGGATAAAGGACCTAAATGTGAGACAGGAAACCATCAAAACCTTAGAGGAGAAAGCAGGAAAAGACCTCTCTGACCTCAGCCGTAGCAATCTCTTCCTCGACACATCCCCAAAGGCAAGGGAATTAAAAGCAAAAGTGAATTACTGGGACCTTATGAAGATAAAAAGCTTCTGCACAGCAAAGGAAACAACCAACAAAACTAAAAGGCAACCAACGGAATGGGAAAAGATATTTGCAAATGACATATCGGACAAAGGGCTAGTATCTAAAATCTATAAAGAGCTCACCAAACTCCACACCCGAAAAACAAATAACCCAGTGAAGAAATGGGCAGAAAACATGAATAGACACTTCTCTAAAGAAGACATCCAGATGGCCAACAGGCACATGAAAAGATGTTCAGCGTCGCTCCTTATCAGGGAAATACAAATCAAAACCACACTCAGGTATCACCTCACGCCAGTCAGAGTGGCCAAAATGAACAAATCAGGAGACTATAGATGCTGGAGAGGATGTGGAGAAACGGGAACCCTCTTGCACTGTTGGTGGGAATGCAAATTGGTGCAGCCGCTCTGGAAAGCAGTGTGGAGGTTCCTCAGAAAATTAAAAATAGACCTACCCTATGACCCAGCAATAGCACTGCTAGGAATTTATCCAAGGGATACAGGAGTACTGATGCATAGGGGCACTTGTACCCCAATGTTCATAGCAGCACTCTCAACAATAGCCAAATTATGGAAAGAGCCTAAATGTCCATCAACTGATGAATGGATAAAGAAATTGTGGTTTATATACACAATGGAATACTATGTGGCAATGAGAAAAAATGAAATATGGCCCTTTGTAGCAACGTGGATGGAACTGGAGAGTGTGATGCTAAGTGAAATAAGCCATACAGAGAAAGACAGATACCATATGGTTTCACTCTTATGTGGATCCTGAGAAACTTAACAGGAACCCATGGGGGAGGGGAAGGAAAAAAAAAAAAAAAGAGGTTAGAGTGGGAGAGAGCCAAAGCATAAGAGACTGTTAAAAACTGAGAACAAACTGAGGGTTGATGGGGGGTGGGAGGGAGGGGAGGGTGGGTGATGGGTATTGAGGAGGGCACCTTTTGGGATGAGCACTGGGTGTTGTATGGAAACCAATTTGTCAATAAATTTCATAAAAAAAAAAAATAAAAAAAAAATAAATAAATATAAGATCACTGAGTCTTTGAGAGCTGAAAAATGGGAGGTTTATGATTTGAACCCAGGTCCACCTGGCTTGCTGCAGCCTCACTCTTAGCTACACTGTCATATAATAAGATCTATTAGGGGAGAGGGTTGATACAGCAAGTTTCCAGAAACAACAAGGGCTGGAAGCAACAGACAGAATGAAAAGTCATTTTTAGCAAGTCCATCGGACACCGAATGTGGAAGTGCCGAATTCCTGCTGATTTCCATTCCACAAAGACAAACTGGAAATCACTTAAATATCCAAAGTAAGAAAATTGTTAAGTCAGTTATGGCTATGGCACATCTGTGTGGTAGAATACTATTTAATCATCAAGTCATATTTTATGAGAATATGGGGAAATGTTCGAGATATATCATTAGATAGAAAAGGCAGATTATAAAAAAGGCTATATACTACAACTTGGCTTTATTTTGTTTTGTTTTGATATATTCATTTTTTTAATTTTTATTTTTGGAAGTAATACATGTATAGAACTTAAAAACTAACATACTAGTACAAGGCTTGTTACAAGAAACAGTGATCCCTTGACTCTACTTTTCTTCCTCAGTAGCCCTTCTCTAAGAATAAATCAGAGATAAAGAATATTTAAATTCTTTAACTGTTTCTTCTTGCATTTGCCTTCATGTTTCAGACCAGTACCACCAAGAGACCAGGCACGGATCTGGTACCAGATCCAGGCATGGTTTCAGATCTAGGCACGGATCTGGTTCTAGCAGATCAGATCACTCCTGCTGGACAACACAAGTATTTCTTTCTTGGGATCTTCTAAGACTGAACCATTAATATGGTGCTTACTTGCTGATGTGGGATGACTCATTTATATCAGACACAGGATAAGTTCAGACCCTGGATTTCCAACTTTCCACTGTTGACCCTTGGCTTAGAGCTGCACCTAGAAGCCTGTGCAATGGATCTCACCCATCCATGTTCCACTTATCCTGCTACTTCAGGTCTACAGCATCCAAACATGGACGTGTGGTTTTGGTGGTGATGGCGGAAATTCTTTCGCCTGTATGCCCTCTGCCACTGGCACTATCCACTGTCAGGCAGTCCTACAGAAGTGCTGTGCCCCCCCCCACCCCAGGGTTCTTGAGACTGTTGCTCCTGAATACCAACAGGCCTTTCTCATCCATTTGCTCTAATTGCCTCCAGTGCATGAAGACATATCAATCTCTAGGGTCAGTCTTCAGCTGTGCTAGACAAGAGATAGACAGTCTCTGTTAATGTAACACCCCATCAGCTTTTCTGAGTCACTGGAAAACAGTATTCACAGAAAGTAACGGTTTAACCAGCATTAAATACGTAGAATTAGGGAACTGTAAAGTAAGATCTATATTATTTCAATACAGATTCTGAAGAAATAGTGCCTTATGAGTAATAACAGTACTGCTATCTTTTTTCTCAGGGCAGTGAAGAGATATGAAATTAGCCAAAAATGGAACTGTTGACAATAAAGAACACAATGCTATGGTTTCTGTGCCTGAACTAGAAGAGGTGTTCCTGGACACTATGATACTTCCCAAATGTAAATACCTCTTCTTTTCTCTACATATGCAAATAAATCAAATCCTGATATCTTTCATGGGCCCATGAACTTTATCACACACCTTAAACTGAATTGTTTATGTAAAAAAAAAAAGGCACTACAAAAGTATTATCCTGTATCCTACATACCTTAGGGGAGGCTCTATTTTATAACTTGCAGTGTTGCTACTTCAGGATTTCATAATTTTAGACATTATCTATTGAGCTCCTTCTCTAGAAGATCAGAAATGATCTTTCTTAAACTTCTTCAGCTTCACATATATATAAATTTATATACGTGTGTGTGTGTGTGTGTGTGTGTGTGTGTGTAAATTCCGACACCAAAGTAAATAGCAGGTTTGCTTCCACAACATTGCTAACATACCAGAGTCCTCGAGGAAGTGCTAGGTTTATTTTCACAGCCAATTTTTGCCTTTTGGATGCCCTGGGTCCTGGCTTCATTCCCAGATTAGGTCTTGGCTCCTGCTAAGAGTCAACCAACTGCTAAAAATGAAGAGACTTAGAAGCCAAAGGACTGGAAAAGAAGAGCTTGAAGAACGAGCCAGCCTGTCAAGGATCCAACAGGCTGTAACTGGTGGAGGGGGGCTCCTGCCAACTATCACAGGGATTCCAGAGTAGACCACAGAACATCTGGGACAGGCTGCGGAAGTTCAAGGGTGGAACTGTTCCAAACGTGATTCCTGACTGTAATCTAACTCCAATTCTTTTCATCTGATTATGTTTCATGAGTTTCTTACTTTGACTCTTCCTCTCATAGTGTTTTTTTTTCCTTTTTCCACACCCTCCAACAACTCCCACTATTAGCAGATAATAAAATTCCTTTCTGCCTTATTCAATGGCCCCAGCAGAACATAAGTTCACTTTATTAGTTATGCCTTACTAGCTGCCCTAAAAGTCTATACCCAGGGTAGAGCATAAGCCTGAGAAGTTTATAGGTCCCAATAAGATTAGCCTTCTACAAACTCTATAGAAATCAGAGCTCCTTAGGAAGCCCAAGACCTTTGCTGAAATATGAGGGTTATACAGTGTCAGCTTTCCTATGTTCATAGATGCAGAGCATTGAGCAATAAAGAACAAAAAGAGTGTTGAGGAAACAATATGTAGAGGTGAGGTGCTGAGCAATAAGGAATATGGAGAAACAGCCTGTCCTAGGAATCAGAGATAGCAATTTCAACTACAACCCTCCCACAACCCCATCTCTAAATATAGGTGGGAGAAAAGCCTCTCATAATGGAATGACAGGGTTAATAGTAGCATTTTGTCTCAGGAAGCATTTTCCCTTTCGGAAATGTTCCCCATTCTGATTTATTACTTTACTCTTAATTTAGCCTAGACCAAACATTTAATTTTAAAAGTACTTTGCTGGGACATTCTATATGCCTACATATTTAAAAGTAATAAATCCACAAGGAGTCGTTGTGGTATCAGAAGTGTCTTGACTGTGGTAGCAAATACATGAATCTATGCAGGTAATAAAATGTACAGAACTTAACACACACATAAATAACAATGAGTACAAGTAAAACTGGGGAAATCATAATATAATCTTTGGGTTGTACAAATGTCAGTATCTTGGTCGTGATGTCATGTCATGTTTTGCAAAATGTTATCTTTGGGGTAAATTAGGCAAAGTGTACAAGAGATCCCTCTGTATTATTTCTTACATCTTCATGTGAATCTGCAATGATCTCAGATTACAAATAATATTTACAAATAATAATGAATCAGGGGTTCCTGGGTGGCTCAGTCAGTTAAGCATCCGACTTCTGCTCAGGTCATGATCTCATGGTCCGTGAGTTCAAGCCCTGCGTCGGGCTCTATGCCGTCAGTTTGTGGAGCCTGCTTCGGATTCTGTGTCTCCCTCTCTCTCTGCCCCTCCCCCATTCATGCACTGTGTCTCTCTGTCTCTTAAGAAATGAATAAACGTTAAAAAAATTTTAAAAATAATAATAATGAATCAAGCTAACAACACGCTAAATACAATACAGTCTATCCTCATCTTTTAAAATATGCCACATAACTACCTAGAATTTAAGGTTTCATTTTGATATTCTCTCACCCCTTGGAGTTTTATACTCTAGGGTACCCATCCCTGGTGTACCCCTCTTTTCTCACCTGAGGCTGCACCTGCACTGCACAAGATGACTGAAATGCACACTGTGGATCCTCAGTGGAACATACCCCTTTCATCTGTCCATATACCTTTCATCTCTGACACAGCCCCTCAGAGCCCCACAAACTTGAAATTCTAGAGACCTCAGTGCTCAGAGCTGGGCTGTGGGGCAGAGTTGGGGCACTTTAGCCTCTGAATGGATGCATCTCCTTGACCCTGTTAACTTCACATCTTGTGGAGGGCCATAATCAGAAAAGGACCAGGGTGACGCCCAGGCCAGGGGTCTCTCTTGTCAAAGTCTAAGTGGGGGAGGTGTCAATCATTATTACCATTTTGTAGATAGGAAAATAGAGACTTAGAAAAATTATGCCTCATATGCAACTGATAACGATGAAGCCAGATCTCTCAGGGTTTAGGGGCCTATTGGAAACCTGAGTAAAACATCCACTCCACTGTCGTTAAGGAGTCTACCGAGGGCCTTCCTATCTTTTCACAGCTGTCATAATTAACATTATGGATATACAAGTTGTCTTTCTCAGGATTTATATAATTAATTTAATGGGCAGATTAGTATTGAAATTGAATTCAATTCAAGAGACATTCATTGAAAACCTATGCCACAGTTGTTTAGACACTGCTCATTATTTTCAGGGCCAGCTCATTTATCTTGATTAATTCAGATGCCAACTCTGCAACATAAAAAATAGCTGCTAAACTTAAATAAATGTATTATGCAGTCATCATTACAAATAGTAATGCTTTAGCAGGCATTCCTGAGACACTTCTATGCATTTTGTTCTATTTTTTCATTATTTCCAGAAATTTCTCTCTAGTTCTTAAATAATAAGATGATTAGATAGAATGATATACAAAATTCACCCTCTTTTCCTCCAGATAGAGAGGTGGAAATGAGTTAGACAAAGTGGAAGGTGGATAGTGGAAAGAAATGGAAGCTGGCAAGAATAACAGAAAGCTTAAGAGTTAGAAATGCTTCCGAATTTGTCAACTATAGCCCTCCTAGGACCTCTCAATACAAAACTTTAAAAAATATCAGACACATTCTTCCTTCTTCTGGTCAAAATATCCTATTCTGTTCCTTTGGGTGTCCCCACTATTTCCTACTGATAGAGTGGTTTAGAGATATTGGACTGACTTTACCCTACATCATGTTGAGTGAGCTGAATGCTCTATCCTGTCAGCTGGGGAAAAACGAATTCTCCTTCACCCTCAGTGGGATTATAAGTGGAATCCCCAGAAACAAGGACAGAGGGAACCTTCTTGCCACAGTGCACCATGAACATTTATCTTGTATCTCTTCCAATAGTCATTTGTGGAGATGAAGTTGTAAGAAGAAAATATGTGAACTTGAGCTCATGGATTTGGGGCATCTTTTCTAGCAGAGGCTTCCTCTTCTGGATTCTCTGCATTCCATTTAGATAAGGTTTTGGAGTCAGATATCTTCAAGTAAGAAAAGTGTTACTTTAGTAAGACAGC
The DNA here is from genome assembly GCF_007474595.2 of Lynx canadensis. Lineage (NCBI taxonomy): Eukaryota > Metazoa > Chordata > Mammalia > Carnivora > Felidae > Lynx > Lynx canadensis. The sequence continues at coordinate 50,286,422 of NC_044308.2, forward strand.
ATCATACAAAATTAGGAAATCATTCTCAAAATAATGGATTTAGTTGGGAGAAACCAAGAATGTTAATGTATGTGAAGTTGCCTGCAATATTAAATAAAATATAAAACACACTGGACATGGATTAAACCAGCCAATGAGATGAGCTGGGGATCACAAAGCATTGAGCAAGTGGAGAGGAGTGGAATGGTGCTGAACAAGGAGCTCAGAGTAAAGATGAGGAAGCAGGAATTCAGTGATGTATATCAGTGAGGCAGAGATGGGTCTTCTAGACTGGACAACTGCTATAAGCAGGAGCGCCTCCTCTCTCCACACTTGCCACCTAGTCTCCTAGTCTCAACACAGCCACCAACTCTGTCCCCTATTCTAAAGGTTTCCTGATAAGATAATAGAAACTTAGAAAAAGTTTCTTATCTACTTGAAACTCAAAGACTTACCATGCCACCCAGTCTTACATGATCGGGTCCCTGGCTCTCTCTTCAATTACACTCTTCAATCTTTCTTTCTCCTAGTTTATTTCCCTCATCCCCTTTGGTCAGCTTACTATTTCACAAATACTTCAAGCATGTTCCCACTTCAACAACTCTGCATTTGCTCTGCCCTCTGCCTGAAATGCCCTTTCCCTAAATAGTCACACAACTTCCTCCTTCAATTATTCAAGTCCGTATTCAAATGCCCACATTATCCAGGAAAGCTTCCTTAACCACTCTATCCAAAATAGCACATATACTCACCTAAATTGCTCTCTCTCCTCCTTGCCTCCTTATTATGTCTTCACAATAAGGGTTACTAACTGATAGCATGTTATTTTGTTCATTCCTTGTCGGAACCCCATACTGGCTTTAAATTCCATGAAAGCAGAAACTTTGTTTACATTGCCTCTGTATCAGCAATGCCTGCAACATACCCAGCATGTGGTAAGCACTCAGAAGCATTTGTAGAATGAAGAAATGAAGTATGGTGAGTGGTTCATAGTGGACTATTATATGAAAGGTAAGTTTGGCCAAATGAATGAGGTAAAAGCCATCAAAAGGTTTGAAACATAGCATGAGTTGACAAAATGGAGGCAATGGATTTTCTGAAGAACAGAGTTTAAGCCCCAGGATCCATCATAGTTCCTAGCACACAGTAAGATGTTCATTTATTGTTTTCATGATGATGTTAGATGTTAGACAAAACAGAGAAATTCCTTTTCTGTTACATGATGGGACAAGGAAAACGCACTGACCCAGAATGAAAGATTGACATTCCCCTGCACAGAACATAGGAGCTACTACGAACTGAATTGCTGTCCTCCCAAAATTCATATGTTGAAGCCCTAACTCCCAATATAACTATATTTGGAAATAAGGTCTTTAGGAGGTAATTAAAGTTAAATAATATCATAATGGCAGAGCCCCAATCAGATAGAAATGTGGCTTTTTAACAAGAGGAAGAGCGATGCCTGGGTGGCTCAGTCAGTTGAGCATCATGATCCCAGGGATGGGAGACTGAGTCCTGCCTCGGGGCTCAAGAATCCTGCTTGGGATTCTCTCTCTCTCTCTCTCTCTCTCTCTCTCTCTCTTTTTCTCTCTCTCTCTCTCTCCCTCCTTCCCTCCCTCTTCTCCTCTATTCAGCTCACATGCTCTGTCTCTCAAGAAGAGGAAGAAGGTGGAGGAAGAGGAGGAGGAGGAGGAGGGGGGAGAAGAAAAAGAAGAAGAAGAAGAGCTATCTCTCTCTGTCCCTCTCTTTCTATTTCTTTATCTTGTGAAGACACAGCAAAAAGGTGGCCATCTGCCAGCCAGGAAAATAACTTTCACCACAAACCAAATCTGCCAACAACCTCAATTTTGGACTTCCAGCCTTCAGAAAGGTAAAAAACAAATTTCTGCTCTTTAAGCCACTCAGCTTGTGGTATTTTGTTGCAGCAAGCTGACCTGATAGGAGTCTTCTGGTATTTCTATTCCACATTATTAGAGCTTCTTTCCTGCTGATGAAGTCTTCTGGGAACTCTATCCTGAATGAAATAAGATAGCAACTGGTCATGAGCAGTAAATGGACTGTTTCTCTTGGAGACACTGGCTTTAAATCACATATCTATCAATGAGGCAGCCAGCATAAGGACCCCATTATAAGTGCCCCCTGAAGACTCATTGTGGGAAGAATGTCTAATTTCCCTTGGGACAAATAACCAATATTCAGTTATATTATGCTTTCTCACAGATGAGGAGAGTTGTCCTCAGCTGTTTATACCAGTGTTCTAAGATACTCTAGAAAAAGCATTTTAAATGGCTTCCATGATCAAAGCAATATTTGAGGCAATGTGTTATCTGTATATTTTTTGTAACAAAGAGTGTGTAACAATTTTATAGTCATAAAAATTATTAAAAATTATTAAAAGTTAATTTCAAAAGAAAAGCAGGATACACATATACACATACATTATCATGATTATTATTATTATTATTATTATAACAAATGTTGAAAATACATGAGAAAAAAGCCTAAGAGCAAATCACCAACAGTGGTTTGTCTTGGATGGTGTTAGCTAATGCTTACTGAACACTTTTTGGGATCAGATGGTTTACCTGAATGGCTCATTTCATTTCTTAGGAACCATATGGTATAGTTACTATTAACATTATGTCTATTTTACAAATAAAGAAACTGAGGCACAGACAAGTACAGTACCATTCCCAACATCATATAGTTTGGTGGCACCGTTGGGATTTGAACCTAGTCAATTTGACACTAAAATCTGTGTTCCTATCATACATATACTGTCAAAGATACAGTATTTTATTCCTTTGGGTTTACTTTTACAGTGGAAAAAAAATAGGATTCTCCGTATTTCTTGTCTGTTGTATAGAAAAAGAAAATAGTATTAAAGGATCAATATAAAAAATTCAAGGCAATGGACAAAATATACACTAAAATCACAACCTGTTTATAGAATTCTGCCTTGCATAAATAAAATTCCATTGCCCACTTCTTGCTGAGATTGTTTTTAGAGAATAGACACCTGCATAAGTCCTGATGGAATGGCCCTCACCTTGGAAAGATGGCCTGCTGTGACTGCATCTGCAATCAAATCATGATTTTCAAAAGAATTAAACTAGAAAAAGAAAACCAGAGTCTCATGAAGTATGTGATTTGAAAAAAATAATAATGGTGAAACCAGTTTGTCTTTTTAAAATAATTAATCGATTCTGTTTAATTTTTAATATTTTTCTAGGGGAAATATATCACTTAAAAAGTATAGATTTTTAAATGTTATATTTTTCTGAAAGAAACATTGACCCTTTAAGTAGGAAAAATTAAATAAGGCATTGTGGTATCAACTGAAACTCAGCAACTATGAGGTTTTTTAGAAAGAAAGCTACAGAGGGGCACGTGGGTGGCTCAGTTGGATTAATTGTTCGACTCTTGGCTTTGGCTCAGGTCATGATCTCACGGCTCGTGAGTTCAAGCCCCACATCGCTGCTTGGGATCCTGGGTCTCCCTCTCTCTCTGCCCCTCTCCGACTCATTCTCTATCTCTCTCTCTCTCAAAAAAAAAAAAAAAAAAAAAAAAAAAACCTAAAAAAAAAAAAAAAGAAATCTACAGAGAAAGGAGTATATTGAAATCTGTATATGAGGTATCTGGAAGAATCAGTGACTATAGGCTCCATTTTACACATGAATCAGTTTAGATCCAGATCTAAGGAGGGCCATAATTTGGGGTGAGTTCTGGTAATATAGCCAAAGTGATATTGTACACTGCTACCATCCATGAGGTAGTCCAGTGTCTCACCTGCATGTTTTGCATGATCTTAGGAAGAGGTCGAAGATTTTTAAGTTTACTTCCAATCAATATTACATTATAAAGAAAAACATACATATATGGGAAATAAGACAAATAATATTTATTTAGAATTGGAAAAGATACATCTCATTAACTTTTGACAAAAGATCACTGAGTGCTATAAACCCATTACTTACCATACTTGGTTGAAAGCCCCCTGCTTGCTGTCACTCGGCCACTTATCCAGTATTCTATATATTTTCGTGATTCATTTATTAAGTTTAAAATAACAGGAATATGTTATAGACTCTCCTGTAAAGAGCACATGTTTTATAAGTACACACTTAATAATGACTAACACTGTTTCTTCTTTTTGCTGTTAATTTCTACAGAGTTGATTAAATTGCACTCTTAACATCCACTTAAGTGTGTTCCAGCGTAGAACAAAATGTTCCCAAATTACATGTTCTGAACTATAGAGAGTCAGCTTTGGTCACTTAGGATGGATTCCTCCCTCTCAGATGTTGATAGAATACGGCTGTTCCATCAAATGCATAATTATAAATTAATGGTTTTAACCATGAAATGAAATCACTAATGTAGCCATATATAATATTTCTGAGGGATACATGTCTCTATCACACTAATTAAGGCATATCTGAATGATCTGTACAGTCAAAATTTGTCTATGCAAAAAAAAATCCTAAAGTATATAATAAAAATGGAACTAATGCTGAATCTTGAACCCTGTCTTATTCTAGCTGTAAAAACTGTTACAATCCACAGAAATATGATCTAATTAAAGAAAATTTCCATGTCTCATCTCACTACAAGATGATTTTACAAAATAATTTTGCTTATTATATTTAATAACTGGACAGTTAAATATATTTAGGAGAAAGATGCAACTTTTTTAATTTTAAAATGTTAATTTTTCTAATGCAAGGGACTTTTCTCCAATATTTACTTTTAGTTGTCCACTTTTAAATATCTAGGAGCATTTGAATAAAAAGTATGAAGGACATTCCAATAAAGAATTTTAATTTGTGGGGCGCCTGGGTGGCTCAGTCGGTTGAGCAACCGACTTTGGCTCAGGTCATGATCTCATGGTTTGTGAGTTTGAGCCCCGCATCAGGCTCCATGCTGACAGCTCAGAGCCAGGGGCCTGCTTCAGATTCTGTGTCTCCTTCTCTCTCTCTGCCCCTCCCTCACTCATGCTCAGTCTCTGTCTGAGAAATAAACATTAATTTTTTTTAAATAATTTTAATTTGTTTTGTTTCTTCTATTCCACATATGAATGAAATCCTATGGTATCTGTCTTTCTCTGACTTACAAAGGACAAGGGTGAAAAAAAAAGAAAGAGAGAGAGAGAGGCAAGCCAAGAAGCAGACACTTAACTATTGGGAACAAATTGATTCTAGAAGTTACTAGCGGGGAGGTATGTGTGGGGTTGAGTTAAATAGGTGACGGGGATTAAGGAGTGCACTTACGCTGAGCACCAGGTGTAGTTTGGAAGTGGTGAATCACTATATTGTACCCTGGAAACTAATATTACACTGTATGTTACCTAACTGGAATTTAAATAAAAACTTAAAAAAAAGAATTTTAATTTAAATGCAGTGGAAAGGTCTTAAAGGGTTATCATAAAATTACCAAATGAATAAGATTTACAATCAAAAGATCATGGCCACTGGTATAGGGAGAAAGAGGTTTAAGAGTGAAAGCTGAGAGCTGATTGAAAGGCAGTTTCTCCTTCTTTCCTGGGAAAGGATGGTATATGAACTGGGGTTGGTGGCTGTAAGAATTCACAGAGGGGGGCACCTGGGTGGCTTAGCAGGTGGAGCCTCGGCTCTTGGTTTCAGCTCAGATCATGATCTCACAGTTCGTGAGTTCAAGCCCTGCATTAGGCTCTGTGCTGACAGGGCAGAGTCTGCTTGGAATTCTCTCTCTCTGTCTCTCTGTCTCTCTGTCTCTCTGCCTCTTAAAATAAAAAAAATTGACAGAGGAAGTGGATATGATATATATTTTAGAAGTAGAATTAACAGAACTTAGGTTAAATCATGTAAGTCAGTGAAATGACTCTTAGGTCTTTGTTTTGTTTTGTGTTTTGCTTGACTGGTTAAATGAATAATGGTGCCATTAAATTAAGAAGGCTGAAGGAAGGGTAGAACTGGGAACATTAAGATTCTACTTCTACATGTACAGTTTGCATTACTGTTCAGCTATTTAGTTGAGTTTTCAAGTAAGCTACTGATATGAAAGTTTGGAACTGATAGGAGATATAAGAGCTGGAGATATAGACATAGATTAATCAATATCAGATGGTATTAAATCCATGGGACTAGAAGAAATGACGTATGGAGTGATGATAGTGAACAAATAACATTTGACTCTATTCAGATGCTCTCTTTCATTTGGGGGTCAAGTAGAGGAAAAGTTGCAAGTAAGGAGACCAAGAAGTAGTAGCCAGTGACACAGGAGGAAAGCCAGGAGAGTGTGACATCCCAGGAGGGAGAGAAGAAAGCTTTTTCAGACACATTCACTAACGTGCTTATTTGAACCAGGCCTTTTAGTGGCTCATACCTGCAATGCAAAAAAGTTTTAAAAAGGAAACATAAAGGGGCGCCTGGGTGGCGCAGTCGGTTAAGCGTCCGACTTCAGCCAGGTCACGATCTCGCGGTCCGTGAGTTTGAGCCCCGCGTCGGGCTCTGGGCTGATGGCTCAGGGCCTGGAGCCTGTTTCCAATTCTGTGTCTCCCTCTCTCTCTGCCCCTCCCCCGTTCATGCTTTGTCTCTCTCTGTCCCAAAAATAAATAAACATAAAAAAAAAAAAAAAAAAAGGAAACATAAAGACTAACTTTGTAACAGGAGAAAAAAAGAGAAATAATTTGGATCACGATTAAAGAGACAATTTAATCCCTTTATTGACTAAACGGGCATTTACTAACTACAGGTTAAACTGGGGGCTTGCCAACCTGAGACCAAGGGGAGAGGAAGTTGAGAAAGCTGTTCCCAGACATCTCCCCACGCCAGTATCTGGAAGAACAAACTTAAAGGAGTCTTTTCCACTTGCAGGGCAGTAGTCACTTCAAGTCACAGCTTGGCCAACAAGTGCTGAGGTTAACATTCAGAAACAGGAGAAAACGACAAACAAAGCAGGGTATGAGAGCAATGAGAGCAGTGCTCCCTCCCTCTCTTCGCCACCCCACTCATCTCCCATAAAGGACTGCATGAAGTAGCCAGATAGTAGGTACTGTAGGGACAAATACAAATGAAATACAGGAGGCTTAATGTTCTCTCTTGCAAATAAATGAAGAGATTTCCCTGTCCTCCTTTTTCTTTGAGCATTTACTTAGAAAAATTATAACTTTAAGTACTATCTCCTTTGAAATGTATGTAAATCCCTTTGAAGACTAGATCAACATTTTGTCAGCTTTATAATCTAGGAAACTCTTTCTCAAGGACTCAGAGCCATCTGTTTGAAATGTAAACATCAAGGAAGGTAACGCCACTATCTCCCACTTTCTGTGGGAGGGTCACTTCCCTGTGCAGCTTGCTCCAGTTGCAAAACTGTCTCATGTTATAAAGACATGAAAAGTTTGGTTTTCCTCTGGATAAACACAGCACAGATGGTCACCCCAATTTCTAAGTAAGGTTGGGATGAACTGTATGTGACAAATGGTGTTGTCAAGACCGCTTATTTGAGAACTAGTTATTTTTTATTTTGAGAACATGTAAGTAATGGGTTGTACCTGCTTGGTTATATAAAAGGTTTGGGGGTGGGGGATGCTCTGTCTTTGCAATCTGTTAGTTGATCTCCTGAGATACACATCACATTCTGTTTTAATGCTTATTCAACAGTAAAGCGTCTTCCTTCTCAACTATGTGGAGAGGATTTCTGGGTTGGAGGAGATTGTGTTTATATTATAATACCTATTTCCCATTTAAATTAACCATCTTCCTTAATGAAAATTAACAATAAAAATCCTCCTATTCCTACCAAGTGATAAAGGAAAAAAAACTGGTAGGTGGATTGTGTACAAGGAAACTTTGCAGATTTTCAACACACCAATCCTGACCATACAGCTTTCCTAACTTTTTTTTCCCCCAAAATGATACATTACGTAACATGGTAATTAACATCTATGCTATATAATGAGATAAATTATATGCAAGAATAAAAGGTTTTTAGGGGCGCCTGGGTGGCGCAGTCGGTTAAGCGTCCGACTTCAGCCAGGTCACGATCTCGCGGTCTGTGAGTTCGAGCCCCGCGTCGGGCTCTGTGCTGCCTGCTCAGAGCCTGGAGCCTGTTTCCGATTCTGTGTCTCCCTCTCTCTCTGACCCTCCCCCGTTCATGCTCTGTCTCTCTCTGTCTCAAAAATAAATAAACATTAAAAAAAAAAAATTAAAAAAAAAAAAAAGGTTTTTAAATTAGAGGAAAAGTACACTTTAAATAAGTCAATTTTATTCTACAATTAAACAAATACAGACTTAGTACTTTATGTGTTTCATTTGCTGAGTAGGCGAGGGCTAACCAAACCGACTGAGATAGTTGCTGTTCCGAAGGTGCTCAGAGTCTAGCTGGGAAGAGACTCTTGCATCCTTAATTAATTTTGAATACATAAATAGTAACAAGTAGAAATGTCTTAATTCCGAGTAGAAACGTCTTCATCCCTAAATAGATAATTTCCAATTATATCTATAGATTCTTTCAGTCATTTTGCTTTCATTTCATATTCTAACTCTTTTTCCAATTATGATGAGATGGGAGGCCAAAACACTAAGCTGTGAGTAGGAATTTAAACTGTAAAATTTTCGGGGCACCTGGGTGGCTCAGTCGGTTAAGCGCCCGACTTCAGCTCAGGTCATGATCTCACAGCTAGTGAGTTCGAGCCCCGCGTCCGGCTCTGTGCTGACAGCTCAGAGCCTGGAGCCTGTTTCAGATTCTGTGTCTCCCTGTCTCTCTCTGACCCTCCCCCGTTCATGCTCTGTCTCTCTTTGTCTCAAAAGTAAATAAACGTTAAAAAAATTAGAAAAAAAAATAAACCGTAAAATTTTCTATGTGTCTAAGTTATGGAGGAGAATATTTTTTAATAAGTGACAATCTTGGACAAGAATCACCAAGGTTTTCCTAATGGGAAGGATGAAAAAAACCTTTAATTCCAACGCAGGTTAAATTCAATCTGTAGCCCATAAATTATAGTGGAAAATGGAAGGAAAGAAAACAGAAGTACTATATGGGTCTTCAATTTGTCCTCCTGGCCACAAAATGCAACCATCCAAGTTGAATTCCTATTCCAAACAGGGTTTTTTAAAAATCAAGAATGCAAAACCAGTGCAGCCACTCTGGAAAACAGTATGGAGGTTCTTCAAAAATAAGAATAGAACTACCCTATGACCCAGAAATTGCACCACATTTACCCAAAGGATACAAAAATACTGACTCGAAGGGACACATGCACGCTGGTATTGATAGCAGTGTTATCAACAATAGCCAAATTATGGAAAGAGCCCAAATTCACTCATCGACTGAAGAATGGATAAAGAAGATATGGTATATAAATACAAAAGAATATTACTCAGCCATCAAAAATAATGAAATCTTGCCATTTGCAATGATGTGGATGGAGCTAGAGTGTATTATGCTAAGCAAAGTAAATCAGTCAGAGAAAGACAAATGCCATACGATTTCACTGATATGTGGAACTGAAGAAATAAACCAAACAAACATAGAGGGAAAACCACAAAGCAGACTCCTAACTACAGAGAACACACTGAGGTTTACTGGAGGGGAGGTGGGGGGAGAGATGGGTTAAATGGGTGATGGGTATTGAGGAGAGCACTTGTGATGAGCACTGGGTATTGTATGCAAGCAATGAATCACTAAATTCTACACCTGAAACTACTATTACACTGTAGGCTAACTAACTGGAATTTAAATTAAAAAATTGATAAAAAAAAAAAGAATAGAGCCATATTTGAAAATACGTGAGCTTTCACAGAGTCAGAATGTTTTGGCTGCTGGAGGTCCTGCCTCGATATTAATAGTTGCTGACGGATCAGGGTGGTGGTTGCTGAAGATTGGAATGGCTGTGGCAATTTCTTAAAAGAAGACAACAATGAACTTCACTGTGTGGACTGACTCTTCCTTTCATGAACAATTTCTCTGTAGCATATGTTGCTGTTTGATAACATTTTACCTACAGTAGAACTTGTTTCAAAATCGGAGTCAATTCCAACAAACCTTGTCGCTTGCTTTATCAGTTAAGTTTATGTAATCTTTTAAGTCCTTTGTTGTCATTTCAACAGTCTTCATGGCATATTCACCAGGACCAGGTGCCATCTCAAGAAACCACTTTCTTTGTTCAGCCGTAAGTAACAGCTCCTCATCAGTTAAAGTTTTATCATAAGTTTGCAGCGATTCGGTCATATCTTCAGGCTCCACTTGCAATTCTAGTTCTCTTGCTATTTCCACCAAATCTATTGTTACTTTGTCCACTGAAGTCTTGAACCCCTCAAATTCATTCATGAGGGTTACAATAAATTTCTTCCAAACTCCCATTCATGTTGATATTTTGACCTCATTCTATGAATCATAAATGTTCTTAACAGCATATAGAATGATGAATGCTTTCTAGAAAGTTTTCAATTCACTTTGCCAAGATCCACCAAGGGAATCACCATCTGTGGCAGCTACAGTTTATAAAATGTAGTTCTTAAATAATGAGGCTTAAAAGTCAAAATTATTCCTTGATCCGTGGGCTGCAGGGTGGATGTTGTGTTAGCAGGCATGAAAACACTAACCTCATTGTACATCTTATCAGAGCTCTTGGAGGACAAGATGCAGAGTCAGTAAGCAGTAATGTTTTGAAAGAAGTTTTTTTTTTTTTTTTTTTTTTTTTGCTCTGCAGTAGGTGACATCGTGGGCTTAAAATATTCAGTAAACTGTTGTAGACAACTGTTGTAGATGTGTTGCCATCCAGGTTTGGTTGTTCCATTTAAGGAGCATCAGTCGAGTAGATTTAGCATCATTCTTAACGGCCCTAGGGCTTTCAGAATGATAAATAAGCATTGAATTCATCAGGTGCATTAGCCCCTAACAAGAGAGTCAGCCTGTCGTCTGAAGCTTTGAAGCCAGGCATTGACTTCTCCCCAGTTACAAAAGTCCTAGATGGCATCTTCTTCCAATATAAAGCTGCTTCATCTTACAATGAAAATCTGTACCCACCTTCATTAATTATCTTATCTAGACCTTCTGGATAATTAATTATCTTATCTAGACCTTCTGATGCAGCTTCTACATCAGCACTTGCTGTTTCATCTTGTACTTTTACATTATGGAGACGGCTTCTTTCTTAAACCACATGAACCAACCTCTCTTAGCTTCAGACTTTTCTTCCGCACCTTCCTCATCTCTCAGCCTTTGTAAAATTGATGACAGTCAGGGCCTCACTCTGAATTAGGCTTTGGTTTAAGAGGACTTGTGGCTTGTTTGACCTTCTATCCAGACCACTCAGACTTTCTCCCTATTATCAACAAGGCTGTTTGGCTTTCTTATCATTTGTGTGTTCGCTAGAGTAGCATTTGTAAATTTCTTCAAGAACTCTTCCTCTGCCTTCACAACTTGGCAAAGTGTTTGATGCACAGGTTTAGTTTTTGGCCTAGCTCAGCTTTCAACATTCCTTCCTCACTAAGCTTAATAATTTCTAGCTTTCAATTTAAAGTGAGAGACATGCAACTCTTCTTTCACTTAAACACTTAGGGGCCCATTGTAGGGTTATCAGTTGGCCTGGTTTCAATACTGTTGTGTCTCAGGCAAGAGAGAGACCCAAGGAGAGGGAGAGACACAGGGGAACAGCCAATTGGTAGAGCCATCAGAACACAAACAACATTTACCGACCAAGTGTGCCATCTTATATGGTCATGGTTCATTGCACTCCAAATCAATTACAATACATTTCTGATCACAGATCACCATAATAAATATAATAATAATGGAAAAGTTTGAAATATTAGGGGACTAACCAAAATGTGACACAGAGACAAGACATGAGCAAATGCTTTGGAAAAATTGCACTGACAGACTTGCTCAATGAAAAATACTCACAAACCTTCAGTTTGTAAAATATGCAGTATCTGCAAAGTACAATAAAGCAAAGCAAAATAAAACAAGGTATGCTTCTATATATTTCCTTCCATCTCCTTGAATAGGAAAGAAGTTAAATAAGTGATTCTGAATCTTTTTGGGCTCAAGAATTGTCTACACCTAAAAATAATTGAGGACCAGAAAGAACTTTTGTTGATATGGGTTATTTTATATTTCCTTAATATTTACCTTGTTAAGGAAATAAACTAAGAGTTTTAAAAAAAATGTTATTTACTTTAAAATAACAATAATAAACATGTTTTAACATTAAAAAGTCTTTAAAAATTGTCTATATTTTCAAAAAATAGTAACAAGAATTGTGACTTTGTCCTACAATTTTGAAAACCCTTTAATATCAGGCTTCATAGAAGACAATTAAATTATCATATCTGCTCCTGCATTTATCTGGGTTTTTTCAAAAATTTTTAGTGTTTATTTATTTTTGAGAGAGAGAGAAAGACACAAGAAGGGGAAGGGCAGAGAAAGAGGGAGATACAGAATCCAAAGCAGGCTCCAGGTTCTCAGCTGTCAGCACAGAGCCTGACATGGAGCTCAAACTCACTGACCGTGAGATCATGAGCTGAGCCAGAGTCAGATGCTCAACCAACTGAGCCACCCAGACACCCCTGCCTTTATCTGTTTTAATATGCTGTTTTGGTTGAAGTATAATAAAGAAAATATGGTCTCACACAGACATGTAGTTGGACAAAGAAGTAGTATTTTAGTAGCCTTTCAGATAATTATGAATATTCTTCTTTTACACTATATCAAAACTCAATAGGTGTAGCTTTTTAGGTGAGTTGCTCTATGGAATATAAAGCCATATCACTGAATTTTTCATACTCTATTGTGTTAAAACCCATTCATCTATTTTATACTTTGAACAGATCCTTTACTGATGTGCAACTTTGTAATATCATACATTAATCATTTGTAAAATATTTGTTCATGAGACTATTGCAGATGTCCCCAAACTGACATTTTATTGTATAATAAAACACATCACATTTGCTGTTATAGCAAAAGATATCATAAAAAAAGAGGTTTGGGGAGCTGTCAAGTTCATGTGACATACGCCACAAGGTACTAGTACAGTTTGATCAACTAAAGAACTATAAAAACACAATGTATTATTTTATGTGCTGAGGTCTGCTAATGCTAGTATCTTAGATGTACCCACTTCATAATAATAGGAATGACTATAAAGATCCTAATAATACATAATAATATAATCTTAAAATGATCTGATGTCTGTGATTTGCTTCAAAATAATTAAAAGGAGGGGACATGGAGGTCATTATAGATAAAACAAGATTAGACATGGGTGGAAAGTTATTATTAATTATATTATTCCCTTTACTTGAGTTCATGTTTGAAATTTGCCAAAATAAATATTAATATATAACTTGAACTCTTCAATGGAGTTACTTTTCTTTTTTGGATCATAACATGACTAATTAAGATCCAAACTTTTTAAATTCAATTTGACGGGTTACACAACTAACAAAAGATCTACCTTACGATGATTTGGCACTATACAGGAGTACTTAACATTGATTTCTCATACTCTTCTAAAATAACAATTTTCTTTCACAAATATCATCTAACAAGCTTAGTCCTTACCTCAGGTCACAGGCAAAAGATATCAGATAATTCTACCTATAGTTTACCAAACAAAGTATCCTAATAAATGTTCAAATTATTTTCCAGTATTGGATTTTAACTTACAAATTTACATAGGAATATATTTTTTTCACTTGAGGAAAATAAAATATTTTTGCAGGTGCTCTTGTTAAACTAATTAATGTATTGTTTCCTATAACCCAGACTTCTCTTTTTTTTTCTCAATTTAAGCAATAATTCCAAAGTGATTTTCATGTCTAAATGAAAGGAACTTTTCATTTAAAAATTAGGTTAATTTACCTATTGAATTTCAAAGATTTAAGACCATATCTGAAAAGATTGAATTAGTAATCAAAAATCTCCCAAAAAACAAGAGTCCAGGGCCAGATGGATTTCCAGGGGGAATTCTACCAAACATTTAAGGAAGAGTTAACACCTATTCTCTTGAAGGTGTTCCAAAAAAAAAAGAAATGGAAGGAAGACTTCCCAACTCTTTCTATGAAGCCAGCATTACCTTGATTCCAAAACCAGACAAAGACCCCACTACAAAGGAGAAATATAGACCAATTTCTCTGATGAACATGGATGCAAAAATCCTCAACAAGATATTAGCCAACCAGATCCAACAATATATTAAAAAAAATTTTCACCACGACCAAGTGGGATTTATACCTGGGATGCAGGGCTGGTTCAATATCTGCAAAACAATCAATGTGATTCATCACATCAATAAAAGAAAGGACAAGAACCACATGATCTTCTCAATAGATGCAGAGAAAGCATTTGACAAAATACAACATCCTTTCTTGATAAAAACCCTCAAGAAAGTAGGGACAGAAGAATCATACCTCAAGATCATAAAAGCCCAACGTTACGAAAGACCCAATGTTAATATCATCCTCAATGGGGAAAAACTGAAAGCTTTCCTCCTAAGGTCAGGAATAAGACAGGGATGTCCACAGTCACCACTGTTATTCAACATAGTACTGGAAGTCTTAGCCTGAGCAATCAGACAACACAAAGAAATAAAAGGCATCCAAAGCAGCCAAGGGGAGGTCAAACTTTCATTCTTCGCAGATGACATGATACTTCATATGGAAAACCCAAAAGATTCCACCAAAAGACTGCTAGAACTGATCCATGAATTTAGAAAAGTGGCAGGATATAAAATCAATGCACAGAAATTGGTTGCATTCCTAAACACCAAAATGAAGCAACAGAAAGGGAAATCAAGGAAACTATATAATTTACAATTGCACCAAAAACCATAAAATACCTAGGAACAAATATAACCTAAGAGGTAAAGAATCTATACACTGAAAACTATAGAAAGCTTATGAAGCAAATTGAAGAAGAGACAAAAAAAATGGAAAAAGATTCCATGTTCCTGAATAAGAACAAATATTGTTAAAATGTCAATACTACGCAAAGCAATCTACATATTCAATGCAATCCGTATCAAAATAACACCAGCATTCTTCACAGAGCTAGAACAAACAATCCTAAAATTTGTATGGAACCAGAAAAGACCCCAAATAGTCAAAGCAATCTTGAAAAAGAAAACCAAAGCAGGAGGCATCACAATCCCGGACTTCAAGCTATACTACAAAGCTGTAATCATCAAGACAGTATGGTACTGGCACAAGAACAGACACTCAGCTCAGTGGAACAGAATAGAGAACCCAGAAGTGGACCCAAAAACATATGCCCAACTAATCTTTGACAAAGCAGGAAAAAATACCCAATGGAATAAAGACAGTCTCTTCAGCAAGTGGTGCTGGGAAAACTGGACAGCGACATGCAGAAAAATGAACCTGGACCACTTTCTTACACCATGCACAAAAATAAACTCAAAATGGATGAAAGACCTCAAAGTAAGACAGGAAGCCATCAAAATCCTTGAGGAGAAAGCAGGCAAAACCTCTTTGATCTTGGCTGCAGCAACTTCTTACTCAACACATCTCTGGAGGCAAGGGAAACAAAAGCAAAAATGAACTATTGGGACCTCATCAAAATAAAAAGCTTTTGCAGAGCAAAGGAAATAATCAGCAAAACTAAAAGACAACTGATGAAATGGGAGAAGATATTTGCAAACCACATATCAAACAAAGGGTTAGTATCCAAAATCTATAAAGAACTTATCAAACTCAACACCCAAAAAAGCAAATAATCCAGTGAAGAAATGGGCAAAAGACATGAATAGACACTTCTCCAAAGAAGCTGGACATTCAGATGGCCATCTGCCACATGAAAAATGCTCCACATCACTCATCATCAGGGAAATACAAATCAAAATCACAATGAGGTACCACCTCACACCGGTCAGAATGGCTAACATTAACAACTCAGGCAAGAGCAGATGTTGGCAAGGATGTGGAGAAAGAGGATCTCTTTTGCACTCTTGGTGGGAATGCAAACTGGTGCAGCCACTCTGGAAAACAATATGGAGGTTCCTCAAAAAATTAAAAATAGAACTACCCTATGATCCAGCAGTTGCACTACTAGGTATTAATCCAAGGGATACAGGTGTGCTGTTTCGAAGGGACACATGCACCCCCATGTTTATAGCAGCAATATCAACAATAGCCAAAGATGGAAAGACCCCAAATATCCATTGATAGACGAATGAATAAAGAAAATGTGGTATATATATATACAATGGAGTATTACTCGGCAATCAAAAAGAATGAAGTCTTGCCATTTGAAAATATGTGAATGGAACTAGAGGGTATTATGCTAAGCAAAATTAGTCAGTCAGAGAAAGACAAATATCATGTGACTTCACTCATATGAGGGCTTTAAGACACAGAACAGATGAACACAGGGAAGGGAAGTAAAAATAATATAAGAACAGGGAGGGGGACAAAACATGAGAGACTCTTAAATATGGAGAACAAACATAGGGTTTCTGGAGGGGTGTGTGGGGGGGGAATGAGCTAAATGGGTAAGGGACATTAAGGAATCTACCCCTGAAATCATTGTTGCACTATATGCTAACTAACTTGGATGTAAATTAAAAAAAAAAAAAAAGAACAAATTTGAAAAGAGGACACCCCTCATCTCATAGCCTAAATAGCAGGCTTTTCTCCCCCTTACTTTTCATATTGGATGATTATTCTCCATGTCTCCTAATGTTAATACAGAACTTTAACTACTCAAAAGTATGAGCAAAATGAGGTGGGACAGAGAAAGGTTACTGGTGCTCTTTAACAGTGCTCTCTGAGGGCATCATAAAAGACTTATTTGTTTTTTATAACTTTTAAAATCTCATTGAAGTTTCACAAGGAAAGTGTCTTTGTAACTTGTGCACTTAAAAAAAAGTTCTTTAGTTTCCTTTAAGCTAGGATATTTCTCTGTTTTGTTTTTTATGCCATTAATATTTTTAGAGTCCAGATCAATTGTTTTGCCAAAATGTGGTAAAAAGGCCAAAACTATTTTTTTTAAATGATATAAACAGAAGTTTCATCTTCATCCTGTTACCACTCTTCCCATTTAGGTGACCATTTTTTAAGAATTTCTAGTTTATATGGGGCACCTGGGTGGCTTAGTTGGTTAAGCATCTGACTTCGGCTCAGGTCATGATCTCATGGTTCGTGAGTTCGAGCCCCGCCTCGGGCTCTGTGCTAACAGCTCGGAGCCTGGAGCCTGCTTCAAGTTCTATTCTTCCTCTCTCATGCTCTGTCTGTCTCTCTCTCTCTCAAAAATAAATAAACATTAAAAAAAATTAAAAGGAAGCCATACAGAGAAAGACAGATACCATATGTTTTCACTCTTATGTGGATCCTGAGAAACTTAACAGAAACCCATGGGGGAGGGGAAGGAAAAAAAAAAGAGGTTAGAGTGGAAAAGAGCCAAAGCATAAGAGACTCTTAAAAACTGAGAACAAACTGAGGTTTGATGGGGGGTGGGAGGCAGGAGAGGGTGGGTGATGGGTATTGAAGAGGGCATCTTTTGGGATGAGCACTGGGTGTTGTATGGAAACCAACTTGACAATAAATTTCATATATTAAAAATAAATAAAAAATTAAAAATTAAAAATAAATAAATAAATAAATAAATAAAAATTAAAAGGGGCGCCTAGGTGGCTCAGTCAGTTGAGCGTCCAACTTCGGCTGAGGTCATGATCTCGCGGTTCCTGAGTTCGAGCCCTGAGTCGGGCTCCGGGCTGACAGCTCAGAGCCTGGAGCCTGCTTCAGATTCTGTGTCTCCCTCTCTTTCTGTCCCTCCCCCGTTCATGCTCTGTCTCTCTCTGTCTCAAAAATAAATAAAACATTAAGAAAAAAAATTTTTTAATTAAAAAAATAATTTCTAGTTTATAACTACTCTATTTTGTTGTCTTCTTTTTCTTCTTCTTCTCCTTATTCATTTACAAAAATAGGTGCATTTATCTCCCTTCTTTCTTATGCAAAAGTTAGTATGCTATATTCTTTTATACTTCTTTTTCCAACTTAACAATATGTCTGGAAACACTCCATATCAGAGATCTTCAATTTCTAAATACCGTGTTCTATTTTTGGCCACAAATAACTCCATTGTATGGATGTGCCACAGTTTATTTAGTCATCCTCCTATGGATGGGCATTAAGGTTATTTCTAATCTTTCGTGCTTAGAAGTAATTCTGGAACGAATAACCATGTCTGTGTTTTGTTTCATATTAATAGATGAGCACTTCAATGTAAAATTTTCAGGGTACTTTTCTTCTTATATTTATTTGAACTTATCCTTTTCTTTTAAGTTATGTGATATTTTTACATTGACATCTTTGATCTATTTGGAGTTCATTCTTTGTATGATATAGGGTGATTCAATGACCATCAAGTTGCCACCCTATCATTTATTTAAAAGCCCACCTTTCCCCCCAGGGATTTGAGTAGCCACATGTAAAATATAATACATTTCTATATATACTTCGGTATATTTCTGGATTTGAATCTCTTCACTAATCTATTATCCAGCAATACCATGGTGTTTTAATTACAGAGGCAGTATAGTATGTTTTAATATCTGGTAGGGCTAGGGACCCTCATTTTTCTTCTTTAAACAGGACTTTCACAGCTATTCTTACAAGCTTCTTTTCTTTTTTTTTTAATTTTTTTAACGTTTATTCATTTTTGAGAGACAGAGAGAGACAGAGCATGAGCAGGGAAGGGGCAGAGAGAGGTAGACACAGAATCTGAAACTGGCTCCAGGCTCTGAGCTGCCAGCACAGAGCCCTACGCGGGGCTCGAACTCACAAACTGTGAGATCCTGATCTGAGCCGAAGTCGGACGCTCAACCTACTGAGCCACCCAGGTGCCCCAAGCTTATTTTCTTATATGAACCTTAGAATCAATTTCTCTTGCTCCAGAAATACTTGTGGTATTGCAATTGAGATAGCACTAAATGAAAGTGCTAACTTAAGGAGAACTGACATCTACATGTCATTGACACATTCTATCCATAAAGAAGGGATGCCTTTTAATTTGCTCAAGTCTGTTGTGTCTTTCAAGACTGCTATGAAGTTTTCCTCATACGGGTTTTGCATATTCTTGTTAGGTTTATTCCCTAGTATATTGTCTTTTTTGTTACTATTCTAAAAGAGATTTATCTTTATTATTAAATCTGTTAGGAATCACCCTACTTTGAATATCAAAAGCCACCTATTACATTTCTCTTGGCAGTAGAATACTTTTACCTCAATGAAACAATTTTAATCTTTCCCTAGGGCAGATGGATATTGAGGGCTGAGTGGACACAAAATTCATGTACTATACTTGAAAGGGCAAAACAGTATCTTTCTACCTTGAAAGTGAGCTCACTGGTTTCCTGAGGGCCTTTTTTGATAATTTCTGTGCCAGAATGACACCTAGTGGCCCATTCTGGTATAGGCGTTGGTAGAGAGGTAATCACTTGTTAACAGAATTAGAGAACTACGTTACTTTGCACATTTGAATTTTAGATTACTTTATATATAATTAACTATTACAAAACCTATGGTAAGAATAGCCATATAAATTAATGTATATATGAGAATCACTGCTTTAAACAATAGAAGTTTCCCTTTGAAATAAAAATTTACAAATTTTCACTATTTCACATGGTTTCCTATTTCATACGCCAAATCCATTTTATATTATTAGTTCCCTGCCCACCATATGTAGTTAGCAAATATGTCAGGAAGAAAAGTGACTAGAAATATTTCTGGTTTTGAAGGCAAACTTAAAGTTATGTCTTTGCTCCATCACTGTGTTTTAAACAAATTATTAAACTTCCTGAATCTCTGTATGACCAGCATTTGGAAGGAAATAAAATGTCTTGCATCACATACTGGGTCTTTAGAGAGTATAGAGAAAAAAATCATAGAAAGAAAAATACAAGTGAGATCAAGAATTCAGGAGCACTGGGTGCTGTATGTAAGTGTTGAATCATTAAATTGTACACTTGAAACAAATATTATACTGTATGTTAACTAACTTTGATTGAAATAAAAACTTAAGAAAAAAATTCAGAAGAGTGGAGCCACAGGTGATGAAAAGAAATGTGAAACACCCAGGATTCTCCCCCATCAAGACTCAGACAGATGATATTCTTTACTATGCATGGCATGGAGTTTTCTAATAATCTTAAGTAAACCTGAAAAAACTCAAGAGAATTTAACTAACATATAAATTATACATGTAAAGAACCTGACATATAATATATGCTACAGAAACTTTGGTTCTCTGTCTATATGTACAGGTCCATAAAAACGAACGGTAATAAATAAGTGGATTATTTGATTTTTGGTATCATGTACCTTGAAAAGCCAGAAAAGTAATGTAAAAAATTAAAATATCAAAGTACAAATTTTGGAAAATGATGGAAACCTTTTGGTGAGGAAAGTCAATCTTAGTTTCTCATTATAGAGCACACACACTTGTTAAAATATATAATTTAACAAGACTTTATTCAGCACTAGTGTAATAGGTGCCAAGACTATAACAAAACAGCAGAGAGATTGGGCTCAACTACAAATATAGCAAAGAAAACTGGATATTTGTAGCAAAGGAACAGTGAGGTGTCAGTGGATAAAACTACAAAGAGGAGACATCAAGGGTAGGGAGATTTTTGCTAAACCAACTAACAAGATTCTTGTTGAAGGCAAGCCAAGGTATCAAGGGTGGGGGATTCTTGCTAAACTAAGTTTGCGGGATTCTTACTACAACTGGAGTAGACAGGACAAAGACAAGACCTAAGGATAAAGCCTACTTGAAAAGATAGCTCAGAGGAGCCTGACTGAAGTTTGATCCAGAAGAGAGTCTTTGTCATAATCCTCAAAGACTGTCACTATGGATGATGTCTGAATGGATACTGCTCTAGATTTAAGGCCTCTTATGTGATACAGAAAATGACCGTGCATTTTACACTTATTTGTGAATGACCATATTTTAATTAAGAGAGTACTTTTAGGAAAAGGTGCATCAAAACTAAATAGTGAGAGAAAAATTTGCAATGTTAAATGGAAAAGCATCTCAGGTAAGCAGGAATGTGAAGAAACATGAAGACCTGAGTTTTGTCTCCAATCTCAGCCCCTATTTTAAGAAATTAGATACCACCAGTTTATATTGCACTATTGAAAATTATCCTACTTATAATTTTTTTTTAATCTTTATTTATTTTTGAGAGAGAGACACTGAGACAGAGCGCAAGTGGGGGAGGAACAGAGAGAAAGGGAGACAGAATCCAAAGCAGGATCCATGCTCTGAGCTGTCAGCACACAGCCCGATGCAGGGCTTGAGATCATGAACCGTGAGATCATGACATGAGCCCAAGTCAGAGGCTTAACCGACTCGGCCACCCAGGTGCCCCCCAAAATAACCTACTTATAAAAGGAAAGCTAATTTTATTTTCTATGGATCCTAAAATGTCAGGGTGACATCTGGTGGACAGAGTCCTAACATGTTTATGAAGGCAGTGTAAATTTCTACCTGGCTCCCCGCTTCTCAAAGTTGTGTAAGAATTGATATTTTATTTTATTTAAAAAAAAATTTTTTTCAATATATTAAATTTATTGTCAAATTGGTTCCATAAAACACCCAGTGCTTGGGGCGCCTGGGTGGCGCAGTCGGTTAAGCGTCCGACTTCAGCCAGGTCACGATCTCGCGGTCCGTGAGTTCGAGCCCCGCGTCGGGCTCTGGGCTGATGGCTCAGAGCCTGGAGCCTGTTTCCGATTCTGTGTCTCCCTCTCTCTCTGCCCCTCGCCCGTTCATGCTCTGTCTCTCTCTGTCCCAAAAATAAATAAACGTTGAAAAAAAAAATTTAAAAAAAAAAAAAAAACAAAAAAAAAAACACCCAGTGCTCATCCCAAAATGTGCCTTCCTCAATACCCATCACCCACCCTCCCCTCCCTCCCACCCCCCATCAACCAAGAGTTGATATTTTAAAAGGAAGTTGTGCCTTACCTGGGCAGAAATACAAGGTTTAGCCCCCCAATACAAACCATTCAAGATGGGTCCTCATAATTGAATGGCTGGATCTAGAGATTTCACAAATACTATCAATGCTCATTTCTATGAAGAAATATGGCTGTGAATGAAAAAAAAAATGATTTTGTATGTGTTTTGTCCTGTTAAAGGATAGTTGTTAAAAGAGGGTATAATTGGGACTCATGCAGATACAGAATGATCCTGGGTCAAAGATTTTACCTAACTCATTCACTAATGAGAAAACCAGTAAATTCTTGTAAACTATTCAAAGAAGAATTCAAAGGATACATGTGTATAGTCATAAAAGGAATGCCAAAATAAAATGGGTCAACAATTACATTCCACCAGATACAACTAATTTTCATTCCTGTGGACAATATCATCTGTATTATTATTAATTTTATATAACTCCATTGAGCTATAAAACAGTCAAATATATTGAAAGGCAGAGACAACTGGAATGAGTGTCCATTTCGAACTCTTTCATTAATTTTTCTGACATTCTTCAAACAATCAATAATTACTTATTAAACACCAATTATGCACAACACCAGAAAACTGAGGAGAAAGGAAAGTCGTATGCACTTAAGCAATATAAAATACATTTGATAAAATCAGGGTAATGCCTAAAGCAGACCTTTCGTAATTCTGATAGATCCTTTGTATCTATCAGATAGATAGACTGTAGATTCCTTTCTTCCTCACCTCTTTCCACAAATATTTATGGAGCAACTACTGTTGATATATGCTTTCTACGCACTTTCTAGGCACTAGGTATGAAATGTGAAAGAGAGACAGGTTCTTTTATCCAATGGCGTTTTCTTTCTAGTGAGGGAAGGTAGACAATTAACAGGCAACAAAAAATTCACGTCAATATTTCTTGTAACACCTTGATATTACAATTCTTGAAACTTTTCAAAACCAAAGACCTTCACCTTCATGCCATGGGAGTTCTCCCCCTATGGTGTATTCCAGAGCAATATAATGCAGGTTCTGCTGTCATTTTGATTGTGCTCAAATTTTGGCTCAATCTTTTGCTGGCCAGGTTAATCTAAGCAAATTTCTGAAATACACTGTGCCTCAGCTTTCCTTTCTGTTAAATGGATATAGTAGTATTTACTTCACAGGATTGTGATGAGAATTAAAGAGTTATTACAATATATCTTATGTCAAGAGTACCTGATACATAGTTGGTGCTCAATACTATTGTTACCAATAGTATTTAGTAATAATATTTCTTTTTAAAAATTTTTTTAAAATGTTTATTTATTTTTGAGAGAGACAGAGACAGAATGTGAGTGGGTTAGGGGCAGAGAGAGAGGGAGACACAGATTCTGAAGCAGGCTCCAGGCTCTGAGCTGTCAGCACAGAGCCCGATGCTGGGCTCGAAGTCACGAGCTGTGAGATCATGATCTGAGCCGAAGTTGGATGCTCAACCGACTAAGCCACCCAGGTGCCCCTAGTAATAATATTTCTATTGTTATTAGTATTATTACAACTTCGAATTTCATCACCTTTTGGAAATGATTGAGTCTTGCAATTTTTCACTCTTGATTCAATCTCATGTGAACAGGTTTGATTCATTCATTTTTTCAGTTAATTGAGCAACTATCATATGCACAGACAGTGCATTAAGCACTGCAGATCTAAAGATAAGGAAGATATTGAAATGCACAAAAATAAAATGCATGGCCAGTTCATAAAACTGCCAGTAGTTAAATGTGACCAGAGCACAAGGTGCAAGATGGGAAGGCTGAATGAAAGGTCTATGCAAGATGATTGATGTCAATTCAGAAAAAAAATCTTCCTAATCACTACAGGAGATTGAATACTTTTCAAAAAAAAGGGGGGGAGCCATGAGCTTTTTTAGCAGAAGAGGGACATAATCAAATTTTTGCCACAGAAAATCAATCTGGCACACGTGTGGATTGGAACTTAGAGAAGACAGCACAGAACACAGGATCCAGGTTAAGAAGTTGGCAAGGTAGTCCAGGTGAGAAAAGAAGTAGGCAGTGGCATGAGGGGGAGAGAGAAGGAGACAAATCTTAGAGACCTCTATAAAAGGTGCATATCTCCAAACCTCACCAACCTGTGAGGAAAGATTGAGCCACACCAACTCATATTCTAATCTTGCTCCAAGCCTCACCTGCTCAAAGACTTCCACTTTTTCTTGTACGTATTCCCAAAGTATTTCTGAAAGTTTGAGAACAACAAACATTTCAGGGTGCCATGTGCCACCAGCATCTTCTGTTCTGAAATCCAGAAACTTGCTCATTTTCCCTGGCCACCAGTGCTCTCAGTCTTAAAGTGCAGCAGAAGCCCCACAATATCTTACAAAATGAGAAGGGGTGTCCAACGAACATCCCTCCAACTCTTGTTGTATTTAATTGCAGAGTGTCCAAAACAGGGTATTTTGAACAAAGATGTGCTATAGGTGTATGAGAGAGGTCCCCAGGACACATGCCATCCATTTTTCCCCAGGAAGTACTTGCTACTGAGATAGCTGGATTGCCATGACTCCACAAAGCAGTCACTGCCTTGCACAACTCCAACCTTCAGTCCCTGTTGCTAAGTCAAAAGGCTCATGCTAGATACCTTCTCTGCTTAGAATAAATTATTTCTGTAGGTACTCTCTACCTGCACTCTGTCCATCCGGCAACTCCTAACGTGGGGAGAGTTCTCAGCACTCATGGAAATCTGGCAATCAGAACAATTAGAGGTTGAGGAGACAAGGGAAGAAGTAGCTCTATGCACCAGCCACATTAGAATCCAGGTCCAATCCAGCTAAAATTCCAGTTGTATTCCAGATAATACAGTAACCAAGCAAATGTAGAATGGGAGGGAAAGACAATAGGCAAGGATGACTATGAGGTATCTGACTTAGAGATCTAAAAGCTCTCATTCACACACAAAAATAGGGGATCCAGGAGAAGCAGATATTTATGTAAAAAGGACAGACTCAGTTTGGGACATGTTTTATGGAGCAGAACATTTAAGCAGAGGCATCTAAAGGATAAAAAGTCCTCCAACCACATTGTATGTATTGGGAAACATTTAAAAGTACATCAGGGGAACATGTACTGGGGGCCAGATAGTTCTTTTTTTAATAGATTCCCTCAGATGATTCAGAAGTCTGGAAAACCTCTAGGGAAACATTGGCTAGGTCCTGAGACCTTAGTGAAAAATCATTTACTGTATATCTTAGAAGGCTGACTCTGTTTTGGCAAAGCTGCTGGCTGACTTGGTAATGTAACTTGGGGTTTACAGGAGAGGTCTTTACTTGCAAATATCTATCGCCTTATTAATTGAATTTCAATATATTGTTATTAATTAATTAATTAATTAATGGTTTTTAATCTTTGAAAAGCCCTCATAACATTCACCAAAATAGCAACAGGGGTTGTCTCTGGGAGAGGGTGCTTCAGGTAAGATTTGTAGTTTCAAGCACTAGAAAAAAAATTCTGGTTGTTTTAAACAAAAAAGACACTGATTTTAAAAGATCTTAGTTCACAGAATCTTAAGGGTGGGGAGTATATAGGGCCCTAGAGGTGAACTGAGGATGCCAGGAGCAGTGTAAAAAATCACCCAGAAACCAGTTCGGTGAAGTCCCCACACCACAGGCATTGTCTGAAAAGTCCCTCAATGTAATGAAACATATCAATGTATAGACCTGAGACACTCAGTAAACCCCAGTACCCCATTAAACTTCATGGTGGACAGAGGGCTGTCTTTACCAGTGTCCCTGTATCACTGACATTTTTGCCTCAGAAGTAAAAGGAGCTGAAACTCTGAGGCTGGACCTCCTACCAGTGTGGATTCTTTCCCATCTCTGCTTTTTTTGTGTCTTCAGATCTCCATCTAGGGCACAGCCTCAGTCTTGTGTCCACACCCCAGCTGAAAGGGGAGACTGGGAAACCAGCATTTCTACCTCTACAGTGAAGGAGGTCCAGAAGTTAGCCAACAGGAATAAAAAATGGTCAAAACAGGGGTACTTTATATGATTTTTTCTTCTTTATGTTTTTCCATATGTCCTACTTTTTTTTAATGCTTACTTTTATTTTTATGTTGACAGAGACAGAGAAAGAGAGAGGTAGTAGGGAAGGGGAAGAGAGAGGGAGAGAAAGAATCCCAAGCAGGCTCTGCAATGTCAGCACAGAGCCCCACACGGGTCTACATCTCACGAACCTTGAGATCATGACCTGAGCTGGAATGAAGAGTCGATGTTTAACCAACTGAGCCAGCCAGGCGCCCCTGTCCTACATTTTTTCAAATGAATAGTGTTACACAGTCAGGAAAAAAAAAATGAAAAGTAAACTTTTTTCACTGGAGTTGTTTTCAATTCTCTTAACCACAACTGTCTGGTGTCACTTCCCCCTCTAGTGAAGACAAAGAGAATATACACAGGTGGATGACACTTCTTCTGATCTTTTGGAGAACAGAGTTCTAGAGTTAAATTTACTACCACTCCACTTTATAGATAAGGAAACTGGAGGTGAGAGATAAGACACATGATATATCAAAGTCATGTGTAAAATTAATGGGAGACTCAGCCCTACAATCAGGATATCTTGATAGAGACTTCTATTTTATTCACTCCCATAAATTATAAAGGGCAACATGATGGCATGATTTGAGGGGCATTCAGAAGCCCTGCATCAACCTCTGGTTTTTTAATAGAGAAGAAAAATGAGCTCTGGCTAAACAGTGTGCTGTGTCCAGCAATTAGCCCCTCTGTTGGCTGTGCAAACATGGGCAAGTAACAACCTCTCTTTACGTCAGTTTTTCTGTTGACAAATGGAAACGATAATAGCAGTTTCCATAGGGGCTGTTTGTAAGAAATAAATGAGTTAGTATTTGCAAATAACTTAGAAAAGTTCCTGGTACTTAATAAACAGTAAATAAGTGCTTATGGAATAAAAAAAATGAGTAAGAAACAGGGCAGAGTTCTCATTTTAAAGTAGGCTCAACTTGGGGCACTTGGGTGGCTCACTCGGTTAAGTGACTGACTGTTGGTTTTGGCTCACGTCATGATCTCATGGTTAGCCGGCTTGAGCCCCCATCAGGTTCTGTGCTGACAGTGCAGAGCCTACTTGGGAATTCTCTTTCTCCCCCTCTCTCTGTTCTTCCTCTGTTTGCTGTCTCTTTCTGTCTCAAAATAAATAAATAAGCAAAAAAAAAAAAAATTTTTAAGTAGGCTAAACTTTGCTGAACTTCCGAAAGACTTCATTGACTGATTCTTTTATCTGATAATGGTAGAGTAGCTTGGATAGACCAAAGATTAAAGGTCCACAGATTAAAGTTTAAAATTTTAACTAAACTATTTATGGGGCGCCTGGGTGGCGCAGTCGGTTGGGCGTCCGACTTCAGCCAGGTCACGATCTCGCGGTCTGTGAGTTCGAGCCCCGCGTCAGGCTCTGGGCTGATGGCTCGGAGCCTGGAGCCTGTTTCCGATTCTGTGTCTCCCTCTCTCTCTGCCCCTCCCCTGCTCATGCTCTGTCTCTCTCTGTCCCAAAAATAAATAAACGTTGAAAAAAAAAATTTAAACTATTTAAGTAGAAAGCCCATTTGGAGACACTGGAGAGCAATCAAAAGCAGGTAGAAACTGGAAGAAAATCTACTCTGACAAAACAGGAATTGTACCTAGTGACACTGGGGAATTTGTAGCTTCTTGCCTTGGGACAATTCCCAATCTGCACAGCAGCTCGGGGCATCAAAATGCCAAAGCCTTACTGATCTGAAGGAGAGGAGGCCAGAGTTCAGGGTTTGGAGGGCAAACAGAAAGCTACAGAAGAGAGCTTGGAAGGGAAGAATCACATAGAGAATGAGTCCCAAAATAAGCAACCAATATTGACCTGAAGTGTTGGCTGACCACTAAACTAATATTCACAGGGGAGACCATGAAGGAACTAGTAAAAACAAAACAAACAAAAAAAAAAAACCAAACAACTCTCCCCAGACAAAACAAAATCCCAGAGTCTGAAAATCACAGATCTGAGGGAAATGTCAGTTACTGACTGCAGAGGGGACAGAGTAGGAGTATGAATCTGAGTAAGCTAAGTTAAGTGCTGCCCAAAATAAAAGTCACTCTTCCACGTGTCTACTATACAAAGTATCCAGTCAAAGCTCAGTAGGCATGCAAAAAAAAAACAGAAACATGTGACCTATACTCAAGAACAAAGGTCAAGACCACTTTGAGATGACACAAACGGTACCATCAGCAGAGAAGTGTTTTTATTTTTCTTGAAGTAACTCATAAATAAAAGGAAACTTTGAATAAAAATTGCCTCTCTTGGCTGTAACAGTTTCTCAGACTTTCCTTGTTTTTACAAACTTGCCAGTTTTGAGGAGTACTGGTCAGGTACATTGTGGGATGCTCCTTTATTAGAAATTATGTAAGTTTTGATCATGATTAGGCAAGGGTTATACGTTTTGAGGAAAAAAAGGTTTTCCAGAAATTTTCTAGCTTTATGTTTTACATTTAGGTCTATGATCCATTTTAAGTTAATTTTTTGTGAAACATGCAATGTCTGTGTCTAGCTTATTTTGCATGTGAGTGTCGACTTGCCCCAGTACCATTTGTTGAAAAGATTATCCTTTACCCCTTGAATTGTCTTTGCCTCTTTGTAAAAGATCAGTTGACAATATTTTGTGGGTCTATTTCTTGGTTCTCTATACTCATCGACTGATCTATTTATTTATGCTTTCACTAACACTACTAGGCTTATAATAAGTCTTGAAGTTGGATAGTGTCAGTTCTCCAATTTTGTTCTTCTTTAGTATTGCACTGGCTATTCTGGGTCTTCCCTCTCAATATAAACTTTAGAATCAGTTTGCCAATGTCCACAAAAATAACTTGCTAAAATTTTAGTTGGGATTAAATTGAATCTATAGATCAAGTTGAGAAGAACTGACATCTTAACAATATTGTTTTCCTATTAATAAACATGAAACATCTCTCCATTTATTTAGATCTTTGATGTCTTTCATAAAAGTTCTGTAGATTTTTTTCATTTATATCTCATACATATTTTGCTATTTGTATGCCAATTACTTAATTTTATTCATTTATTTTGGTGCTAATGGAAACAGCATTGTATTTTTTATTTCAAATCCTACCTATTTGTTGCTCATATATGGGAAAGCAATTGACTTTTATCTATTAGTCTTGAGTCCTATGACCTTGCTGTAATCACTTAGTTCTAGGATTTTTTTAATCTTTTCATTGATGCATTGTGACTTTTTAAGCAGAAAATTATATCATCTGCAAACCAAAACTGTTTTATTCCTTCTACTCTATATAGTGCTTATTTCCTTTTCTTATCGTACTAGCTATGACTTCCAGCACAATGTTGAACAGGAGTGGTGAGAAGAGACATGCTTGCCTTATTACTAATTTTAGGGGAAAGCATTCAGATTATCACCAATAAGTGCGATGTTAAATGCAGGGTTTTTAGATATTCTTTACCAAGTTGAGAAAACTCCCTCAAGGCTAGTTTTAGAAGTTTTACCATGAATGGGTATAAGATTTTGTCAAATGTTTCTTCTGGATCATCGATATGATAATAACATTTTTCTTCTTTTGCCTGCTGATAGGATGGATTGCATTAATTGATATTTGAACGTTGAACTAGCCTTGAATAATTGGAATACATCCTGCTTAGTTATGATGTACAATTATCCTTATACATTGTTAGATCCAATTTTCTAGTTAAATTTTTTTTTCAATATTTATTTATTTTTGAGAGAGAGAGAGAGAGAGAGAGAGAAAGGGAGAGAGAGAGAGAGAGAGAGAGAGAGAGAGAGAGAGAGAACAGGGGAGGGGAACAGACAGGGAGACAGACTCCGAAGCAGGCCCCAGGCTCTGAGCTGTCAGCACAGAGCTATCGCGGGGCTCAAACTTGACCTCAGCCATGACCTCAGCCGCTTAACTGACTGAGCCACCCAGGTGCCCTGAATTTGCTAATATTTTGTTGAGGATTTTTACATCTACGATTATGAGAAATATTTGTCTGCAATTTTCTTTTTGTAATATCATTATGTGGTTTTGATATTAGGATAATGCTGGCCTTATAGAATGAACTAAGAATTATTCCTTCTGCTGCTTATTTCTGAAAGAGAATGTAGAGACTTGGTATCATTTCTTCCTTAAATAGTTGGTAGGATGATTCATCAGTGAAACCAACTGGGCCTGGTGCCTTCCTTTTTGAAGGTTATAAATTCTCGATACAATTACTTCAACATAGGCCTATTTAGATTATCTATTCTGAGCTTTGCGCAGTGGTAGTATCGTAGCCAATGAGGTTTATCCGAGGCGCGATTATTGCTAATAGATTATCTATTCTGTGGTGTGTGCATATTGGTAGTTTGTGTTGAAGAAAATCAGAATATGTCACCCTAAAACATATCTCTTTGACCTAAGAATTATTTTGAGCTAAAGGCAATTAAGCAGTAAACAGGAAAAGCTCTCTTTTTCTCCCTAAATGTAGGATATATATTTTCTTTTTTTGAAGGTGAACAGAGACTCTGATCAGCTCAGAATGGCAGCAAAGAAGTCAGAAGAAAAACCTTACTCTATTAGTTTCCCCTCATATATTTGCCTTCCTATGGTTTGCCACCCTGGAAGCATAAGACTATTTTTCTTTGTCTTGTCACTCTTCTAAAAACTGTATTGTTTTTTGGATAAGATGCTATATAAGTTGGAGTTCTAAATCATTTCTTTAAATTACTCATCTCTGAGTTTCTTCCTTGTAAATATGAGGTATAGAGGTTCAAAAACTTACTGCTTTTCTCTTGTGTTTTGTTACAGAGCTCCAGTTGAGACCCCAAATGAGTAGAAGAAGAAGTAGTTTTTTCCTCTCCTATAGTATTTTTCAAGTAATCGATCCATTTCATCTAAGTATTCAAAATTGTAGGCATAGAGTTGTTCATAATATTTATTATCCATTTAATGTCCATGATATCAGTAGTGATACCACCTCTTTCATTCTGATATTAGTAATTTGTATCATTTTTTTTCTTGTTTACTCTGGATGGCTAGAGGTTTATAAATTTTCCAAAGAAATTTTTCCAAAGAAGCAGCTTTTAGTTTATTTAAAAATTTTCATTAAATTAACATTTTCAATTTCAATTTGATATCTGCTTTAATTTTTATTATTTCTTGCCTTCTACTTAGATTAGGCTTATATTATTCTTCTTTCTATACTTTCTTAATGTGGAAGTTTAAATTGATTTTAGATATATCTTATTTTCTAGTATATGTGCATTTGGTGCTATAATTTCCCTCTAAGTATTGCTCTTCCTGTAACCCACAAATTTTTATAAGTTGTATTTTTATTTTCATTTAGTCCAAAATATTTTACCATCTCTAAGACATTTCTTTGATATGTTATTTATTTATGTATTGTGTAACCTATATTTGTATTTTTTTAAATTGATTTCCAGTTTGATTCCATTTGGTCTGAGAACACATTTTGGATAATTTCTATTATTTAAAATTTTAAAGTGTATATTATGGTCTAGAACATAACCCATTTTGGTGAATGTTCCATGAGCTTGAGAATATGTATATGCTGATATTAGAGTAAATACTCTATAAATATCATTTGGATGCAGTTGATTGATGGTGTTGTATAGTTCAATCCTACCCTTATTGATTTTCTGCCTGTTGGATGTATCAATTACTGAAAAAAGGATGTTGAAGTTGTTCATAGAATTTTGAATGTCTATATTTGCTTGCAATCGTAACAATTTTGCCTTATGTATTTTGATGCTCTTTTGTAAGAAGCAAACATTTTAAGTATTATGTCATCTTAGAAAAATTGAATGATTTATCATTATGTAATGCCCTCTTTATTCCTGGTAATTTTCCTTGTTCTTAAGTCTGGATTGTCTGAAATTAACCTAACTATTCCATCTTTCTTTTGATTAGTGTTGTCATGATAGGTCCTTTCACATTCTTTATTTTTAACCTATCTGTACCTCTTTCATTGAAGTGAGTTTCTTATAGACAACATATAGTTGGGCCTTGTGTTTTTATCTACCACAAAAGTCTCTGTCATTTAATTGATGTATTTAGAACATTCACATTTAAAATGACTATTGATACAATTGAATTAATATATGCCATGTTTTGGGGCACCTGGGTGGCTCAGTCGGTTAAACCTCTGACTTCGGCTCAGGTCATGATCTCACAGTTCATGAGTTCAAGCCCCACGTCAGGCTCTGTGCTGACAGCTCAGAGCCTGGAGTCCGCTTCAGAGTCTGTGTCCCCCTCTCTCTCTGCCCCTCCCTTGCTAGTACTCTGTCTCTTTCTTTCTCTCAAAAATAAAGACATACAAAAAATTAAAATATATATATGCCATATTTTTAACTGTTTTCTATACATCCCAATTGTGCTTTGCTCCTTTTTTAAAATCTCTTTTTCTCATTTCTCTATTTTTAATTGAATATTTCACATGATTCCATTTTCTCTGCTCTGTTAGCAAATAAATTACACTTCTTTTTTCGCCTTTTTTTAGTGGTTACCCTACAGTGTATAATATACATATACTTACAGCTCATCTGAGTTTACTTTTCAAATAATATGTCACTTCACAGGTTGTGAAGGTACCATATAAAAGTATTCCCAAGTCCTCCCTTCCATCCCTTGTAACATTGCTGTCATTCATTTTACTTACCCATATGCCATGATCATCTAACGTTGCTACAATTATTACTTTGAACAATTGTTAACACAATTAAGAATAAGACATTTTTTTCAATTACTGTTTTTTCATTTCCAATGCACTGTTTCTTCATGTAGATCTGAGTTTCTGACCTGTACCATTTTCTTTTCCTCTGAAGGACTTCTTTAACAGTTCTTACAGGGCAGGTATACTATTGACAAATTCCCTTAGCTTTTAGTTTTCTGAGAAAGTACTGGTTTCTCTCATTTTTGAAGGTAAATTTGTTGAACACAGCATTTCAAGTTGGTGTTTTTTATTCATTCAACATGGTAAATATTTTATTCTAATCTCTTTCTGCGTGTATGGATTCTGGCTCATGCCACTGTGATTTTTATTACTGTTTATTTAATGGTATTTGCTTTCTTCTGACTTCTTTCAAAATTTTCTCATCTTTGATTTTAGGCCTTGTGAATATGATCTGTCGTGTGTGTGTGTGTGTGTGTGTGTGTGTGTGTGTGTGTGTGTCTTGCTTAGTGTTCTCTAAGTTTCCTGGATCTGTAGTTGTTTTTTGTTATTAATTTCAAAAACCTCAACCATTCCTTCAAGTATTTCTTCTGCTCTTTTCTCTCTTCTCTTTTTAGTATTCCAATTATGTATATGTTATATGACTTATAATTTTCCCATAGCTCTTGAATATTTTGTTCTTTTATTACTTTTTTCTTTGCATTTCAGTTTGGAAAATTTTACTGATTTATCTTCAAGCTCACTGATTCTTTCCTTGGCTATGTCCAGTCAGGTGAAGCCATAAAGGGTATTCTTCATTTCTGTCACAGTGTTTTTGGTTTTTAATATTCCTTTTTGATTTTTACTTAGTTTCTCTTTACTTACATTACTCATCTTTTTTTTTTTTCATGCTGTCCTTCTCCCACTGGACCACTTCACATATTAATCACTGAATCATAGTTGTTTTAAATTCCCTATCTGATATTTCTAAAATTTGTGCTACATTGGAGCCTGGCTCTGATGCTTGCTTTGTTTCTTTAGACTGTTCTTTTTCTTGCCTTTTAGAATGCCTTGCACACACGCACAGTATGGCACATCCCTAGGTCCTCACATTCGGACTCCTACTCACAGTGGCCACCATGACAGTGGCCACAGCTCAGAAAGAATGTGTCTGTGAAAACTACAAACTGCCCAGACTGGTCTTTGAACACACATGGTCAGTGTGAGTGTGCTTCAACTGATACACAAAATTCCGTTATTCGCTCAAAACTGGCAACGAAATGTTTGGTGATGAAGGCAGAAATGACTGGCTCAAAGTCTGGGAGAAGAGCAAGGCCTGAGAGGGCTTTCCAGAATAACAATGGGCTCTATGATCCTGACAGTGATGAGAAGGAGCTCTTTAAAGCCAAGCAGTACAATGGCACCACCATGTGCTGGAATGTGAACACTGTTGAGGTCAGAAGAACTGAGAAGTTCTACTCCGAACGAGTGAGGACCTACTGGATCATCACTGAACTAAAATACAAACAAGAGAAACACCTCAAGATGTTCAAAGTTTGAAGACTATGTATGCTTAAGGAAGCAATCCCAACTCACTATCTACTGGATCCAAAATACATCAAAAATATTCTGTGTGAGAATGATCTTATCACTATTGATCTGATGCAAAATTCATCTCAGAAAACTCAGAATGAGTTTTCTCATTCTCATCTCATAGCTGACATGGCTTATTATTTTGAAAAAAAATGTTACAAATTAATCTTTGTTCCATTCCAATAGAATGGGCCGGAGGGTAAATGGGCAACAATTGGATCTGGATCCTGGTCAAACTGAAATTTACTATATGGATGAAAAACCACCTGAATTTTCAATGCAAGAACTACAAGCTGGTATTATTGCTGTCACTGTGATTGTGAAATTAGCAGTTATTGCTGGACTCGTGCTGGTTATTTTCAGAAAGAACAGAATGGCAAAGTATGAGAAGGCTGAGATAAAGGAGACAGGTGAGATGCACAGGGAACTCAATTCATAATGACTATAATTTGAAGAGTAACTACGAGAAGGTAAATTAGCAAGCAGATTACACGTGTATGAGCACAGGACAAAGAGATCTTTGAGGACTACTGTTTTGTTAGTTGACATCTTCTATTTGTAACGGTATTTATAACAGTAAAACCTGTACTCAAAATATAAGGAGTTTCAAATCAACGTTACCAATCTTAAAAATTGACAAGTATCATATATATGCAGATCTGATAGAAAACCCAGAACGGACAGCATAGTTAAAATTATTTATGTCTAACATTGAGGTGTATTGCCTTAAATTGCTTAAATTGTCTTAAATATGCTTCCACAATACAGTTTGAATGACTCCTCTCATCCGTTTGTGATTGAAAGCTGCCTTTCTATTTACTTTGAGTCTTATACATATAAACTTTTTTTAATTGTGAAATTAAAACATTTTAAAGCTGAAAAATAAGAATGCCTTGCAATTTCTTGTTGAAAGCAGGACATGATACACTGAGTAATGGGAATTGAAATAAACAGGGCTGTTGTGTGAGGTTTTACGTTGATCTAGCAAGTTGGATTGTGCTGAAGGTTTGCTGTAGTTGCAGCTGACAAAGCTTTGATTTTTTTCTTGTGTCTTCTAAGTTCCCTTCTTTTTTGGGGGAGAGGTGGTTCTTTAAGTACAATTTCTTAAATCGAGTCTGTGTCTTGCAGCTTTCTCAGTTGTAATCCACCGTTATTATACTGACATCCTGTTGATGTGATGATAAGGTATGGGAAGGGGGAGTGTTCGATAATCTTATATGTCAGGCTTTTACTCCTTTAAGGGTCTTTTAACAGTGTATGTCCCTGGGCTGTGACCTTCATAAATGTTCCTTAGCTTCTTTTTTTTTCTCCTTTTAGGTGAGGCAGAAAAGCCAGAGGGGCTAAAGTTGGCTTATTATTTCCTTGCCCGTGGGTCGAGTATTTTATTTTGTTTCAATTAAGGAGGACAGCCCTTTGTCATGAAGTCTACTCTGGGAGTATTTCAAATGGTTGCTTTTCCCAGGAGCATAATTCAAAATTATTAATTTTTCCTTATCCTACCCAAAAGGTTGTGTCCCCCCCCCCAGACCTATACCTAGAAACTCTGGTAGAATTCTGGAAGTAAAACTTCTAAAAGTATGGGGACCCTCTAAGCCTGGGACCATGGCACTTTCTCACTCTTGACCTTGTCCACAGAAGCCTTCGGGAATTCATCAAACTTATTTAAATGCTTTTAACTTCTTATGGCTTTAGTGCTTTTTGCTCCATGTCAGCTGATCTTGGCTAAGTTTCTCTGTATTCACCTATCTCTCCAGATTTGGGGGTGGCAGTTGCCCCATAACCTCAGTTCTCTAATGGGTCTTTTTTCAACATTATTTTCTTATTTTAAGAATGAGAGTGATGATTTCCTAGATCTTTCCTGGTCAGAACTGAAACCCAAAGTCTGTTACATATCTTTTAATCTTTAAATTTTCTCTCACAGTTTTTCTTCCCTCATAATTTTTATTTGTGGAAGATTTGTTGTAGATTTCCACCTTTTAAACTTTGCTGATTGTTTCCCTCTGCGGACTTTTCATACATTCTCCTGGCTCTTATATTTTCTGGAAAGCTAAAGGCTTGATCAGACTCAGCCCAGATTTATGGCATGACTATTCTATAGGAGTGTTGGGTAGTTCCATTAGGAAGCACATAATATCTAGTTGTTTCTCTTTTTGTTACATCAAGAACGGGCAGTGGGTTTGCAGTTACCAGCCTGCTCTACCATTACAAAGCTCCCTATAAGAAATTCACCTAATAGTTTTAATAGCCACTGATGATCATGGCCTAAATCCATTATTTCATTAGGAGTTCGATGGTGATATTCTAATTCTACCATTGCTTCCCTATTTATTCACTAGAATTCTTTTAGAAGGTCTACCCTAATTAACTATTTGGCACCCTTAAATACTATTGATACAAGAAATGTGATACAAATGCTTGCTTGTTTCACCTCATTTACCAGTTTTCAGAATAAAGTGTTGGTTCCATAGCATATTCAAAGGTGACTAATGAGAATTTTTGTGTGCAAGTATCATTAAGAACTAATGGATTTTAATATATTTTATGTGTCTCAATCCATTATCATTATTATTCTTTTTGTTGCCAATATTATCCCATCTTTGGCAAGTGCAAACCCCTGCAAATTGCCTCTGGTGTCCATTAGACATGAACCCAGTTGTCTCTAATAACTCCCCTATCCTTCAATATGCCAAGATATTCTAGACACATTTAGTGCATTTCCTGGCCTAGAATTGGTATCAGCCATATCTCCAAAGATCTCCTCACTCTCCAAGCTCTACACTCTTAATACAAACCACAGTTGGAAATATCAGTGATGATGCACTGAAATTTGCTAATATTTGATACTGTTCTGCTGGTTGTCTGCCCTTAACTATACACAGGATATTTATCAGGATAATAAATATCATTACTGCAGATATTTCTATAAAACAAAGTTAATGACTCAGTCAATAATTTACTTGCTTTAAGTAATATTCCATCTAACACAATTCCAGTGCACCAAAATAATATTTATCTATCTCTGAAAACTAACTTGGTATTTTCCCTTTCTGCCTGCCATTTATTTGGATACCATTGTTTGTATTTCTGTAATATCAGCTCCCAAGGCTTATTTCAGCCTTCATCCCCCATAACTGCACCCTTCCTCCCCCAATCTATTTAGATCTTATTTCCATTTCAATTCCACCTAAATACCCACATCCATACCATTTATATATATTTTTAATTTTTTAATGTTTATTCAATTTTAATGTTTATTCAATTTTGAGAAAGAGAGACAGAGCATGAGTAGGGGAGGGGCAGAGAGAGAGGGAGACACAGAATCCAAAGCAGGCTGCAGGCTCTAAGCAGTCAGCACAGAGCCCGATGTGGGGCTCGAACTCATGAACCGTGAGATCATGACCTGAGCTGAAGTCAGCCGCTTAACCAACTGAGCCACCCAGGCACCCACATCCATGCCATTTATAAAGGTCAATGAATGCATGGAATTTTCAAACTCAGATGACTTCTATTTAGTAATTTTTTATCCCACTCATATTCTGTTACTGTCCCATGAAGGAAGACGCATGGCCCACTCTAAGTGCAAACACAGGAATATTCTGTCCCTCCCCCCATGACCCAACAACTCTATTTAACCTCTTGAGCAGTGCTTTTCAAAATTTATTCTGCATAGGAATCCCCTGTGGTCTTGCTAAGATGCAATTCTGATTCAGTAGGTCTGAGGCAGGGGCCAAGATTCTGCATTTCTAACAAGCTCTAAGTGTGCAGATGCCACTGGTCCTAGACCATGCTTTGAGAAGCAAAGCTCTACTGTGTTGGGGTCACATGCTCCTATCTGGATAAATTCCAAACACACACCTTCCTCCTTAATGTCACGCTCTGTTCATCTCTACTCTTACAATTGGTGATCTTCCCCCTTACTATGTTTAAAACAAAAGACGGACAACATCAGGTGTGAACGTGGACAACTGACACACTGCTGCCTTTTTGACAATGAGAATCTATTGCATCATGTGGTCCTTTTAAAACGTGCTGCAAATTATTTGGCATTTCCTCTCTTTAAAAAGGTAAGTATAATTCCCCTCTACTTGAACATAGATCAGCTTAGATACTTGCTTCTAAAGAACTTCAGAGGAAGTGATGCCGAGTGACTTCCAAGGCCAGGTCATAAAGGGAAGAGAGATTCTGCTGGCTTCATTTTGGACCATGTGCCATGTGCCAAGTACCCTGAAGCTGCCATGCTACAGAGATCACACAGAGATGGAGACACCTGGGGAGCTTTAGCTATTCCAGCCCAGTTGTTGAGTCTTCCTATCCCAGGCACCAGATGTGTGAATGAGCAAGTCTTTAGATGATTCAAACCTCAGCCACTGACTACAAATGCATGAGAGACTAAGAGCCAGAAAATCCATGCTGAACTACAAGCACCTCACAGAGCCATGAGAGACAATCATAAATGATTGGTAATGTTATAAGTCACTGGTGTGAGGTGGCTTGTTATGCAGCAAGAGATAACTGGACACATATCACCTTTGCCGTTTTCCTTGACTGTCAAAAGCTTCAGAGACAAATTTGACCCTCTGTCCTTCAAACTATGTTAGACGTCATGATATCATATTTGCTTCCTCCTCCTAAGTCCTCAGGGTTTTTTTTTTTCCCTTCTGTTTATTAACTTCATTATTCCTGTGTCATTTTTTATAAGCTGCCTCAAAATCAAATTCTTTTAGAAAACAGAGGAGGTATAAATAATGATTTTCTGTTTCTCACCCATTTGCCTCTATGTTCTCGTGTCTCAATTTATTTTCTTTCATTCCTTCATGTTGTCTCAGAAAAAAACAAATGTCCTATTTCTTTTCCCTTCTCCAATATCTTTAATCTCTTGCCACCTGTCTTCTTGCCATCTGATTTTAAATGAGTACAAAGCTCTTCTATCTTGAGAAAACCTTTACTCTTTCACTCCTACCAAGTTTATTACTTTTTTCATAGTCAATCTTCTGAAGAATGTTTTACTTCTACTTTATTGAGGCTCAAACTGAGTTTTCGCTTGTATATCAGCATGCAAAATTCGACAACTCCTACAAAGTAAACATGTGAGTAAGGATGGTGCTTTAATCTAATGTGAAAAGAAGTCAATAAAGTGCTATTATTGTTACACATTTAAAAAAAAACAAAACAACATTCCTTGGTCAGCACTCAAAATATCTCTTTAATTATTGCACGTATATCCAGTGGACACTTTTTACCTACCTACCCTTTGGCAATTTGTGGAAGCACATTTTTTAAAAAATACTGTTACCTACATCTCCAACATTCATTCAGACAGAAATAATGCTATATATCTTCCACTATTTCATCTAGTAGTTTGTCTTTGCAAAACAAAAGCCTGGTAATGACAGGAAAAGTACCATTTTTCATTAATATTTAATTGTGTTGTATGTATAATAATGCCTTAAGTCCTCCCTCTTTGACACTGTCCTTGTGCACTCTGAACTAACATCTCCTCATTCTTTACTACGACAACATCTGTCCCCAGCAATGATGAGCACTAATTAAAAGTATCGGTTGGAAACAGGGGCTTGTCACTGACAGTAAAAGGACAGGATCTGAGCCAAACTCACTCTAGGACCAGAAACACATATACAACATCGATGGGAGTGGTGAGGATGAATTTCAACAAGAATGTCAAAAGAATATACT
The DNA here is from genome assembly GCF_007474595.2 of Lynx canadensis. Taxonomy (NCBI): domain Eukaryota; kingdom Metazoa; phylum Chordata; class Mammalia; order Carnivora; family Felidae; genus Lynx; species Lynx canadensis. The sequence goes on from NC_044308.2 coordinate 50,326,348, forward strand.
GCATCCAATGGGTGTATCCTATGAAGCTCTGATTTTTAGAAGCTAACTGTTTATTCAAAATTCGATTTCTGTAATTACCAATTCTCTTCTTAAAACCATTCAATGGTTACTTACTTCCCTCGAGATAGAACCCAAACTCTCTGGCCTGGCTTATCTGTCTTGTCGGGTCTCGTCTTTGCCTCTTTATCCCTTCCATTCCATTTCTCAACTGACAGACAAGCTTATCTATGTTTCTGCCAAAGTAAGCTATTTGCTCTTCTACAGTTGCGACACATTTCCCTGTATAACCCAACCTGTTCTTTGTCTAGATTTCTATCTCCTATTCTGCTTACCCCAACCTCTGTCTTACTACCACGTGTATGATTATCACCTGCTACCCCTCAATTCTCAACTGGGACATCAACCTTCCAGAAGGCCTATCTGACTGCCAACATTGGGATTTAAGTGGCCTTTCTCAACATTCATATAGCATCCCATAATATCACCATAACCAGTATATCGGACTTACTTTTTCACATGTCTAAAGGAAGGATCATGCTTTTCTTTTCTTTTGGTAGTATATCTTCTGCATCCATGAACCCAACACAACACCTGGGAAATGATACACTTGGAGTTAGTTCAATATGCTGAATGAGAATTGCATGTTCATTCCTTTCGATGCTTAAAAACAGCATATTATATGCATTTGAAAGTAAGTTTGATTTCCTAAAGTGGTCAAAAGTTATTTGGATTGAGTATGGAAATAAAGCAAAAGATCAAGTTTAATAAAAGCATTTTTGAAGGGATAACAACAAAACTTACCACCTCCCTCCAAAAATAAAATTTACAAGTTACCACTGCAAAATGAGAGTGATTTTCTTATGCAGTTTTTGAAATGTCACTGAGAATCGGAGTGTGGGAATAATCTGAAGAGAATGAGAATATTACACCTTAAAGAATCTTTTGAATTGGACAATTTTCCTTTGGCTGTATAAAGAGCATTTATGTACAAAAGTCAGTCTGGTGAGAAAAATCCTGGAATGGAGTTCCAAGCTCTGTCTCCAGTTCAGGCACCAACTGGGCATACGACCTTGGGGAAACTATTCCACCATGCATTTCATTACCCTTGGAAAATGAATCAACCAACTATGTTGCTTATACTAAGCAGTGGTAGGCAGTGTGCTGTGGGTATACTGGGCCCCTGGCACTAAATGCCAGGAGCAACCCTAGGCATTAGGGGTCACAACCAAAATGCCCCCGAGGGGCAGTACTGCCCTCAGCAGAGAGCTACTTTTGTCTTACGATCTTTCCAGGTCCTTTGCTGTGCTATCATCCTACAAAAGAAGCAGGGGCTTCTAACTTCACTAGTCTTTTACAACCATTACTTTTATTTGTTTCCAAGAGACGTCATAGGAGGTTCAACCATTTGGATTCATTTTATTTTTTTTATCATTTAAAAATTTTTTTAAGTTCATTTATTTTGAGAAAGAGAGAGTGTGTGCACATGAGCATGCAAATAGGGTAGCAGCAGAAAGAGGCAGAGCAAGAATCCCAAGCAGGCTCTACACTGCCAGTACAGAGCCTGACGTGGGGCTCGAACCCATGAACCGTGAGATCATGATCTGAGCTGAAATCAAGACTTGGATGCTTAAGTCAACCACCCAGGCATCCCAGAACTCCTTTTCTTGAATGTGAACCTTTCTCATTATTTGGCCGGCTTAGGATATCTGAAATTTCATCAATACATTCTTAATCTGGGTTTTAAAAAAATGACAGTATAGCACTCTTGCACATACATTAGATCCATAAAAGACCCAAATTAATGTGAGGCTTAGCTGTTATATGGAAATGAGTAGAGAAGAAAGGACTAATCAATAATGAAATATAGTCTAAATTGGGAAGATCTTGATAAAGTTTTGGGAATTAAAATATTACCCTCTAAGGAGGAGAGATAAAGGCAGTGAGCACAGTGATCAATTAGTGTACCAGATAAAAATACCTTAATCCACTGAATCCACTGCTAACAGATACAGAAAACTTCAATACCTCTGGCCTTTCCTATGACACGTAATGGAAAATTAATAACAAATTTGGAAATAAAGAGAGAGAACAAGTACTAAGGGAGAAAGAAAAAAAGAAGCACTAGAACAAGAAGTTGACTGGGGAGGAATTCTTCCTAGGTGTTCACACTATCAGTTTGAAACAAAATGTATCAAATTCTACAACATAGAACTAAGGTCTTATAGACTGTTTACTGCTTTTTTTTCCTCAAGATGTTCACTAAATATAATATATATTACATTATAAATGTTCACTACATATTTTTGTTGAGTGAATAATGAGAGCCTAAACATTTCTTGATTGTTGTATTTGAATGCACAACAACATGGGATAACCAATCAGCATTACTGACTCATCAGCACAGGTTAATGAGATACAATGGGTCCAATGCCCTTTTCGATGAAATGGGATTTAGGAGGGGGAAAGTTAGGAATAAGTATGCTCTCAGGGAGATAACAAGTTGAAGTGGGAGCTAGAACAAATAAACTGGTTGAAAGCTCCCAAAGGGTAGGTCTCCCCTAACTTTTCCCACATGACAAGTTTGTCAGCAGCCAGACATGTTAATAAACCATTCCTGGCAGTGTCACTTTGTGGTAACCAAGGAGATTTGAGCTGCTCATCAATGTTATCTCCAGAGTTGCAAATTGACAACAGCGATGCATTTTAACAGAAGTGAAAGCCTGTAAATCAATAGACTAAGCATAAACTTTAAAGTTAGGCAGATGAGGGGTTAAATCCACCGGGAGTAGTATGCATCACTCTGTTTCTTTCCCCATTTTAAATCCGTCCATCCTCCCCCCTACTTAAGGAGGAGAGGCATTGCATTGGAAGGAGTTAGTCAGATGGATTAGGTAAAACACTCGAGGATACACTTAGTTTGTCTTTATACTTAGTTTTTACCTTGATGAAAAATATATAATATTTACAGTCATCTCAAATAAAAAAAATATAACTCCACTCACATTTTACCTACCTTATGCATATGCAAGTACCATCATGATTTATTTATTATCACATTTTTGACAGCTAGAGTTGTTCTTCCTTTGGGATACTAACTGGTGATGTAGTATGCCATACTATAACCCAGGGAACATGCTATCATTCCACCTTATCTTCAACTGAAGCTACATGACTACTTCAAAATTACAGTTGCATGGCCTTCAGCAAGTTACTTAATCTCCGCAAGCCTCATTTTAAAAGCAGGATTACAACAACATATAGAGCTTAGTAGGTGTGACGTCCTATTTGAACATTTTATACTGCATTACTTAATCCTCATAACCTTCTTGGGAGGTAAGCACTATTATCATCATCATTTTATAGATGAGGAAACTTGGGGCCCAGAGAGATTACATATGTTGCCCAAGGTTACATGGCTGTTAAATTGGGTAGTTTAGGTTCAACTGCAGACTGTCTTGCTCTGGGGTCCAAATTCTTAGTCACTATGTTTCAGCTGTTTCTTTTGCTCACCTCCAAAATATTCCTCATTGCAATCTTTACAACCAGATCTTACTGTAAATATGCTTGAAAATTTTACATGGTTCCATCCTGCTGTTGGGAAAACAACCAAATATCTATTAGGAACTAAAGGCCCTGAATGATACCTGCATGCTTCTCTAGTCTCACTTACACTGCTCAGTTTACCTGCTAACACTCCCTTGGATGCTTTCTCAGGCTTTTTTCATATATATATATGAAATATATTGCATATCATGACATGTATCATATACATATGTCATATATGTGGCATATTATATAATCTACTTCATATACATGAAAAAGTTTAAAATTATATATAATAGTATAATTTACTTTATATTATATATTGTATAATTATTTCAATAATAATGGGATCATGCCAAACACGTCATTATGTGGCCTGCTTTTTTTACTCAGAAATGTACCAGGATCATCTTTTCAAGCCAATAAATATAATTTTACAACACCATTTTTGCTATACCACAACTTAATTCACCTCAAGTTAGATAATCATAAAGTTTTAATTATGATAAAAAATCCTTCATTGAGATAATCTTTATGGCTAAAAATCTGTGTAATCCTTACTTTTTCTCTCAGGAAATTTTTTTAAAAATTAAATTATTGAGTCAAAGAGCATAAGCATTTTTAATTTCTTTTTTGATGTTCATTTATTTTTTGAGAGAGAGAGAGAGACAGAGTGCAAGTGGGGTAGGAGCAGAAAGAGAGGAAGACACAGAATCCAAAGCAGGCTCCAGGCTCTGCACAGAGCACAGAATCCAACACGGGGCTCAAACCATGAACCATGAGATCGTGACATAAGCCAAAGTCAGAAGCTGAATCAACTGAGCCACCCAGGTGTCCTTATATGAATTTTTTTTTAATTTCTTATTTTAATTTAATTTACTTTTTTAATGTTTATTTTTATTTTTGAGAGTGAGAAAGAGAGAGACACAGTGTGAGTAGGGGAGGAGCAGAGAACCACAGGGAGACAGAGAATCCAAAGCAGGCTCCAGGCTCCGAGCTATCAGCACAGAGCCAGATGCCAGGCTTGAATCCACAAACCACGAGATCATGATCTGAACTGAAGTCGGATGCTTACTTAACCAAATGACCCACCCAGGTGCCCCAAGAGCATATGAATTTTTGAGGCATTTAATGCATATTGCTAACTGCCCTCCAAAAACATCTAATCAGCGTTCACTCACACTGGCAAATATAACAGCATGTGCCTTCCTAGTACCATTATATTTTATTTTGATCAATTTAATAGGCAAAACAAACACCCAGCCAGGATACTATTCCACTTCTCATTTCTTTAAATATTCATGACACTGAGCAAGTTTTTATTTATGTACTAGATATTTATGCTCTGGATAAAATGCCTATTTGTTCATTTTGCCCATTTGTTTTACTTGTTTATAAGACCTCATTTGTTTACTCATCTGATATTTATTCAGCAACTATACCATTTTCTTAACACTGTGCTGTGTGTGAGTATACAATTCAGTTTATGATCAGACTAACTTTTACAATATCCTTGAGGTCAATAAAGCTTTGGCCCCAATCCAGTCCCAAGGCGAAAGCCACATATTTCACATTTTTCATTCAATAGTATTTTTAGCTACTGCTATGGACTGAATGTTCGTGTCCTTCTAAAATTCATACACTGAAGCTTAATGCCCAAATAAGTGGTCTTCAGGAGGTTGATTAGGTCATAAGGGTGCAATTCATGAATGGAATTTGTCCTCATAAAAGAGACCCCACACTTTGCTAACACTTTCCACCACATGAGGTTATAGCTAGAAGGCACAGTTTACGAATCAGGAAGTGCACCCTCATCTGGCATCAAAATATGCTAGCACCATGATCTTGGATCTCTCAGCCTCCAGAACTGTGAGAAATAAATATTGTTTATAAGCCACCCAGGCTACGGTATTTTTTATAGGAGCCCAAGTAGACTAAGACGGCTACTAATTCCATTTCAGTTGTTGATTACTGCCTTAAATGTCAATCATTTTTTTATGGCTGTGACTTCGAGGTTGACTGGGCTCAGCAGGATAATTCTACTGCTTCGCTTTGGATACCTCATGAGGATGCCATCAGATGTTGTCCCAAGTTGGAGTCATTTAGTTAGAGTCTGGAATTGGCCCTCTCTTCTTCTCATTGTAGCATCAGATCTCAGAGCCTCTCCTTTCCACATGGTTTCTCCAGGTGGTCTCTTCATGCATCTCTCTGGCATAGTAATTACACTTTTTCCATAGAAGCTCAGTACTCCCCAAAGTGCACAAGTGGAAGCTATCAGACCTTCATAGGCTTAGGTCCAAATGGCAGAGCGAAAGTTCTGCTATCTTCTATTAGTTAAGAAATCACAGAGTTGAGCCATATTCAAGATGGTGAGAAATAAACTATCTCTCAATGGAGGGGTGACAAAGAATATGCTGCCATATTTAGTCCACCACAGATCATAATGGTTTTAACATGACTTGAAAGTATTTTTCTAAGTTTGTCACTTGCCTTTTAAATTTGCTTACAATGGGTCTGATGCATAGTTTATTTTAAATTATACACAGTAAAATTTATCAGTATTTTTGTAGATGATTTCAGCTTCTGGCCCATACACAGACTGCTTTTCTCAAATGAAAAACAGGGTTTGTATGGGGTAAATGGGTGGATGGAATACAAATGACCTTTCATTTTCTTGATAGTATTTTTGTATTTTTTAAAGGCAATAACTGTGTATGATTTGTATGTTTCTATTACAAAAACAGAACAGAAAAAAGGAGAAGTATAGACAGGAGGAAGAGATGAAAAAGTAGAAGACATGGAGGAGGAAGAAATATGACAAAGAAATGCCACACCAAAGTTTTAAAATACTTACTCAGAGGGGCACCTGAGCAGCTTAGTCAGTTGGGCATCTGACTTTGGGTCAGGTCATAATCTTGTGGTCCATAGGTTCGAGCCCCATGTCAGGCACTGTGCTGACAGCTCAGAGCCTGGAGCCTGCTTTGGATTCTAGGTCTCCCTTTCTCTCTGGCCCTCCCCCCACTCATGCTCTGTCTCTCTCTCTCTCAAAAATAAACATTAAGAAAATTTTTTTTTAATATTTACTCAGAAAATTTTGCAGTTTCATTCTATTAACTTCTAAATTTTTAATTCATTTAGAATTTATTTTTAAGATTTGAATTAGGAACTAACTTTAATGTTTTTTATACATGGTTAACTGGTAAGATAAGTTTAGTTATTTATTTTATTATTCAACAAATTTTATTAAGCATCTACTATGTCCTAAGCACTCTGGGTATAGTAGTGAAAGAATCTGATTGAGTCACTACCATCATGCATCTTACAATAACCCAATGGGGAAAAATAAGTAAATAAGCAAATGGTGTGTAATCACAATTTTGACATGTGCCATTAAAGGGAAAAGAATGGGGAAAAAGAGGTAAATAGTAGAGTGGAAGAGAAACCTAGAACAAAACAGGGCATCATCATGAGTTGGGAGTAGAGAAGACTGACGAACCAGAGAGAGTGAAATTAATCAACAAATGAGAGTGGGGAAAATGGAAAGTGATCTGGATTATTTCTGAGGATGGAAGGTTGAGAACTGAGGGAAGTATATATTATCCATAGATTGAACTGGATTCAAATAAAGGGATCAAAACATGAAAGACAATTCAAAGGAAACAACTGTTTAGGATGAAAGCTAGGATTCACTTCAAAATGACATTATGCAGAATTGCCAAATGCAATGCAAAGTCAAAAGTAAATGATTTCAAAGTCATATCCTTTCTCTGGTATTTGTACATCACCTTACATCGTATCAGTTAAAATACACATGTGATGTATCATTTACAAATATCTTCTGTTCAGTAGGTTCCCTTTTGTTTTGTTGATGGTTTCCTTCATTGCGTAAAAGCTTTTTATTCTGATGTAGTCCCAATAGTTTATGCTTTTGTTTTCCTTACCTTATGAATATCTAGGAAAATGTTGCTACAGCCAATATCAAAGAAATTACTGCCTGTGTTCTCCTCAAGATTTTTATGGTTTCAGGTCTCACATTTAGATCTTTAATCTGTTTTGAGTTTATTTTTGGATATGGTGTTAGAAAAGAATGAGATCTTATTATTTGTGACAAAATGGATGGACCTATGGGTATTATGCTAAGAGATATAAATCATACAGAGACAGACAAATAACATATGATTTCATTCATATGTGGAATCTAAAAAGCAAAATGGTATTGAGGAAGGCACTTGTTGGGATGAGCACTGGGTGTTGTATATAAGCGATGAACCACAGGAATCTACCCCCAAAACCAAGAGCACACTGTAAACACTGTATGTTAGCCAATTTGACAATAAATTACATTAAAAAAATAATGAAAAGCAAAACAAATGAATAAACAAACAAAAAGCAGAATCAGTCCTGATGGTTGCCAGAAGGAAGGGTAGGGTGATGGGCAAAATGGGTGAAGGAGACTGGGAGATACAGACTTCCAGGTACGGAATGAAAAAGTCATGGAAATAAAAGGCACAGCATGGGGAACATAGTCAGTGACATTGTAATAGTGTTGTATGGTGACAGATGGTAGCTACATTTGTGATGAGCATAACATACAGAGTTGTGAAATCACTATGTCGTACACCTGAAGCTAATGTAACATTGTGTGCCAACTCACATAAAATAATTAAAAATGAAGAAAAAATAAAACTATTGCATAACAAAATGGTACATTAAAAAATATATATATGTATGGAGTTTGTTGAAGAAACACTATCCAAACATAAGGTATTGTTGCTGTTATAAACTGGAGTTCAGTTTATGAATTGATGGTCTCAAAATAACATATATAGTACTAGGATACTAACTATAGATTACTCTGTTCCTTGACCCTTCCTGGGATGTTAATATAATTAAGTTCTGAGACTTAACCTTCCTTTCATGTCAGAGTGTGCTAAAATCTATGGGACAGTTTTTCTTCTGGAAACTTCCATTTGCTGATGATTAAGTACACAATGTTACAATCATTTATATAGACAGATGAGCAGAATACACAAGGAGACAGCAAAATCCAAACTGTATCTGGGTCATTCATTCTATAACACTGTCTCAGGTAATTATTTTGCTTTTGCATGAAGCATTTAGAACTTAGAAAATAACTAGGTTTGGTCACTGCTGTAGTAAGAACTTCAAATTGCTTCAATATCTACCATTTTTAAGCTCAAGAATTTTATCATAAAAATATATTTACTTGTCTTTTCTCATTTTTCTTACACTGTAGGCACTTCTAAAACAGGAAGAAAAAAATATATTTGACCTTGAAATCAAGTGTTAGAAAAATAACCTGTCTAAATAATACCTTTTCACCTAAAATATTATATTAAAGGTTGTGCAATGGCACTACTATAATAAAAAATCTGCCATCATTTTTTTAAGCTTCTGGTTTCACAGGCTTGTAACTTCTTTAAAAGTCACCCAAGGATCTTCAACTTCATTTCAGTTCAGAAAAGCATGCACACATATACACCCCACACATACACACTCCCCACACACAATTGGCTATCTGTTCAATTTTCTTTTTTCACACGATTTTTTCCCAACCTTTAAGTGCTTAATTTTGATGATATTCAACTTTTCTATCTTTTTTCTTTTCTGAATCATGCTTTTGTGTCATATCTAGAAACTTTAAAGTACAAAGTATGGGTTGAAGTTAACTCACCTATTCATTTACCTACACATTCACTCATTCATTCATTTATTCATTTAACATATGGATGACAATAGTTCCAAGACCATTTAATGAAAAGTAGTCCATTACTATTGGATCTCTGGTAAACACCTGGTCTGACTCAACTGAAGCCCAAAGTGGCTCCAAACTGTCCAACTAACAACACAGGGACCAAACCCTGCCCACAATACATAGAAAAAGATATGACTGGACTGAAGGCAAAAGAAGGTCAGCCATTTAATTATCTTTTGTCTAATTTCTCCATTTAATTGTCTTTGTACCTTTAAAAACAAATCAATTGACTGTGTATGTACAGGTCTGTTTCACTACCCTCTACTTCATTTCACTGATATCTCTGTCTTTCTTTTCACCACTACCATTATATTATAGTACGTTACTGTAGTTTGATAATAAGTTTTGAAACCAGAGAGTCTGCATCCTCCAAATTTGTTCTTTTTCACAATTGCTGAATCCTAGTTCCTTTGTCTTTTTACATAATTTTTAGAATCAGTTTACCAATATACATGGAAATACTTATGCAAATTTGATTGGGATTACATCAATACTGTAGTTTGGGAAAATGTTTATAATATTGAGTGTTTCCCTAGATGTATATATGGCTATATCAGAGTTTGTATATTCACTAGTTGAAGGATATTTGAGTTATTTCCTTTTATGAATAAAGCTGCAATAAAGCTTTACATACAGGATTTTATTTTTACTTTCCCGCACAGCCAGTAGACTTTTTGATATAAGACGTATGTCCTTTTTTTTTAATATGAAATTTATTGTCAAATTGGTTTCCATACAACACCCAGTGCTGATCCCAACAGGTGCCCTCCTTAATGCCCATCACGCACTTTCCCCTCCCTCCCACCCCCCATCAACCCTCAGTTTATTCTCAGTTTTTAAGAGTCTCTTATGGTTTGCCTCCCTCCCTATCTTCCCCCCCCTTCAAGAGATATGTCCTTTATTTCTGTTAGATTTCCTTCTGTTATTTCTTTGATCTATCATTTCCACTCTAACTTTCCACTGTTCTTTTCAGAATGACTAGTAGTGTGTTGGAACTCCTAGATTAACTTCTAGTTTTCTTTCCCATTGTTAATCTCTTTATCTTTGTCATTTACTTTCAGAAAGATTGACTTAGCTTTATTTTTCAACCTTTCCATTAAAACATATACATTTTAGGACTTCTGGGGAAGATGGCAGAGTAGGAAGATCCTAAGCTCATCTTGTCCCATAGATACAACTAAACAACACCCACATCAGTGTAAATAAGTCAGAAAACAAGCTGAAGACTGGCAGAATAGAATAGATTCTCCACAACAAAATGTAGAGAAGAGGCCACATCAAAGAAAGTAGGAAGGGCAGAGATACACATTCAGGAGTTAAAAGGAGCTATGTGACTGTCCACAGGATGTAGGGTCATTGCAGGCACAGAGAGGGGAGAGAGACACTCACACCAAGCACGCCAGGCACAGAGAACCTGCACAGGGGAGACAAATCCTCATAACATTTGGCTTTGAAACCATACGGCCTAATTTTGTGAGTTCTGACAATCAGCAAGGCTTAACAACTGGAACTTTAAATATCAGTTAGCTTGGCTATCTAGAGGTTGGAGATCAATAGGAATCTGAGTTACTGCCCTTAAAGAGACAGCGCAATAAACAGCCCCACCAAGATACAGCATAGTATCAGCCATCTGACAAATGCCAGGAGTGTATGGGAAGAAGATTTATTTACTAACCTCAGAGCACATGTTGAAGGGGCATGCCTCTTTAGGATTCTTCTCCAGGAACAAAGGAGCTGGCCAGTTCCATTTGCCTCCCCCAGTTCCATTTGCCTCAGCCTAGACACAGGGACACCTGCAGGAACAAGCACAATACCAATACTATCCACCTAATTTGTTAACAGTGCACCCCATCCACTCCAACATGGGAAACCTCACTCAGGGGGACTGTAAGACCCCTCCCACAGCAGACCATCGTGGACCTTGCAGGTATCCCACAACTGGTCTCTGCATTCTACTGGGGACTCACCCCCTACATTCTTGTAGCAAGAGTTTTCTAAAGAAGCTCCAGATCTCCTCCCACAAGAGACATGCATAAACCTTGTTAACACACATGCTCCACCTCTATACTCTCCAGTGGACCTGCCTGCTCTAATACATCCTTGGCCAAAGCCTATCCAAATTGGTGTCACAAGCCTGGCAGAGCGCAAGTATCTCCAAAAGGGCCAGCACCACTCTGAAGACACTTCTGCTCTGGGGTGAGGGGAGGATAACCACACACACACCAGTCCAACAGTGGCCCCAGCAGTGGTCTGGGGGAAGACATCTGGTCTGGTCTGACTGTAGGCCCTGCCCACCAATGAAAGCTTCTCACAGCATAACACAGGGAAAGTGCGCTGTAGTCCAGTATTATTGGATCTCTGGTAAACACCTGGTCTGACTCAACTCAAGCCCAAAGTGGCTCCAAACTGGCCAACTAACAACACAGGGACCAAACCCTGCCCACAATATACAAAGAAAGTTATAGCAGATGACTGGATTGAAGGCAAAAGCAGGTCAGCCAAAACATCAGAGTGCACACATCACAAATAGAGGACACCCCTGAAGAACCAGGGTCTGTTGAACAGAACACTGCAGAGTAATACAGGACCTCTTCTTCATAATGCCACTACTTGCAAGAGGAGGAGATGTATCTGACTTTCCTAACACATAGAAACAGGCACAGGGGGTTAGACAAAATAAGGAAACAGGAATATGTCTCTAATCAAAGAACAGGACAAAATCACAACAAGAGAGCTAAATGAAATGGAGAAGTGTAATATGCCTGATATATAATTTAAAGTAATGGTTATAAAGAGACTCACTGGCCTGGAGAAGAGTGGAAGACTTCAATGAGACCTTCAAAAAGTGATACAAAAGAAAAAATAGCCAATCATATGTAAATAACTCAAATTAAAGATACACTAGATGGAATAAATAGTAGACTAAAGAAGCAGAAGAACAGATACAAGACCTTGAGGACAAAGTAATGGAAAACCATCAAACTGAACAGGAGAGAGAAACAAATAAAATAAAAATGAAATTAGACCGAGGGAACTCAGTGCCAACATCAAGCACAATAACATTTGCATTATAGGGTTTCCAGGAGAAGACACAAAAAAAGGGTAAGAAAATTTATTTGAAGAAATAATAGCTGCAAACTTCCTGAATCTGGAGAGAGAAACAGAAATCCAGATCCAGGAGGCACAGACAGCCTCCAACAAAATCAACCCAAGGAGGTTCACACCAAGTCACAAAGTAATTAAAATGGCAAAAAGTAGTGATAAAGAGAATTTTAAAAGCAGCAAGAGAAAACAGTTACATACAAGGGAAACCCCATAAGGTCATCAGCTGATTTTTCACTGGAAACTTTGCAGGCCAGAAAAGAATGGCTTGACATATTCAAAGCACTAGGAAAAAAAGAAAGAAAACACACACACACACACACACACACACGCACGCACACACACACACTCATACACACACATACACAAAACACCTGCAATCAAGAATAAGAATACTCTATCTAACAAGGCTATCATTCAGATAGAAGGACAAAGAGTTTCCCAGACAAACAAAAGTTAAAGGATTTCATTACCACTAGACCAGCTCTATGAGAAATATTAAAAGGGACTCTGAGTAGAAAGGAGAGATGGTAAGTAGGAATAAGAAAAGTTGGAAGCACAAACACAATAAAATTAAGTGTATATGTAAAAATAAGTCCAGGGATTCACAAAATAAAAGGATGTAAATAAAGTATGACACCATATACCTAAACACTAGAGGGAGAGGAGAATGGAATGGGAGAAGATATTTTCAAATGACATATCCAATAAAGGGTTAGTATCCAAAATATATAAAAAATTTACACAACTCAACACCAAATAATAATAATAATAATAATCCAATTAAAAATGGGCAGAAGACATGAACAGACATTTCTCCAAAGACAATCAGATGGCCAACAGACACATGAAAAGATGCTCAACATCACTCATCATCAGGGAAATGCAAACCAAAACCACAATGAGACATAACATCATACTTGTTAAAATGGCTAAATTAAGAACACTCTTGTGTTCCAAAAAGTGTTGGAAAGGATGTGGAGAAAAAAGAACCCTTGTGAACTGTTAGTAAATGCAAAATGGTATAGCCATTGTACAAAACGGTATGGAGGTAACTGAAAAAAATAAAAATAGAACTACTCTATGATCTAGTAATTCCACTACTGCGTATTTACCCAAAGATGACAAAAACACTAATTCAAAAAGATATATGCACCCATATGTGTATTGTAGCATTATTTACCACAGCCAAATTGTAGAAACAGTCTCTGCGCATTGATAGATGACTGAATAAAGATGTTGAGATAAATAGATATAGATATAGATATAGATATAGATATAGATATAGATTAGATATGGATATAGATATGGATAGCATTACTTAGACATAAAATCTGGGGCACCTGGATGGCTCAGTCAGTTGAGTATCTGATTCTTGATTTCAGCTCAGGTCATGATCTCACAGTTTGTCAGTTTAAGCCCTACATTGAACTCTGCACTGATGGCATGGAGCCTGCTTGGGAGTCTCTCTCTCTGCCCCTCCCCAGCTCCCTTGCTCTCTCTCTCCAAACTAAATAAACATTAAAAAATAAAATAAAATCTTAAAAAAAGAATGAAATTTGCAAAACATGAGTGAAACAAGCCAGTCAGAAAGACAAACAACCATATGATTTCACTCATAGGTGGAATTTACAAAACAAAACAAACACACAAACAAAAGGGATAAACCATGAAACAGACTCTTAACTACAGACAGCAAACTGATGGTAGCCAGAGGGGAGGTGAATGGAGAGATGGGTAAAATAGGTGATGAGGATTAAGAATACAATTAAGAAGATGAGTAGTGAGTAATGTATAGGACTGCTGAATCACTATATTGCACACCTGAAACTAATATAACATTATATGCTAACTATACTGGAATTAATATGCATACTTTTAGTACAGTTTTAATTTAAAAGAACGTTTTCATTCTCTCTGTTTCTTTTTTTAAATATAGACTCTTAGTCTTCCTTAATGGATTAAGTTCTTCCTATCTCTGAGAATTGATATTTTATTCTGTTCCCTGAATTGTCTCCACTTCTTCCTTTTCCCTTTTCTAATCGGTATGTTTTAATCTCTTTCATGTTGGAGGTTTTCTACAAAACTGTGGTAATCCTTTATTTTTCATTAAAAAATGAAAGATACTAAAATCTAAATGGACAATCTTTGTGTAAGGGTTGGATTTGTCAGTAGTGGCATTCACAGTCAGATGAGTACTCACCGATTTACTTGAGAAACTTGCAAATGTCATTTTCCTGAGGTCTTTTTTAGAATCACTCAATTTTATTTTATTTAAATTTTATTTTTTTAATTTACATCCAAATTAGTTAGCATATAGTGAAACAATGATTTCAGGAACAGATTCCCTAATGCCCCTTACCCATTTAGCCCATCCCCCCTTCTACAACCCCTCCAGTAACCCTCTGTTTGTTCTCCATATTTAAGAGTCTCTTATGCTTTATCCCCCCTCCTTGTTTTTATTTTATTTTTGCTTCCCTTTCCTTATGTTCATCTGTTCTGTGTCTTAAAGTCCTCATATGAGTGAAGTCATATGACATTTGTCTTTCTCTGACTAATTTCACTTAGCATAATATCCTCTAGTTCCATCCACATTGCAAATGGAAAGATTTCATTCTTTTTGATTGCCAAGTAATACTCCATTGTATATATGTACCACATCTTCTTTATCCATTCATCCATCAATGGACATCTGGGCTCTTTCCATACTTTGGCTATTGTTGATAGTGCTGCTATAAACATTGGGGTGCATATGTCCCTTTGAAACAGCATACCTGTATCCCTTGGATAAATGCCTAGTAGTGCAATTGCTGGGTCATAGAGTAGTTCTATTGTAATTTTTTGAGGAACCTCCATACTGTTTTCCAGAGTGGCTGTACCAGCTTGCATTCCCACCAGCAGTGCACAAAAGATCCTCTTTCTCTGCATCTTCACCAATATCTGTTGTTGCCTGAGTTGTTAATGTTAGCCATTCTCACAGGTGTGAGGTGGTATCTCACTGTGGTTTTGATTTTTATTTCCATGATGATGAGCAACATTGAGCATTTTTTCATGTGTTGGTTGGCCATGTGGATGTCTTCTTTGGAGAAGTGTCTATTCATGTCTTTTGCCCATTTCTTCACTGGAATATTTGGTTTTTGGGTGTTGAGTTTGATAAGTTTTTTATAGATTTTGGACATTCAATTTTATTTTGAGAAATGTTTCTAATGTCCTGCATGAGGTTATATACCTAGCTGTCATTATTCGTACAGCTGATGGCATTGAAGCACTGGGATCTTGTTCACTAAGTAGATTTTGTCCCAAGCCCCTCATTTTTCAGTACTCACCATTAGTTAGGCAGAGTCTGGAGTCAATCCTTGGGTAGGATTGTTCAGAAAGGTAAACAAACTTAGTAAGCATTTTATCATGGATAGAAACAGAACCCTGGGAGAGCATTAGGAGTGGATGAGAATAATTACCTCTTCCTGAGGGCTCAGATAAGGACACAAAGAGGAATCATCACTAAAACTGGATTTCAAAGTAAGAAGAGGCAAATTGATTGAAATGTGTGGGAGGCACAGATGGCACAGAAAAAAAGCATTTGCAGGAAGAAGTGTCTATACAATATCAAGGAAGTTTGGAAGAACATGGTCCATTTTGTAGCAGTTAGAGGCTCATTGCTATAATGTTGGATTAGGGCAGAGAGCCAGCATGAAAAGCTGGCTTAAAAAGAAAGGCCAGAAGGCCATTGCTAACTCCCTGAAATCCTGGAATAAGACCCTCACCTCCTATCCACCTGCTATCTACCTGGTCAATTGACTACAAGGTCAATGTGACAAAGGCTGGCTTGGTAGAGGACTTTGAGAAGAAGTTTAATGTCCTGAAGGTTCCTGTGCCATAGGATAAATATACTGTCCAGGTGGATGCTGAAGAAAAAGAAGATGTGAAAAGTTGTGCTGAGTTTTTGTCTCTCTCAAAGGCCAGGATTGCAGAATATGAAAAAGAGCTGGAGAAGATGAAGAACATAATTCCATTTGATCAGATGAGCATTGAGGACCTGAATGAAGTCTTCCCAGAAACCAAATTAGACAAAAAGAAGTATCCTTACTGGCCTCACAAACCAATCAAAAATTTATAAACTTGAATTGGGGAGAAATCTCTGGCCCTTGTATTATAAATTCTGGACATTAAAAATAATGATATGGTAAAAACAAAAACAAAAACAAAAACAACGCCTCACCATCGTAAGGGTCTGTTGTACAAACACTCTCCAGGGTAACGCTTTTTCACAGAAAGAACAAATGTCATTTGTATGAAAAGGCAATGGGTTTCAGCACAAACTTAATACTTTCAGAACACTACAGTGATAGTAATCATCTACTTTCAGCAAGAGGGACTCCTTTTAAATAAGGGAAAAGACTCACGTTAATTAGCAAATGTAGCCACTGGATCAATCAATCTGCAGCACCAAAATGACAAAGTCTAGTGCTTATGGACACTGGGGACAGAGGGATCTGCCACCCTCAGCACACGGCTGAGAGGCCCAGGTTTCTGGCCTGGACCTTGACAAGGACTGTGTGTCTAGAGGGAAGAGCTTATCAAGGAAAAAAAAAAAAAACTGTCTAATCAAAAACTCTTTAAAGGACAACCTGAAAAGCACTACAGAAGGTATAGAAGATTTTCCGTACCATGCATGTGCAGAGAAGCCCTGCTAAAGCTCATGTTCTCCCTCTAAAGCCAACATGGGGGGACACGCTGTGGCGTCTATGAGATCAATAGCGGCACGCTGCTCTGCCAGGATTTTGATTCACTACCTGGGCAGAATTTCACATAAACATAATCTAGTTTACCTAACCTACTGTACATATATAAACTCATTAAACAATTAGTCCTCGAACTATTGAAGGTGGGCAGGTTTGCACTGGAAGAAGCAGGTGTTGTTCCTCCTCTGGGAACACATGCCTCCAGGTTCTGCTACTGAGAAGTGCGTTCAGGGGACTCTACCATTGTCACCGCATCCAACAGCGCTGGGAGAAACAGCTGAAAAATATTTTTCTTTCTCCCCCCTTTTTTTTTTAGTATATACAGCCCCTTATCTTTTTTTTTTAATTTATTTATTTATTTTGAGTGAGAGAGAAAGAGAGCAAGTGGGGGAGGAGCAGAGAGATAGGGACACAGGGAATCCCAAGCAGGCTCTGCGCTGTCAGCACAGAGCCTGATTTGAAGCTCAGTCTCATGAACTGAACCAACTATGAGACCATGACCTGAGCCAAAATCAAGAGTCAGACACTTAATTGACTGAGCCACCCAGAGGCCCCTAAGCCCTTTATCATTTAAACGTTAAATTTAAATGTCAAATTTAAATGTCTGTTTGCTTCACTTAATCTGTACTAGTCAATTTATTTCAATTCTATCACTTGCTACTTGAATCTAATGACATATCATTTAGCAACTTTGGTCCTCAATGTTCTCATCTATAAAAGAGAGGTAGTATCTGCCTGCATCAGTCAGGGTTTTTAGTTTGTGTGCAAGAGGAAGCAATTAACTGGTAATCTAAGCAGAAAAGGATTTTGTAAAAGGATACTAGATCTGTCTCAGAAAATGGAAAACTAAGTTTAGATATATGGAGTCATGACAAAATCCAAAATCAGACCACAGCACTTTACTATGGAGGCACCACTGCCACCAGCACCCGGCACAGACCTTGCTTGGTCCCTCTGCTTCCCGCCACTGGATGCTGCTGCTGGAAGCAAGGCACTGCTGCCTCTGGAAACCAGATGTGGCTGTGGTGTTGCCACCTCCCTCCATCAGGATGTATTTTGACAGGTGCTATGTAACAAATCATCACAAAATTTGGTGGCTTAAGAACAATAAGCATTTATTGTGCCTGAGGACCTGTGAGTCAGGATTCAAGAGTGGCTGAACTGTATGGGTCTGCTGCAGGGTATCTCATGAGGGTGCAGTTAAGATGTCAGCTGGGACTGGAGGATCCATCTCTAAAATGGCATCCTCAAATGAGGTGGCTCCAGCTCTTCAAGGGCTATTGGCAGAAGACCTCAGCTCCTAATCACGTGGACCTTTCCATAGAGTTGCTTGAATATCCTAACAACATGTTAGCTGAGAGAGTGATCCAAGGGACAGTGAGAATAAGGGGAAAATTATGTCATTTTATGATGTACATTTGATATTTACTCTCCATCATTCCTACCACATTCTATTGTTAGAAGCCTCACTAAATACAGCCCAGACTCCAGGGGAGGGTAATTAGGATCCACCAAAGGGGGGGGGGGGGGGGCGGGGAGACTCATAGAAGTTTTGGACATGCATTAAAACCACCACAAGGTATTTCACAGAACTGGCCAAATCATTTCCCTCCTACATTCTTTCTATTCATATTTATATTATAATATGTCAGAGAATGCATTCTGATTTGAAGTTAAATTACCACATACCCTCCAGGGCTATTTATTTTATCTAGCAAAAATCTTTCAGTGCTTAAAAAGGAGACAGCATTACGCTGGATGGCATCTTATCACCAAAGAAACACATTTCAACTGTAAATGAAATATTTGTCCTTTTGTTCAAACACCTGAATCCTACAGTATAAATATTAATAGACATCAGTGCCTGGGTATCCTTATTGATGCGGTGGAAGGAAAGGGAATTTTGTAATTTAAGGCACTTTGCTGAGAGCACAAAAAAAATTCTAGTGACACAAGTTGTAAATGTTTTTGGTGGTCAAACAGGTAATAAGATGGTGAAGACTATACGGAGTGGTAAGAACTGTGACATTCAAATTCAATTAAAAACAAACACACAAACAAAACAGCAGCAATACCAGGCTAGCCAAAGGAAACACCTCAAGCCCTTGGCTTGGCTTTCTTCAGCTGCCAGCTTGCTCTTCCTGCAGAGTCTAGAAGGTCTGACTTTCTTTGGAAATTCGGCTTCTGAATTCATTAGTTGTACTTCTTCATTTTATAGACAGAAACCTGAGGAAGGGTACTTTTACTTTCAGGACCCCTTTCTCCATGAAGACTATTAAAAATTATATTTTACAAGGTCAAATAAAAACAATAAACTAAGGTAAGGAGAGACTTGATCCAAAATGACTTTATAAGGGACAAATGCAATAGGGAGAAAGCTTTAATCCTTAGATTGGCAAACCTTTCAAAGTGAGGTGAAAAATGTGTTTCAGTTCTAGGGAGGGACAAACAATTCTGGAAAGAAGGGGGAAGTGGAGAAGTGGGATTAGCCAGAGTGGCATGATCTTACAGTGGAGAAGAGAAAGTTTTATCCAGAGATCAGCATCTTTTCATCTGGTAAGGAGGGGTTTATGCCGGTTCAGGCTGAGAGGAGGTCAAAGTTTGGGGCCTGGGAGAAAAAGAGAAGCCTAACCAAAGTTTGGTCACGTTGAGGTGGCAGGTAGTTTGTCTAGATTGGTTAGTGAGCACATACAGTTCACGGAATCACTTACAATGCATAGAATGGGAATTTGGAGGACCTGTGTCCAGCCTTGTCTTAGATAAACAAGGTAAGTCTTATCAGTAAGGCAAGTCTTAAACGTCATTGGGGAAGGAAGATTCATTCCAGTAAACCATTTCCCATTTTCTGGAAAACAAAGAAGTGGGAAGAGTACTTTTACTGTTTTCTAGTATTACAGATTTTGGAAAGTCCAACACTGTCAATGACTGTATTGGCATAAAAGCCAATAAATTACTATTATTAAACTTTCTTCAACTTAATTTTTTTTCCTTCCCTCCTCCCCATTTCATAGGTCTTAAAAATATCAAAGGTCCTGATCTGAGACATAGCATGGTTGAGGGCGCCTTATAACCACCAAGCAAGTTATGGCACAGCTGATCAGAGGAACCACACTTGCACGTGTGTGAAGACTGAAGAAGACTCTGTTCAAGAAATGAAATGAAGACTTGTGGATGGTTGATAGGGATGGAGGTATTAACTCTGAAGTAAAATTCTGCAGACTTAGAAGGCGAGAAAAGTAGGTGAGAAAAGTTCATTAAAGAAGTGGGGGCTGATACAGAGAAAGACAGATATCATATGTTTTCACTTTTATGTGGATCCTGAGAAACTTAACAGAAACCCATGGGGGAGGGGAAGGAAAAAAAAAGAGGTTAGAGTGGTGAGAGAGCCAAAGCATAAGAGACTCTTAAAACTGAGAACAAACTGAGGGTTGATGGAGGGTGGGAGGGAGGGGAGGGTAGATGATGGGTATTGAGAGGGCACCCTTTTGGGATGAGCACTGGGTGTTGTATGGAAACCAATTTGACAATAAATTTCAAAAAAAATAAAAATAAATAAAAATGTATTCTTGGATTAAAAAAAAAAAGTAGGGGCTGGGGTACCTTACCAGTCAACTGCCACATGCATATCATCATGCCACATATTGATTTATTTATTTTAAGTAATTTTTAAATTAAAAAAAATTAATTAGAGTATAATTGCGGTACTAATATCTTACTAGTTTCAGGGCGTATATCATAGTGATCTAATATTTTATACATTGCAAATGAATCCCCCCAAGTCTAATCACCAACTGCACCAACAGTTATTACATATTATTGACTATATACCCTATGCTGCACATGAAATCCCCATTGACTCACTTAATCTATAACTGGAAGTTTGTACCTCTTAATTTCCTTCACCATTTCACCCAACACCCAATCCCTCCCTACTCTGGTAACCAGCAGTTTCCTATATCTGTGAATTTGCTTCTGTTTGTTTTGTTCATTTGTTTTAGATTTCATACATGTAAGTGAAATCATACACTATTTGTCTTCTGACTATTTTATTAATTATGTATGTACATACCACCTTTACTGTCCCCACCCACTGTCCTATCTACTGTCCTCACCCTTTACAGTCAAGCAGGGGAGGCCAATGCAACAAATAATTAATTGCAGTAAGTTGTGACCATGTTATGACACAGGAAGTGAGGTATCTTGGGAACGAACAGCAGAACAGCTAACTTGCAAGCGGGGAAGTGACAATTCTGATGAACTAGACTGGAACTACAAGGCACAGAGGATGATGAAGGTGGGAAGACTGTCCTAGTTAAAGGGGCTTCATGCAGTAAAGTCCAGGATAGTGAAGTCTTCCTGAGGGGAGACCTAAAAGTTGTGATCTGACACAGACCTACCATCCCTGAAAGAGGGAGTGTGGTTAAAATCTCTCCCCACCAGCTTCCAGGAGCCTTAGAATCCAGGACTAAGCAAGGGCACCTGGGTGGCTCAGTCGGAAAGCTTCAGAATTTCCCTCAGTCATGAGCTCAGATCTTGAAGCTCAGGTCATGATCTAGGGGTTAGTAGGAGTTAGTGGGTTCCAGCCTCACCCTGGGCTGCAGCTCTGAGCCTGGAGCCTCCTTGGGATTCTGTGTCTCCCTCTCGGTCTCTCCCCGCTCAACTCTGTTTCTCTATCAAAAACAAATATTTAAAAAAAAAACAATCAGGACTAAGTTGCCCACTGGATTTTGTAAGTAAAATAAAATAGCTGAGAAACCTCAGAAAAACAAACGTCCCTCCCATTTTCTAAAACATCCAGTCAGTTGTGGTAACTTGGTCACTGTCTCATTGCTGGTTAGAATGCTGGTTGCAGTCTTGACTGCTGGTTTTCATGAAAAACCGAATTCCGCACCCATTCTCTAAAACCTAGATCACTCTCCCTGGAAGGGAGGATGCAGTATTTTAATTTTTTATTACATATATTTATTTTGAGGGATAGAGTGAGACAGAGCGCGAGCAGGGGAGGGTAGAGAGAGAAGGAGACACAGAATCCCAAGCAGGCCTCCAGGCTCTGGGCTCCGGGCTCTGAGCAAGCTTTCAGCGCAGAGTCCCACGCGGGGCTCAACTCACTAACGGTGAGACCATGACCTGAGCCGAAGTCAGACACTTAACCCACTGACCCACCAGGCGCCCCCAGGGAGGATGCAGTATTGAGCGGACTTCCTTTCACCCCCTTCTCCAAGGTCTGCCAGGGCTGGGGCCTGGGGTCTACACCACGTGACCCACCTGGATTTTCCTCAGTTCATCTGAACTCCCTCCAGCGCTGTAGGGCCGGGCACCTCGGAGGCTGCGGGCGGGCCTGTTCCGGTCGCCGCCGCCACCAACGCGACGGGGAGGGCCGGCGGGACCGCAGGCGGGGTGCGCTGAGCCGGCCGGGCAGCTGCGGCCGGAGGGAGCCGGAGCCCGGCGGGAGCCGGGGGCCGGAGGCGGGAGCAGGGCAGGGGGCCGGGGCCGGGGCGGGGCCGGGACGGGGCGGGGCCGGTCAGTCCCCAGGGCCTCCCCGCTGTCCAGCCGCTCGGCTGCCTGGCTGTCCAGACACCTGCTGCTTCGCCGCCCTGTGGCTCGGGTAGATTGGGCGTCCTCTGTGCTCGGCTCAGGCTCCTGGGTCCCAGGCGGTGGGTCTCTGACTGCCCACGGCTTGGGCTTGTGCTGCTGCTCGGCTTCCCGCCCTAACTGACCGCGCAGCCTGAGTCTGGATACTGAGGGGCAGGGAAGAAAGGTGAGCGCGCCTAGCACTTGCTAGAACCCTCTTATTTTGCTCCAAGTTCTTGCACGTGGAAAATTCTCTGTTCAACTCTTGTCCAGATGTCGCATCAGTAGTGACCGAAGCCACCAGCCTTCAAATGGGTCCTTTCGTGTGTGTGTGTGTGTGTTGTGTGTGTGTAGTTGTGTGTGTGTTGTGTGTGTGTGTGTGTGTGTGTGCTGCGCAGCGCGCGCGCGCGCTCCAGGGTAGGGGCACGGGCTGGGTGGTGTGGGCCTCTGTATCCCTACAAGCGGTCCTGGGAGGCGTCTGCTCCTAGAGACCTTTAGGGACCCACCATTCACTACTGAGAGAGTTTCTTGGGGCGGGAAGTCGGACTTCTAAGGAATGCGAGTCGATTGAATCAGTTATAAAAAAAAAAAAAAGTGTCCGGGCGGGGGGAAAAAGATCCGGTGGATGAGAGTCGCGCGGAGTGCCCCCTTGGGGGCTCCAGGCATCTGGGCGAAAACTTCCTTGCCGTGCACGGAAGGAAGGCTGAGACAGTAGTAAATACTGCGGACCCAAGACTTCGCCACTTGCAAAGTTGGACATGTGGCAGGAAAATAAAGCGGCGGGAGGGGGGAGATGTCTGCACTGACAAAAATCTGGAAAAGTTGTAGTAGGAATATTCCCTTTGGGGACGGGTGCTTCCTCATTCCGCCCTCCTCATTCATTACAGCATTTTTGTGTGCATTTCCAAACAGTTGACTAAATACAAATAGAACACTATTATATAGGAGCATGAACTTTTTCTTCCTTCCTCTCGAGGTTTTATTCTAAATGAGTTCAAGGTCAACTATTGGAGCTAGGTCACCAGTTAGAAATACTTTAACCTGAGGAAAGGGTTGGACACTTTTGTTCCTTTCATCCTCTTTCCCTCCCCATCCCCACCTCCCTTTCCCAGCCTCCCTAAGCCCTCTAACTCTGTCACCCCAACATGAAATGCACTAACCCCCTCCTCTCCTTAATTCTTACCACTTAAAGACCAGGGGTGAAGAAAGCAACCAACTTTGTCATGCAAGTACTTGTGGTTAGTTTGGTCTTGTGACTTCTTGTTCCTTTGCCCTCTATTTCCTTCATATTAAATGCACCATAGTGTTTTCTGTAAAGAATACAAAGGGATTAAAAAAAAAAAAAAAGAATACAAGGGCTAGAGGAGAAAAGCAAACTGTCCCTGAAGTGATCTAGTGAAGGGATTATTATTTTATTAAACCACAAAAATTGGGACTCTGTGTTGAGTTCCAGTATTTTTACCTCTTTTTGGGAAAGATATTTTTAAATTATAATTATTTTATCAATAAAATCAATAGAAATCTGTGTTTCCAGTTTATACATGCCAACGGGAATAGAGGTGTATTTATGAAATAACTTCATGGAACCTTGAAAATAATGGTATTCTAAATATTTGAAGGTTTTCAAGATTGCTGGATTCAGCCATCTTTGTGGCTTGATAATTCACTTATTCTATTATTTAATAATGTTACTCACAATATGTGGCATCTCTTATTAATAACTCTGTCAGTACCTTTTAAAGGACATCTCTGGAAACCCTGTTCGTAATACATACTTATTTTCTCCTAGTTGTTAACAGTTTTAGATTCATTCCTGCTCTAGACTGAATTAGAGGCAGGGAGATGAGATGGGGATCAGGATTAAAACAATTTGTGCAGTAACTTCTAGTACCAGATCATCTCCAGAGCCCTCTGGGCCAAATTAACTCTGGGGTCGTCGTCAGCAAGTCCTTTAACTTATGTGTGTCATTTTTATCTTCAAAATAAGATTGTCTTTGGTCTTAAAGGACATTTAGGTGCCCAAACCTCTTCTATAAAAGGCAAATCCTCATTTCTAGAGCAGATATCCCTGCTCTAGAGGACTATCTCTTCTAGAATTTGCTTACATTTCCAGGAAAGTCCTAGCATGCTGGACCCCACCCCCCAGCCCCACTTAAACAGTGTGGTGTGGTGTTTGACGGCATGAGTTTTGGGGACTGTTTCTATTTTCTAGCTCTGATCCTGAGCAAGCTACGTATGTTCTTCAAGCTTCATCTTCTTCGTGTTTAGAGTAGAGATAATAATAAGGTCTGGGATCATTATGAAGATCAAATGAAATGATGTATATCATATAAGTCAAAGTGTCTAAACTTAAAAGTCAATAAATGATAGGAACTTTTTTTTTCAGCACTGATTTCCCCTTTTTCTTTTAACAAGATGAAATTTAACCTAGAAAAACATAAGATCCTACACATGAGTGTTTAACAAGTAAGCAAGTATGGGGTGAGAGGATTATTAATTGAATCAGTCAACTTCATGGTTAATTGACTATGTTTCCTCTGAGTCAGTGGTGAGTTGTGAGGGCCCAGAAAACTGATGTGATTTTAGGCTGCTTTAGTAGAAATTAGAATGAACAGCTATTGCCAAGGACATTTTTGTACATCTGCTTTTTGCTCTTTGTGCAGACATCAGAGTTACACTCAAGATGGTCACTTAACACACTGCATTGTCTGGGGGTGGGGTGAGGGGGGAGGGAGGCAAAGGAGAAAAGAGAGACAACTCTTGAAGCTTTATAACATTCATTCATAACTAGTACATTAATTCTTTGACTTTTCCTTCAACATGTTTTGGACTTCTTGGTATATGTAAATTCCCTGCCAGCAGAATGTGTGGGAAAGAGACAGGTTTCTGCCTTCCAAGCACTCATAATATACTTTAGGAAACACACAGCAATAATTAGAGCAGAGTAGTAAGTGGTCTGATAAATGTAGCGTAGGGAATGCTGGGGGAGGAGTGCTAAATATCAGCCAGAGGATACTCAAAGGAGTTAAAATTTAGTTCCAATTTGGAAGATTCCAGTTTTGTAGGCGTTTGCCGGGTAGAAATGCTGAGAAAGAGCTTTCTGGGCCAAGGGAGAAATTTGTTTGGAAATCTGACAGGGTGAGAGAGCATGACAGACATAAATCATGGCACACTGTTCCCATGTTGCCCCATCCTTTACTGGCTATAGGACATGGGTAAATTATTTTGCCTCTCTGAGCTTTAGTTTCCTCAAACGTAAAATGAGGATCATATATTATTTTACACTATCAGGTACTTATTTACTCTTCGAGTCTCTCTAGCAGGGTGTCTACCTTACAATTTTGTTGGAAGACTTAGTTGCATATAAAACAAGAGGCTGTCTGATGTGCAGTTTACAATCAACTGATATGGTTCTATCATCTCCTTCTCTTGAGTGCAGAAAATACAACACTAATCTAGCCTTGAGTGTAGATGGGATTTATGACTTTCAGGCATATTATAAAAAGTAAACTGGGGTACCTGGGTGACTCTGTCTGCTCAGGTCATGATCTTTGCATCCAAAGCCCTTTTGACTTTTTCTTGGTATTGTTAACATTAAAATCCTTTTAAATTTGGTAGACTTCACCTCAAAATCAAATTTGATCATGCATGAGTCATCCCACTTGCAAACATTGGGCAAATTTACTGAACAACTGAATATCTAGAGTGAACCCCCTTTAGACCCTTTCCCCACAAGGATTTCAAAAAGAACACATCAGACTGTTTTGTTGCAAAGCCATACAAAGCAGGAAAATTTTCCACAAGCCATTTAGACAGTAATAGACAACAAAAGAATTTAACTACTTTCAGTTTCAGTCATTATAGTGAAAATAGTTTTTGGGGTCAGGCCAGCCCTGTTTGCTATGGAAGGCTCACATCAGGCCAGGGATTGGCATTCTCACTAGGCCCTGTAGACTAGGCCCTGAATAAGAACTTTTTGAGGGAATTGTTGTTTTTAGTCATTCATTTAGTGAATGTTAATTTACTTTCATCAATATTTCACTATTTCATTAGCTGTGCTGTGCATGAGGGGTGCTGAATTTGATTCAAATTCTTTAGCCTCAAGTGTAATAAGAACATTTGGAGAGCTAGTTAAAATTTCTGGACCCTATGTCTTAGAGGTTCAGATATATCATATCCGCCTGAGGCCCAGGAATCTGCATCTTAATAAGCCCTGTGGTAGTGATGGTATTGATGGATGCTTTTTCTTTTTTTAACCAGTGTTTTTCCACATTCATGTACACATTTACATGCACTCTTTGGAGAACAGTATAATTTGTCTAGGCCTTGCCATTATTATTCAAGTGTGTAAACAATTCCAAACTCTAGTCCACTCCCCCCACTTTTAACCAAGTCAACTTACCTTTTGGTTGTCGTTTTTTTTTTAAATTTTTTAATGTTTATTTACTTTTTGAGAGAAAGAGCACGAGTCAGGGAGGAGCAGAGAAAGAGGGAAACACAGAATCCAAAGCAGGCTCCAGGCTCTGAACTGTCAGCACAGAGCCCTACACGGGGCTCGAACCCACAAACCAGGAGATCATGACCTGAGCCGAGTTGGAAGTTTAACTGACTGAGCTATCCAGGCACCCCTCTCCTCTCTTTTAAATGTGAAAACCTCTATGCTAATTCTGTGTGTTTGCTTTTGAGAAATATAATGTATTCGATTATAATAATTATTTAGAAATTGAAAATAAAAATAAATTTTAATAGTATTGTATTTATGTATTTATATTTTTATTTATGTATTTATTTTTAATTAGGAGAAACAGTGACTGTGATTCTTAAAAGCCCATCATTCCACGTAGGCACAAAGACACTTATTTCTCCACTTCTTGAGGTAATGAAACCTGAGTATTTGAAGCAACTTTTTGATGTGCATTTTGATTTCCTTTTGAACAAAAAAATACAAACAGAAAGAGCTTTAATTTTCTTGTTTGTTTGTTGTTTTTGCAGTGAGATCACAGAAATAAACCAAGTCAGAGCAACTCTGTTGAATAGCTAATGTCTGCTGCCTGGAGAAAGAGAAAATTATTTTCTGCCCTCTATGTTGATGTGTATAGAACATGTGTTCTGAGTAGCTTCTATTTTCACTGCCTCTTTTTCCAGCTGAAGTGCAACATAAACTATTTTAATTAATATTGTGTCACCAAAAGGGATTGAAATAGCCAATTGAATTCTACCAAGATAGAGTCTTTTGATGAAAACATATCTTTATTGATTGTGGACGAAAAAAAAATCATTCTTAAAATGAAATCCAAAGAAAAATCATATCCCTCAGAGAAAATTTCTGAGTGGCAGGCCGAGATTAACATCATAAAATTGAATTTGTGCTGCAAGCCTTTGATGTAATCAGCAGCTGGGAGATGGTGTTGCCCTTGCTGTGCTCTCTCTGATTGTGGTGAATTATTGTGTAGAATGAAATAAGTGTTTCTGGTGTCCCTCCTCCAAGAAATACAAACAAGGTATTACTGGGTAGTTTCTTGCTAGTTAAAATGGGTTGGATCGATTCTAGGCCTCTTGGGCTCTCATACACCCATGAACTATAGGAGTTGGGCATTTATTTATGGCCTAGGGACAGAATTTCTTGATGCCACTGGACAGTGACTTGTTTCGTCAGTAAAAAGCCAGCAGAGCAGAGATGACGAGAGTAAGCAGAGGCCAGGATATGTTGGAAAGTGCCACAGTTGCACAGACGTAAGGTCTAGCCCTTGCCTGTCTCCCTCAGCCACTTCTTGTCACATACACTGCATTGAAATCATGGCAGTATGGACATCTCACTTTGTACAAAGAGTCCTTTTCCATGACACTGGTATTATGATGAGCTTATTTTTTGTTTGTTCTTGTATTAAGTCCTCATTCTTAGAAAACACACTTGCCCGTGCATGTACTCACGCATGTAATGAATAGGTTTTGTAGATGAAGCACAGAAAATCTACTCACATATTTACCTTTAAATTGAAGAGAGATTTGGCCCCTGAACCACTCCTGTGGTTGAACCTAAGTTGTTTTTGTTTTGTTTTGTTTTTTTAAAAAAATAGGAGGACTGGTTTGTCTGTACACAAAGCCATAAACTGTAAAGCATCAGTTGGTAATGGTGCCTTTGTGGTTAAGCTCACTCTCAAGCCTTGTGAGAAGTGGGATGGGCCTTGTAGTCAGACAGATCCAGTAATGTAATTCTAGCCTAGGGATTTAGATTCACCAGGCCTCCTTTTCCTATTAACATAAATGGTGAGTGTGACAGAAAATCTACAATAGTGAAAAGAATGGTTGCAAATGGCTCACCTCCTGTATCTTGAATTAATGGTAGAATGGGCTGGTAATCCAGGAAATAACTTTAAAAAAAAAAAACAAAGAAAAACAATATTCTTGTAAAGCTAAAGTCCCTTTGCATTATGACCTTCAAGTCATGTCCCTCCTCAACCACTCTCTCCAAACCACCATGGAATTCTGCATTCATAAGCCTTCTTTTATCTATCTATCTATCTATCTATCTATCTATCTATCTGTCATCTTTTTACTTTTCATAAAATTATTTACTTTTATTACATCCTTCTTGATATAGTTCTCTTTTGGCCAAGCTTCTGCTGGGATCCTGGAGTGCAAAAGGATGAGTCTGTAATGTTCCCTGGCTGAGGAATTCCTGTTTTGTGGGCAAAATCACAGAACACTAGAATCGTGGGCATTTCAGGAGGCTTCTCCAAACAGGACTTGTCTACATAGCTCTGTATTTCTGCCTATGGGAGTGCCTTCCATCTGTTTTTCTGGGAGGCAGGGACTGTCATAATGGCAGTGAGCTGACTTCCAATGTCAGCTTGTGCTGAAGTTGGGGAAAGTGAAGTAAATATCACCACCAAGGAAGGAGGCATGGGCCTGACAGAAAACACATAACTTTTCTAAGAGAGAATCCTATGCCATTGACCACTATGGGATTGAGGTATGCTTTGGTCTTGTACCTGGGGAATACTTGACGTGGCATACTTTGTATCAGATATTTACATGCTTATGACTTGACTCATAGGTTGTAAATTCTTAGAGGTCAAGAATCTTTGGTTTTTTTTCTTTAATTTATTGGGGCTTTCAATAAATACTTGTGGAATGAATAAAATGAATATATTAGGGAACCTATAAAATGGATGGAAAGGAGATTTGTACAAAAGAAGTAGAAAAGAAACTTTGGTAAATGACTGATTATGTGATTCAGACTAAAATTTAAGTGTTATCTCAAGAATAGTTATGTTTTTAAGGGCTACATTCTGACTAGAAAGAAACAGAAAGAAAAAATCTATCAGTCAGGTTAGATATATTAGTTGCTATGGCTGTCATAACACAGTAAGGCAAATTGCATGATTTAAGTGACAGAAATGTATTATGTCATGGTTTGACAGGCTAGGTGTCTGAAATAAGGTGATGTCAGGGTTCTTTCCTTCTGAGGCCTGTGAGGAAGAATCTGTTTCAGACTAGCTGCTGGTGGTTTGCTGGCAGTCTTTGCTTTTCCTTACCTTGTAGAAGTATGACCCCCATTTCTGAAATCATCTTCACGTCTCTCTCCCTGTGTGCATCTGTCACCAAATTTTCTTGTTTTACAAGGGATGCCGGTCTCATTGGGTTTGGGCCACACCCCAATCCAGTATGACCTCATCTCTTCACTTAATTAATTCTGACCCTGTCTCCAAACAAGGTCACATTCTGAGGTACTGAGTTAGGACTTCATATATGAATTTTGGGGTGGGCTCAATTCAACCCTTAGTGCATGGAAAGATGGTAGATTTTGTTCTACTTTGACATTTTGGCACTTTGGAGTTTTACCTCCATTGTTCCTGCTTGGTTTACTTACTAGATGGAATCCACTGTAAATTATGAATAACAGAATGAAGGATTACAAATGACAAGGATTCCACTTATCATTCTACTATTAATTTAGCAGGATTTATACACAGATTTTGAGATTGAAAAAAGCCTTCTAATAATAGCAGCTAACATTTATTGAATGCTTACTATCTATCTGATGATTCCCATGGATTATCACATTTAACTCTTGTATGAATTCTATTGGATTGATATTATTACTTATTTACATTTTACTGATGAGGAATCCAATATGAAATTGTAAATTAATCTGCCTGAGGATATATAGTAGTAGATTTAGCATTCAAATCCAAGCTGACTAATTACAGGACCTCAATACTGGGCACATGCTGTCTCAGTCTTATTACAACTTGGTAAGGTAGACATTATTCCCATTTCATGGATGAAGAAAGTTTGAAGTTACCACGTACTTGCCTGGATCATAAAACCATCAAGTGTCTAAGATTTAGGGTTTGAGCTTAGGTGTTATCTCCTTGGGGAAATCCTTCCAATGTTTGAGTTCAAGCTCCACTTGTATTTCCCCCACAAACACACTTGCATTTACCGTAAATAGCACTCATTACACTCTTGGTGATGCCAGACATGCCTGTGTCCCTTAGACACCATTGAGCATCTTGAGGTATGTGACATTGTTTTTCTTGTCTGTATCCTTAGAATCTTGCATAGTTTCTGACACATAGCAGATACTCAATAAATATTTGTTAATTAAATGAATATAAAGTAAAAGCAAAGGGGCCAAGAAAAAAGGAAACCACTTGAGATACAAGAAATAGGGTTAATAAAAGGAGTAACTGAGGTGACAGAAGATGAAATTTGGGATAGGGATAAAAATGTTATTAGAGGAGATTTGTATGGGAATCTTACAAAATTAGGCTAAAACTAAGGAAAAGATGCAGAATGTTGATGTGATGAGAGGAAGCTCGTGTTTAAGTGCCTTGATTTTCTTGGTTAGTTGGAAGTAAAGATCATCAGTCCAAAATATTGGGGTGCAAACAGTTTCCTGAGTTGGGGTGAGGTTTTCACGGAGTAGAAGAAAAGACTTCAGTATGGTAATGGATAGGAGTCATATTTCCCACGGGGATTTTAGGTGGTACACAGCAAACATTTATGGTCATAGACAAGTATTTATTTTAACGTGCATTTTGAAATAGAAAATCTAACCAGCTCATCAAACTTCTTGATTTTATGGATATTAATGATAAAATAACTTTAAAGGAGACTCTTAAATCACTTAATTTATTCTTAAATAAGTTGATTTGATACTAAAATGAACTGAGTTAATTTAAATAAATATATTAGCCAAACAGTTTTATAGATTATACTTAGCAAAAACAACAAAAAAAAGCGTCAAGATTGGAATTAGGTTTTCAGAATTCTCACACACACACACACACACACACACACACACACACACTCTTCTAATAGCAGGAATACTTAGTTAAAATTAATCCTAAAATGACTCAGTTGTAAATACTTTGAAATCAGGGACTATGTTTTCCTATTCTTTGTGTTCTCTGCAGCCCAGCCCATCACTTTGAATATATGTGGTTCTCAATAAATATATGTTAAATTTATTTAAGAGTGGTCTAATAAACTGGTATTATTTATTTTTTTTAATATTTTTTTTCAACGTTTATTTTTATTTTTGGGACAGAGAGAGACAGAGCATGAACGGGGGAGGGGCAGAGAGAGAGGGAGACACAGAATCGGAAACAGGCTCCAGGCTCCGAGCCATCAGCCCAGAGCCCGACACGGGGCTCGAACTCCCGGACCGCGAGATCGTGACCTGGCTGAAGTCGGACGCTTAACCGACTGCGCCACCCAGGCGACCCTAAACTGGTATTATTTTGTTCATGTTAGATACTTGTAGGTTTAAAAACAACAGTTTGATTGTAAATATTCAGAGAGTTAAATATAGAATAAACTAATGGGGGAAAAATCTACATCTTACAGCCTAAAACTAAGGTTTTAGACAAGAGGATTGGAATTCCATGAAGTTGTTACTGATTGAATGAATAAAAGTGAAGGGACCACCAAGAAAGAAATGAGTTGTCCTTCCCGTATTTCTTTTACAAGCCGAACTCTCATGTCTTTGACAGTAACTGTAAATGGAACACTTTTGCATTAATTTGGCTGTGTGAGCTTTGTTGCACTACGGCTTACTGAGCAAGGAGGTGAAGTTGGAGGTACTATTTTGTGAAAATCTTTGACACAGAAGGCTGGGGGAGCTGTAAGCTATGATGGAAATTTCATCTGTATAGCGATAGGTATATGATTCCTTGGCTGGTTTGTTTATATATGTTCTAGCTCATGAGTGGAATTCAGAGATTACTCTGCATTGTGTGTTTCATTCATTCCTTGACCATTGAGTTATTTTACCATTTACTTTACCTGCTAAGACATTCCACACCTAAGACACATTACTTTCTAGAGTTTCCTAAGTAGTAGTTAGTCACTCAATAATAACATTTTTGGAGGAGTTTAGCTTTCTTTTTTTTTAATTTATATCCAAATTAGTTAGCATATAGTGCAACAATGATTTCAGGAACAGATTCCTTAATGCCCCTTACCCATTTAGCCCATCCACCCTCCCAGAACCTTTCCAGTAACCTTCTGTCTGTTCTCCATATTTAAGAGTCTCTTATGTTTTTCCCCCTCCTTGTTTTTATATTATTTTTGTTTCTCTTCCCTTATGTTCATCTGTTTTGTTTCTTAAATTCCTCATATGAGTGAAGTCATACGACATTTGTCTTTCTCTGACTAATTTCACTTAGCCTAATACCCTCCAGTTCCATCCACATAGTTGCAAATGGCAAGATTTCATTCTTTTTGATTGCCGAGTAATACTCCATTGTATATATACCACATCTTCTTTATCCATTCATCCATCGATGGAAATTTGGGCTCTTTACATACTTTGGCTATTGTTGATAGTGCTGCTATAAACATGGGGGTGCATGTGTCCCTTCAAGACAGCACACCTGTATCCCGTGGATAAATGCCTAGTAGTGCAATTGCTGGGTTGTAGGGTAGTTCTATTTTTTGAGGAACATCCATACTATTCTCCAGAGTGGCTGCACCAGCTTGCATTCCCACCAACAATGCAAAAGAGAGCCTCTTTCTCTGCATCCTCGCCAACATCTGTTGTTGCCTGAGTTGTTAGTGTTAGCCATTCTGACAGGTGTTAAGGTGGTATCTCATGGTGCTTTTGATTTGTATTTCCCTGATGATGAGGGATGCTGAGCATTTTTTCACGTGTCAGTTGGCCATCTGGATGTCTTCTTTGGAGAAGTGTCTATTGATGTCTTTTGCCCATTTTTTCACTGTAATATTTGTTTTTTGGGTGTTGAGTTTGATAAGTTCTTTATAGATTTTGGGTACTAACCCTTTATCTCATATGTCGTTTGCATGTATCTTCTCCCATTCTGTCTGTTGCCTTTTAGTTTTGCTGATTGTTTCCTTCTCTGTACAGAAGATTTTTATTTTGATGAGGACCCAGTAGTTCATTTTTGCTTGTGTTTCCCTTGCCTCCAGAGACGTGTTGAGTAAGAAGTTGCTGCAGCCAAGATCAAAGAGGTTTTTGCTTGCTTTCTCCTCGAGGATTTTGATGGCTTCCTGTCTTACATTGAGGTCTTTCATTCATTTTGAGTTTACTTTTGTGTATGGTGTAAGAAAGTGGTCCAGGTTCATTCTTCTGCATGTCGCTGTCCAGTTTTTTCACTTGCTGAAGAGACTGTCTTTATACCATCGGGTATTTTTTCCTGCTTTGTCAAAGATTAGTTGGCCATATGTTTGTGGGTCCATTGCTGGGTTCTCTATCCTGTTCCATTGATCTGAGTGTCTGTTTTTGTGCCAGTACCATACTGTCTTGATGATTACAGCTTTGTAGTATAGCTTGAAGTCCGGGATTGTGATGCCTCCTCCTTTGGTTTTCTTTTTCAAGATTGCTTTGACTATTCGGGGTCTTTTCTGGTTCCATACAAATTTTAGGATTGTTTGTTCTAGCTCTGTGAAGAATGCTCGTGTTATTTTGATAGGGATTACATTGAATATGTAGATTGCTTTGGGTAGTATTGACATTTTAACAATATTTGTTCTTATCCAGGAGCATGGAACCTTTTTCCATTTTTTTGTGTCTTCTTCAATTTCTTTCATAAGGTTTCTATGGTTTTCAGTGTATAAATTTTTCATGGAGGACTTTAGTTTTGATGTTGGTTAGGGGTTAATTCTGAAACAGTCAAGCTCCACTGGTGGACCAAGTAGAATTTTATGTGTTATTCAAATATGCCACGGGCAGTCTTGGCCTTAGTAGAAACATTTTTCTTTAACCTTTTCTAAGGAGTGATCTGATTACAATCTGTTGATAAAATAAGACCTTTTACTTCGGGAACATCTGCAAACAGACAGGTTTGGGCAGACAAGGCTTCTGTGGAGACCAGCTGTGCAGGAACCCTTTGGTTCCTGCAGACTCCTGAGGCAGCTTGCTTCATATTCCTTGGGGCAAAAGTAGCTCTCACTGTGGCCTACCCTGACACCCAGACATTTTCTCTCCAGTCTTCTTCTTCTTCACAAAGCCCTGCTTTGCTCTCTGCCTGTTGTTGTCCCTTACTAGCTAGCTGTGTGACATAAGCCAAACTACTTTACTCGATCTCCAATCTCTATTTTTTTTCAGCTTTATTAAGGCAAAATTTTACATACAATAACTGCACCCATTTCAAGTGTTCAATTTGATGCATTTTAATACTCCTAGCACTTTAACCTAAACTCAAAATTAGAAGAAAACATTCCCACTGGTTTCAGGATGAAGGAAGGAATCATGAAATAATTTATTTGGGTTCCTCAGCACCCGTATATTGAGTTTTGAACAAAGTAGTTAGGGTTTCCCTTCACTCTGGGGATGGGATTCTGAGAGGTCATACAACGGTATAAGTGGCCGATCTGAGATTCAAACCCAGGTCTGTTTTATACTAAAGCTTCTATTGTTAACAGCTATACTATTTTAATTTTCCTCACAT
This sequence comes from Lynx canadensis, assembly GCF_007474595.2. Lineage (NCBI taxonomy): Eukaryota > Metazoa > Chordata > Mammalia > Carnivora > Felidae > Lynx > Lynx canadensis. Next base: position 50,362,002 of record NC_044308.2, read on the forward strand.
ATATTACTTTGGTCAGATTTATTCAGAATTCATGCATGGTAATGGGGGACTTTACCATTTGTATTCTTTGGTTGGCTGTCATCAGTCAAGGGGTTTGAGATTTGTGTCTGTCTCTGAGGCTGGTGAGGCAGAGACTCGGTGTCTGGGCGTGTCTCTGAAGCTATTTATGACAAGTAAACAATTCCAGTGCCCAGTAGACAGCAGTCACAAAACCACATTTGCATCATACTCATTATTTTGCTAACCCCAGACAAGTCAGAGAGATAAAACAAATTGTTACAGGGAAGAAGATGGCAGTGAGAAGGATGGGGACTGCATTGGTGTGTCTTCTTTTCTTACACTTGCTAGGTAATTGTATTCATGGAGAAAAAAACAGGCGCGTGCTAGCCCAAGGCAGTGGAGGCCATGTTGGAGCTTGGATGCACAAGAGGTTTTATTGTTGTTGTTTTGCTTGACTTTTTATTTTTTGTTTGTTTGCTTATTTTTCAAAGAACTATCAAAGTAGTAAAACATTTTGCTTAGCAGATTACTAAGACTTTCCGGAAGGGAAGTCTCTGTTGTCATGGTGTGCAGGGAGAGAATGATGGATGGGTTGGTGGGAGACGTGGTCTGGTTCTCAGCCACTCTCTTTGAAGTGGGCTAAGTAAGCAACTTCCCTGAGCTTTCATATCCTCATCTGTGGAAGGAAGGAAGGCAGTGACTGTGATCTTCAAGGCTTCCTTGTGTCTGTAGCCTAGAGTCGCGAGCAGCCCTAGGATGCCTACAGGCACATCCAGTTAAATTTGAATTTCAGATAAACAAACCATTTTTATAAGCATGTCCTATGGAATTAAAGTTGTTTTTTTTTTTTGGTGTAAACATAACCAAAATATAGCCTCGGACACACTTATATTAAACAAATTTGTTGCTTATCTGAATTTCCAATTTAATTGAATCCTATATTTTTATTTATTGAATCTGGAGTCATTAATTTTAAGATAATCATAGAGTTTAGAATAATAACAATTGTACTTTTCATGGCCAAATGTTCTAGTATATAACCACAGTTTTAGAAAAGAAACTGTAATTGCCAGTATTGCAAAAGTAGCATAGGGAATCTCACACTAAGAAAGCTATTGCTAGAAAGTAATAGTCACATTCTCTGCCCATTATGTAAAATTATAGTGATCCACAGCCTTATTCATTTATTTAATAAAGATTTACTGAGTACCAGTTATGAACAAGGAATTATGAAGGTGTTTTCTGTACAGAAATCACCTATTCTATACAGAATCACCTATCTTCTCATCAATTCTCCAAGGTAACTATTTTCTTCATTTTCTCTTCATTTTGTAGATGGGAAAACTGAGGCTCAAAGAATATTTGCTAGCTATTAAGGTTCGGAAAAAAGACCAAGAGTTATGTGACTCTATTATATTTTCTTGCCTCTTTTCTTCACAATAATCTATTTTAAACCCAATTAATGGAGATAGTGGTGTGCTAAATAAACCTAATGATGAGTGTATACTCAGAAACTATTATTTCCATCCATTTGTGTGGCACACAGAGAGGGACACCGGGTGATTATTTCCCCCTAAAGATAAGTTCTACCAGAATAAGAAGATTCACTGGTTCTGAGAAAGTCACATCACCTTTCCTCTACTTTCTCATCAGCAGAATAGGAGTTGAACTCCATGTTTATAAAGTTTCTTCTAGTTTCTACTGAAATCCTGCCTCATATTCAAGGTGAAATATAGTCATTTAAGGAGTATTTACTGAGTGTTTTGTATGTGGCAGGGAGTGTGCAAGGGACTAGTGATCAAACAATGAAAATACATATCCATCCTTTGCGAGCTGTAATTTACAGTTTTGCAGATGTTTTCCCCCTGGTGATTTAAGAGCCCCTGTAAGTTTGGGAGGTGATCAGGAAGCTCACATTGTTGGTGGAGGTAGCCCTTTGCTATTTTTCTAAAAATACATTACTTAAAGACATTTTCCCTTGAAAATGAAACAACTTGGGAGTTCCCAGGTGCTATCATGTGAGTTTGTGCAATAGTTAGTGGCTTCAGCATGGCTGCATCACCAGGAGGCTTATTTCTTAATTGTGAGTATGGTTTTCCAAACTCTGTAATGGTTTGGACCTTCTATAGCTTTAAATCACTTATGCTTCTTGACAAATTTTACTTAATTCACTGTTTCTCACCCTTTTTCATGCCAAAGCATGAATACAGAAAACAATTATCTTTGTACATACTGGGTGGAGGGTTTCAATTTCTCTTACCCCCTCCTATCAGCTTTTCACAACCTAGTATGTGTCATGGCATACAGCTGGGAAGCTCTGATTTATTTAATTTCTACATGGTTACAGAAAACAAGCACAGAGAACTCTACTGTTGAAATCCTGTTTCAATGAGAATGAAAACAGTAACAATTCTGCATATTCACTACAAAGTGTTCCTTTAGTCTGTTGGTGCATTCATCTGATAAGTATTCTTATGTGGAATATGAAGCTGTCACTAGTACTTTAAAAATTAATATTGTATCAATATTAATTGATATTAAATATGAAAATTAACAAATATTAAAAGGAGAAAATTATAATGATTTCACTGAGTATGGTTTTTTCTAGTGAGTAAATATATTCACAAACTTAATGTGTTTTGAATGACTACAAACTATTTGTAAGTAACAGTCTGAAATCTTCTCTCTTATTTGGCAACAAAATGTTGAAATTATATAAATGAACAGATTGACTTTGTTAACCGTAAAAGGTAGGAAATCTAAACATATCAGAAAGGTAGTTTTGGTCTTGTTTGACATATACTTAATATTTAATCTATTAAATATCATATATTTAAATAACATGTTTAAATTTAATAGTATGCTCTTTTTTTCAGTTACGTATAAATTGAATTTGTCTTTGTATATATTTAAACTGTATTAAAACCAGCTTTATACTACACACTTTGAAAATTACTAGATCTATAACAATCTTTTTTCCTCAAAATTATTTTTATTATACTATTTGTAAATGACAAAATAATAAATAAATAATAAATATATACCTATATATAGGTATATATAGGTATATATATGTATATGAATGTGTATGTATATGTATATACATGTATGTATATGTATATATATGAAAGAAAAGGGTTTTGAGGGACTATATATTATTGAAGAAAGGTACACAAATCCAAAGGAAGGAAAAGTTGATGAAACATCACCTACTTTCTATAGATAACAACATAGGCTCTGTGTTCTCATAGTACCTGGATGTTTCCAGAGCACTTGTTACATACTATTGAAGCCACTTTGGGACAAGTTGTGGAATGAATATATATATATATTGCTATATATATTGCTATATATATATTGCTATATATATTTGCTATAATATAACTATATAACTAGTGAGTGATTCATTTACATGGGTTTTTTTGCCCAACGAATTTAAAACTAGGGGAAGGAAAAAAAGAGGCTAGAGTGGGAGAGAGCCAAAGCATAAGAACTCTTAAAAAATGAGAACAAAATGAGGGCTGATGGGGGATAGGAGGGAAGGGAGGGTGGGTGATGGGTATTGAAGAGGGCATATTTTGGGATGAGCACTGGGTGTTGTATGGAAACCAATTTGACAATAAATTTCATATATTTTTTTAAAAAAGAATTTAAAACTATGGATTGTGAGCTTTTCTAAGGCCATTCATCTTCTCATCTTGAGAACCCATTGTGATAACTGGATAGGCTGCAGTTAAAAATTTGTCTAGAAATTATTTGAAAGTCACTTAAGAGTAGATCTGCATGTGTATGTGTGTGTGTGTGTGTGTGTGTGTGTGTGTGTGTTTATGTGATTATTTTAACACTTTACTGATTATATGATAAAATATTGATCACATTGCTTACATAAGTTGCAAGATACAATATCACACTATAAAATATTGTACTTGGTACTGTGACTAGATCCAAAGGAAGGACATTTATTTGCCCTTTGTATTAGAGTCTGTAACTTTATCCCTGTCCATGGGAGTGTTTCATTTATAAGGTTCACTTTTTTTTTTCTCCATTGGAAGTGTTTATTCAATTGCCTTTAAATAGGCCAGATTTAAAAGTCATTGGGGCGCCTGGGTGGCACAGTCGGTTAAGCGTCCGACTTCAGCCAGGTCACGATCTCATGGTCCGTGAGTTCGAGCCCCGCGTCAGGCTCTGGGCTGATGGGTCAGAGCCTGGAGCCTGTTTCCGATTCTGTGTCTCCCTCTCTCTCTGCCCCTCCCCCGTTCATGCTCTGTCTCTCTCTGTCCCAAAAATAAATAAACGTTGAAAAAAAAATTTAAAAAAAATAAATAAATAAAAGTCATTAAAGGACCCGTAATAATCTACTTGTAGTCATGATTAAGACATTCTGAAATATTCAGGCACTCACATTTGGAATACAATGGTTTAAACTGAGGGCTGTGATAGAGGTTTGGAAGCCCTTTCCAAGGCTTTTAATACTTGTCTAGACACGTAATTATTTGAAAGGGGACATTATACTTCTGTCAGGGGCATAACATATCATATCACGTAGTTTCCTGTAGAGACTCTACAATAGACTGTTTTTTCCTTTGAGGATTATTTTTGATTACTGATTTCTGGGAAATTTCTGTATACAGGGTCTCAAGTTGTGGATTTGCTCTCTTTTTTGTTGACAATAAGGTGCTAAGTTTCTGGAGTTAATTTTTAAAATTTTTTTCAAAAAAAGAGAAAAAGATAGTTTGGGGAAAAAGTGACTTCTGAGATATGCAACCTTTTAATCAGTTACTAACTCTCACTGTACAATTTGCTTAGTCTCTAAGAATCTCATGGTTAGAAGTGACCTTAAGAGTTATGTAGACCACATTTTTCATTATTAACTTTCTTATAAGAGAGATTAGAGAGGGATTAGATTAATGATCCCTAAAACCACTTCTTGCCATAAATTCTAAATTTAAGGAAGTTTATAAAATAATGATAACATAATTTGTATATTTATACCCATGTGCTTTTATTTATATCATTGAATGTATACCTAATAAGAATACTGAAAAGTAGGGAACACAGGTGTTAGTGTCCTCATTTATTACGTATCAACTTTATAATCTGGAAATAAATTAGTAAGTGGTTATAGAAGCCCTGGAATGAGGTCTCTGAATTCCAGGTATGTTTTCACTCTATTTAGCAATCCAGATTGTCCAGGATGAATTCTGGTTGAGATCTGATTTCCTGTGGCTTTGGCCATGGTGCTTTTTGTTTTCTAACTTGGATGTTATGAATACTATGACTTTTAAGCATTTTAATCTATGGAATCTTAGACTTACTTGATTTTCTAAATTCCAAGTGCCCTGTATTTTGTTGTGTATTAAACATTTGTAAACATTTGCATGGGTGGATGCTTTCCTAGACATGAGTCTTCAGAGTATAGTGTACATTTCCATTCATTCGTTTATTCATTCAGTAAGTAGTTACAGAGTTCCTGCCGGTCCTAAGCCGTTTTCTGAGACTGGAGAATACAACAATAGATAAAACAGACAGAAGTCACTGCCCTGGGAGGATTTAAAATCTAGTGAATTTGAAACGAATTTAATTTGAATTAAGAATAAAGCAAAAGTGTAATGGTGGAAAAGTTTGATACATGGGTAACTGTTGCTATGATCCAGAAGTATGGAGCTAAAAAAAAAAGTATAGTAATTTGTTGAATACCACTATGTCTTTCACGTTGTAAACATGATCTCATTTCACCTTGACAATAGCCCTGGTTTAGGCATCATTATCATTTCCAGGTTAGAGATGAGAAAACAAGAGCCAGGGTGATTAAATGACTCACATTTAAGTCTAACCTGACTTAAAGTCTATAATCTTAATTAGCTCCCTCCTTTTGGAATATAGAGCTGAAAAATAATACAGAAGATAATTTATTCAACCAAGACCTCATTGTTTTCTCATGTTCAAAATACTGTGCCTCCGTCACTGTAGAGAATATAATAAGGATTAAGGAATGATTCCCATCTTCATAAAGAATAGAAGGAAGAAGCATCAAAATCATATAATACAATAATATTGTTCAAATTTAAAGTAATATTTTTCAAGTACCCATTGTGGGCTAGGCACTACACTAACCTTGCAGTAGTGTTTCATTTCATTAGGGAGACATCATTGCACAGCAGATAATTTTAGGGGAAATAGGAAACCAGAATAATACAAAGTAGCTGATTATTGGGTAGACAATGTTGCAATGATTCAAGCAAGAGAAGTTGATTTTCCAGAGTAAAGGGGCTATAAATAACTCCCCTCAGGAATTATTTATCTTCAGCATAATGTTAGTTAATAATTACAATGTACTAATTCCCTGGCAAATGTTTCCCAAATTTATGTCTGCTATAGTTTCTTCTTGGTAGTCTAGACAAATTTCCTTGACTCCAGTTTCCTAAGTGAGCTTGAAAAGGTGACAGGAGAGTCCTTAGACAAGAGCCAAGTGCACAATGCCTATAGACAAAAAATTCCTGGCTTCCTTTGGAACAGTGTGACCCTGAGCACGCCCTTTTCTACCACTTATTAGTTCTGAGAAGCACATGTTAGCTACGGGAAGAGTGAGGCTAAAGTGCACATGACTTCCAGATGGTGATTTTTGTTGTAATACTAGAAGCCACGCTGAAAAGACCAATACAAAGTTAGGAGTAGTTTTTCTTAGGAGGAGAATGTTAAAACCCCAAGCGGTTCTTCTCACTACCAGCTTTGTGATCTTCACGTCTATCATATTACCTCGTATTCACAGGAATGACTTATGCCCCCAAGGTGAATTTTCCTGATAAGTGAAACTTACTATTTAACTCTGTCTTCGAAGTTGTTAAAACTATTACTTTCTGCTTTTCTGCCTTCTTAAACAGTGTGTTGGCCATCTTATCGTGTTTTACTCAGCCAGTCAGTGCCATGATGCATAATAATTGCCTTGGGTTGAAATACCATGGAGCCCTTGGGAGTGATGGCGATTTGGGCCCACGATTTATCTGTGAATGCTGTATTCTCTCAGGCCTTATTTGTTAGGAAAATGTCTTCATATAGCCCTCACTTTGAGTGATAGCTAAGTATAAAAACCTAGGTTGACATTGACCCTCAGCATTTTACAGGTAATATTCCAGTAGCTTTGGGCCTTAATGTTGCTGTGGAGAGATCTACTTTGAGCATACTTGATGTTCCTTTTTTAGGTTGTTTTGTTTTATTTCCTTCATGCTTTGCCTTTAATGTAGCGTTTCTCTACGGTTTCTCTAAGATGTCCTTTGGTGTCCATTTATTTCTAGTTTAATCCTCCTTAACACATTAGATTCTTAAATCTAAGTTTTGTATCTTTGAAATAGTCTGGAAAGTGGCAGACCCATTAATAATATGCCTTAAAAATATTTCAAACTTATGGGGCACCCGAGTGGCTCAGTCAGTTAAGCATCTGACTCTTGATTTCAGCTCAGGTCATGATCTTGGGGCTCATGAGTTTGAGTCCTGCATCAGGCTCTGTGCTGACAGCCTGGAGCCTACTTAGGATTTTGTCTCTCTCCCTGTCTCTCTCTCTCTTTCAAAATAAATAAACAAAAATTTGAAAACAATGCTTATAAAATATTTCAAAATTGGGGTGAGCAGTAAGTATAGTACACAGAACTATTTTCATGAAAACTATTTAAGAGTAATTTGCCAATCTATTACTCCGTCTTTGAAGAATTAATTTGTATTTCTTAGAACAAAGATGTTCTCCTATATAATCTCCTATATAATCACCCTTCAAAATTAGAAAGTTAGAAAATTAGCATTGATCTATTCCTACTATTCAGTCCTAGACCCCACTCAAGTATTGCCAGTTATCCTAGTAATGTCTTCAGTAGTAAGAGGATCCAGGCGAGACCCATGTCTTGCATTTAGTTGTCCTGTCTCTTGAGTCTTTAGTTGGAGTGGTTTCTTAGTTTTTGACTTTCATGACCTTCTTTGGCCTTTTTGAAAATTACAGTTCAGTTATTTCACAGAGCCCTTCGGTTTGTATTTGTCACTATTAGATTCAAGTCACACATCTTTGGCAGGAACACCACAGAAGTAGTGCCGAGTTCGCCTCACAGCATCCTATCCAGTGGCATGTGACTCTGATATGCCACATCACGGATACTTACTTCCATCATTTGCTAGGCTCTTCTGTAAAGTTACTCTTTTTTTCCCCTTTGTAATTAGTAATTATCAGTGTGAACGCATGGCTTCCCATTTTATTCCATGAGTTTCAATCTGTTCCTAGCATGATTCACTTTGATGTCCATATTGTCCATAACTTGGCTGGTGGGCGTCCAATCAACCTGGCTTCTGTGTCCCTTTGATACATCCTGTCACTCTCTGAGCACTTCCTTGCTCTCAACAATAATATATGCCGGTATCATTTTGGATTTTCCCTGTTCCACACCTGGAACCAACCAATTTCCCAAGAAACCCAGCTCTTTTTAGTAAAGATTCATATTGAGGGGGTGCCTGGATGGTTCTGTTGGTTAAGCATCAGACTCTTGAATTCCAGTCAGGTCATGATCTCACTCTTCCTGAGTTCGAACCCTGAATGGGAGTCTCTCCCACCCTCTCTCTCTCGGCCACTGCCCCACTCTTGCATTCTCTCTCTCTCTCTCTCTCTCTCTCTCTCTCTCTCTCTCCCTCTCTCAAAATAAATAATAAACTTTAAAAAGGAAAAAAAAGAATAGTATTTAGAAGATGCTAAGTGAGTTGTTGCTGTGGGAGTTGTTGCTGCTCCTCGGCCCTTGGGGAACAGAGATGGGAAGTGTGTACGTGTGGTGCATGTCTTCATACCAAAACCTCTGATTCCATTGCAACATCACAGAGAGTGTTCCAGTTTTCTTCCTTTTCTACTTTACAACTCTCTTTTCTGGTAATAAGAAACCTGGTTCCTGTTATCTTATTAACATATTCATTATTTGATCAATTACTCTGAATGTAACCAATTTTCTGTAAATGCTGCTGCCTTGCTTTCTGTGCGGATGTCCTCCTGATCACTAGATGGCTTCATCACCCCTGTCTGCTAACCCCAGATGTGAATACTCTGCTCAGCCACTGTATTCCCTGTGTCTGGTTACACTTTCTGGTAGTGCTCCTTCTCATACAGCCAAGACATGCTGAACCTCCCCCAGCATGCCTGCCTTCCTTAGCCTCCCTGGGCTCCTGCACTCTAGGCCAGGCCATCCCTGTAAATGGAAGTTCACATCACCCTGTCCAGCCTCTGACTCCCCTGTGCCAGTACCTCCTTACCAAGCATGAAAACCACATCACCCTGCTTGGGTTTTAGCACTCCTCACTGGATCTGCCTTCAGTACAAATACCCTTCTCACCTTACCCAGGTTTCTGAACCCCATATCAGGGCCACTTCCTTCATCATCCTCACAGTGTCAACTCCTTCCTTCTTGCTCAGGCCCCAACACCCAGTATGAGACAGCCTTGCACACACTGTCCCTCTTCACTCTGCTTGGGTTGTGCATCTCACACAGACCTGCCCCATGTTTGGGCATCTTACTTACCCTTCCTGGGCTCCAATTTCATGTGTTCTCAGATGCCCTCCTCACCCTATATGAGCTCTGACACTCCACTCAAGTTTTCTCTGTCCAGTGGTTTTAGGAATGAAATAGCCAGGAAGAGAAAGGGTTCTACCTTTTCTTGGAGCTTATATTAGATAAATGTTGGGTGTTTTCATTGTGTTATCTATACCTCTTAATATCTCTGTTTGATCTTACCTCCCTGATTTCTTTCATTCAACGTTCTCTTTCTTTACTACTCCTTGCCTTTTTTTCCTCTGGGTAATTTCTTGAGAATTATCTTTAAGTCCATTGATTCTCTCTTCACTTGAGTCTATTTTGATTTATTCTCTTGACATTTGTTATAGTCCAATGATTATGTTTTATTTCTAGAAGTAGTATCTGTTTTAAAATTCTACCTATTTTTTTGTAGGCTGTCTTTTTTCCTAGGGTTTTAAATTTCTTCTTTTGTCTCTTTAATAGTTTAAAATAACTTAATACATTTGTTCTTCTTTTGCAATAAGTTTTATATTTTTCTGTTAGTATTAGTTCCTGGTGTACTGATCTTTCTGTTTACTTATGGTGTATTATTTTCTTGAATGTTTTGTAATTTTTAATTGGGAGTGTGGTTGTGAAGTATCTTTTAAAATGCTTTCTTTTTTAAAAAATAGTTTTATTAAAGTGTAATAGACATGCAGTATATTTATATGTCTACGTATATGTATTGAAAATGTACAATTGTATATGTTTTAACATAATGTGTTCATTCATGAGACAATCAGTACAGTCAAAATAGCATGTCTACCATCCTCAGAAGTTTCTTCATTCTTCTTTGCAAACTCTTTAATCCCTGTCCCTTTCTCCTGTCCATAGGCAACCACTGACCTGCTTTCTGTTGTCCTGGATTAATTTGAATTTTCTAGAATTTTATAGAAATGGAGTCATACCGTATTTATTCTTTTTAGCTACTATTTTCACTCAATATAATTATTTTCAGTTTCATCTGTGTTGTGTTGATTAAGAGTTCATGCCTTTTTATTGCTGAATAGTATTCTATTGTGTGGCTATCCCAGAATTTGTTTATCCATTCATCCCATAGTGGACATTTCAGTTGTTTCCAGTTTTTAGCTATTACAAATAAAATCCTACTTGGTCGAAGTCTTTGCATAAATACTTGCTTTTTTTTTTTTTTTTTTTCTTCTTGGGTGAGACCCAGGGATGAATTGACTGGGTCATGTAGTAAGCACATTTCACTTTGTAAAACAAAAAAACTATCAAACTATTTTCCATTGTACATTTCTAACAGCAGTGTATGTGTTCGGTTCTTCTACATTCTTAATACTTGGCCTGATGTTTTTTAAGTTTTGAGATTGTCTAATAAGTGTGTAGTGTTTTTGAAAGGCTTCCCACTGGTACCTTTGACCTGAGGACACTTTTTTACATGGGTTTCTGCACGTGGGGATTCTGGCATTATATGTATGTCATGATATTTTTTATTAAACCTGTTTTGTGGTTCAGGTTTGGCATGTTTTTCTTGGGAGTTTTGGAAATCAGCTTCCTTATCTTTCTGAGTAGTGTTGGAGTTATTTTAGATTCCATTTCATTGAGCAAGGAAGGGCTTCTCGCCCTTAAGTGGGGATTAACACTTAAATATCTAGCCAACAGATCCATGTACAGACTCAGCTCTCATTTCAGGTTTCTCTTAGACTTGTAATGCCTGGAATTTCCTAGACTTATTTAAAAGCATGACTATTAAGCAACAATTAAAACACACAAACACATGTACACACACACACACACACACACACACACACACACACACAGAAAGAGAGAGAGAACATTCTTTCTCTGTGTTTGAAGCAGAAGTCCAAGTTCAGATTACAGTGTTATTGAAATCAGAACTCTTTGGTTAGCTTAGTAATGTGATTAATGTGTGTGGTTCTGGTAGTCTGAATTGCAAAGTTCCAGATATTTCACATAGAAATCTTAGTTTCATGGTGCCTGGGGCCTGTGGTAAGAATAGTACAGGCCACTTGTGTACTGACCTAAGAAGTGAACCATCAGGAAGTAGGTATTGAATTCCAAACAGCTGAACTGTAAGTAAATTTTTGAAAGGAACCAGTTTAAGGGTTAAGCACTGCCTACATTGAATTTGTGTTCATAGTGTAGTGCATACCCCTGTTTATATGTGTGTGAGTCTATGTGTAATTAAACATTACAAAGAATATGTACCATAAATTTTAATAACTTATATTGGCACTTGTCCTGTTTATGCTTCAGTACCAGAAGTCCTGCAGGACAGAAGGTTTTTCATTTTGTTAACTTTCTTAAGCCAAATGTGGGAAGTAAGTTTGGCATCTTTTTCCCTCTCTTATCTTTGACATTTTTTTTTAATTTTTTTTTCAACGTTTATTTATTTTTGGGACAGAGAGAGACAGAGCATGAACGGGGGAGGGGCAGAGAGAGAGGGAGACACAGAATCGGAAACAGGCTCCAGGCTCTGAGCCATCAGCCCAGAGCCCGACGCGGGGCTCGAACTCACGGACCACGAGATCGTGACCTGGCTGAAGTCGGACGCTTAACCGACTGCGCCACCCAGGCGCCCCTGACATTTTTAATAAGACTAGTTAGATACTATGAAGTCATAAGAGGAAACATACTAATCTACTCTAAAGATTTATAGCATGATTAATCACCATATTATTTGTTATTTCAGAAAAGAATGCCTATTTGGGGGAAACATTTAACTCAGTGTGGCACAAACAGTAATGCACATATCCCTAGGTGATATTTGAGATCATTTTGGGGGATATACAGGCAAGCTTTTTTTGATAATTGCTTATTCATCTTAACCCTTGTAACTGTACATGAAGGTAGTAATTTCATGAAAATTCTTATTGACAAAGATATCAAATACAAAAATAAGTGAACTAAAAACAGAACATGAATATGACAGAAATCAGGACAATCATGCATGAATCTTTGAAGACTAGAAAACTGTTTTTATAGGAAAGATTTACTTCTTCATTACAAAGTTCAGATATTTGTTACTTAGGTGAAGTGATGATGTTTTGGGGGAAAAAGTATGCAAAGCTGTCTTCGTATTATAGTGTGTAGCCAGCTCTATTCTTCTTAAGAGGCCTAGCTGGGCTTTGGAGCAAGTCAGGATCACCCGTAGTCAGAGCTGTGTGTGGAGTGGGTAGATTATTCCTATCCTTCTCTTTGTCTGCATTAATTGTTACTAACTGAAGGGCACCTGGGTGGCTCAGCTGGTTAGAAGGCTGACGTTTGATCTTGGCTCTCAGGTCTTAATTTCAGGGTTGTGAGTTTGAGCCCTGCACTGGGTTCCTTGCTGGGTGTAGATCCTACTTTAAAAATAAATAAATAGGGGCGCCTGGGTGGCGCAGTCGGTTAAGCGTCCGACTTCAGCCAGGTCACGATCTCGCGGTCCGTGAGTTCGAGCCCCGCGTCGGGCTCTGGGCTGATGGCTCAGAGCCTGGAGCCTGTTTCCGATTCTGTGTCTCCCTCTCTCTCTGCTCCTCCCCCATTCATGCTCTGTCTCTCTCTGTCCCAAAAATAAATAAACGTTGAAAAAAAAAATAAATAAATAAATAAGTCACAAATTGGGATAAAGTCATTTCTCTTTGATGGATTAATACTGAGCATGGTAATTTCAATGCCTAATGAGTGCCTTCTCCTCTAATTGACAGGGAAGCACCCTTTTCCCCATCTCTGGGAGAATACATCCCAGAGTTTAGATCATGGTGAGTCCACTTTGTGACATGATCAGTCTTCCCAAATTTTTGAATGATGACTGTGTCCACTTCCCTTCTCTGTTTGTTCAAGATTCTGTCAGCATGAGGTGCTCCCTGCAGGCAGTGGCGCTCTGGGGGAAGAAGGCCCCTCCGCACAGCATCACTGCCATCATGATCACTGATGACCAGCAAACCATTGTGACTGGAAGTCAAGAAGGTCAGCTCTGTCTCTGGAATCTCTCACCTGAACTAAAGGTTAGTGAAAGTGATTAACATTGAAACAGAAAGCACTCCCAATATAAACACAATTTGATTCTTCCTGCAATGACAGTGGACGTTTTGCATGATTGTTAAGTAGGTGATTACTGAAGTAATAAATTGGTTTTACTTCTGAATTTGGAGAAAATGAAGTACTATATGATGGATCAAGATCCTATTTGAAAATTTTATTATGAATATTGCTAATCTTAGCTACCAGCTAAGTGTTATCACCCTTGAAGCTGTGCTGAGTGTTACCATTTTACATCCTGAATTATATGTTTAAGTAACTGAACTACAGACATAGAAGTATAATTCTAAAAATTATGGCTCGTTAATCTAAACAAAGGGCACCCTTGAAAACCGCTATTAACTAAATGAGTAATATCTTAATTATCTGGGTGTTTCTGTCAGTTTGGCCTTCTTGCTATTCTTTTAGTCTCTGCTTGCATGTGATTTTTAAAGATCACATCAAAAAGCTCTAAATCCACTTTACTATTGTCGTCTTCCTATCTCAGAACCTGACCTCACCTAGGTTTTGGCCCATTGATTGGCAATTAATTGTCCCTGTCCCAAGTCATAAACATTTAACATATTGGAATAGATATTTGCTTAGTGCTAGCAGCCTCTAGACCCAATTTGAACATTTAAACTAATTATGTACTTAAAGTATACTGCCCTCATTAAGAAGCCTTTTAAAGATCAAAGACTATTTTTAGCCTTTAAAGTTTGTCACTTTAAAACCTAAATTAACAATTAATTGTAATTCTATTTTATAGTGTAATTAATTAACATCTCCCATCACGGAAGAGTTACACTGCAGGACTGCCAAGAACTGCATAGCAGAGCAGCTCAGCTCAATGTTTATGAACATCCCAGAAAGAAGGAACTGGTCTTATTGCAACAGTTGAGCTTTGAAAAAAGTGGCCCACCACATGTATTATCTCTTAGAGTTTAAACTCACACTTCTAAATGGCTTCAAATGTCTTGCTACTGTTTTTAATATTTCAGTAGAGTGGTTTCTGGCTGGAGTAGTTGTGTTATATAATAGGTAGGATGCAATAAGCTTAAGAAATTTGGAATCTTAGCATTTGTATCTTCTTACATACGTTCCTTGTATTTATTCAGCATTTATTCAACATGCATTTATTGACTACATATAAGTTAGGCAGTACGCTGTGTACCTTGGTTCAAACACGAGAAGACTTGGTGCTGGCCATCAAAGGGGCTGCAGTGCAGTAAAGGAAGGATATTGGCTAATGCTGTGCATTTATGTGATAATACAAGGTACTCTGAGTACCTTGATGGCTGAGGGATTTAGATTTAAAAAATTAACTAGCAAGAACTAACACCATGTGCTAATTAAAAGCAGTGGCAAAATTAAGGGATTTTGAGATGATTTATGCAAGAAGATGACATAATACTATATTATTATATTTGTGATTTAGACTATCATTTGGTATTAATGTCAAGGGCATACTGACGGCAGAGGGAGAAGAGATAAAGGACAGTGACTATGGTAGGAGCCTCTATGTTAATTTAGGCAAGAAAGTTTTTGAGTATGAACAAAGTCAGTGACAGAGGGGAAGAAAAGGAGATGAAAACTGGGAAGATACTAAGAAGAAAGAATGGGAGGAACTGAGCAAATGATTGGAGTGTGGGTAAATGTACAGGAACAGTCAAGGTTACCTTATAGATTTGGGGTTTGAGTGGTGGGTGGGACTGGTGGTGTGATGGTGTCCTGTATTTGTATAAGGAATAGAGATGATTAAAGAATAAGAACAGGAAGGGAAAGGAGGTGATTTAAGTTCTGGACATCTTGGAGCATCCAAGTATTTATTAGGGGATTAATAACATAAAAACATCTCAGTTTTTCCCTGTCCATGGGTGGTGGGACTGTAGGGTACCGGGAAGCTAGAGAATAAGTACCTCCCTGTCCTGGGCTTCTCAACACATGCATCCCAAGCTCAGGGTCCGACTCCCAAAGACCTCTTCGTGGGGTCTCCCAGTGAGGAGCTTCTCCAAGGTTTCATGCTAAGAACTACTTCACTTGTGTTTTCTGGTATTTTTAACACTTTTAAGCATAGAGAAAGGTGAGTTGAACATCCTTCCAGATATATTCCCTGAGTGTTGCTGTGTTCTATTTTTCTTCCTATTTAATACTCAGAAAGAAACACAACAATGACAAACTGAAGAGTAGCAATATTGTGTATAGGAAGAGAATGGAGAGATTGATCAGGTTCTAGTTCTGATATTTACCAACTATGATGTCAAACAAATGACATATTCATTGAGCCTTGATTTCTTCATCTGTGAAATGGGGGATGAGACCCTGTTCATAGTTGCACTAGTGCCTGGATATGGTGGATGCTCAGCAAGTTGTGTGTTCCCATTTGTGCTATTGGAAGCTCTTGGCATTGGGTGGGGTTGGCAACGCTTCATACAGGTAGAGCCCATGAATGGAAGTAAAGGTGCCGTGGATTTCATCATGACAATGAGCAGGTATGATGGTGGATTTTTGTTGTTGTTATTCCTCACAGCAGTTCCAGAATATGATAAAATGAAGAGATTATACCGAAGAGTAAGAGCTTATTCAACTACATGTGGGGAGTTAGTAGCAGAATGAGGACTCCATATGCAAAGCAATGGAATTCCTTTATGCTGTTTTATTCATAGTGGATTTTCTCTAGGAGAGGGAATGTCCTTGATTTGCCCCGTTTCATTGCTTAATTTGGCCTGTAATATATGGAAAGGTGTTAAATGCCTGGGGGTATGTGTTCTCAAATGTGATGATGGGGAAAGACAGTATGTTATTTTCTGAGATGGGACCTTCTGGATTTTCCAGGAAAAAGGTGGAATAAGAACTTGGGTTTTAAATGGTTCTAACCAACCACAAAACTTCTTTGTAGTACTGGAAATTTAATCTAACATCTTTTAGAGAAGTATTGCTGATTATGATAGAAATAAGATGAAGGCAGAGAACAATTGTGTTTTGAAATAATTTGTACTCATTGATATGATTTGGTTATCATCTATGGATATGTTTACGTAGTTCAGAAAAAGCATAATGAATATGAATTAATTTGGAAATAGATTATTACCCATAGGACAAGTTTTATTACAAATTTTCTAGTCATTCAAATTAAATTTTTGGTCCCTACTGACAACCTCTTCTCCATTTGAAGGGATCTTGCATGTTTCCTGTTTTGTAATTTGATTTTCACAATCTTGTTTTTTTTTTTTTAAATTTTTTTTTCAACGTTTATTTATTTTTGGGACAGAGAGAGACAGAGCATGAACGGGGGAGGGGCAGAGAGAGAGGGAGACACAGAATCGGAAACAGGCTCCAGGCTCTGAGCCATCAGCCCAGAGCCTGACGCGGGGCTCGAACTCACGGACCGCGAGATCGTGACCTGGCTGAAGTCGGACGCTTAACCGACTGCGCCACCCAGGCGCCCCATCACAATCTTGTTTTATAAAAACAAAGAGCACTGGACATCTTTCACACATGAGATAATGGAAGAATTAGCCTTCAATGCCATATTTTTAAACTCATGTTTAAAAATCGGTGTTTTTAAATAAGAGCTTAGTTAAAATCTGACTTTTAGAGTGGAAAAATTAGTTTTTATTAGTTTTTATTTCTGAGGCAAGAAGCCACATAAGGTTACAGTAAGGTTTAATGATTACAAAAAGGGTAATGTTTTCTTTGTATTATTTTGTAAACTCATTTCTGCATTCTGAAATTTGCGCATTAACATGCTGCTATCATTTGAGGCACATTTTGTGCATAATAAACATCAACACTGACTTACTTGTATTCAAAACCTAGATGTTGTAAAACAGGTCTGGTGATTGTTTAGTTGTCAAGATGGATATAAAACCGAAAACAAAAACCAAAAAAATGTGTACGACACAATTCCTGTATCTGGGTATTTTTTTAGGGGTGCCTGGGTGGCTCAGTTGGTTGAGTGCCAACTTAGGTTCAGGTCATGATCTCACAGTTCATGGGTTTAGGCCCTGGATGGGTCTCTGTGCTGACAGCTCAGAGCCTGGAGCCTGCTTCGGATTCTGTGTCTCCCTCTCTCACTGCGCCAACCCCAACTGTGCTCTCTCTCTCTCTCTCTCTCTCTCTCTCTCTCTCTCTCTCTCTCTCTTTCAAAATAAATAAACATTAAAAAAGATTTTTTTTTATTCTGTGGATTTTCATGTGGCATAAATCAGTTTTCCTAAAATGTATGTAGAGCAAAAACATAACAGGATTTTCTAATCAGAATTATGAATAGTCACATAAAATGATGTTTATATTCTTAAGAAGTTTACAACTGTTTAAAAGCTTACCCTGATCATTTTCAGATTTCAGCTAAAGAACTTCTGTTTGGTCATTCGGCTTCTGTAACATGTTTGGCAAAAGCGAGAGACTTCTCTAAACAGCCCTATGTCGTTAGTGCTGCTGAAAATGGGTATGTAAGATGTGTGCAACTTTGTAACCATCTGTATTCTCTCTACCTTTTTAAAACCAATTAATGGGATACAGAATTCGGGAGTTGAAGGAAATCTTAGTGATTATCATGTTCCTTTTACATATAGGAAAATTTTGATCTTGAATGGTAATTTGTGTCATGATCCCAAGGAATGTGATCAGTACTATGTTTCCCAATTTAATACTCTTTTTTTTTCCGGATTAAGATCAGAATAAACACCCCAACTTGTGTATCAGGCCTTGTGGCAGCCTCCCTGTGTAAAATATACTGGCAATGCCACCTGTTATAGAATCTGAAAATGGAAAAGTCTGGGTGCTTGTCTTTTTTCAAGTTGTAACTCACTTTGAGCTCTTAAGCAAACTATCCAAGCCTTCATAGTTTTGTACAACAACTCAATAGTTATACTCCTTATGTAATACACTCGTCTGATATCACTATAGAAGAAACAGAAGAGAGGACTCAGTGGTAAGTGGGATGATGGGAAAAAAGGGAAATAGAATGTGATTTGGGTGCAGTTTCATGGAAGCAAGCTTTATTCCAATGAAATAGAACTAAGCTGTAAGAGAAAAACCTCACTGATGGAAGATCTACTGGGCTCAGCTGATGAGTTATTTGCCAAAGTAAACCCAGGAATGCAGAATCGATTCAGCATGCATTTGTGAATTAGGGATTGGATTACAGGTTGAAACAAGAGAAACCCCTCCTTTTTGTTTTTAATCTGAGAAGAAATTACATGGCTCTGAATTCTGAGAACGAAAAGAATAATGAGTGTCCACCTTGTAGAAACTTAATAGTTTAACAAAATGCTAGTGAAACAGATATCAAAGCTGTTCTCATAGCTTATAGCAAAGACATAATTGTTAAACCTAGAGAGATTGAATTTTGGATGAGGCTAAAGTGAAATGCACTGGTACATTCTTTTTTTTAACAATTGCTAGTAGCTTTCATATGCTAGGACTCCCATTCCCAGTCTAGAGAATTTGGGAGATGGCAATTTTTTATTTTTCTGAGTCTACTTGGAGAATTGAGAAAATTAATAGCTAAATGAGAAATAGCTCTGGAAAGTAATTGAGTTCCAGCTTGAGGTTTTTGCCCATAGTAGTATAGCTCCAAAAAAGAAACTAAGGTTAATGGGCATATTCTTGATGATAGATGAATTTAGCTGTATGACCCTGCAAATATGATTATTAAAGAGCCAAAGAGTCTGGTTTGGTCTTTCTTTTCCAAGATGATTTGAATTTTCTAGAATTCTGTTCCTTCAAGATGCAAAACTTAGCCTGCATCTGTGAGATACTTTTTAGGTAGTATCTATATTTCAGCTGTTGCATACTTAGCAAATCTTGGTTTAATCTGCTGGAAGTTATTAGTGTACTAGGCTTGGTCCATTATGCCTCAAACAATGACTTTAGCTTTGAGTAGACGTGGGAATGACTGTGGACTTAGCATTTCTGCTTCCAAGTTGATCAAAGAGGCACAAAATTGCTTTGACTTAGTATTTCATTTTTCCCCCAAAGTATGATGTCATCAATAGGCATAAATCCTAAGATTCAGGAATCCCAATGAATCCCAGGATACATGAAAGGAAATAGATACCTGGAGGCCTGATGTTGAAACAGACAATGCCAGAGAATGCCAGAGAAAAAGAAAATCCTGAAAGGAGTTAGTGGGAAAAAGCAGATTTATAAAGGAATGTAATTAAGCTGACTTCTCAACAGTAAAATGGAAACTAGACAGCAGTGAAATATCTTCAAAAAGCTGAGAGAAAATAACTGCCAACTTAGAATTGTATCTCTAGCGAAAATGTCTTTTAAAAAAATAAAGTCACAATAGGCATTTAAGACAAATGTTAAGCATTTATTAAGTATTTAAGTAATTAGTACTTAAGTATCTATATTATAAGTATTAATATAATGCTAACTATTTAAGTAAGTATTTAAGACAAATACTAAGAATGTTCACTGCCCATAGACCCTCTATAAGCACCAGAATTGTAAATGACATTCTTCAGTAGAAAACACAATGATTTCATACAGAAGAGCTGAGATGGAAGAAGGAATATTGCAAAACACACACATTTTAGAAAATGCAAATAAATATAGATTAGAAGACAATAATGTTTATATATACCTCCCACCCCCCCACCGCCATATATACACACAATCTATAAATATGTCAATTCTAGTCAACAATCACATAGGATAGTGTAGTGATCAGATTCCACATGTTCTTGTTCTAGAGGTGGGTAAAGATGTTGAATAACTTTAGGCTTTAAGCTAGATGTACAAAAAAAAAAAAAAAGCTAGATGTACATATTTCCAGGGTAGCTGCTAAAAGAACAGATAGAAGAAATCAAAATAAAAGAAATAGAATACAGAACTTCCAATTTGGAAAAGAAAAATAATGTTATTTAATCCAAAGGAGACAAAATAAATGGGGCAAATAGAAAGCACAGAATAATGTAGTTGAGATAAATCTGACTAAAACCATAATCTCAACTGAGACCGAGCCCTCTAGTTAAATCACATAGATGGTCATACAATTTAAAAGACAAAAACAGCATAAGGACATAGAAAGGTTAAAAGTAAATGGATGGAAAAAAGATTTACCAGATGAATAATGACCAAAATGTTGATATTTGCTATGTAAATATTTTGTTAATAAATACATGTAGTTAATAAAACCTTAAGGCAAAAAAAAGCCTTGGCATTGATAAAGGGGGTTATTACTTATTAAAAAAACTTTTAATCACAAGCGAGAAGTAAGAAAGTTGGGCAAGTACCCAGTCTTAGAGTCTTCCAGGGCAGTGCTTCTCCAACCTGAGCTTGCAGTAGGACCACTTACAGAGCTGGTTTAAATAACAGACTTCTGGCCCCACTTCCAGAGATATGGGTTCAGTAGGTCCAGGCTAAGGTTCAAGAACTTGCATTTCTAACACGTTTCCTGGACAATGCTGATGCTGCTTGTTCAGAGAACACATCTGGTATAGTGAGTACTGAACATGGGGGCAGTGAGAGAAAGTGTGATGTCAAGAATGACTTGGGAAACTCATTGGTGATGATACCATTCACTGAGAATAGAAAACTAAGGCAGGCAGATGTTTTGCTTCATTGTGAATATGAAGAGTGTGAAGTCTTGCAAGTCATTTAGGTAGAGACATCTAATAGCCAGTTGTGTATGGAAATGTAGAGCTCAGTGAATTGGTCTGGGATTCCAACATCATATGGGTGCTACCTGAAGTGATGGGTAGATAATTCACCCAGAGAGAGTGCGAAATATGAGATGGTAAGAAAGCCTAAGACAAAACTAAGGGAAACCAGCATTCCAGAAGCAGAATGGAACCTGAGAATGCCAATGAAACCCTAAAAGTATAATGGAAGATAAAAGAGAGTTTGAAGAACGTAAGGGACTTGGATTCAAGATGGCAAACCATGTTTATCTCCTCTCCCTCTAGATGTTTTATTAAAATTATAATCGTAACAACTTTATAGGCAAATAAATATAAGAATAAGCATGGACCAAAGAAAATAGTCTATTTCTGAAAGTAGAAAAGTGGATATAAGAGTGGTGACTGATCTGCTTATCCACTGGATGAATTTTTATTGAGCTGCTGAGGTAGAGATACAGATTGAGTAAAAAGGGGGGGGGCTTTTCTTAAGGAAATCAGTGGGAATTTAACAATTTTCTAATTTTATATGTTGCAGATACTTTCCTCTGTGTTCCTCTTTTAACTGAAATTAAAAAAATCAAAATTTAAAATTTTGGCAATTGTTAAACAATTTTTTTGAGTTAAGCTTCCTTTTTAATTGAAGATGATTTAATCTATGTAAAACGTTGGTAACAGTATTTCAAAAGGAAAAGAAGCACACATTTTAACAGTTAATTTTCCTGTGTTCTTATTAAATATGTAACTTGTACTGTCCAGCTAAAATGTCAATGCTATTTTTGAAACACAACACATTTGCTTTCTTTTCTTAAAAAGAACTGCTAAGCATAAGAGTCATTTTTGCTTTGTGGTATTTTTGTATATATATTTTCTTACTTTAAGATAGAAAATAAATAATAAGCAACAATAGGGAAAACATTAGAATCCAAGAGAAACATTGGTATCATGGAGAGAGCTTTTACTGATACAGGCTCCACCTTGGAAATGGGATTTTTTAGCATGGCTTGATGTCTGTCCTAGCCACAGTATTTTTAAAAAGTTCCTCTGATAACTCTCATGTATAGCCAGTTGAGAACCACTGTTTAGAGATAGCCTTATCTAAAACAGATTAATGAGGAGCTTGCAAACCTACATTGGGACTCCAACACAGAGCCATGGAATAGAATCTCTATGATATTTTTGAAATATGCACAGGCGATGTACAGCTAGAGTTGAGAACCATGTTAATAAACTCCAATTCCTTATGAGCTAAACTTTTATATTAATAGTGACTTAAAGTTCTATTTTTTTTATCTTTGACACTTTTTTTTTACCTTTGGATATATATTTCAATTTCTACCTTTTTTCCTAGTTTTATTTCACACACACACACACCACACACCACACCACACACACGTGTGCACATTTTCCCTTTGTTTTATTGAGTTACATGAGTTTTCATATGCCTCAAATCCTTTTTGAATACGTTTGGATATAAACAAGAGAAAAACTATGGATATTTGTGTTATATCTAGAACATGATTTCTCACCTCATTACCTAAGGACATTTTGGAGCAGGGAGAATTCTTTGTTGTGGGGCCCTCCTGTGCATTGCTGGATATTTAGCAGCATTCCTGGCCTTTCCCCACTAGATGCCAGTAGTGTGTTCCTGGTTGTGACAACCAAAAATCTCTTATCATTGTCGGATGTCCTTTGGGAGACAAAATCGCCCCAGGTAGAGAACCACTGATTTAAAGATTGATTTCCAGTGTTTGGCCAGAAAAACAAAAAGGCTGGCAAACACCAAATGCATCTAGCATTTACTATGATTAATTCGTATCTTTTGCTTCTTAATAGCAGCTTCTCCCTTAAAGCTAATAAAGCTATCCTTAATTTTTTCATGGAAAGTTTTGCTTATGTGTTGGAAGTGTGAAAACTGAAGAATATTACCAAACAACTCTAAAACAGCCATTCTGGTTTTTGTGAACTGAAATCACATAGATTTAAATTGCCCTGTACTTGGATGCATTTTATCACTGTGTTTCCTAATGGTATGTACATCTTTGTAACATATATGCAACCAAGTCAGAGTTTTGTAAACAATTAGAATTTTCTAAACATGCAGCAGCAAGTGTGATTTCAGCATTTCAGGGTAAGCAAAGAAATAAACCATTATCAATTATAGACCAAATATAGCCTCTTGGTGGCACTGTTTATTTTTATAAAAATGATACCTCGGCTCCAGAAGATGCAGCCCTTGATGCGTTATGCTTTTCAGAATATGTAGTTTAAGTTCAGTGAAATAAACCATTTTCAACAGGATGCAGTTTCCATGGAAAGATTGTTGTACTGTCACTCTAACAGACTGTGATAGCTGTATCCACACAATTTTTTTAGGTCAGGTTGGTGCTAAGGTAAGGTCTGTAGGCTGGCGGCAGGGTGTAATTACCCAAACAAAAAGACACAGATACAGTATGTCATCCCTGCTAATGACACCAACATTTTCTTGCTCAGTAATCTGTAACAAAAAGCCACATAAACGATCAGGTTGCATTTAAGTGCAGCACTACAGAAAAACTTGGTGGCACAAAAATTATTTCAGCCAATTGACTGGAAATGACAGAGAATAATACCAAGTTATCTCTGCTAGGGAGATGTGTGTTTGGAATGTCACGAACGGACAGCGTGTGGAGAGGCCACACTTACTTAGGAACCTGCAATACACCATACAACAACACATCACCACAAACACACACACAACTGTGTAGTACATTCAGTCCCTTCAGAACATTTCTGGATTCTACAATTCCTTTAGAGCATTTTCTAGGCACACATTTAAAGAAATGTCTTTGGGGGGATATTCTTTTCTTTAATTTTCTTTTGTCCCTGAAATAGAACATTGTCAGTTATCATCTGTTACTTTGGCATTTTCCCCCCAAAGTTAACTATTCAAGAATTGTTTTCCTGATTCTTCCTTTATTTTTGTGTCTTTCTAACATAGGTACATTTGAAAGACAGTTTTTTTTTCTTAGTTACACTCCAAACACACACACACACACACACACACACACACACACACACACAGATACACACGTAGAAAGATTCGGTTTTAATGACAAATTATTTTATAAAAGCAAAAAAGGTTTTCTTGTCTTTAATTTTAACTATTTTTAGGTGGATAGGTTCTTAATTTCTGAATTTCTTATTTAGGAAAAGAGAGCAAAAGGTATAGCCATACCTTTATTTCCTAGTATTTAAAAGAGATTTTACCTTTTGGTAGATGGACTCCCAGCATACAGGTAAGGCAGTTGCATTATACCAATGGTGGTGACAGTGTTTTTTAATGTTTTACTCATTGCTTTTAGCATTGAGGATTTGCACTGCAATATTCACAAACTCCTTTCTGGTGCCAAAATCTTAATAGTGAGAGAGTCTGTCTGGAGTAGAATGTGTTACTCAATCTTTGATAAAAGCTGTTCTCAAAACTTTCTTGGCACTAGAATTCCTCACACACTCTTCAAACATTTGTTTCTTATTAACATGAAGCAATGTTGCCAGAAGAACCTGATTTTTGTTGCTATTTCTACATAGCATTCTAGAAATAAACAATTGTGAACTTTCTATGATTGGAATAAGAGTCATTCTTCCTAAAAAGATCCCCCTTTCTCAGGAAAAATACTGAAATACAAAGGAGACTCAAGCCCCAAATCAATACTTTAGCAATGTGGAATCATTGAACTAAAAGAAATTTAACTTGCTATTCATTCAAGTAAATAGCTTCATTGAATAGATGATAAAACTAAAATCAGAGGAGTCTTCACCATAGCCCAAATTCTGTTAATTGCTAGTGATAATTAAACTCTGGCTTTGAATTCCATTTCCATAGTATTACCATGCTCCTTCCGGATGACAGGGGAAGGCTGGCTTTTGTGTTGTGGAGAATATCAAGATGTTCTTATCATCGATGCTAAAAGTTTGGCTGTTATTCACACTTTTATATCATCTCAGTCTCCTGATTGGATCAACTGCCTGTGCATTGTACACTCCATGAGAATTCAAGGTAATAGTTGGGTCTTACAGAACACTAAGAGAATGCATATAAAAAGATCACTTTTGAACTATGTGTTGAGCTACTGGGCAAGAGCTCAGAATACTTCTTTATGTTTACCTGTTGGTGGGGATAGTTCTCTAAGCCAAATAAAAAAACTGAGAACACCCAAGCCAATGGTTCAAGTCGTTAGAAAGTCAGCAAGAGGTCAAGATGAAATGAAAAGAGGAGACCGTGTTTCCATGACCCAGTTCATCGGTACATTTCAGGAGTGACAAGCAGGCATTTGTGGTGGATTAGCAAGACGCTTGGAACTTTTGCTTTGCTGTGTCTTCTGGATGTAGTAAAGAAGATAATTCGATTTCTGTAATGAGGGAAGGTTGGCTCCGTACTTATTTCTGAAATAAGAAGATGTAATGTTGACAACATAATCATTTGCAATGTGGCTCTGCTTTTAGTGGCTCTCTATTTAGTGGCTCTCTATTACATGGGGGTCATTTTGACATTTTGAAACAAACTTAAAATGTGATCTAAAATGTTTATTTATCAGAAAAATAACCCTAAAGTTGAATATGTTCCACCTACGTAACTCTATATAATCCTTAAATGACTGTGAAATGATCTCTACAGCAACCACTTATAACAGTGGTCAACTTTTATGTGACCTTTATTGTTTTTACAGAAGATTCTCTCTTGGTGGTATCAGTAGCTGGTGAGCTCAAAGTATGGGATCTCTCTTCATCTATCAACAGCATTCAGGTTGGTTTGTGAAACTCTATTCTTTATTCTCCAATTTCAAGCATATTTATTGTTTTTTTTTAATTAATTATAAAGGTGTTACCTGCTCATTGTTAAGAGTTCAAATAATGTAGAAGTATATAAATTTTACCTCTGTGTACTCCCCCCATCACTCCTCTAATTGGTAACAATTAGACTGTCTCCTTCCAACCTGTTCTCAGGGCATATACAAATGTTTTTATGGGCACGTGCATGTACACACACACACACACACACACACACACCACACACATTGATTACATTTTAATAAAAATAAAGTCCATCATAGAAGAATATCTTTCTGACCTTACAGCAGAAAGACCCCCTTTCTTCTGAGTGTATGTGAGCAGTGGCAGGAAGATGACTGTGAACAGCTGGGGTCACATGCACTGGGAGTTGAGTATATTCACCTGTTCCTGCATCAGGCTACAATTTGAGGTGGTGGGCAAAAAAACAGTCATATTCTATATGCTGATGATAAAATTGTTTCAGCTGCCCCATGCTCTGAACTCTCCTTTGGAATTTCTTGGAAATTCCTAGAGGAAGCCTAGGAATTGTGTTGCCATAATGAGCCCAAGAAACACACACCAGCATCATCAGAAACTTACTGTGAATATGGTATTCTAGATGTTCTGTGTTGGCCATGCTTTTGTTTTTCAAAGTACTTATTCATTTTCTTTTTTAGCAGTTAAGGTACTGCAGTTGTTTTTTTTTTTTAATATGTTACTTTTTTTTTTGTTTTGTCTTTCCACCACATCTGAAAATGAAAACTTATTCCTATCTTTACATTCTCAGCATCCAGCACAGTGCCCCACAGAATGCTTGTAGGAATGATTATATATGAGGAATCCTTTAATCCAAGTGGGTTTCCTGTTCATGGTTTCTCTTGTGAAGTGATTTCTTAGTTCAGGGAACTCAAAGGAATCAGGTAGTTGTTTTCTGTTTTTTTTGTTTGTTTGTTTTTTATAAAAATGGTCTGATCTACTTCAGGTGTACAGCAGAGCAAGTCATGTATAAATTACCTAGAACCGGCACTAAAGTGTTCTCATTCCTTCTGAAGGAAAAACAAGATGTCTACGAGAAGGAATCCAAATTTCTGGACTCACTGAACTGCCGGGCAATACGATTTTGCACATATACGGAGAGACTTTTATTGGTGGTATTTTCTAAATGTTGGAAGGTATTATAAAAATGACACGATAAATTGAATTAGTTGTCTTTTATGACCCATTTGTATCAATTTTCCTCTCCCTGCACTCAGCTGTTTTGCTTCTCAGGCTATTATATATAAAGTAGATCCCAATTTTATTAGTAACAGACCATAACAATAATGAGCATTTATCTCTGGATTACTTTAA
Organism: Lynx canadensis; assembly: GCF_007474595.2. NCBI lineage: Eukaryota > Metazoa > Chordata > Mammalia > Carnivora > Felidae > Lynx > Lynx canadensis. The sequence continues at coordinate 50,389,354 of NC_044308.2, forward strand.
AAATTTGATGCCTGAACTTTAAAATTAAAAAGCAAACTAAACCCTTTCATCTACATACATTGATTTATTTATAGGCTTTGTTCCTTTTCTGCATAGTTGCTATATTCATTTTTAGAGAATCTACTTTCTTATGAGTATATTCACTGATCTCTCCATCAAGAAAGAAGAGCTAAGTTATTATCATTTGATAGCATCCCTTTTTCTTTAATGTTTCATATAACTGGCCCAGCTAACAAAACTACAGTATCTTACTTATAGTTGATACTATATTTTTGAACAAAAATATAAAATATGTAGTGTATCAAAATGTTTCTGCTGTGTAAACTTTTTGTGTAACAAATTTTTAAAAGTTGAAGTTGGACTACCATATAGAAGGAAAAATTAACATATAAATTTTGGGATTTTTGGCTTCTGTGCTTAATGGGCACATTCTGGAATGGTATAAAGTTTATTCATTAAACCTACCTTAGGATAAATGAAAAAATAAGTACTAGTAAAAAATTATCTTGGTGCATGAGTACAGTGTGTCCTGTTATTAATATCTAATATATTGTTGCATTAACACTGCCATCTAAATAGTCTTGATAAGCATAATTTATCTTTCATCTCATTGACAGATTAGATTAGAAGCTTTTGTTAATGTACATCATTAATTTTGTATTTTAGGTTTATGACTATTGTGATTTTTCCCTTCTGCGGACCGAAGTTAGCAGAAGTGGGCAGTGTTTTGCTGGGGGAGAGGTGCTTGCTGCTCACAGAATCATCATCTGGACAGAAGATGGTCACAGTTTTATCTATCAGCTGCTGAACAGGTGGGCTCAGATGGGAGCGGCATACAAAACATTCAGGTAGAAAATGAACTTTGGGAGGTTTATTATGGAAAAATCCCTGCATGCTGCCCATGATCAAAAACCAGAACAAAACAACTTTGGCACTAGAAGATTTACTCTGGGCTTGGGAGGCTTCAGCCTTTGTATGAAACAGCAGGGGATGAAGGAATGAGATTAACCATGTATAACTTGTACAGCTGGTGCTGGGTTTTCAAAAAGTCACTTGTAATTATTAACCCAACAATTTCTAACTAGAGTTTAGAAACTTGAATGGTACCATCCGGCTTTTGAAAGTGGGAGGAGGAAAAAAACGAATAAAGAACCTCAAAGTTCTCAACTCTGCTTTTTATTTTTCACCATGCAGTGGGCTTTCAAAAAGCATATACCCTGCTGATGGAAGAGTGCTTAAAGAGACCATTTATCCTCATTTACTGTGCTCTACTTCTGTGCAGGAAAATAAGGTAATGCAAGGAGAGAGTGACTGCCTCAAAGCTGCTTCACTCTGCGTCTTAGATAAGTGTTGCTTTGTCTGTAACAGAGAGTCAGACTTGAAAAAATTGAATGGAAGAATCACATGAAAGTTGTCAACGAGAAAATCAAATCTAATTGTTAATGGGTACTGAAGAGAAAACTTTGCCTTCGAAAAAAATTTAAAGCTGGAGTAACTAAATGATATATATTTGTTATAGAAAAATTATGAAAGTTAAAATTAAAATTAAAAGTTAAAAGTGGAGGAACTAAAATTCATAATTTTGCCACCATAAATATTCACAAGGAATATATTTTATGTATTTACTTATTTTAATGGGAAAATTTTCAAATATTTAAAAAGTTTCAAGAATAGTACAATGATCGCTCATCTACCCTCCATCCTCTACCACCACTCATCTACCAATTGTCAACATTTTGCCATATTCATTCTCTCTCACTCTCTCGCCCCCACCCCCCACCTTGCCACACACACACATTGTTCACTGACCCTTTGGAGAAATTATTTGATATGAAGTTATTAACATTTTGATGTGTCTACTCCAGTTTTTAAATTTTATCAAATGGTTTATATCCTGCTTTTTTAATCTCAATATTATCGTTTTCGCTTATGTTTAGCTATTCTTCTGAATAAATTTTCTTGGTAAAACAAGTATAATTGTGAGTCCTGGCAGACTTGAGGATATAATTGTGTCTTTTACTTGACTGAATTTTATCTTTACACTCTATGAAGTCTGATCATTTAAAGTTGTTTTATTTAGTAGTGCTAACCAAAATGAGGTTTGTTCTTGCTGTTATGATTGTTAACCTGTGGACTTAGTCATCAGTTAATTATCCAAGGAGGTATTTCATGGAGGATAAGGACTTTGGATTACTGACGTGTCAACTAAGGAAACGTTATTTTTTTTACGGACTGATGGTTTGCTTAATTTCGCAGTTTAGCCACTGGAGAACCTATAGTTCTGTAATTGTACCTTTAACATATCTATAGGGTTTTGTTGCAAAAACTTGATTAAAAAACTGCCAGCCCAAAATTAGAAATCTAAGTGCCACTGGGGCACAGGCAAACTTCAGAATTGTGGCATCAAACACTATTTCTAAAGTCATCTGTGAGTGGCAATGGAGTCTTGCTTCACTGTTGATTATAAGAGCAGTAGTGTGGCTTACTTAGAAAAGCATTTTTAGTTATTTTGTAAAGGACCTGCCTGCCCATTCTTTCCTTTAGCACCAGAATGCACTTTTTATAAAGCAGTTTTCCCCAAAAGCTAAAATGTAGGTAGTATCCTTTAAGATCTTCTAGTCGATTCCACATATTGGTGCTGAAGAAAAACACAGCAATTGCAAATTAACTTAAAAAGATACTAACCTTAGGGGAAGCCACCTTATTTTGTTCCTCAAAATATGAAGACATAGATCTATGGATTGTCTATCAATAATTTTTAAATATTCTTTTTTTTAAGTTTATTTTTGAGAGAGAGAAAGAGGACACATGCTATTGAGGGAAGGGGAGAGAGAGAGAGAGAAAATCTGAAGCAGGCTCCAAGCTGTCAGCACAGAGCCTGACGCAGGGCTCAAACTCACGAACCACGAGATCATGACCTGAGCTGGAGGTGGCTGCTTAACCGACTGAGCCACCCAGATGCCCCGCCAACAATTCTTGTTTAGACAATGACAGTTATTTATCTTAAACATGGGAAATACTAGGAAGCCAGTGAAATATGAATAGAATAATCGGAAACTTAAAGAAGCTAGTCTACCCACCCTCACGCTCTTGCTTGCCCTTTGTCCAGCCAGAAGTTAAAGTCTGACATTGTTTTCCTTATTCAAAACATCGCCAATATTCACTAACTATAAGATTTCTTAATCTCTCCTGAAGTTAGAAGGTAACATCTTGATGGGGTGGGAGATAAGTTTGATGAGTACAAGGAGCTTAGAAAAGGGTATTCTATAAATATGTAGTTAAGTAGACTCTTCTTTTGGAATGGCACCAATAGACATAAATCTCAGTGTGTAACAGTAACATGTTCCCACAGTTACCATTTGTGATGTTCAGAATATATCTGCTGATGGAGTTGTAGTAGCAAAATGAGACTCGCCCTTCCTTTCAGTAGCTTTGTGAGAGTCTCCCAAGGTTCTAATGACAGCTGATGATCACTGAGGCCTGTGGCAGGGGTCCTGGTTGTTGAGATAAGGTACTGGCTTTCAGAGTCTTAGCTGTGGAGTAACTCTGCAGTGCTGAGTTAAGGGGTAGTTGAGGCAGAGATAGCCTGAGGATTGCATGTAAGGAATTTGGGTGCATGAACTAAGAGTAATAACGATGATGCTGATGGGTAATTTTTTTTTTTTTAGTGCTTGTTATTATCAAATATACACACTCCTCCATTTACATGCATTCCCACCATGGCCTCACTTTGCAAATCATGTTCAGAAAGGTTAATTCCTAGGATTTGAACCTGGGCAGTTTGGCCCAAGTCTGGCAGTTGGACTTTGGAGCAAGTTTCTCAGTTGTTCCGAAAAGTGGATAATAAGAATGGTTCATAGGTACTGAGTATGTGCCAAATGCAGGGCACCATTCTAAGCACCTCACCTTTATCAATTCATTAATCCTGACAGCAATCCTATAGAGTAGGTGTTTTTACTGGCCTTCTTTCACATTTAGGGAAAATGAGACACAGAGAGGTTAAGTAAATTGTCTAAATCAAGTAATTGGTGCTTTTAATAGAGTTAGTATGTGCTAAAACCAGGAGTTGAACCCAGGCAGTTAACTCAAGAGAATTTGCTGGGGTTTTTTGTTGTTTTGTTTTTGTTTTTTAATGCTTAATTTATTCTGAGAGAGAAAGAGAGAGGGAGCAGGGGAGGGGCAGGGAGAGAGGGAGAGGGAGGATCCCAAACACCAAACAGGCTCCATGCTGTCAGCACAGAGCCTGATGTGGGGTTCAGTCCCATGAACTGTGAGATCATGACCTGAACCACAATCAAGAGTCAGATGCTTAACCAATTGAGCTACACAAGTGCCCCGAGAATTCGCTCTTAAGGGCTACTTTATTACCTCCTGCAGGGCAGGTGTTCCTTGTGATACACCCTGGGTACTGTGGTGACAAATCAGAGTTCATATGGTAAGGGGCTCTGAGGGGAGTGTCCAAGTGAATAGCAGAATCAGAGAAGGATACTGCAAAGGACGAGGGCAGAGGTGACAAGGTGTGGGTGTGAGCAAGTGATGAATGGCAGTGGCATAGTAGGTACAGAGGGAAACAGCAGCACCGGAGCATATGCTGTTGGGGGAAATGAGGCATGCTGCCTGCCACCAACCACAGGAACTGAGTAACGGCTCAGCTTCTCTGTATCAAAATCATGAGGGAGTGGAACTAGTCAGTTCTAAGGTTCTTCAAGGTCAAGAGAGTTTGAGAAGCTAGTTTGCTGGTTTACCCAAATTGTATTGACACAGTTTCTAACACCTACAAAAGTGATGGATTGAGAAGTATAAGACTTGAAAGTGCCTTCTAAATCTGTAGAAGCAACTTCCTAGGAGCTGTTTTCTCCTCTGCAGTGCTCTCATGTTGGAGGACTACCTTGGTTGTATGCTCTTGGATTCCTTTCTTCCTCTCTTCCTGTCTTAGTTTTCTTTTCTCCATAACAGGAATAATGGCAGTGTTTACTTACTCTGTAGCTTTGTTGTGAGGAATAAATATAGCAATGCTTTGGCCTTTAATACTCCTCAGATACATTACAGAACTTTTCCAATAATACATCAAAGTCCTGACCTTCAAACATATTTTCTAATGAGGAACTATCTGTCACTTTCTTAGACTTCTTTACTTCTAGCACCAGCAGTTGGCTTTCTTTCCAGGGTGACTTTTCTTTGTACATCAAAAGAAGTTTTTGTTTTTATAATCTCTTAATCCTTTTGATGCCTTGTTCATAATCTCTATATGTAAGTCTGCCCAAAGAACATCTGCACTGCACTCAGGCACTAGAGACTCTAGACCCATTACACTGATAAAAGCATGTCTTCCAGAACTCTGGTGCTTAATATTCATACTCTGCCTCAGCAAAATTATAACCTTATGTACATAAATATATATTAAATAAACTATAACTATATACTTAATTATATTAGTTTATTTGTTTATTTACTTGTTTATTTATATGGACTCATTTTTATTTCTGATCTCCTAGAATGTTTAAAATCAAATACATTAAATATGAAAAGTAGTTAACAGAAAGTTGAAAGCATGTTAATAACACAAAATTACCACACATATATTACTTGTTGCTATTGTAATTGACAATGGAACTTAAGGGACCATAAAGAAATCAGGCCTCCTTAGTGGACAGTAGGGTATGGTCATGAAGACATGGACTCTTTGCTGTCTATAACACTTTAGGTAAATCAACCTCTCCACTCTCAGTTTATTCATTTGGGAAATGGAGACAATGATAGTGCCAACCTCAGAGAATTAATGTGAGGATTATTTAGCAGAATAAATGTAAAGCCTCTAACATTATGTGTAATACAGACACAGAATATTAAGTACATGTTAAATAGTCTTAGTAACTCTCTGAAGTCTAGCTGTGGACTTTGCTTATTTATAATTTTTTTTTTGTCTTGAGTAAGAGGTAATGTCACTTAAGTTACCTGAAATTTTTGAAAGATCAGGAAGCAAATGGAAACAGTTCAGTTAATCTATGAAGTCTTGTTCCTCCATTTGAAAATAGTGGTTGTCATTTTATATTCAGATATTTTTTTCTACATAAAAGCTAACTTTTTGTTTTGGACCAGGGCCTTTCCTTTGTTATGGGCTACATGAATGAAAGGAAAGAGCCTTTTTATAAGATACTATTCTCTGGAGAAGTCTCGGGAAGAATTACTTTGTGGCACATTCCTGATGTTCCTGTATCCAAGTTTGATGGCTCTCCTAGAGGTAAGACAGTTTCTAATCTATTTCTAATCACATGTCTTCTGAGAACTAGTTTATAATTAACTCAGTGTTTTTTCTCATTTGAGTAACATGAGGCTACAAATAAGACAAATTTTCTCATGTACCACACTATGCATTAGGTGCCAACATAAAAGGAGGTATAAACATGATGTTTCTAGATCTTATACAATACAACCGATACAATTCAAATTAACATCAATTTAACAGGAATGATGTTTTATTCAAATGAAATGGATGCTTATATATGGATGTAGGATAAGTTGACATGCCATACTCATGTTTTTGAATTTGTCATGCCCATATCCTGTACCCTTTACAACCAGTTCCTCTATTGGTATTATTACAGCTGCTTGGAACAGGAGGGACAGATATAAACTTGGCCACTAAACCACTTGGCTCTTTGAATGATTAGATGATTTAGCATTTGCTTATTTTCATTTTTCTTAGAATACAAAACTGAAGTCATTAAAGGAAACATTATTGTGGAGAACCTTCAAGCTCCTGAGACTTAGGTATTCCAAAATGAGGAAGCCCATCTTACTCTTTTCCCCTTACTCCCAAATCATTAAGTCATCTGTGAATCATTGTCTTGGGCACAGCAGAAACACAGCCCTCCACATTTGAATTCCAAAGCACAACTTTCTGTTACTTAACAAATTCACTGGCATAATTTTAAGGTTCTTTGTCCCAAATGTTTTCAAAACGGTTCCTAATAGTCCTAGGTTAATAAGAAAATGGCCAAAAAAAAAAAAAAGATTTAGAACCTGGTATGGTGTATGGAAAAGTTTCTTACAAGTTCAATTTTAAGAATTAAAATGTATACCGTGCCCCTGCTAAGGCCACCTAATGGTTGCCCTAGGATTTCTCATGTATGTTCCACCGCCAGCAGTGGAATTTAAGGAAGCATTTATGTAACCTTCTTTATAATTAGAACAATAGAGAAGAGAAGCCAAGATGGCGGAACAGCATGGAAGTTTTTTTTGTGTCTCGTGTGAATGAAATAGAGCCAGATAAACACTAAACTATCCTGCACACCTAGAAAACTGATGGGAAGATTACACAACAATCTGCACAACCTGAACCACAGAACACAGTGGCGCAGAGAGATGAACTGGGTGAGACAGAAGCCGCGGAGGGAAGAGAGTGGTTTCTGCTTGTGGAGGGAGGACGGAGATGGTGGGGAGAATACGGGAAAAGCACCCCACCACCACCACCAAAAGCAGCTGGAGAGAAAGTGGAAAAGTGGAAACAGCCGCAGGGACTGAACTAAAAAGGGAGAAAGGAGAAAGGAGAGGGGTTAAATTCCATTAAGAATGTATAAACAGGGGGAGTGCAGAGTCTGAAACTCCGCAGTTTGATAACAGCAGGTGCTCTGGTGGGAAGGTGAATCCCCAGGAGCAGAGTGAAGTCTGGGAGGTCTTTGGACCACATGAGGAGAGGCGGTTCCCCTGCTGGGAGGACTCCCCACAGGCAAAGGTCCCATCAGACCCTGGAGAACAACCATATTCGCTGGTGCTGGAACAAGGTTGTGAAGAGTGAAGCCTGGAGCCAGATATGTGTTGTGATTTTCCATAATCCCTGAAACGCTGCTGCTACATGATCATGTGAACTTTTTCTGGGCTGGGCTGTCACCCAGCGGCAGTTTCTGGGCATCAACAGCAGCACAGTCCCGTGAACTTTCCTGGGTACAGCCAGCACCTGGCCCTTACTTGGTGAGACCCTCCTGCAGAGGGGTAGAACGGGTCAAAGCTGCAGTCCCCCAGAAATGAGGGGTCAGGAAACACAGCCGCATCTGAGATAAAACTCAGGAGGGAGGTGCCACCTGGCAACCTGATGGCTTGGTAATGGACAGTGTAAAAGCAGGGAGTAGACAGAAGCCAGAGACAAAGGATGGGTGCGCCATTGCTAATCGGGGAGAAGAGAGTTCTGATACTAAAGACTGGGTAGCTGGGTGATGCCATTTTCACCCCTTCCACACATGTACATACAGACCTACATGGGCCACAACAATCCACCTGAGTAAGCTAAGCAGTGTCATCTAGTGGAGAGTGGAGCCATTTCACTAAGCCCCGCCCAACTGGGCCAAGCTTGCTCTTCAGGAATACCACACGTCTCCATGCCTGCTTAGTTTATGGACTATAAATTGCTTCATAGTCTGACTTCTAGGGGAAAATGATGTAATTTCAATCGTATTTCAGTCTGTTCACTGGTCCATCTATTCAATTTTCTTTTTCTTTTCATTTCTTTTCTTTTTCTTGAATACAGAAAGAAAAAATTATTTTATTTTCAATTTTTATTAAAAATATTTTTCTTTAATTTTTCTACTATATTTTTTACTTTTTGTAAATTTTTCAAATTCTATTTTACTCCCATCGTTTCATTTTATTCTATTTTATTCTATTCATTATTTCAAATTTTCAAACGTTTTCCTTTTTTTTTCTTTTTCTTTTTCTTTTTTCTCCCCCACTTTTTCTCTAATCTATCAAGCTCCTTTCAACACCCAGACCAAAACACACCTAGGATCTAGCATCATTTATTGATTTCTCGTGTGTGTGTGTATGTTGTTTTTAATTTTTTAATTTTAATTTGTTTTTACCTTATTCCTTTTCTTCCTTCAAAATTATGAAACAAAGGAATTCACTCAAAAGAAAAAGCAGAAAGAAACAACAGCCAGGGACTTAATCAACAGAGATACAAGCAAGATATCTGAACCCGAATTTAGAATCATGATAATAAGAATACTAGCTGGGGTTGAAAATATAGTAGAATCCCTTTCTTCAGAGATAAAAACAAAGTAAAAGCTAGTCAAGATGAAATAAAAAAAATGCTATAACTGAGCTTCAATCTCAAATGCTTGCCAAGGCGGCAAGAGTGGATGAGGAAGAGCAGCAAATCAGCGATATAGACAACAAACTTATGGAGAATAATGAAGCATAAAAAAGAGGGAGACTAAGGCAAAAGAACATGATTTAAAAATTAGAGAAATCAGTGATTCATTAAAAAGGAACAACATCAGAATCATAGGGGTCCCAGAAGATGAAGAGAGAGAAATAGGCGTAGAAGGGTTATGTGAGCAAATCATAGTGGAAAACTTTCCTAACCTGGGAAATGACACAGACATCAAAATCCAGGAAACACAGAGGACTCCCATTAGATTCAACAAAAACCAACCATCGACAAAGCACATCATAGTCTAAATCACAAAATACTCAAGGAAAGAAAGAATCATGAAAGCAGCAAGGGGAAAAAAGTCCTTAACCTATGAGGGAAGACAGATCAGGTTTGCAGCAGACCTATCCACAGAAACTTGGCAGGCCAGAAAGGAATGGCAGGATATATTCAATGTGCTAAATCGGAAAAAATATGCAGCCAAGAATTCTTTATCCAGCAAGGCTGTCATTCAAAATAGAAGGAGAGATTAAAAGTTTCCCAGGCAAAAAATAAAGGAGTTCATGAACACTAAACCAGCCCTGCAAGAAATTTTAAGGGGGGCTCTCTGAGGGGAGAAAAGCAATAAATGAATGAATGAATGCACAAATTATACATACATACATACATACATACATACATAAATACCAAAAGCAACAAAGACTAGAAAGGACCAGAGAACACCATCAGACACTCCCAACTCTACAGGAAACATAATGGCAATAAATTCATATGTTTCAGTACTCTCTCTAAATATCAATGGACTAAATGCTCTAATCAAAAGACATAGGGTAACAGAATGGATAAGAAAATAAGAGCTATCTATATGCTGTTTACAAGAGACCCACTTTAGACCTAAAGACACCTTCAAATTGAAAAGTAAGGGGATGGAGAACATCTATCATGCTAATGGTTGACAAAGCCAGAGTAGCCATACTTATATCAGACAATCTAGATTTTAAAATAAGGACTGTAACAAGAGATGAAGAAGGCTGTTATATCATAATGAAGGGGTCTATCCACCAAGAAGACCTAACAATTGTAAACATTTAAGCTCCAAATGTGTGAGCACCCAAATACATAAATCAGTTAATCACAAACATAAGAAACTCAATGATAATAATACCATCATAGTAGGGGACTTCAACACCCCACCTACAACAATGGAGAGATCATCTAAACGGACAGTCAACAAGGAAACAATGGCTTTGAATGACACACTGGACCAGATGGACTTAACATATATATTCAGAACATTTTATCCTAAAACAGTGGAATATACATTCTTCTCCAGTGCACATGGAACGCTGTCCAGAATAGATCACCGGCTGGGACACAAATCAGCCCTCAACAAGTTCCAAAGATCGAGATCATAGCGTGCATATTTTCAGACCACAATGATATGAAACTCGAGATCAACCACAAGAAAAAATTTGGAAAGATAACAAATACTTGGAGACTAAAGAACATCCTACTAAAGAATGAATGGCCTAACCAAGGACTTAAAGAGGAAATTAAAAAGTACATGGAAGCCAATGAAAATGATAACACCACAGCCCAAAACCTCTGGGATGCAGCAAAGGCAGTCCTAAGAGGGAAGTATATAGCAATCCAGGCCTTCGTACAGGAAGAAGAAAGGTCTCAGATCCACAACGTAACCTTACACCTAAAAGATCTGGGAAAAGAACAGCAAACAAAACCGAAAACCAGCAGAAGACAGGAAATAATAAAGAGTAGAGCAGAAATCAATGGTAAAAAACCAAACCAAACCAAACCAAACCAAAACAAACCAAAACAAAATAAAACAAAAACAGTAAAACAGATCAATGAAACCAGAAGCTGGTTCTTTGAAGGAGTTAACAAAATTGATAAACCACTAGCCAGTTTGATCAAAAAGAAAAAGGAAAGGAGCCAAATAAATAAAATCAAGAAAGAGGAGAGATCACAACCAACACAGCAGAAATAAACAATAAGACAACATTATAAGCAATTATACACCAATAAAATGGGGAATCTGGAAGAAATGGACAAGTTCCTAGAAACATATAAACTACCAAAACTGAAACAGGATGAAATACAAAATTGGAACAGACCATTACCAGTAAAGAAATCAAATTAGTAATAAAAAAATCTCCCCAAAAAACAAGAGTCCAGGGCCAGATAGCTTTCCAAGGGAATTCTGCCAAACATTTAAGGAAGAGTTAAAACCTATCCTTTTGAAGCTGTCCTAAAAAATAGAAATGGGAGGAAAACTTCCAAATTCTTTCTATGAAACCAGCATTACCTTGATTCCAAAACCAGACAAAGACCCCACTACAAAGAAGAACTAAGACCAATTTCCCTGATAAACATGGATGCAAAAATCCTCAACAAGATATTAGCCAACCAGATCCAACAATACATTAAAAAAATTACTCACCACAATGAAGTGGTGAATCCTACCTGAATCCCTACCTGGGATGCAGGGCTGATTCATCATATTAATAAAAGAAAAGACAAGAACCACATGATCCTCTCAACAGATGCAAGGAAAGCATCTGACAAAATACAGCATCCTTTCTAGACAAAACCCTAAAGAAAGTAGGAAAAAAGTATTATACCTTGAGATCATAAAAGCTATATATGAATGCCAATATCATCCTCAGTGGGGAATATCTGAGAGCTTTCCCCCTAAGGTCAGGAACAAGACCACTCTCGCCAGTGTTATTCAACATAGTGTTGGAAGTCTTAGCCTCTGCAATCAGACAACACAAAGAAATAAAAGGCATACAAATCAGCCAGGAGGAGGTCAAACTTTCACTCTTTGAAGATGACGTGATACTTAATATGGAAAACCCCAAAGATTTCAGCAAAAAACTGCTAGAACTGGTCCATGAATTCAGCAAAATGACAGGATATAAAATCAATGCACAGAAATCAGTTGCATTCCTATTCACCAACAATGAAGCAATAGAAAGAGAAATCAAGGAATTGATTCCATTTACAATTGCACCAAAAACCATAAAATACCTAGGAATAAATCTAACCAAAGAGGTGAACAATCTACACACTGAAAACTATAGAAAGCTTATGAAAGAAATTGAAGAAGACACAAATAAATGGAAAAAGATTCCATGCTCCTCAATAGTAAGAACAAATGTTGTTAAAATGTCGATACTACCCAAAGCAATCTACATATTCAATGTAATCCCTATCAAAATAACACCAGCATTCTTCACAGAGCTAGAACAAACAATCCTAAAATTTGTATGGAACTAGAAAAGACCCCGAATAGCCAAAGCAATCTTGAAAAGGAAAACCAAAGCAGGAGGCATCACAAGTCCAGACTTCAAGCTGTATTCCAAAGCTGTAATCATCAAGACAATATGGTACTGGCACAATAACAGACACTCAGATCAATGGAACAGAACAGAAAACCCAGAAGTGGGTTCTCACAAACATATGGCCAACTAATCTTTGACAAAGCAGGAAAGAATATTCAGTGGAATAAAGACAGTCTCTTCAGCAAGTGGTGCTGGGAAAACTGGACAGAGACATGCAGAAAATTAACCTGGACCGCTTTCTTACACCATACACAAAAAGAAACTCAAAATGGATGAAAGACCTCAATGTAAGACAGGAAGCCATCAAAATCCTCAAGGAGAAAGCAGGCAAAACCTCTTTGATCTTGGCCACAGCAACTTCGTACTCAACACATCTCTGGAGGCAAGGGAAACAAAAGCAAAAATGAACTATGGGGACCTCATCAAAATAAAAATCTTCTGTACAGAGAAGGAAACAATCAGCAAAACTAAAAGGCAACTGACAGAATGGGAGAAGATATTTGCAAACGACCTATCAGATAAAGGGCTAGTATCCAAAATCTATAAAGAACTTATCAAACTCAACACCCAAAAAAAACAAATAATCCAGTGAAGAAATGGTCAAAAGACATGAATAGACACTTCTCCAAAGAAGTTGGACATTCAGATGGCCATCTGCCACATGAAAAATGCTCCACATCACTCATCATCAGGGAAATACAAATCAAGACCACAATGAGGCACCACCTCACACCGGTCAGAATGGCTAACATTAACAACTCAGGCAAGAGCAGATGTTGGCAAGGATGTGGAGAAAGAGGATCTCTTTTGCACTGTTGGTGGGAATGCAAGCTGGTGCAGCCACTCTGGAAAACAGTATGGAGGTTCCTCAAAAAGTTAAAAATAGAACTACCCTATGATCCAGCAATTGCACTACTAGTATTTATCCAAGGGATACAGGTATGCTGTTTCAAAGGGGCATATGCACCCCAATGTTTATAGCAGCAATATCAACAATAGCCAAAGTATGGAAAAGCCCAAATATCCACTGATGGATGAATGGATAAAGAAGATGTGGTATACACACACACACACACACACACACACACAATGGATTTCACACACACACACACACACACACACACAATGGATTATTACTTGGCAATCAAAAAGAGTGAAATCTTGCCATTTGCAACTACGTTGATGGAACTAGAGGGTATTAGGCTAAGCGAAATTAGTCAGAGAAAGACAAATATCATATGACTTCACTCATATGAGGACTTTAAGACACAGAACAGATGAACACAAGGGAACAGAAGCAAAAATAATATAAAAGCAGGAAGGGGAACAAAACATAAGAGACTCTTAAATATGGAGAACAAACAGAGGGTTGCTGGAGGGGTTGTGGGAAGGGGATGGTCTAAATGGGTAAGGGGCATTAAAGAATCTACTCCTGAAATCACTGTTGCACTATATACTAAATAAGTTGGATGTAAATTAAAAAAAAATAAACAGTAAAAAAAAAACCCACAATAATTAGAACCATAGATATCTATGACAATTCTTAATGCTCATCTAAGGTTTGGGCTCTAGGTTTTTCACAGTCACTGTGGCACGTGTACTGCAAGATCAAGGGTGCCCTTTAATAGAGAAATAGGTTGGCTTTAACTCACCCTCTTTGCTCCTAGATCCAAGCCTCTCTCCCTTCCTGAGCCTACTTGACAGCCAGTTCAAATGCTTGGGTGGTGAACTATATAGAATGGTAACCAGTGCTCTTAGTAATTCATAGATAATTGGGGGCTTGGTATGATTTAGAGATACCCATACCCCTAATATTTAAAGAATACATTTATTCCATTTTCCTCACACAACTAACAGACCCTCAGTTTTCCTTTTTAACACTGCTGAGACAAATAGAGAACTCATGAGACTGGACCACCACTTTACATCACTGCAAGAATTTCTCTGTTCTTTTCAGTTGACCTAGGTCTAAAATGAATGCACTAATACACATCTATTCTGAGGCTCCTTGAAGGACAGAGGACCAAAGAGATAGCATTTTGAGTAAAGACAATACATGGCAGGAGAACTTTTCTGCATATAGCCACTGTTCAGATGGCAAAAGAGCTCTGTGTACCCCAAGGGATGGTCCCTTGATAACAGTTTCCATGTCTATGATGAATTTAAAAGCCAAATTTTCCCTTTTTGTGTGTTTTCCCTTTAGAAATACCAATAACTGCCACCTGGACCCTTCAAGATAATTTTGATAAGCATCATACCATGAGTATTATCGACCATGTCCCTGGGGCTGGAACGGTGGTAGTCACTTCATCAGAGTATGTTTCAAGTCTTGATAAACTAATATGTGGCTGTGAAGATGGGACCATTTTGATTACACAGGCTTTGAATGCTGCCAAAGCAGGACTTCTAGAAGGCGGTTCTTTATTAAAAGGTCATTGAATTTTATGTAACCTTATTTATTTAATTTACTTAAGCTTCAACTTTAACAAGCTGTACTAAGAAGGTTGCCGAAGCTTAAAAAATGTGCTGACATTTACTAATTAATGTGTACATATTTGAATGTTAAAGTAAAACACATGTCTGGATTTTTTTAAAGTCATTGATACAATGAGAAATATATTTCTTTTTTCCCTTGATCTTTCTGCGCCCTTCACCAAAAGCAACTGCTATTAAGTTTCCTTATACCCTTCTTGAAATTTTCTCTGCATATGCAAGTACATAGCAACATAGCAATATGCATTCTTTTAATTATATTATACAATATATTATATATTATACAAACTATACACTTTACAGAAATACCCTGAAACATAACTTAAAATATTTTGGAGCACATTCTTTATGAGTTCATTTTAAATGACTAATAATAATTAAATTTTCATTTAAAAAATCTCTTAATAATGGGTGTTTCAGTTTTTGTAGTCTTTGGCTACAACAGAAAATGCTGAATTAACCATCTTTGTACATATATATGGTCATACCTATAGTATTAGTTGCAGTTACTGGATCAACACTTAGGAATATTTTTAATTTTGAAAATTTATCTAAAAATGTTCTCCATAGAACATCTGTGTACAAGTGTGTCCACTAACAGCCTATGAAAGTGACTTTTTCCCCATACCTTAGCCTACTTTGTGTGCTATTAAACTTTTTAGTATTTGCCGATCAGAACAAAATGGTATCTTCCTGTTTTAATTTTTATTTCTCTGTTAATGAAGTGTAAATATGTTCTTACACATTTTTGTGTATCAAAAGTGAATACCTATTAAATAAAGACTGTTATGCAGAAGTTGTCTTATTTACATAAGACAAGGAAAGGAAGGAAAATGTAGGAAGTGATTGAGATTTGGGGATGTGTAGATAATATCTAATATTTTTTAATGCATGGATCCTATTAGACTGTTAGGTCCTTAAGAGTTAAGGCCAAATCTCAATTTTTAAGACACACCTTGTTACCTTGCCTACCACCTGTTCTCAGCTTACTTTGACTACTTACTAAATGTTACTAACTTGTATTCAGTGATTGCCTAAAAGAGAGGAGGGATAGCAATGAACCTAGGAGAGGTTAGTACTGCTCAACAGCTCAACAGCTACGATTAAAAGTTAGTGAAAAAGCTTAAGACCTTAGCACTTTTTATGTAGGCTGATTTTTCTCATCCAGAAAGCAAGCATAAAGCTAAATTGGACTTGAATATCTGAATTAATATTCATTAATTGGTTTGCTAAGGGGATATAAACTGAGGATGTGCCTCCTGTAAGTGAAATAACTAATGATTCTTTGAAGTAATAATGATTCTTTGGGACTCTTTTTTAGTTTGTGTAAAGAGGGTTTGTAGTCTGTGGTCTTCTCTAATTTTTTTTGTATTTAAAATTTTTTTTTTAGTTTTAACTAATGATGAAGAGGCAGTATGGAAACTGAGTGTCAGTAGTCCTGTGTTCTAGTACATCTGTGGTATGAAATACCCACATTCCTACCAAGTGCTAGGAAACGAAGGACATTATCTTATTTATTCTACACAAGAGTCTTGTGTGAAACAAGGCTATTATTGTCCCAAGTTTTTCAGATGCAGTACCTGTGGCTTAGAGGGGAAAAGCAACTTGTCATGGTGACCCATCTAGTAAGTGACATACCTAGAAAACCAAAGCATTCATGTAATAGCAAAGCTATGCTCTTAAACATTATGCTGTGTTTTTTCACACTTGGATTCAAGGCACATAACTTCTTTGAGCCTCAGAGACTTTACCTGTAAAACGAAGAGGTAGAACCAGATAATCTAATATTTTTGGAGGCAAAAATGTTCTGTGAAACTTTGCTTTTCTTTTATACTAGACTTGGTTATGCTTATTGAAAGGGCAGCAGTGATGTTCTGAGATTAATTTTTGTAGAAGCGAAATGGATGAATTGTTCACTCTTTTAGAACAGCCTTTGTTATTTGATGGCACTGGAATTAGTAACCTGCTAACATCCTTAAAGAATTGGTAGACTTCGAACAACCGGCTTTAATGCTTCATCAAAAGCATGACATAACTTATGAGGAGACGCTTGCCTTTGAAATGGTCCACTGATTGGTCATTCATTTTTTTAACCAACAGCCTCGCTTTAATTATGTGTATCTTCTTTACATTAAAATTTTATAAAAGAAAATTTCAACACTATTTCTTGAGCAAAAATAATTTTTTCATTATTTGGTGTTTCGTTGTTTTCCAGATTCCCTTCCTCATAAAGTTCTCAAAGGCCATCACCAAAGCGTTACGTCATTACTTTACCCACATGGTCTCTCTTCAAAATTAGACCAAAGTTGGCTTCTATCTGGGGACCAGGACTCATGTGTCATCTTGTGGAATATCTTCACTGAAGAAGTTTTGCATAAATTCTTTTTGGAGGCTGGTCCAGTAACAAGTCTTTTGATGTCACCAGAGAACTTCAGAGTAAGTTAAGACAAACAGTAAAACATAACATAATTTTTTTTTAATTTTTTAAAAATTTACTTAGAGAACATGAGATGGGGAGGGACAGAGAGAGAGGGAAAAGGAGAATCCCAAGCAGGCTCCATGTTGTCAGCATGGAGTCCGACGTGGGGTTCAAACTCACAAACCACAAGATCTTGACCTGAGCCAAAATCAAGTCAGACGCTTAACTGAGACACCCAGGTGCCCCTAATTTAAAAGTTATATAACATTGCATGGGGCGCCTGGGTGGCTCAGTCGGTTGAGCGGCCGACTTAGGCTCAGGTCATGATCTCACAGTCTGTGAGTTCGAGCCCCGCGTCGGGCTCTGTGCTGACAGCTCGGAGCCTGGAACCTGTTTCGGATTCTGTGTCTCCCTCTCTCTGACCCTCCCCCATTCATCCTCTGTCTCTCTCTGTCTCAAAAATAAATAAACGTTAAAAAAAATTAAAAAAAAAGTTATATAACATTGCAGAATGTTTAAAAACAATGGGTTTTTACAATGGGAACCCATGTTCCCACAGAAAAGAAAAGTTCTATATATTCTTAATACAACGGTGTAAATTTTATGAATTCCTTTCTAAATTTTTATATGCATTTTACTATGATTACAGCTTATGCAAATAATTTGATTCTAAAGATTTTGTCAATTCTTGGCTTTACAAAAGTCAGTTAATTTACTTTCTTCCCCCCCCCCCAATTCTATGTCTTAATTTTAACAGTTTTATTTTTTAATTTTTGTTATTATTTTTTTAATGTTTATTGTATTTTTGAGAGAGAGACACAGTGCGCATGTGTGTGAGCAGGGAAGGGGCAGAGAGAGACGGGGACAAAGGATCCAAAGCAGGGCTCTGGGGTGACAGCAGAGAGCCCAATGTAGGGCTGGAACTCATGAACCATGAGATCATGACCTGAGCCAAAGTGACACGCTTAACTGACTGAGCCACCCGGGCGCCCCGTATTATTTTTTTTTAAGAAAAGTAATTGACACTCAATATGGAAGCAATTAAATATATAGGATTCTATACATTAGAAAATAACTTTTGCCTTCAATAATTTACTTTTATAACAATATTTATAGTTATTATTTTCCTTTTCTTAAATAGGTTTTTGTTTGCTCTCTTTCATTTGTTTAACAAATACAGAGCTTTAACAAATTTCTGAGCATCTACCTTGGGCAGGACAAAAGGAAATATTTACAGATAATATTTTCTTATGCAATATGAATTTAACTTCAGTTTCCATAAAGCTGACATCTTTGTTAAAATATGAATGATTAACTTTTGAGTTTCCTGAGTTTGTCAATTACTTGCCAAAATTGGCAATTGACTTGCCAAAATTATTTCTCTGTAATAATATTTAAAAACTCAGCTTCAAAGTAAACTCAGAGCAAACTTACACTGTATTTTTGTAGTAAGGCATCATGAAAGAAATAAATCAGTGAAACAAAGTTAAGGGACTTAAAAAAAAAGACTTATATATGGTGATTTGGGATACTTTGATATGTCTTTTATTCTGAAGTTCCCTCCTTTAACCATTTTTTTTTCCTCAAAGCTCCAGGACAGTAGTCAAATCCTGACCTCTTTTACTTTTGCCTCAGTCATAAATGACTTAATTCCAAGGACCATAATCCATTGAAACCAAGCCAAATAAAAAGGAGGTTTATTGAAAGGGCCTAAGAGGCAATATTTTAGACATACAAGACAAAACACTACAGCAAGGACTCTGTGCAGTTTGAACTTATATTCAGAAACCAAGGTTACTCTTCAAGTTTCCTATCCCAAAGGAGTCTGTTTTCTGTGATTTCTCCTTTGTTTCTTTTTTAATGTTTGTTTATTTTTGAGAGAGAGAGAGAGAGAGAGAGAGAGAGAACAGGGGAGGGGCAGAGAGAGGGGGACAGAGGATACGAAGCGGGCTCTGCGTGCTGACTCAAACACGTGAACCATGAGCTCATGACCTGAGCCTAAGTCAGACATTTATCCACTGAGCCACCCAGGTGCCCCTTGTGATGACTCCTTTCTCTTGCTTGTTCCTGTAACTTCTTTTAGCAATTTCAAATGTGTAGAAAAGAGAATCTGATTGTCCTAGTGTGGGTCTCTAGTGTATATCTACCTCTGGCTATAGGATCTGTGTTCACATGTTGTGTGTATGTTCACATGTTATATGTAAGTATAATTTTCCTGAAGTACATTGGGCTCTCTATTCTAGAATCTGTGGGCTGTGCTGGTTCTCTAACAGGTAATAGTAGTAGGGAGGCAATGCCATCTGCCTTATTCTACGAGTCTGGGTTCCCCATATATCACACCTGTCATTTTGTGATTTTTTTTTCCCCTTGGGATTTTTGTAGTCTCCTTAGAAAGAATTAGGAAAAATAACTTGCTCCCCAACACCCCACAGAAAGAGATCAGTAATGGGCATGGGGAGGTTCTCAGGGGATCCCAACGAGAGCTTTAAACACAGCAGCTGAAACTCTGGCTAGGTACCCTAGTGAAGGTAGGAACATCCACATTGCAAAAAATGGTTAGAAAGGAAACAAAGACGCAGAAGAACCACTACCTACTCCCCATCTCCCCCTCACCCCATCCCACCCACCCCCCATCACAGGCTGACTAACACATGGCCCTTTGGTGAGGCACAGACCTGCCCTGTAAACTCCTCCCAGATTAGCCTCACAGCAACCAGCATGGATGGTCTTTGTCCTAAACTGTGTTCAAGGTAACCACATGCTGACTTTTTAAAAAGTATCTTAAGAATCTTTGTCCTGTGAGCCTATTTTTGATCCTTGTGTCTTTGAAGCTGTGCATTCAGTTGGAACTATCTAATGCTTACCTCTTTTAGATTGTGTCTACACTGAGTTTCCTGTTTGGATTAGAATCTGAATAGTTCTGGGAACACCAAATCACATTCTGAGGCTCTAAGTGGAAAATATCAGCTCATGATACCCTTGGGCCTAAGCTTGTGTCTACAAATAGCTTCTTTTTGTGGCAACAAATTAGTTCTGGGGTTTATTTTATTCTGCATTATTTCCGATGTCTGCCTCGCTGCCTGAATTTGCTGAGTGATGGTCAAGTCCTTCATTTATCTTATAAGTAGATTTGGCTTGGAATTCTCCTTTTTCACTGTGTCTCTTGACTTTCCTAATAAGTTGCTGAATTTAAAATCGACTTGGTGTTTAAAACCCCTCTTTATAGTGTTATGTGAAGAGGTCCTATAGAAAACAAAAATGTCATTTTGTAAATGGTGTTTAAACAAAATATTTTTATGTCACTAGGGGGGGAAATCTCATTTAATTTTAAGAAAAGCATTTGATTATTCACTTACAAATAACTCTGTTTTATTTTGTTCTATTTTGTTTTCCCATAGCTAAGAAGTGATCAGGTAATTTGCTGTGTGTGCAGTGACCATTCTGTGGCTCTCCTTCACCTTGAGGGGAAGAGGTGCCTCCTGCATGCCCGGAAGCACCTTTTCCCTGTGAGGATGATAAAATGGCACCCAGTTGAGAATTTTTTAATTGTTGGATGTGCTGACGACTCCGCTTACATCTGGGAAATTGAAACAGGTAAATTGGAACACTACCCCTTTGATTCTTTACATATTTATGCATCAAAGCATTTGGCTGGGTGGAGAGTTCCAGAGACTACATGTTGACCACCTCACCTGCTTTAACCTTTGGTTGGGCTGCGTTTAATGGCTTTGGTTGAAGGCATGTATGGAAAATAAAACACAGTGGCCCAAGTCAGATCTTGACCAACTGATGATTAGCTGACAGAGCATTGCACAGGAATGAGCCGGATATTTCTGGAAGCTATAAATAAAAACATAAGTTATCTACTTTAATTATTAACAAGAGAGAAATTTAGTGTCCTACTAGTCTCAAATTATCATTAAATTCTGCCTTCTTCAGCATACTCATGATCTCAGCAACATTTTGAGCTAATTGATGATCAGTAATAATGGAATATAATTAATTACAAAACTGCAAAAAGTTGAGTCAGGGAAACTGAAAACTGAGTGGCTCAATTGAACTTTTGACGTCATCGTGTGGAGAATGTACAGTTTGAACTTCAAGGTTTAAACAAAAAGTTTTACAGTGTAACTTAAGATTGAGAGTAACACATTTCAGGCAGATGCTGGGAACTTATCAAATAAGGCAAGGTAATTAATGAACGGGAGTCAGGGGAGTGTGCTTGAGAGTACATTTCACTGAAACCATAGCATGATATTTATTGATTAATCAGTGGTGGTTTTATGTTGGGGGTTATTAACAGACTGGATAGTTTATAATATTATAGTTTAGAGTCATACTTCACCAAAATAATTGCTATTTTCTTTACATTTGACTTTCATGTGTTAATGATGATGACTAATGTACTGGTGTATGGAGGGTGCAATATAATTCTGTCTTACGTTTGTACCTTGCTTTACAGCTTTGATGGCCTTCCATATTCATTTCCCATTAGATTATCACAACTTCTAGTGTAGGTGGAGGAGGTTTTATTCCCCATTCTATTGATGATGAATTTGTAACTGATTTGTACATGTGCAAGATTACATTGCTAATAAGTGGTGAACCAGTATGAGGGCCCTGTCTTTCTTTGCACAATATGCACAAAATTAGGAGAGTTTTAGAATTCTTAGGTAATCTATCAACCTGAGTGACAATGGAGTATAATGGATAAAATGAGCTCTAAAGCCTGGGCTTGCTTCCAGGACCTGCTAACAAAGGTTGGCCTTGGGCAATAACTTGGCTTCACTGCATGTCAATTTCTTCATCTATGAAATGGGAGTAATGATACCACCCTCCTGTCAGGATTAAATTAACTAATACTCACCATGCTTGTAAACAGTGCCTATAGATGCTAAGGCCTTAGTAATAGTTAACTATTATTAATATGATCAAAGAATGTGGTAAAATCTTGATTTCTGCTTGTGGAATCTAAGTCTGTAAAACACATGCACTTAAAAATGTGTGCAATTGCATTGTTTTCAGTTGTGAATTGTGAATACTGGCTAACCAAACCTATTTTTCCTAGAAAATAGAATCTAGTGAGAATAAAGAGATTTCTGGGTACTGACAAGTGTTTACACTTCCATTGCCCCATCGGGATACCTCTCGGCCTGTGCAATTTTTTATTTATGTAGTTTTTGATGGGGTGGTCAGTAAAGGGGGGAAGCCAAACCACTAGTACGTCTTAAATCTGTATTTATTCCCACATCGCATTTTAATTTTATTATTTTTATACTCCCCAATCCATAACTAAATATTGTAGAACATTTGAAAACTACAGAAAAAAATAAAGAAAAGCAAATAATCCTATCCCACTGCCTAAAGATAACT
Organism: Lynx canadensis; assembly: GCF_007474595.2. Lineage (NCBI taxonomy): Eukaryota > Metazoa > Chordata > Mammalia > Carnivora > Felidae > Lynx > Lynx canadensis. The sequence goes on from NC_044308.2 coordinate 50,412,149, forward strand.
GCTATTAATATTTTGATCTGCTTTGTCACACATCTTTCTATGTCAATAAATAGATGCGTATATTGTGTTTCAGTCATGGTCCTGGCAGAAAATTGAATTTAACCTGGGTAGGTCAAATGGAGAGACTTTAATGAAAGGACTATTTATAAGGGTGTGGATGGGACTTAGGGAACAGATAAGGAATGGATAGTGAGGCTCCCATCACCCAGACACTGGTAGTATCAGGAAACTCTTATCACTTCCCTAGGGCTGAAGCAACAAGAAGAGAAAATAGTGTTAGTGGAACCCTGTGAGAGTCGAGCCTATGGAAGAGTGGTCATTCATTCCCTGAAGTCATGGAAGACAAACAGCTCCTCCCAGAGATGCAGGACTGAGACAAAGAAAGAGTTGGAAGAAATTATTTTCTCTCTCCCTCTGCAATCACATTCATTAGTTTGATCCAACTGCAAGTCGGAGAGGAGGGACATTCAGTTCTAGGCATTAGGCAGGGGCACAGAGCAGATGCAGAGGAGTAGGGAAAGGGTGGAGTAGGTTGTCAATGGACAGTAATTGGCATTGTGGCCACTATGGACCACCATACTCTAGCTTGGGAATCTTCTATAGCTGGTCATGTATATTTTTTCCTTTAAAAAAAAGGTTTGTTTTAGAATTTCCATATCAGGAGCCCCTGGGGGGCTCAGCCAGTTAAACATCTGACTCCTGGTTTTGGCTCAGGTCATGATCTCGCAGTTCATGAGTTTTGAGCCCCGCATCAGGCTCTGAACTGACAGTATGGAGCCTACTTGGGATTCTCTCTCTCCCTCTCTCTCTCTCTGCCCCTCACCCACTCACTCTGTCTCTCAAAATAAAAAATAAATAAAATAGAATTTCCATATCAAATAATGTGTACACGTTTAGAGCCAAATAAAACTATGAAATGTTTGTTTCAAATGAGACTGTGAGGCTATTTATCTCATGGTTATCTACATTAATACTTCATAAACAACCTTAACTCAACCTTAGATGGAACGTATAACTGATGAAAATATTACTAATAATTACATAAATGCATTCATATTTGTGATGTGCCTCTTCAGTTTTTCAAAATATCCTCCCATTAGCAATCTCATTTGAATCCCCAACACTGTGCACATGGCTGACACCCTAAATTTCCTCACCATGCTCATCCTTTCTGGATAAGTTTATGTTGTTCCTTTTAGTCTGTGTTTGGTATTGGCTTTATTTTGGGTTGCCTTTAACCTCTGCAATTCCAATTTTGTTTAAAATGTGATGAACTACTTTTTCTTTCCTTAGCTGGATTTCATCTGACTAAAATACTTCCATCACATTCACTGTGCTAGATGTCTGTTGCATCATTTCTCTGTAGAAGTGAGAAAATTCAGGATCAGAAAGCTCTTCTGTTTATAGTTTCATAAAATTAGTGGAAAAATACCAGCTAAGGCCAAAACAATTCGAAAGAGGCCTATGAGGCTATAGAATGTGCTTGCTCACTGATTTACCTGGCACATGGATACGTAAATGAATGAATTAACTAACAAATTTTCTTGGACCTTAGATTGAGTAAAAATGAGTTTACCTTAACATTGACCCATGTAGTGGCTTTTACATCATGGCTGCCCAACTGTAGGTAGCTTTCTTCTCCAACTCTCCCCTAAGATTTCTGGAGTTTATGGGGCCTGTCTCATCTCCTCAGGTGTAAGTCTGTGTATTTTCTACTCCAGGCAATTTTCCTGGGTTTTTTTTCCTTTAAGCTTTGCTAGAAGGTTCATACTTAGTTCCATGTGTGACTAGACTTACTCCCTGCTCCATTTCCCCAGTACTCTGCCTCCTCTAAATACATGAAGGAGGGATAAACTGACAACAAAGCATTTTCCAGATCTTCCAGCATTAGAGCACTCCAGAGCTCATAGAGAGAAAATACGAGGTGTCAGTGGGATACAGATTTGCGGGAAAGGGGCCTAGAAAGAAAAGGCAGGGGAAGGGGACTGAAGCTAAAAGTAATTCATTCTCAACTGTGCCAGAAGCCCGCTTTGGTAGAAGGTCGAGGGTGGGGCATAGGTCAGTCCCTGTGCCACCTTCCCCAGGTGTGGAGGACAGAATATGAGAGTTTGTCAGTTTTTCACAACCCTTTAAAACAGCCTATTTTCACTTTATTCATGAGATTTATGTATTCATTTATTTATTCTCTGGGGTAGGATGCACAAGCATACTCTAGAGCCATATGTCCACATTCCTATTTTATCTCGAAATCCTAAGAAGTGTTTCTTACTGTGACAGGTGGCATAGTCGGATGCATGCCAGGGTAAAGTTTGGAGCCATAGGTGGGCATGTTCATCCCCGGGGGAGGCAAACAACCAAAGCAAGGAAGTATTTATGTAACAGTGAAGGCCCTCATCTTCTGGCTAAAAATGCAGCGCTGCCAGGTTGGGAGTGATGAGGGCATCTAGTTTCTCTTATTGATTTGCCGGATGTCCCATGATGTTTAGGCCTGATTAGGAAGGGAAAAAATTGGAGATGTCATTTTGATTAATATTTGAGCTCCCGCAATGTGTTTGGCACTGACAACTCTGGGCGGCTTTGTCACCCTCGTTGCTGTGAGACACAATAGGGATAATGTAATACTGATTTTGTTCCCCTAAAATACACACCAGAAATAAATCTCAGCTCTGAGCTCATTATTCTTTTAAGAATTGAATTTAAAATAATTCTGAGGACTTTACTGTTCACTGTACTAGATTTACATAATAGAAAACTTGTGTCATGAATTTCTCATGTGTTACTAATATAACACTTGTTATTATTCTTGAAGGTCTTCTGTTAAGCTTATGGTCTGTGTTGCAAAATATGCCATATTAAGGAATGTGTGTGTGTGTGTGTGTGTGTGTGTGCGCGCGCGCGCGCGCGCGTGTGTGTGCGCGCGCGCATGTGTGTGTGTGAAAATGAAACCAAACTTACTTGCATGAAAAAAAAAATTCTTGATAAGATATGTCAGGAAAACTTCTGCAAAGAACTGGATAGTAAAGTTTTTCAGTTTTGTGGGCCATATGATCTCTTTTGTAACTACCAAACTCTGCCCTGTGGCACAAGAGAAGCCATAGAAAATATATAAAAGTGTCAGTGAAGCTGTGTTCCAATAAAACTTTATTTACAAAAGCAGGTAGCAGGCTGGATTTGCCCTGCAGTGTGCTTTATAGACTTTTAAGAATGATGATAGTTCTTTTTAAAGATCGTGATTTTCATAATATCTCATTCTAAAGCAGCTTATAATTTTTAATCCATTATGCCATGTTAACTCTGTATGTTTATACCCATTTTGCTAGTGAGGAGATGGAATGCAGAGAGATTTTTTTGAGTCTGAAGATCCCCTGACTAGGTATAGGGCACCTGCACTAGGATGTGTGTCTCTTTGGGTTTGTTTCCCACTGTACTGTACACAGCAACACCTCTTGCAAAAGTGGGTCAGCTTTTTGAGACTGTCAAACAGGGAATTAGATAAGGAAAGGTCCAAGAAGAAAAGAAATGGCTGCCAGGAAACCTGCTGATGCTCTCCTCAAGGAGAGGGTCTCTGGCTATCTCTCACAGAGGCTGGCTCTCAATTTACACACTGTTCTAACAGCTCTGGTCATCTGATTTCTCAGATGACAGATTAGAAACAGCAAATTGCAAGTCCAGAGAGTGTTAGTGGCAGGCACTCTGACAGCACAAGTGACAGCTGATGGGAGGGAAGGAGAAGCAAACGTGTATCACTGCTTAGGGCAGTCTTTCCTGTGCCCATAGGAGGATAGTCACCCCAAAACATGATGAAATGTTTCCCCTGTTTGCGAAGCTCATAGATACGCTTGCACGGGTTATGGGCAGCTGCCAGTCCATTCCCATGACTCCTGCTGTGTGAGTGCTCCTTGCTTCAGGAAGAATATTGAAAGGTATTCCACCAGTGGTAGACTGCAGTCCTAAGGAAGTCTGAGAAGTGGCTTACAGCCCAGAGTTCAAGGGAGACTGAAGTTGTTGCCAGTGACTGGGTAGAACTCAGGGTCCATGTGAGTCTATTTTTGTCCATTTATTCCTGTTTCTGCTCAGGTAATGTGAGCTGTGTGACCTTGAGCAGGAAGCTTTACTCCAAGAGCCTGGCCTGAGGACCCAGCCTCTGGTTATGACATGGTTTCTGTGGGAAAACACATTCTGAATCTTAAAACAACTATCTTATAAACAGACCATTGGAACAAAGCCTATGCATACGAAATTAAGGAAGTCAGGAAGAAGACAGTACATCTCAGAGTTATTTTTACCACAGGTGTTAAATTTTCTTTCTTTATTTCTTTTTCTTAGTGAAATTAGTACCAGTTAGAAAATTATTTAGTCTATTATGATACCATATACATGAAGCATTTATTATTTTGTGGCTTCAAAATACATAGTCTTAAAAATATTAAAAATAAAACTATTAAGAAAGGTAAGGTAAGGTTTGTCAAGTAATAGCTAATAGGCCATAATTTTAGAAAATATTTAGCATTTTATCTTCTACTATAGATCTGAGTTTGCTTTAATTGTTTAGGGTGAGGGATATATACTTGTATGGACGACACAAATTCCCAGAAATGTGTAGTCATATTATTCCCAAGAGAGTAGAATCATGTGGTTAAATTCTTACTTTGCCACACCAAAATATCATACAAGGTCACTGCATGGAGAAGTAATTTTCCAGCCCACAAGTATTACCTTGTTTCCTTTATTTATAGTTGTATAGCATATAAAATATATATTTTTTAATTCCACTAGTTACCAACCATACCATTCTGATGGGCAGTTTTGCTTGGTTTTCTCATCAAGGTCACCCCTCTGCAGATACAGGTGCCTTGTCAGCACAACCAGATGATGACATTCATTATGTGTGTGTGTTAAGGGTAGATTTTGGGTATGCAGCATCCGGCAGGTAATTGTCTCCCCAGTATGTTATTTTCTCAAAGCCACGCTATTTTGTTGTGGTAGATTACAGATGGAACCCTCTTGGGATGATTGTTTTTAGAAAAGAAAAATAGGATACATTAAAGTGCAGGATGGGATTTTTCCTACATCACCTTTTCCATGCCCTTTTCTTCTTTATTATAATAATTACTGATGTTTTTACTCAACATGTATTTTTAGTTTGCTGCCTATTTTTTGAATCTTTATTTCCTCCTCTCTGGCCCTTGTTATCACAGCTACACTATAATTTGAGATTTTGATTCATGTAATATTGTGTGTGTGTGCATGTGTGTATATGTTCATGTGTATGTACACACTTTAGTATATGAACTTTGCAGGTTAACTACTAAAATATTTGCTCAATTGTCAAAGTTTAATGTCTCAAGTGGGAATTAGCATCCAGAGAAGTTATGATCATGAGCCCTGGGATTTAGACTGCTAGGTTAGAATTCTTGTTCTCTACCCTTTCCAATCAGTGTTACTCCAGTCTACTTTGAATTCCTCAAAGATTCACCATCTCTTCATAGAATTTAGCACTAAATAAATATTAACTGGACTTACTATAAATCCTTCATATATTACCATAGCAGTTTGCATTTATGACTCATTATTCACTCCTAATGTATCAAATGAATGTTATTGCCTAATATTTAGATACAGTAGATTCTGCCTCTGTTAATTTGTTCACTCTTTGGCAAATCATTAAATTAAATTGATCAGAGCCTTACTTGATGTGACACTTAACACAATGTTGCAGAAAAGACGTAGGACATTACTATATGTAAGAATACTGGATTTATTTTTATTAATGTCACTTATTTACTAATTTATTATTTTTATTAATTATGTATATGTTCATGTATTATAAATATATACACGTATATACATACATACACGTGTATACATATACACATATATGTGCATACATATAAACACATATGTGTATACACAAACACATGCATGCATATAAGCACATGTATGTATGTGTGTATATATATGTATGCACACATACATACATATATATCTACATACACATACACCACATGGTTGCTCTAATAAAAATGAAACTACAGCAAGAAATATAAAATAAGAAATGAGACTTCATAAAATTAAAACCTTTTGTGCATCAAATGACATTATCCAGAATGTGAAAAGACAGCCTATAAAATGGAGGAAATTATTTTCAAATTATATATATATATATATTAATATTTTAATGTTTATTTACTTTTGAGAGAGAGAGAGAGACAGAGCGTGAGTGGGGGAAGGGCAGAGAGAGAGGGGACACAAAATCTGAGGCGGGTTCCAGGCTCTGAGCTGTCAGCACAGAGCCCGATGCAGAGCTCAAAACCCACAGACCGTGAGATCATGATGTGAGCCAAAGTTGTACGCTTAACTGACTGAGCCACACATGCACCCCTGCAAATTATATATTTGATAAGGGTTTACTATCAAGCGTGTATATAAAGAACTCTTACAACACAAAGACAAGCAACTCAACTTTACAAAGGAAAAAGAACTCAAATATTTCCTTCTTCAAGGAAGCTATGCAAACGACGGACAAGCTCGTGAAAAGATTTCAACATCATTAGCCATCAGGGAAATGGAAATCAAAATCGTGATGAGATACCACTTCACACTTACTAGAATACTTATAATCAGGAAAAGAAAGAGGGGAGGAGGCAAGATAGCGGAACAGCATGGAAGTTTTTTTTTGCATCTTGTGTCCATGAAATAAACCATCCTGCACACCTAGAAAACTGATTTGAGGATTAACACAACAATCTGCACAACCTGTACCACAGAAATAAGCAGGTACGCGACACGGAGAGGTGAATGGGGGGGGGGGGGGGGAGAGAGAAGCCGCAGAGGGCAGAGAGTGATTTTTGCTTGCAGAGAGGGACAGGGATGGGGGGTGGGGGGGATATGGGAAAAGTACCCTCCCCCCACCAAAAGCAGCTGGAGAGAAAGTGGAAAAGTGGAAACAGCTGCAGGGACTGAACTAAAAAGGGAGAAAGGAGAAAGGAGAGGGTTTAAATTCCATTAAGACTGTATAAACAGGGGGAGTGCAGACTCTGAAACGCCGCAGTTCGATACCTGGCTGTGCTGGTGGGAAAGGCGAATCCCCAGGAGCAGAGTGAAGTCCAGGAGGTCTTTGGGCCACATGGTGAAAGGCGGTTCCCCTGCTTGTAGGACTCTCCACAGGCAAAAGTCCCAGTGGATCCTGGAGAACAACCACACCTGCTCGTGCTGGAACAAGGTTGTTAAGAGTGAAGCCTGGAGCCAGATGTGTGTTGTGATTTGCCATAATCCCTGAAACGCTGCTGCTACACGATAGTGTGAACTTTTTCTGGAGTGGGCTTGCACCCAACCACAGTCTCTGGCATCGGCAGTAGCGCAGTCCCACGAGTGCTTCTGGGGGCCCGGGGGCACCCAGCCATTGCTCGGTGAGACCCTCCTCCAGAAGGTCTGAGCGGGTCAAAACCACAGTCCCTCAGAAGTGAGGGGTCAGGAAAAACAGCCGCATCTGAGATAAAACTCAGGAAGGAGGTGCTGCCTGGCAACCTGATGGCTTGGTCACGGACAGTGTAAAAGCGGGAAGGACAGAAGCCAAAGACAAAGGACAGGTGTGCCAATGCTGAGCAGGGAAAACAGAGTCTGACACTAGAGGCTGGTAGCTGGGTTACGCCATTTTCAACCCTCTGGTGCATGCGCACACACCTACAAGCGCCACAACAACGCACTCCGGTAAGCTAAGCAGCGCCATCTAGTGGAAAACAGAGACGTTACACTAAGCCCTGCCTAGCGGGGCCAAGCTCGTTCTTCAGGAACACATGTCTCTTTGCCTGCTTAGTTTATGGACTATAAAGTACTTCAAAGGTTGATTTCTAGGGGAAAACGATGTAATTTAAATCGTATTTCAGTGTGTTCACTGACCCATCTATTCAATTTTCTTTTTTTTTCTTTTTTTTGTTTTTCTTTTTCTTGAATAAAGAGAAAAAAAATTATTTTTATTTTCAATTTTTATTAAAAATATTTTTCTTGGGGCGCCTGGGTGGCGCAGTCGGTTAAGCGTCCGACTTCAGCCAGGTCACGATCTCGCGGTCCGCGAGTTCGAGCCCCGCGTCGGGCTCTGGGCTGATGGCTCGGAGCCTGGAGCCTGTTTCCGATTCTGTGTCTCCCTCTCTGCCCCTCCCCCGTTCATGCTCTGTCTCTCTCTGTCCCCAAAATAAATAAAAAACGTTGAAAAAAAAATTAAAAAAAAATATATTTTTCTTTAATTTTTTCTACTATATTTTTTACCTTTTTGTAAAATTTTCAAATTCTATTTTACTTACATCATTTCATTTTTTCTACTTCATTCTATTCATTATTTCAAATTTTCAAACGTTTTCCTTTTTTTCTTTTTCTTTTTTCTCCCCCCACTTTAATCTATCAAGCTCCTTTCAACACCCAGACCAAAACGCACCTAGGATCTAGCATCATTTATTTGATTTGTGTGTGTGTGTTTTTAATTTTTTAATTTTCAGGTTTTTTAATTTTAATTTTTTTAATTTTTATTTTTTTTACCTCATTAATTCCTTTTCTCCCTTCAAAATGATGAAACAAAGGAATTCACCCCAAAAGAAAGAGCAGGAAGAAACAACAGCCAGGGACTTAATCAACACAGAACAAGCAAGATGTCTGAACCAGAATTTAGAGTCATGGTAATAAGACTACTAGCTGGGGGGGGGGGGGGGCGCCTGGGTGGCTCAGTCGGTTGAGCGGCTGACTTCGGCTCAGGTCATGATCTCACGGTCTGTGAGTTAGAGCCCTGTGTCGGGCTCTGTGCTGACAGCTCAGAGCCTGGAGCCTGTTTCAGATTCTGTGTCTCCCTCTCTCTCTGCCCCTCCCCCTGTTCATGCTCTGTCTCTCTCTGTCTCAAAAATAAATAAACGTTAAAAAAAATTTAAAAAAAAAAGAATACTAGCTGGGGTTGAAAATAGATTAGAATCCCTTTCTTCAGAGATAAAAGAAGTAAAAGCTAGTCAGGATGAAATAAAAAATGCTATAACTGAGCTGCAATCTCAAATGCTTGCCAAGGCAGCAAGGTGGAGGAGGAAGAGCAGCAAATCAGCAATATAGAGGACAAACTTATGGAGAATAATGAAGCAGAAAAAAAGAGGGAGAATAAGGCAAAAGAGCACGATTTAAGAATTAGATAAATAGGGGGTGCCTGGGTGGCTCAGTCAGTTGAGAGTCCGACTTTGGCTCAGGTCATGATCTCATAGTCCGTGAGTTTGAGCCCCACATCGGGCTCTGTGCTGACGGCTCAGAGCCTGGAGCCTGTTTCAGATTCTATGTCTCCCTCTCTCTCTGAACCTCCCCTGTTCATGCTCTCTCTCTGTCTCAAAAATAAATTTAAAAAGTTAAAAAAAAAGAATTAGAGAAATAAGTGACTCATTAAAAAGGAACAATATCAGAATCATAGGGGTCCCAGAAGATGAAAAGAGAGAAAAGGGGTAGAAGGGTTATGTGAGCAAATCATAGTGGAAAACTTTCCTAACCTGGGAAATGATACAGACATCAAAATCCAGGAAGCACAGAGGACCCCCATTAGATTCAACAAAAACCGACCATTGACAAAGCATATGATAGATTCACAAAATACTCAGGCAAGGAGAGAATCATGAAAGTAGCAAAGGAAAAAAAGTTCTTAACCTATGAGGGAAGACAGATAAGGTTTGCAGCAAACCTATGCACAGAAACTTCACAGGCCAGAAAGGAATGGCAAGATATATTCAATGTGCTGAATTGGGAAAAATATGCAGCCAAGAATTTTTTATCCAGCAAGGCTGTCATTCAAAATAGAAGGAGAGATTAAAAGTTTCCCAGACAAACAAAGATTAAAGGAGTTCATGACCACTAAACCAGCCCTGCAAGAAATTTTAAGGGGGACTCTCTGAGGGGAGAAAAGCAATGAAGGAAGGAAGGAAGGAAGGAAGGAAGGAAGGAAGGAAGGAAGGAAGGAAGGAAGGAAGGAATACCAAAAGCAACAAAGACTAGAAAGGACCAGAGAACACCACCAGACACTCCAACTCTACAAGAAACATAATGGCAATAAATTTGTATCTTTCAGTAGTCACTCTAAATATCAATGGACTAAATGCTCCAATAAAAAGACACAGGGTAACAGAATGGATAAGAAAACAAGATCTATCTATATGCTGTTTACAAGAGACCCACTTTAGACCTAAAGACACCTTCAGATTGAAAAGAAAGGGAATGGAGAACATCTATCATGCTAATGGTCGACAAAGGAAAGCCAGAGTAACCATACTTATATCAGACAATCTAGATTTAAAATAAAGAGTGTAACAAGAGATGAAGAAGGGCATTATATCATTAATAAGGGGTCTATCCACCAAGAAGACCTAACAATTGTTAACATTTAAGCTCCAAATGTGTGAGCACCCAAATATATATATCAATTAATCACAAACATAAAGTAACTCATTGATAATAATACCATCATAGTAGGGGACTTCAACACCCCACTTACAACAATGGAGAGATCATCTAAACGGACAGTCAACAAGGAAACAATGGCTTTGAATGACACACTGGACCAGATGGACTTAACAGATATATTCAGAACATTTCATCCTAAAACAGCAGAATATACATTCTTCTCCAGTGCACATGGAACATTCTCTAGAAAAGATCACATACTGGGACACAAATCAGCCCTCAACAAGTACAAAAAGATTGAGATCATACTGTGCATATTTTCAGACCATAACATTATAAAACTCGAAATCAACCACAAGAAAAAATTTGGAAAGATAACAAATACTTGGAGACTAAAGAACATCCTACTAAAGAATGAATGGGATAACCGAGAAGCTAGAGAGGAAATTAAAAAGTACGTGGAAGCTGGGGTGCCTGGGTGCTTCAGTCAATTAAGTATCCGACTCTTGGTTTCAGCTCAGGTCATGATCTCACAGTTTTGTGAGTTCAAGCCCCACATCAGACTCCAAGCTGACCGTGCAGAGCCTGGTTGGGATTCTCTGTCTCCCTCTCTTTGCTCCTCCTCCATTTGCACTATTTTTGTCTCTCTCAAAATAAATAAATAAACTTAAAAAAATTATTTTAAAAAAGGTACATGGAAGCCAATGAAAATGATAACACCACAGCCCAAAACCTCTGGGACGCAGCAAAAGCGGTCCTAAGAGGGAAGTATATAGCAATCCATGCCTTCCTAAAGAAGGATTAAGGTCTCAGATACACAACCTAACCTTACACTGACTCCACGATCCACAAATTCCTTTTTAAAGAGAATGCTAAATGAAATGAAGTGTTTCTTTCCACTTTGAATGTAGCAAATGCTTCACAGCAATATTAGCATTACCTGTGACACTGTAAACAATAGATGTCACAGATACTTTCATATTGCACCACAATTGTCACCAGTACCTCAAAGTACCATTTATGTTTCCCACTGCCATAAACTTTTAGGTATACCACTAGCTGTTGTCATTTCATGCTTTAATAAAGAAGCATATAAGTTTGGTTTTTAATATATTTTGATTATTGTGTTTCAACATAATTGATATCCTTTGTAATACTATGTATTTTATTTTTGACATTTTCCTTTCTTATTTTTTTATTTTTTAATGTTTTTATTTATTTTTGAGACAGAGAGAGACAAAGCATGAGCAGGGGAGGGGCAGAGAGAGAGGGAGACACAGAATCTGAAGCAGGCTCCAGGCTCTGAGCTGTCAGCACAGAGCCCAAAGTGGGGCTCGAACTCATGGACTGTTAGGTCATGGCCTGACCTGAAATCGGATGCTTAACCGACTGAGCCACCCAGTGGCCCCTTACTTTTGACATTTTAAACGAATATTGTGAAAAAAAGGCTGGTTCACCACCTTTCCCCAGACTGCTGAAGGGGTCCATGGCATGAAAAGAAGTTAAGAGGTTTCTGTATGTGTATGACACATATACATATATCAGAGCAAAAATACAATAATAAGTAATTTAACCTTATTAAATCAAATCCAACAATGAACACTGTATCACTGAAGAGTAGCATATAAGGCTCATTGTATATTTTTTACATTGATATAAATTATTACATTACATTATTAGACACATGTAAATGCATACACACACAAACACACGTGAATGCATGCTCACACCTCCTACACGAAACACACACACACACACACACACACACGCACACACACAGTAGTCTTCTATAATTCTAGCTAGTGAACATAGATCTCTAGTTTGGTGAAATTATATAAATGTTAATTTGATCTTATAATTTCACAATCTTTTCAAAGTGCGGAAATTCCACAGATGTAGAAAAACTCAAGAAAAAATGTTATCTACATGAGGTAGTTTCTACTGTGCCCTTTAAAATCTAGATATTGCATTGAAAGGCTATTAAAATAAACACAAATAATTTTTCCCCAAATTTGGATTTGCTTCTTTGACAATTCTTACTAGTTATAAACATTTGAACAATTATCTACATTTTATTACAGAATTATACTTCCTATGAACATGGTTCTATATTATTTTTAGATATCCCTGACTTATTTTTAAAAATCTACATTATATGATGAATTGTTATCTGGTAAAACACATACACAGGTGTTTATGTGTATGTATATGTGTGTCCCTTTTAATTAAGCTATTATTCAACCTACCTTTTTTTTTTCAATCTCCTATCATGTTAATATGTATTAAGCATATTGTTGTGATATTTGCATGATATCTTTGGAACATTTTGTATGCTCCGAAACTTATATGAAAATCAATACAGTCTCATTCAAATGATAAAGCTAAATATTTTTTTCTCTTAAAGTTACTTTGACCAATTAAGTAGTACCCTTAACTGCCTTATTGTTTACCTTGTCAATTGCTATCTTCCTGGGTTTTACTTTGGTAAAGAAAATACTTGCTATTACCACTTTTAGCTGATTTCTGCAGTCTAATTACACTTTTGGATCAAGTGCTTGTTGGATACTTCTGTTACATATCTGAATTTAATGTTCTCAGGAGCTTATTCCGCAGCAGCAGAACACATCGGGATGGTTGCTCTGTGGCTCCTTCTTAGTTTGTCCCCTTCTGCAAGCATTTTATATGGACACCTGGAACGTTAGTGGGTTTCACAGCTGCCATATTTGGCAAAATAAACCCAAAGGAGCCATCTGCCCCTCCTCATGCTGCCTTTCAATTCCCTAGCAACTTCCCAGTAGCCAGCTGCCACAGAAATGATTGGAAAGCAAGACTCAGTGGACTGTAATGATTGTTATTCTCTGGGAAAGTAGGTTCTCTGATCTGGCTAAAAGATAAAGGATATTGGATGCACTTTATTCATCTGAATGTATCAATAATATCCAACCTCTACCACTAACTTGTTAGGATTTGATGGGAAGAGCCTTTTATGTTTCTAGGGACGAATCAGGTGAAAACGAAATCCAAAGGTCAAATCCTTGACTAGGAGTGGTGAGCAGAGAGTTTGACTGTGGGAATGCCAGATTTTCTCTTGTGTGCTATAGAAAAGGTTGGTTGCTAATCTCAGCCTGTCAAAAAGTCCTGGGCATGGATTGGTCCACTATTTTCCCCAGTCCTTTTCACATTCAAGTGCATGTGGATTCCATTCCCCCTCTACATCCACGTGCTGAGAAGACAAAGAGCTTTTTGCAGCCACTTGGAAGCATCAGAGTAACAGAAGCTCCATTGAGGGACACAGGATGTCATCTTATAGTTAGTTCATCATTTAAGTGGATAGCAAATTATTTTTGCAAATTTAGTTAAATGATTTGGATAAAGTCTTTTATTTATCCATTTGGATAAAGACTTTATCCAAATCATTTAACTAAATGATAGATCAGAACTGAGAACATTTAGGGCTTAGGATTCTAGGAAAGTAACTGGAATAAGAAGATTTCACACACACACACACACACACACACAAAGATTTGATAAAACAATTTACTTTGAAGCCATGATTTGCACTGGAGGTTTAATTTTTTTTTTAATCATCACATTTTTCTTACTTCCAGAAGCATAATTTGTAAGTCTAGTTTGAAAACCCCATTGTTAATATGTTCCTTATTTTATGGCCATAATTTTTTATTAATTTTGTTGTCTCCATTTCTTACAACTATGATCATTCCCCCAAAATTGGTCTATTAGCAAAGCTATCCATCATCACTGATTTCATAAAGGAAGTTGTGTTTTCTTTAAAGCACTAGATTTAAAAGAATCTTTAGCATATCACAATTTAATTTAGATGACAGAGAAAAAACAATCGGTACAACCTGAGGTTTGGAATTAGATGACTTAGCTTACCTGTATAGATAGAAGGAGAAGTCAAATGCATGATGTGATATCCTACGTTATCGTAAACTGAATATCCTAGCAACTCATCTCAGAGATTATCTGTTTCATTACTTCTGGCCTCCTGGCTACTGATTATTTTCAGTACAGCTTCACATTCTTTTTGCCACAATTTAAAATCTCAAAAGCTCTGAAAAAAGTGTTTTTTATTAGTTTGTGGTAAAGCAACAAAACCAAATCTTAACTCACATGAGGTTATTTATTCCACTGAGTGTAAATATTCTTTTTCACTGCAGATAAATGACTTGTTTGATTACTGTCTGCTCTACAAGACTCTCCTACAGCTATTTAACAATAAACCTATGTGCATTATCTTATCTCTCCAAAATAAAAAAAAATCCTGAATTCTAAAACCTTGTGGATCTAAATGTTTTGGATAAGGAATTGTGAGCTTCTATTATCTTTGTCATTCTCCTCAAAGTAAATGATAGTTTCCTACAAATTGCCATCTATACCCTGTGTCTTTGCTTTCTTGTCTCCCCTTTATTGAACGTATTTTAATCTGGCTTTTGTCTACACTATTCCTCTTCTTGAGGTTCCCTCACTGCCAGGTTCATTGTCATCCTCTGGGTGGCAGGTACTTGACTTCTCTGCAGTCACTGTCACCAATGTCCTTCTTGTCTCTTTCTCTCCACCCGCAGCCTTCCATGGCATCCCCTTCCCCTGATAACCAACAGCGCCTGTTTCTCAGGTTGTGCTGATTCCTCAAGCCCTCTCTATCATTCCCTCTGTCTCTTCTCAGTGTACTTATCTTTTTGTTTGTATTTTCCTTAAGCTGTCTCATCAACAGAGTTGCTTTTTGTGTGTGTGGTGAAATATATGTAACATAAAATTTGCTATTTTAACAGTTTTTCAGTGCACCATTTAGTGGCATTAAGTGCATTCACATTGTGGAACCATCACCACCATCCACGTCTGGAACATTTTCATCTTCCCCAAGTGAAATTCTGTACCCATTAAGAAATAAGTTCCCACTCCTTCCTCCCCTCAGCTCTTGACCATCATCATTCTACTTTCTCTATATATAAATTTGATTACTCATATAAGTAGAATCATACTTATATGATATAAGATATAAGTAGAATCATACAATATTTGTGGGGTTTTTTTGTGACTGGTTTATTTCACTTAGCATAGTGTCTTCAAGGTTCATCTGTGTTGTAACATGTGTCAGATCACTCTCTATTTTTAAGGCTGAATAATGTTCCATTGTTAATTTCTAATTTAGAATCTAATTCTAATTCACTGAGTAAGATAATGGCTGATGCCAGAAGATCTATCTATATTCTTTAATATATAAATATATATATTTATATGTAATGGAATATCACACAACTATAAAAAAGGATGATATCATGCTATCTGTGACAGCATGGATGGACCTATAGGGTATTATGCTAAGTGAAATGAGTCAGACTGAGAAAGACAAATACTTTATGATTTCACTCATATGTGAATTCTAAAAAAAGAAATTGAATACACAAACAAAAAGCAGAATCAGACCTATAAATATACAGAACAAATTCATTTGCCATAGGAGAGGGAGATAGGGAGATGAGCAAAATGGGTGAAGGGGAGTGGGAGATATAGGCCTCCAGTTATGGAATAAATAAGTCATGGGGAAAAAAGCCACAGCATAAAAATATAATCAGTGATATTTTAATAGTGATGTGTAGTGTCAGATGGTAGCTACACATTCAGTGAGCATAGCGTGACTTATAAATTTGTCTAATCACTATGTTGGACACTGTCAACTCTACTCAAATTAAAAAAAATAAACATATTCTGGCTAAAGGATAAGGAAATGGTTCTATGTAGTTAGGAATCCACCAAAGGCCCCTGGCTATGTAAGAAACCTAAACAGTTCATTTGATGACAGTCCTGATCAGTAATCTCAGAGGGAAGTACTGTTTCCTGGGCCCAATACTATCAACAGTGTCTGGTGATGAACTTTGATCATTGAAAGATAAATTATATAGTGCATTTTATTTTGTAAGCCTCCAGTAAAGCATGGAATTATATATTTCAAAGGTGCCAAGAACGTTTAAAAATAAAATGGTTTAGAGACATAGATTTAGACATAGATTTAGATTGGGGTTTTTATTATCTTTTGCATAAACTATTGAAAATTTCCTAACTGATTACCTTGTCAGTCAAACTCTTGAATTCTCTTCTCCATATTGCCAGCCAAACATTACCTACTTTATTATTATTATTATTATTATTATTATTATTATTATTTTAGAGAGAGAGAGAGAGAGAGAAAGAGGGCCTGGGATCCCTGGGATCATGACATGAGCTGAAATCAAGAGTTGGCCACTCAATTGACTGAACCCCCAGGCGCCCCAAACATTATCTACTATTTTAAACTCAGTGTTAGGGCACCTGGGTAGCTTGGTTGGTTGACGTCCAACTTCAGCTCAGGTCATGATCTGCTGGTTTGTGAGGCTGAGACTTTCATTGGGCTCTCTGCTGCCAGCACAGAGTCGGCTTTGGATCCTCTGTCCCCCTCTCTCTCTGCCCCTCCTCTGTTCATGCTGTCTCTGTCTCAAAAATAAATAAATAAGTAAATAAAATAAAACATTAAAAAAAAACCCTCAATGCTGAACATGCTAGTGCTCATGGTCTGTGGTGGAGCCTGGAGCCTGCTTCAGAGTCTGTGTCTCCCTCTCTCTCTGCCCCTCTCCTGCTTACACTCTCTCTCTGAAAAATAAAATAAAAACATAAAAATAAATAAAATTAAATAGAAGTTAAATAAGATGTATATTAAGTGCTAAGCAAAGTGCTTTAGCACTTAAAAAGCCTCAGTGGTAGCTAATAGTAATTATGGTGATAATGATGATAAAGAGGAGGAAAAATATGTATCTTACATATGATTTTTTCTAAAATAATTGAGTGCTTTTTAAAGTTTATTTATTTATTTTTGAGAGAGAAAGAGTGAGCAGGAGACAGGCAGAGAGAGAATCCCAAGCAGGCTCCAATTGTCTGTGCAGAGCCCAGTGCAGGGCTCAAACTCAGGAACCATGAGATCATGATCTAAGCCAAAATCAAGAGTCAGACATTTAATAGACTGGGTCACCTAAGCACCCCTAAAAGGCATTTTTTTTCATGTGTTATATGATTGTTTATTACCAGCTATTTAACAAATATCTTCATGGCTCCTAATAGAGCATGAGGATGAGAGAAGGGGTTATTAAAAAAGAAGTAAATGTCTAACCAGTCTTCACATTTATTAGTTTTTATGACTTGATGACTCTATGTGACTAGTTTATGAAGCAGGAAATTTCACATGAAATAATTAAAAAAAGAATAACAAATTTGAGGTCTAAATCTGGTCCAAAGTAAAAGCATTGCTGCAAATCCTAATTGTATTAGCTTTCTGTTGCCGTGTAACAAATTTCCACAAATGTAGTCACTTAAAGCAACGTCCATTTACAGTCTCGATTCATAAGTAGGAAGCCCAAGTGAGATCAGCTAGGTTCTCTGCTTGGTCACAGGCCAAATTCAAGGTTCAGCCACCTGGGATCTCAGCTGGAAGCCCTGGGGAACAACTCACTCACTTTCAAGCTCATTCAGATCCTTGGCAGAATTTAGTTCTTTATGGCTGTAGGTCTGAGGTCCTTGCTGGTTGTTCACCAGCTGTCACTGTCTAGAGGCCACTCTGACCTTTGTATGTGGCCTTCTCCATCTTCAAACCAGTAGTGACACTTTGGATCCCTCTAATGCTTTAAATCTCTCTGACTTCCCCCTTGATTCACCAGCTAGAGAAAATTCTCTGCTTTTAAAAGGCTCACCTAAATAGGCCTGACCCACCTGAATAATCTCCCTATTTTAAGGTCAGCTGATTAGAAGCCTTAATTTTATTTGCCATGTCACGACATAATCGTTGTAGTGCTATTCCATCATAGTCACCAGGGAGGGCATCACATGAAGATCTGGCCACTGGGGATTATTCTTAGAATTCTGCCTGTCATATTGGTGTTCAGGTAGGATTCTTTCTGGAGGTTCCCATGGCCGAGTGAGTCCATGGGATAGAAGATTGAAGAGATGGAAAAGATTATTGGGTAAAGGAACAGGGAATGAAATTTTACAGATGGCCTGGGGAGCCAGGACTATAGTGAGGGTACACAGAGCATTGGTGCTTTCGAACTAAACCCTGACACGCCTGCTGGAGCTCTGATCACCCATTATTTGCCTCAGGGAAAGACTCCCATGTCCCAAAGGGAAAACTGATTGCAATTAAATGCTTTTGCCTCCCAGCTCCACTGTACCCACCCCCCTAAAAAAGGAGACTTTTCATATGCCCTCACCCATTATCCAGCACCTTTTTCAGGAGACTGTACCCCATTTTTTTCTTTCCCAATATAATTCCTCTATCCAGGCAAAATTCCAGATCAACTCAGCAAGATATTTGCCTAAGTGAAGAAATGATAGAATCAAATCTCATCAAGGATATTGTATTCTCTAATTAACTTAACCTTCCACCAAGAGCATGAGAGGGGGGAAAAAATTATTCTTGAAATATTTTAAAATTAAAAAATACACATACCAGCTTTAAAAAAAATCAAACAAAACAGAGTGAATGACGTTTTGCAAAACTCAGAAGCAGTGCAATTTTAATGTTTTGTATATGATGGGTAATTATAAACTTAATTAAATACATTCTTCACATCATAATACACAAACACTTTTCTGTGCCTATCACCTCTTAAATTGTAAATTGTATTAAGTTTAGAGTGAGGTTAAAAATTCAGTTAGTCATAGGAGATTCTATGGTGTTAGCACATGTTTAAGTAAATACCTTGTAAAGAGAATGTTAGTTTAAAATTTATTTAAAATGAATGCATTATTTGTATTCTGTATACATCTCAGCAACCATACACCCTTATGTGTGTCAAGCCTTTTTTTTCTTTCAGCCCACCCCCACCCCTTTATTCTGTTTTTCTGGAGGTCAGCAGTCAGGATTCAATGTGAGAGTTGAGTGTGGCCCAGCTGATAAGTCCCAGTATTGCTCTGAATATGCTGGAGGCAGTGACAGAGCTGGCGTTAAGGTCGTGGTGGTCAGGGACTTTGTAAAAATGTATATACCCTTCAGGTGTAGAAGTTTGACTCCAAGCCAATTGTAAGTCTGTTATCATATTAGGACCTCTGTATGGAACAAAATGAGCCACATCCTTGACAACCTATTTTACAGCTGAATATATTTTATTCAAGTATATTAAGGAGTGGCCGTATGTACCTTTATGCCTAATTTAATGTTTTCAGGTCCTTTCCTTTTCCCCACCCTTCCTTTACTTTCTAGTTAGCTACGTTTGATACCTTCAGGATTCTCCATCTCTGGTCAGAATCTCCATCAGTTATACATTTTCTGGATAAGATGCAATAATTGTGAAATGGTTTTGTTAGTAAGGGGACACCCAGTCCATCTCCATACTCTTCTGTGAAAAAAGGCAATGAACTTCGTGTGTAAGAAGATAAATGATAAATCTTACAACAGACCCAGTGGTCAAATTCCTTGATAAGTGGATTTTGATGACAGCTGTCAGTTAGCTGTTTTGCTGAAACCTGATTTCATGAATTTGACTGCTAAATTTGATAATGAGGCCTTTTTTATTTTTTTTACTATATTCTGTTTTAGAGATAGGTACTCTGAAATATTTCTGTCCTCTCTCTCACAACCCAATATCGTGGTGGAATCAGTTATAAAATGCTGGCCTGAAAAGAGACTTAATTCTATAATGTATCCACGTACATATTTTTTGTTTTTGTTGTAAGCGTTCTTCATATAAGTACAATTTATATTCACTGCTAATTCCATAATAGGAATTATTTACCAAATTTTGATTTTTCACAATCCCCCAGTAAGCTGAATATTTAATTGAAAATGTTTTTAGGAGTATGTGGGTGTCTCAGTGAGTTAAGCATCTGACTCTTGATCTTGGCTCAGGTTTTGATCTTGGGGTCATGAGTTCAAGCCTCATGCTGGGTTCTGTGCTACAAGTGGAGACTATTTAACCAAAAAGAAAAAAAAGTTTTTTTTTTTGGTGAAACAAATTGTTTAAGATTTGTAGGTTTAACTGATGGTTACCGAGGGTGGAGGTACTTAGATGAAGGGGATTATGAGTACAGTTATTCTGATGACCTGAGTAATCACACAATTGTTAAATCACTATATTGCACACCTAATATGAACTAATTTAACGACATATGTTAATTATTCTGGAATTAAAATAAAAAACACAATAAAATTTGTAGGTTTACAATATATATGGTTTTAGTGGCCTGGGAGGATTTTATGTTCCTGTAGTAATTTTATTCTGAGGAAGATGTTCTCCTGCATTGTTCTGAGGAAAAGCACCATGGATTATAGTAAGTTAGTCACTGTGTCACATTTATTTATGTGTAACTTTAAGTAAATAAAATGTTTCTGTACATTGTGATACAATGTTACTCTATCTGGGTATTATTTTTGAATCAATTTATTTCTGATCATTTGCAGACAGATTCATCAGGTGACTATGATTTCTTTTTTAATGATTTCTGTTCCTTTTGGGATAGTAGCTATTCCTTTTCCCACTGATTTAGTGGGTCTAATTATTAAGTATTAGGATAGAATTTGGCTGGTTGGAGATTTAAAATAAATAATTTAAAACTATCCATTAATTGGTAATAGGCCACGATAATTTTGTTGATCTTGGAAAGTAACTATTAGTGAAAGCTGAAATAACTGTTTAGATAGAAGATAGCAAACATTAAAAATATGGGCCAATTACAAGAGACATAAAATC
This sequence comes from Lynx canadensis, assembly GCF_007474595.2. Taxonomy (NCBI): domain Eukaryota; kingdom Metazoa; phylum Chordata; class Mammalia; order Carnivora; family Felidae; genus Lynx; species Lynx canadensis. The sequence continues at coordinate 50,433,295 of NC_044308.2, forward strand.
AAAGGAGCAAGTTTTGGCTATTTGGAAAGGAATTAATGGTTGGAATATTACTATTCCTTCTTCCCTTTCTTTACGTAGACATTCAAGTCTGTTACATCTTTAAGCCATATTTTATCATCTGAAAGTATTCTCTTTACTCTGCCTTGCTCTTCTCCCACAACTGAAAGCAGCATCCTTCATGGTAACACATCTTGCTTTAAGATAGCTTGGTACTTCAAAATCAAATTTCATAACAGGCACATCACAAAGTGATTAGTTGCCATATATTAAAACTCATATATCAAAACAGGGAAAAAAAGAAACCCTATAGGTATCCTATATGCATCGAGAATCCTAATGCATTTATTTATTTTTTTAAGTTTATTTATTTATTTTGAGAGAGAGAGAGAGAGAGAGAGAGCAGGGGAGGGGCAGAGAGAGAATCCCCAGCAGGCTCCGCATTGTCAGTGTAGAGCCCGATGTGGGGCTCAGGCTTCTGAACCATGAGATCATGACCTGAGCCGAAATCAAGAGTCAGACACTTAACCAACTGAGCCAGCCAGGTGCCCCTGCAATGCTAATGCATTTAAAATATGGCTGTCCTTTAGAAACATACTGATTTACAACGGTTTCTGAGTCTTCCTCTTTTCCTCTTCTTTCCTCTTTGTGTACAGAAATTTCTAAAGGTTTTGTGCTGGTGTCTTGACACATCTCACTGCAAACTCTCCTGGAGATGATATTCTTTCGTTGAGATTTAGTCCGCACCCAGTTGCTGCTCATGCCTCAGCCTTTGTCTCTGTGCTTCTACCACTACCTGGAACTCTACACTGTTAACTTTACATATCTGTTTGGATGTTCTCCAACTTGGCCTTTTCAACAATAGAAGAAACATCTCTGTTCCCTCTTTATTAGGTCCTTCAGGTAGCTAGGAAGCAGTTTGAAGCCGAATTAAGTTGGTTTTATCAGAAAGAAGTACTTATTGTAAGGACTCAGGGGTGTGCTGCAGAGACTTCAGAGGGGCAATAGTCCTTAGAAAGGACTAAACACAGAACTAGAAAGTTGAGGGTCTGTCTCTCTCTCTCCCTCTCTCTGCCTCCCTTTTCTTCCCTCTCTGTGCATTTTCTGTCTCTTCCTGTGCATTTTCTTAGTCTTTTCTCTCTGTATTCTAGCATATTCTGCTCCTTAGTCCATGGAGCATGAAATGACCACTCCATAAGTCAACATGTTGGATTTAGAGACTGATTCACTGTTTCCAGTTCCAAATTCTCGAGGCATCAGGAAGGACCTGGCAACATAGTGGAGAGGTAGTGCAGGTACCAGGCATGTGAATGACACACTGTTCCCAGGGCTGACAATCTCTTGGTGCTGGGGTCAGCGTTTATAATGAGTATAGTTTGGCATTAACTCCTGTCACACTGGACCCTGTTATGCTCTGATGCCTTCATAGCCTTCTCCTTCCACTGCTATAGGGAAAGGGTAACATTTAACTTATTCATTCGGTGAACAGGTATTGAGCCCTGCTTTGTTGCAAGCGCTCATAGAATATATACTTGCCAAAATGTGTATCTATGTATCTATCTATATCGATATATAGATATATATAGATATCTAGATATAGATAGATAGATATCTAGATATAGATAGATAGATAGATATTGATATAGATAGACATATCTATCTATCTATATCAATATCTATGTATCTACCTATTATGGTAAGGAGGCAGCCTTGAATTTAAGTAAGCTAATAAAATACACCAATTACAAATGTGTTAAGTTCTGTAAAATAAAGGGAAGAAGCTGACATAGAAAACAATGCAAGAGAGGATAAGGATTTTCTTTAGAAGGCATCTCTGAGGAGGTGAGATATTCAGCTAATACTTAAAGAATGGCTAGACCTAGCAGGCAAGGATTTGTTTATTCCAAGGATGTTTTTAAAAAGATCTGATTTGTGAGCAAGGGGAGGATGACATGGGAGGAATCAGAGGCAAGAATATCACTTATAGGTCAAGGAGTTTGGATTTAATCCCAAGTGTAGCCACAGTAAAAAATCATTAGCCAGGTTGCTGATGTCATATAATCCATTAAGAAGTATTTATCTATCCTTTAATTTAGGCCAGACTTCAGCCTGGTTTACTAAAGAGGATTAAAAAATAAATCAAATATATAATCCTACTGATTGTGATTATAACCTAGCCTGAGAAACAAGGCTGATTGAAGAGACATTTGAGTCGCAGGTAGGAGACAGTGGGGGCCCACTGTGGTCATATGCCCAGTGACCTCAGGCCTGGGTGTCAGGCAGATCCCAGAGCCACAGAGCCAAGAAAGTTTGTTAAACTGCTCACAAAGGTCTGAATGAGAACTTGTCATGTGTCAGAGGGGGGCTATCATGTAGCACAGCAAACACTGTGTGCCAGAACCTTCTAAGCCTTTTAAAATATCTACTCAATGGGCACCTAAGTGGCTCAGTCGTTAAGCCTCTAACTTCAGCTCGGGTTGTGATCTCACAGTTTGTGTCACAGTTTGAGTCTCACATTAGGTGAGCTGGAGCCCTGCTTCGGGTGAACACGAGCCCCTCTTTGGGTAAAACACAAGCCCTGGTGAGCCTTGCTTCTCTTTCTCTCTTTCTCTCTCTCTCTCTCTCTCTGTCTCATTGCCCCTCGCTCATGTGCACCATCTCTCTGTCTCAAAAAATTAATAATAAAATAAAATAAAATATCTGTTCAATATAATCCTCATAGTAACCCTGTGAGGTGAGAATTATTATTTAAGCCCATTGCACAGGTGAGGAAACAGAGGCACAGAAATGTAAAATGACTTGCCCAGAACCACACAACTGATAAAGGAAAACCAGGATTCACGTGCAGGGCAATCTGGTGCTGAGTCTTCTTGTAGCCACCGTGCAGTGATGTCTCCATGCTGTCATCCTTGACAAGTAGAGAGGACAATGGCTGGACAGGGTTGAAAAGGGGGGGGGGGGTCACAGGGAAAGTTTTGGTTAGGAAAAAAAAGTGATTAGGTATGCACTGTTGGATTGGTGGTAATAGCAGGACATACAAGTGGAAATATTGTCAGTATGGGCCTAGGGCTCTGCCGGGAGGATCTTGCTACTCCTTGTAATTCTGTGCACTTGCTTTTCGAAGGAATAAGCAGTTTGGGGTCAGTAAAAGTGTTTCTAATGCTTACTGGTGTCATCTTTCCTTTGTTAGGACGCTAATTGTTGTAAGCTGTCTTAGGATTGATTCCATCCTCAAGGGTACTATTATTAGTTTAGGATTAGAATAAGTTGTATTAAAACTCATACATTAATGACAAAATAATAGAAAAAAATACAAGATACATAATTGCCTAGAAAGCATTTTAATACGGTGCGATTTTACTTGTAATAGATTTTATGGTATTTTTCACATAATATCTACCCTGAAAGAGGAAATGATCTTATCATGCAAGTTAATATGTAATTCATACATGTCTGTCCTTATCATGTTCAGATTGATTCAGATACAGAGTTAAGTGTGAGTTAGCTTGTATTCTCGATGTAGCACAGTGCAAAGAAAAAAGAAAGTTCTAGTAATCATTGAGTTCACTTTGGAAAGCAAAAGTTCTCTTGAAATTGCATGTTGAATTAAGCAATTTTGTAAACCTTCACTTTCTGGTATTTCTTTAATATCAAGAAGCAGTGACTATTCTGTCTGTTGCCAGAGACAGCTTATCAGAGTTACAAAGGCATGCTCTGTTGGACCTTCTCAGGGTCATGCCATCCCTCCTAGGTTAGTCGTTTTGCTATAGACTCTTCTAACAATTTAAATATGTCCCTGGAGTTATGTGAATTCCTTAATTTCAGGATGTATTAAAAAGAACATTCTGTATCAAGAATGTTTTATCTTGGTATATTAATCTGTCTAATCAAGAGGGAGAAATGACCCAGTAATTTGAACAGAGAACGTTTAATATGAAGAATTATTAACTATCACAAAGAATTTGATGAGGAATTGGTTGATAACAGCTAAAGAAAACTCTAAAGAATACAGGAATAGAAGATTTAAGAGGCAACCACTACTCCTAGAACTGAGATAAGCTGCCCATGGAAGAGATTCCTTAGGGTGAAGATCTTGATTTTACTGGAGAGGTCATAGCTGTGGTCACTGGAAGGTAGAGAAGCTGGTGTGGTGTGGTGGGGTGTGGTGTGGAGGAGAGGGGTGTGGTGTGGAGGAGAGGGGTGTGGTATGGTATAGTATAGTGTGGTGTGGTGGAACTTGCAAGAAATATGCTCCCTAGGGTGCTAGGGCAACCTGTTCACAGGGAGATGTCTCACTGGGAGTACTGTGTCATACAACCACACAAAGGGTGTGCCAAAGGGGGCTGCTGCCTGCTGGGTGCTGCTGGCTGCCAAGTACTACAGGCCTAGTGCTGGGGAAGCCGCTCACGCTGGGGAGAACCTTTTCTTCTACTAGGATTTTCCATGATGATTTATCCTCAAAGGTTGACATTGTACCAGCTGTTGAAGGAGAAATGTTTAATTTTTTTCTAATGTTTATTCATTTTTGAGAGAGAGAACATACAAAGGATGAGCGGGGGAGGGGCGGAGAGCAAGGAAGACCTAGAATCCGAAGCATGCTCCAGGCTCTGTGCTGTCAGCATTGAGCCTGACGTGAAACTCGAACCCACACACCATGAGATCATGACCTGAACCCAACCAACTGAGCCACCCAGGTGCCCCAGGAAAAACATTTAAAAGAACACATATCCATTTTCACACAGCAGGCAATGAAGGATGAACCTGGGACTAAGCAGCAATGCATTGATATCTGGCATACCTGGGAATCCCTATCTATCCATCCTCAGGGTTTTGACCAAGGGCTTTTAAAAGCTATTGTCCTTCCTTATGTCTTATTTGTGCCTCACATAATTATCTTCACATATTTTACAGTTAATCATGATGGAAACTATTGTTCACAAAACCAAGTGTCCACCATTTTGTTAGAATGCGAGATTTTTTGTTTGCAGTGAAAATAGCTTTGTGTTATTTTAAATATTATAGCAGATTAGTTTTCAGATATTTCTTGCCTCTGCACAACCGTTAGATGTTAAGTAAGCTAGAGAGGGGCCAGGACTGATCCATTCTTGTTTAGTATAAATTGCCAGCATCTGGCACAGTGAATGACCCATAGTAGATGCTAAGTTGATTATTTATCTATCCATGAATGAAAATAGATTACAACTGCCCAAGTTCATGGGTAAACTGTTTTCATCACTGAGAAATACAAGAGATAGTTATGTTTGTGTAAGACATTAGGTATAGAGTAATAAATGTGTGTATCTAAAATGTATAGTATAGGCACATATCATATGTATCAAAGTACAGTAAATTCTTTCCCAAGAATTTTCAAAATCATTTTTAAAAAATCATAGTTTGAGAAGCCACAGAAAACCAATGAGGAGAAAATATCCATGGTGATACCATATGCAAAGAGAGATATCTCAGAAAGTCAGTGAATTTTGTTAGGTGTCACAGTTACAAGTTCTGGAACATAGTCCTTTTCATAAAGGAGTAAGAAGTATTATCTTTGGTTTGAGAAACTTTTGTTATTATCATCCTTGGGAGAAGGGGTTTTCTTGTTCCTGCCTGCTTTATTTGTTCAAGATATACCAATCTTGACTGGACCAAAAAGCCTAGAGAAATAACATGCTTGTGAGTTTGTATGCTAAATGTGTCAGTTAATGAATGCAGAAATGTTATAATGAAAAAAAAATCATTGTTAAGAGACTAGAGATGAAACTTCAACCCAGTATTTTAGCATTGTAGCTGTTGTGATTTAGAATCCAAAGTACCAACTAATGGTAGTTTAGTTGCTATAAAGGAATGATACGGAAGAGAGAAGGAAAAATGAGAAAAGACTGGGTAGTTGTAATCTTCTACTTATCTAAAGACACAGTGGTATGGAATTCTTTCTATATTCTTATTGTAATTCCCTTAAATTTATATTTTCTGAATACTATTAGTAAGAATTACCTTTTTCTTTCTTAACAATTAGTACAGCTACTTTCTTACTGATAGGGAAGGAGTAATATGAGACAAAATCTGTATTAAGATTGTATGTCAAGTTAATTTTCTTTAGCATCTTTACTTAGTAGGATATAGGTTATATATTTAACATAGATTGAATAATGCAAAGGAAGAGACAGTGGTCATGATTAATTCATATTTATTTCAGTGAGAGTTTGGCATCATATTTTATAAAAGCACTAACTCCTTGTGAATTGTGTTCTGATACTTTTGCTCTGTTTTGTACTTGTTCCTTTTAACTTTAGATTGAAGTTACAGAACCTTGAAATTCTGGAACTGGAGGAATGGCAGAGAAGAGGGCAAAGAATTGTTGTTGTTGTTGTTTTTCTAATAACATAAACAAACGTCAAAGGACGTAATAGCAACAATAACAACAACAATAACGAATTTCTAGAGTGGCCTGCATTCCTGAAGTTGTGAGGGCCCCTGAGTGAAGGAGGTAGTAATACAAAGTATCTGTGTTCTTACGTGTTCCATCCACTTAAATTTTGTATATATATATTACCAACAGAATCTCTTTTTTTAAGCAAAAACCACTGTGGTTCTCTGTTGTTTGTGAGTTGAAACACTAGGGGACAGCACTAAAATATTCCATAGTTGGTTGTTATTGATCACTTGCATACTGTATAATAAGTAAGAGATTTTACTGTTAAAGACATTGAATGCCCTGTTGATTTCAGTGGGTAAAAACGCACAAAGGGGAAGATAAGCTTTCAAGTCCATAATTTCAGCCTTTGTAAGATGATGATTTGAATAATTTAAAGAAAGCTCCTAGGCTGCTTTTTCAGTTGTTAAGAAGGCATGATAACTTAAAGAATTGTGATTTTTCTGATAAAAGTGTTTTGTTCTTTTCATCCTTTTGGGATAAATATTTTGCATATTTTTTAAAATATGCATATTTTTAAAAAAATTTCTAATCTTGTTTTTCCAGGCACTTTGGAAAGACATGAAACAGGAGAAAGAGCAAGAATAATTCTCAATTGTTGTGATGATTCACAGCTTCTAAAGCCTGAATTTGCACTTCCAGTTACCTCAGAGACACATAAGCACAAAAGTGTAGAACAGAGACCCTCCAGCTCCTGTCAATTTGGGCCAATACCTTGCCCTGGTCTGCAGGTGGAGTCTTCATGGAAGGTAAGTTCAAACCAAATTGCTGCTCACAGAAAACATGATCAACTTCGAGTAAGAAATCATATGCCTTCATGAATATGAGGCAATTAAATATCAGCACAAAAACAAGAACTTAAGAGATGATTGTACCAGACAGACATATCTACCAAATGATCTTGGGTGAATCATTTTAAGTGATTATTATGCTTGGTATAGCATTCTTTATGAAAAGATAGGTTCCAGCTATCATAATTGAGTCAATCTTATATTAACTCTTGACTTCCACATGGTTTTCAGTTGGGGGAGGGGCTGTATTCTGGGCTCTGCATCCATTTTTTCAGTCGAGTATAGATGACCTCTTCTTTAAAATGGTTATTACAGATAAACCAAAACAGTGTTACAAAAATTGGATCATTGTATGGACAAGTTTTTTGATATACTCAGCACCTGTAGGATCACCAGCTCTTTAGAATTCCAAGCCTCAATTAATACACAGTGATGGAGTTTGCATTTAGTTTCATAAACCAAGTCTTCACTGAAATTTGGATCAGCTTTCTTCTTTTCAGTTTTAAAATGATATAGTATTTTATCTGATTTCTTTAAGGAACTTTTCCATCTTTTTTGTCATCTACATTTCTAAGTTATCCCTTCATCATGTTGTTGTAATTATGTCATTTATATGTATATATCTAATGGAGTATTTTTCATGTAAACATATTTTCCTAACATTATCTATGTCTTTTTAATGACTACATCATGCTCTATACTTTGGGTATACTATTACTGATTAGATTATTTTCCTATGGATTAATATATGGGTTGTTTTTTTATGTTTCACTTTCATGAATAACATATCTATGAACCTTAAAGCTTTTTTCATATTCAGTATTAATGGGATATATTTCTAAAAATGGGATCTCTAAATCAAAGTTTAGCTAATATTATTAACATTTTTGATTATTTTAGTAGTGTTATGAAGACTGCTAAAATATTATTAATAAAGACTTTAAATAAGGTTTTGTTTATCTCACATCCATGTGTATGGTTAGAGGCAAAAGGATGTGTCATCTTCAAGAAAGATCCATGGGCTGCTGAAGCTATGCCTCAGAGTACAGGGGGGAGAGGCAGGGGTCCAGTGTGCTTTTTGGGTTCAGAGCTTTGATTTAGATTTATCAGTCTTTTGAGAACTGAACCACACTAACCAAACACCCAAGCAATACATATATAAAGTAGAATGACAACTGTCCGATCTACAATGATAAATATAATTGACATTTTGTTCACCCCTCAGCATATTCTCACTGTAGCAAAGCTACAGGTAGTTGGGGAGAAGAGGGAGATGAAGTTTTCACACAGGGCTCCTTGACGAGCATGGAGTCAGAGGCAGGAGGTGCTCATTCACTGAGCTCTGAGAGTCTGATATACGTGGAAATATACAATTGGTATACATTGATATAATCTGATATACAATGATATATCAAGGCTGATAAACATTGAAAAATTCCTAAATTTTGGATTTTTAAAGTCTCCATTTAGGCCACCCACTTTTGTTTATACTTTCCTCCTTCAGATGTTAAAACTAGTCATCAGGCTTTACAGCTCCTCGTTGTTTGTTTTCTCATTTAGGCAAATTGGCTATAGATTGCCAAATGTGCTTTTCATGTTTTTGAAAGGGGTCATATTTTATGAGGAAAGTTATGTCAATATGATGAAACTTTAACATTCACAAATGAAAATTACAGTCATAAGGCCTTAGTCTCCAAAGGTGGGAAACTGAATCATATGTGTTGTAAGATTGAGGTCAAAAAAGCCCAGTGAGTGAGCCCAGATGGCCACCAAGCATTCCCATCTTAATGTGGCTCTGTTGCTTTCTATGCATAATAGACTGTGCATCTTATAGTGGGAATTATAGGCTAGAATAGTAGATGAGAACTTGGGGATGTCTCTGGACTCGTGCATGTCAGATGCCTAGGGTCTGCAGGAGCAAATCTCATTCATCAAGTGCCTATTTTACTAGTTTAATTCCCACAAGGTAAACTGATTACTATTTCTTTCAGTTTCTTGGAGGACCTCAGAGTTACCGTTTAGGTAGTGGTAATAGTATATATAGATTTCATTTTCTTTATGTAATTTTGTTTCTTTCTTGACTCCAGGAAGCAATAAAATGCCAGGGTCTTGTTTTCCTACTCTTAGGCTTGTTCTGGCTTTATTTCCTTGCTACTGCCCTTTGCCTTTGATGACTGTGATTTCCAACCTTCGTTTTCTTCAGAGCTTAATCAGACAGGCCTATCTCCTCCTTTGTTCTATACACCATGCTTCTATTATTATTGAGCTTACTGCTAATTAGAGCTTTTTTTTTAATTTATGCTTTCCCTAAGTTATATCTTCGTCAATTAAGTGCTGCGTATCTTCCTTTCAGCCTTTTTGACTTAAGCTGTTGAGATTATTGTATCTTACTCTTATTTACAAATTGAATATGCACGAAATTTCAGGAGTGCTTATAAATTCCCCATTCTCCTTATTGTTGCTATAATAAAATGCTTCGTGTATTTTCATAAGAGAATGAGTTAGTTTTGAAGAAGAGGATTTGAATCACACTTGTTTTATAGGTGGGAAAATGAGGGAGAGTAACCCTGTGAAATGCACAAATGTCTAAAAGTTACTTTGTGTTTCAGAACTTTTTTTATGTGGATTTTTGTGACATGCACTGAAGTTTTTTCAAAGGGTACAGTGGACTGTTTAAATAGAAAAATACCATGTTAGATCTGTGTGGTGAGCTACTTGTGTTTTGAAATATTTGGGATTTATTTGAATTCTGTATTCAAGTTTTCTTCTTGCGTTTGAAGAGTGCATATAGATTTGGAAACAGATTTTACAGAGAACAACAAATACAATACGACGCTTTGAAAATGGGTCCAATGAAATGCTAGAGGAGTTGAATTTGTGCAGCTAGACAAAGAAAAATCTTTGGGGTAGGAGAGGACCAGAGTCTTAAAGGATTTAAAGGAATACAATATCATATTAGTGATGGGGAACTGCTTTTCTCCAAGTCTGCTGAGGATAAAACAAGATAGAAACTGTTTAAATTGCAGTGGGAGGAATTTAGCTTCAAAGTAGGATATAAACAACCTTACTAAAATCATCTCTACATGGCAGAAAGCTTAGTAGCTTCATCATATTTTAAGGAGAGAGAAGGTCTGTTTTGTCTGTCGGTTGGTTTTAAACTCCTTTGTTTTTTGTTTGTTTGTTGTTGTTGTTTTTCATTTCTTGTCTATAAATGAGTAATAAACAGGATTATTTTAACTGTCACAATTTAGACCCATTGTAGTGTCCAGGAAATTTCTTTAAAAAAAAAAAAAAGATTTGCTATAGAATGGGGCCCCAAGAGCTCCCCCTAGTTGATTGTTTAGTGCTGCACTCTTTAATATGGTAGCCATTGATCACATGTGGCTATTGAACACTTGAAATCTGGCTAACACACATGTTAAAAATGACCTTTGTATATATAGGGTTAAATAAAATATAGTAGTGAAATCAATTTCACCTGTTTCTGAGTGTGTGTGTGGGGGGGTGGGTAATATGGCTACTGGGCAGTTTACAGTTATATATGTGGTTTGTATTTTATTTGGATTGGACAATGTTGAACTCCACTAGGAATAAGCAAACTTTTTTGTAAAGAATCAGGTGGTAAACATTTTAGGCTTTGTGGTCCAGATTTTCACTGTTGTAATTACTCAACTCTGCTGTTGAAGCACAGAAGCTAAACAATTCTTAAGCAAATGAGTTGGCTTATAGTTGGCCAATTTATGATCTAGATAGTCTTCTCTACAGTTAGAGGTCATGAGGCACTAGGAGGAACTGACAAAACAGCCAACACTTCTCCTCTCCCTAGATATCTGGATTTTTAATAAAACAACTTATTCCAACTTACGCACTATGTGGAATGCAATCCAAAAGACTTTGCATCGAGTCTGTTTCCTGACAGAAACCATGACATGCATATGTTTTGGAAATCTGCCTTTTTAGGAAAACAAACGTGCACATTATAGCTCCCAATCCAAAGAAGATTTTGTTTTTAATTTTTTTTATGTTTATTTACTTCTGAGACAGAGAAGAGAGAAGTGAGACAGAGAGAGACAGAGCATGAGTGGGGGAGGGGCAGAGAGAGAGGGAGAGACAGAATCAGAAGCAGGCTCCAGGCTCTGAGATCTCAGCACAGAGCCAATACGGGGCTCGAATTCACAAACCGTGAGATCATGACCTGAGCCGAAGCCCGTCGCTCAACTGACTGAGCCACCCAGGCGCCCCCAAAGAAGATTTTTTAATGGCATTTCCTTTAAATGATGTACTTACACATACATCTTTATCCAAACATAGAAAATTGATTGTAAAGAATGCATTTACATTTGTTTATATTCCAGTGAGCTTTCTAGAAATATGTTTGTATTTTTTTAACCTTTACTTGACCTTAAGTGATGTCTGTTTTGTTCCATTTGGTGAAAAATCTTATTAGAACTTTATCCTGCTACGACTCGTAAAACAGGGATGCTGCACTGGTAGGCCACCAATAAAAAACTGGACCCCACTACTAATCACTTTATCAAAATGAAATGTTAGTTCTTTCATATTTTATGACACGAAAACGTAACCAAAATAGATTTAGAGCAGTTTTTAAATAATGCCTTAAAACGTCACCTGCAAATTTATTTATAAATATGAAATAATAATTCATGTGACATTACATGTTGTACATTAGCTCAGTTTTATTGAATTATTTATATTTTACTGCCAATATTTAAATCACTACAGAAAAGAACAAATAGTATGTATTTGAAAACAATTCATTGCATTGCAATGGGATAAACCCTTAATAAAGAATGATAATTTTTACTTTTTTGAAGAGTGATTTTTGGTATATTTTTTAAATATAACACACAGTGTATAGCTATTTGTTTTCTAATGTAAAAAATACTTTGGTTTTGTATAATTTTAAAAGAAAATAAATTTTTATTATTAGATATGCTGGCATTTCACTAAAATATAGGAATTTCTCTCTGGACGAAGATTTTTGTTCTGAGTATTTTCATCTAGTGAATCTCAGCATAAAATTTGAGCTTCCTAAGTGACAACACACTTCCTAGTAAGATAGGGAAATAGTAGCAGAGAAATATACCAAACTGATTCGCTCTTTGAATACATGAAGAGATGCAAATTTTTGACAGTGTAACCACTTCTATAACATGTAATAGTTAAATAAAAATTTCTGTAATACTGAATAGCTTTTTTAATGGCTCCTTTATGAAGACTGTCACTTTCTCACTTTGTGGCATCAGTTGAAACTTTTCGATGCAAAGTTACCTCAATGGTGAGGGAAAGTATGAAAAGCATAGCACAGCTTTCTTTCAAAACTAACTTAGGAGGTCTCTGAGTCACTGTGAAAAGTAGGAAACACGCCATTAAATGACTCCAGCTGTCTCTCTTCACCCAGAAGCAACCATGGATTTCCTCACAGGACTTCAAAGCCTTGCTTGTATCTAAACATTCGTTGGCCATGTAAATTAGAGGCACAAAAGGAGAATGCTCGTATTTCATGGTGCGTGGCTGGTTTAAGTCCCGCATTGTGCTGCACGTGCCGGTGGGGAGTGCCAGGAACAGAAGGGCACTGTTCTGACTCGTGTGACAAATGTAGTTAACACCAGATCCATATTAATGTTGTCAAGTTCCCTTGATGTATTTAAACAGATTTTAATTATTTTCAGCGTCCAAAGGCCTGAAATATATAGCCTAATGGTTCTTCAAAGAAAGCTTACTTAATGTGTGAATGTAAAGCCTCTCATAAAAATGAAACTTTTATATTGGCCTTAGTCATTGACATAGGTTATTCATCAAGTCAGCAATTTGTGTGGCAAAGTGCCATTTGAATAGTGTATTGTTAGGATACTTATGGTCCACTTGACAAGGGCTCTTGCTGTAAATAGTGCAATTTGACTCCAGCTGTTAAAGAGTGGCTTTGACAGCAGCCAAATAGAATGGAGATGCCTTACTGCACCGCCGAAAAATCAATATTGGGTTCTTGTTCATGGTAACCTGTTCTTTTCTCTTCTGTAGATTTATAAACGACTATCAAGGGCTTATAAGTGGAAGTTTAAATATTATTTTAAATGCAATTCACTTCGAGTTTTAAATTAAGACTTGTGATAAATGGTACAAGTGCAGAGTTTTAGGATATTATTTCCACCCCCTGGTTCATGTTTAGTCACAATTACAGTTAAGTTGAATTTGGATTCTCTAGCTTCAATGGAAGAGAATTAGTGTAAAACATGGTCTCAAAATTGTGTGCCTATTGTATGTTGCCAGTGCAATTATTTCTTCTTTTTGATTTTCTTATCAATTTATCTGTGTCCCTCCCACCTTCTCTGCGTGTATACCTTTTTGTGTGGACAGCAGGGTTCTTTGTGGCTGTGCCCATAGCAACACCCACAGATGTTGACAGCCAGTAATGTCCCCAGCGTTGTCAAAGATTTCCCTAAAGCATAGTCTTGCTGGTTTTGAAGAGTCTTCTAGCAGTTTTCAGCAATACAAGGTTGCTATGATACCTGGCTGCTGGTAAAAGATACTGAATCTGTTAATTTCAGTAACTACGCTCGCGGAATCTTTTTGCATTGGGTTTCTCTGCCCTTGCTAGCTGTTACGTTTAAGATTACAGAAGAGGAAGTGAAATTATAAACTCAAGAAGAGAAAAAAAATGTTTCAAGAGTTCACTTTGAATTCTAATATTGAATAAAAGGAAAATTTTCTAGGTATAAAAAGCTTTTAGCTGACTGTTGATTTCCTAGCATTGCAGGTATTATTTATTTAAATCATTTCTAGTTCTGTGTGAATATAATTTTAATTTTTATTGCTGTTTACCTGAGATGTCATAAGCCTTCATCAAAGGTATGCTGAGCAGGACTTGAAAGAGCTGTCATTTTTAACATGAAAAATGCTGGTATACCACATACTTTCTCAAATGTCTTTTCCAGTGAAGGCTGTTAAAATAGCTGTCTTCCTATTACTGACCAACTCTGCATTTATCGAATTTGTGGCTGAGGTAGCAACTGAAAATTCATAAAGCTGATAATATAATTGTATACAAAGACCTTTAAGGCTGATTCAAGGTCAGTGTTATTGTTTTTATAATTGCTGATAGGCAGTCGTGATTTCTGGGAGAAAGGATTTGTTCTGCATTGCTTTTAGCTGGTTCCAAAAAAAGGTTCTCTCTTTTGTTAATTCTAAAGTAAACCTTTTCAGTGAATAAATGTTTATATCATTTCTTCAGTACTAGTTTTCTCTTAGATTTAGCTTAGTTCCTCTGTCCTCTTCCCCCAAGTATTCATCAGCCCTGTAAGAAACACAGAAATCTAAGATCATAGATCTTTTTTGAATTAAATATTCTAGTTGTTGTTATCAGTTCACTTGCAGGGTGGATACTCCAGAATAGAAATGTAAGTAAAAGTTAAACACATCAGGCATTGTAATTTTTTAGCCTAACGTTGGGACAGCGTGGCATAATTTATTAAAGTATGACTCTAAATTGCCTCCATTTACATTAATAATTTTGTATAGGTGTTATAGAAACTATGAATTCTGTAATCTTGTCCATATCATATTACTGCCCCATGACTGTTTAGGGACTTTTTCCTCCCTCATTTCTTCTTTTCTTTCTTACTTTCTTCTCAATTGTAAATTGCTTTTGCTTTTTGAAAATCTGTGACTTTTCCAAATTTGTTAAGACCCTGCTTCTTGTAGGACCCAAAAGTCTTCAGCCTACTGAAAGAGGTCTATATCTGCTGGGATCAAAATTCATCTCAGTGGATTTGGACGTTCTGTTGTTGGACCATTTGCCAGTTCTGATGACAAAGTGATGGTAAATGTTATCTTTTTGCAGAAACTTGGAGTTTCCTCAGTGACCAAGGTATCGTCCTAGATCAGGAATATCTTGTGTTTATATCCTCTTCTTTATGACTACCACAATGGATGGTATTTTCAGGTGTAAAAAATGAAGTTTCTAGAAATTCAGATGTTGAGTTAACTAAAAGGGTTAGTGGCTTATAACAGGAAAGAAAAGAAGAGAAATAAAATCTTTCTTCTTGAAAGCTGGTAATATCACTTATTGACTGAGAGTACCATCTGGACCCATTTAAAGGAATCCCAACAGGAACACTACTTCTGTACCAATGACTTATGTTGAAACTGGTCCTGAGAGAGCTACAAAGGCAAAAATGTAACAGGAAGCAGTTCTCAGAAAAGAAAGTATTTATTCTCATGGAATGTTTCCCCTATGTTAGTAAAAACAAAATGTATTAAGACTTTAGCTTTATTCACTGGAACTAAAAGAGCATGAACTTATTGAGGAATATATCCTGCTAATATCCTCATCCATTTTTCTGTATTGCATTTTTAATAGTGACATCCTTAAAGGCATAACCAGTTCTCTGCATCCCCAAATGGCACTTATGTCATTAAACTCACATAATGACATAAATGACATTATTTGCAATTCTCTGTATACAATGAAGCTCATATTACTCTGGAAACAGCTGTTTTGATACTAAATTAAAACATCCTGCATAAGCTTTGTGTCCAAGTATGATCATTCCATAGAAAAAAATGGTCATAAGAAACTGCTGTGAGGGGCACCTGGGTGGCTCAGTCGGTTAAGCTTCCGACATTGACTCAGGTCATGATCTCTCAGGCCGTGAATTTGAGCCGTGTTGGGCTCTGTGCTGACAGCTCAGAGCCTGGAGTCTGCTTCAGAATCTGTGTCTCCCTCTCTCTCTCTCTCTCTCTCTCTGCCGCACCCCCACTCAAGCTCTGTCTGTTTATCTCTCTCTCTCCCTTTCTCTCTCAAAAATAAATAAACATTTAAAAAAAGAAAACAAAAAAAGAAACTGCCGTGAGAGCAGTGGCTTCTTATGCACATACTGAACTCCGTGCAAATTCGCATAGGAATGGCACTTGTAAATTTTGAGTTTTTTTGGTCTTCATGTGTTGTCCAAGACCTTCTGGTTTCTAGAGAGCCATTAGGAAAGCTCACAAACTATAAAGTCATACTCACCTTTATTACTTTCTTCCTGTTTGCACTAGAGGTCTCTGGTCATTACACAGAAGTTGGTCCTCTCCATTTACTCTGGCAGCGAAAGTTTTGTTTTCCCTTTAGCCCCCTGAAGTAAAATATTAATCTGAATGCATAAAGAGTAGTAATGGAGGAGCACAAGTTCACCAGATCCTTTATTTCTGGTTTCGGCACTGTGCCATGTTAGAGCGAAAAGTGATCAAGTTGCTGTTTTCTCTTTTCTTCTCTTTACCAGGAGGATGTTAGAGCCCAGTCTCGATTGAACTATACAGTAAATTAGGTTTAGATATAGAACTGGGCCTGTTGGTTCCTGTCTCTGCTCCGTTAGTCCCAGTGTAGCTGAATGCGCTGACGGATGGACCCTGCAGCCAGGCTCTTACTGGCCAAATTTCTCTCACTGCCGGGCTCCTGTGTTATCCTGTCTTTACTTTCCTACCCATTTCCTTGAACGTTCATTGACAGCTAAGCCAGGCATCTGGTATACTAAAAGTCAGTTTGGGGTTGTTTCTATATCCTTGAATTTTAGGGTTCCCTGCTTTTGCTGTGATTAGTTGATAGGATTTAAGCTTTGCTTGGATCTCTGATTTTTCTTTTCTCCGAATACCCTACTTAGTATACCTCTTCCTTACAAGTTGCCTTTCCAGGAACCAGAAACCTCAGGCTCGGCTCTCACAGATGACCACTCCGGCTTCTGCCTGAACTCTTCAAAATGATGGCATTTTAGTTTCCTATTGCCATGGAACAAATTACTACAATCGTAGAGGCTCAGAGTCATACACATTTACCATGTCATAGTTTATCTAATCGTGTGCCAGGAGTCTGGCATGGCCTGGTTGGATTCTCTGTGCAGGGTCTCCCATGGCTGAAATCTAGGTGTGACCTGGGGTTGCTCTGCCACCTGAGGCTGGGGGCCCTCTTCCAAGCTCATTCAGGTTATTGGAAGAATTCAGTTCCTTGTGGTTGTCGGACTGGGTCCCTGTTTTCTTGCTGGCTGTCAACAGGGACCACACATACCTTGCCAGATTGCCCCCTTAATCTTGAAGCCAACAGTGGAGAAATTGTTTTGTATCAAGTCCCCTTATAGTCTGAATCTCTTACTTCTCCCTCTGCCAGCAGCCAAAAATAACCTCTCTGCTTTCAAAAAATCTATGTTATTAAATCAGGGTGACTCATATAATCTCCCTATTTTAAAGTCAACTGATTTGGAACCTTAATTACATCAGCACAATCCCTTCACAACAGTACCTAGATTTGTGTTTGGTTGAATAACTGGAAGAAGATATATTTTATGAGGTGCTGAGAATCTTGGGGGCAGTCTTACAATTCTGCTTATAGATGGAAAGTAATTCTAACTCAGGGTGGCTGCTGTTTCTGTTTTTGTTTTTGCTTAAATTTTCTTTTTTCATTTTATTCATTTGAATGAGAGAGAAAGAGAGAGAGAGAGTGAGAGAGAGAGAGAGAGAGAGCGCACGCAAGCTGGGGAGAGGGACAGAGGGAAAAATAGAAAGAACTTTAAGCAGGCTCCATGAAGCCTGATGCAGGGCTCATTCCCACGACCCCAAGAGTCAGACACTCAATCAACTGAGCCACCCAGGTGCCCCAGGGTGGGTGCTGTTTTAGGACTATTACCTTCTCCTCATTCTGAAACATTTAACCCCTGCCTAAGTGCCCTGATTAGCTGTCCTATTACTAATCATTTCTGAAATTTGAATCAAGACTCTTAGGACCTCTTCATCCTGTCTGTTCCTTCAGGGAGTTGGCCTGTGCTATAGGAGATCTCTCTCTTCTGTCTCTTAAGCCAAACCCTGTTTTACCAAAACCATAGCATGGCAGAGATTATGTGATCATACAGCAGAGTATGGAGAGAATAACATGGGTCCTGTCTCTTTCTACAAGATTATATCATGAGGCTTAAACAAGAAAATAATTTGTCAGTGGGTATGACTCTCTGAATCTAAGAAGATTTTCACAAAATTTGTTATCATATGATTAGCAGTCTAACATCTTTAATCACCAAGGGCCTATCTTGGTCCTCTATTAAATTTATAGATGATAACAAGTTGTCTTTACAGTCTCTTAAGCATTATTTTCCTTTTTGCCTTTGATGTTTAGCTATGTTAATAATCAGCTTAACCAATCTTTAGAACATTTTTTTACCTTAGGTATTAAATTTCTGGTGTTATCAAGGATGCCTACAATTAGTAGGACAGTAGCAGAAAACTACCAGTTTTGAGTATATTACATTCAAAAATTTAATTTTCCTTTTTATGGTAATTCTGTTATTCATGATAAATTCTGCCATGAAAGACACACCTGACTTAAATGATAACCCCTCTGTGGTACTCAAGGAAACAGTTGGGATAAGATAGAACAGATTTCATGAGTTACACCAGAAATGAGTTTGCAGATAATGAACAGCACCCACATGATGGTTTGCATCACTGTTCTTCCGGCCAGTTATGGGACTACAGCTTGATGGGTTTTTGCCTTAACCTAATATTCTATATCCACTGATTCTAGGACTAAGCTCTTGAATTTTAAAATATATGTTCTAATTCTTTATCAGAATAAGAATTCATGAATTAATTAAGCCTGAGGATTTTTGGCCCTTATTTTATCTATCTGAAAAGAAACCATTATAAGTGGTGCTTAATTCATAGGCAAAGCATGAAATATATCAGAACTAAACAATATAATCTACAAGATATTCAGTACTTCATTATGTAGAAATGATATATTATGCCCCTTTAAAACTTTTACAGCCCTCTTACAGTTTCCTGATGTCTTTTTAATAAATCATTTAATATGATTGCTTTTAATTGCCATTTTCAGGATATGCTGACTTTCATTAAGGGTAAACATTCAACACCATATTATAATTAAAAGTCTCCTAAAAAGAAAAAAACAAAACAAAACAAAACTTACTTCACTTGCTTGAAAATTAGAGCAGGTATAGTCAGTAGTTCTTGAGTGATACTCGGGAAAGAATTTAAATCGAGTTTTTGCTATCCTCTGGTGACTTTGTTTCCAAATTTTGTGTCCAAATTCCGGACATAATTAAAACCTATAAAATATCCCCTTTAACATTTCAAAATGTTCATAAAATTCACATTGCTAATCAGTGTTATTATTATGTAATTTTTCTTGTATCTCTTAAGGTGGGAACTATATATTTTCTTTTCTTAGCAAGAATACCTTCTGAGTTTTAAATTTGATTTTGACCCTTGTCTTGGAAAACAAGAGCCTTGAGAAGAAAAGAGCTTTGGAAATGGACATTCAATTATTATTAATCTCAGTTATATTCATCCTCAGAATAAAATCCAAAATTATATTGAAAAATGTCACCTGTAGATTTGGGACCATAACACAAATATTTAATTGCAAGCTACTTGGCCTTATTTAAGAAAAACAAACAAACAAACAAACAAACAAAAACACCCAGTTCCTGTTTCCCTGACAGCTAGTTAACTGCCAGAATCTTTTCTCTCTGGTTCTTTACCTTGAAGTGTAAGCTTCAATATCACTTCCTTTAAAGTAAGTATCAGCCCACGTTCCATTATTTTCTTTCTCAGCATCCTTCTTATTTCATTTTGTGTCTTCTGCACCACCACCCCTGCCCCCCGACAGTATAAGCTCAAAAAGGGCGGTGACCTGCTCTGCTAGTTTAGTACAGTATCCTCATCACCTAACACAAGGCAGGCATTCAGAAATATTTGTTGAATGAACACCTGGACTGACAGCTGATAAAGTATAAACATGAAAAATAGATGGTAAGAAGGTGGAAGATACAGCCTTTTTTGAATTGTAAGAGAAAAAAAGTTTAAATGACTTCTAGAAATATAATATGTATTTATTTTGCTAGACAATTGCTTTAAGTCCAAATTGGGTTTACGTATTATTTGATCTTACGTATTATTTGACCTAGCAAAAAAAAATTGTCAATAACAACATAGGAAAGAGGCTGTGGAAACACAACAGCTACCCCACCAATATTTAAACACCAGCCCCAATCAATTCAAAAGTTTATAAGGCATATTGATATTTAGACCAGTCCAAATCAATTCAAAAGTTTATAAGAAAAGATTTATTAAATACTGGTGATGAAATTTAGGATGTGTAGCACATTGGGAGGAATGATTCACTGTGGGTAAGATGGGCACAATGGTGAGCTGATATAGATTCAGAAAGATTAAAAGGCAGTGTGGTTAAATGGTTTCTTACACCACCAAAGTTTATATTATTGCCCTGTTCACTTGCCCTTAAATCTCAGACTCTTTTTTCTAGTAACAAAGTTATCTAAAATAAGCACTCAAAAATAGCCTGAGGATTGTAGCGTATATCATAGGCCCTCTGCTTCCCTCAAATAATTACTTTGCTAAGCCCTCCCCTCAATACAAAACCCCTGAAGCCAACAACAATCTAATCAACAGGTTTGTAATAACTTTTAGAAATGTAAGTGTAATAAATATGAAGAGGCCTGATTTATGTTTCATTTCCCAGATGCAGAGTCTCTGGCACAACCTTGCATCCTTCAAGTGGTACACATTGCTTCCTACTTGCCTAGATTATTTGCAAATTGCTGAACCCTCTCTCTGAGAGGTTGGTGAGGGGGGATGATTCCACTCTGTGATGTGTATGACAGTCAGTGCTTTTGGTTAACTCTTTTTTGTGGGAACATGGGGTAGCGTGCTGGATTAGCAGTCCCAAGAGATGCCAAGCCTCCTAAGATTTGCTCTTCTTCCCTGTCTCCTTTCCTCCAGGGAGGAAAGCGTGTCAGTAAATGCAGACAAGCCAGTTCCCCTCCACATGGCTGCCTGGCTGACTCCACTCTCCATGTGCCTTATCTCATGTATAAGAGATGTTCTTCTCTCCACCTAGTCAAATCCTACCCATAGCACAACATATACATGCACTATTTAATATGCACCTACCAGTTAAACACCTGTAAATGAACTATGGATTACCTAGTTATTTTGCAACTATTTGTTTTTCTTAGCTTCTCAATTAGGCCTTAAGATCCTTAAAAACAAAGAACTACTTTGTATGTTAACTTAAATTTTGTAGCATAGAATACAGAAGAAAATATTTATTCAGCAAATATTCATTGAACACCTACCACGTGCCAGACACTTTTCCTGATACTAGGAATTTTCAACAAAGTCCTGGTTGTCATGGCACTTCTGATTTGTGTTTTGAATAGATCACTTTGGTTGCTTTGGGGAAAATTGGATTAGAGGATAGGGGTTTGGAGAAGAGAAAACTATTGTATAGGTGCAGCAAGAGAAGGAAATTACTAATGAGCGCTGAGTTTCTGAACATCAAATGGGAAAAAGCCATGATACAGCATGTGTGTTTTGTACACCTACAGCCCAAAGTGCTACCGGAGCCTCTCTATATGGCGAGACCAATGCTAGCCACAGAATGTGGAAGCGATATTAGGTCTAAATCTTGATGGATGAATAAGATTTTGCTGTGGGGAACAGCAGATCCAAACCCCAAAATATAAAGAGGGGTGGTGAACAGGGGACTGATGAGAAATGACATGACTGGACATAGAATACATAGTAGGAAATGGTGGAAGATGACTGTATCTTCGAGTCCTGAAGGAAAAGAAAAAGAAGTCTTTGAACCTGGCCTTGGACTTCTGAGAACAACTTATATTTGGAGTGGAAAATCCCATAAAACAACCAATACAAGCTTTAGAATCCTCTGTTAAAGTATAACTTAACCTGAACTGAGGATATTTAACAACTTAAATTGCCTGCTTTATATTTATATCGTCATACTGCCTACAAAAAATATTTTTTATCTATTTAAAATTCCTGTGAATTTTGAATAGTCCGGGGACAGGCAAACTTTTTCTTAAAGGACCAGATAGTTAAATCTTTGTGAGCCCTAGAGTTTGTCATAACTACACAACTGTGCTTCTGCAACACTAAAACAGCCACATAGGATACGTAAACGAATGACTATTTTTGAGTTCCAATTATATTTTATTTACAAAAAAGAGGTGGTAGGCAATATTTGACCTATTGGTCATGATTTTCTAACCCCTGCGGTAGGCAATATTGTGATTAGATTCTATTATAATTCAGTGTAATAGGCTACAAGAAGAGAAATGGAAGCTTTCCACTGGAAAAACGGTATTTGGTTATTGTCATTAACAAATATTCTTACAATGCTCCCTCTTTGCTAAAAGTTATAACAGTTTTAAATCAATTTTGGAACCCTGGGTGGTGAAATCCATTTTGGCTTTTTGAACATTTTTGTCATATTTCCCTTAATGCTTATTTCTTCAAGGTAGTCTACAAATTTGATCTTGTCAATCAATTACTAGAAATGCAGTTATTTATTGCGAAATGGTCATTTGAAAGAACTCTTTTCCATAAACTTTAAATTATATATTTCTGAGTGAGTGTATTCTGTAGGTATTGATTTCAATTTAATAAGTATATGTTAAATTGAATTGACTAAAATAGCTAGTGGTCACACAGAGATATACACCTAAAATAAGTGTTCGACTGGTTATTTATTCTTTATGTAAATACACATAAGAATCATTCCAAATAGAGGAAGCACTTTTTCCCCCTTTGGTCTACTTAGTGGTAAACCAATTCTGATTAAGTTATGTTTCCTTCAACCTACATCCTTTTCTGACCTTTTGGCCAATAATAAGCTTATTAGCATGATGTTTGGAAAGCATCAGCATGGTAGCACTGACTTACATGTCATAGTTGGGAAGCAAAGGTGTTTGGAGTAAGTCAAATCAGCACATCTACAGCACATCTCTTTTAATTAGTTTTCATCTCTAGGGGGTAAGTACAGAGTAATTTAGCAACACGTACTTGTTGTCTTAATTGACAGTTATACACAGAGAGAGGTACAAAAATTGAAGGAAACAATTGCTATTTAAAGAGAACATATAGGACATATGGGAGCATATTTTTCCTGCCTCATATATTTTAGCTTTTTAATGAAATTGCTTAAATTGCTTTTAAATTCAATACTGAATACTTTTTTTTTTTTCAATCAGTGTCATTGAATTTTTTTCTAGGATGCAGATTAAACCAAAGTTGAATTATGAAGGATTTATTCAAACATTTGTGAACACCTTTCAGAAATGGGGGCTAAGGGATGGTTTTATGTCTTTCTAGTAGTTTCTAAGAAAAGCATACAGCACATAAGCAAATGAGATCACATTTTATAGGGCGGAAAGAGCACCAGAGTGGAATAGTCAATTTGTGTTCTAATTTCAACTTTGGCACTTCAGTAGTTGTGTTGATTACAAGGTTCCTGGCACAGAGCTCCCAAAACCCTTGGAGTTTCCTGCAATGAGAGTCCTAAAACTGTCTTTTGTTATTCATAACAAGCCTTTCAAACACACCTGAGTTTATGTTAATGAGGTCAGTTTTGGAAAGGCCCTGGATGGGGGCTGGTTGCCAGGAACCAGGCAGGTGCTTAGACGGTTGGAATTTTCAGCCCCACCCAATGACCTCAGGACAGGGAGAGAGGTTGAAGGTTGAATTAATCACCAACGGTCAATGATTTAATCAACCATGCCCATGCGATGTTGTCTCCATAAAAACCTAAAGGTCAGATTTCAGAGAACTTCTGGATTGTTGAACACAGATATGGGAGCCGGATGCTCTTAAAGAGGGAGTGGAAGCACCCTGCTCCTTCCTACATATCTTGTCCTTATATAGCTCTTCAACTTGACACCTCATTTGTATCCTTTAATATCCTTTATAACAAACTGGCAATCTAGTAAGTAAACTGTTTTCCTGAGTTCTGTGACCTATACTGGCAAATGATCAAACTTGAAGGGATGGTCATTAAAATTCTCTGTTGATAGCTGGTTGGTCAGAAATACAAGTGACAACCTGGATTTTTAATTGATATCTGAAGCGGGGCAGTCTTGTGGGACCAAGCCCTTAACCTATAGTGATGTTATGTGCAGATAGGTAGTATCAAAATTGAGCTAAATTATAGGACACATGTCCCATCTGGTGTCTGAGAATTGCTTGGTATGGGTAAAGCTTCTCACACATCGGGTGTCAGAACTATTGAAAGTACAGAAGTTTGAGTATGATAGTAGCAGAGAAAAGAGTAGAGAAGAAACACGATAGTGTTTTTCCTTTGTAGTTACCTATCTATTCATTCATCTATTAATAAATCAAGTTGCATACGGTCTAAATCAACATAGGCTAACAACAATGCCCCAAATCTCATTAGCTAAAAACAACCCAAGTTTATTTCTTCATTTACTCCATGTACCAATCTGAAATCAGAAGGGGGTCTCTCTGCTCTTCATGGTCATAACCAAACTAATGAAGCAGAAGCCATGTACTGGGAAAGACAGATAACTGAATTATTTAATAGTTATACTAATGGCTACACAGATACTAACTTCTAAGACACTTTTATCTATAAAATTATAAGAAGTTTTGTGGAAATGCCTAGTTCCTTTTTTTTTCAATTTTTTATTTAAATTCCAGTTATTTAACTTACAGTGTAATATTAATTTCAGGTATAGAATTCAGTGATTCATCACTGACATATACTACACCCAGTGCTCATCACATGCTCATCACACTCTATATAGAGTCCATTTCCTGGTTTGCCTCTCTCTTTTTCCCTTCTATGTTCACTCTTTTGTTTCTTAAATTCCACATATACGTGAAATCATATGGCATTTATCTTTTTCTGAATGACTTATTTTTTGCTTAGCATAATACTCTCTAGCTCCATTCATGTCATTAAAAATGGCAAAATTTCATTATTTCAAAAATTCACATCTTCTTTAGTCGATAAAACATTTGGGCTCTTCTCATAATTTGGCTATTATTGATAGTGCTGATATAAACATTGGGGTACATGTGTCCCTTCAAATCAGTATTTTTGTATCCGTTGGGTAAATGCCTAGTAGTACAATTGCTGGATCATAGGGTAGTTCTATCTTAACTTTTTGAGGAACCTCCATACTATTCTCCAGCATGGCTGCATCAGTTTGCATTCCTACCAGTAGTACAGGGGGGGTTCCTCTTTCTCTGCATCCTTATCAACACTTGTTTTTTGTGTTATTAATTTTAGCCATTCTGAGAGGTGTGAGGTGGTATCCCATTGTAGTTTTGATTTGTATTTCCCTGATAATGAGTGATGTTGGGCCTCTTTTCATGTATCTGTTAGCCATCTGGATGTCTTCTTTGGAAAAATGTCTATTCATGTCTCCTGCCCATTTCTTAACTGAATTATTTGGTTTTTAGGGGGTTGAGTTTAATAAGTTCTTTATAGATTTTGTGTACTAACCCTTTGTCATTTGCAAATATCTTCTCCCTTTCCATAGGTTACCTTTTAGTTTTGTTGATTGTTTCCTTCACTGTATAGAAGCTTTTTATTTTGATGAAGTCCCAATTGTTTATTTTTGCTTTTGTTTCCCTGGCCTCAGGACACATGTCTAGTAAGAAGTTGCTATGGCTGAGGTCAAAGAGGTCAAAGAGGCTGCTTCCTGTGTTCTCTAGGATTTTGATGGTGTCCTGTCTCATATATAGGTCTTTCATCCATTTTGAATTTATTTTTGTGTATGGTGTAAGAAAGTGGTCCAGTTTCATTCTTCTGCATGTTGTTGTCCAGTTTTCCCAACACTATTTGTTGAAGAGACTGTCTTTTTTCCATTGGATAGTATTTCTGGCTTTGTGGAAGATCAGTTGACCATACAGAGGTGGGTCCATTTCTGGGTTTTCTAGTCTTTTCCATTTTTGTGCTCGTACCCTACTGTTCTGATCACTACAGTTTTGTAATATAATTTCAAATCTGGAATTATGCCAGCTTTACTTTTCTTTGTCAAGATTGCTTTGGCTTTTTGGGGCCTTTTGTAGTTCCATAAAAATTTTAGGATTGTTTGTTGTACTTCATGAAAAATGCTGGGATAGGGATTTGATAGGGATTGCATTAAATGTGTAGGCTGCTTGGGTAGATAGAGATTTTACCAATATTTGTTCTTCTAATCCATGAGCATGGAATGGAAAAGACCAGTTTCTTTTCAGATTTATACTTCAAAAAGTTAAGAATCTCCTTGGATGTTATGATTATGGATAAGGTTAACTTTCTTTTTGTTTACCTGTATTTTTAATACTGTGTAAGTAGTATTACTGTTGTTTATTAAAGGCAGAAACAATATAGCAAAAGTTGAATTTCTTTTTTTTTTTATTTTTTAAATTTACATCAAAGTTAGTTAGCATATAGTGCAACAATGATTTCAGGAGTAGAATCCTTAGTGCCCCTTACCCATTTAGCCCATCCCCCCTCCCACTATTCCTCCAGCAACCCCTGTTTGTTCTCCATATTTCAGAGTGTCTTATGGTTTGTACCCCTCCCTGTTTTTATATTATTTTGGTTTCCCTCCACTGTGTTCATCTATTCTATGTCTTAAAGTCCTCATATGAGTGAGGTCATATGAATAGCAAAAGTTATTTTTCCACAGTTAAGTTCTTATTCGAATGACCCTTATTTTACTAATTTTTTAAATCTATGAATATATGTAAATATCTTTAGCCTCTTCAGTAATTCAGAATTTGATGTCTGAGTCAACATTTGATATATTCTGTATTATTATGATTTTATAATAGTGACACATATCTTTTCAAGTTTCCAGACTGAGTCATGTTATTTTTTAGTCTTTTTGTGTGCAGAAATGATTCTGCTCCTTCACATTTTGTTCCTGGGATCTGGTCAGATTTATCAGCATTCTAATGGAGTCCTCGCTATAGTTTTGCACCAATATAAACAATTCTTTCTATTTTGTCTCTAATAATGTGATGCTCTATATTTTAGGGGAATTTGGGGGCTTCAATAGAATATTAAATAGGTTTATCAGCTAAGACCCTTAATTATCTCTAGATTTTGTTTTTGTTTTTGATTTAATATCTTAGCTTGAGCTGCTCTCACAAAATACCATAGACTGGGTGGCTTGTGAAAAACACAAGCCAAAAACAGAAGTTTATTTTTCATAGTTCTGGAGGCTGGGAAGTCCAAGGTCAAGGTACCAGCTGATACGATTTTTGGTGAGAACCCTCTTCCTGGTTGTAGATGGCTCTCTTTTTGTTGTATTCTCATGTGGGGGAAAGAGAGCTAACTGGCTCTCTGATCTGTTCTTGTAAGGGCACTAATCCCATACACGAGCCCTCTACCCTCATGACCTAATTACTGTCAACATCCCCACCTCCCAATACCATATATTGAATTAGCATTTCAACATATGAATTTTGGGGTGACATATTCAATCCAGAGCATTTGATTATGTGAATTAGTTTCCATAATTCCTATGTGGCCATACCTCATCTTGCCTTTTTTTTTTTTTTTTCCTGAATTCTCTAAGAGTCTTTCTGGAAGTTGATTTCTGTCACTAAAGTATTTCACTGTTTAGAAAGGCGATTGTGTTGTGCATTTGCTTTTCAGAATTACTTATAAAACCCTGAAACTTCAAAGCTCGTATTTGGTTTTTATCCCTTTTCAGAGGGTGAGGACACACCTGTGATTGTGGTTCCTTGTAGGGAGGATGCATTTGTCCCTGATATTTGTCTCTATTCTGTTAGTCTGTTCCCAATCTAGGGTGCCCTGAAACATCTTTTCTGACCCCCCACCCAGGTGATTTTGTTTATCTTCTTTTTCTTTCTCTATCACTCCTTCTCTCCCTGAACTTGTTAGCTCTTCAAAAGTGCTGGGTGGTTTAACTCTAAATCAAGTATACCTATTATTTCTCACTTGCCAGCAACCAAATCTGTTTACCTTACAGAAATTTATTTGATTGCTTAGAGGTTATTTTGGAAATACTATAACAAAATAATAGCTTTATGGACTTTAGAAGCACAAAATATAGAAATAAAAAGCTTTCTTTCTAATGTTTATTTATTTTGAGTGAGAGAGAGAGGGAAAGAGAGAGAGCATGAGCAGGGGAGATATAGAGAAGAGGGAGAGAGAGAATCCCAAGCAGAATCTGCACTGTCAGCACAGAGCCCAACGTGGGACTCAGTCTCAGGATTGTGAGATCATGACCTGAGCCAAGATCAAGAGTCAGATGCTTAACTGGCTGAGCTACCCAGGTGCCCCAGAAATAAAAACTTTATTTTTTTATTTTTTATTTTTTAATTTTTTTTTCAACGTTTATTCATTTTTGGGACAGAGAGAGACAGAGCATGAACGGGGGAGGGGCAGAGAGAGAAGGAGACACAGAATCGGAAACAGGCTCCAGGCTCTGAGCCATCAGCCCAGAGCCTGACACGGGGCTCGAACTCACAGACCGCGAGATCGTGACCTGGCTGAAGTCGGACGCTTAACCGACTGCGCCACCCAGGCGCCCCAAGAAATAAAAACTTTAAAGAATTCAGTAATATTCTTATGACTGGGGCTTTGGTCATTTTTTTTTTGTTTGTTTACTACAGTTAGAAGGATTTTTTTTAAAGATTTTATTATTTTTAAGTAAGCTCTGCACTCAATGTGGGGCTCAAACTTACAACCCCAAGATGAAGAGTTGCATGCTGTACTGACTAAGCCAGCCAGGCTACCCATACAATTAGAAGTTTTTAAGAGCTGGCACTAATAAATTGAACATGAAAGTTAAAAAGCAAAAACAAAAACATTTCTTTTTTTTTAGTAATTTAAAAGTTGACTTATAGAGTTATAATTGTGATTTACAGAAAAATAATGACATTTCAAGAATGATACAGAAATATAGATTTTTAAAAAATAAACATATTCGTTGCCAGTTTCCTTTAAGATAGTATTACCACACATCCAGTTTCACTGAGACATTCTAGTACATGCTTATTTTTCCAATGTAATTAATAGTGTACCTTTTCACTCTCAAAAGTGGCTTGGTATAAACTATAAATTATATGGTCACTTGTAAAGGAGACTAGGCTTCTGTTTAAGTGAAGAAAATTTTCTACATCTGCTACTTTAGGTTAAACTAAAAATTTTCAAATATTCAAATAACCATAATGATATGCTAACATGAACAGACTGATGAAATATAAAGCTGTTGCTTAATCATTTTTCTTCCACCTCCAGATATGTAAAAATACTAGACTCTTCTTCCAGCAAGTGAATGATGTAAAGAGAGAAAAATTATGTCTAAGGCAAATTAAAATCTGCATTTTTACTTCATGCAGCACTTATGTCTTAGTTTTTTCTGTGTATGGTATAATTGTTTTGATGCATCATTAATTTAAAATAGAAAACATGTAGTAATACCATTGCACAGTAATGAAAAGTACACCCTGCATTTTAAATAGGCTATTATGATACTAATTAAAATATAACCAAGTAACCCTTATAGAATTCTGCTCTTCCTCAGATGAAAAAACAAAATCTACAATTAAAAAAGAAGCAAGCAATTTTATCCATTAGCCAGAGTCAGAGTGTGCACTTTAAACCTGGAGATTTTGTAGGATACACTAACAGTATTTTACACTCATAAACCAGTTTGAAGCCTGAAACACAATTTCATTTATCTTCATATTCTAAGCTTTATAGTGTCGCAGAAAGTGTCCATCTGTTCAGCTGAGATTGCTTCAAATAGTGAGTGGTCAGAAAGACTTAGATGATAAAGGTCAAAAGAGCCTCTTGACCCTGTGATACTTGCCAAAGCAATTGGAGCGTCGGGACTGATATACCGTTAGATACAGTTCGCTAAAGCAGGCTCCACTTTAATTGGTAATGATAGCAAGAATACACAGTAAAGTCATTGCTGAAAGAAAACAAAAAGTATCCAATATAGTAATTTATTACCAGTCAGTGTGTTTCCCCCACCAGGTTGTTTTACCCCTGCAGTGGTGAGAGAAAGCAAAAAGGTACTCTAACACTTAGCTGAAAATGGATGCCCTGCTGATACCCGGGATGTGTGGTGGCCCCATGATTGCCCATGCCATTAGCTTGGTAATGTTGGCTCTATTGTAAACTCAGCTCCCCATGTTCTTCCTGTGCATCAGCTGCAGATTGAAGGCTTTCTCCTTTGTCTTCTATTTGTGCTGCCAATCACTCTGCTCTCCACGACCCTTTGGAGGGAGACAGTTTTTACTACCAACTATCTCCAGCAACCAAGGGCTCAAAGGATCTAAAAATGAATTGCTGGCACTTTCATTTACACCTTGTTGTTTGATTTATGCATTGTTGGGTTGCTTGTTCTTTCCTATTGTTCCACCAATGGTTCTGCATACTTTTGTAAGATCTATGCATTTTGTAACTGGTATATCCCTACCTGCTTATGGTTTTCTGTAAAATGAAGTCATTTGTTATAACTGTTGAAATGTGTTTGGTGCAATATGAGCAAAGCCCCGTGTAGATCTTTTTCATTTAGTCAATCAATAAAAAAATCCTTTTAAAAATAGTTACTGGTTTCTGTCAATGAAGATAAAATTCCCATGGAGAAATATAAATGAGCTCTTTTGAACATCTAGATTTTTTTCCTTAAAAATATCTTAAGATAAACTATATATAGCATCGAGAAAAGATAGATTAAAGGAGAAAAATTTCTAATTGCAGGCACAAACATAATAAAATAAATCTTATCTCACATTTCCAGTTGTATATGGGAGATGCAGTTTGTATTTTAGTTTGTTTTTTTGTGTCTGCTTTAAAGTGTTTACTTCACCCTAATTGAATGAATAAAAATCAGTAAGCATATGGATACTCTTACCTTCCTCAAATACTTGATTTTACTTCAAGGATCACTTAATTTTATGACTGAGATATACCCCATTTTCCTCAGGTTATGATAGAAAATTTCTTCCAGGAATAATTATATAGAAAGCAATATTAACTTAACATTTAAACACAACACTTAAACTTGATTATGTTTTTATAACTGAAGGTCCAAGTAAGTGCATTAAAAGTTTGTTACCGTGTATATTTTTAATGGATAAAGTAGTCTTTCCCACATTTATCTTCCATGTATAAAATTCAACAGCATGTTATTATAATTCTCCATGAAACTTTCTTTTCAATTAAAGTTTAGACATTTTAGGTTAGATCATGGAAATTACTAAATTGTTGAAGTGTTCTTTTCTTTCTTTCTACACGCAAACATACACATTTCAGCTTTTAATTTAAGCAAACACTATTGAGGATTATTCTGAATTAAAACTAGACACATGAGCAGTTAGAAAGCTCCAGACCAGATTCAGGCTGTCCTCCACCAGCTGCTTTTATTTTGACCAGGTTCTCAGCACTGTATTCGACTGCCCCAAAGGCAATTTAGTGGGAAGCATGCCCTAAGCCAGCTCCTACCTATTTTAGAAACCAAAATGCTTTGTGCTTCGAAAGAACTAGGAGCTTCAGCTTTGAAGGCTAGAATGGAGCTTTACCACCTTTTCAAGGCCAGAGGAAGGCATTTCAGGGAAAAAAATAATTCTAATATCCTGTTTCTGCACTTTGAAGGATGATTTGACTTGCTGAATTAAAGTCTTCTACTCAATAAGCACTAAGTTATTATTACATTAAGTAATTAATTTGCTGCTGGTATGGAGACCAGGCACTCATCATGCTCCATGTCTTACGGATTCATAAACCAAAAAATGTCCTAAGTCCATATCGAGGTTAGCTCTGAATTCAATTTTTTACACCAAGTATTTCTGAAGTGAAAATGTGTGAAAGCTTTTGATACTGGATAAATGATAATTTATCATTACACTTATTAAACAATTCCTTTATTTTTCTTTCTAACTTGTATTTTCCACCTTCGAATCAAATTAAGGACAAGGCAGCAGGCACAGGGAGGAGCCCATTCATCAGGAATGTGTGTCTTATTAGGAAAATAACTAGTATGTTAGGAAAGAGGGTAAACCAATGTGGGACTCTCCATCAGCTAATGGAAATGTGTATATTAAGGGAGGTAGCAGAGTTCCCAGAATAAGTTGAATCCCAATGGTAAACAGCCTCAGAGACAAGAACATAGGTAAAATAGCATTTAAGTTGTACTTTCCATGAAATTTTTATGTGGTAATGTGTATTAAATCAGTTAAAGTAGATGGCATGTCTTGATATATTTGAGAGGGGGAGAACAAATAAAACCATTTTTTTTCCTGGATATCATGTCAGTAATATATACGGTAATTTGACTTTTTCAGGTATGGTTTGTGTTGTAATTTAAAACTTTCCAAAAAACAATGTAGCAGTATTGGTTTTCATGTATCACTAATGGATCAAGGCTGAATTTTAGGAAATGAGTGCTTGACAGTCCAGGGAGGACCCTGACATTTATGGATAGTGAAGAAACCTCTCTCACTGTTCAAACCACAGCCCTTGTGTTAGCTTCCATATTATGATGCTGCTGTTTTGCTCCTTTCTAGATCGTAAAACAGAAACATGTGTGTATGTCTGTGTGTATAAATTGCTCTTTCACATAGATATGAAATTATATTAGAGACTATTCTACAAGTTGCTTTATTATGTCAAAAATATTTGGCAGACATTCTCCTATATTAGTATGTACATACAGACCTGGTTAGATTTTTACTGACCCTCCGATAAATCCTATTTTAGTTTTTTCTCTCAGAAACTATTTGATGAGGAAAACTACTGAGGGTTATAAATTAATGTGCACTCTTTACTAGTTTATGTTGTTAAAACAGACCCAGTATTTTTTTCAAATATCTGTTATTATTGCATAAATTACATTTGAAAGACAGGGATTAGTGTGGGGTGGTTACTCAGGGGCGCCTGGGTGGCTCAGTTGGCTAAGAGTCGAACTTTTGATTTCGGCTCAGGTCATGATCTCATAGTTGTGAGATCAAGCCCTTGGTCAGGCTCTGGGCTGGGGTGGAGCATGCTTAAGATTCTCTCTCTCCCTCTCCCAGTGTCCCTCCCCCATTCATGCGTGCATATGCTTTCTCTCTCTCTCTCTCTCTCTCTCTCTGTCTCAAAAAAAAAAGCAATAATAATACCAATTTAATTTATAATAATATGCCATCCCTACTATTATTAACGTGTTTCTTTTTTTCTGACAATATTAGCAAATATCACAGGTAAAGAAAAAGAAAAAATAGGAATGGAAAGAATGAAACGAATCCTCTTCATTCAAATATAATAGCGGATAATCTATATAAAACATGAATAGAACAGGAATGCCTGGGTGGCTCAGTCGCTTAAGCATCTGACTTGATTTTGTTGTGATCTCACAGTTCGTGAGTTTGAGCCCCGCCTCAGGCTCTGAGCTGGCAGGGTGGAGCCTGCTTGGGATTGATTCTTTGTCTCCCTCTCCCCTACTTTCTCTCTATCTCTCAAAAATAAATAAATAGGGGCACCTGGGTGGCTCAGTCGGTTGAGCGTCCGACTTCGGCTCAGGTCATGATCTCACACTCCGGGAGTTCGAGCCTGGTATTCGGCTCTGTGCAGACAGCTCGGAGCCTGGAGCCTGTTTCCAATTCTGTGTCTCCCTCTCTCTCTGCCCCTCCCTTGCTCATGCTCTGTCTCTCTCACTCTCAAAAATGAATAAATGTTAAAAAAATATATATATAAATAAATAAATAAACTTTTAAAATATAAAAATGAATAGAACAGAAAATCTAATGAAACAAGAAATAAAGTTAAGCATGATAGTGCCGAAACAAATTTTATGTGCTAATACAAAAAGCAAAAGTCAGAAAATAACAATGAATATAAAAATTCCATTGATATAGCAATAAAAAAAGTAACAGGGATAAATTTCATAAGAAATATGTAAGAACCATATGAACACATGTTTTAAAAATCACCCAAAGACAAAAAAAAGTCTTGATTCAATAACATTGTGGAATACCAGAGGGAAACCTCAGTATTTTAACGATTTCCATAGTCACAAATCTGTAAATTTAATAACAATAACTTTCAAAATCTCCTTGGTGAATTTTTAGGACCTTAATGATTTGATTATAGAATTCTTCTGGAAGAATAAATGTATAAAATGAGGTAAGAAAAATTAGCAAAAAAGGAATGATGGGCATGGGGTTTCCTTCTCCGATATTAAGTACATCTATCTATCATCTATCCATCTATCTACCTATCATCTGCAGTAGAGTTCAGAAGTAACTCAAGAACAAGCAAAAGATAAATGGGAAAGGAAAAAAAAAGTCTAGGAATAAGCATGTATATAAATCATAAGCTGACCTTTGGGAAAAGTGCCATTTAAAAGTGTAAAGTTAATAAGTAGCTTTTGTACAATTGAGTGTAATTCTTGGATAAAATATAGAGTGATATCCCTACTGTCTACCTTTCACAAAAATAAACTTCAGATGAATAAAAGTTTTAATATAGGAAGATAGATTACCAGGAGAAAATAGGTAATGATATTTTTAGTAATTGCATTGTGAAGGTCCTAAGAGTAGCAAAATTCGCAAAAGATACATGAAATAAAAGTTGTAGTTTTTACTATTTACATTTTTTAATTGTGGAAATTCTCAAAATCTATAAATTTAAAGCCTAATGAGACTTGAAAATATTTAAATATATTTGAGGATTAGTATCTTTACATACAAAAGGGCTCTTACAAATTGATAAGGAAAAGATAAATGTAAATTAGGAAACAGGCCAAATATTAACACTTAAACTACAGAAAAATACCAATAGTCGTTAAGTTTTTCTCACTGAAAAACATCAATACAAATTTCCTATCATATTAATAAATATTAAAAGAAGTGCTAAAGTCTTTAATGGTATGACAAAATAACTTAGATACATTCACTTTTGGTTAAAGTATGTTTTGAAACAATCTTGCTGGAGCATAGTCTAAGAATTTAACCGACAATTTAAATAGTTTTCCATCTGAAATTTCATTTCAAAGACTTTTAAAAAGACCTAGAAAAGCGTTCTATGACTTTAAGCACAAACATGTTCAGAGAAGTGAAAGAAAACCGTGGTTTTCATTTGTAATCTATAGGGAAATGGCTTACTTAAGGAACACATTTGTCCTTTTCCAAATTACCCCAAATTCTGCATCAGTAAAATTTTTGAAGAGTTATAGTCCAAAGTCAGGGCAATGACATCCAAGTATACCAGGAGCCAGGAGTGGAGGCACACTAACAGAAGCTCTGGGTAGACAGGAACCCACTGACGAAGGCAATCTGTTATGGGGCAGGTTGACTCTTGACTGACCCTGTAATTAGGTGCTTAAATGGGCTAGTGTTGTGAGGCACTTATTTTTCACTTAGGCGACAGTTTCTTAAGTGAATTTCTCTGGTCACACAAAGGTTAGAGATGGGTTTATGGAAACGTGCATCACTAACACCCAAGGGCTGAATCCCAAGTTACCCTAAACAAAAGCATCCTTAATGTATTTTTTTTTATGTTCTGGATTTTGCTTTTTTTCAAAAAGACCTGGAATAAAACTTTCAAGTATTATTTTTCAGTATTGAATATTTACTAGAAGGAGAATGCCATGCAGTCAGTACATTTACCCTCCACGGTTATATGACTCAGCTTGTCTGACTCTTTTAGGTACAGTGAAGTATTCTGTAAAATACCTCAGGTTTTATGATGCTTAACAGAACCAATTCCTGCTGGTGGAATGCACTGAGGCTGAGGCATGGTCAGCTTCTTTAGAGATTGGAATGGATGAAAATAGTGATGTGTGTGTGTGTGTGTGTGTGTGTGTGTGTGTGTGTATGTGTGTGTGATGATAAAGGCGAATGTTGTAAAAGAAATAACAGCATCATGAAACACCGAAGGAAAGCAAGATTACAATTAAAAAAGGAGATTAGAAAAGGGGAAGTCTCTTAGGGAGGTGAGTTTTCTTTGGGAGTAGATTTTCTGTAGATGACTACTGGGGCATTTTCAGCATAAGGACACACGGAGGCAGAGAAATCAGAAAAGACTGAAAGGCCAAGACAAATGATTAATAGCAGCAGAATCAGGCAGCAGTGGCACGTGCCCATCACAATTAGAAGAGGAGGCTGGAAGGGATCTGAGTGAGGTCACTCAGACTTCAATGTGCATGCTTCAGGGACCGTGTCTGTCCTGCTCACCATTGAGTCTTCACATGGCCCAGCGCCTGGCACACAGTACATGCTTAGTGAAGAGTTGATGGGTACATGAATAAATGAATGAGGGGACACAGTGTGAGAGACACTGAAGAAAGAGAGGATTTAAGAGAAGAGGAGGAAAAGATGGTATTCTGATGTAAAGCCTGGTTCAGCAGAAGAACGTTGCCACCAGCGTGTTCAGGAGATGAAGCCAACTTTCTTTATTGAGGAGGCTGGTGTTGCAGGAACTATGGTTTAATACATGTTTTAGATAACAAATAATACCTCCGTGATATTTTAAAGTTAGAAACAGTTTCTGACTTTTCAGTATGCTTCCCTGAAACTTGGTGAAATGTGTATGCCAAAGAATGTGATTAGGAGGAAGTATACAACCTTGATTACAAATCTAGAAGGGTATTTCATTTGTTAAAATACCACTAAGGGCACCTGGGTAGTTCAGTCGGTTAAGTGTCCAACTTCGGCTCAGATCATGATCTCACAGTTTGTGAGTTCAAGCCCCAAGTCAGGCTTTGCACTGACAGTGTGGAGCCTGCTTGGGATTCTCTCTCCCCCCCCTCTCCCCCTCCTCTCCACACTCTCTCTCACCCTCTCTCTCTCTCTCCCTCTCTCTCAAAAGTAAATAAATAAAAAAAATACCACTCACCAAATGTCTTTTTTTTTTTTTTTTACTTCCAGGACCATGTTTAAATAAACCTTTGCCATGTTGCTGTGGAGTAGAAATCTGTCATTGTTCTTTCTGGTGTGATTTTTCTATCCCAGGGTAATCCTCTGTTGTCTGCTTGAAAGGAAATCAAAGCTCTGCTAGATTGAAAGCAAACCTGAGCATCTCTGACTTTGCTAAAGCACCAAGAATATTTGGCAGGGACAGACTTGCCTTTAGAGGGCACCCACCAAAGTGGCACTTGGCTTTTTCCCTCATCCCTGAAAAAAAGACTCTGTCTCATGTTCCAGTGAGAGACTGCACACACCTATCCTGTGATCTTTTTCTGGCTCTTTGTTGGTGAAGTCCTGACAGTAAAATTGAATTTTTGTTCACTTCTTGTCTGAGAGTGAAAGAGAAACCAACTGCTTTCATTGATCAGTTAGTACTATTTCATGCATTCATTTTCCTGGTTGTGTAAGAGACATAATTTTTTCATTCCATGAATATTCTTGAATACTATTTGCAAAATATTTATTTGCAAAGTAGGAAAAGGAGGAAGAGGAAAGAAGAAAGAGAAGGAAAAGAAGAATCTGACATGAATCCTGCTCTCAAATAGCTCACACCAGAAAATACAGTTTCTGGGGTTCAAGGAGCTTCACTTTGGGGGGAAAATTAAGCTTCCACACATGAACACTTTGTGACTACTGTCTGAGGATAAAAGCGTGGTACAGAGGGGCGCCTGGTGGCTCAGTTGGTTAAGCGTCTGACTTTGGCTCAGGTCATGATCTCACAGTTTGTGAGTTCGAGCCCTGTGTCAGGTTCTGTGCTGACAGCTCAGAGCCTGGAGCCTGGTTCAAATTCTGTGTCTCCCTCCCACTCTGCCCCTCCCCCTTTCATGCTCTGTCTCTCTCTGTCTCAAAAATAAATAAACACCAAAAAAAATTTGTTTTTAAAAAGTGTGGTACAGAGAGTGATGGCTCAAGAGTTGAGGGAGGAGAGAGAGAATATGGGGCTGCAGTGAGCAAGGATACAAAACTGAGGGAGGTAGGATTTGGTGTAGAGCTCAAGAAGAGGACAAGGATCACCACTGAAGAACAAGCAGAGGGGCGCCTGGGTGGCTTAGGAGCTTAAGCATCCAACTCTCGTTTTTGGCTCAGGTCATGATCTCACAGTTACTGAGTTTGAGCCCCACGTTGGGCTCTGCACTAGCAGCTCAGAGCCTGCTTGAGATTCTCTCTGTCTCTGCCCCTCCCCTTCTCTTTCTCACGTGTAGAAATAAGTCAAACGTGCAGGAGGATCAGTCAGAGAAATGGGACCAATTGAAGGAGGAGGGGTAGCAAAGGTTCACAAGAGAGGGAGAAAAGGGCTTGACTGGAAATCTGGGTGTACCAACCCAGTGAGTTTGGACTTAATTCTACAGGCATTTGGGAGCTTTTGAGACTCTGAAACTAATATGCTCCAAGAATTTTCCTTTTCTTTATTTTTTATTATTCATTTATGTTTACCCTGAATTACTGCAGCAGTGCTGTGCAGGCTGGGTTTGAGGCAGGCTACAAGTAGATGTTCTGGGAAAAGGCCACGTAAAATGATGAAGGTCCATAGACTCATATGGTAAAGATGTGGAAGGAAAGAAATGTTGTGCAGAGAACACGTTTTCATTAGTATAAAGAAGATCTCAGATGGACATGTAAAAACAGTTTTATTTCTCCTCAATTATAAGATAATTTGTCCAGTATAAAACTAATAAGGATGCAGCAATAAAAAAGAGTGCAGTATTTATACGTACTACAACAGGAATGAATCTCACAGCATTATGCTAATGTGAAAGAAGCCAGATGCAAAAGTCCACATATCGAATGATTCCATTCACATAACATGTCCAGAAAAGGAAAAGTCCTTTCTGGAGGCAGAAAGTGTATCAACGGCTGCCTGGGAGAAGGGATAGGAATGGGTTGTGGCAGCAAATAGTCCCAAGGGATCTTTTTGGGGTAATGGAGATGTTTTAGAACTGGATTGTGGTAATGGTGGCACAGCTCTGTAAATTTACTAAAGATTATTGAACACTTACAATGATGAATTTTATGGTATGCATATAGCACTTCAATAAAGGTGTTAAGAAAGACAAAAGGGATTGTTAAAACATGAGTTTGGAGTTAAAATGCCATGGCGCTGCATGTGAGGCTTTAATTTTTATACGAATTAAGTAATAATAAAGCATAACTTAAAGCCAGGCCACATCAATGGATGCATTGAAACAATAAAAAAGAAATAAGCAAGCAGCCTGAACATGAGGATGGATTATATTCCCAAAGTTTATAAATTGGTTGCTTGGAGCTTTGACTGCATTTTTTCAAAAAAAAAAAAAAAAAAAAAAAAAAAGGCAACAATGGCATCAAGGGTGTTCAATTTCTAGGCCAGCTCATTAAACTTCCTTCCTGTCTGTGTGGACGTAGGGCTATAGAGGGTTAGGTAAAACTTGCCCCAAGGTACCATTAATTTAACATTTTCTTAAGTGAAGGGATCTACCTGAGTTTGCTCCATAAGCTGAGATCTGAGTTGAAAAATAGTCTTATAGGTATAGTTGTTTCACAAACTGTTGGCATATTTATTATTCATAACTGTTTCATAATCTGCCTTTACAGCATTTTTAATATAGTTATCATATTTTCTTAATATTTCTAATAAATTCTTTTTCATTTATTCATTTTATTTTTGCTTTTTTTCTTTCATATCTTCTTGTTCATTTTTGTATTAATTCTTTAATTTTTTTTGTTCATTTTTGTCAGTTTATTCTATGGCATTGATTTCACCTAGAGTAGATATATGTCGCAGCTTTTATTTTTTAGCTGTCTTTCTGATTATTAGTTTTCCTACACTTTGATATTTTGGTTTACAAGCTAATATCTAGAGGAGATTTTTTTTGTGTGTTTTGATGTTTTTTATTTTTCTCTCTCTCCCTCTGTGCTCAGCTGATAGTCTCTGTTGGTTTTACTGTTGCTTTTGTCTACTTCCTCAAGGTCCTGAGTTCAGAATGAGGCCTGAACTGTACTGATAGTGGGTGTATGTCTGTCTAATCACTGAACTAGCTTTTGGGTTGATTCAGATACAAGTGATATCACAATTTTTCTAGGTCATCCACCCCTGCCCCCAGACCTGACATTATCCTTAGGAGTCAAATTCTAAAGCCCAATCACCGGCTTGTAGATCTGATCTTAGCAGACCTACGACTTTAGCTCTATTCAGCATTTTGTGTTCCTGTTCTGTGTTTGGTCTTCAGAGATGTTTACTTTCTTTTTGAGCTTGGCTAACCCTTCTTGTGTGTCTTTTAAAAAAAATATTTCGGGGCGCCTGGGTGGCGCAGTCGGTTAAGCGTCCGACTTCAGCCAGGTCACGATCTCGCGGTCCGGGAGTTCGAGCCCCGCGTCGGGCTCTGGGCTGATGGCTCAGAGCCTGGAGCCTGTTTCCGATTCTGTGTCTCCCTCTCTCTCTGCCCCTCCCCCGTTCATGCTCTGTCTCTCTCTGTCCCAAAAATAAATAAAAAACGTTGAAAAAAAAATTAAAAAAAAAATATTTCATCTATTATTGGTATACCTTTGGAAGAAACAGTTTGCTTCAAATTCTATACACACACACACACACACACACACACACACACACACACACACTGGAATACTGCTAGGCAATTAAAAAGAATGAAATCTGGCCATTTGCGACAACGTGGATGGAACTGGAGGGTATTATGCTAAGTGAAATAAGTCAGTCAGAAAAAGACAGATATCATATGTTTTCACTCATATGTGGAATTTGAGAAACTTAACAGAAGAACATGGGGGAAGGGAAGGAAAAATAAGTTACAAACAGGGAGACAAACCATAAGAGACTCTTAAATACAGAGAACAAACTGAGGGTTGATAGGGGTGGGGGGTTGGGAGGGTGGGGAAAATGGGTGACGGGCATTGAGGAGGGCACTTGCTGGGATGAACATTGAGTGATGAATCATGGGAATCTACTTCCGAAGCCAAGACTACACTCTATATACTGTATGTTAGCTAATGACAATAAATTATTTTTAAAAAGTCAACTTATATTTTTAAAACCTCTACATTTTTTTCATAAAGCAAAAGCAAAAAAACTACCTGAAATTTTTAGTAGCAAAGATGTAGGCAGGTAGCATAATTTCTTTTTTTATAGAGGTACCATGTCCTCTGCTTTTTGTGGCATAAGTTTTGAAGATAACTTCTTATATGTTAGATTATATATTCATCTACACTGTAAAATTATTTCTCAGAAAATTTTCTACTTCAGGAAATTACGTTACCTTTTCAGTAAAACTTTTATCATCTTTTATTGAAAAACTTTTATTGTTATAAATCTTTTGATGTGGATACTTTCCCTTGAGGATAGACACATTTTGTAAAATTCCTAATATTTTTTTCTTGCATAAGCTACACCTGTAATACATCAACTGTGACTTCCAATTTTTGTTTATTTGATGAATAGAAATAATTTAGAAATTTTCAGAGCAACTAGCAGAATACTTGTATATATTTTTATGATTAGGTTCAAATCTATTAAAGTGGCTTCATCCATATCTCATTAGCCAGTAGTTTTTAGAGTAACCCCTCACCATAGAGTCTTTCAGATTACCACACTTTATTTTTTTTAGGTACTATATTTTACATGCAGAGTGCTTCAATGTTTACATAACTTATTAAAATATGCAATTAAAGTTATAAGTACACCTGGGAAAAGAAGGTTGAGAACAAGAAGAGGTGAAATTACTGAAAAGTAAATATTCTAGTTCCTGTGATTAGCACACAGAAAGTAGAACGTTATCAGTAGTCAGAGGAATTGAAAATGACAAGTTCATCTGATGAGTTAACTATTAAAATTAAAAATGAATTTTATTTTTAACTTTAAAAATGAAATTAAATTGTTAAAGTAATGTAATTTATTTTATATTAACTAAGTTTAGATTATGATTACAATTATACACTAATTCTTTTTTTTAAATTAATTTATTTATTTTTGAGAGAGAGAGAGTGGGAGGACAGGTGGAGGGCAAGAGAGAGGGAGAGAGAGAATCCCAAGCAGATTCCTTACTGCCCAGCACAGAGCCTGAATGAAGCAGGGCTCAATCTCATAAACCTGTGAGATCATGACCTAAGCTGAAACCAAGAGTTGGATGCTTAACCGAATGAGCCACTGAGGTGCCCCACACACTAATTCTTTAAATGACTATAGAACAAATTGTGTGATTTGTCTTGTGTAATTTTTTTTTCTAATTTAATTGTATGGCACACAATATGTCACCCTTCATTTTTGAATTTCATAATATAGAGTTATTTTATAAAAAGTATTGAAAATATAAGTTTCCCACAGGCCTCTCTTATATA
The DNA here is from genome assembly GCF_007474595.2 of Lynx canadensis. NCBI lineage: Eukaryota > Metazoa > Chordata > Mammalia > Carnivora > Felidae > Lynx > Lynx canadensis. The sequence continues at coordinate 50,475,613 of NC_044308.2, forward strand.
CTTTATATTAAAAGATTTGTCATTTGAAGCATCTGAATTAATTTTCTCTTCTTCAGTTGTTAACTGCTCTCCTCTGCTGCATCCTTGTCAGTGGCATTGGGTGTGACGCAGATAGTTCTGGCCTCCCTGTTTGCATGCAGTGTAATCATTCATTTTTGTTTTTATTTCTATTATTTTTAATTTTTTTAATGTTTATTTATCTTTGAGAGAGAGAGAGAGAGAGCGAGCATGGGCAGGGTAGGGGCAGAGATAGAGGGAGACACAATCTGAAGCAGGCTCCAGGCTCCAAGCTGTCAGCACAGATCCCAATGTGGGGCTCCAACCCAGGAATGGTGAGATCATGACCTGAGCCCAAGTCAGACGGCTTAACCGACTGAGGCAACCGGATCATTTACTTTGATTTTTAGCAGCATTTGCCATCTACTCTGTGATTGGATTGCATCATTTGATAATCAGTGACAGCCTGACTAATGGGTGGAGGTGGGACTTTATGTTAGAAAGGAGGCCGTGTTTGGGTCCTGGTTTTATAAGTGATCAGTTCATTAGGGAATGTTTTTATGTAATGATGGCTTTTTCATTTTTATACATTTCAATGAATATGGTGTTTCATACGATGAATGCTTAGCTAATGAGACCCCTTTGTACATCTTAGAAATCATAAATAAGAAACATTATTCTATTCTTGGGGAAATTCAGTCATATAATATCATCAGAAGAATAGTCAGGGGGAAAAATGTACTTGGAAACCCTGACTTGGCTATTTAGCAAAAGGTTAACTGAGCAACTCACTTTACTTCTCTATTCCTCATTTTCCCTTTGTTTCAGATCAGATAATTTCTAAATTCTTCCGGCTCTAACACAGCCAGATTCCAAGAATATTTTTGCAGCTATCATCTATATGTTTTTTCACATAGTGTTTAAATATTTAAATTAATTACTATTGCACAAAGTCACAAAAGTGAGAAGATGAAGGTGGTTCTAAGCATCAGTTTTACCAAACTTATTTTGTGGTTGTGGTAGGTTGGGCAGGTCAGATTCTTTCACAACAAACTCAGTGGGGGATCCAATATGTTTTCAGAGAGAAGTTTTATCAGAACATGTTGTCAGACAGTGCATTTCCACCTTCAAAGGCAGGGGGTAAAACCAGTCTTGTTTAACCATTTTGTCTTTCTGAATCAGATAGAAAAAGATGAGGCACAAGCTGAACACAGCAGGACACAGGAAAAAAAATAAATAAATGAGTAGACTTTTTAAAATAAAGATGTTAGACTTATACCTTAACATTTATTACATTTTTTCCCCTAAACTTTTGGGTCTTTTTGCTTCTCCTTTTTATGTGTATATTAGGTTGTTGAGAGTTTGAATTTTGTGTTGTTGACCTTAGTTTTACTTGTCATTTATTTGGGTTCTTGCGGGTAGTGGAAGAATAATTTGTGTTCCGCTGGCCATCTGGGATTCTACTTGCAGGCTTTCTGACTCAGTAGCTTTTCCCAAAGTCTGTGTACTCAAACAAAGAGCTGGGCTCTGTGTGCCTCTTCCTACTCCCCACCTGCTGTTTAGAGCATTCACATGTAGATATATCAATACCATTTTACTCCCCAGGCTCACAAAGTTCAGAGGTTGGAATGGACCATTGTCTCTTAGTGCTACCCTCTCACTGTCCTGATTGTTAACAACACCTGTCCTGCTTCAACCTGGAACTTCAAACAGTGGAACAAAAAGCGATGGGATGTTTGGGAAAATACTAGCACCTTCTCCATGTGTGCAAAGACTGGACAACACATTTTGGGAAACTGTCAGAAAATCACAAGGCATTCTATAAACAATACATGAACTAATAACTTAAAATTTATATTTAGCCCGTACATTTTTGCAGCGCCATAGATTGAATGAAATACTTTTCATATGTAGTTACTTGCTCTAGACTTTTTAATTGTAATCAGACTGATGAATGTCTCTAAAACAGTTCTGTTAAAATGATAGTTTATATAGACTTTATCATTCTAAAAGTAACATAATTATATTTATATTTTTGCACAATATTCAGTCATGATTTAGCATTCTACTTTGAATAGAATCTGCATTTGTGGAATATATAGTATATATACTACCATACAAATACGAATATAAATAAGGTTAACATTTTTTATAGCCTTTGCTAAACATTAGTAAAAATTGTGCATGTCCAATCTATTAATGTGAAAACAAGAATTATTATTATTGGCATTTGTTGTCACTCCATATTACTTAGGTTCAAAATGATGCTAATATTGTTTTTAAAGTCCTTTGGTGACATGACTTTGAGGCAGTGAGAGACAGCATGAGCAGGGGAGGGGCAGAGAGGGAGAGAGAATTCCAAGCACTGACAGTGCGAAGCCAGATGTGGGGCTCCAACTCATGGACCATGAGATCATGACCTGAGCAGAAATCAGGAGTTGGGACACTTAACCGAATGAACCGCCCAGGTGCCCCAAGGTTTAAAAATTTTTAAACAATGATGATTATAGAATTATAATTATAGAATTATAATATTCAATAATTTAAAATATAGCAACGTTTTATACTTATAATCTAAATTGACTTGTTTCCAAATGAAAACCAACTTTGTTGTATGTTAAAAAAAATTGGAATAATGTTTATGATTTGAAAATTTTCTAAAGGGACAGCAATGTAGGATCTTTGTTTACAGCAGTGCAATTGGTCTATTTTGGCTGTATGGATCACAAGATACAAGGAGAAGACCAGACCAGGGAACATGTCATATTGCTAGAATCATGGCTACGATTTTGATTGTCCTAGTAATTGAGGAGTCTAGACACTGGCCAGAGATTATAGCTTTGGGGAAGTGGAGCTACATAGGAGTGTGGCAGTCTGTCTTCCACATGCTTGATTAACCCATAATTCATAAGTAATCATAGCTAGTTTGTTAATAGGTGACTTCTTCGCTTAAACACCCCTTTGAGGCTCATAACTGCGATTAGAATAAATCTGAGACTCAACAGAGTTTGCAAGGCTTTAATGTAATCTGGCTCCTGTCCTGTCTGGCTCATCCTCCACTCCCACATTCTGCTCTCCAGGAGTACTAAAATTGCCACAGTGCATGCTCTCTACACGTATCCTCACCCCTCCTCCAGCCATCACTCCAGGGGTCCTCTCATGTTTTTCTCTTTGCCTAGAGTACCTGGTCTTGCATTTTTCTTTAGTTCATTTCTTCTGAATCTTTCAGATTGCAGTCTGTTGTCACTTCTGCTTAGACTCCTTGTGTTATCAAGGCCGGATGTGAGGTAACTGCTCCAGACCTTCATAGTTTCCTACATTTGTCCTTACTTTGTCCTTATCCTAGCTATGTCATTCTTGCTGGGACCTACCTCTCTCCCCTCTGAGTGTAAAAAGTGGGAGCTGCATCTTTGCAGATGCTGAGTCTTGTTCTGTATTCTGTGGACAGCTACTCATACCAGGTTCTACTCAGTAGGCACCCAGCAAGAACCTCCTGAATGTCTGCTGAATGAACAGAAACAGAAATAAACCCAAAACATGGATCTGGGAATGGTAGCCTCCAAGAACACGTGCATCTCAGTTAGAGAAAATGATACTGAATGTTTTTAAGACTCTTGATACATGTCATCATGTTTTGGAAAAAGAAGAAGGCCATCTAGATGTCATCAGAGTCCTGTTAAAATGAACACTGAACAGCATGGGATACTCTACTTTTGGTTTGTTATAAGTTTGAGAAAATTTTAGCAAATTTAAGGGTTCAAAACCAGTATAATATGTAAAATTTTATACTTGTTTCCTTTTTATTGAGACAAATGGCTTAAATACTATGCCCTGCTGTGATATTTTTGGTTTTATTGCTCATTTTATTTCTTGAAATATTAGTATTTTACTATTAATTTTTATGAGTTGTTTATATACCTAAAATACTAACCTTTGATTATTTATCTAGTAAATCTTCTTACGCTTCTAAATTTAATCTGGTTAATGTATTTTGGGGGGAGTAAAGCACAATGTTAAAAACATCTAGGTAGCCTTATTACTTTTCAAATATAATTTTGTTTAGTATGGTAAAAATGCAGGTTTTTGTAGAAATTTGAAAAATCTATATAATCAAGGGGCACCTGGCTAGCTCAGTTGGTAGAGCATACAGCTTTTAATCTCGAGGTTGTGAGTTCAAGCCCCATGTTGGGTGTAGAGATTACTTAAAAATAAAATCTTTAAAAAAATAGACAAATTAAAAGGAGATGTTAAGAAATCTCTGCAATTTTATTAAAAATGGAATTGTGCCTTTTAAATCTAGGTATTTTTCCATAGAAAATATATGTGAATTTTTTGCCATGGCATTATATACAAAAACTCTTTTTAAGAGCTGCTTAGTATTTTAATGTGTGCAGATATCATAATATATTTAGCCAAATCTATACTATGGGGCATTTATTTTCAGCTTATTGCTATAGAAAGTTCTACAATGAATATTCCTTCTCATGTAATTTTGTGTATCTTTGTAATTTGACACTTAGAATAAATCATTTTTAAAAGAATTTCTATATTCAGTGGTATATAATATGTTTTTTAAAAGTTTATTTATTTTGAGAGAGAGAGAGAGAGAGAGAGAAAGAGAGATCATGCATGCATGCACACAGAAGAGCAGGGGAGGGTCAGAGAGAGAGGGAGAGAGAGAATCCCAAGCAAGCTCCATGGTGTCAGCAAATAGCTGGATACAGAGTTCGATCTCATGAACCATGAGATCATGAGCCAAAATCAAGAGTCAGATGCTTAACCAACTGAGGGACCCAGGTGCTCCAAATGGTATATATATTTTAAAGTTGTTGATACACTGCACCAATTGCCTTTCATAAAAGAGGTACCAACTTACACCCATTGTATAATGTAACAGAGCGCCCATTTTCTCTATTGCTTATTGAAACGAAATACAGTAGTTCCTCCCTCATCCGTGGTTTCACTTACCCATGGTTCAGAAGCAGATGATCCTTCTCCTGACATATTATCAGAAAGTCAACAGTAACCTCAAACTATGCCACAGTGCCTATGTCATTTGCCTCATTTTACTTCCTCTCTAGGCATTTTATCATTTCACATTATCACAAGAAGTAGGGTGAGTACTGTACAATAAGAGATTTTCAGAGAGGGACCACATTCACATAACTTTTATTGCAATATATTCTTCTAAAGTTCTATTTTATTATTAGTTATTACCATTAATCTCTTCCTGTGCCTAACTTACAAATTAAACTTTATCATAGGTATGTATGCATAGGGAAACAGTAAATACAGGTTTCAGTGCAATCTGTGATTTCAGGCATCTACTAGGAGTCTTTGGAACATATATACTATGGATAAGGAGGAGCTACTGAATTTTATTTTTTTAAAAAAATTTTTTTTTTCAACGTTTTTATTTATTTTTGGGACAGAGAGAGACAGAGCATGAACGGGGGAGGGGCAGAGAGAGAGGGAGACACAGAATCGAAACAGGCTCCAGGCTCCGAGCCATCTGCCCAGAGCCTGACGCGGGGCTCGAACTCACGGACCGCGAGATCGTGACCTGGCTGAAGTCGGACGCTTAACCGACTGCGCCACCCAGGCGCCCCCTGAATTTTATTTTTTGACACTATTTACAAACCCAATTTTTATCTATCAGTGGGGCTAATAAACATTTATACTCCCTGGGTATCTGACAGTCACAGATACAGATTCTCTTTTGAAGAATGCATCTTCAACCCATGACTCAAAGGATTCTCACTGATAACGTTTCACGCATGCATACACACAGTTACAAAACATAAGGAAACAGAAAAGCACCAGCAAAATCAAAAAGCAGAGTCACACAAAGATTTTAAAAATAGGAATTACAGATACACCATACAAAAATAAGTACTTAAAAAAAAAAAAGCAGGGCTCCTGGGTGGCTCTGTTAAGTGTCCGACTCTTGGTTTCGGCTCAGGTCATGATCTCACAGTTGGTGGGTTTGAGCCCCACATCAGGCTCCACACAAAGTGTGGAGCCTGCTTGGGATTCTCTTCCTCTCTCTCTGCCCCTCCCCTGCTTGCTCTCTCTCTCTCTTTCTCTCTCAAAATAAATAAAGAAATAAACATTAAAAAATAAATTAATAAAAATAAAGGTTTAAAAATATGAGTAAGAAATAACTGTAAAAATGTGTTTTTTAAAGGGACCAAATAGAACTTATAGAGATTAAAATGCAAAAATCAAAATTAAAAACTCAAGGGGAAATTAAATGTGATAGTAGAGACAGGTAAGAAGAAAATAGGCAAGATAAAAGAGAATTCTGAAGTGATGCTCAGCATGTGGCACAGAAAGACACAGAGATTAAAAAAAAATGAAAAAAGATAGAGTGTCTGACAAACAGTCAGCTCATCAAAGTCCTGTACAGAGTTCATGGGATGGATAGAAAAAATATGCAAAAAGGTAAGTCTGAGAACTTAACAAAATTAAAGATAGGAATACTCAGATACAATGTAGGATTGGGGGAAAGCATCCCCATCTAAAAAGAATTCTAGTGATTCCATGACTCTATGCAGAATATTAAAGACAAAAAGATCTAAAAAGCAGCAGAGAAAAGACAGATGGAGTGACAGACTACCAGCTGACACCTCAACCGCATTAAAGGAAACCAAAAGACTACAGAATAATGCCTTCAAAAATGCTGTGAGAAAACAAGTCCAATTAAAATAGTATACTCAGTGAAGTGACCTTCCAAGAAAAACATTATTCCATTGAGATGATCTACAAAGTCAAAATTTGATTCTTTGAAAAGAATATCAAAATTGACAAACTTCTTTGTGGATCCTGAGAAACTAACAGAAGACCATGGGGGAGGGGAAGGAAAAAAAAAAAAAAGAGGTCAGAGAGGGAGGAAGCCAAAACATAAGAGACTCTTAAAAACTGAGAACTGACGGTTGATGGGGGTGGGAGGGAGGGGAGGGTGGGCAATGAGCATTGAGGAGGGCACCTGTTGGGATGAGCACTGGGTGTTGTATGGAAACCAATTTGACTATAAATTTCATATTTAAAAAACAAAAAAAAATTGACAAACTTCTGGCAAGAAAAAAAACAACAGAAGCAACAAACTAATATCAGAAATGAAAACAGACCCATAGCTACAGAAAGTTTTAAAAAAATGATAAGCAAATAATATAAACATCCCTCTGAACAATCATTAAACGAGCAAAAGAAATTAAGCATGGTCTAAGTAAGCGTGAGATACAATCTGGAACTTGACAAGCATCCTCAAATTTATATGAAAGAATAAAAGATCATAGGAAGAACAAGATAGGAGAACCTATCCACCCGATCTGAAGTCTTTTTGTAAAGCTATGGATACTATGGAATGTCCTGAGTCCTAGGTAAATTGATTCAAGTCCCAGGCAGCAGATCAGTGAGAAAAGAAGAGATTCACAAATGATATTGGAATATTGGATATCAAGGTAAAAAGTATGAAAATAATTTCCTAGAGTAAGCACACCACAAAAATGAAAAAGTATTAAAGAATCAAAAAGTGTGTGAAACTTTAAATTTTGGGATAAGTATATGCGAATGTTTTTATTTCCTCTGAATAGGGAAAGTTTTCATTTTTCTTTGTAAAGAAGACACAGAAAGTAAAATCTTTAAAGTAAATGTTTCCTAAGTTTGACAGTAGTAAAATAGGAACTCAATGTTTATCAGAGAACACTTTTAAAAAATAATGTAAAGACAAGCCACAAATAGAAGGTATGTGGATCACATAACCAGCAAAAGATAACTTCTGGAATAAATACATAACCCTAAAATCAATAAGAAAAGGATAAATAGAAGGTTTACAAAAGCCATAGGTAGGTACTTTATAGAACAATCATGAAAAGGCCAATGAACTATTGCCTTGATACTCAGTTAATGGTAATAATTAAAGAAATGAAAATTAAAACTACAAGGGATACCAAATTATACCCCCTATATTGACAAAAATAAGATCCTGTATTAATGATGATGTGGCATAGGGAAACTCATCATACAATGGTACTGAGATTCACAGATTGGTACAAATCACTTGGAAGAAGAATTTGGGATAATCTCCTAGTTAAAGAAGTGCATGTCTTATGAATTATCACTGTCACTCTAGAAATTTTTGCAAATGTGAACCAGAAGTCTTTACCAGAAGAATATTCACACTGTAGCTTTTTTTTTCTTTTTGCAATAGTAAATCTTGCAAATAATTTAAATGGCCACTTAAAAACAATAGATACATAAACTGTATTATCATATAGCATAATATTTTACAGCAGCAAAAATTAAAGAACTACAGCTATAATCATCGAATCCTAAAAATACAAATTTCAGCATAATAAAGCAAATTGGAAAAAATGTTAATATTTATATCAAAATTCAAAAAACCAAAAAAAAAATAGTCAGTTGGACTATTTAAGGTTAAGACATTAAATGAAACCAAAGAGGGACGCCTGGGGGGCTCAGTTGGTTAAGTGTCCAACTTCAGCTCAGGTTATGATCTCAAGGTCCGGGAGTTCAAGCCCCGCATCTAGCTCTGTGCTGACAGCTCAGAGCCTGGAGCCTGCTTCAGATTCTGTGCCTTCCTCTCTCTCCACCTCTCCCCTCTCTCAAAAATAAATAGACATTAAATAAATGAATGAATGAATGAATGAATGAATAAATAAATAAATAAATAAAACCAAAGAAATCATAAACATGAAATTCAAGATATTGGTTACCTCTGAAAGTAGTCAAGGGTATAGAATCAGGTCTGGTTCTATTTTTTAGTTGGATGGGGGCACTTTGTTAACATTCCTTTAATATTTCATAAGCATTATTTACTATGCAACGTATAAACTATAGAAAAAATAACATAGGACAAAAATGTAGCACAATGAATTACCTCAAAGCAGACACCTACATAATCACTACGTAAATCACTACGTAGATTAAGTAATAAAATATTCAGCACTGTAGAAACTATGTCCTTCTTATCCTCAAAAAGTAACTACTATCCTTATAGATTTAATATCTGTGCATACATCCTTAAACCCTAGGGTGTTTTTCCTCTATTTTTTTTGTTTGTTTATTGAGAGAGTGGGGGAGGGGCAGTGGACAGAGGGGCAAAAGAAAGAATCTTAAGCAAGTTCCATGCCCAGCATGGAGCCCAACTTGGGGCTTCATCTCATGACCAGTCTCCAGATCATGATCTGCGCCTAAATCAAAAGTAGGTTGCTTAAATGACTGAGCCACCCAGGTGCCCCTGCCCCTGTTTTCTTCAAACTTAACATGAATAAAGTCATACGGTTAATTATTTTGTGTCTGGCTTCTTTGGTCAACATTATGCTGGTAGAATCACACATTCTCCACGTTGTTGAATGTCTATAGTTTTGTCATTTTCACTGTTGCTTATTTTTTCATTGCCTGGATACATCACAATGTCTCTATTCATTCCATTGTCGGTGGGCATTTAGGTTGCTTCTAGTCTGGGGCAATTATGAATAATGATGCTATATAGTTATGCCCATGTTTCTTCATATACAACATTGATGTTAGGTCCTAAAAGAACTAAATTAATGGCTTACATGTTATTTTGTATGTACTAAACATTACATAATAATAAATAATGTAAGAAGCCTTCTTTGCCAAATTAGTAGGTAATGAATGCTATTACTATTTTAGTTTCACATTTTGGTTACTACTGGTAGTAAACATTTTATTTTTTTTTCTTTTCCTACTTTAATTTGGATGTTATTTTTGTGAATTGCTATTGATGTTACTTGCTCATTTTTCAAACTGTATGGTACTATATTTTGATTTGCAAAAATCGTTTATTAATAATTATACTAAACTTTGTACTTATTAATGGAAATACATTTATTTTTTTTTAATTTGTCCCATTTTTTTTCACCTTTAAATTGTTATAATGGTTGGTTTTTTAAGCTTTCTTTTTTATGGTCATAAATTAAAGATATCACTGCAAAAAATTGCAAAAAACCCCTAAGGTATAAAAACCCTTTTAATTCTCTCTTTCCAATTAACTATTGTTAATTTTGGTGCATGCCTTTTATGACTGTATATAAAACATATATTTTATATATATAGCGTGTGTGTGACTACATATTATATATATGTTGACTATATATATTAACTGTACATAATGTATGCATACATTTATTTATATATTATATAAAATATGTAAATATGTTTTAAATATATGTGTATATATACATATACTTATGTATATTTATATCAATATATACAATTATATAGTCACACACACGTAGTTTTACAAAAGGAGGATTATTTTTTCTGCTTAACAGAGCACACAGCACATTTTTTCCTCAATAAATAAAGTTTTACATCATCATTTTAAAATATTTTAATGTTGAGGCACTTGGGTGGCTCAGTCAGTTAAGCATCCGACTCTTGATTTCAGGTCATGATCTCACAGTAGTGAGACAGAGCCCCACTTTGGGCTCCCTGCTCAGTGCAGAGCCTACTTAATACTCTCTCTCTCTCTCTCTCTCTCTCTCTCTCTCTCTCTCTCTCTTCCCCTCTCCCCATTTGTTTTCTCTCTCTCTCTCTCTAAAATAAAAATTTTTAAACATTTAAAATATTTTAATGGTATTCCATTGCATACATACGTTAATCATTCATTCAACACATACTGACTGAGTCCCTTAGTAACTGTATAGCAGCATCATTTTATAGGCCTTGGGGGCAAAACAATGCACAGAATTCCTGCAAAGGTGGAGTCTGAATGCTACTGGGGAAAATATACAGTAAACAAATAATATTTTATGTTATACAAGGTAACCAGAGGTACTAGGAAGAAAAAAAACAAGGAAGAGGATGGAGACTAATGGGTGTGAGGGGAGAGGGCACTCAAGGAAGGCCTCTTAATGAACAGAAACATAACTGAAGTATGAGAGCCCACCATGCCAATATTTTGGGCAAAATCATTTTAGGCAGAGAAATAATAAATGAAAGTTTGTTAGGCAAAGCTTACAAAAAAATAGTTATATGATATTGGTTAACATTTAGGTTACTTCCAAATATTTAAAATTTTAAACAAATTTGGTGAGAAAATTCTTGTCAAGACTTCCTAAATTCTTGCAGATGTTCTATTTTTCTCCTTAATTTTCAAACCCACTTTTTCCCTGTTGTATATTCATGGCTATGCTGATAGAAAACATGAAATCATATATTAGAGGACATAAATCTGATGCCGTCTTACTCCATAGGCCTAATTCACATTTTTTAAGAGGAAAAATAAAAGTCTTAGGAAGAAAAAATAACTTTTTATGAAATATTAGAATATAGAATGTTTAATTTAGAGGGGAATGTTTAGAGCTAAGACAAAAAAAATTGAAATGATTTGCCTTTAGTTGTACTGCTACTTAATACTTTCTTTTTATGCCATTTTAATATCATAGACACTTTAATAAAATCACTTAAAAATAAGAACTTTGACACACATATATTTTTTTAAATCTCCTTTAGGTTGCTGATGTCAAGCCTTTCTCAGGACCTTTTAATGTCTTGCCTGTGAAGACAAGATGGAGTGACATTGGCTTTCATATCCTTCTATTTGATCTGGAAAACCTTGTTGAACTTTTGCTGCCAACTCCAGTCTGTGACGTTGACCCTTCCAATTCATTCTATGGTAGTGAGATCCTGAGAAGAGCCAAAAGCACAGTTGAGAAGAAAACACTGACTCTGAAAAGAAATAAAACTGCCTCTGGTTCTCTCTCAGCAGAGGCACAAGCCAAGCCTGTCAGTGAGAACCCAGCCCAGGGAGAGAATACTGCCAAATCCTTAGGAGATAATGAAGGCATTAAAAGGCAGAAGAAAATAAAGAACTCCAAAAAGATGCACCCCAAGCCATCAAGAAAAGTGGATGCCAACATCACGATAGACACAGCTAAATTGTTCCTCTCTTGCTTTTTGCCGTGGGGAGTAGATAAAGAATTTGATAATCTGTGCATTAAGCATCTAGATATTTTAAAGCTTCAGGGTTCTGTTTCTTTAGGACTTGCCTCAAATGAAGATCACTTCTCATTGATGCTGCCGGGTTGGGATTTATGCAATGCCGAAATGAAAAAAGACTATTCAAAAGTAAATTTATTTTCCAAAAAAGTTTTGGACTTGTCAAATAAATACACGTCCACTCTTCCAAACCAAGTTGGGATGCCAAGAGGACTGGAAAATAATTGTGATTCTTCGCAAGAGTCAAACACCCTAAACACTATAGTTTATTTATTGAACAGACTATTTGCAGTTAATAAGTTAGTTAACACACCTTTAGAGTTGGCATGTGGAATTGACAGGTAAGACATGCATAAAGATTTTGACTATTGTTATTTGGGACATTAAAAATTATCATTATTTGCTGTATTCATTCATCTCTCTAACCTCCCGCCCTCCTTTCCATCCTCCTTTCTTTTAGTCTCCTAAGTGAAGACTAAATATGCAGCAACTCCTTTAGCTTAAAACACATTTAAGAAAAATCTTGCTATTAATTCATTGAGATTAGAGGATAATCTTGGCAATAAATCTATATATTTTAAAATTTATTCATTCAACAAATATATATTGCTTTCATAATATGTGCCAGGAAAATCATAGTGTTGGATGATGAATGAAATAATAGATAGGTAGATAGAAAGGTGGATGATAGATAGATTGATTCATACACACGTTGAAATCCATTTTACTTGCTGTGAATTAAATATGAACAAAGAACATTTAAGTAAATGCCAATAATAATGTATTTCATATATCATCAGAAAAAGTTTTAAAATTTCATACCTGAAATCCCACCATTTAATTTATACTTTGGTGTATTAAACTAGAGGAAGCTATCAGTAATTCATTTACAAAAAGTACAGTTTAGTAAAAATAGCTATTGTTTTTTGCATGTTTAATATCTATTAGTCACCATGTAAGCACTTACATGATTTCATTTAATATGCAAAGCTGGCATATAGGTATTATTAATTTGCTCCTTGTAAAGATGAGGGCATTGAGTCTTGAGAATTTATCTTCAAGACAAATTCACCTCCTTAGAGGCTGATTCAAAGCAGAGCTCCATTCTAATTCCAGAGCCGCATTAATTACTAAACTTAACTCTGTGTGTTTACCCTCTTCCACTGCTAAAATTAGTATAGCTTTTCATTGTATGATGTTAGAGGATTGAATTCAGGTGCTTACTGAATATATCCTTAGCACTAGCCTACAGAGGAAGTATAAATAAATGTCTTATTTGGATAGGAACTAATTCAAATGATACAAATAATACACATGAAATAAATAGAAACACTGAAGTAGGGCAAAGGAATGAAGAAAAATATTTGTAGTATAGATAAGTATTTTGGTGGCCAGAGTAAAGAGAATAATTAGTGTGAGATGAAACCAACAGAAAGCCTTCACAGAAGAGACATTGTCTGAAGTGCCTACTACATGGTGGTAAATGGTCCTTGACATTTCTGTTATGTGATAGGAGCTCAGTTCAACATGTATCTGTGCCAGGCACTATATAATAGGCACAGTTTCTGCCCTCAGTAGACCTAGCAAGTTGGGTAGCAAGTCTATGTGGATTACATAGGATTCAGTGTTATGCTTCCTTCCATTATAATGATTCTATACTATAGCATTTCCCATTTTCTGTTCTGTGGCCTTAAGAGGGAGGAAACAGATTGGTAAATTTCTGTGATTTGCATACTTAATTTTCCTCTTTTCTTTTTTTCTGTTTATAAATATAAAATATAAATGTTATATATACACACACACATTTAAATTTCAAATAGGCTTCTTTTATTTTCCCTTCTAGTACTAAGAAAATTACAAAGCACTTAAATATGGTTAACAAAAATCCCGTCAGCCTGAAGCCAGAAAACCTGGGAATAAATCCTGGTTTTGTTGTTTAACTAGCCATGTCGCTTTGGACAAGTCACTTAGCCCCTCTGGGCCTGGCTTTCCTCGTGTAGGATATGAAGTGGATGGGATAGGTGACTACTAAGATTTCTTCAAATTCTTAAAAAACTAGGCTGCTAACAAATTATATTTGCTTAATCATGACCCCACTAAGTTGATGAGTTACTGTTTGCTGGAAGTTTTCATTCTGAGTTTGCTCCTGATAAGAAGTACAGAATGTAGAGGATATGTCTGGTGTCCTAAAGGGAGATTAAGGGCTTTCAGCATGCTTTCCACTAAATGGCCTTAAAATTGTTGTCATACATTAGTTAATTCTTTACAAAATTCTTCATTAAGAAAAAAATCATTGAGTAGAGGTGTCAGGATTAGAGACTGCCTCCGTAAAATAGTCACTTCAACTTTGATCTGCTGTCAGGGACTGTATGTCATTTTTTAGGAAATCAAAATAACGTGTATTGGATTTGTCACACCAAATCCTTCCAACAGATTTGGCCGTTTCGCTAACATTTCACTGTGGTTGTAAAGGTTGAGAAAATCCTTGTGTACTTAACAACTGGGTACATGACGTAAATGCATTTTAAGGAAAGAGCCATCTGCCTATGAGAGTATTCCTGAAGAGTATCTCAAAGTTCCTATGATTAAATCACTGGCACTAGTGTAAAGCCTGCCTCCATCAGGTCCTTACTGTACCTGGGGAGAACTCTTTGGCAGATATCAACATTTTAGGATTGAAAAATTCATTGCATTAGCCACAAATTACAGGATTTAACATAGTGGGACTCCTACAAAAGTGAGTCACAAGGTAATTCTGGTATAAACTAAGGTTCACAATTCAATAGGGATTAAGGTTCCGGGTAGGAACAAAGTGGGGAAATAAAGATTTACCAAAGACATTAATGTGGACAACATTGGTAAAAATAATCTGTGTTCAGTTCCTGAATTTTTTGAAGTGGTCGTGCACTCTTCAATTGATTTCTAAAAATACTTTTCATACATCTTTAATAATATCCTTTGTTTTTTTCCCCCACAGGTCTTTCAAAATGGAATCTGTGCACAACAAGGCAAGAATTCCCGGGAATGAGATTTCGAATATTTCAAGTTTCTATGGTTACTTACGAAATGGTAAGGGAGTTACAAATATAGCCTCATTTTTTTTTCTTCTATGAAATAAAATAACTTGCCTATCCATAACTGGATAGCACTCAACAATTTAGAAGGAGCATTACGTGTATTTATTGTTTGATTTAGTCTTCATTTCACATGGCTATACTTTTATATTCTGCCTGTATTTTAAATATACATGATTTTTTGTTAAAATAAATAACATTATAAGACATGCAGTGTGATGAATTTCATCAAATGATCTTTGAAATGCCTGAAAATCTGAAACTTTTCAGCAAAAGAAATATTTGGTTATTAAATTAAGGTCACATGTGATTTATGGGAAAGATTATTACATCAGTATCTTTATTAGCAAATAAGTGATTATTATATTAGAAAATTTTATAGCTTTTTCAGAAGGTTACAGTGGTCTTCGAATTCTTCTGAGAAATAG
The DNA here is from genome assembly GCF_007474595.2 of Lynx canadensis. Taxonomy (NCBI): domain Eukaryota; kingdom Metazoa; phylum Chordata; class Mammalia; order Carnivora; family Felidae; genus Lynx; species Lynx canadensis. The sequence continues at coordinate 50,491,103 of NC_044308.2, forward strand.
TCTTAGTGCTTATATTTTCTTTTGATGCCAAATCGCTAATTTATCCTCAAAATCTGCTTTTCTAAATTAAAAAAAATTTTAATGCTTATTTATTTTTGAGAGACAGGGGTGGGATAGGAGCATAGAGAGAGGAAGACACAATCAGAAGCAGAACCTAGGCTCTGAGCTGTCAGCACAGAGCCCAACATGGAGCTTGAACCCACAGACTGAGATCATGACCTAAACTGAAGTTGAACATTTAACCTACTGAGCCACCCATGTGCCACATCTAAATTTTTGACATCTCAGTAAGTGGCAAATCTGCCCGTCTAGTTGTTCAGGCCAAGAACTTTGGTGTCGTTTTGACTTTCCCCTTTTTCTCATACCCCACATTCCAATCTTTTATTTATTTATTTTTTTTAATTTTTTTTTTTCAACGTTTATTTATTTTTGGGACAGAGAGAGACAGAGCATGAACGGGGGAGGGGCAGAGAGAGAGGGAGACACAGAATCGGAAACAGGCTCCAGGCTCCGAGCCATCAGCCCAGAGCCCGACGCGGGGCTCGAACTCCCGGACCGCGAGATCGTGACCTGGCTGAAGTCGGACGCTTAACCGACTGCGCCACCCAGGCGCCCCGCAATCTTTTAATAATAAACATGTTAGTTCTACCTTCAGAATATATTCCAGATTCTCTTTCTCTCTACCTGCATGACCACCCCTGAGCCTTCATCCCCTCCTGCCTGGACTACAGTAACAGAAGCCTCCTAACCACCCTTGTGCTCCTATTCCTGCTTCACACACTGTTCACAATCAAGCAGCAAAAACGACCTATCAGAAACTATGTCAGAACCTCATGCTTTTGTTCAACACATTTCAGTGGCTTCTGTTTCACTCTGAATAAAAGCCAGTCTCTAGGACAGCAGACAAGGCCCAATATAACCTGGCTGTTCTGCCTCTGTCATTGCACACACACCCTCACCTGACTTCATCTCTTTGGGGTTCCCCTTGCTGAGCGTGCTCCAGCTACACTGGACTTTTTACTCTTACCCAAACATAGGGCCTTTGCACTGGCTATTTCCACTCCCTAGAATGTTCTTTTCTCAGATTCCAGAGGTCAACCTGCTGCCCCCCACCTCCACCTTACATCCTTCCTTCTTGCTCAAATGCCATCTCATCGACGAAGGTGCCCTCCTTTTTCCCCAGCACACTCTACCCCATTCCCTATTTTACTGTTTTCCAAAATTCTTTTCATTTCCTGATGTAATATATATATATATTTTTTTCACTTGCCATCTACGTCCTGCTACTAAAATGAAAGCTCCATGGGGGTTATTATTTATTTATGACAGTTTTTTTCACTGCTGTGTCTCCAGTTCCCAGAGCAATGCCTTCAAGGAATTAAATACCTTTGGATTCATGGGTAAATAGTAAATAGTGGCTGAAGTTTAAGATCTAGTTCTGCCACTTACTACTTATGCAATTTGGGGCATTTCTTTTACTCCCTTAAAAGTTTATTTGCTACATTTGCAAAATGGGAATGAGATTCTGGACTTGACATGCACTCTGCCTCCAAAGTTGTACAGTATATGATCAGTACATTAAGATGCCCTGAACAATGGTACATAGGGGCCCTCTCAAATCTATTGAAAAGAATATTTTGAATATTTTAAAGTGAGAGTTTATTAATAGCTTCCAATTTTTGAGTAACTAGTATATTCAAAGAATTATGCTAATGATTTTACACATATTATCTCAATATATAAACAATCTCACACAGTGGGAGGGACTATCTCTGTTTTACCCTCAGGAAAATTGGGGCTCAGGGAAGTTAGATGACTCACTCAGAGGCAAACAGCTGTTCAGCAGAGAGGCCAGGACTCTGACCCCAATGACTTGCTCTTTCCATTAATGTCAGTATACTTCTCAGTTATGATTACAACCAGTGTCCCCTTCAAATGGTCCCAGTCTGGATTGCCTGCCTTCTCCTTAAACTGTAGCCCTTAACAGGACATTTATCCTCATTTTAATTTTTTATGACATTAATAAAGGGATTAGAATTCAAGGCATAATATGAGTGGTTTCTGCAGAGACCAAGAGAATTGCTAACCAGAGCCATGGAGGCTCCAGGTGCCCCAGCCAAAGCCAAGAGCAACTAGTGTCATTATTAAATAATCTCCCTCGTGTTTAGAGGTCGTATTTATAGCATTTAAGATTCACCTAGGTCCTAAGGAAACATGGTTTTGTGTTTTAATAACTGGAATATGGGAGGTGAAGGGAAAGGAGGGATTCATTTTATGCTATTAATTCAATAAAGTCAAAGCCTGGAGAATAAAATAATACTTTGAGGTGCTCATTCTAAAGGGTTGACAGGAACCAATACCCACTTCTGTCAGCAAAAATGGTGACTCAGTAATATTGGTAAGCCTGGGGTGTTTTCTTTTTATCTTTCCCCCTGATGTTGCAATTAATTCTTTAGCTTACTGACATTGGCAAGAAAAGTTGGCTCTCATTTCTACCTCATATTAAAATTTTAACATCACATTAAAGTGCACTGTGAAGTACCCCATGATGCCAGTAAGTAGTTACAGTTGAGACCCATACTTAGCTTTGATGGTGGAGTCACAAGGTCAACAGAATAAGGGGGGGTGGGGAAGGAGAGAGATCAAAAGAAAATTTTCTTTTACCTGCTGTGCTCCTGAAGAAATGGAGAATATGACTTCAAAATCATAGTGTTCTATCATACTTACATGTTTTATGCGCCCATCTTGGTCATTTAAAATTCACATCATATGTTCCTTCAGGGAAAAATAATGATAATAATGAGTCAGAAGTTTCTTATATATTTTTTTAATATTCTCAGTTGACTGAAGATAGAAATATGTTCAATATTTTCTATCACATTTCCATTGACCACTAATATGATATATAAAATATATATAAAATACAAAATATTTATAAATTAGATATTTGTACATACACAGACACATATATTAATATGTAAAATGGTGATTCTATGAAAACCATACTGGAATAATACTAACTTAAACAGTTAATACCAGAATTTCAAACACATATTAATACATTAATTTAAATAGACAATTACAGTAATTTTCCCTCCAATGCAAGCCATCATCATTTTTCCTTATCTCACTCCTAGGATCTGGCACCTAGATAATATACTTTAGCCATCAGAAAGCCTTAATTGATCAATTTTTCATTTGGATGATAATATGTACATTTTCAATTAATGAAAAGGCACTTATTAAGTGCTCTTTTGTGTAGGGGGCTGCTGGACACTCTACCGATCAATTTAAATAAACCAAGCTCTAGCTCACTCTTAAAATTTCACACTGAACATTAAGGCAAATAGATAGAAAGGACATTCAAAAGGGCAAACTTAAAAGAAACAATACATAACAAAATGAGTCAAATTAAAACATAAGTGCTATATCTACTGATCAGAGTAGTATAACTGGGTAAGGACAAATCAAAGGAAATCTTTTATACGATTTCTGTGTGATAGATACTGATTCATAGCAAGGTAGTATTTCAGGACCTATTTGCATGAGAAAGGAATTGTAAAAATTTGGCAATCTGTTTTGGGTGGGAGTATTAGTCATTGCATTCTGCTGGCAAAAACTACAAAGATGGGTTTAAGGTATAAAGATGAATTTGATTTGATATGAATATGTATTAGTATAATCATTAGAAATACATATAAATTAATAAATGGTTCTTGACTCTGGTTATACATGAAAATCATCTGAGGTACTTTTACAAAGTACCAATGCTTGCCCTTCTCTCCCCCCTGGGACCTAAAATCAGAATCTCTGAAAGATGGAACCTGGACATTGGTGTTTGTGGAAAAAAATGCTTCCCAGGTGATTCTAACATGCAGCCAGGATTGAAGATCATTGGGTAGCATCCATTTTTTAATACTCTCAAGCTATAAAATGTATTCTATGTATTTCTAGGTAAAAGTGAATCCCATATACCTGAAGCTGACATTTCACTTTTGAAGCTAATTTCCTGTTGGAGAGACCAGTCTGTGCAGGTATGATATAGTGCATGTTCCTGAAGTTATTAGAAGAGTTCCTTGCTATTCCTTTCTATCCAATGAGTGGTTCATTCATACTCCTCTTAACCTGAGAGAACCAGTAAATGGGTACTGCTCTCCTCACAAAATATTTCCTCCCAGGCATTTCATTTAACAGGACTAACACAGAGACTAATAATTGAGGGAAAAAGTGGAAAAAGACATATGCAAGGATGCACCAGGTTAGGAGGTATGAATAGAGGGGCCTGAGGAGGGGATGTTCCTGTTGTTACAGGTAACTTACTGCCTATTGAAGTGTCATATTGTGGCAGAATTGTCTATTATTTGATTTCAAATTGTGCCATGACAAAAAAGTCCCTCAGCTTGAGAATTTGGTGTGTGTACTTAGGAATCATTTTTCTATCTTGAGAGTACCTCATCTGTAAGCTGCTTTAGAGAGCTGGCTTCCTCATGGCCCAATTTAAGCCCTTCCATCTCTTATAAGGCTTTTGGGGATCCTAAGAGCTTACCAAGTGGCTTTGTACATTGTACAATAAATCTAATCTGAGCATTGATTAGATGAATATTTATTGGAACTTTATTCTTCATTAGTTTAAGAAATGTCAAATTTGCAAAACAAGCATAGCAATAATTCCAATTACAAGTGTTTATTCTTAGTTATAGGAAACCAAGTAAGTTACTCAGAACACACTGTGGAATTGACACCACAAAACCAAATAAACACAGTTGGAATGGCTATTGAAACTTCTTACCGTGGCCTACAGGTTTATACATGATTTGCCACTAACCTAACCTCTTTGCTCATCATTCCCCCGATGCTCTAAGTAGCCACATTGACCATTTTATTTTAAAAATACAGAAAGCTCATTCCCACCTCAAGACTGTTCTCTTGGGCAGGAATTCTCATTTTTTCATTCATTATTCAGGTCTTTGCTCAAAAGCCAACTGCTCAGAGAAGTCCTCCCTGATTACCCACCAAATGTCACCATACCCTCCCCACCCATGCTTCCCTCCAGTCACCATCACATTACCCAGTTTTACTTTCTTTGTTGCAATTGCTTTTAATGGAAATCATACCCTTTGCTTTTTTGCTTGCTTACCTTCTGTCTTCTTGCTGTTCTAGAAACTTGCTGAGAGCAGGGACTTGGTGTGTCCCACTCACCCCTCCTTCACCAATACCCAGAAAAGCAGTAGTCACAGCAGCCTGTCAATAATAGTTAACGAATGAATGGATAGCTATTCAAAAAGCCTCTGTGACAATCAAATAAACATTAGTACATGTTGACTTTACCAGCATATTAGTAACCACACTAAGAGTCTCTGTTAAAGATAAGATTTCCACTCCTACCCCCAGCCTAACAATTCCTCAACAAGGGGAAAAAAACCTTAAGGAAAAGAATTTAACAGAAAATTTATCCTGAATTGCTCTAACTAAAGATATTTTGTAATGGCTCATTTGACCTTCAAGTAAATTTTAATAGGGTTTGGACAAGTTTGGACTAATGGACCTTTAAGGTTCTATGATTCTATGACCTTGTGTAAAAGTTTGGCAGTGCGACAAATGTTACTAGAACATTTATTACTCACTCTATAGGAAGTCTAAGCTTCAAAGCTCTCCTCTTGACTCTGCCACTAACCTGATAAATAACCCGGGGATATAGGTTTAATTGTTGATTATTTATTTTATGCTTGAGATTCTCTCTCTCTCTCTCTCTCTCTCTCTCTCTCTCTCTCTCTCTTTCCCCCTGCCCCTTTATCCCACTCATGTTCTCTCTCTCTCTCAAATAAAATAATTAAATTTAAAAATTTTGTTAAAAAAGAAAGAAATCCTGGAAAAGCAACAGTTAGGTTTTAGAGTTGCTAATTTGCTGATACTTCTCTAAATTCTCTGGATTTTATAATCTAACACCAGTGGGGAAATCATGACATCCAGGCCTCTGGGGAGTATTGCTTTTCCAGGAGCTGCTGCAAACACATGAAAAATCAGTGTCAACCTGAGTGTTGAGAAAATGGTTTTCTACTGGAAAATCTGGACATTGGAACCATAAGCAGGACACAGGGGCTCTTACGAGTCTTCATGATGCTCTGCTATTTTACAGAACTTCACTGAGTCAAAGTTTTAGTAGAAAACCATTAAATTTTTTACCTTGCCTATGGCGTAGTAGTATTTCTAGAAATAAGTATGTGGCCCAGATTTGTGGTTGTCTCTTTCCAGCCAGTGGATTTGTAAACCTTCTCTTAAACCTCTGTACATAAAGGTGTAATACTTTGCATAGCTGTCTTTTCAGAGAAAATTATTTATATGCATTTAGAAGACAGCTTTATAGTCATAGTGCTTTCAATTCTCTCATTACTTAAATCAAAAAGTTACATAAAATGTTGTTTAAAAATTTTATATTTTGTTGGAGTAAATTCTGTCTTTACTATTTATAAAATGTATCTACTATATTTATATACTAGAGGGATTTAAGTATTGATAGTCAGAAATTATCAATAAAGCCTACTTTCCACACTTTCTACTTTTGAATACAGAATCTATTTCAATTCCATTGGCATTTATTTAGTACCCACTGTATACCAGATATACACCAGATACACACAGATATACCAGATATACACCAGATACACACAGATATCACCACTGTGATAACATTATTACATGCTTATAAGATGTACCATCTGTCTGTGGATTGGAGGCATGCTGAGTATTGATTTCACACTGAGCACAAAGTGTGTGTTTGAGTTTGTTTCTAATTGGGTGTACACCATTCAGTATTCACTTTTAAGTTTTATGGTTCTGAGTATCCTACTGATTATGGTTTAATATGTTTTATTCGATTATTTATGCTTCCTCTTATTATTCAATGATACTCATACTCTTTACTCTTGCAATATGCATTGGTAGTGACAAATATGTCAAAAAGCCCCCAAATTAAATAGTTAAAAAATATGGTCATGATATATAAATCTATATAAAGTAATTAGGAACATTCAGTGAAATTGCATACATCCCTGTATATTTTTAGGAAAGAATATTGACCCAAGTTGTGATAGGATATTATATCCAGTGTATAGGACATTCTAACTGCAATTGTAAGTGCTCCTCAGGTATGGTAATCCCAGTGTGAGAAGGGAGACATGATCCCATGGGAGCATGTGGCCAAACTGCCCATTTTGAAGGATAGACCACAATCCAGATCTATTCCAGGATATCCTTCAGTATCCTCCTGATTCATAGGTGGAGACAGAAGCAAATTCCATACAGGTTTCAGTGATTGAAAGCTCTCATCATAGCCTCACCCACCATCACAGTCTTTGTTTTATAAGTGAGCACATGAAGTCCCAGAGTAGTACATGACTTGGCAAAAGTTTCCTTTGTGATAATTGTCATAGTTGGATCAGAAACTCGAGCTTTCTCATTTCTGATTCAGAGCTCTTTCTGCCACATCTTGGAGGCAGTGCTATCAAATAAAATGTGTGACAGAGTTAAAACGAAAAAAATTCAGTGATGTAAAACTGTTCATCAATAATTGTCTGTCCCATCAGATGACATACCTAATAAGCATGGTTCTCTTAATATAATATGGAATAATATGTTAGTAAATATCATATCTAATAGTTAATATATATCTCATCACACGGTAGATATTAACAGCCATGGCTCACCAGTATTGTGATATACAGAACTGCATGCTGAAACCATGGTGTGCAATGGCTATCACCATGTTGAGTATTTCGTCACATGATGTGCATGAGCAAGCATCATGTCACAGGCTATACTGTGACAGGAGTTACTGCAGTATTAGTAGCCTTGATAGGCAATAGTAAAATCACATCTGTCATTAGCCTTTTTTCCACAACCTGACCAAGCATTTGAGTATGAGCATTTGAGGAGACAAGAACAGGGGGGGTGGTCAGGGATCAGGAAGCTGCCCTGAGACTTTTGTGTAGCTCCCTATATTTAAAAGTCAAGTGCCTTTATCCTGCCCTGGCAGTTCGGTGAACATGTGCCATCAGCATAAGTTCTCTGAGTGTCCCTGGAGCCTGGAGATAGCACATGCTACCACAACACTTACAAGAGACTGAACAAATATTTAGATGAATGCCTTTTCTGCTTTTGGTGTCGGCATCTCCAGATCAGTAGGCTCAGTTGGTGCTGTCCCAAAGCCCTAGCTCTAGGCATCCTGTGGGTAGACTGGGGATAATGCAGAGGGGATAGTGGCAATGGTGGATGAGTAATCTTGACAGAGGTCAGGCTTTTGAGGTGAAGAGGAGCAGGCATTGGGGTGTGGCTGTAGGAAAGGTTTAACCGTCAGCCAGAGGAAGATAATGGGAAAGTGTCCCAGGGTCACCTAGGTCAACGATGTCCTTCCTATTCTCTCACTGACTCAGCTCTTGGCTTTCCTTGAGTTCTACCTAACTGCTGGACCTTGTCACCTATCTTGCCAGGAAGAGGCCAAGGTACATTGTCACTGGCTTTTTACTGAGGAGTGAGAGTATAGAACCTTGGGAGGACATATACTACAAAGGATGCAGAATTAGGGGTCAGAAGACCTGTCCACCATATCTTTGTGGAACTTGGGATGTCATGTCTCAGGGTTTTCATTGAAAAAAATGAAGACATTGGATTAGATGCCCTGTGACAAGCATTCCCCTCCTGGTTCACCCAATCACAGATCCTTCGCTGGACATGTACAATAACTGGAAGGCAAGCTTTGCAGTAATTTTAAACTGTGCAAAACCATGTGCACATATACACAGTTTAGTGAGATTTATTCTTAAAATCTTGCCTTTAGCTTTCTGTATTAAACCTAGTTAAAGTGTTTTTAGCTAAACAGTGCTTTAGAGCTAGACATTATTTGAGGAGCTAAACTTGTCTTTAAGAACAGTATAATACATTCACATTAATTTTCTTTGCCTTCTGGTGGAAATGAAAATACCTTAGGAGAAAGAACAAAGAACTGCTTCCAACTTTTCCTTTCAGAATCTCTTTTTTTTCCCATTAAAAATCTGTGCAATTTATTTTTTTCACAATGTGTAAAAAATTTATTTTTATTTTTTTATATTAAATATAATTTATTGTCAAATTGGTTTCCATACAACACCCATTGCTTATCCCAACAGGTGCCCTCCTCAATGCCCATCACCCACTTTCCCCTTTCCCCCACCCCCATCAGCCCTCAGTTTGTTCTCAGTATTTAAGAGTCTCTTATGGTTTGCCTCCCTCCCTCTCTATAACTCTATACCCCCCCTTCCCCTCCCCCATGGTCTTCTGTTAAGTTTCTCAGGATCCAGAATCTCTTATGTTTGCTGAAGGGTGACGGTTTCGGTTCCAGTGCTTAGTATCTGCATTTCAATGGTTTCAGAGGCTAATTGTAGTGGAATGGAGCATTACAATTTATGTGAAACCTATTTAAGTCAGTTTTATATAAGACCCCAAGCATTTGTAATAATATTAAAAAATATATTTAAAAAAATCTTTATAGGTAACTGAAGCAATACAAGCTGTTCTCTTGGCAGAAGTTCAACAGCACATGAAGACCTTGAGTAAGAGAGCAGGCAACAGTCAACCAGTGTCCATGATAGAGGATGTTCACTGTGAGATGAGACAGATTCTGCAGGAGACGGAATGGACCCGGGAGGAGGTAGAGTTACACTGTACTACAGACACCTTGCCTCTGCAAAGTAAGTGCAAAATTTATGGACATGCACTTTCATCAGAACTTTTCTACTACTTAGAGCGCATTGAGAATATGAGTTCACAATATATCATTTCTGCAAAGACCGAGCCAAGTGCCCTGCTTCTGACCTATTCTGCTATCAATTTCTTCTTATAATTCTCAGGTTTCTAAAAAATTTCTAAATTCTGTTATAATCAATAAATACTTCCCAGAACAAAAATTTATATTGTTTATTAAAATGTTTTTAAATGAAGTAATTAAAAATGAAAACAGGATTAACACTATTGGCTTAATGGGATATACATTTTAAGAATACCTTGATAGTAATGGATCCTAAATTTGTTTTCATTTGATACCTTGATAATAGCCATGTGCCTGGTTTCTTTTCCTTTTTAGAAAATAAGAAATGTAGTACAAACTGAAATTAAACTCATTGATAGGTGGACCACTTGATTTTATAACAAATTTTGTCATTGTAACTTCATGATGATAATGTGTATGGTTCATGGATAGCAATTGAATCTCAATTTCTGCTGCAAAATGTTACCTGATTTTTCAGTCCATTAACTGTGACTTAAAAAAATAAATTAAAAAAAACAATTTTTAAAAGTAAAAGTATAATTTAAAATATAATTATAATTTTCAAACTCAGTAAGCTTTTGCTTAACAAATTAATTTATGATCAAATATATATATTTTTTCAGGGAAAACACGTTACAAACAGGTTATTAAAAATTATTAGGTATTTCTTTTAGCTTTCAAAAAGAGATTTTCTTTTTATTCATTTGGGACTCAGAGAAATGGTACCATATTTAAAATGTTAAATCCTAGGACAGGTGTCATTCTTAAAAATATATTACATTTAGTTCTTATTATTTTTATAAGATTACTGATTGGATAGCATTATGTAGTGAGAGAGGATATGTAGCAGAGAGAGGCTTCTTCTGGAAGGCCAAATATCAAAATAGATAGAATATTTCCTAATGCCAAGACAGGCACTGAGGATGGTCAATTCAATAAGCAATTTGATAAAGCTCAATGGCAATTTCAAGTCATTTGTTTGTCTGTTGTCCAGAAATTAGTTTTAATTATCTGATAAATTCACCCAGTTGCAGGAGCTCCTTTTTGATCATATCACATAATTGTAGTTGTATTACACCTTTCAAGCAAGAAGAGAAAAATTCCTTTCTAAATTAATTTTCAGTGAGTGCATGTGGGTTCTTGATTCATTCGGCAAGCACCCACAGGGTCATTAATACATTTCTTCCAACTCCCCAAAGACAGCTAGTATCATTCATCATGTGTTAACTGTCATTATGTGGCATTTATATGCTTTATCCCTAAGTTTGACTGTCTAACTTATCCTTTGGCCCATAGCCCTCTTTTCTTGTTGAGAAATTCATGGCAGGTTATCAAGGTCAAACTTTTGATAAGTTTTGCTGTCACATAGCTTATCCATTATTTGAAATTTCACTAGATTGGGCCCTGTTCTGTCCCCAACTAATTCTTGGGTATTGGAAATATACGGTGGAATTTAGTCTTATTATGACTGAAGACATCTGGAATTTAAGTTAGATAATTAACTATCTTAATATCTAAGATATTATTGATCATTATTGAATGATCCTTTGCCAATGTTAAAAAAAATTAGAGTTCGTGATAATTCGTGGATGAAATTTGGAAGTTTTATTTAAAAGAAATAAGACATTCCCAAAATGCTGAGCATGTATCTTCTTGGGAAATAGGGTCTGTTGGAAAATACTAACCATAATTGAAATTAATGGAAACATATAACATGCATTGAAGAGGAACATTTCCAAGCAATATTATGTTGGGTATTAACATTCCCTTTCTTTCTCTCTTTTTGGAACAAAACAAAACACCTATGTTTTAAAATATTCAGAGGAACTTAGTCACATTACAAGAAAAGTTTTGGACCTTTATTATGTGGTATATAATATATTACTTGTTGGAATTTTAAAAATAGGTAAGGAAAAAGCTATTTTATTTATTTCAGATATTCTAATTCAAAGGTTAAGGAAATGATGTAAGAACTACTCACCAGGTGTGATTATTCCTCGAATTTTACAGGCAGATTTACTTTGACCCAGTGTCACCACACCTATCACCAAATATTCTTATGATAAATGATTTATGTTGTTTTATTTTCAGGTCCTTGCTCATTTGTCCTCTGTGAGCTCCCATCCACCTGCCCACCCCCCTCCCCCCAATTTCTTTTATTCTTTCTTGGTTTCTTGATTTCTTAATGCATCTTATTTGTAAATCATTTGGAAATTAACAGATGAAGCCCTTCTTATGAACAGATACTCATAAACTTCTTTTATGCCAAAGTGGGGTATATTGGGTTTATTAGCATTATAGCAATATGGCAATAATATATTATAAGGAAAAATAGCAACAATTATTGTTTTCTTAATACACTCCAACACTATGCTAAGTACTTTATGAATGTTAACTCACTTTTTCCTTTAATTCTCACCTAATTCACATGAACCCTGTCTCTCTTTCCAACATTTGAGTCATTTATGTAAACAGTTTTACATTTTTTTAAGTGTACATGTTCAGGGAAATGAAGTTTCTGAGTAGCTCTGAAAAGAAACTACTCACTGAAAAAGAGAGATTCCCATGGTGCTACCTAAGCTTATCTTGAAAAATTACCTCTGTATGTTTTATGACATATTAATTATGTATCTTTCACAGATACATTAAAATAAATAGTATTTGTAAAAAAGTCTATTCACTATGCCAGCTTTCTTGAATGCCACTGGTGGTGTGTATCTTGTACTTTGAGACATTGTTCATATTATGATCCCATTGTTCAAAACTGAATGAAGTGGGGCTTAAAAGAGTTTATGTGCCTTGTCTAGAATCACAAAATAAAAACGGGGAGGCAAACCCAGATATTCTCTTAAACACTGTGTTCTAATCCAGTCAACTGCATTTTCCATACTGGCAGCATGAAGGAAATTTGCTCTAAATCAGCATGATCTGAAAATTAAATAATTTATTGAATGGTTTTCTTAGATTTTTATTCTCCTCTCATAAATCATACTTTCTATTACCAAAGAAAATGCAGAGTGTTCAATCATTGCCATCTCAGCCCTCATAATAAAGAAAATCACCAGGTTTCTTGAACTATTTGAACATGAGATGCATCTACAAAGCAATGGAAATCAAGTGAAGTGAGAACTGAAGTATAATGTGTGTTTGAACTTTACAATTTTGTATCTTATTTATTTTCAGTGTTTTCACTTGTTATATTTCACAGCATGTATTTTACTTGAGATATTAATATTTGTGTATCAGTATTTTATGGGAGAGTGCTGGATTTTATCTGGGTTTACATTTTACAACAGTTACATTGCTCTCCTCCTTAATCTGTTTAATAGGAATTCGCAGAATTAACACTCACATTTGAAACTAAGATTCATTGCTTTAAAAACAGGAATAGTTTCTATTATTAAAATGCATTTGAAAGTTATTTCCTTTTATTGTTTTTAATGTTATCTGGATCAGTTGAAACAAGTGCTCTAAATTGTTCCATCAAATAAATTGGTTGAAATAGAAATGGAGGCTTTGTAGATAAAACTGCCACTTGGAAATTATTGGCTGAATTTAAATTCATGTTAAACTGTGTGGTTGTGAAAATGATGCATCAAATATGGGTATTGCAAATAATCTTTACTACATGCATCATTTTCAGAGACTTATCTACAAAATTAAATAATGAAAATGTACTCTTTGTTTAAATAAAACCATGCATTTGTGGTAAATAAAGGTAAATAAATTCAACAGAAAAGTTTTCTAGTCCTGGTGGCCATCAGCAAAAGGACTGGATCAGGACAGGTTTCCTTCTGCCTTTTGAATTTCGCAGAAGGAAATCTGTCTAGTGGTGGAAAGGCTTTGAAATAGAGTTGACTACCTCACAGGGAAACTTTCTTGACTTTCTTTATTTTATTTTATTAAAAATTTTTTTAATATGTATTTTTGAGACAAAGAGACAGAGCGTGAGTGGGGGAAGGGCAGAGAAAGAGGGAGACACAGGCTCCAGGCTCTAAGCTGTCAGCACAGAACCAGATGCCAGGCTTGACCCCACGAACCACAAGATCATGACCTGAGCCAAAGTCTGATGCTCAAACCAACTGAGCCACCCAGGCGCCTCTTGACTATCTTTATTAATAGCAAATGCAACTTCCACCCTCTGTGAACTCCCCAGGCTAAGTGAGAAGGCCAATGCATTCCTCTTTAAGGCTACAGAAGCCATTTAGGATAGGTCTGTGTGATGAGCATAAGCAAGAAGCAGAAATGTAATGGGAGATACATCATTGAAGGCCTTGAGTGTCATAGTAAGGTCTTAGGCTTTCTCTCTGAGAGAGATAGGAAACAATTTGAGCAAACAAAGGACACATATTTTAACGTTGTCTCCAGTTCAAGGACCAAGGAGAGAAGCAAGGAGACCAGTTGGGAGGCCATTATGATAACCTAGATGATGGCAGCTTGGAACAAATATGGTGGCTTGGATGAAGAAGTGATCAGATTATGAACGTATATTGAAGTATAACTTACAATATTTGCTGATGGGTTAGATACAGATGAATAAGATCATGAAAGTCTATACTTACGTTTTTTTCAAACAAAAAATATTTGATATATGGGTTGACTTGGGTATCCTGACTTGACTCTTATGTCAGGTAGTGCAGTGTCACTCACAAGTGGTATTCCAGGTGTGCTGAAGGAAGAGTGGAAGACCTACTTTACAGAAGGCTGTCCCTACTGTGTTCAGTTTCAAGTGTCCCTGCCTAGATGACCCACAGATTTTATTTTCTAGTATTAACTAAACTAACCCTCAGAAAATGGACAAGAATTTCTTGCCAAGAAACCATGGACTGAAGATAATACTGGTAGTGCAAGCTTAAGCAAATAAGATGTAAGTGGCATTGCCAAGTTTATCTTAAGCTCTATCAGGAGGTGTGTGTGTGTGTGTGTGTGTGTGTGTGTGTGTGTGTGCTGTGTGTGTGTTAAAGACTTCTTTTTGAAATTTATAGTTTTGTGTATTTCGTATAATACACATAATGTTGATATACTAATAGCATGTATATTATTCATAAACAAGCATATGTGTGCATATATAATAAAAAGCATATATATATATGCATATATAATATATTTATTTAATATACTAAATAAATGCTTCAGAGATCCTCCTTGTTATTTTCTGCATGAAAGTACCCCAACCATAGCCCTTGGGTGGATTAAGCGAAGAAGGCAGATGTAATAAGCTTTTGCTTATTCAGGGTGGGTAACCTGATATTCCACATGGCACACTGTGCTGTCTCCAAAACTTTGAATAAAGCTTCCATGCATATCTCCTCTGTATCACTCCTCTATGCCTCTATGTCCCGATCCAAGAGTAAGGGGTGTCACAGTGAATCAATTGAAAATCTCCAGTTGAAGACACAAACTAACATCAGGGTAGCCATGAAGTGTGTCCAAGGCCACAGGAGCCTGCAGGAGCACATCAGAGAGGCCTCAAACCCACTCTTTGAGGTTTTAAAGGCTTCTTAGAAAAAAAAAGATGCCTAATCCAAGACCTGAAAGATGAACATGATTTAACCAAGTCAAAAGTTGGAGTGGGAGATGGTAGCTGTTTGCTAAGAGTACTAGAGACACGTATGCCTTTTTCTTCCTCCCAAGAATCATCTGATTAATACATGTGTGAATGAGGAGCCTGGACATCAGAGAGAAACCCACAGGCCTTTAATTTCTGCTTTGGAAAACATCTGTGTCCTCTTTGAATCACACTGTGCCAATGCCTTCCTTTTCTAAGTCTCAGCCTTCCAGAATAAGGACAATAATAATGACATGACGAACAACTAACATTAATAGCTTACTGTGTTCTTAGTGCTTCACATACCTTAAATTATCTGATCCAGGCAACAGTTCTGTGGGGAGAGGTAGTATCATTATCCCCATTTTACTGATGAAAAAAATATATAAAGAAGTTAAATATCTTGCCCAAGTTCTCATTACCAGCAAATGACAGAACCAGGAGTCAAAACCAAGCAGTCTGGTTTCAAAATGTAGGCTCTTTGTCCCAATTAACCACAATTCTCCTTCACCGCCTCTAAACTTGGCAAGTATTTACCAAGTGCTTCCTGTAGGACAGTTATAGAGATAGGTATTACCTGGGTTGGGGCAGATATTTGGCAAAACAACACGGGAAGAATCTCATGAAGAAATTCATCAGAAAATATAAAACACCTAATTTCTACTAACCTTTGGGTATGGCACTCTAAGCTATTCCATTAAAGACATACTTAATGCTAAAGACTTTCATTTGGAATATAAATTTACATAAGTTTTAGTGGTTAAAAAACAGAAGGTTTTATATCTGGGAACTAGAAATGCCACATAATATCTTACATAAATATCAAGGTATTCATATGTTAGATGAAGATGAATTTATTTGTGATAAGCGATTAAATTATTTAGCACCTAGAATACATTACATACCTTTCAAAAAACATGGTTGTCATTTGGGTTTAATATATGTCCTGTATTATTTTTAGCTTCCTGTAAAATTGATGGAGAAATTTCATCACTTCCCTTTTCCCCCATATAAATTCTTATGAACTTCTCCACTGTGTCTGCCCTCTCTGTATCATCTTAAAGATTGCATTGCCTTAGAAAGACTGATAGAGTTCACTGTTCTTTTTCCAAAAGTAGTTTCATCTTTCACAGAGATTGAGATTGATGATTTTCATCTTGGCATATGAACTAGAGTATTTCATCGTCTTTTTTCCTCATGAGCAATCAGAATGCCAAACTGGCCCGACTGCACAGAGACAGTAGCATCAAGGAATTGACTTAAATATTTCCTTGGTAACAGTTGTGCAGGCACCACTTTATTGATTATTGTCTGCATACCCATTTAAATTTATTGACAAAGAAAAAGTGATCTAGATTCTGTCGCTGAAATCGACGTGTTTTGTACTATTGTTCTCCGGAGCTCAGACTGGTCTCCCAACGCTGACCCCTCGAGGACAGAGGTCGGGTCTATTTATCTTTTTTCCTCCCATCCCCTTGGATGGTCCTTTACCTAGTAGCTGGTAATAAGTATTTATTGAGTGGATGGATAAATGGATGGGCCATGGAAAAGCTTGCACTAAAGATTCAGCCAACTCCTAATTAGTGACAGAAAGAGGAAACAAGGAAAATCAGCTGATTGCATTTCTTTAGCAGCCAGATATACATAGTCTTGAATATTCACTGAAATTGTGTTTTCTAAGCATCATCATCCTAGGACCGTATGTTATACACAGCAGGTTGCAAAAATTTAAAAATAGACACATGAATGGATCTAGTTTGTAACCATCCAGAAATCTTCTCTTTCCTTATGGCTTATTGTTTGGCTCGTCACTAGTCATTTTGTCATGATCTAATTTCAATCATCTGACATTTTTAGAGAGCCCCAAGCCTTGCCTAAAACTTGTCTTCTTATTCCTCATGCTGCTACACCTTCTCCATGAGACTATTTAAGGAACTGCTGCATCAAACACTATTTCCTCAGTATTTGGATTCACAGGCTGGGTTCTGACTTATCTGCCTCTCTTTGGACTTCTAGCTCATTCGTGATCTCTTGTAGCCGGTAGCCCTTATGCTGCTAACTAGGAATTCTATTTACAACCTACTCAACCGGGTCAGCCTCCTCCCCATTGATTTGATCCCTGAGCCTGGGACTTGGTGTGATATTAGTTCCTCCATCAAATCCAATCCCTTTAGCCAATATGGATGTGCATCCCTAGTTCTAGAAATTTTGGTACAACTAAACTCCTTGAGATAAAAAGCAGGGATTTATTCAGCTTTGTATTCTCAGCAGATAGCACAGTGTCTGGCACATGCCAAGACAATCTGGCTGAAGAATGGTGGCTGAAGAAAAAAAAAATTATCCATTCATCTCCACATGCCATTGGAATATCCCATTCAATAAGAATGTCATTGTGACATTCTGGCAGGAGCTTTATTTTCCATTTTAACTCATCAGTGCATCTGTCCAATTTTAAGTCTTGGAACAATTTGAATTAATTTCACACAAAATCTCTCATTTAGTACTTATTATATCTAAAGTTCAATGGAAGGTACTGGACTTTTCAATTACATCACTTTTTACACTTCTTGTATATCCTTCTAAAGTAGTGTATATCATCTGGCACTCTAATTGTTTGTTATTTGCTTTCTTTCCCACCTCTCTAAACTCCTTGAGGGCAAAAGTTGGAACTTATTAATCTTGTGCTCCTAGCTGCTAATGCACCACGTGGGGCATGATGGGTGCTCATTAAATGTTTGTTGCCTGAGTGAGCAGATGAATGATAAATGACAGTGGCAGACATGTATTAAAGAACTAGTCTATAAGGCAGAATGGAAGAAATGCTAAACAATATGTTAATGGTCTCTAGGTAGGAAGAGAATGGAAAAGATCATTATAGGGATGATTTTTTTCCTAAAGTGTTAATTCAGAGGCATTTCTTCAAATTTATCTATTCAGTTTAAGAGCAATTTATCTGTCTAGAGAGCCACCAGAAAAAATTAATGCTGACAGATGTCTGAAGGCAAACAAACAAACAAAAAAAACAAGGCAGAGTACTTCATTTTCAATAATAAGCTACAAGAAATGGAGACAGTTCAAAGAAGAGTTGTTACCTTTTTTAAAAAAATCTTTTACCCATTACAGGTGAACACGGGCCTTTTATATCTATTCTGGAACACCTGTCTGCCAGCCAGGCAGCCCTGCTTATCTGGGGGCAACATAAAAGCACTCCCTAGCGGAATATACGTAAGAGCATGGTAATGGTGGACATTTTTCCAGCCTCCTATGTTTCTTTTCATCTGAATGAGGTCTGTTTTGGAATCTTAGAAAAAGTTTAAGTATTATGGTTTTCAACTCTCTCAATCCTAGCACAGACTACATAGCCAATAGTATGTGATGCCCCCTTATAAGCCTAAATGAAGTTCTTAAGTAATATGACTGCTCTACAGTTTACAGGAAAAATCAAAAGAATAAGTAATTTATAATGAAATAATATGGATCTCAGTAGGTAAAAGTTTGGGCATGACCACACTAAAATATATAATAAAAATGCTGGCCTGGACACATCCCACTGCTGTTAATGCAGACTCCCACACACATGTGGTAGTGTTGTCAGTGACGTGGGTGTTCAAATGGATTTTATTGGCAAAGATGTGGACAACAGCAGCAGAAAAATTTGGCCACTTCTTATACAGGGTTAAAGGCCTTCTTAAAAATTTGGGGGTATATTAAAACTTTGAAAGGTCTGTGTAAACTAGTTAGATTCTGGGCTCAGGAAATTATACACAGGGCTTTTACTTTCATAAATGTCCATTGGAATATGTGAAAAACATGTGAAATGTCAGGACAATTTTTCACTGTGAAGGACTATCCTGAACACTGCAAGGCATCTGGCATTTCTAGTCCCTGACCACTAAATGCCAGTGTCTCCATAATCATTGGGGAAAACTGGTGTTCCTTGGCCCAGCAGTTTCCAAAGCCTTCCCCCAGGGGGGCAGTACCAACCCTGCCGAGAACTACTGACTTCAAGAAAGGGATTGATTCTTCTACATTCTGAGGCTTTCCTTGTTTCTGCCCCTCCCCTCTTTTATGCACAGAGAGATAAAAATCTAATTAGTAACCTCCAACTAATTCAAGGAGTTCCTTTCTTGGATCTCTCCTGTTTGTTACTTCCTCTGTGCTCCACCCACTTTGTGTATACTTCTGTCATAGCACTTCCCAGGCTATGTAGTAAATTATCTTATTGCAATTGTCTCTTCCATTAGAAAAAGATTTTCTTGTCCTATTTTTTCACTTTTATCTATATGTCCTACAAGCTTAGTTCCAGGCCTGGCATAGAGTCAATTTGTTGGCTGATTAAATGAAAAATGTGTCTTACTAAGCTACTAAGCATACTCCATGGAAGTCATTGAAGAAAAGTCCAAAATTTTCAATTGAAATTATTTTACAATACAGAATAAAACTGGTTTATCTTAGAATTTAATAATTCGATAAACTGGAAGCACCTGGCTGGCTCAGTCAGTGGAGCATATGACTCTTGATCTCGGGGTCATGAGTTCAAGCCCCATCCATGTTGGGCACAGAGGCTACTTAAAAATTAAAAAAAAAAACTAAACTAAACTAAACTAAATGAACTATTTCCTAATTTGTAAATTGAGAAAACTGGAAATGAGAAAAATGGTTGAAAAAAGATACATAAGTTCATTTAAATGATAAGGAACATAATTCCAAAACCTTGGCTTAGAATATACTAATTTTTAATGTGTCTCATCCATGCCATTAATACTTAAAGTATATTAAAATTATATTTTGAAATGCTCATATCTCTTGATATATACAAGATATATCCCTTGGTGTCTCTGCACCAAAGTAGGGAATAACCAATTGGATCAGTCCATCCATCCATTCATCAATTTAATCTGTCTCTTTTGAATATGTTATATGATAGGAATTGTGTTTCTCAAGCTATCTACTAGGAATCTGAGCAGACTATGATGCAGTTTCTACTTTCCAAAAGGCAAAGCCCTGTAAACATAGTGAGACCATGATGTGGTGTGAGATACTAAAGTTCCCATTATTGTGCAAGCATGGAGAGCCGCCAGGTGCCTGAGAATGATTTTTTTGTAGGTTTTGCACAGGAGTAGACATTCACATGTACTTTGGAGAATAGCAGTGTTGCAGACATGGAGAGATGAACTGCTTAGATCACTCTACTAGAAAGGTCTACTTGTCCAGCTGTGAAGAATGTGGCTAGTTGACAGCTTCCAGCTATTGGCATCTCCAGGATCCATCCCCGTTTTGGAACAGACGTGGTACTCTTCTTGGGACAATGACTGAGGAAGGTAGTGGTACAAGAGCCTAACTATTTTTAGTCTATACAGACCTCCTCTAACAGCCAGTCTTTGCTTTGGAGTTTCCACTGGGATGAAGGAGACTTTTGTCAGATCTGCATAGTGAATAGAGAGCTCCTTGCCCAATTCTGCTTTTGCCTCTCCCCCTTTTTTTTCTTTCACAAGTCTTAATCTCCAATAAACCTTTTGCATTCCTAACTCCATCTTAACATCTGCTTCTGGAAGGACCCAAGTAACACCATTGAGAAGAAGCTTGGTGGAGGATATCTCAGGCAAAATATTTAACATGAGGACAACACAGAGGAAATGGGGATAAATTTGGTGTTCGCAAGATAACAGGAAATGAGGATGCTCTGGTTTGGATTTGGAAGCTGAGGCACCTAGAATGTAAAGGTTGTGGTTTGGGGCTTTTTCCTCAAAGATAAAGGGAAGCATTAAAAATGCTTTTAAGAGGAGAAGTGAGATGTTTTAGTGTAGAGAGTGAGTAAAGCAGGAGATAGAAAGAAAGCCCGTGTTTCTGTTTAGAATTTTATTTGTAAAGCAGAACTTACTTTTCTTAACTTTTTATTGCCTCTTCATGAAGCTAGGTTACTGAGGTGGAACATGAGTGCTTCATGTCTCACAGGGAGAAAGAGGGTATGTTCACATTACAAAGGGAAATTTTGCCTCCCTGCTTTTACACCAAACACTAAATGTCAATCAGGATCATCAGAGTCCAGATCCCATCAGTAACACCTCCTGAGTTGCTATCGTTCTTGTTGCTATTTTAAAGGTATTTATCTTCCTTTATATATGACCATTATCTCAATCTCCACCCTCCTTAAATCAGTTCTTATTTTTTCCCCAATTTTTATGCATTAAAATTTGGTCTGACTTCTCATCTCTTTTGGATGCATTTGTATCATTACCATTTATTGACAAGTTTGGGTTTCACCATCCATTTTTTTTTTCGTGTATGTGGATTTATGTAGACATTATTGACCTCCTTTTCTACAAACATCCTTAACTAAAACATTAAGTAAGACCAGGCTTATTAAGTGTTTGCTATTAGACAGTTTCCAGGAATAGGATGTGTTATTTCTCTTTACCATTTAAAAACTCTTGATTTAATGAATAGAATTTTAGCAAAGCAAGGTAACTTTGAAATGTGCTTTTCCATGTGTTTATATTAATATCCAATGAATAATTTCGCAGGTTAAGCTTCATGATCCATCTCTTCAAGCCATCTACTTAAGTCTAGAGTCATTACATCACCTGCTTCCCTTACACCATTGATTTATGTTTCTTTCAAACTGCTGAGATTGGGAAGTATCATTTATTTTTTATATGACATACCCTGCACTATGAAACAGTGTTTCAGAAGGTAATGGCAAAATACCTGTAACACAGGACAGCACTGCCTACTCACACCTGTGTGAATCAGTAACATACCTGTTAACATTTGTCTGTTCTTGTAATATCGGAAGGGAATAGAAAGTTTTAATTGTCCTTTTTTTCTGTAGTAAAGATGTCAGGGGAATCTATGTAATAGTACAACTCAGATAACATAAGGTGTCTGTGTTTAATATTGAGAGATACAAAGGAGTTTTTAGAATTTTCTTAGGGATCACACATTTCAAGCTCTCTAAATTAGCTAAAGTCTATTTACATTGTACTGTGAATAAATGGCCATTTCAGGACCCCCCAAATATCTATTTGAACATTATTTTTAGAAACAAAAAAAAAATTAGCTGGATTATTTTCAAACTATTAGCATGATTTTCCTAGACTTAAATAACACCTTACGTTTTTCAAAAGGTTTTGGCATGTATTTTTATTTCTCTTAGCAGATGTCAAATGAGGTGAGCCTTTGACCATTTCAGTGAGAGGAAAACCAGAGCATGACAGACTTAAGTACCTTTGCTATGTTGTTATGACTCATTAGAAAACAGCCTTAGACCAGATCACATTCTCCAATTTGCACATCTCAGATTCTTCTCTATAAATCGTACTACATCATGGGCCATCATGTGGAAATGGAATTTATAAAAGAGTAAGCTCATTTATTTATGAAAATTGATATGTTTCCCTCTAGCTTATTAATTCAGGCCTTTCCCTAGGAGAACATTACCATTTTTATATTTCCAATGGCTCATTTTAGAGGAAAATATATTGCACATTTTAAAAAATGAGTTAAATTATTTCTACCGTTAATGGTAATCTACTGTTATGATATTCATATTATAAAAGCCAACTATTAGTCAAAAATATAGTTTGATGAATGTAGTATATTTATAAATTAAAGATAGTCATTTCATTTCTTCCATAGTAAATTTGCTTTAAATATTAGTTTATTATATATGTTTACTTGTATTACAAATATTTCCAGTAAGCAAACACAAATCATTTTTATATTTAGCATTTAAAATGTATCTTAACTTGACCATTAAATCATCTATTAAATATTCAATTAAAGTGGGTTTTGATCCATTTTTAAAAATTAGTGGTCAGGTATTCGGGGAAACAAGCTTGCAAGATATTTCTAAAACACAATTCACTTCATTTCTTGTTCTGTGTATTTTGTCAGAGAACGCCTTAATGTAACAGAAATCAGATTTGGTGTGTATTTTTACACCAAATCAAATTGTGCAGGCGCCACCCTCAGCTTTCTCCAAAACATTATAAAGGATAAGATTCCACCATAATATAGCTTAAGAAAGCGGTAGCGCCCTGGACGAAGTCCATACGTGAAAAGGGGAAGCTACAGGAGTATGTTTTCCTGGAAAACCATGTGTCTTATAACACCATTACAGACTGGACTTAAAAGTTTACTTAGCTGAGTTCTGTCTTCTTCTGGAATCTGTATGTAAGGGATGTATGGTTTCTGTAGTTATTCTGTAGGCATAAATCATACGTATAAAAGGCATTGAAAAAATGTAAAAATGAAACTGATATAGTAGTGACTAATGGTATAAAGCACTTAGATGCTCCAGTTATAACTATATGAAGAGGGTGAAGGCATCATAAGTCATCTTATTTATTACAACTGGCAGGTTTCCCTTCCTCGTGGTATTGCCTGTAGTCTCATTTTCCCTGTCTCCTCCATGCCCAATCTTCATTTTCCCAAATTTACAAGCCATAATTATACATTTTAGTGTTTTTAATCTATTCTTTTAATGTACAGCAGAAATTCAAAATTATTCATTCATTTTATCAAATCAGATATGAAAAAGTCAATTAAAACTCCATAGGCTTTTTCTAGTATGAAGTGCTTTTTTAAAACACAATTTCCAAAATATTCCATTTTTGATTCCTGGAGAAAGAGAAAATACGCTCTCCCCATATACATAGTTGTTGAAATATCACAGAGTTACTACAAAGTAATTTCTACACTATAAAGAAAATTATATTCTTTTGATCTTTATATGCAATTATCTGTAATTAAAACTTGGCAAAATATTAGAAAAATAAAGCCAAGCTTCACTAATAAGCTCCTATCTCCTATGTAAAGCATGAACATATGTAAAGATTTTTATCAATGACTAGTTTCTTGTTGTTGAGAAAAGATCTAAGTTGGTGTTTAAAAGCTTTCATAAGCATCTGAATCTTTTGTAAAAATAAAGCAATCAATCAAATAGACAAATGTTATCTTATTAGTTTAATTTATAATAATTTACATATTACAAAGTTAAACACTTAGTTCAAGGATATTTCAATGAATTATGAGATTTGAAATTAAGATGGGTAGAGGATAGTCATATAAAATTTTTGTCTCCCCATCCAATTTATTAGGTATATTGCTTTGGATACACTATAGTGAAAAATGATGATTCATCCTGGTAAGCAGATTAGTACTTCAATAGCACTTGTTTGTGTGTTTTTACATGAGTAAAACTGCCTACTACAAACATGGAAACACACATGCAACCTCTTTAATCAATGGTGCGTTTATAAATTTAAATATAAGTACATAGATAAATCTTGGATCTGCACAGAAACCGTTATTTGGCAGCATAAATCAATGTGTTTATAGTTTCAAAGTGTATTAAAAATTAGTATAAAATTTGCCTTTTAAAATCACAATTCTTTAATAATAGCTAGGGTACTTATTTTAAAAGATGGTTTGAATCCGATGATTATGTAGTTCCCTCTGAGAAATGCTGAGATTCTATGAAATGCAGGTTGGAAACCGCTGGACACTATCATGTGGAGAGGCTATGTCATTTCTTCTGTACACCCTGCACCTAGTATGTTGCAGCGTGGCAATGCCACATACTTGCCTAATGACCCCTGTTCTGTTTTTTCAATGGCTACTTTTAGTTTTATGTTTTATTAAAAATAAAGACTGACCTCGTGGCTTGAAGAGCCTCAGCTGTTGTCTAGCTGCCTTGTTTCAAGACTCAAGCTATAAACCACAAACTGTGTCACCTAGGAGTGTGCCCTTACACTTCTCCTGTCTCAGTTTAGTGCCCAGTTGGTGCCAAGCAAGCTGCTGACTTGCACAGAGAGGAATTCCAGGAAGTCGTCGGAGTGGGCCATTTTCCAATAATGCTCCCTGGCATGGACCCCGTGAAGGGTTCTTTTACAAATGGTTATTACACTGAGATCATGATGAGATTTCCTAGAAGTACAACGCAATGCTTTTCACTAAAATTCCTAATTTGAAACTTTTTGTAAAAACGGAGGTTTCCCTTGCATTTTTAATGTCACATAACCATATGTCAGTACATTTTAGTGTCCCCTTAAGATATGGAAGTGCTTAGATCTCTTGGAGATGCGCTTTTTAAAATTAATTATTTTCACTTCGTATCTGCTTTAGATGTCAGGCTTAAATTATACTGGATTTTTATGTCTTTCTTCAAGATGGCTAAAGAGCACAGTCTTAGTCTAAAGCACATAATAATGGTCTTCAGCTATAGAGGTGATCATCATGCTACACAGAGTAAAATTCAGGTGTAGAAAAATAACAGAGTCCTCAACTCTATTTTGGACTAAGAACTGACTGCGGCTGCTGGCCCTTACTCCTTGATCTTTCTGTTACAGGGATCTGGTGTTTACTTAATTTTGAATGTCTTTTTTGGTGGAAGGAGGGGATTAGAAATTAGTATAGTACAAAGCATATGAGTGGTACTCAGATAATAGGAGTCACAGGACCTTTGAGTCAAGATTCTTTGTAGGTCACTTAGTCTAAGCCCTTTGTTTTTCTGCCCAGAAACTTGAAGATCAAAGAGGCCCAGTGACTTACTTAAGGTCACACAGCTAGTTAAGGAGTGAGACAGTATTCAAACCTAACTCTTCCCAATTATTTGTTGATTTTTTTTTAAATGGTGCCATTTAGTGTTTTCTCTTTCCCTCCAGATGCTCTCATTTGCCAGTCAAGTTTGATATTTCCCCAATAAGTGGCAGAGGAGCCACACACACAAAAGATATGGAAACTACCTATAAATCCCAATTAGTGGGCTTTAGAGCATCAAGGTCTAGATGAAACTTACAGGATGGAACTTTTTTCTCTTTTCTCCCTTCTTGTAAGCTTCCATCTTATTTCAGCAAGACTATAACTAATTTTGGCCAATGTATTCTTAGAGTAACATGTCCTAGAGGAAATTGCTTCCAACAGCTAAAGTGGTCCTATAAAAAACAAATCTGTTCATATTAACTCTCCTATTTACAACCCTACAGTTGTTTAGTGCCCTCCTTCTTCTCTAGGCTCAACCAAACATTCAGACTCACAAGAGGATGATGCACCACACCTCACCTTGTGTACTAAGAGGGACAAAGATCAAGAACCACCGCTGTCTTCAGGGCAGCAATGGGCCTTCCTCATCTGGGGTTCCTTGCAGTTGTCCAGAGGCTCACCTCTGGGAGTCACCCCACAAAACAGCTTTATAACTCTGGCAATAATTCCTTAGGCATGGCTTGCCAAGTTCACTCTCAGGGAAGCCTCAAGTTATCATAATGAACACTTCTATGGTTCATGTATAGTCCCTCATAGTCCAGATACAGTTTACCAACAAGGGGCCAGTTTTATGATCAGTAATGTCACCCTGAGATGTAATTAACATTCAACCTTTATCAAGTTGCCAAGGGAATTCAGCTAGAGCTAACCAAAGGTCAAGTTCTTTTCCTTGACCAAAGGTCAAAGGAAAAAAAAATATTTATTTTATTATTTTTAAACTTTTTTGTGGTGTTTTTAAAAAGTCTTTTTTTTTAATGTTTATTTATTTTTGAGAGAGAGAGACAGAGACAGAGAGAGACAGAGAGAGAGAACGAGTTGGGGAGGGGCAGAGAGAGCAGGAGACACAGAATTGGAAGCAGGCTCCAAGCTCTGAGCTGTCAGCACAGAGCTTGACAAGAGGCTCGAACCCATATACCATGAGATCATGACCTGCACGCTTAACCTACTGACCCACCCAGGCATCCTTAAAAAAATTCTTTAAACCCACATGGCTTCCCTTTTCTTTTAGGGTAAAGTGCATATTATTTAAATGATTCACAAGGATAATTTTTACCTGGCTGCTGGATACCTCTCTAGTCCTATCTTGTGCACTCCCACCCACCTCAAACTTTACAATGTAGCCAAACCAAGCCCTTTTGGTTCCTCTAAAGGACCTGTCCCCACTTGGCTCTCGGGCTTCACATATGCTATTTCATCACTCATTTATTTACTTAAAAATTTTTTCAGTGCCTCTCATGAGCCAAGCATTGAGCAAGCCTCTGAGGATACAACGGTGAAAAGGACAGCCTTGTGGAGTCTAGAGCCCCTCCCTGAAAGTCTTTCCCCTCTCCCACTGTTGCCTGAGAACTTCATGTTCCAAATGGAATATTACATTCTCTGAGATGCACTCTATCTTCCCCCAAAATAGGTTGGGTGGCCTACCCTATACTTCTGTCACTGCACTGACTGCCCTGTAGTTGTCATTGCCTGGTTTCTGGTCTACTTCCCATGAGACTATGAGCTCCATGATTGGAAAAGAATATAACGTGCTCACCATTATATTTCCAATGCTTAGGTCAGTGGAAGGCATTTAACAGATTTTTTTTTCAGATTCTTAATAAATATTTGATAAGCAGATGTGAAAATTCTAGGAATTCTAGAAATACAATATGCATTTAAATCCACGAATAATGTACTTCTAAAATCAAAAATTCAGGCCTGTTATAAGTACTGAAGAACACATTTTGGAAGCAGATACTCACCAAAATCTGTGATATATATGGAATATCTTTATTTCAAGAAATTGTATTTATGAATTAAAAAGAAAAGCAATAATATAGAAAATTTAGCAAATATATTTTTTTAACGTTGGCCACTGAGAATCAATCAAATCAAATCAAATAAAGCAAACTATTATAACTGGGTTATTCTAAAATCTAAAGCCAATGTTAACATTAGTGGAAAATAAAGTGGTCAACAAGGGCTTCAAAAATTCAGAAACAAGCCTAGGATTCTTATTTTCACTTAATGTCTTTGAAGTTTGGTTTGGCAACTAAAGAAAAGAAATTATTTTCCATTAAGAAATCATATACAGATGCAACTGTGAGGATAAACATCCTTTCCTGGAACTATTTTTCCTGGAATTTATCACATGAATTCCAATATAAGGTAGTATTACATCACACAGTAGAATATACCTCCAGTTTTCCAAAAGTTATGAAAAAATGCTCTCAAATATGGTAATTTATTATATCAGCCATCTATAAAATCAAAGAACATGATATTGAGTCATAGCTCAGAAACCATATCTTTGATTGACTGAGATAATGTAGTCTAAGACATTATATTCTGATGGTCTGAGAGTGCAGGATAGAATTTGGAATAGTATAGGTCAATGGATAGTTAACATGCCCATTTAGGCTTTTTCTTTCAAATATCAAATATCTTAAATGAGCTTTGGAGAGGTGCTGGACTACATTCAATTTGCAATCAAATTCCCTTAATAAGATTTTACAGTGCAGAAATTCTTCCTTGCTGATTAAACTGAGAGCCATAATTTTGTGAGTCAGGTACTGACCAAAGTCCTTACATAAGAGAAGACAGCACACTGGAACCCAGCCATGAACAGCCTGGGTGCTTACAAGTAGCATCCTAGTCTTTTGGAAAGAACAGTGGATCTTTCATGCTCACATGCGTATGGTAGTACTTCTAGACTGCCAAGTCTTCAAGATCTGTAGTACAAGTCCAAACTGCTTCCCTGTATGTGTATTTTGTTTAATTTACACAGTGCTTCGTAGGGGTAAAGAAAAATAATTTAATTGACAACATTTAAAAACCAGGAGATTTCACAAAATATTTTGGATTTCTGGGCTTCCCATGAAAAATAGCAAGAAAGGCCATATCGAGTTGTCATTTTAGCGTGATGATGTTAAGTTGGAGAGGAGTAGCAGAGGGCTAGGAGAAACAACCTTTCCCTTAATTTTTTTTTTAATGTTTACTTATTTTTGAGACAGAGAGAGACCATGAGCAAGGGAGGGGCAGAGAGAGAAGGAGACACAGAATCTAAAGCAGGGTCCAGGCTCCGAGCTGTTAGCACAGAGCCTGATGCAGGGCTTGAACCCACGAACCATAAGATCATGACCTGAGCCAAAATCAAATGCTTAACCGACTGAGCCACCTAGGCACCCCAAGAAACAACCTTTTCCAAATGAGTGTGCGCTCCAGGTCATCTCAGTCCCCACAAAACTGCTGTATTCAGTTTTTACTAGGTTCTCACAGGAACTGAGTTTTTGCCTTGCTCAATACCATGAAGAGGCAGCGTTAGCTTGAAAAATTCTGTGTGTGTGCATTGGTAGGGTTAGAGGAGGAAGGGAAGAAGAAGGGAATCATCATTTAATGGGCATCTAAATTTCACCTAATAAGTAATAGTCACTGCACAAGTTACCATACATACAAAAAGCAATGAGACATGAAGTACATTAAGTGTGTTCTTTGCTTAAGTCACTAGGAATGGCTGCCCTGAACCCACCTGCTTATGGAGAGTTACTTACTTCTCTTTTCTGAATAACCTTAAATTTTCATTTCAAAATGTTTATCTTACTGATATCTCAAGGAATCTGTGAAAAATGCTAACAATGGGGATTCCTTTCAAGTGTGATTATCTTGGGAGATGTGGAGAGGCATGCACTGATTGACTTGACCCTAGCCAAACTACTGTATTTGAGGTACAGCCCTTGGTGCAAAATCTGACAAATTAACAATTACACAATGTCTTAAGAGCTATCTGAGGGGTGTAATTACAATGTATTCTCATGGGTGAATGGAGCAGGCTTAATGTTGGGGTGGAGCCAGTTTGTGAATGGTTTTGTATGTTATACTGTAGGAAGTTGTCAGGCTTATGATTTAGTTATTTCTGAGTACGGTAGATGGATCAAAGATCGAAGGGGCTAAAGCAGGGAGACTAGTTGTCTCATTGGGCTCTGGAGATGTCTTCTTCCAACCTGCTGAAGTTATTGGCTGTCAGTTCTACCCTCTGAGATAGTTGAATGGGCTAAATGATTGTGTAGGCTTAACATTAGTAATTAAATATCTGTGTCTCATGAGCATTTACAGCAGCTATTAAAATGCAAAGGGTTAACATTAATCCAATTATGGGCCTCAATGTTCAAATTCAAATTTTTACCATTCCCCAACTTTAGTAGCAGCCCAAAAATTCTTTGTGCTTTGCACACATTATCTAATTTGATTCCGATAACCACTTTGTGAGCTAGAACTATCATCTCCATTTTATAGATGAGAAAACTGAGTTCAGTCTCCCTTATAAGAGATCTTTTTGCATAAAAAAAGCAACACACAGGCTCAGGCTATACTTTTAAAATATCAACATTTAAGACTTTTAAACCCTAGGTTAATTTTTACACCTGGTAATGAAGCTGTGTTAGGGAATATACAGGGCTACTAGATTTCAAAATGAGGATGTTTGTGTTAGTAATTAAAACTTTATTTGTAGAACAAGCACAGTTTATTTCACTGAAAGAGCATGTAACAAGTACTATTGATTATAGCCTAATACATAAAGTGTCAGTACCCAGATATAAGGCACCTCCTTGGCATATTGTAGAAACTGGCCACGAATCACTTCCCAGGAACATCAAAGATTAAGTTAACATTTACATCTTTGGGTGCCTGGGTGGCTTAGTTGGTTAAGCCTCTGACACTTGATTTCAGTTCAGGTCATGATCTCAAGGCGGTGAGATGAAGTCACGTATAGAGCTCTGTGAGGGGCGTGGAGCCTGCCTAAGGTTCTCTCACTAGCTCTCTTTCTCTTTCTCTCTCTCTCTCTCTCTCTCTCTCTCTCTCTCTCTCCTTCTGCCCCTCTCCTCTGCTCTACGCTCTCTCTCTCTCTCAAAAAACAAACAGACAAGCACAGCAAAAAAAACACATTTACACATGGAAGTGCATGTTCACTTCGATACAGCTAGTAGTGATACTCCTGTTGAGTTTGGAACACGTTACTACTCACATCAAAACAAAACAAAACAAAACAAAACAAAACAAAAAAACTACCACTTATTTCTTTATATTGCTTTTGAAATATGTAGGTATCAAAGCATAGCATATATACATAAATTATATACACACATATGTACATATAAATTTAAATACATATGTACAATATTATGTTTAATTTTCAGCAGCTTGGTTAGACACATTCTAGGACAGTATCCAATGGAAGTTTTCCTTGCATTGAAGTGAGGGCCTAATGTATGAGTTATTTTAAATCCTACGCAGCACTGCCATCATGGATACCTATGTTCTCCATCTCCCTCTCCATATATACATTTCCATATCTGAGTACAGAAAAAATAATTGGAATATATCCTATGGAAATTTTCTGTTAATTTGTTTTATAGAAATAAAAAAAGGAGGAGAAAAAGTTCTGGGTTTTGTTTTATTTATTATATAAAACTAATATTTTGGTTTACAAGTTATATAATGAAAGAATTTTTTTCAAGGAAAATTTGTGAATATGAAAGTAGACTCTTGGAGAAGTTTTAATAAGATTAAAGGCGCTAGAAACAGTTGAATAAGAAATCTAATTTTAAAGACACTAAAGCAACATAATTTTTTCTTCTCTATTCTGAGAGGCATATTTTATACATTTTCTCCACATTTTATCATTTCAGAAATCTGGTGCCTCTTATAAATCTTAGAACATAAGTTCAATGAAAATAAAGATTTTATCTATGTTTGTTAATTCTATTTCCCTCATACCTATGTCAACACTTGTCAACATTAGGCTGTAAATAAATATTTGTTGAATGAATACATGAATCTAAGTTAAAGACAGTTACCAGTCACCTACAGAATTAAGGTCATTGCCTATGCATGAAATTAGCCATGTGTAGAAGGGATCTCCTCATGTAGTTTTCACCTTGGCTGAATTATTTGCATTAGCAGCACTACTTTTGGCTAAATTTTAAAGTAAGTTTGGATTTTTAACTGTCACTTAAAGTATCTTCAGAAGCATTACACTTTGATGTAAAACCGAAATGCAATGCCCTTATATACAGAAGAATGCCTGTCACACCAAGAGATATGATTGAAGACAGTAGAAATAGGTAAATCTTTTATAAGAGACCATCAAATTTTCAATCTGGAGCTATCCTTACAATCGACTCACTCATTATAAAGGGCTAAGAAGTTTCCAGATGGCGTTCAAGAGGATCTGCTTAATACCTGGGAAAGGTCACTTAATTAAAAATATTTTAGAAATAAAAAACTGTGACATTAACACAAAGGAAATGCAAGTGAAATAACTGATGTCCAAATTGATAAAGCAGTGAACATTGCAAGCAAGAATAGTGAAAAGCAGTTTATCAAATGATATTGTACGGAAAGACAACAGCCAAGAGTGAATCAGAAAAATCCTAGCCTCTGAACACACACAGTATAGACTCTAACATTATTAGGATATTGGAAAAGAAAGGGAATTGTATTATAAGAATAGCATGCCATTGTGAGATACAAAATGTGGACAGTAAATGTAGAATTTCTTTCAGCCTAACAAGGGTTATACAATTCATGACACATTTGGAATTGATGGTATCTTACTATAAAGGAAATATACACACACATTCACATAACACATTTGGGGATATCATTTGGGACAAAATAACGTACTTAGCAAATGAAGAACAAAGTTAACTCAGTTAATGTTTGAATGTCACAGAAAGAAAAAATAAAGTTTTCTTTTTTAAAATTTTTAAAAATTTTTTATTTATTTTTAAGAGAGAGGGAGAGAGATAGAGCGTGAGCAGGGGAGGACAGAGAGAGAGGGAGACATAGAATCTGAAGCAGGCAGGCTCCAGGCTCTGAGCTGTCAGCACAGAGCCTACCGCAGGGCTCGAACCCACGAACTATGAGATCATGACCTGAGCCAAAGTAGGACGCTTAACCAACTGAGCCACCCAGGCACCCCCAAAATAAACAGTTTTCTAGCACAACATTTGCTCTCAGAGTTGGTTTTCACTGTTTGGAATCCATGAACTATGGGAGAAAGTCTCTGATCAAAACTTTGCCACCTTTATCTCCTCCCTGCCCCAAGTCGATGAGCCCTGGTATTCCATATAGCAACATAATACTGCTGTCCTTTCGTTGGATTTCCAATTAATAAAAAAAAAAAACAAAAAACAAAACAAACAAACAAAAAAAAAAAACTCCAGTCATTGTGGAAAATTAGTATTTGTGGTGAAATGATAAAGATGTGC
The DNA here is from genome assembly GCF_007474595.2 of Lynx canadensis. Lineage (NCBI taxonomy): Eukaryota > Metazoa > Chordata > Mammalia > Carnivora > Felidae > Lynx > Lynx canadensis. Next base: position 50,524,464 of record NC_044308.2, read on the forward strand.
TTGTCCAGAAGGGATAGCCCTACTTGCTACTGGATGCTGATGAAGGTCAGGAGCATTTCCAAAAGAGCAATACTGGGAGCACAGCATGGATACTGATAAAAGACCCAAGGCTTTTCTTTACCCCAGTATCAGTCATTGTTACGCAGAGGGACATGCAACTTCCTGGGAATCTCTAGTCAACTTGGCTTATCTGGCTGAGGACAGTTTTTAGAGAAAGGTCAAGAGTTTCTGGCAGAAGTGCTCCCATTCTCTCCTGCAGAGATTTTTTTTTTTATCTTGATGAAGTCCATTTTATCATTATTTTCTTTGAGAGGTTGTACTTTTGGAGTCAAGGCTAACAGAAATTCTGCCTAGCCCTAGATCCTAAAAATTGTCTCTTGTTTTTTTTTTTTATTAAAAAGTTTTTAAAAAATATAATCCTTCAGTGTGAGAGAAAGAAATCATAAGAAAAAAAGAAAAAGTGAGATAGTATGTACCTACAAAAGCATTGTCCTTGGTGGAAGACCAACTCATATCTACTGTATTATTGAGTATGAATCACCTTTGCACACCTTTTACTGAAGACCAGAAAGTCTACCTACTTTAAATGTTCATTGTTTGTTTTTTTTTCTTTTTTGGTTCATTTTTGGTTAATTAATCATTACTATAAAGATAAACAAGTAAACCAAAACAAAAAAAGTAAAGGCATCTGGAACAGCACCAATTATATTCACTCACTCACATAATGTCATCCTGGGGCATGGGGCACATGATAAATGAGATCATTACTCTTGTGAGAGCAGACCTGAGTACTCTGTGAGGAGGGGCTTAATTAAAGCTACAGCAACTATATTTCTTTAGGATATCCAGGTGGCTTATTCCTTGGACTCACATTCTACATTGGTCTGGTGAATGCAAATAAATGCCTCATAAGCCAGTGCAGATATTTAATGGAATTCCTGACATATGAAATTCTCATGACTTGAGAGGGTGATTAAGAGTGTGACTATTTGGGCCACCTGGGTGGCTCAGTCAGTTAAGTTTTTGACTCCTGATTTCAGCTGAGGTCATGATCTTACAGTTCATGAGTTCAAGCCCTACATTGGACTCTGGTGCCGACAGTGCAGAGCCTGGTTGGGATTCTCTCTCTCCCTCTCTCTCTGCTCCTCCCCGATGTGTGCGTGCATTGTGCACACACTCTTTCTCTCTAAACAAATAAGTGAATAAAAACTTTAAAAAATTCTTTCCCAAGAAAAGTTTGACTATTCTATGATGATAAATCAATCTTGGCTGTCTGTTTAATACTGAGTTTTAGCCAACAGACACATGCTTCAATAGCATTATAGTAGACAACACTCAGGATGCCTGTGGATGCTTCCTTTTCTTTACAGCCTGCCCGTGACCTTTCAGAGAACCTGTACCTACAGTGCAGATACATGAGCTACTTACTGGTCATGTAACCTTATGACCCCACTTATCTCTAATTGGACCAGTAGTGGCTAGAGATCTGGGACAAAATGAAATTTTTCTGCCCCCAAAATTGGAAGCTGGGAATGTAGAAGCCCAGTACGGCTTCTATTTGATATAAATCAGAATGACCACATAAAGGCAGGGATGGGATGGCTATAGGAATTCAAAGCATAGAAGCCTCATCTGCAGAGAGAAAGAGGAATGATCACGTGCGCAGAAAGGAGCGGACTGTAAGTCCTGTAAGGAGGAGAGAAAACCTTGGACTTGTGTGTATGTTTCAGTGAACTCCTTACTGTGCTGAAATACTCTGAGTTCTTCCAATTTTTCTAATTACCCTCAGACAAATTGGTAAATTGAATATTATTTTATAATTTAACTATATCTTAATTAAAAATGTCCTCTACTCTGCGCTAGAACCCAAAGACAATGGAAATTTGTATGTGTCAACAGTATCTTTGAGTTATATATGCTTATAACATCAGTTGCCTTGATAGAAGCTAACTGCCCAACTTCTGGGAAATAATAACCCTAAATATTGTGTGATATTTGAGTGAGATGGTCTATAGTCCTGCTAGAGAGGATTGTTAGCGCTTTTAGAGCAGGAAGTGAGGAGAACTTTCTAAACTATGAAGTGGAATACTGACTAGACAAATAGGAATGATTTACTTCAAAAGATAAAATCTTAGTATGAGGGACATGACTAGTGAGCACCCTAGTGAAAGCAGGGAGGTCTGTTGGGATTGTTCCAGAAGCCAGAGCAAGGACCATTGCTAGACATGTAGGGAGGTTTGTGTACAGTATTCAGGGAAAAATATTCCGATGTAGATCTGTTGTTGAATGATGAACTGGTCGGCCTCCTGGTGTAATGAGCTCCCTGTTACTGTTCAAACAGTGCCAATCAAGAAGTCGGAGTTACTGCTTTGAGTACGAGATTGGTTAGAAAATCCCTATTTTCTACTGCATAGGAATTGATTTCACTTTTCTGAACATGTTAAGAGTCTGCAAAAACAAAGGTATATGTGCTTAAGAGGAAATGCCCTTGAAAGCTGTTTATTTCAGGGTATCAGCACTGAAAAGAAAGAAAGAAAGAAAGAAAGAAAGAAAGAAAGAAAGAAAGAAAGAAAGAAAGAAAGAAAGAAAAGAAAGCTGCTGCTTCTAAATGTTTACATAAATGTGTGATTCACACATATGTGATTCACATATTAAACAGTAAATAATTCTTTCACATTTGATGTAAATACGCCCACCTGTGTTCAAAAATCAGCTATTTATTGCCTAATATTTAGAATTATATGTAGAGTTTGCTTAAAGAAAACAAACTTAGGAGAAAAAAGTGTCTAAAATCAAAGCTTGATTTGGAACACTCTAAGTAAACAATATTTTTTTATTTTTCTGTTTAAGGCAACTATGTTTGTTATGTCTGGGATAATGAGCAATTGACTTTGAAGATAAAATTTTATAGAATGGAGGAATTTTAATTTTAAGATATTTCTAATAAAGCTTAGAAAGAATTATTTCAGGTTTTTTTTTCTACTTATAAAATAGAAAATCTGGTCTAATAATTTAAAATTGTTTATTAAAAATCTTGCTATTAATTTTATTTAAATATTAACAGTATATATTAGATACTTGTTTTTTTAGAATCATTTACTAATACCACAATTTTATTTATATAATTTTCAGGGCTTCTGTTCCTAAAACAATCAGTTTAGGCACATAAAAAATGTGTATTCTGCATTTCAGTCTAATCCTAAATTTTCAACTTTGGTGTATTCAGGAGTGGAAGGTGATTTGCTAACAAAAGAGAATATTATTTGTAATTTACAAGATAGATTGTATAAACTGTTAAACAAGAAAATCATTCTCATCTCTCCAGGTCATGCCACACACTAGTTATGCTACTGAGATTGTTCAAGCCACTTTCAGACACAATGTATTCCCTTTGAGAAGAGGTTTTTTGTTTTTTTGTTTCATTTTGTTTTGTTTTGTCTTGCTTTGTTTTCTTAGAAGGGAACTGGGGAGAGCAGGCAGGTTGGAACTTCTTGAGACTGAATCCATCAACTGACTGACAGCACCTACATATTCTTCCCCCCAAATATATCGTATGAACTGCATATTACACAATCCAGGCAGTCTCAGAAAAATCTATACTCATTTCTCGATTCCAAATGTGAAGGTCCCCCTTAAACCTCGAAGACTCCTGGAAGGATTTACAGGGAAAATATAACGAGACTGATTTTCTAACACATGTTGGACACACAGCTCACATAAACCTTCGGGTAGCCCTCCGTAGATTTATATGAGGTGGTGCAGGAGAATTCTCCTAGCCATTGAGTACGACTCTCCTGCTTCTGAGTTATGTCAGGTACATAGGAATCACTCCCAGACATTCTCCCGAGACTACAGCCGTTGCCTTTAAATCCTCAATTTGACACTTTTCTGCATGGTTATTAGAGCTTTAAAGAAATGTATCAGGACTCTCAGCCAGCTTAGGGAAAGCGATTTTCCCCTGGACTATCACCTCCGCAAGACGGTACTGGTGGAGATGTGTTAGTAACCTATTTCTCCCTTGTGTTCAGGGAACATTTTACGAACATTACTTTCATAATACATGAGAGATCTGAGACATGAAAAAAAAAAGAGTTATTAAGAATTTCTTTGTAAAGTAATTCAAAGTGTTTTTGTTTCAGTTTGTTTTTATTTGGCTTGGGGATAACATTTTCTTCTGGTTTTCTTACCTTTTTTCTTACCTCTGGTTTATTCTTAGTTTCTTTCATGTTCTCCTCATCTGTTCCTTTAATGTTGCTCCCGGGGTGAGCTCATCCATGCTCGTGACTCCCCAGCACAGTGGCCATATGCCCCCAACTATATCTCCAGACCAGACCACTCTCCTGGTTCTCAGACAGTAGAGACATTCTTGACTTCACCTCCCACTGGCACCGCAGACGAAAAATCAATTTCTCCCCTTACATCTCTCCCTTGCTTCCCAATTGTAAATCTTTTTGGGTTCCCAGTTTTGGCAGATAATAGTGATCAATTCCTTTTCCTTATCTTCTGTGTATAATCAATTGCCAAATTCTGTCAATTCTACCTCTTTGGTAAGTCCCAAATGAATCTACTTTTTTCCATCATAAACAGGATATTATCGTGGTTCAAAGTACTTGCTCTGAACCATACTTCAGTGGATTTCAGTCCCAGTTTTGCCATGAGCTACCTGCAGAAACATAGACCACTAATTAACTTATGAGCTGCAGCTTTGTTTTGTTTGTTTATTTTTTCTGTGTCTGAAACTAGAAATAACAATAGCTACCCATCAGTGTTGTTGTAAGTAATAAATGTGATAGTAGTTTAGATGCTCAGCACAGAGTCTGGCGTATAATATACACTCGATGAAAATCCTTGTCTGTTCACCTAATCCATAGCAGGTTATCTTTTCTTGGCTAACTGCTGAGCTTCTAACCACCCTTCTTTCTTCCTATCTTACCTACTCCAATGCATCCGTTCTTCACATTGCAGTGAGGGGTATCTTTCTAAAATATAAGCCTACTCAGGTCATTCTTCCTCTTAAAACTCTTATTTACTCCACCGTGCCCTCAAGACAAAGGTCAAACTTCTTTATGGAGAATAAGGAAACAATCCTCTCATACCTTGCCAATGGGATTGCAGATTGGTACAGCCTCATGGAGAACAATTTGGCAAAATATACCAACATGTTAAGTGCTAATACCCCTTGACTCCAAAATTCTGTTTCTTGGAGTTTAGATAAATGCAAATGTTTGAAATGACTTAGGTACAAGTTTATTCTTTATAGTATTGTAACAGCCAAAGATTGGAAACAAGCTAATTGTCTACCAGCAGATGAATGGCAAAATAAATCATGCTATATGTATATACCATATACTATATGCAGCGTTTATAGAGAGTAAGATGTGGTTCAATCTCCAACATATTATCATGCCAAAAATGCAAGGTACAGAACTATGCATAATATAGGTTATTCTTTAATTTCTTGGGACAGGGTGTTAGAAATATATGTTAATACATTATTGTATATGCATTTAATACCTATAATATTGTTAATGATGTTTTCCTTCCAGAAAGAGAAATGGGTAGGCAGAGAAAGGATGGAAGAAGAATTTTTAATTGTATATCCTTTTTACACATCTCGTTCAATGCACATGTGTTCAAAAAATAAATTATTAAAAAGAGAAACAGATGTCCTTCATGATAGGCTCCTTCCAACTCCTTCAAATGGCTGTCTTCTCTTTGCCTCTTGCTTTCTGACTCAGCTATCTCAAGTCCCCAAGAACTCTCCTTCTCATTCAATTTCCTTGCTTGGAACGCTTTCCCCTCTCTTCCCTCCACTGTGCCCAGATGAGGCCTGTGAAGTTTCCATTTCTCTACTACCTTTTTCCAAAACCTTTTCTGGGCTTTTAAGATTGATCAGTTGTTTTTCCTATATACTCAGAAGCACCCACACTTACTCTTTGCACTTAGGAAATTATCTTGTAGACCACTGGTTATCTGTTAGAATCATCTGGAATGCAAATTAAAACGTTATATATCTGAGCCAAGCTAGATTTGTTGACTCAGAATCTGGGCTTGTGGATCCTCAGAATTTTCATTTTTCATAAGTTCCTGGCTGGCTTTTCTGCACACTAAGCTTTCCACTGTACTTGCCTGTTTTCTAGTCTGTCCCTTTCCACTAGGCTATCAGCTGGACTTATGCCTTCCTCATTTCATGTATTTAGCAATGTGACTGAAAAATAGGGGTGTTCAGTAAATGTTGAAGAAATGAATGCCAGCCTTCTGAATAAGACTTTGGCTAGACTAGCAAATATCATTTTTTGATGCTGAATGTGGATGCTGATGGTGAGAGCAGTCAAGTGGCTTATCTAAGGCGATACAGCAAATTCAGACAGAAAACCCAGAGTCAAAGCCAGGCCTCCAATTTCCTGAACCACTCTTCTTTTAGGGCTGTGTGGTTGACCTGGAGAGAATTTCTTTAACGTTCAATTTTTAATTCCACCTATTTTAATCTTAGGAAAGGAAGCAAAGGAAATAATACATAGCATGTCTACCAAGTAATTTACATGATATCTTTAGACAAAGTTTGAGGTATGAGAGCACAGCACACAACCAGAAATCTCAGATAGGAATTTGGACATATTTAAACATTTTTAAATGTGTAAATTTAAATTATAAGCAAGATTTCAGGTTGATATATCTAATAGTATATAACCATTGCTCCCATGTGAATTTGACTTCAAAGAAATTAATTATCATATTGGGTAATTTTAGACATGTCAAGGTGATAGCCATTAGACAACTTGTTTATTAAATTCTGTTGCAGATAAAGGTGCTGGAAATAAATTAATGACTGTTATAACAGCTGGGCTTTCTTGGTTACAAGAAAAATACCTTGACATATTTTTTGACTCTGTGATTGGTCTACATTTCAAGGGTATAAATTAATCTTCAGAAGATCCTAAAGAATATCTTCCCTGGACACTTCACTTATACATCAAGTTGGCCATGTTAGCAATCTAATCACAAACCTGTAATTCAGTGGACAACAATTTCTTATTGTGAACAGCATAGCAGCATTTACTATCATTTAGGTCAGCCCAAGATTGCTGATGCACCCTATGTTTCAGGCCAGGGATGATGGATGGCAAGCTCTGATGCCCATCCCTAAGTGATTGGGAAGATGGAAGACACACAGTTCACTGAAGCTTGCTTACTATTACATCAAGTAATCAGTGTGATAGGCAAGCCCATGCTCTTTAACCAACTTTCGGCAGGAACAGTATTTCACATTAAAAAAAAAAAAAAAAAACCTTAAGAATTGTGTTCCAGCTGACATTCCTATTACTAGATCAAACGGCTTTGCCTCAAATGTGGGTGTTAATGAGTATTTTCAAAACTCCTTTGTTACAACACATAGATCTTGCTTTTCTTAACAGCTCGAAGTACATGTGCCACTGAAGTTATCAGTAAAAGATACATATTGGTTTCTTTTAAACTTGACACAGGCCAGGAAGAGAAAGAGGCTGTTAAAATAGTTTCATATTTTCTATGCCTGATTTCCAGTGTAATAAATCAGTCTTGTTAACTTCTAATGATAAAGTTGCAAAGATTTGCCTTTGCTGAGATGGATACAAATACTATTTTCTGAATCTCATCTGACCAATATCTAACACAAATAATTAGGGGCATCTTCCTAGCTACTATTCTGTTTTGTGGGAAATTTCTTTTCAAAAGTGATGAAGAAAAACCAAGTGAATATCTTAAATTGTCAATTTTGCACTAAGAGCATAAATCACTGAGATAAACTCAACAATATTCCGTTGCTTTTATTGTTTCAGGTACTATAATTTATAACTTCAAGCAAAACATTTCGCAGAATAATTAGATGTATCTTGATATGATTTAAGTAACTTAGGGAACACAAAGCATAGAAGACCTTAAAATTGTTCATAATTGCTAATTTATTTTCTAAATAAACAATATCATAATGTAAGTTTCTTTGACTTTTCAAGTACTGGCATTGCCTGCCACCCACACCAGGTCTAATTTTAGCTTTGTAGAAAAGAGACTTTTGAAGTCCATTGATCTCTCAGGAAGGGGTTGCAGCAGTGCATAGGAAATCACTTCTTATTTGAAGCTTTATTTTATTGTTAGTTCTAATGAACATAGTTTATATATCATCATCCTTCTTTCCTATTTGTATTTATATGCACCTTATTTACATAAGTGATTTGAGGAAACTCATAATAAAGACCGCTAACATAATAACATCCATTACAGTTAATCCAGCCCAGTGATTCTTAAAGCATAGACCAGCAGTTTGAGCATCACCTGGGATCTCTTCAGAAATAAAAATTCTTGGGGCCCACCCAAGACCTAGAATCAGTGACCTGTGTTTAAAAAAACCAAAACCAAAAAAAAAAAAAAAAAAAAAACCCAGGTGATTCTAATCCATGCTAAAGTTTGAGGTCCACCTATAACTTCAGAATCTAAACCAAACCTAGGAACTGAAAAATTAGTGTGTGTGTGTGTGTGTGTGTGTGCGCGCGCGCGCACGCACATGTGTATGTCAGGAATAGAGGTAGAAATTTAGAGAAAATTATTTCACAGGTGGAAAGAAGCTGTAACAATTGAATACACAGAGATATAAAAGTGTAAGTTTATAGTCAGACACAAGTGCTTTTGATTCCTGGGTGTTCTGTTACTAATAAGCTATCTGACTTTGATCAGTGTATTCAACCCCTCATAGTCTCAGTTGGCTGATATGTAAAATAGGAAAGGTAATATTCCTCTGAGGGTTAAATGAAAAAAATACGTAAGAAAAATTTAAGAGTTCCTGGGTGGCTCAGTTGGTTAAGCATCTGAGTTTTGATTTTGGCTTAGGTCATGATCTCTTGGTCATAAGATGGAACCCCGCGTTGGGCTCTGCACTGAGCATGGAGCTTGCTTGGGATTCTCTCTCTCTCTCTGTCTCTCTCTCTCTCTCTCTCTCTCTCTCTCCCTCCCTCCCTCTCTCTCTCTCTCTCTCGCCCTCTGCCCCACAAACTGCTTGTGGGCTCTCTCTCTCAAGAAAAACAAACATTAAAAAAATTTAGTGCAATGACTAGCATGAGATATATGTATATTAGTTTTTAACTTACTGTTTGTTGCTCTTAATATAAAATGGTAATTAATATAATTTACACCATTTGTGAACAACACAAGTGAAACTTGAGGGCATGTGCTAAATGAAATAAGCCAGAGAGAGAAATACAAAACTGCATGGTATTGCTTATATGAAGTCTTTAAAAAAATTAAACTCATAAAAACAGAGTAGCAGTGTTTGCCAGGGGCTGGTGGTGGGAGCGGGAAAATGAGGAGAGGGTGATAAAAGGGTACCTACAGATTTTCAGCTACAAGATGAATCAGGTCTGAGGACCTAATGTAAAACACATTATTATGACTTATTAACAATTATTAACACTGTATTGTATAATTGAAACTTGCTAAGAAAGTAGAACTGAAATGTTCTCAAAAAAGAAAAAAAGGAAAAACAAATATGTGAGGTAATGGATGTGTCAATTAACTAGATGGGGGGGGGGGTCCTTTCATAATGCATACATATATCAAACCACTACAATGTACACTTTAAATATCTTTCTGTTATTACTTGTCAAGTATACCTCAATAAAGCTGGAATTTAAATATGTATATATTATAATCTACCTAAAAGATACATATGACTAGTTGAGCTTCCTAGCAGCTGCTGGAAAAAGACAAACACAACAGGATCCATAGCTTTGATCAGAATGGTGGTACCTACCTCCAGTTGCACATATGAATCACATGGGAGCTTTAAAAACAAACAATAGCAATGCTAGAAATTTACCCAAGGGATACAGGAGTGCTGATGCATAGGGGCACATGTACCCCAATGTTTATAGCAGCACTTTCAACAATAGCCAAATTATGGAAAGAACCTAAATGTCCATCAACTGACGAACGGATAAAGAAGATGTGGTTTATATATACAATGGAATACTACTTGGCAATGAGAAAGAATGAAATCTGGCCATTTGCAGCAATGTGGATGGAACTGGAGGATATTATGCTAAGTGAAATAAGTCAGTCAGAGAAAGACAGATATCATATGTTTTCACTCATATGTGGATCTTGAGAGACTTAATAGAAGACCATGGAGGGGAGGGGAGGGGGGAAAAAGTTACATAGAGGGAGGGAGGCAAACCATAAGAGACTCTTAAATACTGAGAACAAACTGAGGGTTAATGCGGGGTGGGGGAGAGGGGAAAGTGAGTGATGCACATTGAGGAGGGCACTTGTTGGGATGAGCACTGGGTGTTGTATGGAAACCAATTTGACAATAAATTATATTAAAAAAATAAAGAGGTCCTCAGGTGAACCTAAACACAGGCAGGACTAAGCACTACCTCATTAAAGCAGAGCTTTTCAAACCTGATTATTTATATGAATCATCTGGGATCCTGGTAAAATGCAGAGTTCTTACTTTTGTGGGGTGAGGTCTTAAAAAGTCTAAGAATCCAGTAAGTGCCAGTTACTTCAGTTAGCAAGAAACTGAGGTATTGAGAAATATGTGAGTTCCTAGAGAGAAGCAAACCATTTTCCCCTTTTCAGCTGTGAAAAGAAATAGAGCCCAAATGCAGCAAGGCATGTACTTGTTTTATGGAGAGGAATATTCTCATTGCTTGAACAAAGTAAAACTGTCATACTTTGACTATGTTTTTTATAACTACTTTGCTTTATATTTCTACATTCAGGAGATGAATATAGGTTCTGGACAGATTAATAGCTTTAAATAGCTTTGTTTCCTTCTCAAGAAATTGAAAAATAGAAGAAAATTCCTATTTTTTTGGTAGCGGGGGGAGAGGAGGTCTAATATTAGGTTTCGGTTACACACTTAAGTTTTAGAAATAAATATATCCTTATCATAATTAATTTAAGATGAAATCCTTTTGTTCAAAGTGCTACATCAGTTTACTCATTTATGAAAGATAGAAATCCAAGTGTTCTGAACAATGCAATTTATGATACTCAAAATAAAATAGTCTAAAGGTCAGTAAAATGTTTGGCCCTAAAATGTCAATAAAGGAGTAGAACTTGAAGATTTCTAATCTTCTAATCTCACACAAAGGATTAAGGTAAGAATATCTTTACAGCGTGAGCTCTGTTTGGAAATGATGTACAAAAAGATAGTATGGAAGACTGTAACCTTTAAAAATGATTCTAAAGCAAGTCTTTCTCTTCTTTCTCATTTATTCTCTCTCTCTCTTTCTCTCTCTCTCTCTTTCTTTAGAGGGCACATAAGAATAACTTAAGAAGAATGGAACATGGTTATTTTGAGATTAATAAATTTGGTTAGAATTTATTAACTCTAGAAATGATCAATGCATTTTATTATTTCCTGTTAAACTCCATAACAAGACAAATTTCAGTTTTTGAAACCTACTAAAAGCAACTGAAAAGTTGATGGCCTTTTCTTAAACAATACTCAGAACAGTGTCCTTGCCCTATCTAAAACTCATTCACTATTTTAAAGCACAAACTTACAATATGAATCAATACAGCACCTTGACTCTTGGGGGAAAACTACCTTACATATTAGGGTCATGGTACTGACCATCCTTGCTTGGAGTCTTTGGAGTTACAAGATGGGCAGGAAGAAAGAAGTGGATCAGCATGGGAAGCCTGCCATAACACAATTCATGGCAGTTAAAACAGTTGCTGGTAAGGACAAGTAAAGAATCTGAGCTTTTAACCAGTGTGATCTTCAGTCCTTTATAGTAAACCTTTAAAAAACAATGTGAGGATGTCAGGTCCTTATGTTAAACACAATGGCTGGTTGGTCAAGTCAACCGTGTGCATCAGAAAGTGGCAGAATATGGAGCAAAGCGCAACCTCAATCTGGGTCGTAATAAAGTAGCTGTTCATCTGTGGTCAGAGAGCGCCATGAAAGACCTTGAGTTCCTTCACTTTATTTTGCAGAAAGCCATTGGACAGCTTTGCATCATCTAGCTCTATCAATCAAGGACCTCAACTGCTGCTCGCTGCTGAAAGCTTTCCTGTTTGGCTCTGTTTTTTCACAGACAGCTCAATAACTTGTCTGTGGAGCTGTGATAAATGTGCCATGTGCTTCTAAACTGTCTCTTTAACACTGGACTGCATTTCAGCTTGTAATGCTTGTGACTAATTGCTTGTATCAAAGGCTTTTTATTTATTTGTAATGATTATCCAATAGGCTTATCATTTATGTTTCTCACTTCTCTTCATGAAGTGGTTTTATTTTAAAGTTGCATACAGCAGACTGTCAGCTAACTTCTAATGTAGCAGCTTTTGCTCAATGAATAAGCTGTCAAGTTAAGAGAACATAATTGGCAAACCCCAGTATATAGTCCGAGCAAGTGCAAACTCCTAATGATTTTTTCTTTCTCTTTTTGTGATCGCCGCACATCAGCCATAGTTTTAAACAGCAACTTTATGGCCACCTACTGTGGCTGTCAGAACGGAAATTTCGTAGTGGTTTTGTCCTCTTGTGTAAGAACAGTAGTGAGGATCACAAAACCTTCTTATTTGGGCACAATTGTCAGTTTCTGCTAAGGAGGCCTGGAATAGAGCTATTATGGTAAATGAATAACTTCTCACTTTGAAAGAAGGTGGTTCTTTCAGATCAGGTTGGAGGTCAATGACAGGGCAAGAAAAGGAAGCTCATATTGCAGCTGTCTGCAAATGAGGTTTTCCTACAGATACTGTAAGAGAAAATAAGAGTCTATTGGGGAGGCTGATCTTCACATAATCTTTAAAAACATATTTTTTTAAATGAAAGGAAAATCTGCATGCTTTTTCTTAAACTTTCATTGTATCGGGGAAAAAAAAAATCCCACGAATCCATACATTTAACACATTAAATGTCATTCGTATTGAGAATGAAGAGTATCTCTTCTAGCCCTGGCTACAAGAAAGTGAAAATACTATGGCAGTAGCAGAGTCCATGTCTTTCAATTAAACAAAACAAAACAAAACAAAACAAATAAAAAAAACCTCAAGCAGAAAAACACCATACCAAGTTACAAGTAACCCATTTAAGGTTGCTATTCCTTTTTGATTTTTTTTTTTTTCTGTTGACTAAATGCTGGCTCTGCTTCATACCTGAAGATATCTGAAGAGATAACTGCCCGAGATTTTACTCTCCAAGAAAGCAGATTTGATTTTTAAAATCCACATTTTAAGTATACAAATAGAGTAAGTTAAAAAGTACAGTGCCCCATTGTTTGAAAAACCAAGGAAAAAAAAAGGAAAAGTTTCATTATGAGATTTTTATTCTAAGGCTGTTTTCTTGTGTCAGTATAAAAACTCCTATCAAGCAAATGGAAACAAAAGGTAGGTGCCATTTACTGTTGTGAATCAGAATAAGCCAGCCTCACTCATTGGCTCAATTTGAAGGAAGAAGTTGCACATAAAATCAAGAAATCCTCAACATAATGTTTTGGAATACAATATAGGGTACTCTCTTACATAGCAACCTAATGGGTGGAGTTTAATTTTTGAATTTATAAATTAGGAAATCAATTCAACATTGCATCAAACATACTTTAATGGAATGTTGAGTTGCTAAATCATCATTGTGAGAGGTAATCAAATAATCCTTGTACCTCCTTCACTCCACCCCTAAGTCATTTCTCTAAAGACCGAAGACAGAGGGTAGTATCTACAGAATAATATTTAATGAAGTTTCATCTAATGAAATTTGATACATAGAATTTTTTTCTCATTTTTAAAAAATATCAGGGGGCGCCTGGGTGGCTCAGTCAGTTAAGCGTCCAACTTCGGCTCAGGTCATGATCTCACGGTCCGTGAGTTCGAGCCCCGCGTCAGGCTCTGTGCTGACAGCTCAGAGCCTGGAGCCTGCTTCGGATTCTGTGTCTCCCTCTCTCTCTGACCCTCCCCCGTTCATGCTCTGTCTCTCTCTGTCTCAAAAATAAATAAACATTAAAAAAAAATATCAGGACTACCTGATGCTAGACTTGTAATTTAGTTTGTCTTGAACAGGTGATCTACTGGAGCAATCCCCCAAAAAACTGCTAGGTGATAGGAAGAGGTACTCTGGAATCAAATATGTCAAGGATAATGTTTTAAATGTGGCAACTAAGGGTATACTATTACAGGATAATTGTTTGCTATTAAGATTGGATAAGACATTAAAATTAATATTGGAGGCTATAAATTCCTATTATGAAATGAGTGCTGGATTCCAAAACACATTTACGGTAGCAGTGGAGTTGTGTTAATCAATGTCTGGAAAGACAGAGGATTGGGCTCCTGTCCTGAGCTCTACCCCACTCTCCATGGTTCCATGATTGCTACTATTTCGACATTGACAATAGAGGCCATTCTTTACCCACTTTTCCATATAACCTAGATATAGCAGTTAAGATACTAGAAGCATTTTCTTTCTTCAGATTTGTATAACAGGGTTGTTGATTTTTTTCAAGTCAATATCAGCAAACGTACTAAACAGCTTTCCCCAGTGCTTTTCATGGACAACATTATGGCTCATTTGTTTTCATGACCCACAAAGCAGATAGCAAGATCTGGAGGAGGAAAGTATCTGTTGTTTCACTCTCTTCTGGGCCTCAAGGGTTGACTCTAGCTGGAAACCTTTTTCATTGTGGAGGAAGTCCAGGGGACTAGTTTCTCCTGTGAGAGACCCATCAACTGGTAGTGGCTCTAGCAGTGATGTGTTGAGGAGTCTCATACTATGTCAGGGCTCAGAGAGAATAGTAATCTCTACTGTGGTCAAGATATGGGAATCCCAGGAGGGAGGAGTCAGGGAATTGGCACTTGACAATTTGGTAGGTGCTAAAGTAGGAAATATAGTTGGCATGTTTTTAAAAATGTACATTTGTATATGTGTGAGGCATTGTGTTAGTTGGATGAAAACTGTTTTAATTCTAGCACCACTGTATGTGTCACCTTGGTTAGCCTCCTTGAGCTTTAGTTTCTTTATCTATAAATTAATAGTAATTATACAAGAAATTTACATACGTAAAACATTTTTTTGAATTTTAATTTCACTGTACAAATATTAGGTGTTAGTAAATAATCTTACGGCTAATAGGAACCTTGGAAATTATGTAGTAGCCTCCCCCCTTATTTAAAGGTAAAGGAACTAAGTCTCACGATGTTTGATGGTCATTTTCCCAAGTTCATTGGTTGGGTGTCTCTTGACCTCAGCCCAGATCTCATTACACAAGATCACAAAAGGCACCATAAGAGTTTCTTCATCTTCATTCCTAGCTTATGGCAGACATTGCTCATCAATCAAGGCACTATTTCTTGTTGGATCCACATAAAGCATTAGAGATCTTCTGGACATATTCTTGCTAGCAGTTAGTATAATTGCTTTGGATGTGGCATGTCAGATGAAACTCTTAGCCATATTAATGTCCAAGGGACCCTGAAGTTCACACAAAAGTTTACATATAGTGCTCCTTACCTTGGTACTCTTATTACTGTATTAAAGGCATCAGTCAACTTGTTTCTACAAGATTATCTGACAGTTCAAGAAAATTGAATAAATGCTGAATACAAACGTCTCCCTTCACTTAGAAAACAGGAAAGAACGTCCTAACCTTATATCACTAAGTGTAATGACACTGTAACTATTCACTTTGTCCTGACTGCTGTGGCACTGCCTCTTGGTATCTAAGCTCTCTGGATAGCCTGATATATTAAGAGCTAATAAAGTAAATTACCTTTTAAAGTGCAGTTTCTTATTCTAGCCAAGGCAACCCTGGAAGTATCCATTGTTTAATTGTTGAAGACAGATTCCTACTGTTGTCAATAAACCTTTTTTCCTCTTTTCTTTTTTACCTATTCAGAATGAAACACCTTTTCATTGGTGCTCTAATAACCTGAATTCTTCATTCAAGTTATTGTATGCGTATATGCAATGTATGTGGATGTATTGTGTTGTATGTGTAATGTGTGTTGTATGACATTAGTAACTTCTACATGTACTTGGCATGTTTTATAATATACTTTATATTTTTGTAAGACTAGATTTATGTTATGCTTTGAACTAGGTTATAAAATACCCGTGATAGCAGTCTGTATTTTTTGTCTTATTTTTGATGGTTTGGTTGGGCTGCTATTGTAAATTGCATCTAGTCAAGATATTGCATTTTTGAATCATCAGAAAGGATTCTTGATGATTTCCCAGTGCAATTATATTTATTCTTTGAACTTTTATCAGTCTAGGCAGTTCACTGGGCTGGGTTCACCAGATAATTGCCAGCTCGGTGCCAAGTCAGCCTTCTTCACATGGATGATTGGGTGATATAGGTGACAGTTGATAAGTCAGTTCCATCCATCCATGTACAGGAACACTGCTGGATGTCACCCTGCTGATTTCCAGACCCTACCAGAGGCAGTGATTCTAGAAACACTTATGTGAATTCTGTGAGGTAACAGATTAGAAAAAAAGTGACTTCTTTGCAACATAATGAAAACTAAAAATGAAGGGAACCCTAATCCTTAGTTTTTAACACAATACTTTATCATTTTTTCTTATGTTGAAAATCTTAAATGGTTTTCATCATCATATATCTTCATACTCTGTTAATTTACTCAATCTCATTATTTAATTGCTGATAACATGTTTTCTCCAAGGGATGGATATTGTATGAGCTCCATTTATACATTTACCTTTTCATTATGTCGGTTAAACATTTACATTGGCAAGTAAAGGAGATCATTATTACTTGTTTTCTCCATAAGGAAATGTTGGAATATATTTTCACCCAAACATTTATCTTCAAGGAAAAGGTGTTTAAAAATTTAGTGTATATTTTGATTTTGAATACTGTAGGATAGTAGAAAATGTCATAGAATAATAATGCAGAAACACAGATTCAAGTGTCAGTTCATTTTGCTATTTGCTTAAAAACATTACCTCATTTCTTTCGTCTATCTTTATTTTGTAAAATGAAAATAATAGCCCCCCCTTTCTGAAGGAGTACTATAAGACTTTTTAGGTAATGGATGTAAGACCTACTGTATTCTTTGCAAGGCCATACTATCATGCAGGGCTGGGAAACTTTTTTTTTTTCATTGCAAGCTATATATCCAGCAAAATAATCAAATAAGGGCTCCTAATTTAAAAGAAATAAACCAAACCTCATTTTAATTTACTTTGCAGTGTGGGTGATAGGGGAGGGGCAGATGAGTTGAGAGAAATATGACACAGTAGATTGTTTGTTGTTACATTAATAGGGATTGGAAAACGGCAAAGAAGACCACAAATAAGAAATAGACTTGGAGTGCCTGGGTCGCTCAGTTAAGTGACCGACTCTTGGTATCACTCAGGTCATGATCTTGTAGCTTCATGGGTTCAAGCCTCCAGGTCAGGCTCTGTGCTGCAGTGTGGAGCCTACTTGGGATTCTCTCTCCCTCCCTCTCTCTCTGCCCCTCCCCCACTTGTGCTGTCTCATTCTCAAAATAAATAAACTTAAATTTTTTTTAAGTTATAAAAAATTCAAAAAAATAAATACATTTTTACAGCATAATGGATAGAAGGGATAAAAGTGAGAAAGAAGCACATGAACAAACAGGAGAAAAACTAATAAGATGAAAATGTTAAGAATGATAGCCCCAACTTGTGACATTTTAATAGATTATAGCTGAAGACCCTCAATTACATGTTGCCTTTTACTATTTATAAGAATAAATCAGGGTATTGCCTTTAATCTGCCTTATTGCCTAGATGTAATGAAGTAAAAAGACTAGAGGTTCCTCACCCCTGCTCTAGATATTTGATATGGATTTTTGTTTTTTCATTAGTCTTCAAAATCTAAACAGAGCTCTGTTTAGTAGTTCAAAATCTACTAAATAAAGCCTTGGACCAGATTTGTCTCACAGTTCTGCTAGATGAAAACAAATTTAATTATTGTCGTGTTAAACTAGTTTTATTTTGCTTTGTTTTTGAGTGACTGGACTGGAACATTTGCCTCCCCTCCCCTCCCCCCTCCCCAAAATGGTTCATTTGGTGTATAACCCCAGATGAACATTATGAGAAAGGACTCCAGAAAAGAACAGACTTCATTTACTGTTTATTTACTGTTACTGGCCACCACCTACCACTGGATGGTCAGGAATGTAAAAGTACTTAAATGCAGAGAGAGACCAATGCATCCTCAGCCTATACATTTTTATGAGCACCTGCTTACATAAGGGCAAAATAGTCTTCATTTAGGAAAAAGAAGCAAACCTAGTCAAAGGGGTTTAGGGAAAATGATGTCTGGGGCAGCTGGCTTTATTCTTTACTGTAAGGCCCTCTTGTTCCATCTCCAGTGCTCCTTCTGGCTTTACAGTACAGAAAGGGGAAGAAAACCTAGAACCTGGTAGTAAAAGGTATCTAGTTTCAACCCTACTATTCCTTACCTCTTCATCTAAGGTCAGTCCCCTAATCTCTCCATATCAGTTTTCCAACTCCAAAATGAAGACACTAATATCTGCCTTTTGTCCAGTGGTATGATGGAGCCAGCTAGCACTGCCTCATGAGAGCCAATTGTATGCCTCTCTGCCCAGTTCCATGTTCAGGGATGTCACTTGGTAGCTTGAAGTTGGTTATGGTGGAAGAATTCATACCAAGAAAATCAGCAAATGGTTCAAATTAGGGTTTAGGGGTTTTGTTTTTGTTTTTCTTAGAGCAGATTGTTAAATAATCCCCAGCAAACAACTAAGGTCATAATGAGATAAAAATGAAAGGAAATGTGAAGTACTTAAAACGGACTAAGAAATGCTCCACAGTACCCACAGTCAGGTATCATTTTATTCTCCTTAAAGCCTGTAAATTCACTTTCTTTATTTTCCTGTCTCACAGTTCAGCTGGTATATGTGAATATAGCAGGAGAATTCCATATTATTAAGGAGAGTGTAACCTTACCATAAATCTAAGTCAAGTGCATTTACTTTGAAAACTTGTGACTTTGTAGAAAAGTTCAATATGCATAGGACACAATGTTTTCATATAACAAAATGACACTCACCAAGACCCTGCACACCAAAAGTTCAATATATATTTATTTAGTTGAATCAAGTTGAATAAGCTTGAAACCAGTTGAACAACCACCTTTGGCTGCCATTTTGCTTTTCTCATTTTGGCAGATATGGGAAATTGTGATGAATGTGTGGTGGTGCCATTTTCTCCGAATCCTCCACTGTTAGCTTTTTTTTGTTTCCCAGTTTGCGGTAAACAACAAACAGTTTGTTCAAAACATTCCCTACTCAAATGTGTTATATTATTGTAAGGGGAGATAATGTTATTTTTCTAAGTGGTCCTTCTGCAATTCACAAATTGTCAAGAGTTTAATGTGAAGAGTGAAAAAGAATATCATTTTCAGTTGAAAGCTAAAAGGAGACCTAATAAGATAAATGTAATTAGCTACACTGGAATTTTGCCAGACTCCTGACATTTTTTATTTAAAAGAATACCAAGAAAACACAAATTAAATGTACTATTCTTAATCAAAGATGTCAAAATGAGACATATTAAAAGATATTTATTAAAATACTAAAAATATTTACCAAACTGGCTTTACAACAGCTGATTTTCCCCAAAAGCAATAATGAAAATTTTAAAGATTAAAATTGTAAGGATAGATACTTTAGTTTAACTGTATTTCTGTTTTTGGTTTTAGTGAAAATTAAAAATTCTAGATTAGATTACTGTGTAATTCAAATAAGGTTAAACATTTTAACTAATTACTATATCAGAAATATCCATATAGCTTAATACTATGTACATCTAAATCCCTTATCTAAATACAAGGACTATTTGCAGTCAAATTAAGGGCAAAAGTCACACCTTTAGAGATAAGTAGGTTCATTTCCGTATTCGGAAAATTCTTATAAACATCACCTTATAAACATCATCATATAAATGAAATAAATATAGCAAAAGAAATTTTTACTTTTTGCCAATGCTAAAATAATAAAAGAAATCAGCATTAGAAGAAAGATCTTGGCCAACCCTTAGGTTTCCATTAAATTTACCAACTAAATAGAAACATTTAAGAAGCAAGAAAGGAGCCTCCATAAGAGAACAGAAATATTTCTATAAATATCTCTTTACATAGCATAACCGCTTTAAAAACCTTTTCTCTCTTGTGCTACATAACACTAAAATACTACAGCACCTACAACCTGGGTTGAGGCAGCTCATTAGCTGAGCTGTCTGTGTGTGTGTGTCTGCCATCAGCATCTGGTGAAAGGGGAAACACTGACCCTGCCAGATTTGGGTCATGAGGTCAACAGGTCTCATTTATTATTCAAAATTGCTTTCTGACCTCTTATCTACTAGGTCAAAGGACGGTGTAT
Organism: Lynx canadensis; assembly: GCF_007474595.2. NCBI lineage: Eukaryota > Metazoa > Chordata > Mammalia > Carnivora > Felidae > Lynx > Lynx canadensis. The sequence goes on from NC_044308.2 coordinate 50,544,834, forward strand.
TCTAGTTGGTTGAATTTTTTAATGATGAAGCCACTATCTTGCCAGATAATAAAATTACTTCTCCTTTCTACAGGCATTATTATTTTCTCCTCCCCTATCTAAAAATGTAATATTCTGAAGCATTGGCTATGGAGAGATCCTCAAAAGAAAGGCATTAGTCTTTATTTCTCCTTTATTTTTTTTATAAGAGTTCTAGAGATTTAAATGATATTGACTGTTGACAATGGTTGAAATGATTTTCTTGGCTGTAATTTTAATCTTTCAGCCCACTTCCTGTAGGTCTTCTGAACTTCACATAAACTAATACTCACCATGCTGACTCTGACTTTCAGTAGTCATAGGTTTCTAAGGCAAAAGAGGATGGACTCAAATGGCATTAGATTTTACTGGTTAATATTTGCTTCAATAAGAGAAATAAGTGATAAACATATAATATGTCCTCCAATATATAATATGACAAGATATAATATAATATGTTTGGGAGCATTCTTTTTATTAAACACGTTTTTCATCATCCAATAAAAAGACTTTTCTGAACCACCTTGTTATTTTCTATGTTTCTTATCATAAAACATAAGGAAAGAGAAGCAGTTTAAGACCCATTCCAGTAGAGAATAGATTTGAAAATATTCAGACATCTAGCTTCATAATAGAAAATTATCTATAAACATTTAACAAGCAATACTACAGAAGATTGAGACTCCTTCGATAGCAGATTGCATAGCTGTGCAAATAGACAATCTTCCTAAGGAATGATTTTATCTTTTGGAAAATAAAAAGTCAAAGGTCACATTGGTCCTGCCCTTGAAGCAGACATATGAGATGTGACCATGTGCTTTGTGACACTGCATATGATGAATAACTCTGACAAGCTAGTAAACAAGTAGTGGAAACTATGTGGCATTCATGAGCCTAGTGAGGCATTAATATACCATACAGCTAACGTTACAACTCTAATCATGGATATATGGTTTTGTTACCAATAAGAAATTACCTGACACTGAATCTGTGTCTTTGTGTATTTATACATAATAGTATATACATGCACACACGCACACACACACACACACACACAAATGTAAAACAATTCATTTGGGGATAATCTAAAAATGTCAGGTGACACTTATGGGGCATTCCAAACAACCACATTCTGTCCTTTCTCTGCATATGCTCAGCAGCAGATGGCCAAGTGGTCACTCCACTTCCTCCCTCACTGACCCTGATCTTACAGGACTCTGATACCAAATGGAGACCAACTGCTAGATAGGGTCAGAAGCTTCCTGCTCAGCAGATTGTGTGTGCATGCTCATGTGTATGTGCATGCACATCTGTGTGTGTGTGTGTGTGTGTGTGTGTGTGTGTATTCTAAATCTTCTACACCTGAGTCATCCCTCTACATCTATTTTTACTATTTCTTTGATGCCTTTCATTAGCAGAATCCTCTTCCAATGAGTGTTTGTCCCTGGTTCCCTGCTTTTTGTCCAGACCATAATGTTTGAATCTTAAAGTGAAATTGTTTTATATGGTGACTTTATGATTCATAAGTGGGATTCTGATTTTCTTATTTGATTTGTAGATAGCATTGTAATTGTGTGTTAGCACAGGGAAGCGAATTTATGGTAATAAGTGTGTCCAGTTTATACCCTGGGGAAGGAAGAGATGACTTTCTCTCTTTACCCATCCCCTTACTCGGTACTTAAAATGCATAAAGGCACTTCCTCCAGAGAAGGTGCTGGAAGGAGGAAGGTGGAGAATGGGCTTGATCAAATTTCCCTTCCAAGACATTTTTTTTTTTTTACACAGCAGTCACAATATTCTTTTAAAAGTCAAAGTCTAATCGTGCCCCTCCCTGCATAAGTTATTCCAGTGTCTTCTCATTGCATTTAGGATACAGTACAAAATTCTTAACGAGTTCTATTAAGTTTATGGTCTGATCCTTCTGTGTCTCCCTGCCAGCTGCTTCCCCATTTTCTGGACTCTAGCCACATAGCCTTCCAGTCCCCAGACTGGACCAAGCTCTTTCCTGCCTCAGGGCTTTCACAAACTTCTGTAAGGCACTCATTCAGCCTGTGATCTTTTCCATCAGGTACTCTTCACGTAATTTCTACTCATTTCAGGTCTCACTGCACAGGTATCTGCTGCTGCCTTCCCTATCACTTCATTATTCATTCTCACAGCACCCTGTGATTGTCTTTCAAATCACTTGCTTTCATGTGTAATTAGTGACTATTTACATTGTTTTATATTTATATATTTATTGTAGGTCTCCTAGCAAGATTCTAAGCTTTATAGATGATGGAGATCATGCGTGTTTTATATGCCACTCCATCCCCAACACCTATATTCCAGGACCTGTCACATAGCCAGTGCTCAGTAAATATTCCTTGAATTAATGGTGCTTTCATTCTCTCTTCTTCTTGATTTATAGCACTTCTAGAATGGAGTCCTATTTATCTGGGAGACAATATATTTACAGAAAGTCACTGACCATTTCCCTAACCATTTCCTATGGAAGAAACCAAAACACATCTTTTTCTCTGCTGGACCCTGGTGGTGGTTGGATGGGGCTTTGAATGGGAAGACAAAGTAATTTTTATGTTTAATTTAATGCTTAATACGTGTAAGGATGGAGGGAATTCTATGTTATAGTCCTAGGTTTAGAGGATCTGATGAGCTCTCAATTAACATTACTGCCATCATTATGCTGTGGAAACTCAACTGGGGCTTGATGAGCCAACCAGAAATGTTCAAGACCATGAGTCTGCAAATGATAACCTGTACTCCAAGTCTAGCCTGCTGTCTGTTTTTGTAAATAAGGTGTTATTGGAGTACAACTACACCCATTAGTTCACGTATTTGCTGTGGCTGCTTTTGTGCTACAACTGCAGAGTTGAATAGTTAGAATAGGGACTGTATAGCCACAAGTCTAAACTACTTACTATCTGTCCCTTTAAGAAAAGTTTGTTGATCCCTGGACAAGACCCATGACAGGGGGAAGCAACTGTAGAACATAGATTATGGCTCATCATGTCTATTTCCTCAATACTTTTCACAGTACTTGTCACCAAGGAGTATTCCATAAATAGTGATTGAATTTAATTAAACTTAGATTTTTCTAGCTTAACTGAACTTCTGATTTGTGGAACTTGTATTACTAAGAAAGACACCAATGGTTCACCCAGGAAGATTACTATGTATCTTCATGAATGAAAAGTACCTATGTGAATGAAAAGGAAAGCAAATAATGACAGATGGCAGAGATAAGTGGGAAATCCTAGACCTAATCTGGGGCTTAAATACTTGAATTTTGAAATGTATTATGGAGTTGGGCACAAGAACAAGGCAAAAATCTGGGCAATAGATCATGGTTCAAGGGTAAAACACAGTCAGGAGAAACAAACTGGCTTCTACATCAGGAGCCCTGTGGTTACCTATTGTAGATGTTGAGAAGTAGCAATAAGAGGACAGAATGATCATGAACATCAGGTCCTGTAAGGAAAGGGATTCTGAAACTTATAACAGGAGACTCCCTGCATTCAAGGAATTTACATCTGGGTTGAGAAAAAAAAGACGTACAAGGAAGAAACATTTAGACATTAAAATATGAAATATAATGAGTTTTAGAAACTCTTTAGCAAAGGCAAAGTATTATGAGAAATTAAGAAGTAGGGAGGCACATAGACTCAAACTGCTTAGAAAAATATGTTAATTGGTACTTTTACTTTCCACAACATTTTTTAGAGTAAGGGAAATAGATAAAGGACGGGACATTTATTAAACATTTGTGGTATATGCCTGGTACTGACGAAGGCGCTCTAAGTAGTTTATCTAATTTAATAGCGATGAATTTGCTACAGTCAATAGCTCCCATTGCTGGAATCACCTGGGCTAATTGGAATCACCTGGGCTTCACTCCCCTCCCCCACCCACTTCAAGATTCTGATTTAATTGCTTTGAATTGGGCTAGTTGTAGGTATGTTCATAAATCGTTCTAGGTGATCCTAATGTAGAGCCAGGTTTGCAGCCTCTGCCTGATGTGTATGATTCTTGCCACTGCTTCTGTGGAGACCCCAACATTTACTGTGGAGGAAAGAGAGAAGCTAGGGAGATAAAGGGTATGTCGGGACCTCAGACCAGAATTCATGTGGCCTTAATAGAGTAATCAGAGCTTTGTCATTCAATTCAACTCAATTATAAAAGCAGTCATTCCAGAATATCTCTTAACCTCTTATTTAATTCCCTTGGGTGCAAGACACTACCTTTTCCTAACTCAGTATCCGTCATGGTAAGAGAGAAATGCAGACAACTTGATCCTTCAAATGTTGTTCTATGTGGAAAGAAAGCACAAATCAGTCTTTTAAATGATCTCTGCCTTCATATCTCTTTATACTTGTAGGCACAAAGCTAGATGAGCACTTAAAAATGGTTCAAAGAAAGAGGGTAGAGTGGTTCAGTGGTTCTCAGATTCAAGTATGTGTCAGAATCACCTAAAAGACTTGTTAAAATATATTCCTGTGCCCACACTCAGAGTTGTTGAGTCAGTAGGTCTGGGATCTGACTTGAGATCTGCAAGTCTAACAAGTTCCCCCAGTGACGCTGATGCTGCTGGTCCAGAGATTACACTTTGAAGATGAGTGCTGAAGTCTGTGAAAGCAATGAAGGCTTGGATGGGCCTCCTTCCCCATCTCATCCCTTCCCACTAACCACATGAAATACATGCTTGTTCTGAGGTCTCCTGATTTCAGTCCAGGCCACAGCTAGAATAGGAGCATATGATCACCACCCCACAAGACAGATGGGCTGTGCCATTCCCTGCTTGTGGGGCTTGCATTACTAGGAGCAACAGGCTAACATGAATACTGACAAGATAATTTCCTTTGGTAGGAAAGGCATCACATGCAAGGTGGAAATTGCTGATTATAAAACCAAAGCCTAGGCAAATTTAAGAGTAAAACTTCACCTTAATAATGGACTTCTTAACCATTAAGGTGCTCTTGTCAAAGATGACCTTTCTTTGCAGTCTATGTACTTCATGCCTTTAACATAAACAACAAAAACCTCTTCAAATTGGCTTGTTTTTGAAGCCAAATGTGTTTGAGTAGGACACATTACTTTAACTACCTTGAGTTTAAATTTCCTCATTGATAAATGGGGAAATATATATCTACTTGGCAGGGTTGTTTTAAGTATTAAAGGGCATGAAGTGTGTAAATATATATACATATACAATAGCTTCAATAACAAAAGCTTCTGAAGACTGACTTAATTTTTAAAGAGTTTGTTGGGGCACCTGGGTGGCTCAGTTGGTTAAGCTTTTGATTCTGGTTTTGGCTCAGGTCATGATCTCATGGTTTGTGGGATTGAGTCCTGCCTCCGGCACTACGCTGACAGTGCAGAGCCTGCTTGGGATTCTCTCTCTCCCTCTTTCTCTGTCCCTGCCCTGCTCAAACACTGTCTCTTTGTCTCAATTTAAATAAATAAATAAATAAAGTTTAAACAGTTTTCTACCTTCTAGTTCTCTCAAGAAACAAAATAGTCTAATGTCCCCTTGCTGCATATTCCAAAAGCACTCTGTGGTCACCTTACATGACATTCATCACATGTGATTGTAATTCCTTGCCCAATATCCCTTCCTTGTCAAACTTTGAGATCTATAAGGGCATCAACTATGCTTTTCCTTTATTTGTATTACTTCACCTTCACCTTGGACAGTATCTGATTTACTAGGGTCCCCAAAATATGTTTGTTGTTGAATTAATAAAATGTTGAATAAATAAAAGGTTGTTGAATGAAATAAAAATCTATAAGAATACATAATGCTGTCCATACTTAACTGATGCAAACTCTTCTTACTTAGAAGTTTGTATTCTTTATACTCAGGGCACAGGTATTAGTTCTTTCTCTCCTTTAAGTTTCCCCAAGATGTTTCTAAAGCTTCTTGTCTGTCATTCCCAACCTTTTCTATATTGGCATTAAGAAGATGACCACAAAAATGTGAGCACTATTTGCACTACTGGTTATACTAATCTGTCTCTGTTGACTGTGTTCTAAAAATGTCTTCTTAACTACTTAACGACCTACAAGCCCCATCTGGCAAATGGCTCTTCCATTTTTACGTGGCTGGAGCTGGTTTTTAAAATCTTATAATCACTTTTAAACTACAAAGCTATATGTAATATTATACAATCGAGCTATACATTTCCTCCCCCCCCCCCCCACACACACACAAAAGCACAGTTCATGGCATGGTCAGAAAATCATTAGCATTCACTACAGAGAGTTCCCTCAGTGCTTACTTTTTTCTCCTCACCCCAATTCCTGTTGCCTCTATAAATTAGTAAATGGAGCTTATTAAAGATTAATGCCTACCTTTCTCCTTTTGGTGGCTAACTCTCTTTCCTCAAAATCACTCTCTTTGAAGTCGGCCACAATTCTGTACAAGGTGCAGATGCCCAACAGGAATTTCAAGCCCAGTGTGTGGTGGAGACAAACCATGCAGCAAGGTAGTGTTCACACCCTCAATCAGGCCTGCTCTGTTTACTCTATAGGGGAGGGTGGTGCTGCACCTTCCTCTTCTCTTTGCAAAGTCTTATCTCCGAAAGACATGTACAATGGGTACATTTAGATGGAAGGTCTGGAATATGACACAATGCTAGCATGCACTACTTTACCTAAAGGAAGGAAGTTTCAAGTAGGAGGTGATCAGCACATAACTTTAAACTACTGTTGGGATTCAGCAGAGTGGATGGATGCCCTATGATCAATTTTATACTTGTCATTTTTCATTCAATAAGGCTGTCTCACATTCAGCATGGACGTAATACAGCAGACAAATTCAAGTGGTCAACTGCACAGTCATGCAGCTTATCATATCAGCCTTTTGAAATCAGTGACATTTGTGGGGTTTTTTTTGTTGTTGTTGTTTCCCAACACTAATTGCTGCCATGAGAACACCCCATTTTCTTTGTGCATTGCTGCAGAGACAACATAGTCATTTGTACTCCCACTTCAGATGGCATAAGCATGCCTGAAGCACCTACTGGCAGATCAGTTCTTCTACCATTACTACAGTATGGACAAGGGGTGGGCAGTTGCCTGTAGATCAACCAACCAGTTAATCTTCTGAGTCTCAGAAATTTAAGCTCGGCTAGGCAAGAACAGAATACATGGATGAAAACCATTCATTCCAAGCATGACATCCAGTGGAGACTAATACAGTTCTTGTGAGGAGGAGATTTTGGACGTTCCCTGTTCCTGTCTACTCTGGGCTGTTTTCTTGGTCTGCCTTTTACCCTATATTGAGTATAGCAAACGGTTGATGGTTATTGTGTAGAATCATGACATCTGAAATATAAAGATTACCGATGAGATACAGAGATTGATCACCATTGGGTACCCCAACTCCTCACACAGTTCCTGGCACCCAGTCAGTGCTTGCTGTTCATAGAATTAATGATGTTATAATAGTGCTTTAGGCACTCAGCAATAGTACAGCATGAAATACTCATGCAATTCATTTCAAACAGAAATCATTTCCAGAAATTTTGATAAAAATATTCACTCTATTTGTTTAAATTTTATGTTTAAAATCTTTATAGTATTGGTTTTGCAGGGGTACCTGGGTGGAGCAGTAGGTTAGGCACCCGACTTTTCATTTTGGCTCAGGTCATGATCTCATGGTTCGTGGGATCAAGCCCCGTGTCAGGCTTTGCACTGACAGTGTGGAGCCTGCTTGGGATTCTCTCTCTCCCTCTTGGTCTGCCCCTCCCCCGCCACCTCCCCCCCCACCGTCTCTCAAAAATAAATAAATAAGCTTAAAAATTGTTTTGGGGGGCGCCTGGGTGGCTCAGTCGGTTAAGCGTCCAGCTTCGGCTCAGGTCATGATCTCACAGTCCGTGAGTTCGAGCCCCGCGTCGGGCTCTGTGCTGACAGCGCAGAGCCTGGAGCCTGCTTCGGATGCTATGTCTCCCTCTCTCTCTGCCCCTCCCCTGCTCATGCTCTGCCTCTCTCTGTCTCAAAAATAAATAAAAACATTAAAAAAAATTAAAAATTGTTTTGGGTGGCTCCTGGGCAGTTTAGTCAGTTAAGCAGCTGATTCTTGATTTCAGCTTAGGTCATGATCTCAGGGTCATGAGATCGAGCCCCACATTGGCCTCTCTGCTGGGCATAGAGCCTACTTGAGATTCTCTTTCGTTCTCCCTTTGCCCCTCCCCCACTTGTGCATGTGCACTCTCTCTCTAAAAAAAATGTTTTTGGATATTTTCTCATATTTTGATTACAATTCTTAGGAAACTGAGTGTAGTCAATTAAACACCAAATTATAAATTCAGATCTAAGGCTATGCTCTTCCACTAAAATAGCATCTCTGTGACTTAACATCTCTGAACATTTTTTTAAATAATATGCCATAGGACTAGATTTACATAGTTAAATAATTCAATTACTGGCTCAAAGCTTTTTCTTTTTTTTTTTTTAATTTTTTTTTCAACGTTTTTTTATTTATTTTTGGGACAGAGAGAGAGACAGAGCATGAACGGGGGAGGGGCAGAGAGAGAGGGAGACACAGAATCGGAAACAGGCTCCAGGCTCTGAGCCATCAGCCCAGAGCCTGACGCGGGGCTCGAACTCACGGACCGCGAGATCGTGACCTGGCTGAAGTCGGACGCCTAACCGACTGCGCCACCCAGGCGCCCCGCTCAAAGCTTTTTCTTACAAGAATAATTGTATCTTATCCAACTCTATTTCTTCAAATCTACTTTTGTGTCTTTTAAGAGTGATTAAAAGTTTTGTCATATAAATTTTGGATATTTCTTATTATTTTTTAATTATTATAAATAGATCTTTTTCGTTATATCTTCTAACTGGTTTTGTTTGCATTTTTGAAAAGTATCAATAAGGGGCGCCTGGGTGGCTCAGTCGGTTAAGCGTCCGACTTCAGCTCAGGTCACGATCTCGCGGTCTGTGAGTTCTAGCCCCGCGTCGGGCTCTGGGCTGATGGCTCAGAGCCTGGAGCCTGCTTCCGATTCTGTGTCTCCCTCTCTCTCTGCCCCTCCCCCGTTCATGCTCTGTCTCTCTCTGTCTCTAAAAATAAATAAACATTAAAAAAAATTTTTTTTAAAAAAAGAAAAGTATCAATATATATATCATACTACTTAACTAAATTCTTTTTTTCTTTTCTATGTAAAGAAAAACTCCTATGAAAAGGAGTTTTTTCATAGATTCTCTGGGGCTTCCAAATATGAAATTGTATCTTCTAATAAAAATTGGGTGTACAACTCCATTTCCAGTTACTATGTTTCCAATTGTTTTTGTTTGGCCAATTGCATTGATGAATATTGCTAACATGTTATATGGAAAAAGTAAGTATTCTGTTGTTTCCCTTACTTTTGTGGGAAAGTCAGTGGTTTTTCTTTAGTAAGTAGGATGCTGGCTTTGGGGCTGAGGCATATATATTTTATCATATCAAGGAAATAGCCAACAACCATATTTTATTATGTTTTTTTTCACACAAATAAGTATTAAATTTTATCAAGTAAGTTTTCTTTCCCTATTTCTGCTCTGGTGGTTGTCTATTTGACATTTTGACCAGTAACAACTTTTAAAATAATTTGTATAGGGTTGAGCACCCTCTTATCTCTTAGGACTTTTTAAAATTCCCTCTCTATTGATAGCTATTTTCCCTTTTTCATTATTTATATTGGGTGATCATGAATTTCCCTATATTTCTTGGTTAAATTTGTTAGTGCTTATTTTATGATTATTTTTTAAAAAACAACTTTTGGATTTCTTTCTTGGTTTTTCTGTTTTATTTTTCTCTAGCTCAATATCTTTAGTAATTGTTTCATTTTGGTTTCTTTTGGTTTACCATATTTTTCTTTATGTACCTTTCTGAATTGGATATTTAATTCATTTTCACTCTTATTAATTGGCTCTTTAATGCTATAAAATGTCCTTTCACAACAGGATTAATTGTGCATTAATTTCATAGATTCTGTTAAGTTTTATGTTATGTTAATTACTGTAATTTTGAAAAAGTTATTCAACTTGTATTGGATTTCCATTTTGAGCCAAAAGTTATTCACTAATACTTTTTTAAATTTCTGGGTGGAAAGATTTTTTGTTTTCTTTTTTTTGATACTTATTAATTTCCAATTTCAATGTATCATGATCAGAGAATATTGTCTGTACTAGTTCTATTCCTTGGAATATTGGGAAGTTACTTTGGAGTTTAAAATGTGGCCAATTTTCATGAATGATTTATGTGCACTTAAGAACAGGTATTCTGTCTATTATTAGCATTCAGAGTTTGATTATTAGACCTACCATATTGATTTAGTTGTGTAAGTTTTCTATATACTTGTCAATATTTTGTCTCCATTGTCTGTCTTAGATTGGGAGAAATGTGTTAAATTTATCTGTTACTAGTTTTTGTTTTGCTTTGTACTTCCTGTAGTCTCCGTTTTATTAAAGTAGCTGGGTTATTATGTGCACATATATTAGTAATTGAAATAACTTCATTGTAAATTGTAGTTTTTAGTATCATAAAATATCCTTCTTTGTGTCCTTATATAATGAGCTCTGGTTTACAATGTATCGTGTTCAATAAAACTATGACTGCTACTTTTTGTTTTTAATTTGTTTATATCCTGTCCATCCTTTTATTTTTAATCTCTCCTAATCTCTGTTTTTAGTATGTCTCTCTTATATAACACAGTGTTAGATTTTACTTTGTTAACCAGTCTGATCATCTTTTCTTCTGACAGATTAATTAACTCCATTAATATCTATTGATGATGTTGGTAAATTTGTGCATATACACAAATAGATGAAATTGTACATATTCTATCACTATATGGTCTGTTTCATTTTATTTTCTTCAAAATCTCTCCCCTCTGCTTTTTCGTTGGGGGGAGGGTCAGGGATAATATTTGAGAAAGTTTATTTTTTTGTTCCAATGTTTACCTTTATGCTAATACCTTTATATAATACTTTTTTATTTTGCCATTATTGATTGGTTCTCAACTATGAGCAATATTGAAATAACTTTGCTAATAACATGCCCGCTCCTTCTCTCCCAGCATCTAATTTGAAATAATATTCTTTTAAATTAAACAAACAAACAGAAACAGAAACAGACTCATAAATACAGAGAACAAAGTGGTGGTTGCCACAGATGGAGGGATGTTGGGAGGATGTATGAAATAGGTGAACAGGAATAAGACGTACAAATTTCCAGTTATAAACTAAATAAGTCATGGGATGAAAAGTACAGCACAGGGAATATAGTCAATAATATTGTAATAACTTTGTATGGTGACAGATGGTAACCACACTTATTGTGGTTAGCATTTAGTAATGTATGTAACTGTCATGTCACTATGTTGTATACCTGAAACTAAGATACTATTATATGTCAAACATACTTTAATAATAAAAGAAGTAATATTCTTTAACTCTCAGGTAATACCCATAATGTAATCAGTGAGTTTATCTTGCTTTTTATGCACTCTCCTTATCCTTCCAATTCTATTTTCATGGTTGATCTATCCCTGCATTGTCAGAACATACAGTCATTTCTAAAACAAGCACTCAGTCTTAGTTTTATAGGTACACATGTATATTTGGTGATTACCTACTGCTCTGATGTTTTACCTTACCTCTGATGTCTGTTCCGTTATGCTGGTTGTCTAGAACTCATTCTCTAGTAGATCCTTTAGCAAAGGATTATTTGAATAAAATTCCTTAAACTATTGCATGCTCATCTCAGCTTACAGCCTTTATGGTTAAGGGTCAGTTTTGCTGGATAGAAAATCTTAGCTCAAATTTTTCCTTCCTTGGATTTTTAAACCATGTTATTCCATTTTCTGGGGTAAAGAATTCTCATCAAAATCTTAGGACAATCTGATTTTCTTTCTCTTAGGAGTAATATGACCCACCTCTTATTCTGTTTATATTTTGAATTTTAAGTTTGTGATACTGCTCTTGTTAATAAATTCATATTGATGGGATTTCATGGAGTATAAAAGACCAAAAGCAAGGCAATACTTACTTAATACCTAAATGTACTTCCTAACAGCTTGCCAATCACTAAGACTCTGATCCAGTTATTTGAGCTGCTTTTACAGAGGAATCAATCATGTAGGGATCTGACCATTTTTGTGACCAACTACATGTACAGAGACAGGAGGAACAGCAGTAAAAATATCTGGATCAAACTGGACATGTTTTTAGCCATGGCTAAAAACAAACCTGTATGATTTATGTTTATGAAACATAATGATGAACAGAAATGTATAATTTTTTTCAAATTTGTGATTAATTTAGATGTAAACATGATTTTTTTTTCTTGATTTAACCTGATGTCCAAGGAAAAGAATTGTTTTATTGTTATTATTTGATATGGTGCGATCTACCCTAGAAATGAATGAGAAAGGGAATGTCAGTCAGTAACAAGTAAGCCACGATTTCTATCTTTTGTTTTGTGCTCCATCCAATGACCACCCTTCAGGAACGCTTTTGTCTTGATGGGGCTGAGCTGGATTAGACTTTCAATTTCAATCCTAGCACATTCCTAAAATATTATATGTGAATGGAAACCAGTAAAAAGACTGGCAATCCAGGATCATACATAAGTGATGGTGAAAGACTGTTTAGTTTGCTTGCATTATCAGAAGCCAGTTTTACTTCTATCATATTCTGCACTCTTGATAGGAAAAAGGAGAATTACAGATGACTTCAGCAGAATTTCATTTGGTTATAGATATCATCAAATGGATACAAACCCACATGCTCTTTAAATGTTTTTTTTTTAATGGGCCACTAACATTATCTTCTTGTTTCTGCAATTCTAAGTGAAGTTCAAGATTATATAACTATTTAAAATATTTCTTTTATTATTAGGTCAGAGAAATTAAATATTACTATATTGCTAGTATAATAAAGAACCTTGATCTGAAAGAAAGAATATCTTACTGCCATTTACACACATTTCTGAGCAAGGACATATTTAGAAATAGTAATAATATTGGATTAATTTAGGTTTCTGCTTTCTAGCCACTAGTCCAATCACTTTGCATGTTTTAACTCATTTAATTGTAACAACAAATCTATACTTCTGGTAGAATTATTACTGTTAATCATATTACTACTACTACTATTTTGTAGATGAGGAAACTGAGACATAGAAAGATTAAGCAACTTGCCTAATTACCCAGTTTGTGGATGAGCCAGGATTTTATTTGAATTGGCTATTTTAACAGCATATGGATACATTTCCATAACAATAAGCTACTTGTCTTTCAGTTGTGAAAGCTGTCTTTTTTAGCAGAGTCCCAAAACTGAAGGGTGATCTTAAATACTGGAAACACTTATAAAGCTAGGCAATTACAAAAGAAAAGCAATATATGTAATTCTTTCAACATCTAATCATACTATATCTTTCAATTAAATCATCACTCTTAGAAGTAGAATCCCTGTATTGCCAAGTACAATCCTTGCCAAATATCCAGACACAATCATGGGCTTTAGGGATTACAAGTCACATAATAAAGGATAATGACCTAAAATTAAGCACACCAACATAGAAAGCAGGGACTGCCATGCTCTGTAGAAATCAGCAATCTATTAGATTTAATGTGAGATTAAGGATCTGTGTAACCCGCAATTATGCTGTTTTTCATTAAGGAAAAAATGTGATGATGGTGCTCAGTAAAATTCTTTCTTCTATTTACCACTGTTTAATTGGATTGGGGACTGCTTAAACATCTTTGGGTTGGAGCTTATAAGAAGATGATCCCAGCTGTTTTTCAAAGCTTAAGGCAGCAGGCAGACAACACAATCATGTCAAAGCTCATGCAAAAGCCTTAATCCTACTTTTTTTCCACCAAGCAGCTACTGCAACCCAGTGTTTAACCTTCTAAGTACTAAATGTGCTCTGTCACTGCTTTAGATTTGCCACGGAATTGTTATTGTTTAATGCTGTTAGCTTCACTGCCATTAAAACATCTTCTCAGTTCTCTGCTTTTGGAAACTGACCATGTTACCATTAGGATTCTCAGCATTTTATGCCTTAATTTAAAAATAGTCAGTGGTTCGCCACACTTCTAAACTATCAAATCGATAATAGTGACTTGTTTGCTCATACATTTACCCACCCATTTATTCTTTTGATAAATATCTAACCCTTTTGTGTCTTTTCCCCAAGCTCTACCATAGACACAGGAGAGCAGGCTTTGAGATGGTAACCAACTAGCTCCACAGTGTTGAAAGTAAAGAAAATAATTTGGAGTTCTCTTTTACTTTTTTTTTTTTCCTAGCAACATTTTGCCTAGTGCAAATATCCAGCATCTTAGAACTATCAGCTCTAGTTTTATCTAGATCAGCAATATCATAGTATTTAAAGAGTAAAGGTTAAATGGTCAAATTAGCTTTCCCTATAGCTGCACATGCTACTTGGATGGTCATGCACTTTCTTTCCTCTTTTCCTTTGGAGCGTGAGTAGTAAAGGAAAAAGGGAGTGGCTCTCTGATTTGCCCCAGTGGCGGTGAGCAGCCAGCAGAAAAGCAGACACAGTTAATGCTCAGCTGCTCAGACCAGTCAAGCAAGCTACTAAGTCCCAGCTGTGCCTCTTAATGTTTTCTGATTGCACCTACTCCTCAATCTGTGAACTGTTTTCTGGACTCAGATTCATCAAGCGCTGCCGCTTTAAAAACTCATGTAGGCAGGCATCCTAGGATATGCCATTATAAGCTGCTGCCAGGGGATCTTCTAGGAGATAAATGGAATCTGTGTGAAGTAAATTAGTGTGAACCAGTCAATCTGGGTGTCAGCCTTGAGCCACTTCCATGGATAACTAGCTGGCTGACTGGAGGCCAGGGTCTTCTGCCATATGTGGGTTGGAATCTCTGAGATTCTGTTCCTCAGGATGGGGGAAGGTGGGCAGTGGGGATGTGGGGCTGTTTATTCTTGGAAGGGCCAATTTGATCTGTGTATAGATTTGTCAATGAAATGGACCTCTGAAGCATTTGTGTTTACCTCCCTACTCTTACTGTACCGAATGTCTTTAAGTTGGACTTCTTTACCATAGGAAATATGAGAGAAATGCCCTGGAGAGAACAGCTGCCTCCCTGTTCGAGCTGCCATTTTGCAGACTCCAACTGTGCTGTGCTTGGTTGGTCAAACCTCCTATCTGAGATCTTTAGGTTTTAAAACAAAATAATAACCATAATTTGGCAAAATGAGTTTAATCCAAATCTCCTCTCCCTATTCGCCTTTTGAGGAATAAATCTATGTGATCTTTAATTCATGAAGAAAGGGAGGTTCTATGCAAAGCCTGATGATCATGGTTCCCTGTAGATAATCAGCATGGAAAATCAAATTTTCACCATTAGAGGAGGGGGAGAAAGCCTCTTAATAGCAATAGAATGAGAAAACCTTTTAAAATATCTTAACTGTTCCATGGGAAGAATTTAGAGACAAAAAGCATATGAACCAATAGAGTCATAAGAATTATTATTTAATATGATTAAGTGGTAAGTATAAATGGTTCTATTATGTAAAAATCATGTTTCCATAATTCAGTATTGCTTTAGAGATCATAGTCTGTTCTTACATTAAGATCACAAGAATTCATTTTATATAGCTAAATTATGACAAATCATCTTTATTTCTTTTTTCTTTATTATATTAATAAAATTTTTTATCACCTTTCTCTCTGTAGAATCAGTGAGATGGTTAATCGTAGAATGCAAATGTATGAAATAGAATGAGAATAAATTTAGGCCTTATATTTGGGGAATATTTTTTAAAGCTTTCCCTCCTCCATCTCCAGGGAAGCATTTTGCCTTTCAGAGAGAGAGAGACAAAATTACCTTGGAATAATAACTTGGGTAAAACAAAAACTATTTACATATTCAACAAATAATTTTCTTTTTCTTTGGTATTTTCTTCTTCTGGTCACCTTTCCCAGACTCATGTATCTGTAAGGTAGCTTTTGAGTACTTTATGTGAAGGTACCACCATTATGGGGTCCATAGAGACACATTCCATATATAAGATACATTTCAGTATATAGAGTGTGTCTGTGGATGTTAGATAGCATGAATCATAGCAAAGATCAAACTAAATGCTTTAAAAATTGAGTGACCCTTTCCTTGAACTAATGAAACAAAAATGGGATGTCCTGTGAGAACAAAATTTGTTTTATGCCTGTACATTGAGTTCAGAGAAATGAAATCCCTAGTGTAAATTTAACTTTATGATTTATGAGAGTGAGGAAAAGAGAGTGGAAATCGGTGAATTTTCCTTCTGTTGTAGGAGCTAGGTACAATATTTTGCAATGGATGACTTTTACTTTAAAAAGCTCTTTGAAGGTAGGGGAAGTGACCATTGTAAAAATCATGCTTGGAGTGCCTGGGTGGCTCAGTCAGTTGAGTGTCCAACCTTGGCTCAGGTCACGAACTCACAGTTCGTGGGTTCGAGCCCCGCATTGGGCTCTGTGGTAACAGCTCAGAGTCTGGAGCCTGCTTCAGATTCTGTGTCTCCCTCTCTCTCTGCCCCTCCCCTGCTCACGCTCTGTCTTTCAAAAATAAATAAATGTAAAAATAAAAACAGATTTAAAAAAAATCATGCTTTTGACTAGAGATCTCCCTCAACATAGTCCACCCATTGTCTACATAGCCTTATTCCATACAGAGCAAGGTGACTTACTCAGCATTCACTGCCAATGGATGCATTGGACTCATAATATTTGTGGAACAAGAATACAATCTATGAATATCCAGCTGTCTGGGACAAGCTATGGAGGACAGAAAAAGGCACACTGAATCAGGCCTGTAATTCTTCTAGCCCAGGCTTCTGATTGCAGCACTTGAACTCACTAGAGAAGCACAGTTGTTCTCACGACATCAGTCTCAAAATTTTAAGATGTGTCTATATATCTTTCTTCCTTATTAAATGTAATGCAGTGAGGTAGTCAGACATAAGCGATGAGTGGGATAAGAAGAATAACACAGGCCAAATACAGTGCTAAGAAACACAGAAGAAGGGAGAAAAATTAATGTTATCTGGTAGGTTGATAAAGACTTCATGGAAAAGGTTGCATTTGAACTGAGTCTTGAATAAGGGGGGAGCATTTTGTCAAGTGGGGAATTGCATATGGGGTGACAGAAGATATCTCAAGTTGGGGATCTTCACACAGGCACTGATGTAGAAAATAAATGGCATACCCATGGGACAATGAGTGGCCTCATTCAGCTATAATATATGATATCAGAGTCTAAGATAGGGAGGAGCGGAGGAGGCCAGCACCCAGTGAGAAACCTCTAAGTTTGAATTGAGGCTGTATTATGAAAGGTCTTCAATCCATGGCTCTAGAATTCCCCATTGCTGACTGAACAGAAGTGCTTGCAGGTTTTTCTACACAGAAGCCACATGATCAGACCCTGGTTTTAGGGATATGACTCACTTCAATTTAAAGAGTTACTGGAGGGAGAGACATCTCTTACCAGGCTATTAAAATAGAGGAATGACCCTGGAACTGGAAAGTAGGGTGAGAGCATAATCATCTTGAGGGGTTGGAGGAACTAGAGGAGAGAAAATGGCAGTAGTAGGCATATATAATTTCTTGGGAAGTTTACAAATATCAGTCACCTTCTTCACATTTACTTCCATGCTGGAGTCTTTGGTCCTCCTAATTTCTTCTTGAGATATTCTGATATGATATAGACTCTCCTCCCTCATAATTCTTCCCAGACCTTTGGTTGGCTTTTTAAATTCCACCATATGCTATATTGGCTACAATCTCTGGAGGCACATACAGGGTTTCAGATCCAGGGGCTTCCTGGGCTCACTTGTTGGTTTTCTTGTGGTTGGTTTATTTTTTTTCCTTAACAAGGAGCACAAGCAGGAGAGAGCACAAGCAGGAGAGGGGCAGAGAGAGAGGGAGACACAGGATCCAAAGCAGGCTCCAGGCTCTGAGCTGTCAGCACAGAGCTTGACATGGGGCTTGAACTCACAAGCAGTGAAATCACGACCTGAACTGAAGTCAGACTCTCAAACAACTGAGCCATCCAGGCGCCCCTGGATGGTTTTTTTTTTGTGTGTGTGTGTTGGCTGTCCCCTTCCTAAAGTGCCAGCCTTTAGTTAACCATTTGCCTACATTTTTACATTGGCCTAATATCCTTGAGTCATAGTCAATGATAGCTCAGAGCCATGTCCTTGTTATTTATACTTGTTACTTGGATCATGTTTCCTTTAAATAGCTCCCAGAATTTACTATACTGAAATGTGTACACAGCATGTGTTCCCAGTGATTCAGCCTCACAATTGTTTTCCATAGCTAATCTAATTAGTCTCACATTTCACAACTCAGGAACTCTTAGTGTGGTCTATAGTCCTAGAGATTTACTATGTATTCTTCCAAACAATTTGTAAAAATTTAGGAGGAGGGATATTTTACAGTGATCTAGGACACTGTTTTATACTGTCTTACCTAGAAATATCTGTCCCTTACCTTTTGTTACCTATTACTTAGTTCTTTCATTATAAAAACATCTTTTTTGTATAGAACATAGTTTTTTCAAAGTCTCACTAGATTATAGGTACTGGCTTCCCTTTATCCATATGCATGTTTGCTCATTAAAATGTTACTTTCTTTAGGTATGTTTCTCTTACCCTTTATTTGGCGATGCCGCTGGCTTGCTTAGTATGAAAATGAGAGTTTGTATTACTTATCAAGGTCATTTCTACATTTTGGACAACCATCTCTTAGACATATTAGTACAAATACTGGATGTTATGCAGTGACTCAGCTTGAGGATTTGAGAAGGCATCCTTCAATGATTTATCCCCCAGCAAAATTAATATTTTGAAATGAGTGGCTACATTTTATATGCATAACCATAAGAAACAATCAATGCCAACAGACTACCTATGCTTTCTCTGCCTGGTATGAGGGCATGTATAAGAGAGTGATGCTTGCCACTGATTGTATTATAATACAGTGGTTAAGCACATTATTAGCATCCAAGCATATCTTACATTCAATTTCAGTAAGTTCTCAAGTCCACTAACATAGCATTTGATGTCATTTAAATAAAAATAAATCATCTTCAGAGTAATGAAGCCTAATGATACAAAATGCAGTAACTTAGACCTTTTCTTCCTTGCATCCTTCTTAATGTTGACAAAGGAGTAGAAAACTAAGGCATAGTCTAGATAATTTGATTTCCTTATTTTCCATTTCCTATCTAGGAGATGAAAGAGCTCTGACACTTGATTAACCATCTGAGACAAACGTTCTCCCCTGAGATAGAGATGACTATCAGCTGGGAATTTGAGACTGCCTGCCAACTATCCTCCCCATGCTGATGGTGTCGTCTTAGGTTCAGCCTATGGAAGGGTTGCTGCTCTTATGAATTCCAATGGTCGGGCCATTTGACAGTTTCTTCTCCCACCAATTCAAGAGGAAAAATGTTTTTGGCATTTTTCCTCATGGATAACTGTAGACTTTGCTGTTTTAAATTGCCCTATGCTGGGAATCCTTATCTTAAGTTCATATATAAATCACATTTATCTCTAGTCTCAAATGCTAGCTTGATGCTCTTTTGATTGAAGGGTATCTTTTGTTTTCCTGACCTTCTTTTAAATTTTCAAATTCAAGCTGGGAAGTTGACTATAAATCTCCTCTATAATTCTTCCTTTACTGACTGTTCTTCAATTTATCAATATGTAGGGATATATTTGTTTTCAGCTTTGAAATCTATTCCTGCTTTCAACTTCTTGAACTTCTGAACAGCAAAATGAATGCATTTGTGCATTTACCATAGGATTTGGTGGTCCTTACTAGAAAAGTTAAATGAATTTTGCAGAACCTAAAATGGCATGAAGAGTGTGAGTTAATTTCTATATATTCTTAGAATCCATCCAATCCATCCATCACCTATAGTTCCTTTTAGTGAGGACAGAGTCCTTTCAGATAAGATGTTCCTGAGTCTCTTTGTCTTGAATAATTATCTCTCAGTAAAACATGGCAAGCTGGGATTGAGTTTGCTGATTTGACCAGTTTATTTCTTGCAACTAGAAATTATCTTCTTTACCCAATGATGATACATAAATATAAAAAATAATAATAATGTTTCCTTGAGTTATTGCCACTCTGAATTTATTCATTAATGTTCAGGAACCAAAGTTGAGCAAATTATTTTGATTTGATGTTTTTCAAAATGGTGCCTGCTCACCTGCTCACCCCCTGTCTCCTGGGAGCACTGCTTGCCAAGGAAATGGTACTATAAAGGAGTACATAAAGAAATTCAGGCAAAACCCTCACTGGTAACTCAAGAATTACTCTTTTGGGGGCTGAGGAAACACAGCAGAAAGAGAAGAAAGAGTTGCATCATTACCTGTTACGCTCCTTTCCAATTCCCAACTTACCTTACACATTTCCTTTGTCATACCCTCCCACTCTACCTCCAATCTGTCTCTGTAGTCTGTTTCAGTCTGAGAGTCTAGATAATTTGATTAGAGTTGGTTTTCATGTCAGGCTTGACTAAGACAAATGACTTCATTGGCCCCATCCTTACATATAAAAGGAATAGAAATAGTTGCCCTTTAAGAGATTTGACTTGAGGAAAACACAATTAATTCCACAAGAACACCACACCTCTGCATTCATTTCACAAATAATAACTGAGAGGCTCATCATGCCTAAGGCCTGAAAGCCAAGACGGACCCAGGCCTCAGAGGAGTCCAGCACATATGAAGCCTAACCTAACTTAGACCGTGTAACATCCAGACCAGGGCTCATCTGCTGTATCTGTGCTTCTTGCAATTATTACATGGACCCAGTTAAGTTAGTTTAGGATGATTTATCTTGCACCAAAGTTCATATTTGCCAAATTGATTGATAAAGAGAGGGATTGTTTAAATAAATGAACTGAATAAGTACGATTCGAAGAAGGGTAAGATATAACTGACTTTTTTTTCAAGGTTTGTTTTTAAAGATGTGTTTTGCACCGTTGGTAAACATCTGACAGATGCTTTTCTATGCCAAGGAGTCACCTTGTTTGTTCTCACTAGTAGCCATGGTGCAGCCTCAGTTATTTCTCGGTCATCTTTCCATAGGGCTGCCTGACCCTAGCATTGCAACTACCCAAGTATCCCTCTGAAGCTGCCTTGATGTCCTCAGTCAGACTGGACATTGCCACTTGCAGAAAAATACCAATCTTACTTAATTCCGAAAGAGCTTTAGAAGTCATTATTTCTAAGGCTCATGTAGTAGCCATTTACCATCTTGGTATCTTGTTCAATGACACACTGAGTAGTTGATTGTCTTGAATTGTTAACTGGAGGAGTGTTTGAGTTTCCGAGCCAGAAGATGTCAAGGAAGTTGTCCGGTCCATTTCTCTTATTTTGTTAATAAAAGGACCTGAGTCTAGGAGAATAAAATGACATACTCAAAATCACAAGGTCACACTATTAGGACCAGAGGTGGAATTAAAAAACAGATCTTCTGAATCCTATTAATTTCACTTTTGTCCAGTGCAACATATTATATCTCCCCGGGAACTCAGAATTTCATCCCTATAATGAAATTGTTGATACTCATTTTTGTTCCAATTCATATATATATTTGGATGCCAAAAAATGAGGAATTTCATTTTGCACTCAGAAATAAGGAAGATAGAGCCTCCTTCTTTATGCAGGCTGCCTATTGACATTAATAATAGATTGCAGGGTTGTTTGGGTATGTTTGAGCTGTAAACTCTAGGCCTGACCTTGAGATTTTCCCCTTAAACTATAAGTGAAATTAACCTTTGGTTTTCAATTTTTAGGAAAGCTCATTAGCAGTTTCACTCAGTCATTTAATAAATACTCTAAGTATGTGCCTTGTGCCTTACATAGGGCTAGAGACGTATGTGCTTATTTATCAGCCTTACCAAAGCATCCCACTGCCCAAACATTTGGATGACAGAGGAATTTCTGTATCTGAAAGGAATAAAGCATTGTTTAAAAAGATTCATTAATTGATTGTCTTTTTTAGCATTCACATTTTCCTTCCTCCAAATTAGTTGGCTGTTCCACTCATGCATTTAACTTGTAGAAGTCAGCTATAGAGAGATTTTTTTTCCTCTTAGACTAAGTAGTCAAAAATCTGATCCTCTGTGTGTGTGTGTGTGTGTGTGTAATATACATACATTCAAAATATTTAAATTAAATATAATTTTAATTCTATACATCTAGTAAAGATACCAAAATAATAGTTACCCTTCCCAGCATTTTAGAAAATTCATTTTTCTACCAGTTGAAAATGTCATCCTTAAAGCAATTCATACTAGAAAATGTCATCCAGAAAATATTCCATGTCAGATTAGAATTTCAGAGAGATAGCAAAAACACCTAAGTTTAATGTTAACTGAACTTGTCCATAAAACAGTTATTACTTAGTTATAAAGAAGCATTAGATATTTTATTTAATTCTGGGCATCTTTATCTGATTTTTTCCCCAGTTTCCAGTCCACACTGACAAAAATAAGCCTGAAGCCTGATGCAGGATGCAGTAAAAATAAGCTATTATTATGCAAATATAATTAAAAGGTCCTATCACTTGATTATCTCAGTAGATACTCTTAAAGTAGGGGTAATAAGTACATAGTTCTTTAGCTAAATATGTTTTCCTGATGGGACATCTGTCCTGAGAGAACCACTTTGTAAAGTGAATTAGGGGTCTATTCAAATGGCATCCTCTTTGTTTACAAATTTGGTGTTAGCACTTCAAATCTTTTCACTGATTATGTCTCCCTCTAATTTAAAATATATAACAGTCTTTGGTGATCTGTGACTGTTGCATTAGTATTTACTTCTTGAATTTAACGTAGTTTTTCTTTCTTCTAAGCCTGCAGAAAGTTGTTTGTTTGTTTGTTTAGTTGATTCATAGGGATGCCTTAAGATTGCCAAGAGACCTAAACGATCAACCAAGAAAGTGATCAACTCTTAGCCACCGTATTGAGCTAGTAGATCTGAACTCAGGTCTTTGACTTCTCCACTGCTCATTCCACAAATCTGAGTGGTCTTTTAGTCTTTCCTGACTTCTGCAACCTTTACATTATTTTTGTCCCCTTGAGTAAGATGTCATTAAGATTTTTTCTGAGTTTTATCTGCTACTACAGTGGTTTATTCTACTCAGACCAACATTTCAAACTGTTATATCTTTTTATTAATGGTTTTCTATAAATATCCTCAATACTTCCAAAAAGTCCATACATATGATGGATGGGATCTATTTTTAAATCATTCATAAGTCATTGTATTGAAAACACTATTTGTAGTGCAGATTTTATTCACATTGTAAATGACATGGATTTTTAACAGGGGCTCTATTTAGTCTACAGAACTGGCCTAGGTTGGAAGAACCAGCTGCTGTTAGTGGAGATGAATGGAGATTTTTCCAGTGGTCACTCTCTTGTCTTACTGGGGGGTGGGGAGAATAATTCTTGGAATTATTTGCTGCCTAGAGTTAGCCACCTTTAAAAGCTAATACCATCTTTCTGCAAATGATGGCAAAGGGAAGGAGGGAATTTTTGGAGGTTAACTGAAACCAAAATAGAGTATAGAGGGAGATGGAGGAGCATAACCAATAACCACTGTCACCACACGGTGACCCTGTCACCACATGGTCTTATGGTAAATCCTTCTATAGTGTCTTTGTCATACAATCTTCTGAGTTTCTTTTACCATTGAACTATTCATTTCTTTAATATCTAGAATTATATTCATAGTTAAACACATTATAGTCAAACACATCCATACAAAGTACATGGATTTCTCTGTTTCACTACCAAAGACATTACAAAGATATTTAGAACACTGGTGTTTCCGCTGTCAACATTTTGAGGTACATGATGAGTAAATGGAATAGCCTTACATCTTTCGGTGGTAGAACTGTCAAGAAGAGTTTGTCTTTTTTGCCCCACTTCCCCCAAATGTGGACTGTTTCAGAATCCATTACAGGGGAAATAAACAGTTGATTTTAAGTTAAGGATGAACCTAACAATCATTTGCACTATATTGATGTCAAAAGTATCTCTCTAACAAGCTTTAAAATGCATCTTCAAAAACTACTGAAAATATCCGAGAACTTTAGTGATGAGCTACAAATGGACTTGGGTATTGATAAATAAAAGTCAATATGTATAGTGAAAGGACAACTTACTGTGATAAATGGGCCCACCATCAGTAAAGATCAAATTATTGACTATCTAGGGCAAGGAAAAACCTGTCTATAGCTAACTTCTACAGGTGAGAAGAATTAGCCACAGCAGCAATTTAGGGAAAGCTCAAAGAGATATGTTAAGAGAATTCATTAAAAATGCATATAAAAGTAGGCAGCAACATTCTGTTAAATACATTTGTGACACTAGGCTAATGTATTTTTTGACCATGCCTGGGTTCACACCTTTTTTTCTTTTGCCTTGAATGAGCTCCCTTTGGGCTACCCATACTCCTTTTCAAGGAATTCAAAATTCACTCCCCAATCCTCCTATTACAGGAGAATTACTGCTGCATTCCTAAAAAGTATGTCACTCTTGGAATATTGTCTCTAATGCTCCTACTAGTTACTTTTCATTATACCTCAACTAGATCACAAGTTGTATGAGGGCACATTTGAAATGCCTTTATTTTCTTTTTACCCCTCCCATGGTCTAGCACAGAGTTCTACCCATAATAAGGGCTAGATCAATATTTGTTGATTTCATTGTTTTTGAAATGATTCATTAGGGAAGCTCTGGTCACACATCATGTCAGAGTTTAATGATGAAACATCACAGAAAACACCCAAAAGAACAATTGCAAAGATTAGCCTATCAAAAAAAAAAAAAAAAGTGAAATCGCAATAATTAACTTCTCCAATGTCTG
The DNA here is from genome assembly GCF_007474595.2 of Lynx canadensis. Taxonomy (NCBI): domain Eukaryota; kingdom Metazoa; phylum Chordata; class Mammalia; order Carnivora; family Felidae; genus Lynx; species Lynx canadensis. Next base: position 50,569,746 of record NC_044308.2, read on the forward strand.
CTGTTCCCAACTGACAGAATGAAGGTATTCCCTATATAGTAAATTTAACCAGGTACTCTATAAATTAGCCAGTAAAAATGACAAATCATGTTCCATCTCAAATTTGGAAGCTGAAATGTAATTAAGCAAAATATCTGAAGAATAATACCCTTTCTACTCTCCTACCCCTTCACAAAGACACCCTTCAGAATCAGAGGTAGAGACAAAAATAGCTGCAGGGTACCTACTAGTGTGAGTTTAATGAAGATCATGCAGCTACAACTATACCTAACTTTCTGACTTTCTTGAGAGGTTTGGGATGTCAGTTCAACCTGGGACCACTTTATTGTCACTAAAAATTGTTACTGGCATTTGCTATGTGGTTCTAATACCATGCTCTCCTCCTTGAAGTCCTTACATCTAGAAAAGAGTCTTACTGGAAGAATAAATGAATGAATCAATGAATGAAAGTTTTAAATTATGAAAGAACAATGTATGGGATGACAAGTGGAATGCATGTGCCCAAATAAACACAGGTGCTAACTCATTGGCTGTTAATAATAGATTTAGCTGTATGATGAATCCCCTAGTAATCCTCTATTAGAAACACCAATGTAAATATTTCAGAAAATTAACAAGATATTTAGGGATAAAAAAATTAAAACAGTCTAGTAAATCTTGACCAGTGTAATGGTTTTCTGCAACTTTGATACATTTAATTATCTGCTTAAACATATTACAAAAATTGATGGGTTAAAAAATAATCTGTAAATATGATCTAAACCGAGAAAAATTAAATTAAAGGGAATTACACCAATAACTACTTAGGCCATATGTGTCTCCCCTCCAAATTACACACTACCCCACCACCATTTTATAAATATGCAACCTTTGTCTCAAGTGGGCCTAAACAAGAAACTGAATGGATCTAGTTGAAGATAATTCAAAGCACATACCCTCGTGGGCCAGGAGGACATCTAGCATGGTACCTCTGTTTCATTCATTTGTTCACTCATTCATTCCACAAATCCTTTAAGAATACCTCTGATGGCCCATGGCATACAGAGATGAATAAAACAGACATGCTATGTACTTCCATATTTTTTTTGAAAACTTAAATGCCAGAATTTCATACGTTTCCCATATTTTGTTCTCTAATAAAAGGTTTTAGAGAAGCACTGGATTCAAACTCTATGCTCACACTTTGACAGAACAGAGGAGAACTGTGTTCTGACAGGTTGGTGAAACTCAAGAGAATATTTGGATCAGAATTATGTTACTAGTCTCCTTTAAGGTGTGTATACAGTAGGCCTCAGGTTACGATCACCAATGCAATAAAAACTCCATGGAAAGAAGATGAGGAGTGTGGGTGGTGTGAGTTCTGCTCATGCTGCTTTAGACCTTGGGTTGTGTTCCTTTGTGTCACTTATTGAGTATGTGTGTGAAGTGACACACCCTTCAGCCTCTGTGTTTGCTCTATCATTTCCTAATGGAGGTTTAGGAACAGTGGCCAGGCCTACTCACTGTGCCAACAAACATATTATTTCATGAATGGCTTATATATTTTCTTTTTTGTTTTTATGGCCTATAAATAATATGTCGTGTGTGTTATCAAGATCTGAAGAGACCGTAGTAGTGTTTATTGCAGCAATTTGTGATAGATAAAATTAGCAGTAGTCAATAATATACATATTTATGTAGTTTGGCTTCAAACAAGTAAGTATGACAATTTATATTATTGGGGAATTGCTCTGTTTTGTTATTCACAGAGTTTTTTTCATGAAGCCAATATCCACTCTTCCTGACAAGGGATTCCTTGAACAAATATAACATGGAAATACATTACTCAGGGAGATAAGTTAAACCAAGTATTACAACTTGTGCAAAAATGTGGAAACTTGAGACTGTTTCTCTAATGAACTAGTGGTATAATGTGTTTATAGAAATTTTAGATTTCTGTGCTCATTTCTATTTCTGTTCATAATTCCTACCCAGATAATAATGACAAGTTGTTTGGAGACAAGTTGTGTGAAATCACCGTTCAAACATTAGTCCTTCTTATTAAACATTTGCGAAGTATTTATTCTCTATTTTAAATTTTATTTGTATAAGGCTTTTATTTTTTGTGTGTTTAGAGTTTTTAATTTGATGAAGGAGAAACAAAATGTATAAAAAATGTTCACCAGCTATGATTTGTGCGACAAAAGGAACCATTGCATCCACACAGAGCTTGTCTTTCTAACTAACCAGCCCAACGTTCCGTCTGTGTCCTGTGGCTGTTAATTGACTATATCGTTTTAGATTTATGCATTAAGAATACGATTTCTACTTTGAAGGGATCACTTTGTTACTTTGTAGCTTTTAAGCTGATGCCATGAACTTATTTTTCTTGTAAGATAAAGTCTCATCTATAGATTTTGCAACTAATTACATGTCTGCCAATACATACTTAGAGGATACATTTTATTTCAATTTATTATTTGTGTTTACATAGTGTGTCCCTGGAAATATCTGTGGAACTTAAAGGAAATGTTTCAGTGGTGTTTATTACTACTTTTTCACTGTTCTCTCTTTCTTCTCTCTCTCTCTCTCTCTCTCCCCTTTTAATAGCTCCAGTCAGTCCGGTCAAGCATGACAGCGACTCAAACTCGGCAAAGTTCCAAGACACTGAGGACATGCCTGACAGATGTGTCTTGGAAGAGTCTGAGAGTCCAGGTGAAAGCCATTTAAAAATAGTCAAGTATAAAATGATAAATTTGACACAGCTTTGGGGTCCTTGGAAGGGGGTGGCGGGGAGGACATTGTAATGCTGTTTTCTCTTAGCAGCTGCACTGTCAAATTAATGGTCACCTCCAGGGGTCACAGTGTGGAGCTGTTACCTTTTCCTCTTTCATCAGGAATTCAGTTGGAGGAAGTACAAAGGCTTTATGACTGAGAAGGGAAGCTGACACTATTAGTTCATTATCATCAATTTTAAGCTAAACTGGAGAATAGAGGCCGAGATTGAAAACTGGAGAAGTGGCAGCATTTTAAATATTTCAAATAATGGGATCAAGCGGAAGGAGAGAGTTAGAGACAAAAGAGACACAGATTGCCACCATTACAATCTATTTACCTTTCTAAATACAAACAATGCTCTCACCTGGACGAAAGTGCTCTAATCTGGACGATTTTAGCATAACAGTAATGGACTCATGGACATGTCAACTGTTTGGAACAAACAGAACAAAAGAAAGTAATAACCCTTCCTCATGCTACATCCCAAGTTGCTTATGTTTGTATTTTCTTTGTAGAAAGAATAGACAGAAATATACTGGAAGGATAGAGCCAGAAACACTTATGCATGGATTTTTGTTTCTGCTTCTGTCTTGTTTCAAAACATGCCTAGTCTTTAACAGATAACTAATTAAAAGGAAAAAAAAAAAATCCTGTGGAGGTTGAATGACATTCCTGGATCACTGCAAAGCCTTAAGGTGCTAGAAGGTACCTTATTACCATGAGTGAAAGAGTTAACTATCTCCCCCCACCGAACAGTTTTTCTTCCCTGTTTTCTCTGGCTGCTGGGTACCCTCGACCCTCTTGCATCTTTGTGTGCTGATCCTTGTATCAGATTTTTGATTCATCCTCTCTGTGGCCTGTCAGCTTAGTTAAGAGATTTCCAAATCTTGTAGCCTTCGCTGACAGGGGGCAGCTGCAAACAGTCCCCTGATCCTTCCCCGAGGAGAGCTACTGAGATTTAATTTTCAGTGAAAGGTGCAGCCTGCAATCTATGTCAGGTCCCCTAAGTCATCTCGGAACCCCAATAGGCCCAGTGGCGATGGCATTGTATTTCAGTTCCCTCCACTACACCAAGATTCCTCAAAAGATGAACTGCTGCAGTGTGTCTGTTCTCAACCACACTTCTGCTTTAGCATCCCGTGGAACCGACAAATGGCACCTTTCACAACGACAGAAAATTTTAATCAGAACGTTAATCCCACCCCCTGCCACGGTATCTAAAAAAACAAATGCAGGTTAGTCCCACTCTAACAGGGAGAGAGTAGTGGTAGCATTAAATTTCTATTAAATTATTTATAAATTGCTTTTAGTTTTGACAAAGATTGCCTAATAGTGACTAGATTTTTAAACTGTCTTAATACATAGTTTCCTATAAACCCTAAGCAGTTAAATCCATGAGTCAAGTTTTTACTTGTGTCAACTGTTCACTGTTTTGGGCAAGAATAGATTGGCTTTATGTCATTTCAAAAGTAGTATAAATTTCGGTCATCCCTCAATATGAGTGGAATTGTAGTAAAATTCAAATATAACATAGTTCATCTGATTGATATAAACAAAAGCATATATCAAAACAAAGATTAATTAGTAAAGAGAGGTACTGATAAAGAATCTTAACTTAAAAAGTGAGTACTGTTCTATACATCGGACATCATTAAACGGGTAATAAAGAATGAATTACTCTGGCTTTTTCCTCTGTCCATTCCTGCATTTTAAGACATCTTGCCTTATAGGCCTAGAAACCTCTGGAGAGTTCACTACTGGTCTCACTGCCTTCCACTGAGAATTTGTGGCTTGGTTGTCATGGAGACATCGTATTTCTCCAAGAATTGCTCATATTGATCCGTGGCCAGGCGTAAATGGCCAAGCGAGTGTGAGGAATAAAGGGGGCTGGGCAGTCCTATAAAATGACCAGGGCTTGTGGGTTGGAAATAAGCTCATAGCAAACACTTAGGTAAAAAGAAAGAAGCAGTTTTATTTTGTTTCAGGATTTCTTTCTGTACTTTGGGCCATTGTCTTCTTTCACTATGAACTGAAAGAAACTTGTTAGTCACTTGTCATGTCAGATCTTTGGTGCTTGTCCTGACACAGCTGTCAGCCTTCCAGCTCTGTGCAGTTCAGGGACACACAACAAAGAGGCAATGACATGAATTATTTATTGCTCCTTGTGTGGATAAAATTCTGTGATAAGAAATTAAGACACTTCTGACAGAGGTGCTTGTTTAGTAAGAAAGATTTTGATGAGAGAGTGCATTTCCTTGAAGTATGAGCATTTGAGAGGGAAAATTCCTAAAACTGAGCACGAAGGAAGATATGAGAAATTGGTGGCATAGAGGGACTTTCTCGAACTGTGAAAATATGACTGTCCACTTCTCAGTGTCCCACAATTAACTAAAAAAATAGCAAGGCATTCAGATGGAGGGGCTCCAAAACTATAAACATCACTTTGGTGGTTTGGGTACCTCTTTTTACCACGTATGAATGGTGTTCTTCTGGAAAGTATATTTAACCACTTTTGTTAGAAGAAAAGGCAAAATTTGGGGGTTTTAAGTGATAAGCTTTGGGAAGGTGCTGTCAAATCAAGAGAGGTGCTTCCATAGCTAAGCTTATAACTGCATTGGTATATTCATTATTCCCTATATGGAAAGGAGTGCATTTAAATCTGAATGCATCATTCTCACCGGTTTTCACCTGGCATATCATCGTTCATTTAAAAGTCCTTCTAATATACATGTACATGCAAAATCCCCCCGTTACAAAGTTGAATGTGGTCAGTCTTCTAGCTTTAATGGATATTGACCTTACATGGTTTTATCTATGCAACTCTAAATGACTAATATATTTATTACATCATTTTTAATGAACAAACCAGTTGTTCAAACAGCACATATAAAATGAAAACAAAAATCATTTTTCCATCCAAGCACAGTTCAAGAATATTGCCTCATATATTGTTCTTTCCAAATAAAGTCCTTTCTTTGCAAATCCTCTAAACATAATTTTACTTTAAACCTTAGAGTTTCATATTTGTGGTACCAATTCATTTGCATTTGCAGAGAGGAAAGGGATATTGAAGCACAGAAAAACTTTAATAGTTTATTCTTTAAGGTAAAGTCAAAGTTTCTTAAACATTGGTATAATATTTTAAAATTCCATTGGTAAAATCGATTTTTTTAATTTATGTAAAAAATAAGATTGACTTTATGAATTGATTATCTTTGAACGCAAAAGGTTTTGAACTCAGTCAGAAGATTGTTTACTTTCCCACTGACATCACTGCTTCTTCAGGAGTGAAGTGACTAGGATGACCCATTTGTAAATGGGCCGGAGTGTGCATACAGGTCACAATTTAGAGGACTGGTGAAGTGGTTGTTCACCTGGTCTCTGGAGCACTCTACCTATTCATCATGCCGTTGTGATCTCTTTATTGGTTCATGCTGTATACCCAGGTGAGTGCCTGCAGTCCATTAAGGTTGGCAAAGCAACTTTAGACCAGAGCATTCTTACTGCTCTGACCCTGTCAGTGAACCTGGAGGTCTTGTCTGTTAGGTTAAGGTCTCCCTCAGCAGTGTCTTTCCTTTGGAATAATTCATTAGCAAAGAGTTTTGACTCACAGGTGAATCCCAGATTGAAGTTTCTGGCTTAGACTCTGTGAAGTCTACTTGCTTCTTCACTGGCATTTATACATTCCCAAAACCTGTGGGAATAACTTGATGTCTAGTAATAGAAGCACTGAGATAACGTTGTGAACTTACAGCTCCCTTTGTTTTCAGATTTTAGGGCCATTATAACGGCTTTCTTTCTTTGGCTCTTTAAAGCCCCATCACTTCTGAATCTGAAAGATGCTATCACAAAAATAGTTTAGTGCAGTCTTTTGCTGGTTAACTTCTTGTTGACTGCTTCATACACAATGATTAAAGCTCAATTCCTATTCTCCAGAATATAATAAAAAGCGTTCCTTGTCCCTCATCTTTGCACTCATGATGATAAAAAATTTAGTGTGACATTCACAATTTTTATCCAAGTGTTAATGAGAGACCTTGAGCTTTTATCACCTTATTGGCTTGGAAAATTAAGGATTTTACTTCCTAGTGCACTAGGGACAGGGCACTTAAACATAGCTTCAACTGAAAAATAGCAGTGACAAGAGAGAGCTTGAAAGTACAAAAAAAGGCAATCAGATCAGCATTTTCACGTCATTCTGAAGTAGTTTATAATCAGTATGCATTCTGCCATTAATAGAACATTTTAGTGGTTTTTATATAGCACGTTATGTGTATAGATCTATATACATCATTGTCAATCAATATTGCATTTGCATGAATCTGATGAACAAAACTAGGTTTCTCACAGTTTCCAGGGGATACTACATTGTGAAAAGCCAAGATGGAGGGTTTTTTTTTTTTTCTTTTACTATTCTAGCTCATGAATCAACAGCAAAAATCAGGTAACAGAAAGTAGGACAGATTCAGGACTGGAGTGTTGGAGATGGCTGATGATGATGCATGAAGCAGAAAAAATGTGGAATGTGTGAGCAGCCCATCAATCATAGCTATCGAGAACACACTTCTTAGGGTTAGTGCTAAAAAAAAAATGTTCTAGAAGCAAGAACAATTTCAGTAGTAAAAACACATAAGCCCTTTCTTCTAGTTGAGTTTAACAATATGAACATTTTTAAAAAGTTACCCAAATGGAAAAATTTAAGCATTAAGCTAATAATTTTTAAAAGATGTAAAATTCTAGACATAAACACACACACACACACATAATTATACATGTAGCTATATATATATAAATGTATAATATATATTTAACTAAGCCAAATAACCAGTTTTTTGAGTCTTTGCCAGTAGGTGTAGGAGTTATTATGTTTGCATGGTCATGTCATTAATATAAATGTATTTAGAAATAGTTAACTAAGGCACAATGCTCCAGTATGTTTGATAGTCAAAATAATTTAAAACAAGTGATAGTTTTTAGGCTACAATGACAAGCATCTAAGTAGTTTGAAAAATAAATGCTCTTTTGATTCTTGAATTCAAACCAGTTTATAAACTACCATTTATAACACTTGATCCTAAAACTGCAGTTGTGGGTTTCCTTGAGAGAAACTGACCTACTTGAAATTTATGAGGGGCGCCTGGGTGGCGCAGTCGGTTAAGCGTCCGACTTCAGCCAGGTCACGATCTCGCGGTCCGTGAGTTCGAGCCCCGCATCAGGCTCTGGGCTGATGGCTCGGAGCCTGGAGCCTGTTTCCGATTCTGTGTCTCCCTCTCTCTCTGCCCCTCCCCCGTTCATGCTCTGTCTCTCTCTGTCCCAAAAATAAATAAAAAAAAAAAAAAAAAAAAAAAAAGAAATTTATGCAAATTCATTAATTTCAAATCCAACTCATCTTGTTGAAAACTGTCATCTTTCTTGGCAATTAAAAGAAAAAAACAACTTGCAACCTGTCATAATAATGTGTACAATCCATTTGCCTGAAGCCTAGTTTATAAAAATATTTTTATTATAGTAACATACTGTATTATAGCATAGAAAAGAAATATAGAAATTATAGGTAATTCTTTCCTTCCTTCACTTCCTTTCTCATTCCTTCCTTCTTTTCATCCTTCCCTGTTTTTGCATTCCCCTCTCACCTTCTTCCTCCTTTCTTCTTTCTTACTTCTTTCTGTATTTACTATATAACCTGATAATCTGTTTCCTTTCTAGGTAAGCCAAGGCATCATTCATGGATAGCAAAGGTGTGCTCCTGTAAACTGTGCTAAATGGAATCTTATCTATAGGAATTGGATTTGGACAAACTATGAAACCCAAACATGCCATTTGTTTATTGTTGTATTAAAAACTATGCTGTTATTGGTCATTACTAGATTGTAAGTAGATTTGCTAATGCCTTAGAAAGAGTGTATTGAAAATGTAATTACTGATTAAAAATATCCAAATTGATCTAATTTTTGAAAAACATTGTGGAAATCATTCTATATTCTTGCTTCTTATTTTCCTTTAAAATTTACAACAAGCAATGCCAGTCTGCAGACACAAATTTTAACACTGTTTTAGATTTTCTTCTATCTTTTCAGTTCCTAAATGATACAGGCAACATTAAAACCACATTGCTTTTAAATAAGATACAATGCTTCTAAATTTAATGATGCTTCAATGTATTTAATCTAAAACTTTACTAAATTTATTTGATCTGCTAGGTTAGGACATTTTGTTTTAGTATATGCTTTAATATGGCTCAGTCACCCTGCAGTAAATCTCATCAAAGCATGAAATGTTGTCAACAAATAGTGAGTTCCATTTAGTCATCAATTAGCCCAAATAAGTGATAGACAGTATAACAGGGACCAATCTTATGTGGTCAGGTTCATTTGGACTTCTAATGATATAGAAGCTAATGTCTTCAGCCAAAGGTTGATTTTGTTGGCCATACACATGTAAACTATACATCTACTTACGGCACATCACAATTGATCCTTATTAAGTATAAACTCTTGTAGTTCTTTTCCCAGAAAGAAGCTTGACTAGCAGGAATTTTTAAAATAAAATATGAAAGCAATATAAATAGGAACAAAGTTCTCATCTATTAAAGCCCTTAGGGATCTGATTTATTTGCTGTGCCTTATATTGTATAATTCCTGGATTGATAGAAAATCATTGAAAAGTAGTGTGCATATAAATACAAATATTGCCTAATCCATAAAAATGGAAATAAAATGTTAAAAATGTTAAAGATATTATCTACCTACCTACTTACCTACCTACCTACCTATCTACCTACCTGTCTATCTATTTATCTATCTAATAGGGAAGTTCCAGTCACTTCAATTCAACAAACATTTTTGAGGGCAGGCATCTGGTCCTATGCTGGGATGCAGTGGGAGATTAGAGAAGAGAACTATATATTGGAATAGCTATATATAATGGTCTCTACCTTTAAGGAACTTATAAGTAATGACTGACCTGGATGAATATACCAAAACATAGACATCCAATGAGTGTGACTCCTTTAAAGCAGACATAAACCTGTGTTCATTTTTTTGTCTCCTAGTAATATGACATCATTGCTTGAAATTGTTTTTGAGTTGTACTTCACAAAGAGTAACATATTATCAATATGAATAATCATGGAAAATTGTCATCTTTTGAAAATCAACATATATACCCACTCCCCCCCCCCAAACACACACATTAGAAATAGTCCACAGCTACTTGGAATAAGTTTCAAAATAAAGGAAGGTAGCAAGCTAGGCAATGGAAACCATTTTCTTTTTTCTTTTTTTTTTTTTTAATTTTTTTTTTTTCAACATTTATTTATTTTCGGGACAGAGAGAGACAGAGCATGAACAGGGGAGGGGCAGAGAGAGAGGGAGACACAGAATCGGAAACAGGCTCCAGGCTCTGAGCCATCAGCCCAGAGCCCGACGCGGGGCTCGAACTCACGGACCGCGAGATCGTGACCTGGCTGAAGTCGGACGCTTAACCGACTGCGCCACCCAGGCGCCCCTAGAAACCATTTTCTTACATGCTGTGCCCTGGCTCTGTAGGTCATTACAAGAAGGTCTACCAAAAATATTTTTATGATGGCACTTTCAAATATGTATATATTCTCTCAAGAGGGCAATTTTAATAGTTAAAACTTATTTGAATGCTTAAGTTCTGTTATATTTATTAAAAATAAGCTTTGTTTTTATAGCTATGTCCTATTATTCCCTTTTCAATGAAGAATAAAAATAAATTTAAGCAGTTGCCATATTTAGCATTTTCCGGGACTAAGGAAACCAATATTGAATCCTTGATAAATATTTTATGATGTCACCAGATATAGGAAATTAGAATTGGCATAACGCTGACATTACTAAATGAGGTTTTTAAGATTTTTTTGGAATCACATTTTGCAGTTGCTAAAATTTAATAATTTGTATTAAATGACTAATTATAATCTTCTTTTATCGATATGAATTCTGGAGGCCAACACCATTAACTATTAAAGCTTTTAATTCCTAAAAATGAAGTTTTAGAGAAAGACATTTAAATAGCATTCTCCAATATCCAGGTGCAAATGTGGGCAAGTCCACCCGTCTGTTTAAAAATGATTTCCTGGGGCGCCTGGGTGGCTCAGTCGGTTGAGCGGCCGACTTCGGCTCAGGTCATGATCTCATGGTCCGTGAGTTCGAGCCCCGCATCGGGCTCTGTGCTGATGGCTCAGAGCCTGGAGCTTGCTTAGGATTCTGTGTCTCCCTCTCTCTGACCCTCCCCCGTTCATGCTTTGTCTCTCTCTGTCTCAAAAATAAATAAACGTTAAAAAAAAATTAAAAAAAAAATGATTTCCTTATATTGACTTATGTTCAGCATGTTTCAGCAATGTTTCTCATAAGGAGAACTTGAAATAGCAAGTTGCCACCCAGTTAACTGGATCAGCCACATGGTGACCCTAATCCCTTGGTACCACAGCTAAAAACTCAAAATTCTTTGCTTCTTGAATAGGTGCTTATCCTTTGTTGGCCTAGCAAGGGAAGTAATTGTATTAGCAAGCAGCTAATTTGTTTGTATCCAGTGTCTTCCTTGTTGTTGTCATAAATAATTAATTAAAAAATCATCTTGTGTTTCTTTTTTGTCATTAATCTTGGTGATATTTAGGATTATCTATTTCCCTCCAAGGAGTATCATATTTTCAAATTTCCAAGTGGGGATTCTGTTACTAATTGTGGAATTACATACAGGCTACTCTATTGCTGGGGAAAAGTTTAAGGGCCCAGGCCTCACCACCATATGTTCAGGTAGCTTGTCTTTGCTGTACTTGTCAGAGAGCCTTGCTTCCCCCTGGATGTGGAGAACATCCCCTCAGGGCTTGGGCAAAGGCAGTCCACAAGATGGTCTCTGGAAAGCAATCTGAACACTGTAAAACACTTCAAATATAAGGTAAAATTTATAATATTCTAAACACACAATTAGAGAGGTGGCCTCAGACCTGAAACATTCTGTTGCTGTATTAGAAACTAGTTAAGGCTGCTTTGAATGTGTCACTATTAGAAAAATGATAGGAAAACATTTTGCTGAATATTAATTAACATTCTATCCCTAGATAGTAGTACTTGAGGTGATTTTTATTTCCCTCCTTGCACATTTTCCTCTGATGTTCTGTATTAAAAAAAAAAAAAACTTTTATAATTATTCAAGTGAACATTTTAGAAAAGATAGTGTTTCTCTTCAATCTTTAGAGGACATGCAAGAATTGAAATTTTAAGAATTGACGGGGCACCTGGGTGGCTCAGTTGGTTAAGCATCCAACTTGGGCTCAGGTCATGATCTCACGGTTTGTGGGTTCCAGCCCCACATCGGGCTCTGTGCTGACAGCTCAGAGCCCGGAGCCTGCTTCAGATTCTGTGTCTTCCCCTCTCTCTACCCCTCCCGTTCTCATGCTCTGTCTCTATCAATAATAAATAAATGTTTTAAAAAAAAAACAACAAGAATTGTGTTATGCCATGTGTTTAAAATGAAGGCTCAGAGTACATTAATGCCAATTGATTCTGAAGTCTTATTTTCACAGAATGGACTTATTCATATAATTTTTAAAATTTTATATTGCATACATTTGATTATACAGTTATTTAAAAGCAGTACTATATATGCTGTGATTCTCCATGAAGTCTTTTTGTACATGTCAAGGACCCAAAGTTGTATCTAATTAAATATGAAAGTCCTTGCTTTGTAAACATGTACGTAGTTAGCATCGTAAAATAATTTCAAAACAGCACAACTAAAAAAGTTGCCAAGTTAAAGCTTTCTGGAATGGCTTGCTTTCTGATGAAGTTATGTGGCCTTGTCCCGAAGACACTTTGTGCTGTGATTTCATCAAGGACCTTACAGATGGCATGTATGAGAAACATGCAAACAAGAAATGAACAGGTCTCTCAGTGTGCGCATGCCACGGTGGGGGTGGGGGGTGGGGTCCATTCAGCCTGAAACCCTGGAAGACATCGTGTGTCACCTCATCTCATCTCATTGGCAGGGCACAGACTGCCTTGCCACAATTCCTTTGCTCCTGCCACCCTTCAACCAACTTTCTCAGATCCCATTTTATTTTAAATTTTGATATCATGGATTTGGGGCATTAATCTGACTTTTTAAAATTTTGTATTAAAATACATTCATCCCGAGTACTGAGTTCTTTTGCCACCCCCCTAGTCTTAGGCCCTGTTTATTAAATCTGGATAGATACACCTTTATCCCAAAAAGTATACCACAGGTAAATAGACTGGAACAATCACATCATTGTGAGAAAGATTATAATGATACAAACCCTGTGAAAACTAAAGCCATAAACCATTGAGAATGTTTGAAATGGCTTACTTCTAGTGGTGTACAGGGGGAAATATTGGGCACCTATGGTTCTTCCTTTTGACAATGTTTCTCCAAATGCCTTTTTTTCATTGCACAGAGCATGTTTTCCTATCATCAATTTTAAGGATCCTTTCTGTCGTCAACACACTACTAATTGGAAAGGTAGCAGTAATTTTTCATTCAAGGATCCAAGGTTTTTAACACCAAAGATAATTTGTACCTGTTTAGTACAGCCCTGCCTAAATCTGCAAAGTGCCAAATGCCAGCAAAACACCAGTATCCATAGCATTATGCAATAGGAATAATTGGTTGGTACATGCTTGCAAACCTATCATTTATTCACTTAGCAATTATTTTAATTGCAATTATCTGTAAAGTCATCAATTGGCTTTTCGATCTTGCATGTGTATTTTCAGGGGAGGAGGTGTTTTCACACAGCCTCAGTAACGGAGCATCATGTCCTAGAATGATGCCATCTAAGATAAAAGGACGGTCTATGACGTGTTCTTGACACATCACAAGTTTCCTCTAGACTTTTAAAGAGATTTTCTGTTAATTGTGCAGTGGCAACTACATTTCCTATCAGAAATAAACTCTCTTATCTATATGAAAAGACTTCTTCCATCTATGTTATCTCTATTTCAATTTACAATCATAATCAAAAGAGAAATAGTATTTAAATTTTTCTTTTTGTATTTTAGAGGGTTCCAGGGAGGGGAGGGAAGGAAAGAAAGATCAAACCTATAACAGTGAGATTAAGAGCCTTCATCCTGTCCCTAAAACAATCATAGCCACAGGGACCAGGTTGCACTTAGGACCGTTTTAATGATAAGGAAGATTTCCTTGGATCAGCCTCTATTTCAAATGATCAGTGTATTTTCGCCAATCTAAGCAAAACCATCTGGTCCAATTTATGGAAGAATTTCAGACAGGAAGTGAGGCAAATATATAAAATATTATCATTTCAGTTGTCTTTCAGATAGTCAAGAAACAAATTTGGGGATTTCTGAAGTGTGATTCCATAGAAAGTATATTTCAGTTGATTCCTGTCTGCAAAGGTATGAGGTTTTGTTTGTAGGCTTCCTGCCATGTAGGTGGCAGCAACACTCAAGGCTAGAAATTTTCTTTCACATTCTCCAAGCTCTAGTCTAAACCACATTCTTACTAAAAACCCTTGTGGAAGAGAAAAGGTTTAAAGTGTAGAGACAAATTTCTCTATGTCCTCACATATCTCTAAAACACTATTTTAAGGTTGTGCTAAAGCGGTTCCCATAATGTGAAAACATTCATCATTTCCCTTAATACAGAAGTCATATTCTGCTCTCGTACATGTTGGTAGTATTAGGCTTTTGTTTCTTTATTTACTAGGATCTTAATTCTTTACCTTCTCTCAAGCTAAAGCTTTTCTCTCAAGAAAAAGGAAGAAAACTGGTTTATTCCATGACCACCTAGGCTTTTCTGGGAAATAGCAAAAGCCTCTCCTTTCATTCTTTGTAAACATCTATGAAGCCAGGGAATTTAGTAATTGTGGATTTTCCTTTCATCTTCCATATGAAGCTATTTCCTCTGATTATTCTAAATAGAGGAGATTGCATTCAAGTTAGGTGTGTGCAAATCAAATGAAGGCTATGTCCAAGCAGAGAGGCCCATGGCACCTGAATGTGGGGCCAGAAGACAAACAGGATTTACAGGCTAACAGTGAGGGTGTTGAGTCATTGCATGGATATGGATCATTGCCTTGAGAAAGGCAGTGGCTCCTGTACCTAGGCAGAAATGAAACAAGGATGCCCATGTCTATGTTAATAAGTCTGTTCTTCTTTAGTATTGGAAACTGATTATCAGGAAGAATTTCTTCAATTTCTAGCATTTTGCAAAAATTAGTACCTGTTATAGCAAATATTGGTAGCTTTTGTGAAGGAATCTTTAGAGTGTTCTTTTTATGTAGGGTTGGTCAACATGTCCAAAGTACCATCCATATATACAACTCCAGGCTCAGATAAAGCTCATAATAATTAAATTCCCAGGCTATAAGGAGGTCATTGAAGGGTTTGAGGAAGGTGAGGAAAGGGTTCTGTATCTAATACTTTTCAATCTCATTAATATCACTTCTAACTTCTCTTGTCCTTCATAACCTTGATCACTTTCTGCAAATATCTATGTAATTCAAAGCAAGTATTTTTCATTATACCAGGCATTGAACGTGGAATGTGAAGTACTGGCATTGTGTCTCAGCCCCTTCACTTTCTTACTAGCTGAGTGACATTAGAAAAGTAATTTATACAATACTCAGAAGCTCAGTTCTCTTAACTCTGCATTAAGACTAATAATTTCAATTTCTCAGGTACCATATGCCCGTATTGTTATTATTGAATGTAGTATTACAAATAATTGAAATCAGTACACATGCCAAAAATGCCTATTTTTATAATAATATTAATTATCATCAACCATCATGGCACTATAATGCTTGAACAAGCTTTTTACTCAGATTGGGAGAGCATTTTGGCATAAACAAGCTAAACAGGTTGGTTTAATGAAAATTTCTTCTTTTAAAATGTTTCATGTTAACTAGCACTCCCAGGATCAAGGGCTAATTTCAGTTTTTGACAATTTATTTAAAGGTCAAGGCTTTCCCAAGCTCAGTGGATAATAATAAATAGTAAATAGCTCATAGTTTTTCTTCTGGGTCCTGAAAGATAATCCTCTGAGAAGGTTTTGTGTCAGAGTAGGATAGGCCATGGTCCATCTAAGGTTGTATAAAATGACAGGTAGCTTTTCTCTTCTATCAGTCTTCATATTATCAGATGACACTAGCAAACATGTTTCTATAGCTTTACATGAATGTGATGAATGGACCAAACCTTAACATGTAAGTACTTGTAAAGAAGTATACCACAACTTAGAAAGTCAATGAACCCCTGAAAGATCATGGGTATAACCAAACAGCATATATTAAATTCTACCTTCCTGCTAAGGTTGGTATATATTAGAAATTTCTCCCATGAGGCAAAAATCTGAAAATTGATGAATAGGTCAGAAAACCTGAGTCAAGGAAGGGTTAAAGTGGGGCTGACCAGAAGTGGCATCAGAAGCATCAAACATAAGAATGTACCTAGAGAAGGATACTCATCCTTATTTTTACTTTAATAACGTTTGGTGAAACATCTTACAACATTTCATTACTTCTGTTCCCTTCCACCCTCTTCTCTAAGTGGAAAAAAAGGGTGTTGGTCAGGAATAATAATAAAATGACCAGGAGGATTTTCAATTAAAATGGCAAATTAAAGACACAATTATCTCCATCCTCTCCTAAAGCTTCACTGGAATAATGGGATAAAATACAAGAACCCAACAAAAAAATAGAGAATGGGGAAAGGAATAACAACAGCAAATTTTTAAAAGCCAGAAAGCAAATAAATGCCACAGAAGATGATGCCAAGAAATGAGCTGCTTGGTGTTGCAGGGGTCCTAATGGCTCAAAAATCGGAGTCAGCTGTGACTTTTGTGGGGGGACAGGAAAACTGTTTCAAAGAAAGTTAATCACCTTGATTCTCACTCTGACTTCTTACCCCAGTTAATACCTGGGGGTTCCCTCCCTGGTTAGGCTGAACAGGAAGGATTATGGTTCAGGACAGTAAGACTAGCTGAGAGCAAGGACATCATCCTGAAAAAAAAAGGATGGGTAAAAATCTGTACCCTGATGACCACACCCTCACCCTAGCTCCCTTCTGTTTTGCTCCAAAGATGCTGATAACCATTCTTCTTAACACTAGACAAGAGACAGATGACTCTTTTATGATAAAATAACAAGCCTGAGGCCAATAAGCACTTGAAAAGATGCTCAACATCACTAATCATTAGGGAAGTGTAAATCAAACCCACAATGAGTTACCACCTCACACCCATTAGAATGGCTACTATCAAAAAACAAAACAAAAACGCAAAATGACAAGTATTGATGAGGATGCTGAGAAATTGGAACTCTTGTGCTACATTGGTGGGAATGTCAAATGGTGCAGCTGCTGTGGTAAACAGTATAGCAGTGCCTCAAAAAATGTATAATAGAATTCCAATATAATCCAGCAATTCTACTAGTGGATATATGTCCAAAAGAATATCTAAAAGCAGGATCTCAAAATTATATTTGTACACCCATGTTCACAGCAGCATTATTCACGATAGCCAAAAACGGTGGAAGCAACTCAACTGTCCATCAACGAATGAATGATAAGATGTATATACATACAATAGAATATTGTTCAACTTCAGAAAGGAAAGAAAATCTTATGCGTGCTACAACATGGATTAACCTTAAAGACATTATCCTAAGTGAAATAATCTGGTAAAATGTCCAATAAAATGACAAATACTGTGTAATTCCACTTACTGAGGAAACTAGGGTAAAATTATACAGACAGAAAGAAAAAGACAGGTTACTGGGAAGGGGAAGAGAAGGAGGGAAGGGAGGACTGAGGAGTTGTTGTTTAATGGGTATAGAGTTTTAGTTTTGCAAGAGGAAAGAGTTCTAGAGATTGGCAGCACAACAATGTGAATATACTTAACACTACTCAAGTATACACTTAAAAATAGTTAAAATGGTAAAATTTATATTATGTATATTTTACCACAATTCTAAAAATTAAAAAAAAAAAATACAGCCTGAGAACAAAAGACCTACAGATGCTGACTACTCAGGCTCTTCCAGTGAAACATCATAACCAGAAAACCTCATAGGGAAGACTAGCACTCTGACCTATTCCCAAACACAAAGTATTTTTGTGCTTCACTAGCTGGAAAGCCAAAGATCACCAAATATATGAATAAAGCTTTTAATTCAAAAGAGAGAAACCAAAACAAACATGCAGAAAGAGCAGAAACAGGTGATAGAGGGTAATGTAAAAAAAAAATCCCAAAATATCTATAATTAATGTAATCAGAGAGATAAGTGAGGAAATTACCTTCAAGAAACAAAAAGTAGGGGCGCCTGGGTGGCTCAGTTGGTTAAGCATGTGACTTCGGCTCAGGTCATGATCTCACAGTTCGTGAGTTCCAGCCCCGCGTCGGGCTCTGTGCCGGCAGCTCAGAGCCTGGAGCCTGTTTCGGATTCTGTGTCTCCCTCTCTCTCTGCCCCTCCCCTGTTCCTGCTCTCTCTCTCTCTGTCTCTCAAAAATAAATAAATGTTTAAAAAAATAAAAAACAAGAAACAAAAAGGAGACTATAAAAAAAGAACATTCAAGAATTTAAAAATATGTGGTACCATTGATTTATTCAATTCAACACACCTTTTCCCCCCAATTTCTACTAGGTGCCAGGCACTGTTCTAGCCACTGTGAATGCCGCAGTAAATAAAACATACATATGCACATTCAAAAGCTAGCACTTTTTTTTTCTCTAAAAAATGTTTGCAAGATATAATTGGGGAGGGGCGCCTGGGTGGCTCAGTCGGTTGAACATCTGACTTCGGCGGGGGTCATGATCTCACGGTTAGTGGGTTCAAGCCCCGTGTCGGGTTCTGTGCTGACAGCTCAGAGCCTGGAGCCTGCTTCAGATTCTGTGTCCTCCTCTCTTTCTGCCCCTCCCCCACTCACGCTCTGTCTTTCTCTCTCAGAAATAAATAAACATTAAAAAAAAAAGATATAATTGGGGAGACCTCCCAGGAAGAAACTAGGAAAAAACAGTTAAAAAATGTACAGATTAATTCAATTAGAGCTCCAATATTAAAAATATTAATGAGAGATCCAGAAAAGGTAAACAGAGAAATTAGAGGGAAGAAAATCATGGAAAATAAAATCATGCTAATTTTCCAGAAATGATGAAACAAATTCCAGATTGAAAGAATCCATAGTGTGCTCCTCAAAAATTAATGAAAATGATTCACCTGAAAGCATATTCTAGTGAAAGTTCAGAACACTGGAGGCAAAGGGATGATTTCAAAAACTTTAGAAAAAGGAAGAGAACTTTAGCCCAATGTGAATGATAGGCAATCAGAATGGCATTAGACTTCTCAAATGCAATTCCAGATGCTAGAAGAAAATGGGCAGTGCCTTAATATCCCCACGAAAACCATTTCCATCCTGGAATTTGGTATTTAGCCACTCCATCTATCCTATGCACCGTTTCTCATACAATTACTGGAGGATATAATTCACCTACAAAATGGAGTAAGCCAAGAATGAGCAGCACATGGAACATAGGAAAGAAGAAACCCCCAAAGGATGGTGAAGATAAATGGCATGTGAACTGCTGTATACAGGCCTAGAAAGCAACCCACCAGTTGTAGCAGAAAGTGCGGACGCTAGTAAGGAGGGCTCCATAACAAAGCCAGTAAGCCTTACTAAACGGAGAGCAATTTTAGGGTTCTATTGATGAGCTTGGTAATCAGTTAGTGACAGGGATTTTGTATGACAGAAAACTAAGCAAAAGAAGAGATGAAATGTAATCATAGTATATTACATGGTCCAATTGTGAATAATACCAATAATGATTATTACAAAGTAATTATTATTCTAATGAGAGAAAGAGGGAGAGAGTCAGAGAGAGAGGAGAATAGCCAAGGAATCACTAAAACTGAGAATTCAATTAATCTGAAAGAGTGGGTAAATTCTCACTTCACAGATTCAAATGATTGTATATTGAATTTATTAACAAGAAGAGTTATCTGGAATCTTGGAGTGTCTTACCTCTGCTTGCCCTATATGCAGTTCTATCTTTGCATCTCTCTGGTTGTTTAGGATCATAGCTCAAGAAATTACCCAGATTGTACAGTTCTTGTAAACCCTAGCCATGTCCCCCATTCCAAGTTCTCTGACAGTTGGCTGTGACTCAGTCTGCAGAGCGACCCAGCAGGCATGGCTTCCAGGCAGGGGATTTTCCTGCACATCTGGCCATAGTTGTTAATGATCCTCCTTTGTAATGTGATTAATGAGCGTAATGTGTGATTAATGAGTGTGAGATAGTGAAACTTTAAACAGCTGAAAATAATATTGAGTAGGTAGCTATTCATAAGGTTTGTTGTTTTTTTTGTTTTTTTTTTTTTTTTGGATAGCATCTAAGAACATTGGTCAAAATATTCTATGCTACATAGTTATCCAGTGGACTAGAAGGTCACCTTCTGCATCTATGCTTGTCAAAAATTTACTACAGGCTTCTTAGAAGAAAAGCTAACTAGTGTACAAAGTAGCCTTAAAATACCACACTGCAAATGTGAAATTTCTCTGGCATCTCAAAGTTTATCTTTAAAGAGTCATTTGAATTTTGTACACGTTTACTTTTGTGTTTGCTAATTACATAAAATATTAACAGCTAACATTTACTGAACATTTTCTGTGTGTGCTATGCCTAATAGTTTACATATTGTTTCTCACTCAATCTTCACAGCCATTTCATGGGATAGTTTCAATGCTCATTTTATAGGTGGGGAAAAACACAGAAGGGCTAAGTAATTTCCCAAAGATCACACAGCTCATAAGCAGTGACAAAAGTGTCTAAATATGACACTGTAGTTTGTATGCACACAGGTACTGCATTCAGACCCTGGAATCATTTAGAGTCTTTTATAACTGCCTGTCTTATCTGTGGTTCCCAAGTTTTTCATTAGGCTTATGAGAACTACAATTTGAAAAGCATGAATCTATTTTATCTACTTCCATTCATTATGGTAAAAACTAGTTGAATCAAGAGCAAGAATGTTACCACTTTTAAAAAATATTGACCAGGGCGCCTGGGTGTCTCAGTCAGTTAAGCGGCCGACTTCGGCTCAGGTCATGATCTCGCGGTCCGTGAGTTCGAGCCCCGCGTCGGGCTCTGTGCTGACAGCTCAGAGCCTGGAGCCTATTTCAGATTCTGTGTCTCCCTCTCTCTGACCCTCCCCCGTTCATGCTCTGTCTCTCTCTGTCTCAAAAATAAATAAACGTTAAAAAAAAAATAAAAAAAATATATTGACCAGCACATTGTTAATTTGATTAAAAAGAAACAAGAAGTATTGTCATAATCACAGCATTAATACTACAAGTACCTTTGTGTCAGTTACCTAAGAGCCCTTAGAGAAAGGGCTTCAAAGCAGTAGGCTAGCGCTAGGTCGTCTTTTACTCCATTGATAAGACCCTCTTTGCTAGGCTCCTCAAGCCATGTAGATGGCATTTACTGAGAGCCCATGAGGCCTCAATCACTTGACTAAGCTCTAAGAATGATATTTGATTTACTCTCAAACACAATTCTTTGAGGCAAGTATTAATCTTATCCCTATTTTACAGATGAAAAAGAGAGCAGCAAATGAGAGGATAAGTAATTTGCTTGAGCTCATACAACTAGTGAATTATAGGACCAAGAGTCTTGCAAGCTCAGAGAGCTGGATTCAGCAACCCATGCTCTTAACCACTATCTTATATTGCTGACCACTTCCACCACCTTTTATCCTCATATGTGACAATGCAATAGCCAAAATTAGCGGCCATTTTCAACCTTCCATTTTTTAGGTGTCTTTAGTGGCATGTGCTTTCCCATCCACTCCCATATAGAACTTAACTTTGCATCAACTGCTAACCTATGTTGGAGGGATCCACAGGTAAAAATTCTGTACTTCCTTGGAGCCCTCAATGTGACGTGCACCCAGTGTGCTCTTGTGCACACAAGAGCTTTTGAGCAGGTAAGTGGCCTTTTGAGTTACAAAAGCTAACTGGAATGGACTTCTCAGCCAGGATATCAAGGTACTTTCATGCATTACATCAAAGTCTCTCTGTGGTGTTTCTTGATCAGAAAACCAATTTAAGGGTGATTTCAGCTCTTTCAACAAAATTCTTAGCTCAATTGTCTAAGGCAGAGGTTTCTCAACCTCAGCACTATTGACATTTTGAGCTGGCTAATTCTTTGTTTGGTGAGGGCTGTCTTGTGAATTGTAGGATATTTAGTAGCATCCCTGGCCTCTACCACCAGATGCCAGTAACAGTCCCTTCCCATGACCCCCTGTAGTTATAACAACCCATTTCTAGACATTGTTAGATGTCCCCTATGGGACAACATACCCCCAGTAGAGAAACACTGGTCAAAGGTAAAATTCTTCCTATGAAATTCCCAACAAAAAGTTCATAAAGTATGTTATTGAGCTTTATTTTTATTTCAGAAAAATACCTTCTAGCCTGATTTTGACATAAAATTTACTTGGGTTATTTTTACATACACTAAAAGACTAAGAGAAAGTAACCACTATATTTTTTTCCTCTTTTCTCTCTCTCTTTCTCTCTTTTTTTCAGTGCTTACTACTTACCCTCTTATAAGCTGGTACCTCCAAATCACATGTTCCTCATACACAACTTCATGTCAACTCCAAACCCAAAAATTCACCTGAAAAACCACCATCTCCTCCTGAACATCCCAAAGGAAACTTAAGACATTGTGTCCAACACTGAACTCATTTTCCACCTCTACAAATGTTCTCTTTGTTTCTCATTCCCAGTGTAAAGTTGATGTCCAAATATTTTTTTTCTGTGATTTTTTAAATGGCTTCCCTATCTGTTTTCTGGCATCCTCACTGTTAGTTCAGACTTATTTACCATTAAAATTGCCACAGGAGCCTTCTGGCTAGTCCTCCTCCAGTCCATCATCTGCATTGTTGCCCAAGCCAACACTCTAAAATACAAATCTCATTCTTTTATTCCTTTAAATACAGTCCAAATCCCCTTGGCTGGGCTGGTGAAGCCCTTTATAAAGCATCCCTTGCTTTCTACCATCTTATTATAATAAATTAGTGAGGATTCCATTTGCTGCTAGGATAAAGGCATTCTGAGAACTTGAGCCAGAAACTAAATACATAAAATGTATTATATATCCCATCATATTGAAGTAATGGTTTGTGCCTAGTGTAATGGACTTGAAGATGTAAGCTCCTTTAGGTGCCTTTTACATTAGAAAAGGTGAATTTCAGCACATACTCTCAGGCCTGCCAAAAACTCAATTTTATTTTCCCCATAAATGAATTTAATTTCTATTTTACATTTTCCTCCTCATTTTTCCAGGTAGAAGAAACATAATCTCAACTGGTTCAGGCTTTCTACTTTTTCCCATATATCACACCTAAGTTTTGAGAGCTTAGTTGGGTGACCACATAATTTTTAGTTTTTTAGTTTTAATTTCTTTAGTGAGAAGAACCACTATTTAAGAGTTTTGCATGAGGCAACTAATATAAATCAAGGAGATCCTAGAAAAATGGAGATATATGGTCACCTTCAACTTAGGTAAGGTAGGTCTAGTAGTTGAGGGTTGTTGGAATCTGTGAACTATTCAGTAATCATCTGTCTATACTAGATGACAGATAATATTATATCCGGATACAACAATGTCCAGAGGGGAAAAATGTTCTGCCTCATTCCTATCTGGTCTTTTGTCATCTGTCCATACGTATCTCAGCTGTTTCCACCCTCTTTTCTAGCAATAGGCATTTCTTGTCTGGCTCACTTTCAGGTCCCTCCAAACTGAGGGAGATGGACAAAAATGACCTGAATCTCCTGCACTTCACTGACATGGAACGTGACTGTCTCAGGCATTTCTACTCAATCGTGTCTACGTTGTACTGCATGCAGGAAACTTCTGTCGAGCTTGCAATCCTCATGAGCTCTACCTCAAAATCCAGATGGAGTTAACCAGAGTTCTTGAATTCTGAATTTTATCTCAAGTTTCTATTGTGCACCCAACCCCCAACTAGGAAACAGACTGTGGATGAGACACAGGATTGCTTTTTAGGAATCCACCTACATCTAAGTTATTTGTCTTCTCTTTGCCCTCCCCATGCACTCTTTACCCCTCTGCAGTGAGATAGCCCAACTTGTCTATTTTCTCAGATCTGTTGTTTGTGAAATAAACATTATACCCTAGATGCAAATCTTACTGAAGCTCAAAGGTATTTTCTTTGCTTGTGTGTCTTGTCATCTTTCTCCTAACATAATAAATGCTGCTGGCAATAAGGGGGGGGGGGGAGCAAAATGTATAAGAAACTAGAGAGTAATACAACTCAAGTTATTGATGAGTATAAAAACATATTATGTTTTCAATTACAGAAGGCAAACGAATTTTAGAGCAGAGGAAAATAATATGGGAATTGTGATGGTTGATTTTACATGTCACCTTGGTTAGGCAATGGTGACCAGTTATTTGGTCAAACACCAGTGTTGCTGTGAAGGTATTGTTTAGGTGTGATTGATATTTAAATCAGTAGACCTTGAGTAAATCCTATTACCCTCTATAATGTGGGGGAGCACCAACTCTTCAGTTGAAGACCTATTTCCTGAAAGAGAAGGAATTCTTCTCAAGACTGCAATATAAGAGCCCTGCCTGACTTATCAGTCTGTTGCCCTTTCCTTCAGATTTCAGTTAAAAAAAAAAGTAGATTTTAGCACTAAAAAAAGAAGTAAAATTAATTTTAATAATAAATTTTATTTAACCCTATGAATCCAAAATATCATTGCAACATGTAAGTTATATAAAAATAATGTATGAGATATTTTATAGTCCTTTTTTTCATACCAAATCTTCAAAAGTCTATTCATATTTTACATGTATGGGACATCTCAATATGGACTAGCTATATGTGGCTAATGGCTAACATACAGGACAGAGCAGATCTAGACCAAAACACGTATGAAAAAGAATTAAGGAGGCATTTGTGCATTATCATGGATTTAGAGATTATTAGAACAGGTAAATTTATTTGAAGTTTAATCCTTTGATTTGACTCCATTACACAAATAAAAAAACTAAAACTCATAGAAGTAAAATGATTATGTGGAAATCATTCAGTTAATCAGACTGGCAGAAAGAAGACAGCAACCCAAAATTTCTTATTTTCATCATTAGCCATTAAATAAAAATTTTAAAAGAACAATATATGATAGGAAGCTATATCATAGCTTCAAGCAATCAAATACTCCAATCAAATGAGCTTAAACAATATCTTAGATAATCTTGTTACCTAACATAACAAGATTCCTACCTTGGTTGCTTCAGAGGCTCCACAGGGTCATCAAAAGTTCCAGTTCTTTCCATCCTTCCTGCTCTGCCATCTTCTATGTGGCAGCTTTGCCCTCAGCTGGCCCCTCATGGTTTCAAGCTAGCTGTATTAATTCCAGACAAAATCTCCAGTGAGAAAGATGTGTTAAGGGTGAAAGGCACTGTCTCTTTTCATGTCTCCTTTGTAGGAGGGAGTGAACTTTTTTGAGAAGCTTCTAAACAGAATAATTCTCTTGTTTCAATGACTGGGACTGGAAACATGCATATTCCAAAACCAATCGCCAACAAGATAAATAAGATTAACAGAATTCTAGATGATTTATTTGAAAGTAGAATGGATTTGGGAAGGGGAGACCAATGGCTACCACAACTCTGATTAAACTGAATAGCTGAAAAACCAATTGTAGTGAAAATATAGTTATATTCACAACCCGAGAATTCTATAGAAAGCTGTCTTTTTTTTAGCCCCAAACTCCATTTTGATGTAATAAACTAATGGCTCAACAAACACACATGAAATGACATGCTGCTATTTCTTAACCCAAACCCCAGAATTATAAGAAAGAAAGCTCTAGTTATGTTAAACCAGAGATCTGACAAGTCTTTATTGAGGGCTTAGTATGCAGCAGGTACTGGTTTAGTCATTGCCACATGTACCACGTTTGATCCTTATGGCTACCCAGTGGAAGGACTGTTTTTTGTTTTTTTTTTTTTTCAACCTTGGATTTTTTTTAATTTTTAAATGTAATTAATTTACTTAGTTTTTCAAGTTTTATTTAGAAATAATTAATATACATCACTATAAATTTAAGACAAACAGCATGATGGTTTGATTTATATACATTATGAAACAATGACCACAACAGGTTCAGCTAATTGAAATGACTGTTAAAATCATGTCCCTAATAGCTTGGGTCTTAAAGAAGTTAGTGATTCCTGTTTGAGGTTATATGGAGCCCATTTACTTTTTTTTTTTTTTTTTTTTTTTTGAGAGAGAGAGAGAGCTTGAGCAGGGGAGAGGAGCAGAGGCTCCATGCTCAGCACAGAACCTGACACGGGGCTGGATCCCACACCTCTGGGATCATGACCTGAGCTGAAATCAAGAGTAGGTTGCTCAACTGACTTAGCCACCCAGATGCCCTGAGCCCATTTTCTAATCCAAGTGTTTTACTCTAAGTCCAGTGCTATTTCTACTCTACTAATCGACTATTAAACTAGTAAATTTTGTCAGCATAGCAGCTTAAGGTAGGAGACAGCACTATTATTTTCTCTTCTAATTATTATAAATAAACTTTGTGAAAACTTAATCAGAAGAGATTCCATAAATAAATCACAAATGGAGTACAATTATAGGAGAAGCATACTATAAAGCAGAGGTTGGCAAACTACAGCCCAACTGCTGCCTGGTTTGTAAATAAAGTTTTATTGGAACACAGCCACTTATTTACCTTTTTTTTTCTGTGACTGCTTTCTCTCTACACAGGCAAAACTAAACAGTTGCAACAGAAATCCTATAACCTGAAAAGCTGAAAATATTTACTATCTAACCCCTTATAGAAAGTGTCTCAACCCCTCATCTAAAGGAAAACTCTTAGAATTTGAAATCAAGAGACCTGAATTTGAAATCTAATTCTGACTAGATTTAGTGGTTGTATACTCTGGGGCATTTCATTTAACCTTTCCAAATTCAGTTTCCTTCTCTGAAAAGTAAGAATCATGCCTAATTCAAGAAATTTTGAGGGGTGCCTGGGTGACTCAGTCAGTTGAGCCCAACTCCTGATTTCAGCCCAGGTCATGATCTCATGGGCATGAGACTGAGCCTGTGCATTGGGCTTTGAGCTGGGCGTGGGGCTTGCTTAAGATTCTCTCCCTCCCTCTCCCTCTTCCCCTCTTCCCTCAAAAAATGAAAGAAAAAATAAAAGACATTTAAAAAGAAATCTTGATAATTATATAAGCAAATGTATATGACAATGGTTTGTGATCCAAAAGTTGTAGCCAGTGCATAATAAATATGAAGAGTAGTTTTGTCAAGTCTCAGAGAAAAGACAAAGGAAAGTCTCATTTCTCTGCCATTTTGAAGTTTTCCTGGCACTAAAGTGGATATATAAGTGGATATTTGAGGCCAAATGGAGATTAAATTAAAAAAAAAAAATTGGGATGTTTTGCTTCCCAAGACAGCACTATTTGTTTGACTGAACAATAGCTGACTGTGAAGAGTTCAGGGACACCAGGGTAAGGTGATGGGCATATCTCTGTAGTGGCTTCTTATAGATGGTTAAAGAATAGATAGGAAGCCAATGGACACATGTTGGTAGTAAAATTGGCCAAGCAAATGATGCAGAGCCTAGATGACTGCCTAAGGATATTTTAAAATTAGTTTCTAAATATAAAGACATTAAATTATATTGTCTTTTCTACCAATAAAATGTGTACAATTCCCAATTATAGTGGATGCACTGTCAGAAGGTAATAACATTTAGACTATGAGTTTTAAAAGCAATAATGTCACATATAGTAATTTTAAAAACTACTTCTTGTGGTCTACCTTCATTTATGATGCACTCATGTAAATTTCTTCCTTGCTGTTGACCTTGATCACAATACGAAAAACAGTCATCCTTCTATTTTTAAGCCTTGTCAGCAAATATCTTCCTCTTTTGTTCTAGGCCACCCTGGATTATGGAGAAAAAAAACACACACAAAAAAAAAACCCCAGTAAGATATGGAGCAAATTATAGCAAAAAAGGCCATTTACACTGCTATTCTGACTGCTATTACCAGCAATAACTATCATCTCTAAGCTTTTCAACAATGAGTCCACACCAATAAGTGGAAACACTTTTTATAAGTGCTGTATAGTAATACCTGACATGTATATAGCACCTTTCATCTGTAAGAATCCCAAAGTGCCATGTGGAGTATCCTGGAATCACTTCATCTACTAGAGAAATACAACAATCTCTGGAGTACAAAGCAGCAACCTTTCCATACACATAATGGTCCCAGTCTTGGCTTGGGGAGATGGCAAGAGTACATATGTTTTACACTTCTAGCCCCTCCAGACCAACATGCCTTACACTCTTGCTTCATTTGCACAACATGTGGACCCAGAGATAAACTCCTCCATTTCTACTTTTTCTGTGGGAAAAAGTGGGAAGGCTGACTCTTGAAAACCTTGGGGACCTAAGGAAACCTTTTCTAAGTGCAGATTTGTTTTGACTGCTCCTTATTTATAGCAGAGTTTGTGGAAATTAATTAAAACAGAACAATTGTAGAAATAGTAGAATATTAGAAATAGTTTGAAGCCTGAGCCAGTTTGATGCCAGTTTCTGTTACTTCCAGCTGTAGATTTGGGGAAAGTTTCTTAATTTCTCTCAGCCTCATTTTTAAAAATGCAGATGCTAATACCTACTCCAAAATGAGCTTACAAATTTAAAGTGACTGTCAGAGTAGTCAGGATAGTGTAGGCACACAATAAAAGTCGTCTTCTTCATTTCCACAATGTATATCCATAGGAAACATTCCAAGTTTGCTGATTAAATCATGGGGGTTAAAGAGAGCAAAGTTTCTATTATTTCTTTTTTTTTTTTTTTCAACGTTTATTTTAGGGACAGAGAGAGACAGAGCATGAACGGGGGAGGGGCAGAGAGAGAGGGAGACACAGAATCGGAAACAGGCTCCAGGCTCTGAGCCATCAGCCCAGAGCCTGATGCGGGGCTCGAACTCACGGACCACGAGATCGTGACCTGGCTGAAGTCGGACACTTAACCGACTGCGCCACCCAGGCGCCCCTCTATTATTTCTTAAAAAGTTAACTTTAGTAATGGTAATACTACAGATTAGGAGTCAGGAATTTGATTTAATAATCTTTGGCTGTGTCAGTTATTTGATGCCTCTAAATAACTCTGTCTACTTAAAAGAAAAACATAATATCCCCTACTCTCCTCACTGAAGACTTAGGATAAATTGAATACTGTTTGCAACACAGCTCTTCTTCCTCAGAAAATGGTGCCATGGAAAGACAACACAACATTACTCTGATTAGGATTGTTGACCAAGACCAGATTTGAAAGAACTAATGAGTAGAAAGGAAAAGATTTAGAAAGGTTATATTGGAGCACAGGGGTTGCTCAGTCCGTTAAGCTGACTCTTGATCTCGGCTCAGGTCATGATCTTTTGGTTTGTGAGATGAGCCCCATGTTAGCGCAGAGCCTGCTTAGGATTCTCTCACCACCCCCCTCTCTCTCTGCCCCTTCCCCCGCACACATGCACACACTCTCTTTCTCTCCCAAAATAAAGAATAAACTTTAAAAAAATAGAAAGGTTATATTAAAGTCACAGATGAAAAGAAGTACATATCCTATCTTGAAATTATCCCCATCTCTTCCCTACCCTCACTGTAAAAGTTCAGAAGGATGTAGAAAACCAATAGAAGGTAAGCCACCTACTTTTCCTAGACTATGTAGCATATTCATTAAGCAAATATTTATTAAGAACCTATTATGTGCAAAGTATGGCAATATTTCATTCTTGGACCAAACTAAAAGATATTCAGCTCAACTAATATTCCTTGATATCTGCTATGAGCCAAGTACCATGCTTAGATTTAGAACTAATAAGCTAAAAGGAAAAAAAAAAAGGAAAGAAAACAAAGCACTTCATCCTCAAAGAAAAGATTTCCATAGATAGATACAGCTATGTCATACAAGGCAAGATGTAAAATGTATGACATAATTGTAAAAAAGCATGAGCTTTGAAATTGGCTAATTGCTTAAAAGACAGCCTCACCATTTATTAGCTATTTGACTTTCTCTAAATTCTGTTTCCTTATACTTAATTTGCAGAGATATTTTAAGCATAGGATAAATTTATATGTGAAAGTCTGGCTTGGCCTACAGTATTCACACAATGTATATTAACTTTAAAAATACTATAAAATATTGTCATTATTATGTACAAATAATTAGAAACATAATGGATTTAAAGCAGGGACTCCCAATGGGGGATGATTTTGTCCCCTAAGGACTTTTGGTGATATCTGAAGATATTTTCAGTTGTAGAACTTGGGGAGGTGGAGGGAGACTACTGTCTAGCAGATAGAAAACGGCCAGGGATGCTGTTAAACATCCTGCAATAAACAGGACAGCCTTCCACAATAAAGAATTATCCAGCCCCAAATGTCAATAGTCCCAAGGTCAAGAAACTCTGATTTAGAGAAAAGAATCTATCCATCTATCTATCCATCTATCTATCTATCATCTATGCTTTCATCCATGTTTCTATCAGTCAAAAGTGGTTTTGTCAGCTAAACTAATTTAATTGCTGTTAGGTTGATTGAAAATAAAAAGAAAACTACATCTTCTAAAGTGAAGTTCAGAACAGATCTGAATCCTAGAGGGTGAGAACAGAACATAAAATCCAGAAAAAATCTTGGTACTGCTGGTGATCAAAAATTGAAGTCCATTATTATTAAGACATTAAGCTTAGAAATAAGGGTATTGCTGCTGGAAAGTGCAACAATATTAGTGATATTTGCTACTCTGCCATGAAGGAAGAACAGGAAAAAAAAGGAAGAAAAAAAAAAAGAAGAAAGAGTCAAAACAGAGGCCAGTAGGGCCAGGGAAACTCATATGGAGAGTGACATGTTTAAAACCCAGCCTCAGGACCCTGCTGCTTTACTAAAGGGAAAATGAGAAAACCTGAAGAACCATAGAAAAAAATTTCTGGTCTGTCTCCTTGGGGAATGGGGCTTCTATTCAAGTAAATAATTCTTTTATGATATAGAGAGTGAGAAAGAGAAAGATGTAACAATGCAATATCTCCCATGGGGCAGATGGTAGGTAGAGAGGCTGTGAGACAACTGGTAGCCAAAGGTCTGCTTTGGGAGGACAGGGAGGCCCAGGGAAGCAGCCAGGAGCCAAAGGGAGTGCAGTGGAGTCTAACCTGGAAGGGAGTCAATGTATAAGGAGGGAGCAGGCTCAGTGGATTGTGTCTTGTGTAACCACAGTGAAAAAGGTTGCAGAATAGAAGAAAAATCTGGCTAATTTAAGGAGTGTTGGACAAAGGAGAAGTGATCTATATTATAAGGTTTCTCCCCAGGGCCCAGTGCCCTAGTATGTAGTACATGGAAATTGAGAGTAAACGTAGAGGTAATTCCTAAGTGCCATTAGAATACACCCAGAAGAGGACAAGCATCCCAGCCATCTGAGACAGTAGGACTAAGCCACTCCTCGAAGTATTGCAGTCTAGAGACTTTTCACCCACTCATTGTGCTTTTGGAAGAGTAGGTAATCAGATTCAGCAGGTTTAATTATAATTAGTTCTCAAATTCACATTTCTTAAGAATGTACAAAGGCAGCAAATATTGGGCTTCTGCCGTGAGCTGATACAGGCCCCAGTATTTAAAATTAGAGTTGGTGGTAGAGTGAAATGGGGTACGATGCTGGTGGTGGCATAGGGCAGGACATAGGGAGACAGGCACAAAGTACACATAAGACACTGAATCTAGAGAAGAAAAAGACCCAAAAAATAGACCCACATAAACATAGTCAACTGATCTTTGACAAAAAACCAGAGGCAATACAATGAAGCAAATGCAGTGTCTTCAACAAATGGTGTTGGAACAACTGGACATCCACATGCAAAAAAGGGAATGTAGACACAAACCTTACAGCATTCACTAAAACTAGCTTGAAATGGGTCATAGACCTAAATATAAAATGCAAACCTATAAAACTCCTAGAAGATAACATAGGAGAAAATCTGCACGACTTTGGGTATGATGATATCTGTATAGATTCAGCAATAAAGATAAGATCTGTGAAATAAATAATTGTAAAGCTGGACTTCATTAAAATTAAAAGTGTCTGCTCTATGAAAGACAGTATTAAGAGAGTAAGAAGACAAGTCATAGACTGGGAGTAAATATTTGTAAAAGACATATTTGGTAAAGGACAGTTATCCAAAAAAATATAAGAACAAAAAAACCAAAATCTCTTAAAACTCAACAATAAGAAAACAAACAATGCTATTAGAAAAATGGGCCAAAGACATTAACAAGACACCTCACCAAGGAAGGTATGTAGATGAAAAATAAGCACATGAAGAGATGTTCCATATCATAGGTGATCAGGTAAATGAAAATTAAAACAATAATAAGGAACCACTATAAACACCTATTAGAATGGTCAAAATCTGGAACACTGATAACAGGAACTCTCACTCATGGGTTTTGGGAATGCAAAATGGAATAGTCACTTTGGAAGATAGTTTGGTAGTTTCTTACAAAACTAAACAAATTCTTAACATACTATCCAGCAGTTACCCTCCTTGGTATTATCCAAAGGAGTTGAAGGTCCACACAAAAACCTGGGCAAAGATGTTTATAGCAGCTCTATAGCTGCACAAGGATGTCTGCCAAAACGTGGAAATGATCAAGAAGTCCTTCAGTAGGTGAATGGATAAACTGTGGTATATCCAACAAAGGAATATTACTTAGTGCTAGAAAGAAATGAACTATCAAACCATGAAAATACATAAAGGAACCTTAAATGCGTATCACTAAGTGAATGAAGCCAATCTGAAAAGGGGACTTACTATATGATTCCAACTATATGACATTCTGGTAAAAGCAAAACTATAGAAATAATACAAAAAATCAGTGATTGCCAGGAGAAGGAGGGGTAGTGGGGTGGGCAAGAAATAGAGGATTTGGTGGGACAAAGAAAATTCTGTGTATGATACTGTAGTAATGGATACATGTCATTATACATTTTTCCAAATGTACAACATCAAGAGTGAACCATAAGGTAAATGTGGACCTTGGTAATTATGATGTCTCAATGCAGGTCCATCAGTTGTAACAAATGTACCACTCTGGTGGGGGATGCTGATGATAGTGGAGGCTATGTTTGTGTCAGGGCAGAGGATATATGGGAAACCTATGGACCTTCCTTTCAATTTTGTTGTAAAACTAAAACTCCTCTAAAAAATCCAAGTGCTGATAGGGGCACTTGTACCCCAATGTTTATAGCAGCACTCTCAACAATAGCCAAATTATGGAAAGAGCCTAAATGTCCAACAACTGATGAATCAATAAAGAAATTGTGGTTTATATACACAATGGAATACTACTTGGCAATGAGAAAGAATGAAATATGGCCCTTTGTAGCGACATGGAAGGAACTGGAGAGTGTTATGCTAAGTGAAATAAGCCATACAGAGAAAGACAGATACCATATGGTTTCACTTTTATGTGGATCCTGAGAAACTTAACAGAAACCCATGGGGGAGGGGAAGGAAAAAAAAAAAGAGGTTAGAGTGGAAGAGAGCCAAAGCATAAGAGACTCTTAAAAACTGAGAACAAACTGAGGGTTGATGGGGGGTGGGAGGGAGGGGAAGGTGGGTGATGGGTATTGAGGAGGGCACCTTTTGGGATGAGCACTGGGTGTTGTATGGAAACCAATTTGACAATAAACTTCATATATTGAAAAGAAAAATCCAAGTGCTGAAAAAATAGCTAAAAGAGGCATCTTGATGTTTACCAAGCTAAAACATATATTATATATTTTAAAGCATCAATAATTAAAACAGTGTGGTATTGACTCAGGATGAGACAAATTGATCAATGGAATGGAACAAATCTCCAGAAGAAAGCCTAGGTATATAGGGAGATTTAAAATATGATAATAATGATATCTCAAATCAGTGAGGTGAAAATGGACATTTTAATAAAAGGCATTAGCATCACTGGGTAGCCATTTAGGAAAGATAATATTCTATCTGTGCCTCATATTGTATATCAGTATAAACTCTGAATGTACTGAAGTATTTTAATTTTTTTAATGTTTATTTTTGAGAGTGAGAGAGAGAGAGACAGAGAAAGACAGAGTATGAGCAGGGGAGGGACAGAGAGAGAGGGAGACACAGAATCAGAAGCAGGCTCCAGGCTCTGAGCTGCCAGCACAAGCCTGATGTGGGGCTCGAACTCACAGACTGCAAGATCATGACGTGTGCCAAACTTGGACAGTTAAGCGACTGAGCCACCCAGGCTCCCTGCACTGAAATATTTTAAATGTAAAAATAAAATAATAAACGTATTTATAGAATGAATGTGTGAATTCTTTCATAAACCAAGATTAGGAAACTATGTCTTGCATGGCAAACAAAACAAAAGCCAGAAGCCAATTCAAAAAGAAATCAGCAACTGGGAAAAACATTTGCAACCCTTAGAAAATGGGGGGTGGGGGTGGGGAATGAGTAACATTTCCAAAGAACCCAAAAGAAAAACAGCTAAAAGATCTAAATAGAGACCCCCCCCAAAAAAAAAGAAAAAGAAGAAATACAAATGGTCCCTAAGCATGAAACAAGAGCACGATTTCACTTAGAGAGACTACATTGACATTCTATCTCTCAACTACCATATGGTCAAAATTCCAAAAGTGTTCACAGCACACATTGTTGGCCAGACCGTGAGAAAAGAGGGGCTCTCCTGTCATGCTGGTGGGAGTACAAAATGATACATCTAGAAAAGGAAAATCTTCACTGCGTTTGGCAATGTCTACCAAAATTACAAAAGCATTTACCCACTGAACCAGAAATCTTACTTTGGAGACTCTCATTCTGGCATTGCTTGAAATAAGAAAAGATTGTGCAAGACAGGGAGAAAAAGTGAAATACATGTTCATGTTCACTTGTATTTAGATAAAGTAACATCAAAAGGTTGAACAAAAAAGAAAATGGTTATCTATAGGGGAGATTTCTTAATATCTGCCTTTCATATCATTTTTATTTTGTAAATGTATTAATTATTTAAAAACCTCAATTAAACATTTATTTCTAGACTATTGCAATTTTTAAAATCCAACCAGTCTGCTGCCATCCTAACCACTTTCAAAAACTTTTTGATCAAAACATAAACCTATTGCATCAGATGAAAACTATTTTTTCATTGCCTTCAGGAAAAAAAAATCTCAATTCCATATGTGGCATATAAGACCCTTCCTGATTTGTTCTTCCATATATCAGTGTCTACCTACTTTCTTTGTCTTCATCCAGCAGATCTCATTTTTAACTTGCCGCTCTGGGCAGTTTCTTTCCCATCCTTCCTCTCTCCCCCACACTGGATTACATTTCTTAGTCATGTTTCCAAGTCATATTCTCTTTGTTTTTTTTTTTTCCTTCCTTTGCCTGAGTCCCTGGAGGGTAACATAGTACATCTTAGTCTCTAGTCTTTGGTACACAGTAGGCATGTTTATCCTGCATCTGGATGGGTGGCATAGACAGTGTGCCAGTTAGTAAGTTACTGTTTCTCAGCACCACATCCACCCTTCTCTACCCTACTTTGGGTCCCTGTGGGGTGGAAGGGTGCAAACGACGTATTTCTGCTTTGCCAGTGGCTCCTTCCTGGGTGCATCCAATAGCAGTTGCCAGAGGGAGACTGCAAGGCTGCTGTGGAGAGAAGGGACTTGCTCCTTCCTTCCTATAGGTTTCCTGTTCTTGTCAGTGGCCCCTCAGCCTCATTTCTTCACCCCAGTAAGCATCCATATTCTGGTAACAGCAGCTGAATCCTGTTAGTTTTTCCCATACTCGAAAAACCAGCACATGACATCTTTCAAAATCCCCGGCTTCAGCTGAGTAGCACCCCCTCCTCAGAGGTCTGACTCTCAGCTCCACAGGGCTCCAAGCTTCTAAGTTGGAATAATTATAGCCTCTCCCCTTGGTTCCCTCGACCAAAGGGCTTGAAGCTGCTCTTTGCAGTTGCTACCTTCGTAATACCTCAGAGTTTCTTTGCCTTTTCAGTTTTTCAAAACCTAACAAACCTTTATATCAAATTCTCTCTGTTAAAATAGCCAGTGTGGCTTCTGTCTCTTGCCTGGAGCCTGGGTGAAGCTGTTCATGCTCAGCATATCTACACCTGTTCCTGCTGTGACCTCAGATGGGATTTCTCCTCACCACTTGCTGCACCAATGAGTCCTGGGGTAATTAACACCTCTGGTTCTGTACCACCTCCACAGAATCCTCCACATATTGAATAAGCTGATGGTTTCGCTATCTGGGGCTCAGTGGAGAGAAGGACCAGATCTCAGCAGTTTCAAGCATGGCTTCTCTTCTCTGTCTTTTGCTATTTTGTTCTAATTCCTATCTCAAAGGACCCACACTCATTTTGGTTTAATTCAAGTGTCCAAGTACCCTCTACCCTTGACCATTTTATCTGTCTCCTTCAGGTATCCCATGTTTCACAAAATATGCAGTTTTTGAAAATTTTCTCATACATAACAAGCACAGCAGAGGGACAGTAACCATAGTACATAGTATTTATTAAGCATTTATCATAAACCATAAAGGTGAGAGATCCTCCTTTAATCCTCAAATCAATCTTATTTTATAGGGTGAGAAGGCTGAGACAAAGACAAGTACAATCATTTTCTCAGGGCCTTAGACAAAACCAAGATTTGGCCCAAGGCAGACTGACCTATCGCTTCCTTAATAACCATCAGAGTAACATTAACTAGGGAGATATCAGTTGATTTTCAAAAGACAATGGGGCTATGAAATCTTAACTAGAATTACATTGGGGTAGGTGTGCATGTAGAAGGTATATAAGCTCTAGATTTTGAGTGGCATGAATATTTAGAATTTGGGAAAGAAAAAAAATCATCTGTGAGGCTTTTCTGCAACATTGTAAAACCAGAGGTCAAGAGTGGGGGAAGGGAGGCACTGTCATAGAGAAAAATATATACAACTGCCCATTTCTCTTGGCAGTACCTGGATGATTGCTAGCTCCTGGCATTAATCACCTGTCAGAAATTACCTTCCCCACACCTGACACCCCTACCTTGACAATTTTTGCCTCCTTGCTCATGAGTGATGGGATGATGGTTAGGCCCTATCCATCATGCATTTTGATCAGACTGTCATTCCTAGGTGACTCACATATCCTGGCTGGGACTAGGCCCCAAAGATGTCAGCCCCAAAGTGATATCTTGTGATGGTTGGGTACATGGTTCTGGGAGCAGATTGATGGTAATCAGGGTTTGCTGTATGTCAGCACCAGGTTGCCTGCTATGACACATGAGCTGTGCACTCATATATAAGTACAGTGTGTAGATGATACTGGCCTGGGCATACCTCTTTAGCATAAGGATGAGCCTAATTGGATAAGTGCTCAGCTGTGCCTCTTTCGGGGTCAAGGACGGGTCAGAGAAGGACAGAATTCTAAACTAGTAAGAAGGCAGAATTTCTATGTTGTGTGAACAAATGACTCATAATGCCTATTGATGCCAACCTTGGAAACACAAGAATTGAAAGTGTTAGAGAAGGTCTATAGGACTCTGAAGACCAAAAGCCCAATGTAGAAAGATGGGGAGAGTGAAATCAGAAACATCCAAGAATGGACCTTGCTTTCAGAAGAAATAACCGTTTGCAGTTAGCATTATATGCTTTGGGTAATTAATTTCATAAGTCAAGGTCAGTGAAATCTTTCTTCAATGAGGAAGCCCAAAGACATTATGGTTATGATTATGATTATTATATTTTTAACCATTTCAGTGTCCCTGATTTGTAATCAGCATTAAGTACTGCTGCTCTCTTTCCTTCTTGAAACATTTTTCTCCTCCTCATCATCATTTATTTAATAACCTAGACCCACCTGAAATTCCTTCTCCTGTCTTGAATCCTTATTGAGCCATTCTTATTTAAATTTATTTGGTGGTTTTGGTCTTATTATATAACTCTGTACTTTATTTTCATAGTACACTTTACTAGGTATGTTTTATTGGGACAGGAGTCTTTATAAACCTGTCATCTAAATGTATCGCTGTGTTTGTACCATTTCTCTCCTAGTTGATTAGGAGGTTTTTGCGATTAGGGATTATATCTTATCCATTTAGACCTAGTGTATACTTTGGGAATGTTTATTGATTGATAATATTTATGCTTTTGTCCCTGACAACACCTAACACAGGGCTAGGTACATGCTTATGGACAGGTTCAGGTAGGGACTGATGTCTTGTTTAGAACTGTGTCAGCAAGCCTTCCATAGGACATATTCTGCACTTCTTTCTAGATACACAGATGCCATTTCTATTCTCGAGGTCACGGAATCCAGCAAATTGAAAACATTTCTTGGGTCTTACTCAGTAAACTCTTTGCAGTTGAAATGGTATCTGTTTCAAATGCCACTTATAGAAGCCAATAATAATACAAGAGCTTGATCTTGACAGCAGAGAAATGTGTTAACTTTCCCAATGTGCCCTATTTACTGTAATCTTGAGTGAATTTCACTTTTTTTTTCTTTACTACCACTACTTCAAACTCTCTCATTTGAAGAGTAATTTCTTTGGAATACTGCCCAGGTTAACCAGGGGCCTCTTTTCCCGTTTTGGCTTCTAATGTTGTCCTTAAACTGTCCTTAATTTCTTCTTACTTTTCTAATGTTTACTAATAATCTGTTGTTCTTTTACTCTGTTCACTCCCTCACTCATTCACTCACACATTCTTTCACACACCAGCTGTTGCCACTGACACTCCTTGTTTTACCTTTTACTAGATGTGATTTTGGCTTTCTCTGTGACTCAGCACATCCATAAAATAGGGAAAATATCAGTTCTGCCTTATAGGGTTATTATGAAGAATAAATGCGTGTGTGTGTGTGTGTGTGTGTGTGTGTGTGTGTGTATTGTCCAAGTATGTAGCACTTAGAACCCTATGGTCAAAATAATCTGAGAAACCTTAAACTGAGCAGGTTAACATTCCCTACTGTTCATACCCCATTCTGGGTTTTGAATAATCTCTCATGGATTACTGCTATAGGTAAGTATACCTAGCACATTCTAAGGATTTGTTATTTTTATATTCAGAGAGAACTGCACCAAATGCATTGGAAAGGGAATTCTAAGCTTCCAGAGCATTATACCACCCCAAATAGGCCAACAACAGATTAATATTCCTCAAATACAACTTTTATCACACTATTCTCCTCACAAAGCTTCTCTGGCAAAGGGAAGAGAACATTATGGCAGAGGACTGGCTGATGTGCAAATCCAAAGATCTCAGCATAAACTCAGCTTCCATGAAACACTTGCTCATTCGTTGATCTGCTAACTTGTCCATGTCAGATAATGTACAAGTAGCTCTGTCTGTGATCATGATTCCTTGCTGGGTGCTAGGAATAGCAAATCTGAGATGCAGAAAAATGTAAAGGGAGCAAATTAAAAAAAAATTTTTTTTAATTAGCAGGTGTTAAGCTAGCATTCCCAAACTGAATCCTGAGGAATTCTTGGAATATTATATAAGGAAAGAAGAATCCTATGGTCAAAATATCTGAGAAAGACTCTCTGCCTTTCATTCTTTCCCTTTCTGGTCCAACCCTTCTACTCTTGACAAAAGAATCTTTCTAAGACATAGATCTGGTCACACCACTTCCTTGTTTGAAACCATTGGCATCTCCTCATTACCTATAGCATCAAATCCAAATTTCTTAGCATGTTTTACAAACACTTCAGGATCTGGGCCACAAACTGTGTTTCCAATCTCTTCTCCAATCTCCCTCTTCAAATATACCATATACTCTGTTCACAGAGATTTGCAATTCCTTGACATTCCATGGACACCCATTGCTTCTGGTCATACTATTTTCACTGCCTAGAATGACATTATCATGTTCTTACATACAAACTTAGTTAATCCTCATAGCAACACTACAGGGTATGTACTATTATTATCCCATTTAACAGTTGAGTAAGCTGGGGTGAATAATTGTTGAATAACTTGGTAGAGGTTATACAGGGCATAAAGTAATTGATTTGAACCCAGACAGTCTAGCTCTGAAGCCAATGCCTTTAAGTCTTTGGCTTCCCTGCATCTGGGAAGCTGACAGAGAGAGACAGGTAAACTACTAATCCAGTTCAAGTTAAGCTCCTTTTGACCAAATATACATTCTACTCCTCCTTCCAGAAGAAAACATAAATTATTATGTTTTCTCTTACTACGTGCATACATATAATGTTATATGTATACACTGTAACTTCTTATCGTCCTCAACAGCAATGCCTGTTCAGTTGTTTGCCCCACAGGGCTGTGAGTTCCTTATGAATAGAGATCTTTTAGAAATATTCTGACATCAATCTCTATTTTAACAGCCAGGCACAACACCTTAAGTTTCATGTTAGGCACTTAAATCTTTATGGAGGTGAATTAAAATGAATCTGCTTGAAGGTAATAGGAGGCCCTGGTGACAGCTTGGTTATGATTCTGCCCAACAGTTCCCAGACACACGACTGATAAATGCAAACTCCTTGTCAAAAATTACAGTGTCTGGTAAGCTATGTGCTGCAAGCTTTTCTGAACTGTAAATGTCACAGCAAGGTTTAGAAATGGAACTCAAAACACTTTTGAGAAAGTCTACCTTAGTCAAGAACTCTTGCCCCCAAAGTGGCTTTGGAAAATCAATTTGGCTTCCTGTCTGGGATGTGTTGGTCACTTCTAATACATGTAGGTGTCTTCGGTATGCAGAAGCTCTTCCACAATCCTTTCAATATCAGAATCAATCCCAAGTGCCTAGATCTGGCTTCGTTCAGTGTTGCAAGTCATGTGAAGAGCTCTCCAACAATCTAGAAGGCAAGATTCACACACACATTTGACATCTACTGAGCACCTCTTACACACTGGGCTCTGTTCTCAGGCCAAGGATACAGAAATGGACAAGACACAGCCATTATTCTAAAAATAGTTCACAGTCTTACAGAAGGCAGGCAAGGAAGTCAATATTATGGTATGTCACATTGTAGAGCCATGTGACAGGCTGCTTAGAGAACAAGAGGGGGTCTCTAACCCTGTGGGATTAAGAGGCTTTCAAAGTAGCTTAGTTTTGTAGGGGATGCTTGGCTTGGGACTTTAAGGTAATAGAAATAAGTCAGAAAACAGAAAAATTCAATTGCATTGCTAATTCTTCCCCCCTATATCTCTTGAATGCATCAGCTATTATCCCTTTTTTTTGGTCTGCCAGAATAGCCTAAGTAACTGTTCCACCCACTTTCTCTATTGTCTTTCTTTTATTCATTCATCACACAAAGCCAGAACAATCTTTTTAAAACATAAATTAAGCCATGTTACAACTTTGCTTAAATCTAACCGATAACTTTTGATTGCACTTGGAATAAAACTCCTTGCTATGAGCTATAGGACTGCTTGATCTGAAGCTACCTCTTCACCTTCACCTCATGCTATGTCCTCCACACCATACTCCAGCCACACTGGCCTTCATTAACTCACCGAACTTTAGAAAATCTTCCATACTTAGAACTTGTATATGTTTTTTTCTTGGTCTGGAAGTCTTTGTCCCAGGTCTTCACCTGGCACATACCAAATGTCACCACCTCACACTCATCATTCCCTTTTGTCTCTATGTTAACCCTCTGTTTATTTTCCCTTCCCAGCACCTATCACAATCTATAATTATTTTATTTATATTTATTTATTTATTGTTGTTGTTGGTGTGTGTGGGGGGGTGTTCTGTTTTTTTGTTATCCCCACTCTACCATAAATTGCATGAGGCCTTGGATCATGTTGCCTTGCTCACCATTTATTATTAGCCCTTGGCTCAGTGTCTGACACACAGTATATACCCCCAAAATATTTATTAAATAAGTAAAGGAAGGCAAGGGGGCTTGCAGACACAGTCCACTTAAGATCTACAATAATTAATTGTGATACATTTGTGGTGTTGGGGGGATGTATGAGTGTTAGGACATGAGATTGAAGAGGCAGCCAAAGGTTAGGTTGTGAAGAATCTTTTATGCCATTCAGAGTAGTCACAACGTCATCCTCAAACGATGGGGAACTGCTGAGGAATGGTAGAGCAGTGAGTGTCTTGACACATAATGAAGTTTTAATGTTTTGTCCAAGGTCACCCATGTAAGAAAATATGATCTTGGGAACAAATAATGCTTAGCAATTGCCACTCACTTCTCTATGGACTTCTGCAGGATTTTGAAAGAAAATGCTTTATTCTACCATTGGCCTAAACACAGCAATCATTTCTTACTCCTTGATAATTGCTAACTATATTATTGCTTTTTTTTTCTTCTTCTGGTGAGGGATAACTTTGGAAAAAGGCAGTAGGTAGAGCACTTTCTGATCTTATTTGTTAAATGGTACAAACATTCAAGAAAAAGTATGACCACTGTACACCATTCTTTGCCTCTATTCCCACCTGAAACATAAGACAAAATTTATATGTTATCACTTGTCATTTTCACACTCTGACAAACTCTTCTAATATTTCTATTACCAAAACACTGTAAAGTGTACTAAATACACATGAGATAGTGAAGATTTTATGTTGCTTTCTAAACCGACTCTATTGCAAAAGAACCAAGCTAGCCAGCTTGGTCTCCCAAGATATATTTGTGCAAGGGTTCGGATAACATGCAGTGTGTTCTGGGTTCTCCCTCTGCCCAACCCCAATTATTTGAACAAATATGTCCTTTTGATTAATTTCTACAAGTTTCAGCTTTACTTAGGAAAGTCATCTGCTTTGGGTATTTTTCTAGGAAAAGCAACATGTTGAATCTGAAAAAAATTTTCACTTGGACAATATTTATCAAAAAGTAAATTATTAAGAGAGTCACATATTAATGACCTAAATGGAGTCCTATTATATCCTTAAGAATATATCTGGTGTAATTGAGCAGTGCTACCTAAGAACCTGCTAATTTTAAACTCAGACCACAAGTTAACAAATTTGCTAATACCCTTAAATCTAATTCCTGGCAATGAATTATATATATATTTTGTCTTTCCATCATTTACACCAGTTTTTAGAAATTCTACTAATAGTTTGATAGTTTTTCTACCAAATTTAAACAGAAATAATTCCAAAGTATTAAACAGAAGATTTGATTTTTAGCTTTTATTAGCCATAGTTTTTATATCTGAGACACTTCTAATACCTCTTGCATCCTCATCAGAATCTAAACAGTTCCAAAGAATATGTACAAATACTCAGCTTAAACACCTCCTTCCTACCTGGTCCCCAAAGCAAAAGATGGTAATTGTTAGGGGACAATTTCTCTTCAGGAGACCATCTGGATCTACTCCTTGGGGCAGCACAACAGACCTTTGCTCTTGATTATCTTATCGGTTCCTCCAGTTGGATGCATCACATAGAAAACTCTCCTATATGAAAAACTAGAGGAATTCAGGATCAAAATATGGGCCTTTTGCATATATTTTATTGGAGTCTAAATTCATATTAGATTTCACAGGATATAACATATCTGGACCTATAAGGCTATGAAACGCTTTTGCTTTTAGCGCTATGAATTTCTCAACAAGATTTGAACATTTCTGCTACAGTAAACATTTAGCTGCACTAAAGTAGTTCCCACAAGGTAGCTCACTGTGTTTCCATCAACATTGAGCATGCTCTTCACTCTGGAAGAAGGTGAAAGTCTATGACATGGTAAGTGGGAGTGGGGAGTCCAGACTTCACTTTCCACTTTCATTTTTCAAGAGCAAACCTGTTATTGTCAAGTAACTCTGAAATTCCACTTTGAGATGAAACTGAAATTGAGCTCTGAAAACCTCCATTGAAAAGCACCAAATTACAGATGAATTTATGTTTAAATACCAGACTCACTTGCTTTCTGATAATTCCTTATAGATGAAGAGAGGGAAATGTGTGCGTGGAATCTGGGATGACCATTTAGCCCATCCCTCTTTCTCCAGTCATAACCTTATTGATTTCCCCAACACTATGGCATTTTATATGCCATAAGTAGTATGTGTATCTTCTATTGGCAAGTTGTTACAGGCCATACAACAAAGAGTAATGTTTAAATGATCTTCCTTTCATTTAACCTAGCTAAAAATATTGAATATTTCAATTATCTAAACA
Source organism: Lynx canadensis (assembly GCF_007474595.2). Taxonomy (NCBI): domain Eukaryota; kingdom Metazoa; phylum Chordata; class Mammalia; order Carnivora; family Felidae; genus Lynx; species Lynx canadensis. The sequence goes on from NC_044308.2 coordinate 50,613,742, forward strand.
TGATGATACACTGTTGTATTGAATATGAATGTTTAGAATGAAATTAGAAGGTATATCACAGATTTCCCATCAAAGACCATACCAGATGGCTTTGGAAGGAAAAGACAGTAAGAAGCGTGGCTAGTTTGGGAGAAGGAGCATTTCAATTCCAATAAAGCATTTTGGGAAGTATGGGATTTTTATAAATCTCCTACTATAAAACCCTTTCTTAAATGAACCCAAATATTTGGTTTACACTGAAATATTTATTGTTAAATTACTTAGTTCTCATAATCAGAAGATAGAACATTTCTTTTAAAACAATGACTGCTTTTAATCTTATTTTAAAGCCAATTCTAAGTCTTAGTCAATTAAATAGGCTCTGCTAACAGGTACATTCCAGGCTACAAAGACAGCAGATAGGAAATGACCAACTCAGTGAGTGCTATGAGAGAGGACAGTGTTGATCATTTCCTTCTGGCCTCTCCATGTCCACTCTGAGTTCTTCTCCTATCCTACTCTGCCCTGTAAGGCTGATACATGTGGACAGCACTGACAGGTGCCCTTGCCCACAGGCTTTCAGTTGGTTCTACCAATAAGAGGCACTAGCAGTTGACAGAGGGTGGGAAGAAATAAAAATGAAAGAGCTTTCTCTCAGCTCCACCCCTGCCAGGTCATGGTGGGCTGGCCTAGTCTCTATACCAGACAGTAATTCTTTCTACACAGAGACCCTCAGTGGGTTTTTGAAACTGTTCTTCCCTGTTACTTTTTCAGAGTAGTAACTGTGCCCACTATTATTAGACCCTAGGTCCTGTACAATTTATTTTTCTAAGCCCCATTCTATCTTTGAAACATTTCTATACTACACTCAACTCAATTATGAAGTTTGAATGTGCCTTTTCTTTCTTGCCGATAAAAAGACCAGAGGGCTCATGAACTAGTAGTACAATCACATTCTCAGAAATGTGGCAGGCTCAAGGTCCTTTTGCACAAACTTTTAAAAAATATAGACTTCATGTTTAATAAAAGTTTTAGGTTTGTGCAAAATTGAGAGGAAGATACAGAGATTTCTCATATATCCTCTGTTCCCATCCATGCATAGCCTCCCCCATCATCAATATCCCCCACCAAGTGATACCATGCTTTCACAGAAAATGAATATAGAAAAAATATAATGATTGATGCATGCCATTATACATTCATCCAAACCCACTGAATGTACATTACCAGGAGAGAACCCTAATGTAGGCTGTGGACTTCGGCTGATAATCACGTGTCAATGTAGGTTCATCAATTATAACAAATGTACCATTCTGGTGGGGGATGTTGATAATGGGAGGGGCTATGCATATTTAGGGGCAGAAGGTATATAGGAAATCTCTGTACTTCCTCTTAATTTTGCTGTGAACCTAAAACTGCTCTAAAAACACAAAGTCTTTAGAAAAGAAAAACATTGACAATTTATTTTAAATTTCAGGAGTTTATAAGAAATTCAATGATGTTGGGGTGCCTAAGTGGCTCAGTCAGTTAAGTGTCTGGCTTTTGGTTTCAGCTCAGGTCATGATATTGTGGTTTCATGAGTTCAAGCCCTGCATCAGGCTCTGTGCTAGCAGCATGAAGCCTGCTTGGGATTCTCGCTCTCCTCTTTCTCTGCCCCTCCACCACTTGCATTGTCTCTTCCTCTCTCAAAATAACAAATTAATTAAAAAAAAAAATTCAATGATATCTATATTTCCACTACGGAATAAAATCTTCTCCCTAAATGAGAGAAAATAAGGAAGAATTGAGAATAAACCCAAAGGGATATACAAAACCAACAAATTCCTGTTTTCCTGTTGGTGGAAGTGTTTTTAACAAAACTAGTTTCGATGGTCTGAAAACAAGAGACAAGGCTCTGAGCATGCTGCTTCACCATGAATCCTAGGACCCAAGAATATCTGGAATACAAGGTATCTGAGATATTTCCTTACATCCCTTTCCAGTTCTTGAATACCTGCATTGGCAATTCTGCCAAAGGATGGCTCAGCCTTTGTGAGCACATTTCTGGTACCTGGGAGCAACCTATAGCTTGAGGCAACTCATTCCAATGTGAACTGATCTAATAATTTAGAAAACTCTTCCTTCCATTGAGCCTCAATCAGCCACCCTGTGGCTGCCACACACTGAATCTCGTTCAGCCCTGGAGGGCGGCATGGAGTGAGTCTAATCTGTCTTCCCCTGACAGCCTTTGCAAATGTGAAGACAGCAATCATGTTCACCCTACATTTTTTCATCCCCAGGCCCAAATCCCTAGTTCCCGGTGGTGAAGGCATGATCCTCTGGACATACACAATATTAATTTTATCAATGTGCTGAGCTGAAAGTTGTGTTTGAGATGTGACCCGACCTAGCACAGAATGGTGCTATCCCCTTGTACATTCCAAATAGTGTATTTCTATCAATGCAGCCTCAAAATACATTATTTTTAAAACAGCCCCATTATACTGTTAAATGCTAGGAGTATGAAGGCATGGTTTTTAATATGATGGGTTAAGAGAACGTGGAAGAAGTTTTACAACATACCTACATATGTAGTGCATTCTATCAAAGTAGACAGAATGCTAAAATGATTAGGGTAGTAAAAACATAAATTGTGAAGTTTGAATTTCTTTGTGAATTTTTGTATACAAATTGGTGTTAAGGTGACTCACATAAAGGACCTAAGACATGGTGACAATCTGTCTTTCACCCAGTGCTAGTTCTCCTTTCCTAGGCATACAAGCTGTTTCAGAAACTCACCAGCAAAGTCCTGTAGTCAGAAGACCTGAATTTCAGTCAAGTTCACTGAAGCCCTGAAGATCAATTCATACTTTGGAATTATTCTCTATAAATTGGAGATAATAAACTTTGCCGACTTGTGATTATGAAATTAGAGAGTGTCAGGGACAATGCTGTGTGGAATCTAAAGCTCAATGCAGACAAACATGCCCCATGCAAGAGGAAGAGCAGGGACAGCTACAATGGTGTTCTTACGGTTATGGGCAGGGGACAAGTTCTCTATTTGGTAACATTGCTGACCATTACCTAGCGCAGGTCTTGAGAGACGTTTGTTCTTTTTCTGACTTTACATATACACTAAAAGCCTGGTAATAAGTCAAAATTACTCCACATAATTACAGGATTTTGTTTTCTGCCTTTTAAATGGCCCATTTGCATACCAGAAGAAGCTTGATCATTGGTAAGAAAATAAGCTGGAAAAGAAGGAGAAGCTTTATGTCTAAACTCTCATTCATTGAGCAACCACATAAAAGTAAAGTAAGAGAAACCAACTTTTCTTCCATTCCTGAGCTAGAGAGATACATATGCTAATGTTCTGGCTACTCTATCAATTGAGTTTACCAACACTCAGCAGGGCCATTTTAAAGACAAGCCTCTGTGGAAACAGGAAAGAATGGAGAGGCATTTTCATAAGCATGTTGAATGTTGGCACCAGTACAATGTGTCCTTTGAATCGACCTGAGCACAAATTGACAAGGGAAGGCTTTCTGGAAGACAAGAGGAGGTGTCTGTGCCAAGCTGCAGCTCACTCAAGTCTTCTCTACTAACTTCTCAACCTGTTTATGAACAACAGAGGACTATTTTTTTTTATGTGATAGTTTCTAAATCCGATATTTTCTATCTAACCAGGTGTAGAGACCAATGGAATCTTATTAATCCAATTGATATTTGACAGTTTTCTAGTAAAATTGAAGCACATATGGAGTGCTAAAAGCATTCAGAATGATGCCTCAGTGCTGCCTAGAGGTTCAGTGGTAGCTCAGAAGACCAAAAGATAGTTTCTGCAGTCATAGTGCCAACTTAATTACCACATTTAGACCAGGTTTAAATAACTTAAATGAGCTTATTTATTAGCTAGAATTGTCTAGAAAAAAAAAGGAAAAGTTACAGCCATAGTCCAGTTAATTTTAACACTCTCTCATCTGATTCTCTGTAGACCTTACAAGGTTGTCAGTATATGAATTACCATCCCTGTTTCCATATGTGTAATCTGAGTTCCAAAAGTATTAGACAGTTGCTTCAACACAAATGGAGTGTAAAATATATAGGTTTTCAAAAAGTTTTCTTGGAATGACTGAGTGGACTAAATGAGCAGTTAGCAATAGGCTCAGGTAGGGCTTGAGCCAGCTCTGGGTTCCAAGTGTTTTCCCATTATACCACCATTGTTCAAATTTAAGGACTATGTAAACCATTTGCAAGGAAGGAAACTCTATTGGAATTAAATGTATTCTAATGTTATAATGGATAATATGGCTCTGGTATTAACTTTCCAACATTCCTCAGTAAGAACCTGGTGAGATCATTTCACATTTTCTTTTGTCATTAAGGTTTTACATTGCCTGCTTGTTACATGCTCTTTGATTTTGCTTCATGCCATTCTGCACTTCACTTACCGCTTCCTCTTGTCATTAGCTTTTCAGAGCAATTGCAGAGAATTCTCAGCCTTCCTTCAGCAATTGTGCCTCGTTCAGATTTTAAATTGATTTTTAGCTATTCACACTCTGACTGCTAGTGTTCCTGCCTCCACAATTCATGATACTAGAACAGAGGGACAGGCTGTTAAACATACTGACTACAGTAACCTTATTTCTGTGTTTGTCCTGTGCTACAATCCCATTTTGCATCTTTGTATTTTGTGATCCACATTTCTGTACAGGTGCTGCCTTATGGAGTGTTGGGAATGAGGGGCAGGGTGACCACACTCTACTCCTCTGGTAGGGAACACTTGGAAGAAGTCTCAGAATAAAATAGGCCTTTCCTTGAAGCATGTGATACATGCTCCTTTCTTCTTTTGCCCATAATAGGGGATGTGGGCATTCCCTACTGTGGCATGTTTTTAGGTAATTGATGTTGCCACTTCAGATTAAGATGAAATTTTGGGTGTCAGCTATGAACTGCTTCAATGGCTGTGATCAGTTAGCTCTCAGTTTACCAATTTGTGTTCCACTGAGTTGAACAGTAAAAATCCTTGGTAGTTTACCTGAAAGGCCATGAAGATGACTTATGGGCCACAGCACACAATATTTCTTTTCTGTACTTTATCTAGACAAATAAGTGCTTATAACTCTGGATTCAGGAAAGACTGTTTATTCTTCAGAACTGACATCCCATTAAAAAGAAAATAAAGTAAGCATCAGGATTAGTCCCCTAAGCTTCCATCAACAATTTTGCCATGAATGTCTGTGTGTTTTTTCCCTGTCAGCTCCTGACACCCAAAATGCATTTTTCTATAGAAAATATCATGTTACTCTTTTTTCTCCCCTCTACATTTGCCAGTCTTCCCTGACCTCTCACAAAAATCAAGACTTACATCTTAAAAATCATAATAAAAGAATAAGAAATGAAAACTCTAGTGGAGTCAGAGTGATGGCAATACCTTTAGCAAAAACCTTGGAAAAGAGGGACCTGACACAGTCAGGCTGAGCACACTGACTTTAGGGAACCAAGGAGAAGTATGAGCTGAGGGAAAAACAAAGCTCTGTTTCACAGTGCTAAACAAATTTTACTGGAATAGGCAGCTTCTTCCTTATACTTACCAATCATATCAGCCTTTTAGTTATCACTTATGTGAAATGAAGTCAGAGAACCCAGGATACATTTTAGTTAGTCAAGTATATATAATTCAATGTGTCTAAGTCCTAGATTGCAGGAGAAAAGAATTTGGAAAACCAAAAGGCTTGTTATAGTGGGTAGCTCACTAGCTAGGATCTGGGAGATAGAATCGCTATGACAGATCTGGATTTTATCTGGGGATTTAATACCAAATCACCTAAATTTGTTCTTTACACTGAGCAACTGAGATTGAGGACAAAGTCATTGCTCTTTTCAGGCTGTCCCTGGTGCTTGTTTTTAACTGATAGCAATTGGATAAAACTGTTTGAAATGGGAGCTTTGTTATCCCCGTTTCTGGTCCACAGCCCTAAGGGATGGTCCTATTAGATCCTGTTGGGTGATCATAAAGAGAGAACCCATCTTGTCTTTGACTCCAAGGAGAACTCAGGAAGGTAGATGGGAAGAACAGAACACTCCTTTTGTTAAGAAAGAAAATACAGATAAAGAAGATGTGGTATGTGTATGCAATGGAATATTACTCAGCCATTAAAATAGGATGAAATCTTGTTATTTGTGACAACATAGATAGACCTAGAGGGTATTATGTTAAGTAAAATAAGTCAGAGAAAAACAAATACCATATGATTTCACTAATGTGTGAAATCTCAAAACCAAAACAAATGACAAATAAGCAGGAAAACAGGAACAGACTCATAAATACAAGAGAACTGGCGGTTGGCAAAGGAGAAGGGGAGGCAGGATGGGTGAACTAGGTGCAGGGACTAACAGATACAAACTTCCAGTTATAAAATGCATAAGTCACAGAAATGAAAAGTACAGCATAGGGAATATAGCCAATAATATTGTAATAGTGCTGTAAGGTGATAGATGGTGATTATACTTACAACAGTGAGCACGGAGTAATGTATAGAATTTTTGAATTACAGTGTTATAAACCTGAAACTAATATATTAACTATACTTCAGTAATAATAAAAAATTGAAAAAAAGGGTACAGATTTTTATCAGAGCACAGGATGCTGCAAGACAGAGGCAGGTGTTCTAAGTGGCCTGGTATCAAGTGATTTAAATTTGTTTGCTGTTGTTGTTTAACTTTTATTTATTTTGAGATAGAGAAGAGAGTATGAGTCAGGCAGGGGCAGAGAGAGAGAAAATCCCAAGAGGCTCTGCACTAAAAAGTATGGAGCCTGATGCAGGGCTCAAACCCACAAACTACAAGATCATGACCTGAGCTGAAATCGGACACTTCACTCACTGAGCCACCCAGGCGCCCTGTTTGTTGTTCTTACTGATCATTTGTATTCCAGAATTCTTATACAGTAAACATATGTTCCTTACATTATTAAAAAGAGTAGTAAATTGAAATGGGTATTTGCAGAGTGTGTCTATAATGTTGCAATACTTAGGAAAATAATTCTCTATGAGGATTACCATACAAGTCATTCTGATGTCAAAAGTCACTCTTACTGCTGTTAAGAGCCTAAAATCTGAGTTTGAAATTGGCTATGTTTTTCTTCAGGAATTTCATAAATACTGACCACTACCATGTGGCAGATATTTGTGTGAGCCTGGATATATGATGAACAGGCACAGTCCTCAGTGAACTTACAGGAGCTAAAACTGGCAGGCATCACTCAGTTTCCTCTCTTGTAACATGGAAATAGCCACATTTCAGTAGGTCATTGTGAAGATTAAATTATTTAACATATGTGAATTCTCCAAGGGTAGAGCAACTATTCAATTAAATGTAGGATCTGAGAGTGTTTGAAAGCAAAGATGAGCGATTAGAATTTCAGGAGATAAATATTAGCTCACTAATAGAAGACATCTGGTATGAAACCCATGTATCTATGTTACTTATTATCAGTTTATGAGAAAACACAGTAACTTGTTCAAATATAAGCTGTTGAATTTAGCTCCTATTTTGATTTACCTTTCCCACAGACCTATTGGTACAAAATATCCAAGTGATAGAATGCCGTTAATACTCACTTCTTATCACCTGAGGGGCAAGTCAGTTTCTAGACATCCCAACTCTTCATGGTTCTACCTAGAAGATCAGATAGATGTCTTGGGAAAATTAACAAACTATTTCACTAATGTCTTTCTCATGGTTTTAGCCACAGGTTCCTTTTTCATGGCAGCCTTTACATAGAGCCATGCGAATAGCAAACCATGTAGAAATGAATGAGAAAATGAAGACATTTAAAAAAGAAAGTCCATGAAAGGTGGCTATAAAAAAAGGAGGTTCAGATTTCCTTTTGCAGAAAACACATTTTAATTTCCCCCAGTCACTAAATTAAGTCATTCTACCCTGTGAAATGTTGTACCATTTTTCCCTCTGAAAGCTCCTTAAAAAAATAAAACAATCTTTTTAAAAAATCATTTTTCTTAAACTGACTCAGATAAATTCACTATCCAAACCCTCTTTTTCTGCATCTCCTCTCCACACTAGGTTCCCTGGGGCAGAGAGTTGTTTCCCAGAGTACCCAGGAAGCTCTGCCAGGTTCTCGGCAGCCATTGGGCTTCCGTGCACAGCAGAAGCCTCTTGTGTAAAATGAGTGCTTCCTTTCCAGAGGTCACAAAGCCTTTAGGACCCAGCCATGCACTGAGTAAGAATTGTGGCCGGCAGCTGAGCAGTGGAGTGTAGTACAGAGAAAGTGGACTAGGGGTTTTAGGTCAGGGGCCATCAATAGATGTACAAGTGGTTAAAAAACTTCTTTAAATTCTTGTAACTATATATTTCCACAATCTGTAAAATGGGAAGAATATTGTCTACTTCCTAGGGTTATGACTAGGATTAAATGAGAAAACATAGGTAGACAGTAAGCCTGGACAAATACTAGGTGATTTTTAAAATCTTAGTATTGCCTGGTACTATGGACTGAATTGTGTCCCTCCCCCAAATTCAAATACTGAAGTCCCAACCCAGTGTGACTGTATTTGGAGATACAGCTTTTAGGAGTAATTAAGGCTAAATAAGATCATAATAGTAGGATCCTACTCCTATAGGATTGGGGGCCTTGTAAGAAGAGGAAGGAAACACTTAATATAAGATCTATTGTCTTAGAAATGTTTAAGTATACAATATGATATTGTTAACTATAGGCACTATGCTGATGGTAAAACTCTAGGACTTTTTTGTCTTGCATAACTGAAACTTAAAACCTTTTGACTAATACCTCCCTGATTCTCCCTCCTCCTAAGTCCTGGCAACCACCATTCTACTCTTTGCTTCTGAGTTTGACTATTTTAATTAAGAGTTCTTATTATACATACATACATAATAATAACAATAATAATAAATAGAACAGGAGGAAACTTTTAGATGTGATGAACAGATTTATGGTATAGATTGTGGTAGTGGTTTAATGGGTGCATACTTATTTCCAAACCGATCAAGTTGTATACATTTAGTACATATATGCACAGCTCTTTGTGGTCAATCACACCATGACAGAGTGGTTAAAAAAAGAAAGAAGAAGAACAGCACAAGCACAAAGGAAAGGACATGTAAACACACAGCAAGAAGGTGGTTGCCTGTGAGCCAGGAAGAGAGCTCTCACCAGAATCTGACCATATTAGCACCTGGATCTCAGGCTTCCTTGCAAAACTGAGAGAAATAGATGTCTGTTGTTTAAGTCACCTAGTCCATCTATGGTATTTTATTACAGTATAATCTTGCACTTACCCCTTTTGCCAAACATACCACCTTGAAATTCTCTTCCTTCAGCTCTTACAACTAGTATTATGCAGTTGTTAAGAGCCACTCTAGACATTTACCAACTGTGTGACCTTGGGCAATATGTTTAACCTCCCTGTCTCTCAGTTTCCCATCTTTAAAGCAGGTTAATAATAATACCAGCCATATGGGGTTGTTGTAGAGATGAATTTAGTTCATGGACATTCTGAATGAAAGGCAGATAAATAGCAGATTGTCATTCCTAGAATGTAAATCCTGTAACAGCAGTAACATTCTTTTTTTTTTTTTTTTTTTTTTTTTTGCTTCCCAGTGTATCTCAAGCACCTGGAATTGTGTTTGGCACATAGTCACACTACATAAATATTTCAGAGTGATTGAATCAATGGTCCTCCCACCTTTCTGACTGGCTTTCCAAGCTCTCTATAATTTGACCATACTTAAGCTTTCCAGCCTTATTTCCCTTTCTAATCAACTCAGAAATGTATAGCTATATTGACTGACTAGATATTTTTTTTGTCTAAGTCCTACATTTCATATTTTATTTTCCTTGTTCCACCTATTTCTTCTACTTGCAATGTCTTGCCAATTCCCAACCTACCTCAGCCTCCTAAGTCCTACCCATCTTCAAGAGCATCTCAAACTGCATTCATGTTAGTAAGCGTTTATTAGATTTGATAGAACATCCTAACTTCCAGAAGATTCTTCGGCTCCCCTTTATATTCGCTATCTCTTACAAAGGTAAATGTGCAACTCCTCTACTTTCTGCTGCACACACAGACACACATAGTCACAAACATAGCATCCCAAAGGCTCCTTAAGGAACAGGAAGTGGGATTCTCAGGGTCTTACCTCCTCAGACCCTAAGAGCCCTCTCTGCTCTCAAATGGAAACATCTCATAAGGCCTGGTTTGGATTTCTTCAGCACCTCTTCACAACTTTCCCCAAGGAGTACTACTTTACCAAGACAGAGTAGAAATATCTAGACAAGGTTATCGTACATTAGAATTCACTGCTTCAGTTTGGGGAGTACTTTTCTAATACAATTTGAGATGACCTTAGGAGAAACACAGAAGGTTATAAAGTTAGAATTGATTCTCAATGTGTGGAAGGTGATGCTCACAGATGAAGAGGATGCCCCCAACACCTTAGTTCTTTTTTCTGCCCTCCTCTACACAATCAAGTTCATGACTGCCTAGTGCATCCCTGGAAAATGAACAGGCTCTTTCTATTCTGAAAGTCATCAGAGATTATGCCAAAATTTAATGAAAAAGGGGCAAGAGGACAGAGAACAGAAGTATCTGAGAGACCCAGATTCCTGCAGTAGCTTAGCCTCCATGGAATTTGGATAGAAAGCTCTATAATAAGTTTGATATGTTTTTATTTTCTTCTCTCCTATGACTGTTCTGCTACCTATTCCCCTCCCTGAGATGTGCCCCCCCCCTTGTTAAAGTAGATTTGTTTGATCAAATCCTAAGCCTGCTTACACAAACAGAAGGTGGAGGTTAATTAAGCATAGCTATTTGTTCTTCTGGGGAGACCAGAGGCTCTTCTCTACCAGTGCCCCCCAAAGACAACAATGATATCATTTCTACATTCTTTTTTAATCTTTTTTAAAAATGTCTATTTATTTTTGAGACAGAGTGTAAGCAGGGGGAGGAGCAGACAGAGAGGGAGACACAGAATACGAAGCAGGCTCCAGGCTCTGAGCTGTCAGCACAGAGCCTGACATGGGGCTCAAACTCATGGACCATGAGATCATGACTTGAGCTGAAGTCGGACACTTAACCAGCTGAGTCACCCAGGCAACCCTCATTTCTCAGTTCTTAGAGCCTTTCCAACTCCTCACAGTTGTGAATGGATGCATTCTGAGGACACAGTTGCCACCTACTGGATTAAACATGCCTTTTCACCATGGTAAATGGGTTGGAGTATAGTCTCATAATATCCAGAGACCTGAGGCTGTGGCTACAAAGTTGCCCCAATTTGCTCTCTGGGTCTGTCTCTGTTTTGCTCCATTAATTCTGAACTAATTGTTGCCTTATCTAGGAATCTGATGAGTATCATAATTAAAGCACCTAAACTTATTTTTCCTGCCAGAATATTCATATCAACATTCCATTAACTCCCAGAGAAGGTAGACATCACACATAATTAGAAGCATTGCAATAATGCCAACCTACATTGATCTCATGTATTCTAGTGTACAGGTAACTTTCATACCTATAACTGCAGATTACACTCATAATAACTCACTCCATAAGGAAAGCCTGGAGACTATAATTAGCCCTTTTACAAATAAAGATTCTTAGACAGTTTGGCTAAGTGATTTTGGCTTATAAAATGGCAGAAGCAAATCTTCTGTTGAATAAACAGAGGGAAGGATCTCTTAGGAAGAGAGTGGGAAAATGTAAGTAGGTCCCAAAGAAGAATTTTATGAGGTGTTAGACAAAAAAAAAAAAAAAAAAAAAAAAAAAAGAAATCTGATTTACCTTGTATCAGATTGATTTAATTAATGTGTAAAGATTTCTAAATGAAATAACCTGTACCACTCACCTTTCTGGTCTCTTTCAGTCTATTGATAGCCTGCCTGCCCTTCTGTTCTTACCACCACCAACATGCTGCAGGCACAGAAATCCAACCTAATAGTATTATGTCATGTCATGTCATCTTGGATCATATCCTATCATTTCTCCTGTGTAAAACCCCCTGATAGCTTTCCATTGCTCTTAGGATAACGTCCATGCCTTCACATTGCCGGTAATGAGAGCCTGCACGATCCCATCCCTAAAGGTCTGTTTCTGTTCTATCTTATCTCCCATTCATCCTCGCTCTCCCCAGTCCAGCCATACCTTCAGTTCTTTGAGTACTACTCCCCCTCCACATCCAGACTCAATTATAACTTCCTCTGGTAAGTATTTCCTGACCTTCCTAACTAGGATGAACAACACTCTTATGGGTTTGCATAGTCCCATGTCCCTGCCCTTGGAGAGCTTAGTAATTTCATGTTTATTTGTGTGATTAGTTGATCCATTTCTTGTTTTTCCCCTACATGGAGAGGTAGAGGTGACCAGTTGGGCTCACTGTTGTATCCCCATACCTGCCACCACACCTGGCATAAGTAGGCACTTAATAATTAATATTGACTGAATGAATGAACAAATGAGCAAATAAATGGAGAATGAAGGTGATCCTTCAAACTAATCCTCATTAAAATGAAAAGTCAATAGAAAGCTATGTCCCTCTTGGTAAGAATCCCATCTACTTCTAAATTTGTTAAAAAATTTTTATAAGTAAGAGTTTAGTCTTAAAGAACTACTAAGGACTTATGTAAATGTCTCCTCTTTTTTCATTTTCACTGGGAACAATCTACCTGGCCCTTTTCTTCTCCCTATCCCTCACTTTAGGAAGTAACCAAACCATTTTCTTTAAATGGCAGTGAAATACTGCTGGTGAGTAATTCCCTAGCAGGCAGCTCTTCAGGGTCAAAAACACTGCTCAAGTGCCCACCTGTGTGTGGGTTTTAGAATCACTCATCCTAATACTTGAAAGTGAGGACCTCAGTGGGGTCAGATGTTGGAAATGACCACCTTCTTCCAACTTCCCAGCTCTTTGTTAAGAACCCTACCTTGAGCTTATTTATACTGAGAAAAGCTTTTTCAGCAGACACACACCTGTTCCTGAACACCTGAGAGTGAGCTGTGGGGTTTCCTCATGAAAGGGTCTGTTCATGCAGAGCTCAGTGAGTCTGACTCAGAAAGAAAAATGAGTAAAGGAAATTTCCCCCCCCAAAACACAGCTCTGTCCAAAGAATGTGCTGATAGAAGAGAGTTTTAAGGCAAAAGAGGCAAAGCAAATAAGAGGAAATGATCCAAAAACCATGTTGAACAGAGTTTTCTTTCCAAAAGCAGATATGAGGGGCGCCTGGGTGGCTCAGTCGGTTAAGCGTCCGACTTCAGCTCAGGTCACGATCTCGCGGTCCGTGAGTTTGAGCCCCGCGTCGGGCTCTGGGCTGATGGCTCAGAGCCTGGAGCCTGCTTCCGGTTCTGTGTCTCCCTCTCTCTCTGCCCCTCCCCCGTTCATGCTCTGTCTCTCTCTGTCTCAAAAATAAATAAACGTTAAAAAATTTTTTTTTTCAAACCTTAGAGGAGAAAGCAGGAAAGACCTCTCTGACCTCAGCCGTAGCAATCTCTTACTCGACACATCCCCAAAGGCAAGGGAATTAAAAGCAAAAGTGAATTACTGGGACCTTATGAAGATAAAAGCTTCTGCACAGCAAAGGAAACAACCAACAAAACTAAAAGGCAACCAACGGAATGGGAAAAGATATTTGCAAATGACATATCGGACAAAGGGCTAGTATCTAAAATCTATAAAGAGCTCACCAAACTCCACACCCGAAAAACAAATAACCCAGTGAAGAAATGGGCAGAAAACATGAATAGACACTTCTCTAAAGAAGACATCCAGATGGCCAACAGGCACATGAAAGATGTTCAGCGTCGCTCCTTATCAGGGAAATACAAATCAAAACCACACTCAGGTATCACCTCACGCCAGTCAGAGTGGCCAAAATGAACAAATCAGGAGACTATAGATGCTGGAGAGGATGTGGAGAAACGGGAACCCTCTTGCACTGTTGGTGGGAATACAAATTGGTGCAGCCGCTCTGGAAAGCAGTGTGGAGGTTCCTCAGAAAATTAAAAATAGACCTACCCTATGACCCAGCAATAGCACTGCTAGGATTTATCCAAGGGATACAGGAGTACTGATGCATAGGGGCACTTGTACCCCAATGTTCATAGCAGCACTCTCAACAATAGCCAAATTATGGAAAGAGCCTAAATGTCCATCAACTGATGAATGGATAAAGAAATTGTGGTTTATATACACAATGGAATACTATGTGGCAATGAGAAAAAATGAAATATGGCCCTTTGTAGCAACGTGGATGGAACTGGAGAGTGTAATGCTAAGTGAAATAAGCCATACAGAGAAAGACAGATACCATATGGTTTCACTCTTATGTGGATCCTGAGAAACTTAACAGGAACCCATGGGGGAGGGGAAGGAAAAAAAAAAAAGAGGTTAGAGTGGGAGAGAGCCAAAGCATAAGAGACTGTTAAAAACTGAGAACAAACTGAGGGTTGATGGGGGGTGGGAGGGAGGGGAGGGTGGGTGATGGGTATTGAGGAGGGCACCTTTTGGGATGAGCACTGGGTGTTGTATGGAAACCAATTTGTCAATAAATTTCATAAAAAAAAAAAATTTTTTTTTTCAAAAGCAGATATGAATGTATATTTTTCTGTTGGATTCCTTCAGACAGAGAACTGGAGATCAGCAGATTAACTGGCATTTGCACAATGGTCTTTAAGTTGCTAATTCTTGGTGAAGGGAAAGAAGACTTAAAATCTGCTAATTTGGGGCTGTTGTTGGTTAACGCCAACATATTTGTGTCAGGAGTCAGGAAAGGATTAACTTTCCACTTGATCTGTGGATGTGCCTGAGGGGCAGCGAAGTTTTGAAGGAAACAGACCATTGGAGGATTTGTGTTTCGCTCCATTAGTTTGGACCTAAGAATCTAAGAAGACGCTTGTAGCACCGTCTTTCCTCTTAGCAGACTTTTTGCTCTGAATCATCGCAACATGTAAAGCCCTGACACCTAGGATATCCTGAGGGGGAAAGCAAGAGAGAAGGATGTAATTGTGCCAATTCATCTGGCCAGGAGACTGAGGGCACAATGTCCTTTGGGCAGAATAAATTGTTATTTTGGGACCTTGTGTTGATCATTTTGGCAGTAGTATCCTGGAGGGACAAATCCAGAGTTGCAGAAAGATGTTTGGGTGCCTGGGGCAGGAAGTCAATTAGTTCTAAAGCTCTCCTTTTTCCCACCCATATTTACACAGGGTGAATATCCATTAGAGTTCCAATTTAATGAACTGGTGTCTGGTTTACATTATATTGCCCAATTTAAAAAGCTTATGATTACATGCATGTAAATAAAAATAAATTATTACCTTTTATAGTTTGCAGTATTTCATTCACAGCAAAATGCTGAAATAAAAAAAAATGTATGTATGTATGCCTGTTCTGTAGTTGCCCAATGTTTCATGATATTTAAGTTCTGGTTCTCTTTGTCCCCAGTTTCTCTTCCCATATTTGATAAAAATCTTCACTTATTGTGTTTTAGAAAGAAACATTTTGTTGTTGTTGCTGTTGTTGTTGTTGTTGTTGTTGTTGTTTTATTTCTACAAGGCCATTTGGGTCTTATTTCCAATTACCATTGTAATACAACCTTGAATTTCTAGCTGCCATCCACCATCATTGTAAAGCTTAACACACTTCTCAGATTTAAAGGCTAAGAAATTCACAATGTAAGCACTTTCAACTCTGAAAGCAAAGAAACAAATGCTCCACCAATAAAATCTACTTTAGGAAATTTTCTTTTCTGGAAAGTGTTATTTCACTGTCCTAAATCTTTCAGAGCACTATAGCTATATACCTTACTCTCTAGTCAGGCCCACTCCACTTCTGTCTGAGCTGTGGCCATCACACATGGCCCTGAGGTGAAACACAACAGAGACGACAGCAGTATACGAGGTACAAACTGAACAGCAATGTCCTGAATCATTCAAGTTCACCAGGAGGATGGGGGTGCGGAGATTGAGGTATTGGGGCTATGTGACTCTATTTTTTTTCCAGCTAATGATCTTATATTTTCTAAAGATTGTTGTCTACCAGCTTATGTTCCACTCTTCCTGCTCCTTTTCCTCCCCTTACTTTTCTAGACCATCTCTAATTAATGCAATAAAAGATCCACCACAATGGAAGTGGTGATGGAGGCTCTGGACTGGGCAAAGCCCTAATACAGAGGCAAAGTGCTCAAGGGACTGGGGAAGGAGAAAGATAAATGAGGTTTCTGTCCACCCAAAATATGGACAAATGCCACCACATACAGCAAAAGACAGAATGGAGTTAACCACAGGAAGACAGGACTATTTCTTTTTTGTGTACTTTAGCACACACCTTTCATATGTAATCAACTGAAATAAAATAATATTTGCCTCACATTTTCCATTATATAATAGGTTTTTTTCCTACATTCATGTAGAAAATGTTTGTCCTTCCTGGTTGGCATAACCTGCCTAATGCAATCTCTTTCATCTCTGTTGATATTGACCTTTCACCTGAGATACATTCTTCCTGGTGTGACCCATTCCACATGTCATTAGAGCATCTCAATGGTTAAATTTTTACATGATGGAGAATGTATCATTGAAGAGCAAACATTTTTGAGATTTTTTTGGATCTGTTTTAAAACTGTAGCTTGGATATTATCAGATTCATATGTTTACACTGTGCTGTGTCCCACGCAACTTGTAAATATTTGATAAATGTTACCTTTTAATTCCTGATAACATTATGAAAGTGTTAAGAAATGTTGTGGCCGATAACCTCTTTCTGAGCCTAAGATTCACATTTACCATGTAGTTATTGATTGACTAGAGCAAAATGATTTTGTTTTCAGGGAAACAGAGTCTCTCAGAGGCCACGTTCAAACTTTCCCTTCATTTAATTGTATGTTTTCCAAGGACAGAGATAAGATTTTTCCCTGTTCTGATTCTCAAGCAGGTCAACCTGGGTCTACTAAGACCAAATATTTATGGACATATGTGAGTATGCAGTTCCCTAATGACAAATGTGTGATAATATGTCAGAATGAAAGATTTTTGAGACAGTAATGTTGACTGTCTGAGTTGGGCATTTACTTAAGCTGTGTTGCTGGGAAGCAGGTACCTGGCCCTCCATCAAATAAAGCTTTTTCTAATGAATGAGTTCACATTCTGAAGTGTAACCTCCAGAATCAGAACATTCAGGTACTAAGACATCATCCTGGGCAGAAACAGTTGGAAATGTTTATGTAAGCCTGAGAATACTTTATTTCAAGCCTATGCTACACAGTAAATCAACCTTTCCTGGTTTAATTTAATGAAGAAAGCATCAAATAATACATTTAAATTTGATGGGAAAATGTTCTTAAAATATGCATACTATACTATATGATTCTATTTATATAAGGTGCACAGATACAAAACTATATTTGATGCTATCAGAAAGGACATGATGGGGCAGATTCTAGGGTGCTGGTAAGGTTCTGTTTCTCAGTCTGCTTATTGTTTACTTAAGTGTGTCCAGTTTGTGAAAGTTCACTGAGTTTTAAAGTTATTATATATTATATGTATTATATCATTTTTAATATATATTCCACAAACATTATACATATACATTGAAGTCTGCGTATGTCTTCGTAGCTTTTAGTTCTATTTTTCTTTAAAGAAATATGCATTCTCTTTCAATCTCAAAGGGATCTTTTAAGAAATGTACCCTCTTTGAAGTGGGCATGTGTACTCTTACACATATTTCTTGAAGGAACCTTATTATACCCAACTTACTTTTTGTGTAACTGTTCATATAAAGGAAAATTTATTCTTGCTGCATCTCACCAGGCTCTGAGCTCCCCAAGGCAGGGCCATGTCCTGTTTATATCCTCGGAGCCTGGTGCATGGTAGGCAATCAATAATTATTGAATCAGATGCAAACGATTAGGTAGAACAGCATCCTTGATATTCCCCAACTCTGATCCCCAGCACCTTCAGTCTCTTTCCACTTGATAGTTCATAACACTGGTTACTAACACAAGTTAAAGCGTAACCATCTCTGCTGTGACCAGGTCATATGATCTGCAGGGATCCAGCCTCAAATCAGGAGATATTGCACAAAGGCCAGGAAGCAGCCAAGGACGAGAACTGAGTAACTTCATCAGAGTTGGGTAAACAGCAGTTAGCACAATGGTCGCACTAAACAGGACAAGCTCAAAGTGCAGTGTCATGGCCAGATGGCTCCTTTCACTGGAATGGGCACAGGTGCCCCTTAGAGACCTGCCTTGCAGGAATGATTACAAAGAATATTTACCAAGTGATTTATGGCTTATGTGTTTTGTCTTTTTTAATCTCACAATAGCTTTGTGGTATAGGTAATGTCATTCCTGTTTTATAGATGAGGAGACAGATGCTTGGTAAGTTTAGCAATTTATCCCTAGTTTCCAAGTCAATGACAGAATTGTAACTCAAACCTAGGTCTGGCTGACTCTAAATTCCATGAACTCATGGCATTACACCTTTAAAAAGGAACAAAAAAAATCATGAAAACTCAAAATTACTCTGATTAAGCTCAGAAATCAAAAAACAAAAAAGATGGGGCCAGATATTGCATTATTATTTTTTTATTTTGTGGATTACTTGCTATTAGAAAGGAAAGTTAAAAGAGGCATTTTCTCTATTTTCTTTAATGTCTGTTCAGGGCCTGTGCTATATGTATCTCATTTTAACCCTGCCAGCAACCTGGGGAAGAAGGTACTACCATTACCTCTACTTAATAATGAGATGATGGAGGATCTTCAAGGTTAAATAACCTGCCCAGGGCCACTCAGCCAATAAGTAGCATTTTTGGATTGGTAACTAAGTCTCTTTCACCTCACAGTTGACTTTTCTTTATAGAGTCAGCCCTGGTCTATGGGTAGTGGCTGCCTGGAGTTCTGTACAGAGATGGATTGCAAGGCACTGCAGAGCCCCTCTGGAAAGAAGGCTGGGATAGATTAGTCATGCCGCTTATTTGCCATCCCTGTGCCATACTGTTCCCACAACCCACTTCTCTTATGCCCTTAGGGATCCACCTGTGCTTAATAATCACAAACTTTCTTATGCTTCTTAACCTGCAAGACACAGACATGAAGCCTACATCCTACTGAGCCATCTTTATATTTGCATCCTCCAAAGACATTGTATCCATCCCATAACCAAGTAGCAGATGTAGACATTGGTAATGTTTCTATTTAGGCTTTCATTTTGAGTAAGGGGACATTTAAATTATTAAAGTAAAGATAAGCTAAAATTAATATAATATCAGTTCACTTACAATAAAAAGGCATTAAATATCTATACTCTTTTGAGAAAATCAGAAGCAGACTAGGGCAATAAAAAAGGAACTAAGTCTCAGGCCCAAATTCCAACTTGACCATCACTGGTTCTGCAGCCCTGGACTGATCATTCAAATGCATGGATTATAGAGCCAGACCTGGGATTGAATTCTGGCACTGAATTTATAAGTGCTATGATTGTATGCAGTTGGCTATTTTCTCTAAAGCTTTGTTTTTTCATCTTTAAAATGTGTATACCAACAACTACCTCATTGGTTTGTGAAATCCATGAAAATGTTGTATGTTAACTGTTAAGCACAGTCCTTGCAACATCGATGTCCTTAATAACTGCTAGCTGTCCTCATCCTTCCTTATCACTCAGTTTCCTCATCTATAAAACTTGACTATAAATACAAATCTTTCTATCCTTCACAGAGTCCATTTACAAGTTCACACTTTATAGAAATAAAGGATTTTATGTATTACACATTATTCACATCTCAAAAATATTCAACCTATTAAGGAAAGAGGATGCCTCCAAAAAGGTAAGAGGTAATAATACATAATACACATTTGCAAAACAAATGAGGAATAATACATGGGAATGGGAAAAATCTTGGAATAAATGAAGTAATTAGAACTGAAAAGTTAGTGAAAGTGTGGATTTTGAAGGAAGAGAAAGGCATGCCCTGTCACAGAACACAGAAAAGGAGGTGAAGTTTCATTCTGCTAGAAAGAATATTCTGCTCAGATTCAGAACACATGATAGTGAGTTCTAATACTTCCTGACTTTTAACTTTTCTCAAACTAAAATATGTGTATCCTTGTAGAATGGGGGAAATTAATTACATTGGCCTTTTTAGGGACTGAGAGAATAAAATCAGATCACACATGTGAATTGACTTTAAAGAGCTGAAAACCAGTAAAGAAATAAAAATTGCTATTTTTAATTGATCACACAAGGCAAGGCCAGAGCTACAATAAGGCAAATGACCTGTCTAGGGTGCAAAATTTACGAAGGCACAACTCTGAGATCTTGCTTTTTTAGATTTTGCACCCTCATCTCCTCACTTGCCTCACCCTGATCCCAGGCCAGTGAAAGGAGACAGCAAGCCCAGAGTAACATTGTAAAGATAAATAATGAGACATGAGGGCACAGTGATAAATCCAACTAATAACAGGCTACAAAGAACAAAGCATGAGTCTGGACCCAATGAATCAGTGAAGCAAGCTCAGGTTTTGGAGAAGGGACATGGTAGTATTTTCATAGCATGAGCATATAATGTGACAGTTCAGTTGGATTCTGAAACACACAACAGCTGATCTATATAAGGGGTCAATATTGCTCTGCTTTTTTACGGATTGGGAAGAAAATAAAATTATATATAACATTTTAAGTCAACTATTAAAATTATGAATGAATATCACCCTGCACTTATAAGAATTAATAATGCTGCTTTTTTACTGCACTACATAACATAGTAGTAGTATGGATTGCCAGGGAACTCAAGCCAGACAAAGAAACACTAGCTATCTGCCATTGGTACAAATTGGCTCACTAGAAAGGGAAACAGAATTTTGACAAACTGATGCTTTTAGCACAGTTATTCTTGAAACACAGTACCACTTACATGTAAATTGGGACCACTGTTGATCTGCAGCCTACAGAGTGTCAGTGTACTTGTGGTCTAGATATCTAAAAGAGGAGATCTTAATTCTGTTCTGAGGACTGAGAAAAATATATAGAGTCATGGAGGGTCAGAGGACTCAGGAACTCATTTTTGTCTGTAATTGGAAAGTTTTATCCATCATATCTAAACTTATTGATTAGTAATGGCTTCCAAGAGCACCATCAAATGGATTCTGAGGCCTCAGCTTGGCTCAGCAAGAAAGAGCCACAATTGACTAACAATGTCTGTTACAAGTGTTGCAAAGGTGAGTGGTGGTGTATGTTCCACCTAGAGTCCCCTGATCTAGTTCAGTCCTTTTGCTTTACAATTAATAAAACTAACACCCTAAGAGGGGAAGAAAGAATCAAAGCCACACAGAAGGTAAATTAACAAGTCAGGAATCAAACCTAAATTATCCAGTCCAATGCAATTCTTTCACAATCCATTTCCCAAATATGTCACAGAACATTTTCATTTGTTTTTCGTTGAGTCTATCTTTGCTTTATATTTTGGTGCACAAAGCAAGATTCAGCATCTGAGTAATGCTTTTCTTCAGGATATTTTTACTCTAGCTTAACCACATCTTTTCTAGGCTACGTGATTAGAAATGCAGCATAATGGGAGCCTTTGCTAAATATGAAGCAGATTCCTAGAAAACAAGTAGGCATTGATTTATTTTTATTGATGTGCTTTTACTAACTGACAGGAAGTGTTCTTTGAACACCTCTCTCCCAACCATTCCACTCCAATAAGCCACTGAGTTTGATCTTTTCCAACACATGGTCCACCCACTGTCTGGAGAGTTGAGAGCCTGACCAGCCACAGTGATGAGTGGGCCAACAGGCAACCAGTCTCCTCCATTAGGACGGTAGCTTCCTGATGCAGAACTTGCATCGTGACCTGAAGATAGTCCACCCGTTTGTGGAAGTGTGAACAGGAAATGGACTGGGATATGGATACCTCAGATAAGCCTTGGTCTTTTATTTTATTTATTTTTTTTAGTTTATTTATTTATTTTGAGAGGGAGATAGAGCATGCAAGCAGGGAGGGGCAGAGAAAGAGAATTCCAAGCAGGCTCCACACTGTCAGCATAGAGCCCAACGCAGGGCTTGAACCCATGAATCATGAGATAATGACATGAGCCAAAATCAAGAATTGGACAGTCAACCAACGGAGCCACTCAGGTGCCCCAACTCTTAGTCTTTTAAAAAGAAGAGATTCAGCTAGAAACAAACTTTCAGATGAACTATTCACACATTCACTGTATAAGGAAAAACAGTTTTTGGAGGAAATGGTATAAAATAAATGGGGGGAAAAAGCTGATTTTGGAGTACAGACATTATCTACTTAAATGTCATTTAACATTAGGCATTGTCTAAAATCTCCAAATTCCATGTCACATCTGGAATCAACAGTACAGAAGCATATGACGTTCTAAAGTCTGAGTTGGGAGGGCATTGGAGCCTTTGCTGTTAGAAGCAGAGTGACATGGCTTCTTCTAGGCTAGAAAGAGCCTGAAGTGTCAATTTGTTCTCAATTTACCACCTAAAAACAGGAAAAATTCTAATGAAATGTGGAGAAAAAAGAATGTCCTTTTTGAATGATGTTCTTCCCATCAAAGAGTTTCTTGGGGCTTTTTTTTTCTGTGCTTTTGTTTCGTTTTTTAATCAATACAATATCCAAATCCATTACCAATTGAATAGAAGGGAACCATATTTCACCCATAATACTACCATCCTAACACAACCATAACATCCTTCTGGTATGTTTTCCTGAGCTTGCATTTTTTCCAATGGCTATAACTTACTATTTTTTACTTAAAACTATAGTATATGCTTTTTCATATTTTTTGAAGTATTTATTTTTTCCAAAACCAATATTTCTAATAGCTGCGAAACATGTTATCCAATGTATATGCCACACTTTGTCTTTCTAATTCTTTATTGCTAGTCATATAGGTATTTTCAATTCTAAATAATACTTCTAAGAACATCTTTGTGCAGACATCTTTACTATATCGGTGAGATTCCCTGAGCTTAGATGTCATTATTTTTTCCCTTTCATTCTTACTTCCCATTCTCATTTTCATTCCCAAAATAAGCAGTTAGGTTTTTGTCCTTGCTATTGCTTATTTGTTTATGATTATTTTGTTCATTCTTTTTTGTTTGTAAATGGTTAAATTATTTAAACTATTTGGAGTTTTGCTAAAAACCTTGTCTGCTGTTTTCTCAGTTATGGTCTGGCCTGAATTAATGAAGTTTTATCTTCCCATATTCATGTGTGGGGCCAACTTTTCTATAAAGAGAGATAGTACCTGGATCTTCTTTGAAGGGTTTCACTGACGTTCTAGGTAAAACACTCCTTTGTGCTGGTGGCCACAGCAGGGACATCACTGAGAGGCTTGCCTGAAATAAAAATGGTACTTTTATAGCTATGGATGTGTTTGTCCAAAGAACATTTAATCACTCTGAAGGTTTTTTTTCCCTTGTCTGTAGTAAGCAGCATTTTGTAACTGTAGAGTTCTGCTAATGCACACTTCTGCCGGGAAGCTTCCCAGGGTGGGGCACAAAAGATGCTAAGTGGCAGGGGGTGCGATGGGAGAAAGCCATTAACACTCTAGCAGCGAGGTCAGATTTGATGTTTCCTTTTGTTTGCTGGATCCAAATTAAGAAGCTGCTTCTGTACTTTCCCTATTGCCTCCCCCCTAAACACACTCTTGGGTCATCCCGCTCTGGTCACATCTTTTGACAATTAGCCACCCATTAACAGGATGATTGAAAAGCAGCCAGAGTGGTTTACACATAAAGTGCTTACTCTTTTCCAGGAAGAACACATATCTCTACAGTTTCATTAATGCTTTGGCCGATTAGTACACAAAATAAAATACTTACACTCTAGAAAGCGCTAGCAAAAGGAAGAAAGTGGGGTGGGAAGGAAGAAAATTAGGGAACAAAAATAACCCTTAGAGGCTTATCTTCGTCTTCTTCTTTCCTTTCTGCAAACATGCTTTAGAAAAGGGTAGGGGTAGGGGAGGGTGGGGGTGTTATCTTGCTTCTATCTTTTGCTATCTTTATAGCCAGTATTACCAGCCATTTTACTTGTACTTTACTATTATTATCTGGGTGATGGCTGTGACATGTTGATCATATATGGCAGTGAGAAAATTGATTTCCCTCAACAGAAATGCTTCCAATTTTCCCAGGGCCATAATTTTATGTCCACAACAAAATAAAAGGGTCATTTTCCTTAAGATGAGGGGAATTGAAATCTTTGATAAAAGCTATGGTAAATGTTGTACTTTTGATTGCGGAAAACTGCAGTTTTCATTAAACATCTGGCCTGTCTGATTTGGGGTGTGCACTGGGGGCAGGGAAGAGGGGGTTTGCAGGCAAAGAATTGTTGTTATTTTTCTTTTAAAGAGCTGAATTTGCTTCAAGAAAGCCCTGTAAGTCCACAGCTTCCCTCTCAATGTTCATATTTCCCACTAAAGGGAAGCTACAGGGGTGTTGCTTTGAGCTACCTGCCAAACAAGTGAGCCTACTCAAAGAAGGCCCAGTCACACAGATGGGGCCTTCTGAAAGAATGAACACCTGTGCCTCACACAGCTCATAGTGAGCCTGTCATAAATGTACTAATAAACTCACTGATATGCTTTGCAAGCCAAAGACATTTTTATACCAAAGAAGGTGGAGGGGAGGAGGACTGAGGCCAGGGACAAACTGATGCAGCATAGGCACAGGAAGAAGAAAAACAGGCTGTTTTCTGACTGCAGTTACAACTGCTGCTTTGTTTGGTTAGCAGGCTTTACCTAATCTGATGGAAACTGATTTCCAAGTAGCTAGTGGAGCAACATTTACCAACAAATATTTAGAATTAGAGACCTTTGCTTCACCCTGGGTCTAGGCACAGGGTTAACTATAAGCCTCCTACCCAAGTGTTTTGACATTTGATTTGCCAACAGAAAAACTTTTATATAATGGCTATCGACACATGAGAAAAGATTTTTTTTAATCTCTTGATTTTAAACCCCATCTTTTTTGAACTAGAAGTAAACTGTGCTCTTGTGCATTTTCCATGTAATCTAAATAAACAAATATAGCTTTTGTAATCAGAAAAAGTAATTTTTATTGTGGGGTTTCTATGGACTATGAATAATGAACAGTCATTTGTTTAGAAAGCAAAATTCACAATCCATTATGAATCTAGGAGTACATTTTTCTAGGAAAAAAATAAGTCAAAAAGTAGTGAAAGTAAATGAATAATTATAGCAATTTTTCTCAAAGTACATATTGCAAAGGAAAATTGTCTTGATGTCTCTTGATTTTTTGTCTTCTCACTACTTTTATAACTCTGTAAAAGTAAAATGTGAAATCCTCATATTTATATGCTGCAATAATTGTTCTGTATGTGTTTTCATAGTTCCACTGATTTTCTCTCCAAATCAAGTAGGATGAGTTAATGTTGATAAAAAAAACTTAAGAAGGAAACATAAGCAAAGAGGTTTTATGATTTATTTTCAAAGCTATGGGTTTAAAGCAGGGTTCAATAAATTATGGGCCAAATGAAGCCTGCCACTGTTTTAGTATGACCCCACTAGCAAAGAATGGTTTTTACACTATTTAATTGTTGAAAAAAATTTTTAATTTCTTTTCTTTTTTTTTAATATTTATTTATTTTTGAGAGAGAGAGAGAGAGAGAGAGGGAGGGAGGGAGAGGGGCAGAAAGAGAGGGAGACACAGAATCTGAATCAGGCTCCAGGCTCCAAGCTGTCAGCACAGAGCCTGACACAGGGGCTCAAACGCAGAGACTGTGAGATCGTGACCTGAGCCAAACCGAATCGTTCAACCAACTGAGCCACTAAGGCACACTGAATAAAATTTTTTTAAAGAATCATATTTTCTGAGATAAAAAAATACAAAGATCCAATTTCATTGTTGTCCATAAATAAAAATTTAGTGGAATATAGTGACACACATTTGTTTACACACTGTTTATGGTGGCTTTCACACTATTAACAGCAGAGTTGAAAAGTTGCAATAGAGCACAGGGCCCTGAAATATTTACTATGTGGCTCTTCAACTTATGTATTTATTTACCTATTTGGAAACTTAATAATTTATTAAGTTTCCAAAGTACTGTATGTGTATGAATTATAACATACTGATAAATATTGCTGTCATATAGGCAGGAACTTTACCTTTTTGTGAGGATAAAGCTCAGTGATAGGTGTGAAGCCATGAAGAAATCCTTCCTTCCCAACTCACAATTTGGACAAAGTTGAGATCTGTAGACATTGCATCTGTGGTATAAATAGTGTTTCAGTGCCATTGAGGAATCAGTCTTGAAAAGTGACTGAGACATTTTCAAGGGATCCTTCAAATAACAGAAATTCTGAGAGCACTTAGAAATGTCTGCACCCAGAGGAAATCTAAATGCTCACACTTTGCTGGCTAAGAGCATTCATGTATCTCTATTCAGAGGTGCAGATAACAGAGGAGGAAACTCACTTCACTTCTTGGGAGCTGTGCTCTTGAATGTCCAGTTCTTTTTGGTGCAGTTCAGAGGACAAAGATTGTAAATGGCTCTGAGGACACTGGTCCAGGCAGGGTGAGTGACAAGCCCTAAGTAAGCAATGCTCATTTGAATCCGTGGTCCCACCCCTTTAATGTGAAAAGGTCTCTGCATTTAGAATAGTAACGATGAATTAGAGTAACTTGCCTGCCTCATTAACATGTGGTCTGATCTAGGTAAATCAATTTGGAGGATGTCAGCGTATTTAATCCTTCCCAAGGGTGAGTTGTGGCTTTTTCCAATTTGTTGACCTTAGGGCTACGCCCAGAAGAATTTCCTCATCTCTTCTCGAGCCTGCCTTGGATACTAAGTATGTCTGTGCTGAACCAGGGACATTACTGAGATCCTTTGCACTTATTCTGGCAAACGTGGTGGATTAGTACATGCTGGAATGCCAAAGACTACGGAGGTATCTGTGCAGAAAACTCATCACATCACATTGAAAGTAGTGTTTTTCTGCTGGCATAGAATCAGCCTCCTTGTGCAAACTGCACTTCTTAAGGGTCAGCATCTGAGAAACTGCAAAGCATGGTTATATCTTTAGGACAGAAAGACTTGCAACTACACTGGGAGGTCAAATGGATTTTTCAGTATTTCTACAATGCCCTGAATTTGGTTCAGTGAGTATGTGATTTGCATGGGTGGCCACGTCTCCAGATCAAAATCTTTCATACTGCCATGCACATCTACTCAGCATTGGTCCCCAGCTGATGATAAATACATAATGCCTACAAAAACCAGTGGGATGTGGTGCTCTTGGATCTCTTGTCCCCTTGGCCGAGAGTGCCCCACCCAGTAGTAACATGTAACATGTAGCAAATCATGTTTTCTCAAATCAGTGCTCCAAGATATGATATGTTAATAGTGTTCCATTGGGGAAAAAAACTGCTCCATTGACAAACAACATTGGGAAATGCTGGATTGAATCATGTAAAAGATTTCTTACTGTAGTATTTTTCAGAGCCTTTATACACATGAAGCATCTCTAAGAGGATAATACTATGTGCATTTCCCAGGGCGCCTGGGTGGCTCAGTCAGTTAAGTGTCCAACTTTGACTCAGGTCATGATCTTACATTTCGTGAGTTCAAGCACCGTGTCAGACTCTGTGCTGACAGCTCAGAGCCTGGAAGCTGCTTCGGATTCTTTGTCTCCCTCTCTCTCTATCTCTCTCCCACTCACATTCTGTCTCTATCTCTCTCTCTCTCTCTCAAAAATAAATAAATATTAAACAAATTTAATGCTTATTTAATGTAATGTGCATTT
Organism: Lynx canadensis; assembly: GCF_007474595.2. Lineage (NCBI taxonomy): Eukaryota > Metazoa > Chordata > Mammalia > Carnivora > Felidae > Lynx > Lynx canadensis. The sequence goes on from NC_044308.2 coordinate 50,641,511, forward strand.
CTAAAAACTGCTTATTCTGAAATAACCTTTTTCAATCAACCATTAGATTTCCATGGTACAAAATTTACGAAATGCTGAATTAAGGAGAGGAGAAGCTCTTGTCTAACTAGTGAATGGAAATTACCTAAACTAATAAAACCAGAGACTGTTAATGGTAGAATGGATCTTAATGATTATCAAAAGGTCTCAACTATGAGCAGTTCTCAAGTCTAGAAGATACTACCGTTATTGCAAGTTTATGTGTTCACATATCTTACAAATGTATGTACTCTAATTTTTCAAAAATCAGGTAAATTGATCCTGTGACTAATAATGAATAATTTGTTTATGTATTTATTTATTTATTTAAATGTTTATTTAAATGTTTATCTTATTATTTTTGAGAGAGAGATTGAGAGAAAACACAAGTTGGGGAGGGCAGAGGGAGAGGAGAGAGAGAGAGAGAGAGACAGAAGCAGGCTCCGACTCTGAGCTGTCAGCACAGAGCCCGAACAGGCTCCAACTCATGAACTATGAGATCATGACCTGAGCTGAAGCCAGATACTTAACCAAGTGAGCAACCTAGGTGCCCGTGATGAATTTATTTTAAAGCACTAATGGGGGTGCCTGGATGGATCAGTTGGTTAAGTGTCAGACTTCAGCTCAGGTCATGACTTCACTGCTCACAAGTCCCAAGTTTGAGTCCTGCATCAGGCTCTGTGCTGACAGCTCGAGCCTGGAGAATGCTTCACATTCTCTCTCTCTCTCTCTCTCTCTCTCTCTCTCTCTCTCTCTGCTCCCCCTCTGCTCATGCTCTGTCTCTCTGTCTCTCAGGAACTAATAAACATTAAAAAAAAGTTTTTAAAAAGACATTATTTAATCTAGATGTAAAGTTTAGCTCCAATTAGGATAAATACAAGAAGCCCCAAATTAATAAAGAAAATAAGAGATAGTGTATCTAGGAACACAAATCTATACTTAGTAATCTGTTACTTCAGTAAAATTACGGATTGTCTATGTCATGCATTGAGGCTTCATGCCCAAAAGGACACAGTGCTTCCTCAAGTTTATGAACTAGTTGGAGAGATAATTCAAGAGAGAGTGGTTGTAGAGAATGACAAGTGCTACAGCAGATATATGTACAGGTGCTCCATGAAAAAGGAGCCTTTTTCAATGATGAGATGAGGAGGGCCGGATGTGAAATTAAAGTAAGGCTTTTTCAGAAAGCAACTGGCTCTCTAAGATCCAAAGGACATTATGATGCAATCAGATAAGTAAAGGTGTGAAACAGAGTTATTTGCTAGAGAGAACAGCATGTAGAAAAGCTTTGAAAGTGACACCAACAGCAACATTAGTTTGGTAAACTTAAAGTAATTCACCACTTAGAATGAGTTTGTTAAGGGTGGTAGGGGAGAAAAGACAGTACGTGCAGGTACACCAGGTGAAGCTACCTGGGTAAGCAGCAGTCAGTCATTAAAGATACATTAAGATGAACTTTATTACAAAGGCAATGGGAAACTCTTGAAACATTTTAAGCAGAGAAGTAACATGACTGTAACATATTTCAGAAAGATCACCCAAATTCTGTAAAGAATTGAGTTTAAGGGGTATTGAGAGTCAGTTGGAGAGAGAACAATTAGAAATCAGCAGTGATCCAGAAGAAAGTTATTTAGTGTAATGATGAGGGGCTGGAGATTAAAGGACAGGCTTCAGAGATAAAGTTAAACTCTGTAGGAGTTTATAGTGACTGACTGGATGTGAAAATTGGGAGACAGAGGTGGACTTAAAGACAGTACCTGGGTGCTTGGGGGGCTCAGTCAGTTAAGCGTTCAACTCTTGGTTTTGGTTCAGGTCATGATCTCATGATTCGTGAGTTGGAGTCCCACATCGGGCTCCTTGCTGACAGCACAGAGAGGCTGCTTGAGATTCTCTCTCTCCCTCTCTCTCTCTGCCTCTCCCCTGCTGGCTCACTCTCTCTCTCTCAAAATAAAGAAATACACTTAAAAAGAATTAAAGACAGTACCCAGGTGCTATCTTAGACACATGTGTGAAGGGTGTACCATTTACTAAACCAGGCATCATGAGAAGAACAGATATTTCCTTTGAGGTGGGGTGTCGTGGGCTAGATAATACATTCTGGTTATTTGTATGTTTAATTTTTGACTTAGTTTTTTTGTACTATATTTGAATGCAGGATTCAGAGGAGGAGAAATTCTAAGTGATGAAAAGGCCCAGAATATGCCCTTGGAAATTAATGGCTAGAGTGGAGATGAAGGTTACTGGAGTATAAGAGATCAAGAAATGGATTGAGTGAGGCTACATTGTTCTTAAGAATTCTCAAATCCTGAAAATGACAACAGAGCTTGGGACAGAGATACAATTCACTGACCCAGGGTTAAATCTTCAATAAATGAGGAGGAAGTAAACCATGAGGCTAGAAAATGAGAATGACAAGAATCAAGAGTGATGTGGCCAAATATCATGAGTAGTCTGAAAGGACCAGGGATTTTTAACAGGATAGAAGTGTAATGTTTGACAAGCTATACATTTTGGAAGTGAGATACTTGGAAATGTAAGAAAGATAAAGGCATCTTCTTGAGGGAATTTCAGGGATGTTGGTGTCCTCAGGAAAGAGCATTTCACAGTTAAAGCTAGCAGTTAGGGAACATATTGGTGGAGAGCCTGAGAACACAGGGAGGTTTTGTGCAACGTAACAGAAAGTCTAGAGAATTTACAGGATTTGAAAAGTTTTGAGAAGAAGAGAATCAGTGGGAGGTTAGATGAGCAGAGGAAGTACAAGCAATGTGAAAGGATGAGAGTCTGAAGGAAAATGGATAAACAGAAGGTGAGTCTTAAGCAATGACTAGGATAACAGTGCTGAAGAATATTGGTTTAGGGATTAGTAGATTTCTTACAGCTGCTATAACAAGTTATCACAACTTACAGGCTTAAAACAGCACAAATTTATTATCTTACAGTTCTGGATTTCAGAAATCCAAAAACCAGTCTTACAGGGCTACATGTCTACCATAAGCTCCAGTGGGAAATCTGTTTCTTACCTTTTTCCAGATTCTAGAAGCTTGGCCTTATTCTTTGGCTGTGGTCTCCTTCCAGCAATACCATTCTGACCGCTGTCTGCTTACCATTATCACATCTCCTCCTTTGACTCTTGTGCTTTCCTCTTCCCTTTATAAAGACACTTGTGCTTATACTAGGTACCCTGGTTATCCAGGATTTCCCACAACAAAGGATTAATCTATCTTCAAAGTCTTTTTGCCATGTAACCTATAATATTCACAGGTTACTGGGATGAGAGTTGTAGACATCTTTGGGGGGCTGTGTTTATGCCCACCACAGGGGCCACATAGTGCCCTGGTGAAGAAGGGACGAACAGAGCTAGAAATGGCAGAGAAGAGGGTCAGGACCTCTCAGCAGGGGTTAACCAAGACCTGGAATGTTTGTGTTTTCCAAACATTCTGACATAGATGGGGGGGCTGCTGAAAGAATCATGTGCATTTTATATTCTCACCACAAATTGGAAACAATGGCCTCCAAAAGTTGTCAGCAGAGACCTGAATTGAGAGAATGAGCTTTCAAAGCCGCTGGCAGCCACTGGAAGTTCACATCAATCTCCTCAGGAAAAGTTGAAGTGAGATCATTCATTGCATTTACTCATTCTTTTAACAAAATTCTACAGCTATGATGGCTTGGTAGAAGATAAAAATAAACAGAGCTGTTTTTTAAAAGTACATTGGCTGGTTGGGGAAAGGAGGTAAGGTGTGAACAAACTGTGGAGTCAAAAGTGATGTGGAGCCTATTCCAGGACACTGAAGAGATGCTTAGGCTACTAATAATGTCTTTATCTTTGAATCATTCCTTATATCTCACCAGTCATTAAATCCTACATTTATTCCTTGGAAAATTCTTGCAAGTACATTCCTTTCTTCTAATTTTGTCAGCTACCATATCAGTCCACATTAACCTAAATTTTAATCTTAATTTTTCTCAGAAATGGAAAAATCAAGGGGTGCCTGGGTGGCTTAGTTGGTTAAGCATCCAACTTCAGCTCAGGTCATTATCTCAGCGTTCATGAGTTTGAGCTCTCACACAGAGACTGCTACTCTCTTTGCCCTGCCCCCTCTCAGAAATAAAACATAAAAAAAAAAAAAAAGAATGGACAAATCTAAACAAAAACAAAAATCTGGGTGGAGAAACGATGGGTTACATTTGGTATATGCTGATCTAAGAAAACAGCAGGATAAAGGCTACAGAACTAAGTTGGAGAAGCAGATTACAAAGTCATCTACACAGCAATGGTACAAAACTCCCAAATCTCAGGGTGAGATTCTGGAGAAATTAAAGCTGATAAGCAAGAACTGAGGTCCCAGGGCACTTGAGTGACTCAGTCAGTTAAGTGTTCGACCGTTGGTTTGGGCCAGGTCATGGTCTCAGGGTTGTGAGATTGAGCCCTGCGTCAAGCTCCGCATTGGGCACAAAGCCTGATTAGATTCTATCTCCCTTTACAGCTTGTGCTCCCTCTTTCTTTCTAAAAAAAAAAAAAAGAGGAAGAACTGAGGTCCCCCAGATCATAACTACACTCATTGTGATGAGCATTGCTTAACTAAAGAATTGTTGAACCTATGGTGTACACCTAAAACTAATATGACATGTATATCAATTATATTTCAATAATAAAAATTTAAAATTACAAAAAACAAAAACTAGTGGAGATTGATTCTTTCAAAGTTCGGAGGTCAGAAATCTGAATCAAGTTGTTGGCAGGGCCCATACCCTCTCCAAAGTCTCTAGTGGAGAATCCTTCTTTCCTCATCCAGATTTTTAGAGGCTCCAGGCAATACTTGGCTCCTGCAATACATAACTTCATGCTGCCTCCTTTTTTTTTTAATGTTTATACATTTTTGAGAAAAAGAGAGAGAGCTGTGAGTAGGGGAGGGGCAGAGAGAGAGGGGGTACAGAGGATCAGAAGTGGGCCTCCATGCTAACAGAGCAAGCCGATGTGGGTCTCGAATCCACAGCCTGTGAGATCATGACCTGAGCTCAACCAAGTTGGATGCTCAACCAACTGAGCCACCCAGGCGCTCTCAAGCTGCCTCCTCTTCACAAAGCCTTCTACCACTGTCCTCTCAATATCTTCATGATTTTTGCTTATAAGAACACTTGTCATTGGATTTAGACCCAGCCACATAATATGGGATGATATTATCTAAAAATAATTTAATCAGATTTAATAAGATCTGTAAAAACTTTTTCTCAAATAAGGCTACGTTCATAGGTTTCATGTGAGTGCATTTTGGGGAGCCGCCATTAAACACAATGAAATCCTCTCACTGCCATCCCAAATTAAAATCCATCCCACATGCAAAACACTTCACCCAATACAAAAAATCTCCCAAAGTCTCAAGCTTTAAAGAATTAATTTTATGTTCAAAAACCTTACCTAAATACCATAAGCTCAAAAGTCCCCAGTCTCATCATCTAATTAAGGCAGGGTAAAATTCTAGGTATGGGTTCATTCTGAAGCAAAAAAATCTCCTCTATTCCATCTTAGTAACAAACTTTTTAGAAACAAAAAATTTCTGCTTCCAAAGTGGAACAGGTATGAGATAGATATTACCATTCCAAAAGGGAGAAATTAAAAGGAATACAGGTATCACTGACCCCAGGCAAATTTTAAAATCTTGCATGTCAAATTTCATTATGTGTCAAGGCCTAGAAGAGCCCTGTATGATTTCATATATGTCCTCGTACCTGGATGCTCCACAGTTGACTAATTATTTACAAACAAACAAACAAACAAAACAAACCCAAAAACTGATGTCCCCACATGAGGAGAAAAAAAAATCAGAGAGGTGGGGAAAAACAGGGAAACCATTTATTAGGGAAAAATTTTTCACAAGATTGAAAGAATGTGAATAATATAAGAATTGCAAAGAAAAGACATAAAGGTCAAATGACATCCTTTGGATTAAGCTGGAAAGAAATCATTATAATCTTGAAAATATTACTATGGCAGATAATTAAGGATAACATGTATAGAAATTTTAGGTTCCTTCAAGATGATAGTATTTATAGGGGTGACTGGGTGGCTTAATTGGTTAAGTGTCCGACTTCAGCTCAGGTCATGATCTCATGGTTCATGAGCCAGATCCACTCATCTGTTGGGTTCTGCACTGACAGTGCAGAGCCTGCTTGAGATTCATTCTCTCTCTCTTTCTCTCTCATTCTCTCTCTCTCTCTCAAAATGAACTTAAAAAAAAAGATAATGGTATTTATAGACAAACTCCATCTTGGTTCAGGCTGCTATAACAAAATACCACCAAATGAGTGTCTATAAACAACACAGATATATTTCTCACAGGTTTGGAGGCGGAAGTCCAAGATCATGGGCCGTCCCAGTCAGGTAAGAGTCCTCTCTGGTGTCATAGACTTCTTACAGTGTCCTTACATGGTAGAAGGGGTGAGGGAACTTGTGGGGTCTCTTTGTAGGAGCACTAATCCCATCCATGAAGGCCCTCATCCTCATGACCTAACCCACGCCCAAAGACCTCACTTCTTATTCATCATCTTTGGTGGTTAGTATTTCAACATATTAATTTTGTGGGACACAACATTCAGACTCTGGCAACCCCCAGTTCACACTCCTAAAGTTACTTATATAATATGATTATACATGACATGGAATAGCAATAATTGGAAAACCCTGGGAGCTTCCTGTTTAGGTAAAAAGCAATTAGGGGAATTTTCAACCTAAAATTATTCAGAAAAACGCTTGAAGAGGAAATGTATTTAATGATAGAATGAAAAGAAAAGAATGGAAGTGTCTGGACCCAGGTCATATTTAAGGTTCAGAAAGGAACAGTGGAAGAATATTTGGGCCATAAGTTTGTGTGGTTGTGTGTGGTGTGTGTGTGTGTGTGTGTACGATGCGTGTGTGTGTGTGTTCACCAGCTATAACAATATTGATTCCAACATACTGTTGAGTGTCTCTTAGAAAAGCAATCATCATGTGATCTTCAACACTATTATGGGAAGTTTAATAGTTTTATATAGTCATAATAATGGAACTCAAGAACCGGGTCTTCCTCTGCTTAACTTGACAACACTTGCATTAAGATAATTATATACCGTGACATCCAGGGTTAGGCTAAGTTAGGTTCCTAGACTCATTTGCTATTTCCCAAAACTTTGGGTTACTGAAGACCAGGACAAAAGATCTCCCAGAGGACAACTTCTTTAATAAATTATTCTCCATCACTGCCTGAAGCATCCATGACAGTAGCTGATGTGCAGCAAACAGTGGAGGCCATGAAGAACTAGAGTGAGGCAGAGGAAAAGGATCACATTAAACCAAGAAGGCTAATTTCTAGAGACAAGACATCGAATAAGAAAACTGTGGTTCACTGGTTTGAAAGATGCACAGAAGTTCTCAGAAAGCATTCTGATACATTAGTAATGATAACCAGGCAACTGGAAAGTGTGGTTTACACGGGCTGGCCTGTCCAAGTGGATGATACCCTTGAGTGGACAGAGCTTAGGTGATATCAGAATACAGATAGAGAACGGGCCTGAGTGAATGGGGCATGAAATGGCCTATTCCATCTTATAAATATAATTTACTCCACAGCACATTCCTTCCTACTGAACACCAACTGGTCTGTGGACACTGGAATGGGGGCAGGAGAGAAGCTTTAGTTTTTCCGGAGTACGGGTTTCAACTAACATAATGACTGAATCTTAACTGTGTATTTAAAATGATCTTTTGGGAAAAAAAAAAAGTCTGTACATGCCCATGTCTTTCACCCACACTCCTTCCCACCATCTCCAGTTTTTTTTTTCCATGGCACCTGGCATGAATAAATTGTACAGTGTTTTGGTAAAGACTTTGGTATAGTTTCAAAATCCATCTCTTTCACTTACTAGTTTTAGTAAGTTACCCAACTCTCACAGTCGGAGTTTATTCATCTGTAAATGACACTAGTAACAGTGTCTCCTTCAAGAGCTGTTGTGAGATTATATGAGATAATGGGGTGAACTGTTTAGCACAGAGTCTGGAATACAATAAATGCCCAATAAAGAGTTGTATTGTTATTATTGTTATTATTGCTATTGTTATTATTTTGTTACTTAAAAATAATAGATTATAGAAAGAGAATCAAACCAGAGAATGAGCCTAAGATCAATTCCCAATAAATTTCTTCTAGCCTTTTGATTCCTATCTTTTAAGTGGGAGTAATATCTATACCAACAGATCCTTAGGTTTGTTGTATGAATGAGTATAATAATGAATATCATACTTTGTATAACAAAATAAATAAAATCTTGAAGTGTAAGATATGGAAAAGAAAGAAAGACTTACATCAATAGCTCTTCTGCTACTTCCAAAACTAGCATAAGGCAAGTTAATATAATTAAAAATACGATATTAGTTAGTTGAGACATTATTGGGCTGCATCTATTTATCCAATGGAAACATAATGGTTATTATTCTGCCAGAGATTTTCAAATAAGTTGAATGAGTCTGTTTTAAGTCAGTTCTTGGATTAAAAAAAAAAAGTCTTGAAGTTGCATTTTATTTAATTGCCTATTGATAATATAATAAAGTTCAATAGATATTTTCAAATACCTACTATGTACTATGCATAATCTAGTAGTAAAAGTTAGACATGGGGAGTTAGGACCCTTGAATTGGACCTTTTGTAATAATTGCAGTGACATTGACCTATAATGTATGTATTTCCGTTGAGTCATCTATTAAAAGACTATTATGATACTTATCTACTATGCAAAGGAACTATAAATTGGTTTGAATGTTAAGCTTCACTCAGAAAAAACACTATCTAAGCAAAAGCCTCACCATTGTGTCATTCCTGCATTTGGTGCCATGGTTAATAGATGCAAAGTACAAACCACTGAATTATGTATTCGCCAGTACAATTCTGCCCCAGAGCAAGGTACTGTTGGAAGCCAGCCCAGCGAAGGGCAGCAGAAAAAGTGCCTGGTTTTGAAAAACTAATGAGGAGAGGACACAATATGAGACAACGAGCAGACCCACAGCAATACACTCCCAGCTGCGTCCACTGACACAGCCCCTGCTATTGGTTATTTTAACCAAACTGGTTGACTAAGAATATTAAGAAAGGGGCTCACAGGAAAGGCACACAGACCACTTCATGGAAAGATAATCTGACCAAAGGTAAGCAATCCATGTGTGGGCCAGAAAGCAAAAGAGGGTTTGGCTTCGTTTGCAAAAGTCTCTGCTGTATGAATGGAAATCCCAACACAATAAACAACTCTGATGCATCACTTTACAGTTTATAAAGCCCTTTCACACACACAATTGCATTTAACTCTTATTAGTCCAATGGGTCACAGCTTTTTGCATGAGCCTACATTCTGGGATGGCAGAGAGTACAACCCCTTCCAACTGGAGCTTTCAGGTTTCACCCTGCTGTTAGTCTTTAACATAAAACTCCTGTATAAGCTGCCACCTTCCTCACCAGCCAGAACAGTACACCTCAGGACTGGCTGAGGTCACAGTCTGTTGCTCTTGTTAGCAGACAGGGGCATAATATTTGGACACAGACTATCCTACGACTACACTCTTGGCACCTTCAATTTATCCATACATCCCATTTCTCCTGCCCCTTTTCTTATATGTCACAAAGCTACACAGTTGGGCTGCATGATATCTTCAGATCACCTAGGTTCAGTTGGCCTTTTCATAGTGTCATAATCTGAGTGTTGGAAGAAACATCAAGGGTCATTTAGTTAAACTGTCTACCCATAGTAGAATCTGCTCCCCACCCCTACAGCACTGCTGACCACTAGCCACTCAGCCCCAATGTGAAGGGCACCAGTTGCAAGGTACACTATTCCAGCAGATTACGTTTTCCTAAAAGACCATAATGATACTTCCCACCTACTCTTCTTACAGTGTGCTTTGGAGGCCTCCCCCACTGAGAGTGAAGCCTAGGGCTCCTCCAATTGCATCTGCAAGAGCTCGGGACTGCTCTAACCAATAGGGTGCAGCAGGGTGATGCTCTGTGACTTCTGAGGCCAGCTCACAAAAAGACAACAGCATTCAGCTAGCTCTCTCCTTAGGATGTTTGTTCTGGGAAAGCCAGCTATCATGCTAAGAGGAAGCCTAAACTCACCACACAAGAGACCACAAAGTTTCACCTGGAGAGAAACTGAGGCCTTCAGCCAATAACCAGCAGCACCTATTGGACATGTGAGTGAATGACACTTTAGATGATTCCAGTCCCCAGCCTTACAGCCACCCTATCTGCTGCCAAGTGGAGCAAAGATGAGCTACCCATTCACATGCAGCTATATCTCTTTGGTCCACAGGGCTCCAGAAGCTGAAACTGAGGAATCACCCTGGAGAAGTGTTCTACTCTTGGAGACCGGATTTAGATGATGAGATCCCAGACTTTAAACTGAGGCTTCAATGGGATAAAATCTGTAGGGCTAGAGGGAAGGCATGAGTATATTTTGCATGTGTGGGTATTTGAATTGTTATGTCCAGAAGACAGATTATGGCAGATGTTATTTCATACAAGCAACAATGTCTCCATTTCCAATAGCTTACAATGTGATGGCTCCTCCCACTGAAAGGTGAGGTCTTTGTTCTCTCCCCTTGAGTTGGGGCAGTGGCTTGTGATTGCTTCAACCAATAGAGTAAGGCAGAAGGGATGCTACGTGACATCCAGGGCTAGATCTTTGCGGGACACTGGCTCCTCTCTGAGAAAGCCTCCTATCAGGCTGTGAGAAAGTCCAAATTAGCCCAGGTAGAGAGAACGTGTAGACAGGCCCCAAGAAGAGGAACAGAGGCCCCAGCCAATATCGAGGTTGAGTAAAGAAGCCTCCAGATGATTCAGGATGCCTCAGCTGCTGCCATGTGGGACAGAGATGAGCTATATACATCAAGCTTTGTCCAAATTGCAGGTTCATGAACAACAGATAAATTCTGTTTTTGTTTTGAGCCACTAATTTTGGGGGTAACTTGTTATGCAGCATTAAATTGCCATAACAAAGGTAAATCCCTGTATCAGAAGGCAGAGTCTGGCATTGGGAGGTAGAATCCGAAATTAGAGTAGAGCCCTGAAATGGGAAACACCTTATGCGAAGGTTAAGCCCTGTATCAGGAGGAAGAAACACAAGAGTTATGGTCTGCTCTGTACCCCTCACTGGGAGACCTGGGACAAGACATCTGAATGTCTCAAGGTCTTAGGTGCGTCATCTGAAAAAAAGACATGGTAACTTCTTTCACCGAAAAGGAGATACTCTTGAGATTACGTTAGATTCTGCCCCAGACTTTGTGATTCTAAATTGTCATTTATTCATTCAAATACTCATTGTGACCTGAAACTGTGATCAAACTTAGAATTTATTTCCAAATGGAAAGCCTCCACTGAGAAATGGGGTAGAAAAATAGCATCAGTAGTAGTAAAAAAAAAAAAAAAATCTCATCACTTCCTTTTTGTGTCTTCTAAAATATTCCCTCACCAATCTTCACCATACTCTGTTCATATGTACATCTTTAACTGAGGTTACTCTTAAAGGATAAGAGAAAATACAAATGTGTATATTTTCCTTTCAAAAAAGTAGCAGCAAAGAATGAAATTAACTCTTCTCTTTTGCAATTAGTCCCTATGCTACTAAGAAAACATCCTCATTTTTCTGAGTTCTTGTAAATAATATCCTTTGCAAGCAAAGATCTTCATTTTAAGTACAAAGCAATATTTTCAAAAAACTAATTTTCCATCTGAAGATTTTATTTTATTTTTTCAATATATGAAGTTTATTGTCAAATTGGTTTCCATACAACACCCAGTGCTCATCCCAAAAGATGCCCTCCTCAATACCCATCACCCACCCTCCCCTCCCTCCCACCCCCCATCAACCCTCAGTTTGTTCTCAGTTTTTAAGAGTCTCTTATGCTTTGGCTCTCTCCCACTCTAACCTCTTTTTTTTTTTCTTCTCCCCCATGGGTTTCTGTTAAGTTTCTCATCCATCTGAGGATTTTAAACGTGACATTATTTCATCTAAAAATCTCTGACATAATAGAAACACAGGAGATTTGCTCAGTGGTTTGTCACAAATGAAGCAAAGGTCATCTTCTGAATACGACCCAGGTACCTAAATTCTGAAGCAAAACTACCAAATATTGTAGAATTACTGGGCTGTATAGAATGTGCTCCTGTTGTTGTTCCTGAATAAGAGGTTTAGATAAGGATGTGCCTTATCACATACTGAATTTACTCTCCAAATAAAAGAGATCCTGCTTTTCTGGGCTCTGTGGCTTCAGATTTACCAAGTGAAAGTAGCACCCACATTCCAGATGATAAGCAGCTCTTGAGGCCTCCTACCTCTCCTCTTGATCTGAACCTCCCTTCTCCCATTTTTTGGCACATCCTTAACCTTCTCCTCAAAAAGACAGATCTTTAAGATTTTTTTTTCCAGAATTGATCATTTGGATGTCAGGTCGTTTTGGAACCAGTGATTAGTGAATATGATAAATTACCAGTAGTGGGTTTGCTTTTGCAGGTTTGAAGTTTTGATGCATTAGTTATTTCCACCCAGGAAAATTATAACTCTGAACCACATCAACTTGTAAATCTCCAGATAGAAAACTAGATTGTTATGGATATTGCTTTGTGTTTGGGAATGTAGGTCCTTTACATCAACAAGATCTAAATTTGTATTAGCACCAGCTATGTTTTAAACTATTTTCAAATATTTTCTCCTCAATCTATTTGAGCCCAGAGATATTTCTTAGAGGTTAAAACAGGCTGATTTTTAAAATTCCGTATTCCATAAAAATTTCAAGGTGTAGGCACAGAAGACTGTGTCCCTTTGTTTAAGGTACACGTGTGATACAGGATAATTTCTTGGAGGTTTGCTCCAGAATTGGCAGGTCTGTTTTCTCTTTGTCCTCATCTATTTGTCCTTCTTGTGAAAGGGTCTTCAGACAATGGAGTTAACAAACTGCACGTAAAGCAAATGCCTAGATATTTATATTCCTAGGCTGTTGTTTACACAAATTTTTCAGTGTTTGTGATTATGGGTGTCCCTCCCTGAGATGTGAGAGGTTGGGGTAGGCTGGTTTACATGAATTCCTCTCTGGGAATACACACGGATTCACATTAGAAGCAGCAGGAGGATTTTCAAGGGAGAGAATTTCAGGACAGTGTACAGAATCGGAGCCGGGGGGTCATGACCTTGCCTATTGATCCAGCCTCTCTAATTTCCACAGCTTGCTGAGGCTTGTTCTTCCAGCCTGCTGGTGTACATTAGAGCAGAAATCCATAACATGGCCATGTTCATCCAAGCACAGGAAGAAACTAAATTAAATGTTAAAAAACAATCTGAGGCCAGAGTTGGAGACAATTCATCATGATCCTAGATGCCAGGCAGGTGGGATGACCAAGGATTCCTCAGCCAATAGACCCCCAAACAGAATATGGAAAGGCCTTGGTGCCTCATTTGTCAGGTACACAGCAGAGAGTCTGAAAACGCATGAAGGTCAGCTCTTTTGGCTGCAACATATTTTTCCTCAAGAATGAGATATTACACATCTGAAAAGTGTAACTGAAGTAAATTAGCAGAAAGAATTGGGAGAAATGAATGGAATTCTTTATGAAACGCATACTTGGGGCAGTGTTTGGCAAATTCTCAAAGCTAGGGATGCTTCTGTGGCATTTTCATCCCACTGTATTCCGGGGCCAGCCAGTTCAGTTTTTACTGTAGGAAGGAGAATGGCTCGCCAGAGTCCTGACCTTTCTTCTGGGTGACAGAGATTCAGAACAATAGCACCTCTGGCACCTCGAAATGAAGTCAGTGTGTTAAGGTAAAGGACACCAGACACCCTGATGTTCTAAAACATCTGGATGATGCACTTCACTGTTCACTTTTCATCTAGATATTTCGCCTCAAGTAGACAGAGCTGAAGGCAGCATGCTCAAGGCATACTGGACAATGCCGAAACTGCCCTTTTCTGCTTCTTCCGTTGATCTCATTTATATTGGACATGGGGCTCATGCCATTTATTTGCCATTTACTTATTGATTAATCTAAAATGTTTAACCTGACGGAGGCATCACAAATGGCAGGTTGTTCTGCTGGGAGCTGCCTCAAATGCTGGGATGCATTCCTCAAAAGGCATTATCCAGGTAAAATCCCATCCTAATGAATACTGCAGCAGCATGGCCAGGGCCCTGTTTGGGTGGTGGCGAGGATGCGGCAAAAATGATTGAAGGTTGGCAGAATTGTGCTAAGTAATAACAAGGGCAGCATTGCCCTGGAACAAATTCAGGCAACCCTCACATATAGCATCCGCTCACCCACAAAGAAGTGTTCTGCAATTGTACTTCAGGTTAAAGTTCTATTTGTATGCTAATGTCTCATTGGGCTGTCCCAGGAGAGTTCTGAGGGGAGCGGGGCACGAACTTAAAGGGAAGCGGGGCACACTTGAATCTGTGAGCCAATAGAAATGAAACCAGAGTGTGAGAGCTATAAAAGAGGCAGTGAAGGAAACGGACGCTGCAGGACAGTAAAGGACTTGCCCCCAGACACACCTGGGGCTATGACAGCGTGCATCATTTACTGAAGTGCCATGGTTCAGAGCATGCACTCTGCAATCAACAGTCTGCATTCTCTGACCCGTCTCAACGGCTTACTCCCTGTATGGACCTTGGACAAATTTAATTTATCTGTCTGTTCTGTGCTTTCTCATCAGTAAACTGAGGATATTAAGAGTATTCTAATAGTGCTGTGAGAATTAAGTGAGATAATGTATCCATAAACCTTTACCAGTGCTTGGCACATAGTTAACACTCAACAAGTAATATTGATGTTATTCTGTGCTATTTTTCCCTTCGAGAGCAGCTAGCCCAGCATATCTTTTATTTATGTATTCATTTTAAGTAAACACATCTGTATGGAAAAATGTTCAGACATTAAGCATAGAGTGGGGTGAGTTTTCACAAACTGAACACCCCTACCCAAATGAAGAAGCAGAACTTTATCAGAACCCCAGAAGTCCACCTCCTGCCTCTCCAGTCTGATTCCTCCCAACGAATGTAACTACCGGTCAAATTTCTTTCACCGTCTGCTAATTTCCCCTGTTTTCAACTTTATGCAAATGGAATTGTGCCGTATTTACTCTTTTGTATCTGGTTTCTTCTCCTCGATACTATTTGTGAGATTTATTACTTGATAAAACAGAATTCTGTTCATTCTCATTTCAGAGATCCTGCATTTCCTTATTACAGCCTCACAGAACACTTAGGTCTTCTAAACAGTTGGGAGCAAAGTAAGAAACAATTTGTTAAGCAAAATACAGTACCAAAGCACTTAAAAAATATATTTAAGGGCAGTTGGGTGGCTCAGTTGCTTGAGTATCCAACTCTTTGATTTCTGCTCAGTTCATGATCCCATGATTATGGGATTGAGCCCCACATCCGGCTTACTCACTGAGCATGAGCCTGCTTAAGATTCTCCATCTCTCTCTCTCTCCACACACACACCCTTCTCCCCTGCTTATACACACTCTCTCTCAAAAACTATATATATATTTAAATTAGAGATCATTCCAAGTTATATCTAAAGGAACTTAATTCTCAGTCATTTGCACAGTGGAAGGCTTATTGAATAGGGGAAAAGCAGATGTTTCAGAGGGCACCTTCCCTTCTCCACAACCAACAATGTATGGCTTCCATTGATGCACAATCATAGAGTAACTAACAAATTCTCATAGTACTCTGAGCTTTGCTAAATCTGGGTACGCCAAAGACAGTGCTTGCATGAACAGCATCTTTCAAGGATATGCCACCAGAATAAATGTTTCTGAAACACTGAGTAAGCCTTGAATCCTCATTTTCCAGATGGGAAAACTAAGTTCTAGAGGAAATAAATCCCTCCCACTCCAGAGTCATATAGTCAGTGAGTAAGAAAGTTAGGGCAGAATGGAAAGAAAGTAATAGAGGAGTTGGGATGTTGGCTTTAGCTAGAGCAAAAGCATAGCTTCTGAAACAAGAGCACGACTCCCTTCAATCTAGCCTAAGCTTGTTCTGCATGAGGACCATCCACCCTGCAGCCCAAGTGATCTTTTTACAGCATCATGTCCCACAGCCTGCTGTTTTTCCCAATTACAGAACACAATGAAATACTTCTTTTTGTTAAAAGGTAAGCATTCTATACTTCAAGACCATAAATATTAGTTGCCACTTAAATGTAATTTGAATTTTCAAAAGAAAATTTGGTTATAGCCTCCTCCCCCCATAAAATCATTATCTGATGACAGGACCAGTATTTGTCACCCTATGGTAAAATAAGAGGTTAGCATTTCTTCAAGTATAAGTTGATTTCTGTGGTCAAGTTTAATGCAGGAGACGCATTAAGAAGTGAAAGGTAATTCAGTTACATAATTTGAATCACAAAGTTCTATCAGATCATGTGCATAATATCACAATTGCTATTCTGTTTCATTGAGTCCAGTTGATACTATGCTGTATAACCTAGTCTTAGAAAATAGAACAGGGCCATTTATTTTTAAGATTCTCAATCCTAGCCAAAAGGTGAAGCAGACTTGGACAGCCATCATTGGAATAGTCTTACATCTCTGCCCGTTAAGCAGAAGTCAAAATCATAATATAGAAAATAATTTGACCTTGCTGAGAGTAAAAGAGAAATGCACAGAGCCCACCAGAAATAGGAAAGATGAGCTCTGAATCTGGATTTATCCATGACATGTCCTTTAATGAGAGAGATTAACTACTAATTTAGTTTGGTTCCTTTGCTTCTATTTCTCCACCCTGCATAATCTGATCATACTTCCCTACAACCAAAAAACTCAAACTGGAAAAAGCATATTTTTATCTAAAGATACCATACACTGCTGATGTAATGCATTAGTTTGTTTTCCAACAGGAAAAATAGTTTATGGATTTGCATGTCAATACTTTTAAATGTTTTTAATTTGTATGTTTCCATTCTCATGTTTCTGTATTCATTTGGAATTCTCATTCTATAAAAATTATCTCTTCTACAAAATGACTTTTTGGATACTTTCTCATATTTTATAAGTTTAGTGTTTCAATGTAATTTCAGGTTTTGAAACTTTTTTTTTAGAGAAAGAATAGGGGCGCCTGGGTGGCGCAGTCGGTTAAGCGTCCGACTTCAGCCAGGTCACGATCTCGCGGTCCGTGAGTTCGAGCCCCGCATCAGGCTCTGGGCTGATGGCTCCGAGCCTGGAGCCTGTTTCCGATTCTGTGTCTCCCTCTCTCTCTGCCCCTCCCCCGTTCATGCTCTGTCTCTCTCTGTCCCAAAAATAAATAAAAACGTTGAAAAAAAAATTTAGAGAAAGAATAAAAGAATGAGAGAGTATGAGTAGGAGAGAAGGGCAGAGGAAAAGAGAGAGAGAATTGTAAGCAGGCTCCATGCCCAGCATGGAGCCCAATGCAGGGCTTGATCCTATGATCCTGAGATCATGACTTGAGCCAAAATCAAGAGTTGGCCGCTTAACTGACTGAGCCACACAGGTGCCTTAAATGTAACTTTTCTTTTTTTTTGAAACTTTTAAATTTTTTAAAAAATGTATAACTTAGCCTCTACCTACTTCTAAAATTAAAATGAAGTGTATTTTGAAACCTTGGCATAAAACACTTTTTCTTCCTCTGAATGCGTAGTGAATCAGACTTGCTCTTTTCTATTCAAACAAGAAACAAATGAAGACAAACCAGAAAGATGCAAAGAATGTATGTACATATATATATATATATATATATATATATGTGTGTGTGTGTGTGTGTGTATACATATAAAATATATATTTCCATATACATTTTGTTTCCTTCCATTTGAAGAAAAATGGAAAGAAAAAAGCAGATTGCAGGCAATCATTCTGCATCAATTCAGCTCATTTATCACCGACTCAAGACAAGTGTTAAAATTATGGACTATTCCAGGTGCCATTGCCTGCTTATGTGCATTTGAGAAAACAGGTGGGTCTCTGTGAGGAATGAAGTGACTACTATAAATTCGTGGCAATTATGAGGATTAAAACATAGCTCTTTTGGCTACAATCACTAATCAAAGCAAAAACCTTATGTGTGCTGAGAAAAGGACTGTTTGTCTTAAGGTGGGTCTCACATTTTGTCTCCCCCTTCCCCTTTATACACAGTGCCATTTTCTGATTATAATCACAATCAGGAAGACTCATCTTTTGGAATTAAGGGGGAAAAAAGTCCTCTGGGACCCACTTGGGCCATATCTACATGTCATGCTTATGACTCTATTGATAATTTCCCAATCAAATAAGGGTTGTTTTTTGTTTTTTTTTTTGTTGTTGTTTTTTTTTTTGTCATCATAAGGGCTGATTGTCATTAATGGTGAAGCAATCAATGGGATTGATGTTATTTCAGGCACCTTAACAACTGAATTGGATCAACCATGCATGAGTCCATAGATAGCTCATTGACTGGCTGTTATTGTGGCTGATAAAACCAAGTCAGCTGGAAAAGAGCTCTTTCAGTCTAGCCTTGTAGAGAAACTTTAAGTCTTTACTGTGGAACCATCCAAGATGATTGGCCCTTTGAAGCAGCCAACTGGCCTAAGCCTGGAGGGATTATGGACACAAGAGGCTCTGGCACAGAGAATCAAGTCAAAGACAGCCCCAGCATTTGCAAATATGCACTTGAAAGCATGCAATGATTGGCTTACAAGGGCAGAATTAATTAAATCTATGGACATTTAATTCTCTTCTGGTGAAATGGTAGTCAAGAGAGAAAAGGATGCACGGATGAACTACTTCAATGGAGCAGTTATCAACCCAGGTTAGTAGAAGAAATCTTCCAAATGCCCAGGTCCAAGCCATATCCTATTGCAGGAGCACCTGGTACAGCCCACAGGAGGAATTGAGCTATTTAAGCTGGAACAAGGGGAGCACACTACAGATACCATGCCCAGAATTCTGCCAGACTGCTCAGAAGGAGGAAGAGGAATTAAGATTCCTGCCTTGCACATTAGCCCTGGATCTTGAGAATGAACTCCTCTATATAAACTGGCTTGACTGTCACAGTTATCCATGGAGGCAAGCTGCCTTTTTTATGGAAATGCCCCTTTGTACACCAGGAGACCCAACCTGGAAAGGTCTGGAATGTGAGCAGACCCAAGGAAGCTCTTAAAAGGGAAGTCCTGGTAAGCCTGGGACATTTGGTTTACATGGGGCAGTTTTGGCTTATACCTGTTGCCTGGCATGAATGCCATTATTTCTAGATAGTATGCTAGAGTATACAAAAGAATAGATACCACTACTAAGCATTGCTGTCCTGATAGTGTGTATCAAAGGTTGACCCCACTGAGAAGGAGAAAAAGGTGGGAAGGGGATGAGACACAGAAGTTGTCTGAATATTATGCTTAACTTAACCCAGTGTGTTTTAAGATACCTCAGGGAATCCAAAAACATTCACAATTATTGTAACATGCCAGGCACTTTTGCCTAGGTACACTGTTCTAAGGTCTTATGTTTCATTTTACCGACAGTAAAATTAAAGCTCGGAGAGGTTAAACAACTTGTGTTGGCTCACACAGCAAACACAAATTTGGCTACAGCTCATGTGGTTCCCATCACACCTTACCAGAACACACTGATGGCCTTCATATCCCTTCAGGCCTTTCAGGCTTTTATTTGGCCCTGGAAGCATAGCTGAAAGCTGGCCCTTTCCATTGAAGTTAAGAGTTCTCTCAGCTTTGTTCTTCCGGCTGTTAAACTGAAGTCTTTCTGAATTTTGGGAAACTTTTTCTATCCAGGCTTTTAGGATGTATCTCCTTATCCCCATTCCCGGACTCCCTGAATCTTTAGTCAAGTTAAACAAGAGAAAAAGGAAATTACAGTAACTAATCTAGCAATGCAAGCATCTAGTAATGCACACACACACACACACACACACACACACACACGAACACGTACACATGCACACACAGACATAAGTACCTGCTAGCGTCGCCAAACGAAATGAAAGAGCCCAGCTAAGTTTGAATTAAGATAAACAATGAATATATTTTTATATAAGTACATCCCAAATATTTCATGGGATATTCTTATCCTAAATCCTTACTATGAATATCTGTAATTTAAATTTAACAAAGCATCTGTTATTTTTCTCTGATAAGTCTGGCAACTCTTATTACCTGCCCTTTCATCTAATATTACACATACCATCAAATATAGACTAACAAATACACTCATTCACACACACACAGAACTATACAAACTGTAAATGGAAGGAGTATGCATTTGTTCCACATAATTCAGATAGAAAAAATAACTTTAAACAAGCTTTATATGCTCCAAGTAAAGTCATATATGGCTCTGAGCCTCTATTCATAGAGTTGTGATATTCTTTTTTTTGTTTATGTTTATTTATTTTTGAGAGGCTGCAAGTGGGGGAGGGGCAGAGAGGGACTAGAAGATCAGAAGCCTGCTCTGTACTGACAGGCTGACAGCAGCAAGCCCGATGTGGGTCTCAAACTCACGAACATGACCTGAGCAGATGTTGGATGCTCAACTGACTAAGCCACTCAGATGCCCTGAGTTGTAATATTCTAATCTCAGTCATGTGTTTGGAAACCCCATCACCTCCCTAGGGTTATATAGGAATCTGGGAAAGAGCAGCCATGTGGCTGTGGAAATATGGGAGGACCCTCGTCTTTGGTCACATCACCAAAACAAGGTAGCAGCTTCATTTAATGAATGAATAGCACCAATAGTAGAACAAAGATCCTTCTACCATGGCTCCCACCCACACCCTGATCTCCTGGCAGCCAGTCAGGCACGATTCATAATCCAGCCTCCTCTGGGTTCAGGGTAAGTATGAGACACAGCCCCCACTCCTTTACAGAAACATGTTATGCCCTCTCTTAGGAAGACTATGTCTCCTAAAAAATCCAGGTTTATGTTACCTATTAGCTAAAAGTTAGCAAAGCAAACCTGTTTTTACTCTTTCTTGGCTAAGCGAGAACACTAATCTCCAGGATACTTGAAGCTGTTATTTTTGGTAGACAGAAAATAGAATGGTGACTCCAGAGGAGAGAGAAATATAAATTTATGATTAAATACACTATGAAAACTGCTGCAGATATATATTCAGGAACTCAAAAAAAAAAAAAAAAGCTTTACATGTCATTCACAATGACCTTTCTATTATCACCATGTTATAGATAAAGAAACTGAGATAGAGATGAAATAACTTGCCCAAGGCCACTTAGCTAGTGAGTTGCTATGTGCAAGATGGTGTGTATGACAGAAGTGGAGTAGGGGATTGGGGAACACCAGGGAGCACCTCTGGGGAGAAGGCTTGAACTGAGGGTTTTGGCAGATGAGCAGGAACAGAGAATTCTACTCTGAGGAACCTGCAGGAGTGTCACACAGAGGCATGGGCCTGTGTGCTGTGTGAAGAGCTACAGGTCTTGTGACTGCTGATGTGGCAAAGGATGGGGCTAAAGGGAAATGAAGAAGTTTGAGCTCCATCTTAGGAACTAAGGGGAGTCATTGAAGCTTTTCAACAGGAGCATGACAGGATTCAATTCATAATTTGGATCAGACAGGAGAAATCCAGGATATAAGGAACATATCTACAAGTAACCAAGGGCTGTACAACTCTAGGTGGGCTTATGCTGCCTGACCTCTTGTCATATCCTTAGTGGGCTTCTGATGATTCCTACTCAACCAAGACACCTTCTATGTTGCCCCTATCCCTTTTCCTTCTGTAATGTCTTCTTCCATTTTTAATGTTTTTATATTGGAACAACAAACCACAAATGCTCTTCTTTCTATGACATTATCTACGTGAACTAAAAAACAGCTACAATAATTTTTGACAGAAAGAAAATACTTCTTAGAACCTAAAGTGGTCTTAGCAATAACTCCTTTTGGAACAGCTAAATCAACTTACACATTTTTTAAAGCAGACTTCACCAACAACCCTTTGACCAGATTGCGTCCCCAGAAAGAATTGTGACCCAGAGAAACTGCTTGACAGAATTGCTTTGACATCTGTCTCAGAACAGAGAAAGTCCAGCAGTAAGCCTGGAGTAGAGAACACACCCAGCTTAATTGGCAGCATAAAAAGTATTGATAATAGTTTGCAATCTTCCATTATTTTTGTAATAATCTTCTATCAATGGAGGTGTGGGTGGTTGTTTTCAAGGTCAAAATTCTTTCAGACACCAAAATTGAGCTATACCATCTGGATTGTAAAGAGTTTGCAAATCAGGGACTGTCTCAATGTTGCTTGAAAACATCTTATCAAAAGATAGTTTGGGTTTCCATATCCACTATCTCTTGACTCAGAAAAGAAAGAAATAAAGAAAAAAGAAAAGAAAGCTTGATGAAACAAAAAGCAAGAACATTAGATAACCACCAGTCTATATGACCTTTCTCCACAACAGCTCTCCAGATCTCATAGAATTTTGTAGAATCGAAACCAAAGTCATAAGGATGTGATGATCTGCCTTCTAAGAGGACAAATTCTTTGTTTTCAGCTTCCAGAAGCATGTGGCCTCTAAGTAACCATCAGAAGCTCTGGGTTTAAGCCTTGGTTCCATCTTGTGGGATATTAGACAATTCAGTCTCACTGGTCCTCAAGTTCCTTGGTAATAGAAGAGAATCGAGATTGCCTGTCCTCTCTTCTTCATATGTTCACTGAACACACTGCATGCTTTGTACCGTTCCTCTTTTAGAGAACACGCCACACTGACCCATGAGTATTTATGACCTTGTCTGTCTGATTAGATTTTGAGAAGTAGAGAACAGGCTTGCAGTTCAGGTTAGCTCTGAGCTCCTAGTGCCAAGCACAGTAGATGTGCACAATAATTGTTCGTAAAATAAAAGCTGGGGAAGTAACCACCAAGTTGTTTAAAAGCTGAGCACCTGTGCATTTAATGATATTCCTCAGCCTCTTGCCATCCCCAGGCTAAAACTTGGAGCTAGCAGAGAGAAATCTGCATGGACCCTGAAGTGAGTTGAATGGTGATCCCCAAAGGAGATACAACCAAGTCTTTACCCCAGTACCCATATATGTGATCTTACAGTAATCCTCCTTATTCACAGTTTAAGTTACCTTTACCCATGGTCAACTGCATTCTGGAAGCAGATTATCCTCCTGACATATCATCAGAAGGTTAATAGTAGTGTTATGCTACTTCTCAGTGTCTATGTTATTTACCTCATTTCATCTCATCATGTAGGTACTTTATCATCTCATATCATCACAAGAAGAAGGGTTAGTACCATACAATAAGATATTTTGAGAGAGAGACTACATTCACATAAATTTTATTGTTATATAACATTACATAATAGTCACATAAAATTTATTGTTACAATTGTTCTGTTTTACTTAAGTTATGTTGTTAATCTCTTTTTATGCCTAATTCGTAAACTAGTATTTTTCATATATATGTGTGCATAGGAAAAAACATAGTATAGATAGGGTTTATTACTAAATGCAATTTCAGGCATCCACTGGAGGTCTTAGAACGTTTCCTCCACAGATAAGGAGGGACTATGGTATTTAAAAAGATGATCTTTCCAGATGCAATTAAGAGTCTCAAAATGAGATCATCCTGGATTAACAGGGTGGGCTCTAAATCCAATGACAAGTGCCCTTAGAAAAGACAGACAAGAAGGCCATGTGAAGACAGAGGCAGAGATCTGAGTTACATAGTCATAGCCAAGGGAAACCTAGAGCCACCAAAAGCAAAAGAAGCAAGGACATGTTCTCCAATAAGGTCCCAGGGAGTATTACCCTGTACACAACTTGATTTTGGACTTCTGAGAGAGAACATATTTCTATTGTTTTAAGCCACTAAGTTTGTGGTACTTTGTTTTGGAAGGCACAGGAAATTAATACAGCTCAAAACCTTTAATGTTTGTGTCTGCCTGATCTGAGTCCCTCTTTGGGGCCTCCAGAAGCCATGGACCTTGTGACCAGCAACTAGGGGCCTTTGGAAGCTCAGACTCCCTGTTATGAAGACAGGTGATCAAAGTTTCATTTGTCGTTTTTGACCACTGGCCTTAGAAATAGTTAGAAAGTGATGGGAAATTCAGAGTAATGTGATTTGTCATCCAGAGAGCAACTAGATGAGAGGGCACCAATTACTGGCTTGCTCAGCAGAGGGAAATGAAAAATAATTGTTGGAAGTAACACAAAAAGCTCCCAGAAACAGAGGGTCTATCATTTGTGAGACACCAGCCTCTGAGAAAGCTTCTGGTGTGAAACTGCCTCTCTGAATATTATTAGAAAGGTCTGTGTGCTTCAATAGTTGAAATATGGCAAAAATCAAGTTACATGGATTTTGTGTGGCTGTTCTGTTGATTTGTATTCAAAATTATCTAAATAGTTATGAGTGGTTAGATGGTTCTCTCTAAGCCTCAGTTTCCCCATCTATAAAATGAAGACAACAATAATTCCTATTTCACAAGTTTTTGACAGCAATAAACATAGTTTTTATAAATAGTTAGCATAGTAATAAGAACACAGTATTCAATAAGCACAGCCATCGTTATTATTACCTTTCCTACTGTTGCTGCTCTCTATGTCAAAAGGCAGTGAAACAAAAGAACAAAGTGGTCAAAGCTCAGGCTGTGGAACCAGAAAGGCATGGGTTTGAACGCTGGCTCCAGCACATATAAGGAGTGTGATACTGAAAAAAACTCACAAAGCCTCAATTTCCTCATCTATAAAATGGGGATAACAACAGTTATCCACTCAAATCATAGAACTGTTAAGAATTAAAGTATCAGATATAAAGCATTTAACACAATGCCTGGCAAGTGGCCATTCGTGCTCCAACTTGTTCACTTTTAGGGGTTAAATTTTACTTATTCATTCATTGATTTGACAAATATTTTAAGGTCTGTTAATGCTTTATGTCACACAAGTTCTAGGGGTTTAGCAGTGAAGACAGTAGTCATATTATCTGCTCTCAGGGAGATTACCTTCAAGTGGGAGAGCAATTAGCTAATCATGAAATAGATGGAGATGACTGTATGTATCAGAAACCCATTAGAGATGGCTGGCATTTTTAGAAAAATTAATTGACATGCTTGCTGGAAGTAGCAGCATATGTAACTCAATGAACCTAATGTTGGTAGAACCATTTTTATCTCTTCTGCCTCCCAAAAGGAAAGAAACCATAGATCACTCTAAACTCTAGTGGCAGGAAGTGAGGAAGAGAGATGAAAGGTAGTGCCAAGGAAACATTAGACACCTCTGCACTCTGGTCCTTTCCTGTCTCTCACCTCTTTAACCAGGGTCTAAACACATGAATTGCTTGATGGCAAGTGGATTTTCTTTGGTTGAAAACCAGTGAAGAGCCAAGCTACAATCTTTCCATCTAGGTTATGAGACACAGGGGACAGGGCACAGAATCTTAACTGCACACCCCAGTTTTGGAAGAGGACAAAACAAAAGCAAACTTGGAAATAAGGGCTGGGCCAAGTTTAACTAGGTGTTCTGGAGGTAAGATGGATCCAAGCCACACAAACAGGTTTCCTGCAAGTGACTATTTAAATATAATTGGGGTCTGTATAATGTGATTAGTGTTACAAAAGCTGCCAGAGCTTAATAGAGTAGCTAACATGGTGAGAAATCAAGAAAAAGCCTCTGAAGAGGTGATGTTTAAATTGTGATGTGAAGACTGTTATGGGGCCAGACCCATGGAAGCTGAGCAGGCAGCAAGAATAGCATGGATTAAGGTCCAGGGCATGAAGACTGGAGTCATGAAATGATGAGCAAAAGGGCGTGTGATATGGGAGGAGACCAGAGAAATTTGGGAGGGCTGACAATGCAAGGCCAAGGAGGCCAAGGTCATGCATTCTGGTAAATAGCCCTTTAAGACCAGGACTTCTCAGAGACCCATGGAGGGCTGGCTCCTATGCCATTTCACTATGATGAGATGTCAGAATAGGGCTATCAGAAATGTGATAAATTGAAATATTTACATTCCATAAAGTAGCACTTCTGTCACCAAAAATGCAATGATATATAAATGTGCTATTTGCAAGATAATGGAAGGATTTGTTTTTAATTGATAAACCTATAATACACTATAGTTTGTGTAGTCTGGAAATGGAACACAGGTTTCAGGATGTATTATCAATGTCTCTGTTCAACTGTATCATGATATCGCTAAAACCTAACTTTAAGAAAAGGTCAGAAAACGTACATTAGAGGGCTTTGGAGACATGGCCCCCTCGTGCAGGCCTTCTACCTCTGTTCCTGGTTCTCTGATGGGGCCTCAGCTTCAGGAATCTGAGAGAACCAGGGTTTTACAGAAAGAGATAACTGTTTCCTAAATACTCAAGACTGCCATATTCACAGTGGCCAGCTCCTTGCATACTGCAGAGCTCACAATAGATACTCACTAATGCTGATGAAGAACTTTTCACAAATGACTGGCTGTTGGCACAATTCTTTCCCATACAAAAAAAACAACCCAAACCAAAACAAACAAACAAGAAAACATCCTATAAGACATGATTGACTCCCCTACGGCAAAAGAGAGAGAGAGAGAGAGAGAGAGAGAGAGAGAGAGAGAGAGAGAGAAAACAATATGAAACTCAGAAACTATCAACAGTTTGGATGCCCCAGACATGTTTTTAAATTAACTCAGTTTTTCTAATGCTGTTTTCTATCCCATTGCTGCTGTAGTTTGAAGCGGAGAATGTGGTGGACTTTAAGCACTAATAAACAACCACAGAATTCCATTTGGCATCAGCTCCCATGAGCCTTGCTAGCCTAGGACCGCAACCCCAGGCTTCTCACCTTACAGGCAGAGGGTAGCTTTGAAAGAACATAATGTTACTCAGAGCTGTGTTCTCATTTTCACTGTCTGGGAGAGGAAATGAAAAGACTCCAATGCTCAATCTTGGATAATTTATAAGAATATCTCATCTCTGCTCTGAAACTTATTTATAGAAGTTGAATCTTTATTAACTTGCTGTGTGACCTTGAGCAAGTCAGTTAAACTCTCTGGGACTCCTGACAAAGTCTAAATTATATAAAATTTACTTCATGAGACTATTGCTGGGCTTCCATGAAAAAAACATTTAGTAAATAAATGATAAATTGCAGGGGCAGGTCCAAACTTTCTGGAACTGAAGCTACTAATATCATTTTGAGGGCCCTCTTTTAGAAAAGGAATTTAAAATTCTTAGGCACAAGAATTTAGGAGGTGTCTATATGAGTGAGAGTCTCTGAATCTTAAGCTTCATGGCAATTCTCTCTTGGGGAAAACAATAAGATTATAATTATTATAAGAATTATTAGCACAAACTCATTGGGATTTCCTGGAAAGTATAGGCTAGAAAGGAGATTTTTTTGACCATGCCTGCAGTTGCTCAGAGAAAAGAAACTGCATTTCCTGGGATGGTCTGCATGACCTTTGCTGCCTGAAGATCCCTTTTTACTCAAGCTGGCCTCAGACTTTAAGTTCTTTCCTGTGTAGACAAATATTCTCAGAGTGTGATTTCAGTTGAGTCAATCCAGTGCATGCCTCTGGCATATACTTCAAGAAGACATGGTGTTTTTCATTGTGACTGGAGCAAGATCCAGACGGAACCTGGATGGGCCGGATTCCTGAACTCAAAAACTTGCAGTCTGCCTGAGGAGAAAACCTAGATACACATCAAATAAGTAGAGAATATGATGCTAAGGTACCATGGCAAACTGGAATGGTGCTCATCAAATTCTCACCCTCTTTCTGAATAAGCTTAAATCACTCTTACATTATAAAGTGTGCCCTGAGTACCCAGCCCACAAACTCCCTGCCTCCACCCAACACATAGTACACTTAAGTTCAAGAATACATATTTGGCATCTTCTATAACAACTCTTGCATCATTCTCTTGCTATTTAATTGCATGTGGGGAGTGGGAGTGGTGGGGGTGGTGGTTGTGGTTGTCATGATGATGTTTCCTCAACAAAATGATCAGCATTTTGAGGGCAAGAACCAGGTTATTTACTTTCATATGATCCTGTGGGCTCTGCTCTGTCCTACTGAGTGAGGGAATATGTATCAAATATTGAACTGGACATTCCCACTTAGCTTATCACATGCCATGGGCTGATACTGATAGAAAGAGAAGAGAGGGACGCTGGTAAGAGGTATAGGGGAGGCAATCAGGAAGGTTAAGTTCAATCTTCATAAACTTCATTTCTCAGAGTTAGTGTACTTCCCCCTAGCTCTGCAGTTCAGCATCCCCATTTTTCAGCCTCATGTACCAGTTAGGGCAGAGGCAGCAGGGTGATTTGCCAATGTAAGAAGGGAGGTTTTTCAAATAAGGAAGTGACTACAGAAAAGTGGCAGCAGTAGATATTGGAAGAAGATAGTTACTATGCTGTTTTCATCTTCTTTGGAGAAACGGGGATAAGTCAGCGATCAAGAAGTCATGAGACTTTAGGGGGTCTGGTGAAGGCCAGTGGTGAGACTATGGCTGACACCTTAAGGGCAAACAGCTGTGAACTCAATACCATGCTGAACAGAAATGAAGGGCCAATTGCGTGGCAACCAGGTGAGGATGGATTTTAGGACGGCAGTGATCCACTAAAAGCAACCACAGCCACAGCATCCTCAGTGACTGCTGCAGATCAGAGCACAGGTGCCAGAGAGGCTGACTCAGTCATCATTCCTGCTGGCTCCTGAGAGGACCTCACCCTCCAGGCAGAGCCATGTCCTGCTTATGGATAGGCCTGGCTGCAGGTAGCCTTTGTACCTCCTGATGTCAGTACCAGGAATGCCTTCTCACCTCTCATGGTCACTCTCACACCTCCTGAGATACCTCTTCTGATGCCCAGCCAGTCCATCTCAGTCTCTGCATCCTGCATCGTCAGAGGGCTCGCAGGGAAGCACAGCTCCCATACCACTTACCTAAGATGACCCTTTGCTCTCATGGAATGGTGCCCTCTTTGACCAATGGAGCAATAGAAAAAAGAAAGGGCCACCAAGCCAGGCAATTAGACCAGCTGGATAATCAACCCTGGCAAAGACGGCATGACTGACAACTCTGTAAGATGAACTCCTTTCCTATCTCGTCCCAAGATTGTCTGTGCCCCTCATATTTACATGTAATACTACACTTATTGGGATTGTTGTCTACATATCTTGATGCTTAGGCACATAATAGGCACTCACCAAATCCTCACTGCCTGAATTGGGAGTAGGGTTCCATTAGCTTTTCCCCAACAGGGGAAAGATACAGGATGGAAACATCCCCTGTTGTGGGAAAGATTCAATTTCTCAGAGGGATGATTTCTTTCTGGGTACAGAAAATCCTGCTGCTGAGACAGAGCCTCCTTTTAGACCCCAGGGCTAACTACCACTTCATGGACTCCACCCCAGAAGGGCAAAACTGTCCTTTAATGAAACCTCATTTGGCATTAGGGAGCCCTGGACATTCCCTTTGCAGTATCTTCCTGCTCTGATTGTCTCTTCCAAAGGGACCACTGGGGACTGCAAGAGAGGACTGTCGACAACTGATAAATGCAGTCTTCAAAGCCACTCATCCATTCTTAATGGACAGCCCGTTAATTTGAGGTCTAGGTCATGAATTTGAATGCTATGCACTGAACACCTCTTCAGCAAGAAAACCTGGTTTTGCCTCAGGGTAAATGGTGATTCATTAATTGTAATTAAATTAGGCTGGTGGCTTAAACTGGATGTGACAAAATGAAAATCCCCATATAAAACCTGAGATGCATATCGCAGGCCTTCTGTCAATAACATCTAGTTTTTGTCTAAGTGGATTTAAAGGGAACAAGATGCCTCTTCTTTAAGAAAAAAATAAAATAAACTGCCTTGGTTAACTAGGGAAATAAATAACTTCTGAATGTTTCTCTATTTCTTATTCATTCAGGTCCTGGTATAGAAACCTCAAAAGACTAATAACAAGGGCTTGAAGTCTTCCCTGCCCGGCTGGGAACGAGCAACGTCTCAAGTTTCACCCTTGTGGGTAGGTCAAGAAGTTGATCTATCTGCTCTTGAGTTATAATCTGGGTTCTATTGGCCCAACAAATACAATTGCCTCTTAAGACTGTGGGTGTATGGCTAAATCTTTAGATGGAAGTCTGCTGTCCTGAGATCTTATTGGACCTCACTCAGTAGGTAGGTGTCAACTCTGAGACCCTTTGTGCCCGAATTTCCTCATCTGTGAAATGAAAGGGTTAGACAAGGTCTTCCTTTACAGAAAAATAAAGTTCAGCAGAAACCCAACATGAAACAAGTAATGGGAAGCTTCTCTGGTTGAACAAAATGGAGGAGCCTCACCTGCTGACACCCACAGTCTCGTCTCCAAGACCAGAAGAGTCTCAAAGGAAGTCAGATGACAGTAGAGCAAAGTCTGAAACTGGCCAAGTGGGTATTGTCTCAAGACCCTTCTAACTCCAAAGCTTGTGAAAAGCATAATTTCCATCATGCTCTTTTATTGACTTAATGTTCTCCTTCTGGGGGAAGTACCTGAGTTTGTTCACAGTGAATGAAGTATGGGTGTGATTCTCTGCCTACCAAGGATGTAATACTAACTTTAATACAGAATAGTTATATTAATGAGATACTAGAACTTTGTCACAGGTCACTAAACCAACTTGAAAATGTTGTTTGATCTATGTCAGGCAATAGAACAGAAATCATACCAGACCTTTAAAGAGTGTCTCCAGTCTAGGAGTCACAAACCCAAATGATTTTGGGGATCAGGCATAAAATATAAATGAGTGAAAAGGGCCAGTTGGGAACTGCAGCAAATGGACAGTGCTTGCATCATCCTGGGGAACAGGTGCTACTCTCCTCCAGCTAATTGTGGCCACAGCCACAGGAAGTGTGGGATCAGCATGATAAAGCCTTCTGTCATGAAAAGCTGTATATTCAGATTATCAAATTTTAAATAAAAAGCAAAGAAAAGTGTGTAAGTCAGAGTCTGACCACAGAAGCAAAACCATTCTCAATAGTGAAAAACGTGGGATTTTTAACAGGGATTAGATCTTACACAACTCTGAGAAGTGGTGAAGAAGTCTCTGCAAGGGTGTTGCACCTGGCATTGGGCTGAATTTACTACTGGTCAGCTGTGATAGCAGCTGGGGAGAAAAAAAATGGACATGAAATAAGAGAGAGCAAGGGCAGACTGGAACTCATGTCTGGCTTTTAATGACTAATCTTGATGAGGTGGGTGACCTGCAGAAGGTGGCACCTTCAGCCCTGGGACCAAACCCATACCTGACCCAGGAAGGTGAAGGAGGAGGTCTGCCAGGAGGGAGGGAGGCCTGGGTGCGGGCCAGCAGATCTGCAACAAGGTGCAGGAGCTGTCTGGCTCCCTGCAGCCACTTTTGGTGCTTGAAAAAAGGCTGCTGCTTAAATTCACCTTCCAAATCTTATGTAAATATCTCCTGTGACCAGCCCTAGTCCAAAGTCCTACAGGACAGAGAATTCTGGGAAACAGCTCCAGCTTAGCAAAGTTGACAAAATACAAAACCACCTTGTCAACGTGTCCATACATATTTCCTTAACCACACATAACTTCCAAATAAAGACAATAGCAAAATCTTATTTACAACTAACATGATGCAACTATTCTTCCTGCAATCAAAACACACTCTCTATACAAAGGGAAAACAAAGTCATTCTACTCATAGTTTGGCTGATGTTCTTTCCTCTTCTGAGTCACATTCCCCTTTTGATAGCCTGACATTTATACTGAACTATAAGGTTAACTATTGTTAACACATTTTTTTCTATTCTCATTGCATTGTAATTGACGTATAACATTGTTCTAGTTTTAGGTTTACAACATAGTGATTTAGTATATGTGAATACTGTGAAATGATCATCACAATTAGTTTGGTTAACATCCATCACCGCACATAGTCTCAATGTTTTTTTTTTCTTATAATGAGATGAACACATCTTACATTTGAGAAAGGGGAAAGGGAAAGACAGAATTGGCTAATATATATGCAAATACATTGAGACCAAAATATGGAAGAAATGTTCATAACCATTATAGTCTGTTTCTGTAACTCGTCACATGGTTACACTTAGTATTTAGAACTCCGTTATCCCACTACCCTTTTCATGTTTTATTACCTTTGATAAGCACCTTGGCTAGAGGTGTTCCTAGTCTGGTGGGGTGACATAATTTTTCATGCCTGAAGAGTCTGGGTCCTGCCTCTAGTGAGCTGTCACTGTTTTCCATTGACTTTTGTCACAGAGAAGTCCAGGAGGGGGATTTACAGGATACATTTTTGGCAGTGCTGCAAGCTCCTTCCTCTAGGGGATTCAAATGCTACTTCATTCCAGGGACTCCAGGTCTGCACTCTGGTTCAGGTACAGGGTGTGGTGGGATTGAAACTTTCCTGCTATGGTGATTTCACCCAACTTTCAGTTACCAGGCTCAGGATGTTTCCTCTTACACAAATTAAGTAGACTGCTCATCCAATTCAGCACTAGAGAGACACCATAATCAATTAGCCAAAGTCAAAGACATCCTGTGTTCTACATTTACAAACAATGTAATGATGAAAATCCTTATGTATGCATCTTTCATACTTGCATACTTGTGCAAGTATAGGAAACATTTATAGACAGAAAGGCATAGAACATTTTTGTTCAGGCCCTCCTGGTTTTATCATACAATGCTTAGCCATTTGTTCATCTATCTCAAAGTTCATTCTTCTAGGTTGATGGTAATAATTTAAAAAATAATAATCATTGCTATTTTTAACATTTACTGTTGGCTAACTATGCTTTTTCTCCCTGGAATCTCATTTACTCCTTAAAACTAGGCAAGTGTTATTATTCCCAATTTACAGATGAGGAAATGCTCACAATTCCAAGAGCACACACAGGTATAAGATCTGTGATAAAAAGGATGCAAGAGACTTGAGCCAGATCTCACAGTCAATGATTGACATAATCAAAGTTTAAGCTTTCTTTTTCCAAAAACCATTTTTTCTCTATATTGTGGCCCAGAGAAAAGATAATGCACATATCTGTTTTAATAATTTTAAAAGTTAGTTTTATGCCTTGTCATGGGCACAAACCAGATACCAGAGGAACAATGGGAATTTTGAAAGCATGTGGACCAGACAGTTCAGATAAATGGTTGCACGAGTAGTTAAAGATGTTCAGAAACTGGGAGGTCTCTGGGAATAAGGGGAACATAACATGGTGGAAGAGAAAAACTGCAGCTGATCACTACTGGTGTAATTTTAGCACATCAGTAAACCTTCATTGCCTCATCTGTAAAATGGGGAAAACAATAAAATATATTTCACAAGGATGTTGAACAGAGTCAACAATATGTGCAAGGGCCTAGTAGTTATTGCCATAGTTCACCAGCAAACCAAATAACCCAACCTCAAATTAGCAGTAATTACAGAGGCCATACGTGTATCTCCTAGATTGGCTAGGGTATTCCTTATTTAATACTCTTGACACAGGATCCCATTTGGTTTAACATTTCCATGCTCTGAAAAGTAGTCTGAATTGAACAATAAGTTATATGAAAACCAAAGGATCAGTGTTGGAGCAAGCCAGCCATTCAGCAGGTGAAGTAGCCTGCTAGCACAGTTTCTACTCTTGGTTACTCCTCTTCTCCTTGGAGAGAACTAAATCTAAGAGAGCCCAACCAAGGATATGGATTTCAGAAAGCATGCATGGCTAAAAGAGAATTCCCTGACAGTCTAGCTGATTGCCCACTACTGGCTGGTAAACCAGACCTGGCAAATAGCATGCATTACCAAATAGCAAGTGCTTATGTTGAACTAATTATATGCCAGGCATGGTTGAAAGTGCTTTATATTATCAACACATTCAATCCTCACAACAGCCCAGTAACACAGGTTATCATCCCCATTTTACAGATGAGAAATGGAGAAATGGGAAGTTAAGTAAAGTAGAACCTGGGTTGTGAGCATAATTTTTTTTCAGGAAACATGCTTGTAATCCAAAGCACTTGTATATCAAAGCAAATTTCAACAATCATTGGCTCAGTTGTGATCACGTGACATTCAGTGTCACGTAGGACTCCTATTGCAAGACATCACTCCTGTATCAAGTTAAAATTTATTAAAAATGTTTGATCATCTTATGGAACACTCACAGAACAAGTTGCTCGCAATCCAAGGTTTTACTGTACTTTCTCCAAGATGACAGAGCTAATATGTGGCAGAGACCAGAGTTTGGGCATAGGCGAGCTAGCTTCAGTCTGTGCTCTGCACATGCAGTATAACCTCTCTCTCACCCACTTGAGTCTAGAGAAGCAGAGTAACAAAGGCCACACAGACAACATACTAGAAGCAAAAACTCTTCATTTCTCCCTAGGGAAAGCATGTAGTGGAATTTCAACTTTTGAATAGACAGTAGAGATTCCTTCCCATTAGTGGGCTTAGTACTCTGCAACATGTGCTCAGTACCCCCATGTGTAATGAGGTGCTGAGGTGTCTTACAAGGATTTGGAGCACCATGAGTAGGAGGATTTGTGAAAATCTTTCCTACACTGATACAAGTATGTCAAGGTAGGCTATATTTCTAATCACATCAGTTTCAAGAAAACTTTGTGACTCATTACTGTTGAAGGTCTTGTAGACAGAGAATGGAGTAGAAGGCAGATGGACAGCCCATTACTTGGTGTCCAGATCAAGAATTATTTGGACAGGAATTATTTGGGTAAGATGGATTATAAAAGAAATGAGAAAGGTGGTCCAGTCTTGCTAAATTTAGATCCTGAGAGTCAGGGCATCTGGGGAATCTGGGAACATTTGGGACATTTGGGACATCTGGGTGATTGTTGATTGGCCATGTGGTATCAGATACCCTGTGTCAATCATTCAAACTCTCTGTGTACTTCCTAGCCCACAGGATTTTTCTGAAAAGCAAGGACAGAATAGATGAAAAAAGATTTGAAGAAAAATCTTAAATGCCCTAGCAATGTAAAGACTCTGGATAAAACTTCCAAGAAGGGAAAGAGGAAAGATAAACTTATCAGAAGAGTTGTGTTAAAATGGATCAGAAGAGGGGCGAGTGGGTGGCTGAGTTTAGTAAGGGTCCAACTCAGGTCATGATCTGACAGCTCATGAGTTCAAAGCCCTCATCAGGCTCTATGCTGACAGTGTGGGGCCTGTTTGGGATTTTCTCTCTCTCTCTCTCTCTCTCTCTCTCTCTCTCTCTCTCTCTCTCTCCCTGCCCTTCCCCCGTTCATGCTCTCTCTCAAAATAAATAAATAAACTTAAAAAGATTAAAATGGGTCAGAAGGAACTGGGGATTGAGTTAGCATGACTGAAATCCAGAGTGTTACATTTTCTTTTTAAAATGTTTACCTTATCAGGCATGCTTGGTGCAAAGAAACAGAAATTTCTGGTAATGTCACTCAGAGCAATGACTGAACAGAGCTCCATTCACCAAGCCATCTTGGACTGCCTCCCAGTTGACAGTCACATCCCTCATATTGTCAGACCACACCTCTCACACAGATAACCCCTAACTCTCCTCTCTCACCATCAGCTTGTGTCAAAGCAGCCAGGATGGCCTTCCTACCAAGAATCCCCCCACCTCCACACTACACCTACCTTTAGTTAGAATGAAGCATTTGCAGAACTCTACCTGAGGGACCTGTGAGAACAGAAGGCCAATGGTGGGGCAAAATGAAGCAGCACCCCAGAATTAGTCATCTTGCATGTGAGCGGCAGGATCAGCAGGCAGTTCTGGGAGAGGTTGAACAACTATGAGCATGCCTGAAGCCAGGTGGCCACCCAGACCCCCAGCATCAGCTTGTTGCTGGGAAGCGGCTGCCCAGCCAGGAACTATGTATCACAGTGGCCTGGCATCTAGATGTGGCTGTGCAACTAATTTTCATGAATGGAATGTGAATGGGTCTCAGTGGATAAGAAGTAGGTATGTCTTCCCCTTGCTTTGTTCCCCACCTTTCAGTGGCTAGGGAAGACTGTGAAGCCCTAAAAGAAGCAGAAACCACAAGGTAGAAGGAACCTTGGTCTCTGAATGATCATGTGGAGTAAAGCTGCCCTCCAGACAGGAACATCGGACTTTTGCATATATGACAAAAATGTATGTTGTGCTAAACCACTCAGGGCTTTGTCTGTTATTGGGCTGAGCTACTTCAGTCACTAACACTTAGGAACTGAACCCTGTAGGCCGCAGTGGAATTCTCACCTTTGCCTTTGAAAAAAATGAGTTCTGGAAACCTAAAATCTAGCATAGGGATTGCTTAACCACACAGATATGGCAAGGGCCTGTATTAAAGAATCCCCATTTTCTAGGGTGCCTGGGTGGCTCAGTCAGTTGAACATCCAGCTTCAGCTCAGGTCATAATCTCATGGTTTGTGGGTTTGAGCCCCACATTGGGCTCTCTGCTGACAGCAAGGAGCCTGCTTTGGATACTCTCTCCCTCCCTTGTTGCCCCTCCTCCCTCAAAAATAAACATTTAAAAAAATCCCCATTTTCTCTAGCCAATATAATGCCCCTTCTCTCAAGCTTCTGTTAGAATCTTTTAACCCATTCTATGCTGCATAATGCAGATGGCAGAGGAGAATGTGGAGTCCTCACACAGGAATACTCCAAGAGGAACTTGAACCCTCCTGATTACCAGGGTCCCCCTGGGTCTGACAGTGTATGCTCCTGGGCAGCCTGCATTAATATTCTGGCTGTCCCTGAGGGAAACCTAGGCGAAGGTCATTCTGTTAAAATCTTTCCCATTCTCACTAAATAAGCTGTTTGGGGCCCTATCTTTTGGGCATAGCTAATTGGAAATGGAACAGACCACCAATGATTTTTTCTTACTTGGTTTGGAGAAAAAATTAAGCCTAGATGGAAGAATATCAAAGTGTGAAGAGGATATAATATTATTCTTCTGAGTTGATTTTGATTTTGAAAAATGTCCCTGCTAGGGAAGATGTCTAAGCATCATCTTTCTCGTTTCACCTCCAGCTCCTGCAAGGAGTACAGAAGTGATCAATACCCTTCCAGCTCCTTCCTGGCATAGGCCTTTCTCTGCAGTGCAACTCAGACCCTGGGTGCTGGCCCATGAGGCCTGTTGGGGCCAGCACAGTTTACATGTGTCCAGGTGTATGGGACACCCTCTTATTGCAGCTGCCCATGACACTCTGGGCAGAGCAGCTGCCTGACTTTTCCTTACTAATTTCTTCTCCATGCTGAGCTACATGGAGGAAAATAATTGCCTTCACTCTGAGCTCTGACATTCCCGCATTCAAGCACCTGCTCTCCCACTGTTCTCCCAATAGGAAGACAATCTCTGCCACACTTGGTGTTTCCTTCACAGCAAACCTGCTTATTAGAGAGACTCACATTAGAAGGGACAGTTGGGGGCCTGTGGATGTGGCAAGGGCCAAAGTGGCATTTTGAAAGTCTCATCAGTATTTTTCCCCAGTGAAATATGAACTATGGTGGGAATTCCCCCAAGGTGCTGGGCAGAAGGGAGAATTTTCTGGAGCTGCTCAGACCCATCTCATTCTCTGAAAAGGTCCCAGCCCTGTCAGCAGAAACAAATCAGGGAAGCCTAAATCCAATGAAAAGGAAAACTAAGTCACCACCATCCAACGATATCATGTTGAACTTATCAGAAGCTTTCTCAAGATTCTCTGAGTTATTTTACTGCTACTAGAGGGTGGGATCAATTGATTCCTTTTAGAATGTGTATTTTCATTCTAGATTATAAGGTGTGATACTGTAGCAGTTATTAGTCTCCTCAGGGTCAGGGGCCAGTATAGCAACATCTCATGGGGGGAGGGGTAGGAAAATCTTAGACTCTAAGATTCCCCTCTCTAGAAGTAAGCCACTGCCTTAAGAAAATATCTCTTATTGTCTCCTTTTATCACCCGCACAAGAGCCAATCACTAGGTCTTAATTAAGATTACCAGGGTGTCTCAACTTCTTAATCATATAGGTATTAGACTTTCAGTGTAGAAACATTTTAAAGCAGAGGTTGAGAGACTATGATCTGCAGGTTAAATCTGGTCCTCCAACTGTATTTTTAAATAAAGTATAAATACAGCCACACCTATTTGTTTAGTATTGTCTATGGCTGCTTTCACGCTACGAGTTGAGTGTTGAGTAGAGTTGAATAGTTGTAACTCTGGCCTGGAAAGTCATATATATTTACTAATTTGGACCTTTACAGAAAAGTAAAATAAGAGAAATAATTGAAAAATAAATCTCTCATAATCCCACCACTCAAAAATGGCTAATGCTATATTCTTTCCTCCCTTTTATTCCTGTGGAAGTGACTCTTTGGAAAAACAGGATGGAATGTTACGAATTTGATACAGATGTTGAAACTAATGATGCCACACACACACACACCAAGAGGGTATAAAAGCTTTATTATTTATATATTTGAGACTTTTCTGCGAGAGCAGGAAATACCTCCCAAGATGGCCTGACAATCACTTGAGAGCAAGAAAAGGAGACCTGCTGGGGGTTTCACAATGGTTGGGGATGGGGCCAGGGTGGGAATTCCCACCGGAGGGATTTCATGGCCTGAATCTTCCACTGATGCCAGCCTGCTCAGATGTGGGGCAGAAGGGAAAGAGGTAAACAGGTAAAAGCCGTTTACAGTCAAACATCAAAAGATGGAGTCAGACTCCTAATGACAAGGCTACATTCCCTGTCACACTGGTCCTTCTAATCTATGCATGTTTCCTCCTTCTGAAGAAGGAAACCTTCTGGTTTATAACAGAAAGCAAATACATGGTTTTAGCCTAAGCTTCCATTTCTTCTGGAAAGAATTCAAGGTTCCTCCCACTGCCATCCCCTGATGTGTTGCCTCCTCTCAGGAAGAGTGTAACAAGAATTAGAACATTGCCTCGGCTGCCTCCAGGTGGAGTGAGGAAAGGAGGGAATAAAACTCAGAATCTCTTGAGGAATTCTCTCATTTACTCCTCATGGCTCCCACACTCCTCCATTTTATGGCTTGTTTCTTGAGAGCCTGGTCCCTGAGAAAAGGCAGGCACTGTCCCCTTTTGGGGACAAGGGGCCATCTCTGTGGCAGTCAAGACTGAGCAGCTGAGCAGAATTCCACTCTAGGCCCTAGGGAAAAATTCTTTCTTTCCCTCTTCATTCTCTTTAGTTTGTTTTTCTTCATCATC
Source organism: Lynx canadensis (assembly GCF_007474595.2). Classification (NCBI taxonomy): domain Eukaryota; kingdom Metazoa; phylum Chordata; class Mammalia; order Carnivora; family Felidae; genus Lynx; species Lynx canadensis. The sequence goes on from NC_044308.2 coordinate 50,680,684, forward strand.
AGAGTTGAAGTATCTACCTATTCAAAATCAGGATATGAGCCCAAAGGAAAGACCCAAGAAGTTACTTAGCTGGCTGAGGTTTTAAGTCTGCCTCTGGCCTATGGAAGGTGCCCTGAAGACTCCACAGAGGGCCAGGTCCCCGGTGCCTTCACTGGGGTCTGCATTTAGAGTCCTGAGCTTATAACAAGAACTCCTTTGTCTGATGGTGTCCACCTTTCTAGGTCTTCCTTGGGGTCCTCACTAAGGAGCACCTGAGGGTAATGCAGAGGTCCTGGGGTCCCAGCTATATTTCAGTCACTCCCTACCTGAGGAACACCTACCTGAAGGCTAGGAATGACTAACCATGAAAGCTCAGAGGATGAGAAAGAGAGAGAAGATTGAGTGGGAAGGAAAGAATTGTCTGCTATGTGCTAGGTGCTTTATATACATTCCCTTTTATAAAAAGATTTTTATTATGAAAATGCTCAAACATACACAAAATCAAAGAGAATAATGCAAAGAACCCTGTGCATTCATTATTAACTTAAGTACTTAGCATTTAATAATACTTTATAATTAGTACAACAACCCTGAAATATGGGTATTAATCTTAGCCATTTTTAAAGGTTTGGGGACTTCAGGTTACTTGCCTAAGGCCACGGAGCAAGTATACAGCAGAGAAAACAGTGGTTCTCATCTAGCTCTAAATGCCACACTTCCGAGGTCATGCTGCCTCCAGGTAAGGCTTTGTGAAAGACAAAAAACTTAACCTGAGCCAGAAATGTCAAAGAAGTAGGAGGACATATTCAGAAGGACTGAGAAGGTGAGTCCAGGTCCAGTGGCAGTGATCGAGAGGGAGGCTTGGCATAGACACTGGCTGGGAGCCTCAGAAAGAACCTTCTGGGCTTTGCTGCTATAATGTTTCAAAGACTCCTCTCACTGCCCCAGTCACCATGAAGACAACCAACCATCAGGTGGAACCAGGAATGGCATTCTTTAGGCCCCCACCTCCCTATTGCAGTACTGTTTGCTAAGTGAGGTTAACCCTTCCTTTTAGATGGAAAGACACACTAATATGTGCCTTGTTATAAAGTCCCAGAGTGGATGTCCTTTCTCCACTTCCTGAGTGTATATGGAAGTGGTGTCTCATCATGAGCCTAATTTTATTTATTTATTTTTTTGCCACCAGATTGAATACTGCTCAGCCATTTCAGAGGGGGCTGTGTTTGCTGCTTCCTGCTTTATTATTAAGTGCTTCCAAATAAGGAACAAGTGTCTACAGGAAAGGGAAATGAGCCTTTGAATCTGCCAGAGGATGCCAGAGGACATCTTCAGCAATTTTAATAATAGCTTCGGAATAGATGCCTGCATGATCTTGAAATGATGACCACTAAAATCCTAAAGAGCTTTACTGTCTCAGGGAAGGAATAGTAAAATTGGGGAGGATGAACATAAAATAAATAGAATAAGAAGCTGCAAAGCCCACTTTTGTGTTGGTTTTATTAATTTGTTAAATAAATTAAACAATAAATAAGGACATATGTCTACTTTTAAATTCCAAGATATAGATATCTTACATATAATTCATGTATAGTGTATATCATTTAAAAAAATTGGCCATATTTATGTTTACCCTAAATATGTTCAAACTTTGAATTCATATATGAAAAACAGAAAAGCAAACAGTCTTTTACTTTTTAAATTCTGGGATAAAGTTGGGGCGCCTGGGTGGCTCAGTCAGTTAAGCACCTGAGTTCAGCTCAGGTCATGATCTCATACTTTGTGGGCTTAAGCCCCATGTCAGGCTCTGTGCTGTCTGCTTCGGATTCTGTGTCTCCCTCTCTCTCTGACCCTCCCCACTCATATTCTGTCTCTCTTTCTCTCAAAAAAATGAATAAACATTAAAAATTTAATTAATTAATTAATTAATTCTGGGATAAAGTTGTGTGGGATGTGGGGTGCATGGGTGGCTTAGTCGGATAGGTGTCCAACTTCAACTCAGGTCATGATCACACAGTTTGTGAGTTCAGACCCCTCATTGGGCTCTGTGCTGACAGCTGAAAGCCTGGATCCTGCTTCGGATTGTGTGTCTCCCTCTCTCTCTGCCCCTCCCCCACTCACACTCTGTCTTTGTCTCTCAAAATAAATAAACATTGAAAAAATCTGAAAAAAAAAGAAATTGTGTGGGATGTGACTCCTTGGCCACATTTATTTTTATTTTTTTATTATAATTTCTTTCTTTTTTAATGTTTATTTATTATTTTGAGAGAGAAAGAGAGAGAGGGAGTGTGTGTGTGTGTGAGCAGGGGAGGGGCAAGGAGAGAGGAAGACACAGAATGTGAAGCAGGCTTCAGGCTCCAGGCTGTCAGCACAGAGTTGGACGCAGGGCTTGTACCCATGGACTGCGAGATCATGACCTGAGCCGAAGTCGGACGCTTAACTGACTGAGCCACCCAGGTGCCACTCCTTGGCCACATTTAAATGAGAAACATCTCTGAGATCCAATTTATTAAAGGCATCAAAAAAAATCCTATTAATCATCTGCCAGCAGAATTTAAATTTTTTCAGTACATTTTAGTTAATTTCTGTTTGGAAAGTCCATAAACAAGTCTAGTCAAGTTTAGAAATGTACATTTTGGAGAAAAGTATGAATATCATTTTCAGAAAGTGATAGGAACCTCCATGCCCATGTCTCAGGGAATGTTAGTTGTGCAAATGAAGACAAGTGTCTCTGTAGTGACAGGATTTGGGCTTGAGATGGATGAGACATATATGGAAGAGAAGTACACAGTAGGGGAAGAAAAGGAGAATAATTTCAGCTCCAAAGTTTTCTTCCTTTACAGTTCTGACCAAACAGAAACTTGTGAGCTGCCAGCCATGCTTTATTGCTCATCTTTTTACTCTAATTAGAAAGGAGGCATATGGTAAAGGACAATGCTTTTTATGCAAGATTTCAATCTTGCTTGGGTATTTAGGGATTGTGTATGTCCTTCAAGAGGGCCTTTTCATATATTTCTGTAAGGACAGAAAGAGAGGGATGGCAGGTTGAACAAAATGCTATGAGCCAAAATGACACACAGGAGGCAATTTAGCATCAAGCTTGTAAGTTTTCTGGTGGGACCAAGAGATTTGACACAGACACAGAGCCGCATGGGACCAGCATAAATGAGTTTCACTGCCACTGCTCCAAATTGCCAAAAAGCTGCAGTTTGAAAGAGATTGAGCCTTTGCTACGATGGCAGTAGATAGGTATAACTGGCAACACACCAACTCCCAAGCATATCCAGAATGTTTAAGGAGTGTGGTGGCTCGGTGGCTTGGCTCCAGAATCCTTGAAGAAATGATAATCCAAATGCTGTCCATTTACATGAGCTAGTCCTTAATCTTACTCCAAATAGTACTGGTTTCATGTTCCTGCTGTTTTAGTGTCACTATGACCTCATGGTCACATCTTAGTATGATGTGACAAACACAAAAGGCTATATTGAAGTTGATATTTGAAGTTAGAATTCAGTAATTCTTAGGAAATATACTACCACTATCAAATGACTAATGGGATTCTGCTTTACTGTATCAACGTGTGTTTGTACTTTTCATTTCCTATGGAAATAAAGATTCTACATTTTTAGGCCTCCCGTATTGAATTTTTAAATATGGGCCAATGTGGAAAAATTATTAGATTTCTAATTAAATGTTTATGAAATGTTTAAATGTTTCAAAATATTGTTCTAATACAATAGAAGAATGAGCAAAAGACAAGAACAAGCAACACACACACATATACAAATACAAATGGCTACAATGCATATACAAATATGTCTAATCTTAATAGAAATCAAATAAATGTAAATCAAGACAATGATAAGTACAGATTTTCCTTATCAGATTGGCAAACATAAAAAAGAATAATACTGGGAGCTGGTAGGTGTTGAGAGAAATGGATATTTCTTTCTCTGGTGTTAGGAATATAAATTGTACGCTCCTAGAGGATGATTTAAAAATACATGTCCAAATGTAAATATACATACTTTTTAACTCAGTGAATTTGCTTTTAGGAATTAAATATAAAAATAAAATCAGACAATATGTTAACACACTTGTTTACAAAGGCTCAATATAACAATGTCTATAACACAAAGTAATAGAAACAAGTTAAATGTTTATTAATAGAGGATTGCTTAAATATACGGCACAAGCCAAACAATAGAATACTATGCAACCAATATAAAGCTATATTATGGAAAACACAGGCTTGTGAAATAGAAGGCACAGATTAACACATTCACTTTTTTGTGGAGGGAAGGATATGTACCAAAAGGAGCATTGTTACAAGTGTCTTATGCAGGTAGAGGGAAGGATTCAATAGATGTTTTATTTCTCTTCTTTATAGCTTTCTTAATTGTTTAGGTTTGTTTCCTTACTTGTTTACCTCTATGTTCTATTTATTCACAAAATTAACTGAGCATTATCGTGTGCCAGGTACTGTATTAGACAATGAAGACAGAGCAGTGAACTGATACTACTAGATACAAATCCCTATCTTCTTCATAACATTTGCATTTTATTGCAGGGAGAACAGAGAATGAAGAAAGTAAATATAAACGCAATGCTATGTTAAATGATGTTAAGTACTGAGGAGAAAAAGACTTTGCTAACACAAAGGCAAGGAACAAGGCAGAAAGCTTATCCATCTTCTTCTGTACTGGCCCTGGCCCTGGCACAGTTTATGGTCCAGAGTAGCAGTCAATATTACTTGCTGAGTGAATTTAAGAAGAGGATTCCAGTCAGGGCACTCTGTGGCCAGGGTACCATGCTGAAGACACACTATAAGACCTCTACCCTTGGGTTCTCCTTTCTTGGGTATATGCAGATGGTCTGTCTTCCTTCAACCCACACATTTTTTTTTCTCCAAATCCAGGTAACATTCAGCTCGTCTTATCCACACCTTTCCTTATTTAATAACATTCTAGTCTGGCTTCTCTCAGAGTAGTATATGTTCCTTGGACTAACCTGATTCTTTCACATCCGGTTATTTCCCAATAATTTTGAAGATGGGATTATCTTATTGCATAGCCAACCTTTTTCACTATATGCCGATGCTTCATAATGTCACATAGTCTACTTACTTTGGGGATGTATCATTAAGTTTCTCCACATAATTGCCACAAATCAAACACATCTGACATTTATAAATGTGTTCTTGCTGGGTGCCTTCCCTTATTTCCTTTGGCTTTAGCTTGTGTTTCTTTGAATTCTGCTATGGTTAATTCTCTATGATTTTCTGTCCCAGGAAAAATTAGTCAGAGTATACAAAGGGGCTACAGCAAGTTAGAAAGGCAGAAGAAATAGTAACTAATGAGCATCCCATTATATATATATATATATATATATATATATATATATACACACACACACACACATATATATGGTGTGTGTGTATATATATATATATATATATGGTGTATGTATATATATATATATATAGGGTATATATATATATATGGTGGGTGTGTGTATATATATATATAGGGTGTGTATATATATATATATATATATATATATATATATATGGTTTCATCTGTTAGTTCTTATGTGCACAGAGATAAATGTCAAGGGCAATTTGGGTCTTTAAGCATGACAATGAAATTTAGGATATAGAGAACAAAGAAATAAACATTTGGCATTATCTTCCACCTGTCTTCACAAATGAAGTGGGTGAGATCTTAATGAGGGATTCAACTGCTAAGAGTGGCAGATGAAGGACTAGCATATACATAGATTAATATCAGAAATGATCATGATAAGCTTAAAGTATTAGTAATGATCACAACCTAATGCCTTTTTAAAGTAGATAGACATGAATTCAGTTTTTGGAATTGCATAATGATGACTATTTAAGGATATCCTCATAGGAAATCTATTGTTTAAACATTTGAGGTTTCTGCCACAAGAAAAACAATAAACAAGTACTTTATCAGATCTTAGAACCACGCAATGAAATAGTCTATCAGTGGTTCTGGTTTGCAACAATCACAAGTCCCCCTAATAAACTCAGGAGGGTATGTCATATTGCCCCCAAATTCCCTACAGATTCATTTTCAAGTATGTCACTTCTATCTGAGTTTGAGTTTCATTTATTCTGAGAAACGGCTTCCTTATCAGTAAAATATATGCATTAACATTTGCCACCAAACCAGCTCTCAGAAATGATTTGTGAGGTAGAGCGTATTCTCACTAAATTTCCTGAGTTTCCCTGCTTAAAAAAAGATTTTATTTAACTTTTTTTTAACGTTTATTTATTTTTGAGACAGAGAGAGACAGAGCAAGAACAGGGGAGGGGCAGAGAGAGGGAAACACAGAATCTGAAGCAGGCTCCAGGCTCTGAGCCATCAGCCCAGAGCCCGACGTGGGGCTCGAACTCACAGACCGTGAGATAGTGACCTGAGCTGAAATCGGACGCTTAACCGACTGAGCCACCCAGGCACCCCCAATAAAGATTTTAAAGCACACATGATGAGCTGTTCAATAGCTTTGTGACAGGCAAATAAGCTTCAATGATGAAGCTTTCCATTGGTCTCAGAAAATGATGCAGATATTTTGTATACATTATTTTACTTAATTATCACCACTCTGTGGAAAAAGTAACTATTATCGTAATTTCATAAATACAATTGAGACTCAGAGTCATCAAGTATCTTGTTCAAGGTCATGCAGATGGGAAATGACAGAGTCAGAATTCAAACCCTGACTTCATTGATGCTACCTTATGTTTTTTTACCTAAAAGAACAAACTTTGTTCCCCTCAAAATGATGTTCCTTTGGGCTGTGTCACCTCCCCATATTCCTATCCTCAAATTTTAAGTCACCCACCTCTATTAGTAGGATATTTGAGGCTTCCAATTAGTTTGTTAGGTTATAAGCACAATCCCAAGCCTATCTCAGCACAATGACTTATCCATTTTACCAGGCAGTTTTCTTCTGTGTCTGAGTACCTTGTCTCTCCTATTAGAGAAGAGGTAGGTACAAAGACAGGCATCAACCCTAAACTTCAGTATGCACTGATCCTCAAACAAGCATGCCAGTAAGATGGAACAAATGGAAAAATATCCCCAATTGAGAGGCTAGCTCTGACTTGGAAGCAATATTAAGTACATCTTGTTCTGTGTTTTGAGGTTTCAAGGGACAGACGTTCATTCAAACCAGCTCCAAACAAAGAAGGAGACATTTTTCAGAAATTCCATGAGAAAGAATCTGAACAAAGCTGAAAAACTGTGGCTATAAAAGCACGAGAGCTAGGGCTGCTTTTTCTCTGCTTTTTCTCTCTCTTTCCCTTATAGCACGTCCTGCCTGGTAGCTGCATTCTCTTCTCTTTCTGAGGGTAAGCTGTTTCATCTTACACATGGTCAGTAATGGCTGCCTCACCATACCCCTATAAAACCTCTTGCCTTGAGTACATACCCCACAGGCAACTTCTCATTCATCTCTCAGTTCCATATTTCAGACAAAGAGTCTGATTTACCCAGCTCTTCTTTTCAAACCAGAACACATAATCCTATGTCACTGACTAGTTTATGGGTGGGTCACCTCTGGATTAGAGGCCCACACCTATTCCAGTTGGCTGCAGGGACAGAGGGTACAAGTCTCCTTGTCTACCACCCTCTCTTTCTGAAATTAGAGGCACAGATGGGCAGACATCATGAACTCTAATGCACATATGTTCAAGTTCAAGTCTCCCTTGTTATGAGAAGGTGTCCTTGCCATCTCTTCTCCAAAGCAATGGAGACAGACAAGATCCATTTTCAGTGAGGATGTTTATGAAAGAAATAGTGTCACTTCATAAAATAAATAATAAAGTCATAGAAGCTAAAATATTAAAATTAAAATTAGAGAGTTAGGGAGGAAACAACTGGTATATGGCATCATATACTTCAATCTTGTTCTAGTAAAAGGAATGTCAGGCCATATCTGTAGAGTACCACTCAACTGAGCATTTGGAAGGCAATCTGGAATTTTTAGGTTGGTACAGGCTGAGACTTGATAAATGGGTCAAACTCCCATAGTTTGAATTTAGTCAGGAAAATTGTCTGCAGAAACTAGCTGCAATCCTACAATTTGGGGTTATTTTAGCAACTAAATTTGATGAACAATGTGTTTATCTGTTAACATCTGGGGACTTGTTTAAAGAATCATAATTGCCTCCCAACACTTCAACCATTAATACTTTATCAATATGGCAGTGAAGTGAAGGGGACTTAAAATACATTATTATAACCCAAAATGTGCATGTCTCACATCCTTTTCAATATTCACTTTGCAATTCCATTACTGATTGTCTCTGACAGCAGGTATAGTACAACTTTATGGGCAGTCTTTTCATTTTATGAAGCTCTCCATCTGAAATATTAGAGAGTTGGGATTAGCGATTTCATAGACACAAGTTCCATCATTCATAAATCTTTTATCTTAAAATGGAAAGCATTATCTTTAAACATCTTTTACAAATCTTTCATGGGAATAGAAGGTCATTTATGAACTATACACAAGGTGAATAAAAGAAGTATACTTTATGAAGTTTTTGGACCATTAAGTCTAGATTTTGCTTTTTTTTTTCATTCAAAAAAATTGTATCTTTGAATGTTTTGAGAGAGTGATGGGAAAATCAGCTTCAATGAATTTTCTTTTTGTGGCCACTGATGTAGGTCACCAAGGTGATTGAAGTCTCCCAGCAGACTTTTAAATATTTGAAGCTGAAAATATTTAAGAGTGTACCAAATGAATAGTGCTTTAATTTTATTTATATTCTATTTTTGGTATGGTTGTGATTATAGCCTCACCAAGACGGGTGATCAGTAATGAATGTGTCCTGTTGGCAGATCCCTCCAGGGCTCTGATTCAATCTTTTGAGTTATGGGATGAGGACAAAATGAACTATTTTTCAAGCTTGTAAATATGTGACAAATGACAGTGCAAGAACTATTGATTCCAATCACAGTGATACAATGTTTCATAGTCAAGACTGACTCTGGCTTTACAAATTACTTGCAAGTTGAACAGTAAACCCATGCACAACACGCTTCAACCTGGATCAATCTTCAAGAATATTTGTGTCAGTATTCGCCTCCAATTTGAATAAATTCCCAAAGTGAAATGGACTTTTCTTTTTTTACATTAAAAGGTGCTGTTGGGTTTACCCTAATCTTCAAAAGGAAGAGGAAAGCAGAAGGAACTCTTGTAAAATCCCCAGTGACTCTATACACAGGTATCTGATTGTATCTTTATTAAATAGTCATAATCAAATGTAATTGTGAAGTGCCACTCAAGAATAGGAATCTTACAACAGCTAAAAACTTGTAAGTATTGCCTAGTTCAGCACTCAAATCTTATTAAAACATATCTGGAGACAAAACAAATACATAAAACTCATTCAGTAGATTAGAATTTGATACCACAGTAGCCATTATGTTCCTGTTTGGGACAATTGGACCTGATTATTTTCGAAAAAGCCTCTCAACATGACAGATAATTATATATGAAGACAGACCCTCTTAAAATCCTCCTTACTTGGATCATGAGCACTCCTGTGCGTGAAGAAAACTTTTCCTAAAGAACGACTACACAAACCCAGTAGAATATAGTTTTGGGGGGCCAGAATTTTGCAGCGATTGTGAGAAGGCAGCATCTGTACTGACCCCAGCCCCACCCCCACCCCTACCCTGTCGTGGAGCACCATTTTAAACTTGCCCTCAGGTTGTCACGGTATATTTTATGCAGGACTGACCTTAGCGGAGACTCTGCATGCTGATGTATTATTGACCTTCTTCCCCACTGCTTACTCAAACAGGCCATCTGGGTACCAGGACAGTACAGGGAATAAGTCCAACTTTCCAGACCAAGATAAAAATAAATAAAATGCGGGGGCGGGAGGTGGGGTAGAAGGAAGGCTCTTAGCTTGTACTATGGATTTGTTTATTCAGACATAATTGGCGTGGATCTGGCCAAGGCACAATTTCATTCTTTGTGTAATCCGCAGGCCTCCTGGCCCCTCCCCTTATTGTTCGTCTCCATTAAAGTGTGATGAGCCACTAGGCAAGAAAGGAGGGCAGGGAGGCTGCAAGGCCACCACCAGCCCCTCATTATAGAGTCACACTTCTGGGGAGGCTAGAATTAACCAGGGTGTAAAGATGGACACTGAGCAAAGACAGACCCAACCTCAGCCCAGTCCACCATGGTGAGGGCTGCTTCTTCCTCCCGTCCCTCTATTGTGCTAGGAGTGAGTGCTGCGGATCTGGAGCCTGGTGAGCCAGGTTGTCATTGCTCGGGGTTTATCTGGCCAGCAGCCCTCAGCTGTCCCCCAGTTGAATCACAAAGAGCCCAACCTTGCCAAGACAGGCCAGGCACATTTACAGCTTCCCTGGTGAATTTTTCCTAGGCTGGAATCCATTTTTAGTGGCTTCACTTGGTTGATCAATGGTTTCCTTTCAATGGTGATATTGACTTAGGAAAATAGCTCAGAATGTCAGATTCAGTTCATACTGAACTGCTCTCCGGGACCCAAAGATAGTTGTGAGTTCTCCATAGCACAGAACACTACCAATGACAAGGGGGGGGGGGGGTTCTGCTTAACCTCTTTTCTTCATCATCAAAAAGCTCTTTCTCTCCTTTTCTGGTGTTAAGTGCGATTTGTTTATAATTTAGATAAGGAGCATAAAGATTTTTAAAAATATATAAATTTTAAATATTTTATTAAGAAAAAAACATAGTAATCTTTTGGACCTCAACCTTAACAATATCTTTCTGGATCTCTCTCCTTAGGCAAGGGAAACAAAAGCAAAAATAAACTATCGAGTCTGCATCAAAATAAAAGGAAAGTGAAGGAAATCATCAGCTTAACAAAAAGGTGAGGTCCACAATAAAAAGGCAATCTACTGAATGGGAGAAGATATTTATAAATATGAAGAGCTCATACAACTCAACACCACAAAAACAAATAATCTGATTAAAAATAGGCAGAAGACCAGGACAGACATTTTTCCAAAGACATGGACAACAGAAACATGAAAAGATTTTCAGCATCACTCATCATCAGGGAAATGCAAATCAAAATCACAATGATGCATTAATTCACACCATTCAGAATAGCTAGTATCAAAAAGACAAAGAAATGACAAACGTTGGTGAAGATGTGCAGAAAAGAGGACTCTTGCACACTGTTAGTGGGAATGTAAATTGGTACAGTTACTCTGGAAAATATTATGGAGCGCCTTCAAAAAATTAAAAATACAAGTACCATATAAGCCAATAATTCTATTCCTGGGTATTTACCTGAAGAAAACAAAAACACTAATTCAAAAAGATATATGCGCTCCTATATTTACTGCAACATTATTGGATATAGCCAAGATATGGAAGCAACCTAAGTGTCCATTGATAGATGAATGGATAAATAAGATGTGGTATATATATATAATGGAACAGTAGTCAGCCATTAAAAAGAATGAGATCTTGCCGTTCACATCAACATGAATGGACCTAAAGGGTATTATGCTAAGTGAAGTAAGCCAGACACAGAAAGACAAATATCATATGATTTCACTTACATGTGAAATCTAAAAAACAAAACAAGCGAACAAAAAAACAACAAAAAAGAGAAACACACTCATAAATATAGAGAAAAAACTGGTGGTTACCAAAGGTGAGGAGGGTGGGAGGATAGGTGAAATGGGTAGAGGAGATTAAGAGGTACAAACTTCCATTTATAAAATAAATAAGTCGGGGCGCCTGGGTGGCGCAGTCGGTTGAGCGTCCGACTTCAGCCAGGTCACGATCTCGCGGTCCGTGAGTTCGAGCCCCGCATCGGGCTCTGGGCTGATGGCTCAGAGCCTGGAGCCTGTTTCCGATTCTGTGTCTCCCTCTCTCTTTGCCCCTCCCCCGTTCATGCTCTGTCTCTCTCTGTCCCAAAAATAAAAATAAACGTTGAAAAAAATAAATAAATAAATAAATAAATAAGTCACAGCACAGAGAAAAGTACAACATAGAGAATGTAGTCAATAATATTGTAATACATTTAATTATCATCAGCATTTCATAATGTATGTAACTGTTGAATCACTACATTGTACACCCAATTTTTGGACTAAATATTCAGCACAGTTTTGTGTGGCATAGAAATGCAGATGTGAGCTAAGAACAAGTCCCCTCCTCCCTGAAGCCTTCTCGCCCAACTGCTCCCATCTAGTTCCTCTCCTCCCTTCATTCTTCCACTTTGTAGAGATTGTTATAATATCCTCCATAATATAATGTGTTGTTCATCCATGTCTACCCTTTCCAGAGTCTGAAAGGCTAGGACCACATTGTAATTATCTGTACCAACTCAGTACTGTACCTAGCACAGGGGATAAATTCAATAAATATTTGCCAAATGAATGACTAATTATAACTAGTTTCCACAGATTTTCCTCAATTTACAATGGGGTTACATCCCAATAAGCCCATCGTCAGTTGAAAATATCGTAAGTCAAAAATGCACTTAATGCACCTAAATTACCAAACATCATAGCTTAGCCTTACCTATCTTAAACATGCTCAGAACACTTACATTAGCCTACAAGTGGGCAACAGCATCTAACACAAAGCCTATTTTATAATAAAATGTTAAATATCTTACGTAATTTAGTGAATACTGAAAGTGAAAAACAGAATGGTTATATGGCTACAGAATGGTTATAAGTGTGTTGTTGGTTACCTTTGCAATTGCGTGGCTGACTACGAGCTGTGGCTCACTGACACTGCCCAGAGTCATGAGAGAGTATTATTACTGCATAAAGGTAGCCCATGAAAAGGACAAAACTTAAAATTTGAGGTACAGTTTCTACTGAACGTGTATTGCTTACCTGCTGTCGTAAAGTCGAAAATTTTTAAACTGAACCATCATAAGCTGGAAACTGTATTTAGAATTTAGAAATGTACCTGGCAGTTTAGTTAATCATCTCAATTTGAGGAGGTGGGTATTTCTCTCATCCCCATTGTAAAGAGTGGGAGAGAGAGGTTAAATAGTAGCTAAAAACCTATGAGTCAGTTTGTACTTGGCTTGATTACAGAGCTTGAATTCTAGCTACCACACCACATGATAACAGATGAGTGTTTAATCCTCCCATTGTATGCAAATGAGAAATTTATGCTTCCGTTTGGGGTTAAATAAAAACAGTTTTACACAATCACTGGGTATACTGGGTTGTGACAGTTATTCAGAGCCTTTGGGGAGACCTAACACAAATTGTAAAATGCATTGAGGCTCTGTTATATTTGTTGAAACTTTTTTGCATTGGCAAAATTCAAAATGTGTAAGCACAGACTTTGGATATGCATTAATTTTGTCTTCAGAAAAGTGCATCAATCTGTGGTATCCAAACCCACAAAGATAGTAATAATGTTGTCTTACCATCCAGGCTCTGCAATAGACAAAACTCTTCCTAGCAGCTTCTCTTATTAGCCATGTGCCTTTGAACAGCCAATACAATTTCTCTGACCCTCACTTTCCTCCTCTGTAAAGTGGAAATATTAATAGTGCCTTCCTCAGAGGGTTGTTGCAAGGAATAAGTGAGATAACACTTAGGAAAAACTTAGCACATTAACTGGTACATGTTTAGGAGCTTAATCAAAGATGGGCATCTACATGACATCAAAATACCTAAGTATCATTGAATACCTATTCAAAGTAAATAAAAATTAGCAAGGATAATATAGAGAACACACAAAACATAAAAGAGAAAAAAAATCTGTTCAATAGCACTAAACTGTACATTTAAAAATAACTAGAATGGTAACTTTTATGTTATGTATTTTTTGCCATAATAATAAAAAAAATCTCTCCATTATCCTCAGTGTATATCATAATAAGAAAACAAAAAATAAAACAAACCTTCTATCACTGTAGAAATTTCTAAACTATCTAGAACAATATATACTATTTATTTTCATGAATGTTAAAATTTAATACAGTGAAAATTTTTCATTAGAATATTTTTGTGTGTCAAATAATGATAATATCTAAACAATTTTTTATTGATGTTTCTAGGACTTTTTCATATCTTCTTTATATTCTCAAGAATTAAGTAGGCTCCCACTAAAATTTTTACATATTCTAATATTTAGGATGTTAGTTTTTTCAAAGCACATTTTAAAATCACATTTTCTTTGCAACCCTTCTAAATTGATATTTCCCACCATCTGTAACAAAACACAAATCTGAATCTGAGGCGGTGCCTTGCTGAGGGTTTGTTGGTACCTGTCTAAGAAAGATGGGCTTTCTTGGGCTCAGAAAAAGAAGAGCGGAGCTATAGAGTAAGAGCGTGGCACAGGCAAAAAGCTGGCTGGTTCCAGCCTATGGCTATGGAGTCCCTATTTCATGTGCCCTTCCTGCTTCCCCTCTAACACAGTGAATTGCCACAAAGAGTAGCATTTGCCATCCTGATATTTCTGAGACCTGTCCTTAAGCCTGACATCAGGCCATGTGGGGGATGTTAGAAAGTTCAAGAGAACTTTCAGTTCCTCAGAGGTTAAGGCCAAGAGGTTGAGCATGGATAGTTACAGTAAGAAGGGTGGAGGGTAGCCTCCAGGCATGTTGTCTAAGAAAACAGACAGAAAGTATAAGACAGAAAATATAGACTCAGGGTGCCCTCATGACAAGCACTTAGCAATGTCAGTGGCCTTCTTTGGCAGTGTGGCCTATGGGACCAATGGCACCTCTACTTACCCTCTGCCTTCTCTTTTCTTTGCTTTTCAAACATGATGTAGACCTGAATGATAGTGGCTGTTCCACTTCCAATGGGCATTATCTTCAGGAAGCTTGTGATCAGCATGGTGTGAAAGAGTGATGTTGCCACCCATGGTTGGTCAGCCGCAAGGAAATTTGACTCAAGGCCATTGAGTGCCTTATAAAAGAGAAAGAGAATGTGTGTGTCCAGGGGTTGGGGTGGAGGTTGGTCATTACCACCCAGATATGTGGTATCTCCAAACCTGGCTGGTGAGCAGAACTTCCTGGGGAACCCTATACATCCAAAGCCAATATATCAGATTCTCAAGAGATATAGCTCAGAAACCTGTGATGTGAAAAATAACAAAAAACAAAAAACAAGTTCTGATGATGAGCCAGTTTAACAACAACTGGAATGTTATCTACATCCAATTCAACAGATTCATCATAATAAGAGTGAATGTGCTCAAAGGAATGATAGGATTCCTGATGGTACTTCCTAAACATATCCATTTATTTACCAGTATTATGGGACACATTTTTATTGAGGACCTATGTGCCAGCAATGGCAGTAATGAAAATAAACATAGCCTTTACTCAGACTACTTATCGTAGACTAAAAGAGACACCATGTATTCTAGGGCTCTTGATTTTGTTCTTCTGTGTGAGAACATGGAGACAGTATACCCATCCTTTTCTTGAATAAAGTCAAACCAACTGCTTAGCAAAATGTAAATCAAATGGCTTATACCAACTGTATGACAAATACTAAGTCATACATTTGCTAAGTAATATGGGACATTCAAATATTAAATTAAAATACTATATATGATTTAATGGCAATAACCATAATTTGTTAAACACCTACTCTGTGCCAGGCATGGTTAGACATCTTCACATTTAATCTCCAAAATAACGTGGGGACTGCCTGCCTCCAAAGCTCTTTGCAGTGCTGCTGTTCCCCCTTCACAACCATGTGAGTTGTCTTACATATCTCTGCTGACTGCAGATCTGTCACTCAGTTGCCTTGCAATCTTGGCCAATTTACCTAATTTTTTCTGAACCAGTTTTCTCACCTAGAAAACGGGGGAATGTACAACTTACTTTGCAGAGTTACTGCAAAGTAAAGTGAAATACTGTTTCTAAGGTATCAAAACAGCTGCTTGATGCATAGCAGGTGCCCAGTCAGTGCTAATTCTTTCAGGTCCCTAACTATTCTCTCCTGTCAGCTGGCACCCATCTTGTGAGATTCATTCACACTAAACAGGAATTGGAACTGAAATTCTCAGAGTTTCCCAAAGGTTATATATATCCGCCACAGGTGACACATTTATGTAAAGGAGACATGCCACAGATGTAAAGTTCTGGCATCACACAGCATGTGAAAAACACCAAATACATGGCCACAGGCATTAGGTGTTGGGAAGTTTGGGGAGGAACAAAGACACTGTGGACTTGGTAGCGTCAAAAGTTGAGAGTAATAGTGAGATTTGATGACAGGGGTTTCAGATGCATTTTAAAAAGGGAGAAAGTAGGCAGGTTCTCTTACATCAACCACCTAAGAGTTGTGCTGTGCTGTAAAAAGCAACGACTCTCCTTTTCCTCTCTGCCATCTGCTTGGAAGCTGCAAAGTAGCAAACATACGTGAATGCATCGCCATCCATGTTGGCCAGGCATGTCCAAATTGGCAATGTCTGCTGAGAGCTCTATATTGCCTGGAACATGGCATCCAGCCTGATGGTCAGGTGCCAAGTGACAAAACCACTGGGGGAGGAGAAGACCCTTTCAACACCTCCTCTAATGAGAAGAAGTCCTGGCAAGCATGTGCCCAGGGAAGTGTTTGTTGATCTGGAATCCACAGTCATTAATAAGTCTACACTGTCACCTACCACCAGCTCTTCCACCCTGAACAGCTCATCACAGGCAAGGAAGATGCTGCCAATATCTATGCCTAAGGGCACTTCACCATTGGCAAGGAGATCACTGACCTTGTTTTAGACCAAATTTAGAAACTTGCTGATCAGCACACAAGTCTTCAGGGCTACCTGTTTTTTCCATAGTTTTGGAGAGGAACTGGTACTAGGTTCACCTCCCTGCTAATGGAACATCTCTCTGTCGATTATGACAAGAAGTCCAAGCTGGAGTTCTCCATTTACCCAGCCCCCCTTGTTTCCATAGCTGTTAAGCTCTACAACTCCATCCTCACTCCCCACACTACCCTGGAGCACTCTGATTGTGCCTTCCTTGTAGACAATGAGGCCATCCATGACATCTGCCATAGAAACCTCAATATTGAACTCCCAACCTACACTAATCTGAATAGGTTGATAGGTCGAATTGTGTCCTCCATCTCTTCTTCCCTCAGAGTTGATGGAGCCCTAAATGTTGACCTGCCAGAAATCCAGATAAAGCTGGTGCCCTACCCTGCATCTACTTCTCTCTAGCCACATATGCCCGTCATTTCTGCTGAGAAAGCCTACCATGAACAGCTTCCAATTGCAGAGATCACAAATGTATGCTTTGAGCCAGCCAATCAGATGGTAAAATGTGACCCTTGTCATGGTAAATCCATGGCTTGCTGCCTACTGTACCATGGCAAGGTAGTTTCCAAAGATGTCATGCTGCCATTGCCACCACCAAGGGCAAGTGTGCCATCCACTTTATGGACTGGTGCCCCATTCACTTAAAAGTTGGCATTAATTACCAGCTTTCCACTGTGGTACCTTGTGGGGATCTGGCCAAAGTATAGTGAGTGAGCTGTGTGCATACTGAGCAAAACCACATCCATTGCTGAGGCCTGGGCTCACTTGGAACACAAGTTTGACCTGATATATGCCAAGCGTGCCTTTTTTCACTGGTATGTGGGTGAGCTAATAGAGGAAGGAGAGTCTTGTAAGGCGAGAAGGAAATGGCTGCACTTGAGAAGGATTATGAGGAGGTTGGTGTGGATTCTGTTGAAGGAGAGAGTGAAGAAGAAGGAGAAGAATCCTAAAGTTAAAAATGTCACAAAGGTACTGCTTTTATAAGGAAGCTTATTCTGTTTTAAACATTGAAAAGCTGTGGTCTGATCAGTTAATTTGTACACAGAAGTATATATTCTCACATACAATTACTGACCTATGCTTTAAAACATGACACTTTGTTACAGACTCAAGCTGTCCATTTCTCTTATGGGTTTGAATAAAGTATTCCCTATCTTAAAAAAATAAAAATAAATAGCAAATAAAAAGAAAAGCATGTGATTCAAGATAGACATGGAGGTGAAAAAGCCCAGGTGTGCTCAGAGGTCAATGAGATGTCAGGATGCGGGGGTATAGGATTTGTACAGAGGTTTAAGACAAGCATAGGACTTAAAAGTTCAGACGGGCCAAATTATCAGTGATCTAGAATGCTGGTATAAGGAGACAGGTGATAAGGAGCCATGGTTTCTTGAGCAGTCAAATAACAGGGTGAAAGCTATGTGCTGGGGAATATTTGTCTGGAAGTTATATACCTGATGGAATGGGTGGGGCAAAGTAGAGGTCAATTGCAGGTAGTGGATGTGCCCATATTTAAAGGATTCTCAGCTGGACTCCTTCAACACTGACTTTATGATTTACTTTAAGTCACCATTTTGGGGTCTGCCTCCATTTATTCCCTATCCTTCATCCAAGCCGAGTATGGCCAAGGCCTTTGTCCTTCAGACTCAAAGTTTTATGATCATCTTCTACTCTTTCCTATCCCGTAGTACCCATATCCATCTAATTGCCATTCACATTGACAACCTCATTCATTCATTTCATTTTAATAGTGTGCTTGGCATCATACCATAAACATATGTCATCTGTGTGCTGGCGTCTCCATCCATGATGCCAATTCCTTCTTCTAGACTTGTGTCATTTATCATCTGGTTGACTTGTGCCTCTTCTATTTGGGAATCTATTTATCAAATATCACTAGCATTCCAGCTAATGAACAAAGCACACAGAAATAGACCATTAGTGCCAGATAGAGCCTTAAAAGTCATCTAGTCCAACACTTACAATTTATTAAAGAGGAAACTGAGGCTCTGAAAGGTAAAGTCACTCTAGACAGTAGACGAACATTTTAAATCCAGGTCTGCTGATCTCTGCAGCTGTTCTTAACATTTGTTATATTATCGCCATAAGTGATTACGGTGTATGACAATTGCACTAGCCAATAAAGCACAAAACCAAGACCTGCAGAGCTAGAAATAGAGTCTAAACTTGCTGCTTAATAAAAATAAGAAATCCTCATTTACATTTACAAGAAGGTAAAATACTCATCAGCCTCCTTCCATTAGAGCCAACAGCCACAATCCAAAGAATCTCACAAAAAGACTAATAATCAGGGAGTAGGAAACTATCACCCATGGGCCAAACCAGCCAACTGCCTGCTTTCATAAACCATGTCACAGTGGGTGTGGCTTGGATCACAGCCACACCCATTCATTTACATATTGCCTATGGCTGGTTTTGAGCTAAGATGACAGAGTTGAAGAGTTGTGACAGAGACTGTATGACCTACAAAACAGAAAATACTTACTTCTTTTTTCTTTTACAAGTTTTCTGAACCCTGGATTAGAACATTTTAGCTTTATGCAAAGCAAAAATGAATTCCATATTTGGGTGAGGGTTTTCTGGGAAAGCTATCCAAGGTGGTAGCTGGCTGGCCTAGAGTTTAGCACCACAACTCATTGTAGTTCTTAATTCCTACCTCTTTGGGTCCTAAGTTTTGAGCTCCTTTGATACCAATTCAGCCCAAGTCTTTTTCTACCTGCTCAGGCAGAAGCCCATAGATATAATTCCACCTGTCAGCAATCCCTCATAACCTAGTAGTCTCCCAACAGGCCTCCCTGCCTTCAGTCAAAACGTCCAAGCTGCATTCCCCATAGCTCCCAGTGCTCCTCACTGTAAGCTAACTACAGGGCACATGCCGAGCCAGGCCTCTCTTCCCATGTAAATTGTTCCAGTGGCCTCCACTGCCTAGGGTAAGACTGCTTCACCCCAGCTGCACATCAGAGTCTTGGGATGGTTTTTATAAGTATAGATGTCCTGGTATCACCTCAAAAGTACTAAATCTGAAAAGTACATACTCTTTTGAAGCCCTTAAGAGAGGGCTTCCCTGCCTGTCCTATCTGAAGGAGAATGCTCCCATTAGTCTCTGTCCTATTCAATCCTATTACCTTGTTTTATTTTTTTAGTAGCATTTATCAGGGTCTGACAGATTAGAGCTGCTTGCTTCTTTATTGTCTGTCTTTTCATCAAATAATATGAGCTTCCTGAGTGTAGACTGTGTCCCAAGTACCAAGAACAGTGTCTGACCTACAATAAGGATCCAAAGATATCTGTGAAATTTTTTTGGGTAGTCTTCCTTCATCTGTCCTTGGCTAACCTGTCCCCACATCCAGGTTCTTCTAAACCACCCACTTAGAGTGGTCCCAGTGCACAACGCTGCCTCAGTACTGTCACGCGCTGAGTTGCCTGGAATGTTCTTTTCCCTCCACATTTGCCTGCTGAGTACATGACTGCTCTTCCACAAGCCACTGCAAAGTTGCCTCTGTTCCCTGACTCCGGTAAGCAGAGGTGAGCCTACACCTTTCAGCTTCATTACACATCTTCCCACTGTTAGGATTATTTAACACATAAAGACCTCCTACCACTTAACTGGAGGCTCCCTAAGGGCATTCATTTTTTATTCCCAGAACCTAATACTTTACTCAGCAATACCAAACCTTAAATAAATGTTTTTTGAATAAACTAATAGATGGGTGGGAAAAGAAGGAAAGGAAGCAAGGGAGGAAAGGGAGAAGGAGACAAGGAGAGGAAAAAAGGGAGAGAGGGAGGAGAAAAAGAGAGAGAAGAGAAGATGAAAAACCACCTTGTGTTCACGGTGGTTTGTTGCTAAACCAGCAGATGCTGTAATGTAAAGCTGAGTGGTCAGCCCCAGACACATGACTATTCAGTGATTTCTTTTGAAGACTCTACTGTTTGCTACTGCAACGTTTTCTTGAAGATGCTGCCACAAGGAAGAAAGGATGGACCTTCCCAACCAGACTTGGGCGATGTTTTAAAAGCCTTTATTTGGGCACCTCCATTCACAGACTTGGTAGTGTGGTGGAGGAGAGCAGCAGAGAAAACAGTTAGTGGGGACTGAACAGCCTCAAAATTACCTGGTTTCAAATGTGTTTATGCATCCCCTGCTCCTTTCCAACACATTTTCAAGGCCATCTGTGGCACTGAATGTTTTAAAGTAAAGGTTTTATGACACCCTTAAAGTATACCTGTGTGAGAGGCTAATACAGGAATATTTTTCTAAGGTGGGGAAGCAATCAAAATTGTTTTTCTCTATAATGAAACATGGCCTTCTCTAGTAAATAGTAATTTTCACTTGGGTTAGGGATGCATAGAAGAGGAGAGAGAGACAGCAGTTGAGGAATTTGCATGTACTTCGAAAGGGCATTTCGCATATGGCTATTTGTGATGATGTGCCTTTAAAAGTATAGCCCTATTATGGATGCATTTCATTAGTTAAAAGGGTGACATTTCTTTGTATTAATAAAATAGAGTTAAGTTCTAATGAGATGAACCTGACATAAATATCCAATTTTAACTGATAGAGTTTTTACATTTTTCATTGATGATAAAAAACGGCTTCCTGATTAAATGAGAAATTCTAGCAGCTTCTTAGAAGAATAGTTAGGAGGAAAAAGAACATAAAATAAAGATGTATTGCAGAGGACAGCAAAGCTATGCAAGATTTCACATTTTTCTTAAATGCACATGACAGGGCACCAGTGGAAAGCGCTGTGTGAAATGATGTACAACGAGTGAAACTAAAGCTCAGGTAAGTTAATTGAACTTGCCCCCAGTCACTCTGCAAATCTGCGGCAGGAATGGGATTTGAACCCAGAGCCACTGAGTTATGATGCTGTTTCTAACCTCGGGAGCACACACATTTATAGAGACATCAGGAACATCATTGTAAAGCTTAACACAAAAAAAAAAAAAAAAAAAAAAAAAGAAAACAAAAAAAAAAAAAAAAAGAAAAAGAAAAGAAAAAAGAAACCCAAAACACAAAAAAGAACAAAAACCAAAAAACCAAACCCTGGCTGCCAAAGCTGATTTCTGTTGTTAATTCTATTGGGCTATATCCCACGGCACTATGGTCATCTGCTAGGTTGTACCACTGACTGGTCATTCTCCTTTCAAAATGTGCAGTAAGACTGCAGTCATCTATTTTTAGAGTTTATTGTTTCTTTTAAAGCTATTTATGTCTTTGTAATTTAAAGGGGGAAAAGCTTGCTGAATCATGTACAGTTAAATTTTTCTAATCTAGGCCTCATTAAATCCAGGATTTGTGCTAATTCCATCCAAACTGAGCTGAATTGTGTGCTATTTTTGAAGAAAAGATGAATAAGCAAATTGACAGCATAGTTAAAGAACATATTTAACCTACTTAAATTAATTATGTGTTTTTAGGTATGTTGGCAGGGAATGATTTGGAGTGAATATGCTAAATGATAGTAACAACTGCCAATATGCCACATGTCTGTGGCCAGACCAAGAGTCAAGAGATAATGTGACATATTATTGACTTGGATCTCAACGACAAACTTATGAAATGGTCCTACTTTACAGATAAGGAAACTGATAAAGATGTTATTTCATGTGTCCAAGGTATCACAGTAGGGGAGAATCAGCATTTAAACCCAGGTCTGGCTGGCATCAAAGCCTGTGTTCTCACCTTCATGCTCTATTACGATAATTCCTGGTCATCTGGGAGTCCCAGGCTTCATAAGGATATGATGAAAGGTGAGAAGCAAAACATGTTCCAAATGTTACATATGATCTCAAAGAGGCTTTGGCTCAAGAATGCCTATCTTACAGCCTATTTTTAAATCTCTTCTGTTCATAAAAGTGGGGCATCTATTCTAAACCATTTTGCTAGCAGAGTGTTTTTTGGATAACTGTATCAGAAATCAAGGCAACCATTTTATTTGCAAATAGGTTAATTCTGGCTTCTCATCAGTTCCTCCTTAGTTGATGTTAGTGAAATTTTGTTGTATAAAGAAGGAGTTATCTTAACACTAATTGATAAATTATACAATCATTTTATTTGGGGCAGTATCCTGGTTGTTCCATAAATTGGTCCAGTGCAAAGCTGGCAATAAGCCTGGCAGTAGGTGCCAGCACTGTGTTAGAGTCCAGACAGCTGCTAAAGGCAGTGCCGCTCAGAGCTATGTTGGAGTCTGAAGTGGAAGGAAAAATAAGCAATACTGATCATGTCTTAATTTAAGATTTCAATATTTTCCTCATCATGGATTTTTTGCTTTAATTTTTATTTTTAAAATAATGCATTAAGATATTACTTATCTTAGGGCACCTGGGTGGCTCAGTCGGTTAAGCATCCTGCTCTTAGTTTTGGCTCAGATCATGATCTCATGGTTCATGAGTTCAAGCCCCAAGTCAGGCTCTGTGCTGGCAGTGCAGAATCTGCTTAGGATTCTATCTCCCCTCTCTCTGCCCCTCCCCTGCTCATACTGTCTCTGTCTTTCTCAAAACAAACAAACAAACAAACTTAAAAAAAAAGATATTACTTATCTTAAAAAAGGATATTACTTATCTTGATCACTTCTGAGTTTTGATCACCCCCTTAAATGCTGCATCTGAGACCAGTACCTCACTTGCCTCACCTTGCTCCCAGTCCTGGATGGTCTGGATGTGACCAACAGAGTGTTCTTAAAAATGGAACATTTCCCATGAAAATCAGTATTTCTGGCATCCCTTGTAAAAATTGGAAAAAAATGGCAACATTGGACTTGCCTTTTCATATGGCAAAAGGTAGCTTATCCGAGTGGCAGCTGCCTCGACTGGAGAGTAACTGCTGATTTCTCAGCATCCCCCACCACTTCCTGACCGGTTCAGTTACTGCCTAACCCCTGTAGGACTTGAGTTGAGCATTCTGGGGCTAGACCAAATGTACAAATATTATTCTCTAACATTTAGGAAACATGTTTTGCCATAGCCTATAATATTCCTTCAGGATTACCAATGTGCCACTCTTGACATTAAATCACAAGTTAAGATCACTGTCAGCAAAACCCTGAAAATAACTCCATGGACCAGCACTGAGGATCATAGATCACAACGCTGAGGGTGCACTTCATGTGTTTCCTATGCAGAGCCAACTACTTTTTGCATATCAAGGACTGAAGTACTTTCTATCATTGCTAATATTTTTGAGCACTTAACAATGTGCCTAACTCTATGCTGAAAGCTTTACATATATGATCTTATTTAGGCATCAAAAAACCACATGAGATATTCATATCCCCATTTTACAGATGTGGAAACTAAGTTACTAAAAGGTTGAGAAAATTGGCCAAGAATACATAGCTGGTACATGGAAGAACTTGCATTCACACCCAGAGGAATAACACCAAAATCCTACCCTCTTTACCACTATACACACTCATTCTGTGGCCTTCTGTTGTCTTTAATAACAGACATTCCACTTGTTAAATTTGCTAATTGCTCTTTGCTATCAATGGCACTAATATTTCACAAACACACGGAATTTGAACCAAGTGTACACAACAGCTGCCTATTGTATTAAATTAACTTTAAGAGCCTATCTTCCTTGTTTTTGTGTCTTTTTTTCACACCAGATTAATTTTTCAAAGGTTAATCACATGACACTTATTTTAATTATGCTTCTCTAGTCATGACAAATGACAGCATTTGACTTCTCGTTGCCTTCCTTTGTATTGTGTGACCAATGAGATTATTAATAAATGCCTTTTTATTATGTAGTCATGCTGTAGGTGCCCACAGGGCACGGGCCAGCCTCATGTATTTTATTCTGGGTGCAGTGTCAGCAGGGCCTTGCGGATTTGCTAATGAGCTAAATCCGGTTAGTGCCACATGCCCTGGACTGCCAGGCATCTTTTAAATACATCCCTGCTCTCAGAGACTCAGCTGGGTTCAGTTTGAGAGAGATTAACTTCTCATTCCAATTAGCAGAGAGTCATATTGTTAGAGGGGGAGCTCCTTATGTAGCCCCAAACCCAGAGCCCTCTTACTGATGAACCAATGGCTGGTCAACAAACCCAGATTTAGAGAAGGATGGCGTCAAGAAAGGATTTTGATGTTGTTGTTACTGTTGTTGTTGTTGTTGTTGTTGTTGTTGTTACTATTATTTAATTACTTGTTTTGTGTATGCCTTAGAGGTCACCAGGGAGAGGCTTTTTCTTTTCAATGTGGAAAACATATTGACTGCTATCCAGCACGATGGAAAATTAAAAGGCAAGGGACTGGGGAATTTAAAATAAATGTAAAATTGAGTATTTATAATCCTTGACCACATTCCTCTACCTCAAAATACTGGGTATAAATGTTATTCTAAATTCCATGTTTTATTTTTTCAGATAATAATAATAGCTAACAGTTATTGAGCACGTATAGAGTCAGACCTTTATAACTGCTTTATGAGTATGAATTAATTTAATCCTCATAATAACTCTTGGACAGAGATATAATTATCCTCCCTCTTTGTACTATTTCAGACAAAACGTGTAAGATAATGTCTCTGCTCATCTTGTGTTTTTGTCCTTTCACTTATCTTGTTCTTGAGTTGAATTAACATTTTAAACTATGAATATTGTAGTCCATGATTTTGTCCAAAGGGCAAGTGGACAATTATTTTAAAGTGGAATGTTTTGGAGGATGAAAGCCAGGCCCAAATCAGGACCTCTGCAAAGATACTACAGATGTACAGAAAAAAAATAGAGAAGTTCCACAGACATAGACAAGCAAGAAAAAAAAAAAGGTGCCTCTTCTCAAGTACAATTTCTGATGAGAAAAAGATGTGCAAAAAAATAGCCTGAAAATCAAGAAAAGAGTAGAAATGCACATCTTTCTTTCATTTAAGATTAAAAATGATTCAGAAAAACAAACTTGAAAATATGCTCAATAGTAAAGAAAAAATATCCTTTTTAGATTAAAATTATCTCACCATAGCTCTGTAGTAAAACAAGCACACTGCCCCATCTAAAGAGAACTCCAGAGGTATTCCTGAATAGAAATCAATGTGCACACCCTAACCACAAAGCCCATCTAAAAATCAATGAGGTTTTTTAAAAGAACTTGTTTTACAAGAGAATGTATTCTCTGCAAGCCATGAAAACCGAAGGAGTTATATTTGGGGGTCGGATAAATCTTTTTTTGAAAGTAATACCCCACACTTTAAGTATTATAATCTTTGTTTTAACAGAAGGCAAAGATAAGAAAGGATTCTAAATGTATAAATGCTCTCTGAAGCTGTAATTGTACACATATGCACACACACACACACACACACACACACACACACACACACACACATAATGGCTTTAAAATGGCCTTCCTAACTAGAGGCAGCCACAGGCAAGACAAGCTATGGGAAAGGGCTTGAATGGACATGTAAAGTGTTCATAAATGTGCTTTTTCAAGAGTGTAATTGCTTCCTTATCCTTATTGTCTGCCAGGGAATCAGAATGGCTGGTACTGGGGCATACAGCAGAGCAAACAAAGGATCCACTTGAAAAATTATAAAAAATTTGATGGGTGTGTGTTTGCATATAGGCAAGGGGTGGAGCATTGGTTTGTGTGGTAGTTGGAGGTAGGGGATACGCGCACCAAAACTAACCAAAAAAAATTCCCACAGATCCCAGAATCTCACTTTCGCTCTCTTATAACCCATAGTTAATTTTACCAAAGAAACCTATTAGTTCCCTGTATTTCTGAAATGGGACTTACTCATCATTTGGGTCCCAATGACGATTACTCATCATTTCTTTTTTCCTTATTAAAAGCAGCCTCAGAAGGATTTACCAAGTGAGGAATAAAAATGTCTCCTTTCTAAGGGTTGGCACTCCATCCACTGTCTGGCCCCACCTCTCTCTTGAACTGGGCCGTGGCTTCTCCTTCATGCTGCTCTGGACTACACAGGGGAATGATAACCACCTCTGGCCCTCTCCAAGCTGCCTTTGGCTCAGTGGTCTGTGGGCCTTTGGAGGGCCACAGCTGAATCTTGCTCATCCATGTGTTCCCTGAACAAAGGACACAGATGCTACAAGGTTAGTAATGCTTTGCTAAATAAAAATCTAACTCCTAAAAAATGTGTTTATTAAAACTGATAAAGAGGAAAGCAGAAATGTTTATGATAGCCATTAGTCTGCAAAACTTTATTTTTTAAATCAGGATAATTTTTTTCATCATTAATATGTTGCAAAACATCATTTTCCAACTAATTAATAAATATCTAAGGTATGAGTAATTTGCCTGAAGTAAGTGTTCAGGAAAAAACAACATACTAGTGCACAGGGAGGTATCTTTGATGCCTTAAAATTGAAGAGTACAGTGCAGTTGATGAAAACAGATGAGCTTATAGGCTTTCGGGCTGAGTCCTTGAGCAAGGAGATTCAGCCTGAAAACCTTAGTGGGGGTGATGGCAGCACAGCGATTGGCCTTGCAGGACTAGAAACTTCAGGTTGGAGTCATCATGGGAATAACTGAACTTTGGGACTTAGGTTTGCCACCCTCAAACTTATGCAACACTGATTTCTATCAGAAATTTAATGTGTTAATCTATAATACAGTATCTCTTAAATGTTCAGTATGTGCCAGACATAGTATTACCAATTGGCCAAGACAAGGCCCGTATCCTTCACAGGGTTTGCAGTCCAGAGGGAGATGGTAGGGAAATCACTACCTTAGATTCTCAAGGTGTGGTTCCCAGATCAGTAGCATCAACACTGCCTGGGAGCCTGCTGGAAATGCATGGTTAGTCCCTACCTGAGTCATGCTAAATCAGAAACTCTGGGGTGGGCTAATTTGTAGTCTAATAAGCCCTCCAGGTGATTCTGATGTACTTTACAGTTTAGAACCAATGGCCTGAAGACCAATTACAGGCAGTGGTTTTTCAACTCTGGCTGCATATTAGAATTGCCTAATGCACACCTTCCCATACCAATTAAACGGAATCTCTATTCATTAGCACCATCTTCTTTAATCACCTTTTCCATGTACCTGGGTTTAATCATACCATTATAACTATGACCATGCCAGAGATGCTACTGACATTTACTATGTCCAACACTCTCCCTGAAATTTCTTCCATTATGTTTTTCTTAGATGCACTTTCTATTTTTAGCTCTCAGTTTAACTGAAGATCTAACTTCATAAGAATTATTTCAGATGTTCAAGAAGTTCCAAATGTCCCTAGACATCTTTCATTAGCAACTGCCTGATTTTCCCTTTTGAGTTTTATTTCTCTAGCTTGAAAGTTTTTTCCCTGTTCAGATGAAATTCTGCTGACAGAATAAACAATAATCAGTAGTTGCAGTTTATGAGTAAAGATTCTAATATAGAAGTGCTGAATGGAAGATATTAATAAGGATTCAAAGGGTAATTACAATTTAAGTTTCCTTGTTTTTGGCTGGAATGATGCTATCAAGTCAGTGTGGTAAGCCTGGTTATCTTGTACTGATAAAATCTGATTGGAAAGCAGCTCTGCTCACCACAATGCCACCAAGGCAACTAATCACCAGGGAAATGCAAATCAAAACCACAGTGAGATATCACCTGACACCTGTCAGGATGGTTAGTATCAGAAAAAGAAAAAAAAAAAAAAGACAACAACTGTTGAGAGGCCATGGAGACATTAGAGCTATCGCACACTGTTGATGGGAATGCAAAATGGTGCAGCCACTACAGAAAACAGGGTGGAGGGTCCTCAAAAAATTATAAATACAACTACCAGGCCCCACATCACTCATCATCAGGAAAATGCAAATCAAAATCACAATAATATATTACCTCATACCAGTCAGAACAGCTAGTATCAAAAAAGACAAAGAAATGACAAGTGTTGGTGAGGATGTGCAATCCCACTTCTGGGTATTTATTCAAAAGAACTGGTAGCAGGATCTTGAAGAGATATAGAACTCCTGCATTCATTGCAATACTATTCACAATACCCAAGATGTAGACACAACCTAAATGTCCATTGGCAGATGAATGGATAAACAAAATGTGGTATAAACACCCAATGTAATACTATTCGGCCTTTAAAAATAAGGAAATTCTAAAATATACAACATGGATAGACCTTGAAGACATTATACTATGTAAAATAAACCAGTCATGGAAAGACAAATACTACTTGATTCCACTTATATGAAGTATCCAGATAGTCAAATTGATAGAATCAAAAAGTGAAGTGATAATTTCTGGGAGCTGGGAGGAAGGGGAAATGGGAAGTCACTTACCAACAGTCAAGTAAGATAAATAAGCTTTAGAGCTCTGCTGACGATATTTTATCTATAGTCAACAACTGTATTGTACACTTAAAAATTTTAAAGGAGGTAGATGTCATGTTAAGTGTTTTTATCACAACAAAAACAAAAATTTGATTTGCATTTATGATAAATAAAGAAGTCTAAAAATAAATTAATAAAGCATGGTACATTAAAAATCTTTCAAAACATGGTATTTATGGAGGGGGGTGTAGTAAGTCGCGTCCTTGGTGGTTAAAAAGTTTACAAAACACTGGTACTATCAGTCATGTGAAACTGAAAGAAAATGGCAGTTCTGAGGGTACTGGGTGTGTATGGAGAAGGAAGAAGGGGCTAGCTAAATACTGAGCCACAGAGAAGAAGAGGGTCCTTCTACCCTGCTTCCCTTACCAGAACAAATGAAGGTTGGAGCTTATGTGGAACCTGACCAATGCAGGGTTCCTGAGCTGGGCCATGTTGGGGAAGTCTGTTGCCTGAGGTTTTAGTAGGAGGCTCCAGGGTATAGTTACTAGTAGCAGGAGCCCATGGGAGCACCAGGTCAGAACAAGGAAGAGAGGTCAGGTCACAAGTTTGTATAGAACTGGACAGAGAGGAAGACCCTAGAAATGAAGTCAAGGAGGGATGATAATAAAAAAAGTTTAAGTTGACTCTTGGAATAGCAGAGCTAACAACTCTCTTAGGGAAAAAGGTATAGGACTACTCTAGATCCTAAAGACAAATTTATCAGTTTCCTTTATGAGCTAGCCCTGAATGGCTAAATCAGACACCTTAACACAGAAGAGCCCTCCTCAATCTGGGAAAGAAGATCTATACAGACTTAGGCCCCATTTGAGTAGCTGTGGACAAACCTACCAAGATGTGAGCCTTGTCTCTGAATGGATACTATTGCTCACTGGGGATTTTACTAAAATGATCAGATTCATTTTGCTTGGGTTTGCAATTGTAATAATGACATTATTTAAAATACCACCCATAAAACAGCTATCATCAACTGTTTCATTTTTTGACATGTGCTTATATTTTGTGGTACTTTGAAAGAAATAGCAGTGAAGTTAATGCCTCATTACCTGGAACCTCTAAGGTTAGATCCTCCAACCTAAATCGAATCACAAAAATACATTTACAGCTAATTCACGTATTAGAACATCTTCCATCAATCATTATTTGTGCACTCAGAGATTTGCATACATCTTGTATACCACCCAAACTCCTCTCCTATCGAGCCATCCAGTTTTCAGCAAATGCTTCACAGTCAGAAAGCAAAAGTACAGGAAATATGGCTGGAAACTGCAGGGTGAAAAAGAGCCTGACTTAAACTGGAGGCATTCCCTCAACCACCATGTGAGGGCCGGAATAAGGTGAAGTTTTAAATCTAAAGGGACAAGGTACACAACTTAATTTCTCTGTGTCTCAACTTTTTCAATTGTTAAATGAGAGTAATACTTCTGCATGTACCTCATAGGCTTAAGTGTTAACTAAGAATTATCATGGTTCTACATAATGGTGGTAATACATCTTCAGTTGGACTCAAAGAAGTTGTACTCTTTCAGCTCTTTTCCATCACAATGTTATATGAAAGAATTCTGACTATATTTTGGAGGACCTGGTGACCAACTCACATAGAGAGCTTAAGGTTAGAGAGGTAGAAAACATGCCATTTTGTAGGATGCGCTGAAAGAAAACGAACCTCCTATGGAAATCAATATGAATTTCTCAGCTAAAGTCAGCAAACACAAAAGTGATGTCTGAGAAATAAGGCATCAGGGACAAGATTGTATATGACCATGTGGAACAAACTGTATATAGCTCTTATTATAGGTTACAGTAATTATAGGAGTTGCCTTTACTCAATGTTCATTACATAATGTTTATTTAATTCTTCCATCCAATCTAGGAAGTAAGTATGGGGTTGTCCTTTTTAGACATGAGGAAAGTGAAGCTCAGAAAGGTAAAGTGCCTTACCTAAGGTCACACACAATGAATGAAATGGATAAGTGGCAGTGCTGGGGTTTGACCCTGGATCTTTCTGACTTCAGAGTTAATGCTCTTAAATGTTATGGAAGCTATCTTGAAAGTATGAAGTCACCTATTTCCAACATATTTTCTTCTCACCTTCAGAATGCCTTAGCTAAAGAATCCTTTCACATATTGCTATATATATGGCTACTGGAACTGGGAAGAGTACGCAATGGACTTAATATTTGTGTCGCCCCAAATTCACATGTTAAGACCTAATCCCCAAAGTGATGGTATTCAGAGGTGAAGCCTTTGAAAGACAGTTAGCTCATGAGGGTGAAGCCCTCATGGACAGAATTAGTACCTTTATGAAAGAGGCCCAAGAGAGTTAGTTCCTTCCATCATTCTGCCAAATGATGATGCAGTAAGAAGACCAACATCTATAACCAGGAAGTAAGTCCCTACTAGTTACTGAATCTGCTATTACCTTGACCTTGGACTTCAGCTGCCAGAATTGTGAGTAATAAATTCCTGTTGTTCATATCCAGTGTATGGTATTTTGTTATAGCACCTGAATAGAGTAAGACACTCTACCCAACCATTACAGTCAGGATTCAGGTATATAGAAATTCTAGTTAAAAAAAAGCAAAAAAAACAAAAAACAAGGATTCAGGTATATAGAAATTCTAGTGAAAAAAAAAAACCAAACTGGATTGACCCTGTGAATTTATCTGCTCTTCCTCTAGAAATCTCACTATCAAAGTAATAAAGGAAAAAAAAATAAAATCTTAAACAACTAAGAAAATGAGAGAGTTCGTCAGTGGGAAAAATGTTTCCACAAGTTAAACAGATGGAGAAGTGGTACCTGATGGCACAGGAGAAAGTCCTAGCTTAGGATAAGCACAGAGGTTTACAGCTAAGGATATCAATAGTCTGGCAAAAACACAAAAAGGTTGAGTCTCAAATACACCAAGAATAATGTAGATGAGAGCCAGATTAAGAGGTGGAACTGGAAACACTGTAACTAATTGAAAGTTTGTCAAAGGAACAGTGAATCATTACCTTCAATTCCTCCTCTGCTCTTGCATGGACCACCTTTAAGACAATCAGGCATCTATCCCATAGACAAAGATGTCAGAAGGTTCCTCTTAAGAAACTCTTAAGAGGGTTTCAAGAGAATATCTTCAGGGGTTTCTTTGTGGTTTCTTAGGGCTCCCCCTGTTAGTGTGAGTTCTGCACTTATAACACAACAGTTAAATAAAATAGTTCTGCTGGTATATAACACACATTATCAATCAGATTTTTTGTTATATGTAAGTAAATGTAAGTAAACAAGCCAAGGTAACTAGACATTTGAGGAACCCCCCTTAGAATGTTAGAGAGATACAAAAATAAACAGTAAGACATAGCCCCTAGAAAAAATAATTTGGAGAACATAAGAAACTTTAAAAAAGAAAAAAACCTCTAATCAATAACCTTAGATGTGAAGAGACAATGAATCTATAGGTTGATATATGAACAGAAC
The DNA here is from genome assembly GCF_007474595.2 of Lynx canadensis. Classification (NCBI taxonomy): domain Eukaryota; kingdom Metazoa; phylum Chordata; class Mammalia; order Carnivora; family Felidae; genus Lynx; species Lynx canadensis. The sequence goes on from NC_044308.2 coordinate 50,713,234, forward strand.
AATCAGGCTTCAGCTTTTGGAAGTATGTTAGACGGAATATTTTAGGAAGTCCTCCCTTTATAAAACCCCTACATGATGTATAAACTTTAACACATATGCTTATCTATTGCTGAGCTCACTAAAAAAGGAAAATACCTAAAAGAGAGTTGAAGCCATAATGTTAAGGGAATAGATTGCACAAACCAGAGTGTTAAATGAGTACAGGTTATCCTGATGGCAAATGCCATTAACCAGAAGGTAGAACTTGGGGGCTAATGGTAATATTTGGAGAATAAGACTCTATCTTATACCAGTGCCAAGTTGGAGCTGAATCTGAAAACTCCACATAAAGCCAGTATACTTTGATACCTGGATAAAAATTTGCTTGGTACCAAATGAGACAATATAGAAACTTGCCATCACCACATTTCTAGATAGAAAGTAATAGTAATGACAATTAATAACAATATCATCATCATCATCATTATCAACATCATTGTATCTCCTGAGAATTTTTAACCAAAGACCAGCTGACAGATAGGTCTGAGCTCAAATTTCTATTATGTATTTAGTTATGGGAACAACATGCTAAGAAATTCAATAAGTGGTCCCAGTTTAATGCCCCCAACATCTGACAGAAGTAAACACTAATTTTACTTTGAGGAATGCATTATCAGCCCAGGTCCCTTGAAATATCAATTAAGTTTGACAAAATATAAGCTCATAATAAAAAATACTATCATGAACATAAGGAGGTAAGCCACCCTGACTAAGAGCAGAACAAAGCAGCCACAAAAATTAAAGTGACAAATATCAGATATTGGAATGATCACAGACTTAAGATGACTGTACATAAAATTATTGAAGTTGGTATAAACAAGGAAAAAGGATTATAAAAAATAATCAAGTGACTTATAAATAAACCAAATTAGCTTTTAACAATGGAAAACAGAATAGGTAAAATGGATTAAATGGTAAAAAAAAATTCCAGTTATAAAATAAATATGTCATGGAGATGAAAAGTATAGTATAGGGAAATATAGTCAATAATTTTGTAGTAATGTTGTATAGCAACAGATGGTGACTACACTTATCATGGCAAGCACTGAGTAATGTATAGAATCATCAAATAAATATGCTGTACACCTGAAACTAATATGACATTATATATTAACTATACTACAATTAATAAGTGAAATAAAATAAACTCATGGAGTAACTCACAAACCAGATTAGCATAGTGCTGGAACATATTAAAAAAATACATATTGGGACACAAACATTGCATACTTCACCAAACTTCACTTAAAATGTATTACAGACCTAAATAAAAACATATAAAATTCCTAGAAGAATATAAGATAGAAGACAATCTAGATGCCATTGGATTTGGTGATAATTTTTTAGATACAACACCAAAGGCATGATCCATGAAAGAAATAATTGATAAGATAGAGGTCATTAAAATTTTTCAACTTCTGCTCTATCTCCCTCCAGAGATCACTGTCAAGACACGGTCAAAAGAATGAGAAGAAAAGCCACAAGCTAAGAGAAAATATTTGCAAAAGACCTAGCTAGTAAAGGCTAGTATCCAAAATATACAAAGAACTCTTAAAACTCAACAATAAGAAAACAACCTGACTTTAAAATGGGCAAAAGATGGAGCGCCTGCATGGCTCAGTTGTTTAAGTGTCCAATTCTTGATTTTGCCTCAGGTCATGATTTCATCATCCTGAAATCCTAGCGTTGAGCCTGCTTAAGATTCTCTCCCTCCCTTTTTCTCTGCCCCTCCCCCACTTGCATGCATGCATGCACACAAAAAATAAAAATAAAAATAAATTTTTAAAAAATGTGTAAAAGTTATGAACAAAAACCTCACCAAAGTAGGTATGCAGATGGAAAACAAGCATATGAAAAGATTCTAAACATGATATGTTATCAGGGAACTGCAAATTAAAAGAAGACACTACACACCTGTTAGAATGGTGAAAATCCAAAACACTGATGCCAAATGCCAGAAGGAACTCTCATCCTTTGTTGGAAGAAATGCAAAATGGCACAGCCACGTTGAGAGATAGTTTGGCAGTTTCTTACAAAGCTAAACACATTCTTACCATACCATACAGTAATTAGGCTTGGTGGTATTTAACCAACTGAGTTAAAAACTAAGGTCCACATAAAAACCTTCACACGGGTGTTTATAGCAGCTTTATTCGTAACTGCCAAACTTAAATGCAAACAAGATACCCAGTAGGTAATGGCTAAATAAACCATGATACATCCAGACAATGGACTATCATTCAGTGCTAAAAAGAACTGAGCTATCAAGCCATGAAAGAACGAACATGGAGGAATCTTAAATGTGTATTACTATGAAACAAGACGGTCCGAAAAGGCTACATACCATATGATTCTGACTGTATGACAGTCTGGAAAAGGCAAAACAATGAAGACAGTAAAATGCTAGGAGCTGCAGGGAGGGAGAGATAAATAGGCAAAGCACAGAAGGTTTTTATGGTTGTGAAATTATTCTGTATGATACTATACTGGTGGATATATGTCATTTACATTTGTCAGAACCCACAGAATGCACAACACCAAGAGTGAACCTGACAGTAAACTATGGACTACAGGTGATGTAGATTCATTGATTGTAACAATGTACCACTCTGGTGGGGCATGTTGATAAGGAGAGAGGCTGTGTTTGGGGTCATGAGGAGTATATGGGAACCCTTTGTACTTTGTAAATTTTCCTGTGAACCTAAAACTGCTCTAAAAAGTAAAGTCTATTTTTAAAAAAAGTGATTATTTTTGTTTTAGGGTGGACTTAGAAAAGACCAACACTCCCACTGGGAACAGCTGCAAATCTCAATAAATTATAAAACTCATATTTTTAAGGCATTAGAGAGCTGTGTAAGCAAGAAGACTGGAGAGATGGACCTGAAAAAGAACAACCACATATCAAAACATGTGGATGAAATTAATGCAGTACTTTTGAGAGGAATATATAACTTTAAAAGCTTATGTAAGAAGACAGGCTGACAGGTAACAGTGTAAGCGTTCAAACAATAAGCTAAAAAAATAATATAGAATAAACAAAAGGAACTAGAAAAAATAGAGATAAGGTTAAAAACAAATTAATTAAATAGAAAATAGACCACCAACAAAGACAAAATTTGATTTTTTGAAATGACAAATAGATAAACTTCTGGCTAGACTGATCAGGAAAAGAAAGAAAATACAAATATTCCAGCAATTTTTTAAAAAAAGAAACTAGAAATATGTTAGGGAATTAAAGCAATCAGAATAAAATAGTTTCTTATCAAAAAATTTAAAATTTACATAATTTAAACACTTAAACTATTTAAAGAAATTACTAGAAAAATACACTTTCCAAAGGGAATCAAGAAATAAAAAGAAAATGAATATGTAATCTTCCAACAATGAAAAGCCCAAGCCCAGATGATCTTAAAAATAAGCTTTAAAAACTTTCAAGAAGTATACTTTCACCTATATGCAAATTCTTCCAGAAATTGGAAAATAGAGTGACTACTCCCCAGTTTTTGAAAACAGTATAATCTTGATATCAAAACTCAGTAAGGACACTACAAGAGACAATGATTATAGGCCAATTTCATTTATAAACATAGACGCAAGGATCATAAAATATTGGCATATGGAAGGGCACCCGGGTGGCTCAATTGGTTAAGCATCTGACTCTTGATTTCAGCTCAGGTCATAATCTCAGTTTGTGGATAGAGCCCAGCACAGAGCCTGCTTGGGATTTTCTTTCTCTCTCTCTCTCTTTCCCTTTCCCCACCCCTTCCCAGTTCAAGCTCTCTCACTCTCTCTCTCTCAGAATAAACAAACTTTAAAAAATATATTAACAAATTAAATTCAGCAATATATAAAAAATATAATAAATCATTAACAGGTTGAGCTTATTCCCTTAACTCAAGATTGGTTTAACTTCAGAAAAATCTACAAATGTAATTCACTACATTGACAGGTGAACAAGTAAAAATGAAATGATTTGAGTAGACATACAAAAATTATTTTGTAATATTTAAAATACATTAATTTTTAGTGAATTACAAGTTGAACAGAATTTAATCAACCTACTAAGGGATATCTATTAAAAAAAAACAACTGCAAATATCTTATGTAAAGATTTCCTTAAACACCAAAAATAAGAGACAGATGTCCAGAGTCTCTGCTTTATTCAACATTGTATTACCAACAAACATAAAACAAGAGAAAGAAAAAGACATAAGGGGAAAAAATTGTCAATATGCACAGATAGTAAGATTGTCAAATAGAAATTCCAAAAAATTATTATTCTAGATAAGAGAATTTAGCTAGTTGATTAGACATGAATTAGCATATTAATGCAATTATGTCTATATACTGGAACAGTATGTTACAAATAATATTTTAAAATGTGTCATTTCTAATAGCAACAAAAATAAAAGATACCTAATAATAAACATAAAAAAGTTATCCAAATCTTTTATATAGGATTTTAAAAAGAGTAATCTTTTAATAAAAGATGTTAGCTTTTTAGTTATATGTTTCTCTATTCTGTGCTTAGTGGTTGCCATAAAGAATATCACATGTATGCTTGAGTTAATGGAGATGAATATAAGTTACTACTTTCACCATTCCATGAAAATATAAGGACCTTAGACACATTAATTCCTGAACTTTCTGTTGTATTTTTGACATGTATTTTAATTATCTTCAGATTTTAAACTCTGGAAGGCATTAAAATGTATCGTTTTGTACAACCAGTGTTCATTTAGATTTACACACAGATTTGTCCTTTCTAGTGTTCATTTCTTCCCATATTTCCATGTTTTTCTCTGAGATCATTTTACTTTTGCCTAGACAATTCCATTCAGTTTAGTATTTATTTTTCTTCTTAAATGAGGTTTATTGAGGGGCACCTGGGTGGCTCAGTCAGTTAAGCACCCACCTTCAGCTCAGGTCATGATCTCATAGTTTCGAAGTTCAAACCCTACATCAGGCTCTGTGCTGACAGCTCAGAGCCTGAAGCCTGCTTCGGATTCTGTGTCTCCCTCTCTCTCTGTCCTTCCCCCACTCATGCTCTGTCTCTGTCTCTCTCAAAAATAAACATTAAAATAATAATAATAATAAATAAATGTTTATTAATGTGTAATTTACATACTATAAACGTTACCAATTTTAAGAGTATTTTTTCAGAATGATGAATGCTGTCAAATAATCACCAAAAACTATGTGAACATGATTACTATAAAGGGCAACAAAGTCAAAGTAGTAATCAAAATAGTTCAACCCACAGAGATCAGTACTGGCTAGATAGAATTGAAATAGATAGGCAGACAACTCTAAGTCTAGTAATAAGGAAGTCTGACTGGAATTACCACAAAAGAGAGTCACAAATTCCCAGGATTGGGGCAGTTTACAAACTAAAAGCCCCTTGAATGAGGGGGAGTCTGGATACCTTTGAGGAAGCATCCCTGTATACCATCAACAATTTAGAGTGTGTATCTTCTCCTTCAGTCTTCTCCACAGGGGCTGTGGCCATTCATGACAGTGACTGTGCATTGAGGAAGGGGAATACTAGAGAATAGCTCTAAATTGACACAGATTCCTGGAGACTCAAAATGCCAGTCTGTGGGACACCAGTCACAGTAGGGGCTTATGGAGGTCAGATGATCAATAAATTTGGGCTCAGATCCATATCACTGCAGACATGGAGTGATCTATAGTCATCCACCTGCTTCCCACAACCATTAACGTGTGTGTGTGTGTGTGTGTGTGTGTGTGTGTGTGTGTGTGTGTATTAGCTGGTGAAAGCATCCATACTTAAAAGTCATTTAAAAAAAATAGGACAAGTATAAACTAAAGCATAGAATACATGGTTATGATATAATAGGAAATGTTAAACTTAGTCAAACATTCATGACTCTAAATATCTAAATGATGAATTTTGTATTAGTAAAACCTTTGTGTGTGATGCCCTGCATTGTTCAACTCCCCACCAGACCAATCAGCACACTGATTGATAAGAGCTCTCTTTTGGGGAGCAAAAGAAAACACCAAAAATAATTATTTCAGAGCTCCACCTATATTTCACTGTCACAAAGATAGTAAAATATGCCAAGGATAGGAAATGAGATTCTAACTCTTCAGTGAAATATGAGATGAAACTTGATCCTTTCTCTTCAAAAACTGTGGGAACTACCTTGTCTTATAGTAGTAGGGTATTTCAATGATGATTCCCAAATCTGATGCTTATTTTAAGGCACTGTTTGAAAATTTACTTTGTTTCCTTACATCTTTCTCTCCATAATAAGTAGGAAGTCCATATATCCTAGTTTGTCCATGACAGTCCTATATTATATCTATGTCCAGATATCTCATCCAAGTTGAGCACCCAATACTCTATCAAAGATACCACTGTATGAGGGATACATTAAGCAATCACCCTATACTCAAGGGAGACTTTATCCATGTGAAGTTTCATGACCTTTTTTGAAAAAATGGAAAATAAGAAACAAAAGTCTTTTCTATGAGACTGACAAAAGATCAAGTATCTTTTTAGTCAAATAAGATAAGTTAAAAGACTTAACTCTTATCCTCAGGCTTTTTAGCCCATAAAATGTGACACAGGATGAGATTCTCACCCCAGTTGTCCATAAGAATGATTTCTTATTACAAGAGATGGACTTCAACCTCATGGTAAATTAGAAAAAACAAATGCTAAAGTCTATTTTTGCTCTCACTTTAAAACCAGTTTGGCAATAAATTAATCCCATGCTTGGCCTTTTGGTAAGTTATCTCCAAGTCAGAAGAGTGAGGGCTCTTAAGTGCCGCAGAGGTGCCAGGGGTTCATGTTCAAAGGTCTCCTTTTCACTAATATGTTGTAGGTCTTAAAGTGACATTACAGAGAACCTATCACTGCCCATTTCACAAACTCTCATATATCAACATCTGGAGCAGAAGCAGTGAGGTCAGATGCTTCTGGTGGGGAGGCAGCCACCAGGTTCAGACTAGAACACTTGTCAGCACAAGTGAGCCATTACACGAGACGGGGACCTTCAAACTAAGAGTAGCTGAAGGGTAGTCATATCAAATTTAGCTTTGTTTTCTTTCTATAACAATGTGCCCCTTTCTCCTTCCATTTCCCCACTTACATCAGTGAAATCTCTTCCCATCCTTCAAGATTCAGGTAGACTGATATCAAGCCAGGAAGCCTTCTCCCATCTCTTCAGTTATGACCATGTAATATTTTAATGACCATGGAATCTTTCTTAAAGGATACCTAGTCCACACATAACTGCCTCACACAACCAGCAAGTACAGGCACCTTGAGAGTAGGAGCATGTCCTGTTCATCTTTGAATCACCTCAGCTCCTGTAGCACTGTCTACTATAAAAGCAAATATTTATTTGACTGATGTTCACAATCTGATGCCCTTCCTTTTATTAATTTTTCTTTTATTGCAAGTGGAACCAGTGTGCTTATAATTATGGCATAAATGTCAGCCTACTGCTGAACCATTTGGAAAGATTCTCTCAGGTATCTAGTTGAGTACTCAAACTAAAGGCACTTCTCAATTATAAAGCAGCTACTCCTAGACTTCATTTCAGTGTTCAATGGTCTTCCAAATATGATTCACAAGACATCCAAGGAAGCAGAGTCCTTAGATGGTAACATCCAGTGCATTTAAAACATTGTCATTAAGGGGTATGTAAGTGGCTCAGTTGGGTGAGTGTCCAACTTCAGGTCAGGTCATGATCTCATGGTTTGTGAGTATGAGCCCCACATTGAGATCCACATTGAGATCCACATTGAGCCCCACATTGAGTCCCCAGTTGGGGCTCTCCCCTGTCAGCACAGAGCCTGCTTCAGATCCTCTGTCTCCCTCTCTCTCTCTCTGCCCCTCCCCAGCTCATGCTCTCTCTGAATCAAAAATAAACATTAAAAAAAAACAAAAAATAAATAAAACATTGTCATTAAGACAATTGCATAGCATTTGACTTAGCATACGATACATGACAAGTAAAATCACCAGGCTCTGCTACATTCACTGCCCAAGGCAAAGTATTTTTTATATTTTTCGATTATTGATATATTATAGCACAATAAACAACAGAATGCACTATCTTTAAGTGTGCTATTGGATGAACTTATATAGAAGAATACACTCATGTAGCTATGATCCTGATCAAGACAGAGATTATTTCCATTGTAGAAGGCTTCCTGTGTTCCTTCCCTTGGTCAGTAACCAAGGTGAGAAAAGTAGTTACTCCTTGCCAAAAATAACCACTCTCCCTTATAGTTCTCACCCTTATAGTGTAGATTGATTTTGTATTTAATTCATATGAATTAGTTAAGAGTATATACTCTTTTTTTCCTGACTTCTTTCATTAAACTTTATGTCTGTGAGATGCATTCATGTTGTTATACATCGCAGTAGTAAGCAGATATTATCAAACAGTTTTTGATAAAGTAATTTAAAAGTAATTTAAAAGCAATTTTTACCATTTTACACCCTTTCTAACACTGTATGAGAGTTCCATTGTTCTGCATCAACTTGCTAACTTGATAACACTTATTATTGTCAATTCTTTTAATTTTAGCCATTCTAATGGGTAATATAGCTATCTCATTATGATTTTAGTTTATATTTCCCTTAAAAATAATAAAGTTGATCCATTTGCATTTGTAAATTAGCTATCAAATGCCCATTTTTGTGAAGTGTCTGTACAAGAAACAGAATCAACGTTGAGGAGTAGGGAACTAGAGAAAGGAAAGAAGGGAAAAAAGGGAATTCCTGTAGTGGGAGGCATGATCACCCCCCTCACTGTACAAATCAGACAGAAGCAAGAATTTCATTATTTATCTTCATTTCTGCAAAGTCAAACATGTATAACCACTTATATATAAAGCTCCTAAAAATTATAACTGTTGTTGCTGTCTCTAAAGGACAAAAAAAAATTAAAGAAATCCTCCTGAATCTACACAGGGGGAAGCAGGAGAAGAAATTTTCAAGAAAAACATTGTGGACAGGATTTTCAAAATAGTGGAAGAAGAGAAACTGTAACAAATATGGCACATGGGAGTTTGATGAGAGCAAATGAAAATGATTCTCCAGTGAGCCATTCCATCCAAGAGCACAAGTGAACTGGGTATGGAACCTTACTGTGTCGTTATTTTCCTGAACTTTCCTTCTCCAGCCCTTCAATGCGGTGTCTATGCTAATTAGAAACTCACTGTGTCACTCCTTACCAGTCATAACTGCCATTTAATAATTTCAGGCTAGAAGTGAGACATAGGTGCTGGAAGTAATGAAATAAACAGTATAGACTAGCAAACTGCTTTCCTAATTATTGAAGGAGAGAAAAAAAAATTGTTCTGGGCGAACAATAGGTTTGATTTCCAAGCTTGAGCCACATAAAAAGGAGACTGCCTGAAATCTTGTTCTGTGTGTGTGTGTGTGTGTGTGTGTGTGTGTGTGTGTTTCCCTTGTATAGTCCTTTCAACTCTTTGGCCCTGACTTGCTCACAAGCAGCCTGAGCTGCCTCTTCTGATTAGATCTCCTCCCTCAGAGTTTCATTGCTTGTCTGAAGGCAGTGATGATTCCCTTGGGTCTAGCTGCCTATCTGCTGAGATGGTCACTTCCCCTGGTTCTGCCACCTCTTTGGTGTTAGTTACTTGCTTTCCCAGTTTCACTCGTGAAAATAGATTCTTGTATTCGAGGGAATGCTCAATCATTATCTGCTTTTATAAGATTTCCCATATCCCACAAAAATGTACAATGTCAGAGCCAACTGCTCATCTGGTACAAGCCCTTCATTTAGCAAATGCAGAAACTAATGCCTGGAGAGGTGAACTGAACTGAACTGCCTAGAAATTAGTGACAGCTAGTACTGGAACTCAGATAGCCAGGCCTCTGGGTCTCTGCATTTGCCTCTCATATTATGGTTACATTTGTTTTGCTCTTAAATTCCTCCCACTCTTCCCAAGCCTTGCCCCAACAACTTGTTTGCAGAAAGTAATACAGATTGGAATAATCATTTTATGGTTTAGAGTCTGTTCGGTAAGTACGGGTAAATCCAACCCTAGCTTCCACATATGGAAGGACCTCTGAAAATTTGCTTCCTATCTGGAGTGAGAGTTTTAGTTCCTCTATGTGGTTGCAGAAGAAAACCCACTTCAAAACATATGTATTTTATGCACAAAATACAATGGATATTTTGCTGAGTTATTCCTTAAATTTGCCTTCAATTTCGAGGCAGAACAGTATTCGCCTAGAATTATTTTTGAATTCTGAATTGGACAATTAATAAAAATGGCAGTTCTGAAGGTGAAGCTTGAAGCACATCAGATCATTTCAATTCAGCACTTCTTTAAGATTTTATGCATACCAGCAAAGTATATGGAATAGTCACCACCATTTTTTTTGTTTAATCATTGTGTACTTGCCTTGGTACTGAAGTTCCCGCACTGGAGGGAATTATGGGTTGGGGAATAGAGTTATTTTAATAGCAAAACTAGTTCTTAGATGCTGTGGCAAAATAACACAACTCTGCATAATTAGAACCAGCGATGGACACCAAGGAGAAGGCGATAACTGAAGTGAGAAAGAACAAGGAGAAATACAGAACAAGTCACAGAATTGCAATAAAGTTCAGTTCATCTCATTATCAAACTTTGGTGCTACAGGAGGTGTTGTAAGTTTATACCCACAAACACTGCTTCCCCTCACTATTTTCTATAATATGACAAATAACCACAGTTTGAAGAAGACAATATAATATGAGGTGCCTCCGCTGGGAAAACATCTGCTGACCTGCATGTGAGTAATTAGGCTGGTAACCCCCTTAAACAAAGAAAGGATGGACACACTGCGTTCTTCCAGCCAAGAATCCTAGGCCCACAGGGTAACCATTAGCTTCCTCCTTTGGCTGGATTTTATTTCCCACAGATGGCTCCGCATCTGGATGCTCCCCAGTAGTTCAGCACATCTATTAAATTAAGGCTGTTGGCGGCTATTTCTTGAAACCCTTTAAAGAGCTGTTCCCTGGTGAACAGGGCAAATGTCACCTATAGCAGATCGGACTGTGGGTTACTATTTCTTCCTCAATTAAGTATAGACAGTCCTCATTCCAGCTTCATAATGCATCTTGGGTAGTGGGACAGCCCAGGGCTCTCAAATAAAGGGACAAATAGCACTCTCTGCTTTGGAACTAAACTTTCAATGCATTCATTGGATTTCTTTACCTCTATAAAAAATGTGTGGGTCAGTTATGAGTATTGTTTCTATTTTCAAGATTATTGATTGTAACTTTGAAAATAAAGCAACTTCTCTCTCAAACAAATGGACAAATGAGATAGACTCTGCTGATTTTTTTTCTTAGCAAAGAATATGAGAAAAAAAGCCAAAAAGCACAGATGGTCACTATTATTGTTTCTAAATATTGTTGTGATAGGCATAACTGATGTTCTGGTTTTGCTGTTGTGAGACTGCATTCCTGGTGCTGCATTAACACTGCCTTCACATTTATCTGAATGGCCAGCCCATTAGAGAAAGGCTCATCCACTCCATTCATTTCAGTGAGCATATGCGCAGCTTTGCGCAGGACTGGTTCTGACTGCTTCTATGGTTTTCTCCATTTAAGAGCTGAGTAATTGGCGCGTTCAGTGTAAAACGCAGTCTCTTATTATTGCATAGCTTGGAGCACAGCAAAGAGCATTGGGTTGAGAGATAAAAGAATGGAGAACCCTACTATGTGTTACTACTATGTTACTACTATGTGAACACTGAATGTGGCTCAAATATTCTGAGCCTCATTTCCTTCATCTATGAAATGTGGATGAGAATACCTTTGAGGATGAATTATGTATGTGACAATGCATTCTGAAGTCTAATGTTCTATAGAAAGGAAGTGTCAGTATTATTACTGCTAGTGGTCATTCCTAGAAAATTGATGCTGCTAGTGAGTATGATCTTGAAGTTCTCACCTGCATAAGTGGGAACAATGAAGTCCCAAGGTCAGTGATGTTTGGGAAGTGCAGATTTTCAGAACCCAAATGGGATTAGAAAAAATGCAAAAGTTCAAGGCGAGGAAACCAGTTATAAGTCTGTTGAGGGTGATCCAGGAGAGTATATCTTGCCATTTGTTTATGTTTTCCTTAATTTCTCTCTGCAACATTTTGAAGTTTTCATTGTATAGGCCTTACACGTGTTTTGTTATAATTATCCCTAAGTATTTCATTTTTTGATGCTTTTATAAATGTATTATTTATTGTTTCAATTTCTAACTTTCATCACTAATATACAGAAATATATTTGATTATTGTGTAATGTTCTTGTAGCCTCACCTTATGTTGAATTGTGTACCTCCAAAAAGTTATGTTAAACTTTTCTGTCTGTATTTTATTTTGCATAGCTTCTATTGCTATATTTTAAAGTTCATAATTTTTCCCTTCTGTTATGCCTAATCTGTTTGTTAATTCCCTGCAGCGCATTCTATTCTTGTATCAGGCATTGTGGTTTTTACATTCTATATGGGGTTTTTTTTAAATATATTTAATGTCTCTACTTAACATGTTCAACCCTTCCTCCAGCTACTTGGCCATATGAAATATAGCTATAATAACTGTTTTAGTGTCCTTGAATATACTTTTATCATTTGAGTTATTTCTGGGATGGTTCGGTTTGATTAATTTCACTCCTCATTGTGGGTTATATTTTCCTTCTTCTTTGTATACATGGTAATGCTGGATTGGAATGCAAATATTGTGAATTTTACATTTTTAAAAGCTAGGGTTTTTGTACTGCTCTAAATATATTTGAATTTTGTTCTGGGATACAGTGCAGTTTCTTGTAAACAGTTTGATCCCTTTGGTTTTTGCTTTCATTTTCTCTCATCCAAATACTAACCAGGTTCTATCTTGCTTAGCTTCCAAGATCAGATGAGATTGGGAGTGTTCAGGGTGGTAGGACCATAGATTAGATCTTGCTTTCAAATTCTGTTAGAGAGCATCAGAGTACACTTTGGTCTAAGACTGGTTTGTTTTCCTCCTGAGTACTCTCACAAATACCCCATGAGTTGTGATATTTTCTTCTCTGGCTTGTGGGAATGAAATTAGAAACCACTGCTACACTATGTGCACTCAGAAGATTATTTCCTCTAATCCTTTTGACTGGTTCTTCCCCAAGCCTCAGGTAGTTTTGTAACATGCATATACGAATTAGATTTGAGGGAGCCTCTCTTTAGAGAGTCTCTTTCTGTGTAAAACTCTCTTTGTGATCCTGTCTTATGAACCTCTAGCCACCTTGGTCTACCTGGGTCCTCTCTCCCTGCACCACAACTTGGGAACTTTCTCCAGGAAGTTAGCTGGGGAATCATACACTTCATCTCATTTGCTCCCCATTCTTCAGGGCTCCCTGTCCTTTATTGCCTAATATCTAATGTCTTGAAAACCACTGTTTTTAATTTTTTTCAGATAGAAGGGTAAATCCATTCTGTGTTATTTCATCTTGTCTAGTCAAAAATTTAAGCAGCAATGTGTTGGTACAACATCAATATCAAATTGAAGTCACCCTGAACAACAGCAGGAAAGGGATGGGGGAAACAGTCAGGTGTCCCTGTTTTCAATAGATAAGGAGTAAGTGGAATATTGGTAGGTAACAGTAATGGGGAGATGGAGAGAGTGGTTAAACCAAATGACACACATATCAATGAAAAGGGGTATTTATCAGGAGATTCTGGCCTTACCTACTGATTCTGAAGCACTTAGAGTGAAAGAAAATTATGCCTCTCCTTAAGAGGCTGAAGAGAGTAAAGTTTTTAAGGAGAAGCCAGATTTCTGACAGGAAAGGAGGTGAAAGAAATGATCAATGAAGTTGGCAAAGGAGTTTGTTAATCCAAAAACAAGGTTTCTGAGATAGGAGTAGAAAGAATGAGAGGGGGGAAGACTGGATTGGGAAGAAACACAGAAGGGGCTGGAGAAGAGGACCTGTGTCCAGGATGGTCACTTGGCATTGAGGAATGTGGAACATGGTGGGTGTAACCTGTTCAAGGCTGCCAGCAGGATGCACCCACCACATCTCAGTGGGCACCCAGCCATCCCAGGAGTTATATACAGCTTGCAAAGACTGCAGTGTAAGAAAGTCTCAGGAACAGATGAAGAAAGTGACTTTAATCTTTCTTCTAGGATCCTATTGATTGAGTGAATCCCAGCAAGAAAGCCTCAGCATCACGCAGGGAATTGACATCTATGCAGTAGTAAGCAACCTGGTCTGAGGGTAAAGACCAGAGAGTAAAGATCTGAGTAATCACAGGGGTCCAGGAACAGAGGGGGAGTATAGTCTGCTATTTGCTAAAAGCTGGCAAGAAACTGGACTCTAAGCTACCAGGGAGCAAAAGAAAAAAGGGAAACATGATCAATCACACATTTATCTATGAAAACAAAACAAAACAAATACTTATTTAGGACAGACACAAATGTTCCCAATACGAGGACTAGATAGAAATATTTCTCATGTCTTTTCTCAGAATAAAAGAAGTATGTGATGTCCAGGTACAGTCATGTATCTCACAGAATTCATTATTAAATCATCTCATAATGTCAGTTAATTATTTGGCCTTTTAGTTCATATATATATAAAGGAGTCCTTTCCAATAATAGGAAATAAAGATGGCTTCATCATGAGGCAGTAGAGTTCCCGGTCAGAGGCAGTTTTTATCAGCCTATAGGGTTTGGCATATAGACTAAGCTGCTCTATGTATATACATATAGGGGTGTGTGTGTGTGTGCGTGTGTGTGTATAAAACCTTACCTAAAATCATGGAAACCATTTCAATTAATCTTTGAAACAACCAGAGAATATTATGAATAACTGAATGAATAGATTAAATACAAGTCAATTGATAATCATTTAGAATGAAAATAATAGTATAGCTCAAGTTAATGGGAAAATGGGATTTACTATATTTCATCAATTCAAAGATGTGTATTTTTTTTCAAATTTTAATATTTCTGAAATCACACTGCTTCTTAAAACAAAGTCTTAGAATGGCTGTCAGCATGGCAGTAGTTTGGTTAAGACTGCTTATACCAATGGTTCTAAAAGTGTGTCTGCTCCCTCACCCAAGCAGCACTAACATCACCTAGGAATCACAGAAATGCAAATTCACAGGCCCCACCCCAGACTTAACTAAAGCAGAAAACCTGATTCAGCAATCTGTGTTTTATTTTATTTTTTTAATTTTTTTTAACGTTTATTTATTTTTAAGACAGAGAGAGACAGAGCATGAACGGGGAAGGGTCAGAGAGAGAGGGAGACACAGAATCTGAAACAGGCCCCAGGCTCTGAGCTGTCAGCACAGAGCCCGACACGGGGCTCGAACTCACGGACCGCGAGATCGTGACCTGAGCCGAAGTCGGACGCTTAACCGACTGAGCCACCCAGGCGCCCCCAGCAATCTGTGTTTTAATAAGACTCCAGGTGATTGTGAAAAACTCAGGTTTCAGAACCACGGGCTAGCATGCTTGAAAGAACATAAATGCATTAATATCAAAACGTACAGAATAGTTATCAGGGTTGGAAGAAAGTCAAGGGGACAATAATGAAGTACCCTTTTAATCTCTAAAAACCAAATGCTTGTGTGCTGGGAAAGAGGATAATTAGACATGTTTAGCAACATTCCCAAAGCTAGGCAAGCTCTACTTAATTGCAAAGCAAGTCTAGGAGCCCAGAATGAATGGCTTTTAGTTTACTTATGGATTTCTTTCAGAAATGCTATATCTTCAATGCACTGATGGCATAAAGGATGATACTGTATGGAAAAGCACAGTCACAGCTAAGTAAAAAAGAAATTCAGATGAGTGAGACTATAAATGTAAGGGAGTTTTAAAAATATATCCACTTTTTAAAATATTTTTCTTTTCATGTATACATTTGGATGATAAGCTATAAAAAATTATGTTTCCTGGGGGCTGAATAAATTGTTCCAAGAAGTTTAAAATAAAAATTCTAAATGATAAGAAAACATAGTGTCAACTTAATTGGTTGCCTTTCCCTTTTCCCAAAGTATATAAAATAAATGGTGCATCTTACAATCTATGTGTCTTAGTTGGATGAAATATGGTAAGTCACATAAGTATTAGCCCCTGCTTGTTAGGACCCGTCTTTGCCAAGTACACTTTGTTTTAGGAAAGGTCCAAATTTTATAAAAAAAATATATATATACACTCCTGATTTGGCAGTTTCAGAGAGAAAGTGGGCAGGGTCAGAGAAGGAGAAATGAAAATTCTTAGAGAAACAAAACAAGTTTTCTAGGTCTCTAAATACCCCTAACACATTGTATACTAGAAGAAGGTACGGCACATTGGCCAAAAAAGTATGTTTTGGATTCCAATGATATCCTGACCCTATCATGAGGCCTTGGAAAACGACTGGATTTATAAGACTCAATTTCGTCTCCTGTAAAAGGGGGTAATTGTTTATAGGGTTGTAGTGAGGGTTGAGGCAGATAATTCATAAGGAGTACCTATAGAATATCTATGCATAATAAATACTCAGGGATTAGGAGCTGATATAACTGCCTGCAACCTGCAGTGTAAACTTGCAGGCTGTTCTCAGGGCAGATGCCCAAGGGGGCCTACCCAACAGAACAACAAAGGGAAGCCCTTGGCTAGTAATTTAACTGCTTGAACCCAAATAGGGAAGGTCAACCCAGCTTTTATTTTGAGAAATAAAATTCTGAGAAGAATTTCAAAACCATTTTAAAACTCCAGAAAGTAAGTCAATTAAAGAGTCTTTCTAATCCAATGTTACATTATCAAAATGAAAATACTTTTTCATTAGGGAAAAACATTTCAGAGGTTATAATTCTTATTGATGGTTAGGATCTTTGAAGAAAATGACTAGTAGTCAAAGACAAACATATTTCAAAGCGGCTCACCCATCCCCGATTGAATCAACAAGGAAATCATTTTTCTTTCCTGAACCAGTGTCCAGATCATCACAAAAAACTTGCATTGAATTCTCAGAGAGCCTCTTCCTTGATAAATAATGTAGGCACAGAAAGATAAAGAGAGCAGCTAGAAGGAGTGATGTCACACAGGTTTAGGATTTATTCTTTTCCTCTGTAGTATGTTGAACGCTGTCATGAGGTTAGAAACTCAAGAGTTGTGGGCTCTGATCTGAAAGACAGGAAGCATATATCCCTTTATCCAAATATTATCTGCCTCCTGAATCTTTTGCTTTAGTTATTGATCTAGTAGACTCTCTGAACTATAATTTTAAGTCTGTGAAGTCTAAAAGAAATGTGCTTAAATCAGGTACGCTCATGCAAAATAGATTATAAATAGATAGAGGTACCCATTGTCCTTCCTTTTTCTTTTTCTTTTTTTTTTTTTTGCTGATTTTTTTCAATTTTTTTTTTATTTTGAAAAGTTGTGAGAACCCATTGTCCTTCTTGTGAGTGTTACCAGGTTTGTAGATTGCCTAGGATGAATTTTTATCTCAATCCACTGTACCCCGGTCCTACTATTTCCTTATTTTCTCATTCTCTCTTGGTTAATAGTGAAATAATAGATATTATGAAAAAATAAGTTCACTATATATTTAAACCATGATGAAAAGTGTACTCCTCAGAATGTTAATATGCTCCAAAGTCAAATACAGACTTTTATAAGAGAGAGTATGTTTTGGGTAGTGGACAGTACTGAAGATGAAGCTAATATTGTACCACAGTGTTATTAAACACGAGATTACTTTGCCAATCCAGGGTGAGCTTCAGATGTGCCTATCCACAGGGTCACCATGGGTCCGAGGTCTCACCTCAGATTTTCAGATTTAAAAACTTGTTTTAATGTATTTCATCAGGAATGACCATATGCTCATGTCTGACTTATGTTAGCTAAACTCATAAGTGGCTGATTTGTAAACATAAATGTGAGATTGCTTACAATGTGGAACATCTTTCCAGTGACCAGAGCTCTTGTGCCAGTTCCCCATAGTGTCCCTGTTTTCTATATTAAGATACCCTATTAACACAATAATTAATCAGAAAGTTGTTTCTATGTTACAGAAATAGGGTAAGGATGGCATTGAGGCATTTTATATCTCGTTTTCCCTGTAGTCCCTTCCTTGTCCAATATCAATGATGTTTATTAAATTAAAGCTATTATATATCATCCAAGGTATAGTCTACCTAAGAACACACCTATTAACCAGGACACACATTCCAATCTCCTATGCACAATTTCTTTGTAAGAATCAGGACACTGATTTAAATACATGTTGGTTTCTGTTTCCACTAGGAGCATATATATATAAACCATCTTCCAATGAAAGTCACTTTGCTGATATTCTTATCTGTGTGTTCTATTGTCACTAGTTTCGGTCTCAAAATATTACCTTTTTCTCCTTCCCTCAAATTTTGATTCAGATATACTATATGATATTCCTGACTATAGACTATACAGAATCTTGGGATCAAGTCTTCTCTTATTGGAAAAGATTTACTTTAAAGACCACTGAGTCCAACCTCTTGTCTTATGCATGAATCCTGTGGGGCATGTCAGCCTTTGAGGTCTTTTGGAGATTATTTATTTATGCATACTTATGGGAAAACATCATATTTCTGCTGAACATGAAATCCACCAAAGACATAAACTCACTGTAAAATTAATTGCTTTTTTTTCCCTCAAATAATATATTCACCATGAAGTTTCTGACTCTTCAGTTAAATGAGAAAGGAACCACAGTTTCTTTCCAGCTACCTGCCTTAATATGTTTTCCTGTTTGGGGCAGCTGTTTTAAAATAAAAAGTGTCCTGTTGTCAATATTTTCTTCCTGAAATTAACTGCTTTTGAAGGGAAAGCGAGTGCCAATGTTTGAACCAGCACTGACCCCCATCAGTCAGGCAGTCTGGCCAACTCATTAGGTCCTGAGGGAAGTTTGAATTAAGGATAAGTAACACAGATGAACCAAAAGTCAAGTCTTATGGCCAATGAGGAGCTAAAGTGATCATTTGCAAACAGCACCATCCTAGAGCTCCCTGCCTGAGGGTCACCTAAGAGACCTTAGAAATGGAACACATCAATTCAAGGAAGAAGTACTTAGATGTTGGCCATATGGATTATTTAGAACTGCTTTGATTTGTTAGATTGACACGCTGTTACAGAAGACAGACAAATGCAGATGAAAGTGGCAAAATCAGAAACCTATTGCTCAGTGGGAGTAAAAAAGACAGAGGGGGAAATATGGCTCACTTGCTTACTTTCTCTTCTCTCAGGTCCCAACCAAAGGAAAGACTTTGAAATGTCGGAAAGAAAAGTCAGTTGTATTTAACATATGTATTTAACATATGTCTGACTCTTTGACAT
This sequence comes from Lynx canadensis, assembly GCF_007474595.2. Classification (NCBI taxonomy): domain Eukaryota; kingdom Metazoa; phylum Chordata; class Mammalia; order Carnivora; family Felidae; genus Lynx; species Lynx canadensis. The sequence continues at coordinate 50,732,611 of NC_044308.2, forward strand.
TCTACTATCTGAGAAGGGAAAATGTGAGCTCCACAAAGTAGAGTAATATCATTAATATTTACAGTTTGTGTCAATATAATATATGCATTGTGGGCAACTTTTATTAACCTGAGTAGTGCTAAATACTGGACATACAAAAATACATGTGGCCTGATTCCTTTCTCTAAGATGGTGGTGTAGTGAGGGAGGAAACATGATTACCCTGGGATGGAGTACATGAGAGAGTAAGATTAAGACAAAGGTGCTCTGCAAATCCAGAGGTTGATTGACTTAGCTTGCAGGGTATCTAAGAAGGGGTTTTGTGAGAGATGTGTCGCTCCCTCTTCCATATTTTTAAAAATAAACTTTATTCTGTAGAACAGTTTTATGTTTTCAGGAAAAAATGCAAAGGTAAGTACAGAGCTCTCCTCCATTCTGCACCCAGTTTCCCTTATTATTAACATTTTACATTATTATGGAATTTTGTTACAACTGATGAACTAATATTGATATATTATTCACTAAAGTCCATAATTTATTCAGATTTTCTTAGTTTTTACCTAAAGTCCTTTTTCCTATTCGAGGATCCCAAAGGGGAAACCACATTACATTTAGTTGACATGCTTCTTAGGCCCCCTTTGCTCCTCGGTTTCTCAGACTTTCTTTGCTTTTGATCTTAGAAAGTTATCAGGTTTACTGGCCATTTATAGAATGTTCTTCTTTGGGGATTCATCTAATGCTTTTCTTTTTTTTAATTTTTTAATGTTTATTTATTTATTTATATTTTTTGAGAGAGAGAGAGAGAGAGCGCGCGCATGAGCATGGGAGGGGCAGAGAGAGAGGGAGACACAGAATCCGAAGCATGTTCTAGGCTCTGAGCTGTCAGCACAGAGCCCGACGCGGGGCTCGAATTCATGAACCATGAGACCATGACCTGAGCCAAAGTCCGACACTTAAACCACTGAGCCACCCAGGCACCCCTTATTTAATGCTTTTTTTATGATTAGCCTGGGGTGATAGTTTTTGACAGAAGGACCACAGAGGTAAATTGACATTTTCATCTCACCACATAAAGGGTGTATATCATCAACATAACTTATCACTGTTAATGTTCACTTTGATCACCTGGCTGAGGTACTGTTTGTCAGGTTTCTCCACTGTAAAGTTGACTTCCAACCCCCAGTTACACTTCCTCTCCTTAAGGGTGGAGTATATACATCATTAATTGAAATTCTTTGCAGGAGATTAATCTCTCCTCTCCCTTTATTTAGTTATTTAATCATTTACTCATAGTAAATCATCAGTATGAACTCATAGACATTTATCTTATACTTTGAGTATTCATCCAATGTTACTTGATTTTGTTGTTCAAACTGTTCCAACTTTGGCCATTGGGAACTCTTTCAAGTGACTCTTTTGCCCCTTTGGCATAATCTCATCATTACACTTTTGTTTTGTTTCTATTTTCACGTTTTGAGCACTTTCTTATACTCTGAAACTCCAACACGCTCCAGGCTCATATTTCCTGCCACTCTTCTATCTTTTTAAAGATAAGTATAGTCAGTACTGCTGTCAACTTGTTTGAAGATATAAATTTGCTCCATTGTAATTGTTATATTAAAGAATAATTTGTGCATGACACAAACTTAGTCTTTGTTTATCTCCACTGAGGAGACACAGAAAACTGTACTCTGCTGACATGTGCTGCATAAAAATAACAAAATGAACACATGCACACACCTCAAACATCTAGCACCTGCCTCAGTTTACTGTGTGTTAAAAGCTATACCCATTTATGTGTGGTGTTACATCCAATTTCATATAACCCCCTTCTGCTGTTTCTGATAACTCATAAACTGCAGATCCTCTGTCCATTTCCACAAGCAAGTTTCAGGTCTTTTCCAAGTGTGTAGTGCCATATTTATTGTAGTATTTGTGTTCTTCTTAACCCTGACATATATAAAGCTATGCTGTTGTTTTTATTGGGATCCTCTCTTATATTTATATGTGCCACTTGGGAAGTTTTTGAGTGCTGTGCTCTGAATCCCATTTTGGGGGATTTTTAATGTGCGGTTTTTCACAGAAGTGTGTTTTAGGAACATACATGTTATATAATGGCAGAACTGACTGTAGGTGTTACTTACTGAAATGAGAAAAAAGTGTGGACAGAGAAGGCACAGAGCTTTGAAACAATGATATATATGGTGTACTTTGCCTCATTTTGTGTTGTTGGAGTATAAGAGGTAGTGAATTGAGGCCAACAGGAAAATAAGAGCAGAAGCAAGAGAAAGCATTTGTTACACTAAATTTGGACATTAATCCTATAGCTATTAGAACTTCCTCAAAAAAGTTACGAGCCTTGAAATGACATGTACAAATCTGCATTTGTGTAGATTTCCCTATTTTCTGAAGCAGATAGATTAGAGAGGGGCAAGAACCTACTTTGGAAGATCAGGAGGCTTGTGCATAGGATTAAGGTCCAGAATATGGCAGTAGGAACTAAAATTAATTGAAATAGAAAGACTAATGAAGTATTTATGAGATACATTTGGCAAGGCTCAGTAGTGTTTGAATATGGTGGGTGGGGTGGAAAGCAATTAGGGGTGATGAGAAGCAGTAGAAACCTCCTAGATTTCTGACTTGAACACAATGGAAGATGGTCATCCCACTAACTGCAATTGAGCTATAGCAAAAGGAAAATTCTGGTAGGGGCTTTAGAGTGGAGGATGTGATTGGTGGATTAGAGTTAAAAAGCCCGGTACAGGACTATTTTAGATATACAGGTAAAGCTGACCTGACACACACCTGGATATTTCAGTCTGACATTTGAATTAATAACATGTGACCGGTAAGTAGCTTGGAAAAAAAAAACCACTTAAGAAACAAATGTTGGGGCGCCTGGGTGGCGCAGTCGGTTAAGCGTCCGACTTCAGCCAGGTCACGATCTCGCGGTCCGTGAGTTCGAGCCCCGCGTCAGGCTCTGGGCTGATGGCTCAGAGCCTGGAGCCTGTTTCCGATTCTGTGTCTCCCTCTCTCTCTGCCCCTCCCCCGTTCATGCTCTGTCTCTCTCTGTCCCAAAAATAAATAAACGTTGAAAAAAAAAAAAAAAAAGAAACAAATGTTAACAAGGATTTGTTTTGCTCATTGTCTTTTCAGGTAACTGGCTCCTTTTCATTCTTCAGGTGTTAGCTTAAATTCACCTCTTCAGAGAGAGAGCTTTCTTGAAAAACTCCTGTCAAAATCCTCAATCATATGCAAGTAATTATTTAGAAAGGGAGTGAGGGAGTTGTAACAGACAGGAGAAAAAGCTAAGCAAAGCTGTATCTTAGCAAAGATCCTGTAAAAGGTAGTTTCAGGTGATCCACCAGAGGAACGCAGGAGTGTAAGTTGTGTCTCAGACTATCCCATCCCAAGGCAAGAGAACTGGCTTTTCATAATCCCCAACTTGACAGTTATTGGTTAACCACTTGCCTGAGATGAAAACTTTAAAACTCTAAAGTGTCCTGGGCAAAGCAGCTCCATGGCTCAAGGACCAGCCTCCAAAGAAATAAGCTAAGAGTATACTTTTCACACACTGGAGGAGAGCAACAGCCAAAACAGAAAAAGACGGAAGGAAGGAAGGAAGGAAGGAAGGAAGGAAGGAAGGAAGGAGAAAAAGAAGAGGAAGAAGAAGAATGGGAAGGGGAAGGGGAAGAGGAGGAGAAAGGAGGGAAGAGGAGGAAGGAAGAGGAAGAAGGAGGAGGAAGAAGAGAAGGAAGAAAGAGGAGGAGGAAGAGGCGAAGGAGGAGGAGGAGGAGGGGGTGGGGAGAAGGAGAAGGAGAAGGAGAAGGAGATTTGAGATGATCTGAACAGAGCAAAAATATTGTAGACCAGAGGTCAGCAAAGAATGTCTCTCAGACCAGATCCAGGTTTCTGTCTGTCATTAATTTTGTGATGTAATTTACATACCATAAAATTCATCTGTTTAAATTGCACAATTCAATGGTTTTTACTATATTTATAGAGTTGTGTAACCATCACCATACTCTAATTTTACAGCATTTTAATTGTAAGAATGAAAAAAAAAGTTTATACCCATTACCTGTCCCTCTCCATTGCCTCCTTACCTGCCCCAAGCACAAGGTAATCATTAATCTACTTTTGTCTCTGTGGATTTGCTTATTGTGGGCATTTTATATAAATGGCACAATATATTATGTGATCTTTGTGACTGGCTTCTCTCACTTAGCAAAATGTTTTCGAGGCTCGCCCATGTTGTAGCATGTATCAATGTTTCATTCCTTTTTATGGCTGGGTAATATTCCTGTGCATTGATATACCACATTTTATCCATTTAATAAATGTTTATCCACTCACTAGTTGATAGACATTTAGGTTGTTTCCACTTTTTTTGATATAAATAATGATTCTATGAACAAGTATACAAGTTTTTGCATGGATATATATTTTTTCTCTAAGTTTTATTGAGATATAATTAACATATAACATTGTGTAAGTTTTAGGTGCACAATGTATTGATCTGATACACTTATATATTGCAAATGATCACCACCATAGCATTAACACCTGCATCACATCACAAAATTGCCTTTTTGTGTGTGTTGAGGACATTTAAGATTTACTCTCTTACCAACTTTCGAGAGTGTAACGGACTATTATTAATTATAATCACCACACTGTACATTAGATTCCCAGAACTTATTCATCTTATAATTGAAAGCTTGTATCCTTTGACCAATATCTCCCCATTTTCTCTGATAACCAACCCCTGACAACCACCATTCTTCTCTTTGTTTCTATGAGTTTGGCTTTGTTAGACTCCACATACAAATGGTATCATATAGCATTTGTTTTTCTCTATCAGACTTGTTTCACTTAGCATAATGCCCTCAAATTCCATCCGTGTTGTTGAAAATGGTAGGATCCTCTTTCTCATGGCTGAATAACATTCCATGGTGTATATATACCATATCTTATTTATCTATTCATCTATTGATGGTCTATTGATGATCATCTATTGATGATACTTCACCTGTTGTTTCCATACTTTGGCTATTAACAATACTGCAATAAACATGGGAGCGTAGATACCTCTGTGAGATCCCGTTTTCATTTCCTTTGGATATATATATCCAGGAGTGGGATTGCTGATCATATGGTAGTTTTATTTTTAAATTTTTAAAGGAAACTCCATGCTGTTTTCCATAGAGGCTGTACCAATTTCATAGACATATATTTTCACTTCTCTGAAGTAGATACCTTGGAGGAGAATTGCTGATTCATATGGTAATATGTTTAATAATTGAGGAACTACTAGACTTTTTCACAAAGGGGCCACACAATTTTACATTCTTACCAGCAAGACTCAAGGGTTCCAATTTCTGCACATTCTTGTCAACACTTGTTATTGTCCGTCTTTTTTATTATAGCCATTTTAGTGGGTGTGAAGTGATCTCTCATTGTGGTTTTGGTTTTCATTTCCCTAATGATTAATGATGTTGATGTGCTTTTAGCTATTTGTATATCCTCTTTGGAGAAATATCTATTCAATTCCTTTGCCCATTTTTTTAATTGGGCAAAATGTTTTTGTAAATAAAGTTTTATTGGAACAGAGCAATGATCACTTGTTTAGTTACTGTCTACAGTTTCTTTTGTGCTACAATTGAAAGAGTTGAATAGTCACAACAGAGACCATATGGCCCACAAAACCTGAAATATTTGCTATCTGTCCCATTATGGAAGCAAGTCCAATATCCCCTATTCCCATTCCAGGAATGTTTCTCTGGAGGGTAGAACAGTGGCTACCCTTTCACCTCTTGCCCAGTGAAAAAGTTTCCATGGGAATACTTGGAGCTGCTTTCCCAGAGTTCTCAAGGGCAAGGTGTGTGGGTTGTGGAAGTGTTTCCTGAGGTGCAGATGTAGGATGATGTATATCTTACTCAAGGGAGTCACCTACATGAAGTGAGTTGGCTTCAGCAAGAAAAGGCTAGCAAATAGCACCAGATTCCCAGGGACTGAGTAAGGAGACACTAGACTAGAACAGAGCTATATATGCTAGGGTCAGGAAACTGGAAGAGCAGAGCTCAAGAGAGTGCCTCCAAGAGCCTGCCATCACTCTTTCCAGAGAGTCAACTTCAATCATCTCCATAGCCCAGAAGAGAAGAAGTAACATAGCCATGTACACATATTCCTACTCTGTACTTCTCACCATACCACCTCTGTCCACACAGACAGGGAGCAAAGCAGCAAGAGCTAGAGCTGGCAATGAAGCGAGCAGAGGGGGAGCCCGCTGTTCCCTCCCCAGGCTAGCTAGTACCAGTGCAGGGCCCATAACTTGTATCTGGAGATTCTATTATTACATGGTTCTGGACCTCGGTTTTTCTGAACTGAGGCAGTGTTTGTGACTTAAAGGGTCTCTAGGTCTTTCTATTACCTTAGAGTGATTTGTAAAATCAGGAACCTGCCTAGGTTTATTTTCAGGGGGAGGGACAGTCTGCTCACTTTAAATAATGTGAGCAACAGGGACATAAAGCAGTAGACTAACACTTTGATTACATCAGAAGTTGTGCTTGTTCAACATATTCGTCATGCAAGTATGTGACATTCTAGCTCTACATTACGTATAAATATTTGCCAAATGGGTTAAAGACTACTTGGTACATAAACAAAACAAAATGCAAGAGTTTCCCCATTGCAAAACAAAATGCCAGAGTTTTGTTCTATTTAGGAAGTCCATGGCTCAGTTGATGTCCTTATTGTATTACAGTCTCTCTCCATATAAGATCATGCAATAGAACATAGTGTTTTATGAGGTCAAAGTCACCTCTCTGGAAGTCTTCCTTGAAATCCCCTCCACCCCTTCCCAACTCCAAGGCAGGTCATGGTTCCTTCTCGGTGTTGCCAAAGCATCTGGAACCTCCCTTTATTAAAGCTCATATCATTTTGTAATATATTTGTCTGTTTTCTTGTCTGCCTTTCCTGCCAGCCTGGGAGTTACTTAAGGGCAGAGAGCATATCTTGTTCACTGATGTGTTATAGCATAGGGACTGTCATAGAGTAAGTGTACTCGATCAGTATTTATTTAAATATTGCTTAATTAACTCATTAATGTCAAATGAAGAATGACTAGATGTAGCCACTGGCTTCCCTCTCCAAATGTCCCCAAAACTGACTGTAATGTGCCCAAGAAGATTGGGACATGGGGAGCAAGCCGCACAGATCCACTCCTCCTGATAAGGGAAAAGTGACTCATTACAATCTTCTTCATAGCATATTGATCAATGATAGATCAGCATACTTCATACTCCACTGAAAGTCACACAAAAGCCTTTTTCCCTTTAGCTGTTCCTACATTTTTGAAGTGAAGTTGGATAAAGCAACTCCTCTCTATGCCTTTGAGCAGCTTTAATTGATGTGGATCACTGACCAATTGATGTGGATGCAGCAATCAGTATCAATTGGAAGGCAGCTGAAGTAAGAGGATTGGCCATCCTGCAGTCTGGTTTGCCAATTCCATATAGCTAGAGCCTGGGCAATTGATCTTTGCTGCTTTAAATGATCAAACTGCAACCTATTCAAGATACACATAGTTTCAAAGGCTCCCAAATGCTGATGTTGGACACTGCTAAAAGGGGAATAATGAGCCTAGCACCATTAAAGTTGGAGTCAATTAGCAGAGTCAGGAGACTGACATTTTGTGTTTCTAAGTATAATTTGCATCCTTTGTATCTATAATAAAACCTTAGTGATTTTCCTGTAGCTTGATCATTCCCTGAGGAGTCACATTTGTGGCTTGGCGGAGTAGTTTGGAATGACATGAGCAAAACCATGAGGTTACTGCCCCCAGAGGTTTAATGCCATCCCTAAACTTCCACCATTCATGCTTCCAAAGACTGCTTTCTCTGAGCCAGCTTTCCTAGGGTATACTTGCAGCACATTATGTCTAAAGGCAGTGATAATGTTATTTGAGGACAAAAAGTTCAAGTGGCCAAATAAATGTGGAAAACTCTGTATTAGATAAAGAGGTCTCTTGGTTTCAGGACTTTTTTGAATTTATGTATACTATGTACTATGTGTTATGTATACAAATTAGGAATCTCTAAGGGAGACATACGTTAACCAAAAATTTCGCCAATTAACTTGGTTGTGAAACACCTAGCAGATTGTATTCTGAGGAACATACTCCAGGAAATGCTAATTTATAGAAATACTCCAGGAGTGGCTTCACGTTCTGTCTCCAAATCCTCAGTGTGAAGGAGTTTTCTAGGTGCTTTTTCTCCTCCACTTTTTTTTTTTTTAGTTAAGTGTTTACTTATTTTTTAAAATAAACACTATATGTTAAGATAATTTTAGACTTACAAAAATGTTATGAAGGCACTACAGAGGTCTCCTATAGCCCACAACCAATTGACCCCATTGTTAACATCAGACATTACTGTGATACATTTGTCACAACAAAGAAAGCAACACTGATTCATTACTATTAACCAAAAACCATTATTTGGTCATCACTACTTTTCCCTCATGTTCTTTTTCTGTATCCCAACCAGGATACCATTTTACATGTTGTCATCATGTCTCTTGAGTTTCTTCTCTCTGACAGTTTCTCAGACTTGCCTTGTTTTTGATGACCTTGACAGTTTTGAGGAAGGTACTTTTAAAAGCAAGAGAAAACAGGGATGCATAATGAACTAGAAATCTTCTGGAGGGAAAGGGGATGAAGAATGTTTGTAAGGGCAGGGAAAAATGCAAGAAAATGAAAGGGCAAGAGACAGTTTATTGACTCCTCAGTTTTACAAGATCAACTCTGCCCATAAACTAATTTTGTGGCATATGTATATGGAAAAGATAAATGCAAATCACATTTTAAAAACTTACATCATTCATATATATCACATCATATTATTTTTTCCTAAAATGCTGCTTGGTATAGTTCAAAATATAAAAAAAGCAAATATCAAACCAAAAGATAAAACTCAGTAACATTTATAGCTAAGAAAGTAAAAAATGGCTTAAGATGACCAGCAGGAAGGAATGTGAAATATACAAGTAGCAAAGATATTTTCTATCAGTATGTCAGTAATTTGACTTAAATTGATAGCTTTTGAAGCACTTTTTGTTCCCTTCCTCTTTTTCAGAAAGGGGTAGGTTTGAAGCTGGGGAAACAGGAAAACTCTTAGGAGGACTGGATCTTTGCTTCCTGGGCTCGGTTTGGGGAAGGGGAAAACAATGACTCCTAGTGATAATTTTTGCCTTTCCCTAACCGAAAAAGTACATTTTCCCTTTTACTGGCTGGACTGCACAGACTCTCAGAAATCCATATGCAAAAAAGGCTAAGATATGGTCTATTGGGCCCAACATAATCACTGATTATAGTAGCCATGGTGAGCAACATGTACAGAGAGACCAGGACCTGGTGGCCATGGACCAGAGTACAGTTTCTTAGGGCATTGAAAGGACTAAGATCTGGTGCAGATGAGGTAGAAGATATTAGTTGCTGTGGGTGGTTAGTGTACAAGCTAAACTGTTGTAACAAAGATTAAAAATACACTGGCCCACCAAAACTAGAAATGATCTATCTCTCTATTACATAATATTCCAAAGGTGGGCAGGCCAATGAGAGAAAGTGGTCAATTCTGCCCTTTTCAACAATGGGACCAAAGCAGCTTGTCCTACCTAGTTCTTGCTATTTCCCTGCTAACAGAAAGAAGACAAAGGGCCACATAAGAGCATAACCAATCATTGTATGGACAAGACCTGAAAAAAGCACACACCATATTTACACAAACACCACCAGTCTGAACTTAGTCACATGGCTACATATAGCTGCAAGAGAGGCTGTGGAATGAAGTCTTTAATTGGGTGGCCATATGCCCAGCTAATATTCTATTACCATGGCAGAAAATAAGAACAAATACTATGAAACAGCTTGCTATCTATAGAAGCTATTTGCTCATTCTGCATTCTCCTTTGTCCTAGTTAATAAAAGCCCAATATTGTTTAAGGAATCAATGTGCCCAGCTAATTGCTTATTTTTCAGCCTCTCTAGCAGTTAGGGATGCCAGATGACAGTTCTAGCCAATGAGAAGAAAAACAAAAGTCTGCTGGGGTTTTAGATAAAGCTTTTGCTTCACTGCTAAAGGAGGATAGATACAGCTAGTACTGTTGTTCCTAATTCTCCTTGCCCGAGATGCAGATGTGATGGTTGGAGCTGCTGATATTAAATTATGCCCACGAGGAAAGCTGTAGAGAATGGCAGAAGCATCTACCCTGACATCAATAAACTGATAGACCAATGCTAGCAGTTGTTACCCTTAGACTTGTGACACGTGAGAGAACACCTTCCCTGCTTTTTAAGCCTTTTGTTTTTTTAGTTTCTTCCAAATAATGTTTTTGCTTCTAAAATTACTTCATTCGGATAACATCTTCCACAAGACTTCTGGTGTCGTTTAGTAACTGTAAGCCCAGATTTAGGCATTAGAATTTCTAGATTTAAGTCCTGGATGGACCACTTACTCTTTAAATGATAGTAGGCAAACTGCTTAACCTCTCTGTGCTTCAATTTAACTATATAAAAAATTATGATGAAAGTAGTGTCAATTTCATAGATTTGTTGTCAGGATCAAATGACATGGTACATGTAAAGTACCTGGAACATAGTGCTCAGTAAGGTACCATTGTTGTAGAAATATTTAAATCCAAATCAACTAGCCAGGCTCTACACTGAGTGGGTGGGGAGAGTGACACCCCTGAATTTCCAAAAGCGCATACAATAGTGAATCCCCTGAAGCCCTACCTGTTTGGAAGTATTGGGGAGTTGAGGTCCAGGAAAGCACCTAGGCATGAATGCCACTGCTACACAGATGGAGTCACCTCCTTCTTAAACCCTGCAGATTGGAGATTTGATTACTGCTTTCTTTTTTCTTTTGGGCTGAGGCCTCCATTCCCTTTCAGCCTTTTCCTTCTATTGAACCAACGCCTTTAAAGCCAAAACCTAGAGGTGATGGTTGCAATACTGAAGGTGAAGAAGGGGAAAGGCTGAAAGATAGTTTTTCTTAAAAATTGAAAAAAAAAATCTTTCACCTTTCTCTGCTGTCAGAAAATGATTGTAATTGTCCTATCTGTAAAAGAGTCTCTGAGATTTTCTTATTATGGTTTCCCCCCCTAGTTTTAGAAAACAAGGCAAGAGGGTAGACCAGGTAAGCCAAATCATGTTGGTAAGGTAGGTCAGAGATACAATTAGTATGGTTGGTTCAAATATACCTATTTCTTCATCCAAAGTGAGAGTTAAATAACCAAGTAGTGACATTAGTTTCCTCTCTCCCTCCAAATCAATTAAAATATACATAGATCATGTAACTTTTGCCTTCATGCACCTTTGTACATACCTCACCAAGATTGGTATATGCCATGTCATTGCTATCAAATGGTTCAATGTTGTACATATAAAGTTAAACAAAAATTTTTAAAGAACTGAAATACAAAAGAACAACAAATGTTCCAAGTGAAAAAACATTCAATAAATGTTATAATTTTTATAAACTATGAAAGTATATTAAAAGTAAGTATATTATTCTGTCCTGCAATTATAATTCTTTGAAAAAGAACTAAAAAATAATGTCACTGAATACCCAGAACCCTTCAATATAGCACATAACTGAAAGATTTTTCACTGTTTCCCAAAGAACTCATTTTTCTTGTCCAATAGATGAGCATAATTATAATAAAATTCTCCACAAATTTGCTTTGACTGTCTGCTACCCAATGTTCAGTTCTCCCTTGCATACCAAAGAAACGGTGTTCTTAGGGAACCCATAGACCTATGTCAAGAAGACATGTAACACATAAATACAAATTTTCTGCTGAGTCAAAGTTGAATAATCTACTTTATATTAAAACTCCCAAAGAAAAATTAAAAAGTTTTAAAATAATTGCATTTATTCCTTAAAAATGAAATGTTAAGAACACCAAAATTATATCAAGCATCTTTTCTGACCACAGCAGTATGAAAATAGAAATCAATTGCAAGAGAAAAAAAAACACAAACACTTAGAGGCTAAACAACCAATGGGTCAATGAAGAAAGAGGAAATAAAAAATACATGAAGACAAATAAAAATGAAAATTCAACAGTCCAAAATCTTTGGGATACACCCTTCTAAGAGGAAAGTTTATAGTGATACATACCAACCTCAAGAAACAAGAAAAATCTCAAATAAACAATCTAACCTTATAGCCAAAGAAACTAGAAAAAGAACAAAACCCTAAGTGAGTAGAAGGAAGGAAATAATAAATATTAAAGCAAAAATAAATGACATAGAGACTTAGAAAAACAATAGAAAAGGTCAGTGAAATCAAGAGCTGGTTGTTTGAAAAGATTTTTTTAAAAAGTTGATAAACCTTTATTCAGCCAGGCTCATTAAGAAAAAAGGAGAGAAGATGCAAACAAATACAGTCAGAAATGAAGAAGGGGATATATATAACAAGAGACACCACAGAAATACAAATAACTGTAAGAGAAAACTATCAAAAAATTACATGCCAACAAACTGGACAAGCCTAGAAAAATGGATAAATTCACATACAATCTTCCATAACTGATTTAGGAAGAAATAGAAAATTTGAACAGACAAATATTGAATAACGATATTGGGTCAGTAATCAAAAAACTTCCAAAACATCCTGGGCCAGATGGTTTCACAGGTGAATTCTACCAAACATTTAAAGAACAATTAATACCTATTGTTCTCAAACTATTTCAAAAATAAAAGAGGAAGGTAAACTTCCAAATTCATTCATTTTTTTTTTTTTTTGGCAAATTCATTTCATGAGGGCATCATTAACCTAATACAAAAACCAGACAAAAACACTACAAAACAAAACAAAACTACAGGCCAATATCTTTAATGAACATAGATGTAAAAATCCTCAACATAATATTAACAAATCAAATTCAACAATAGATTCAATCATGATCAATGATCAAATGGAATTTATTCAAAAAATACAAAGGATTCAATATTTGCAAATCAATCAACATAATATATCACATTAATAAGAAGATAAAACGATAGGATTATCTCAATAGTTGCAGAAAAAGTAAATGACAAAATGCAACATTTATTCATGATAGAAATTCTCAAGAAAGTAGAATTAGAGGGAACAATTATCAACATAATAAAAGCCCCATATGAAAAATACGGTTAACATCATACTCGTGTGAAAAAATGAAAGCTTTTCTTCTAAAACCAGGAACAAGACATGGATGTCCATTCTCACCACGTTTGTTCAACACAGTACTGAGAAGTCCTAGCCACAGTATCAGACAAGAAAAAGAAATAAAAGGCATCTGCACTCTTTGCAGATGACATGATACAATATATAGAAACCCTAAAGACTCCACAAAGAAAGCTGTTAGAATTAATAAATGAATTCAGCAAACTTTCAGGATACAAAATTAATACACAGAAATCTGTGCATATATACATTCATAATGATACAGCATAAAGAAAAATTAAGAAAACAATCCCCCTTACAACTGCACCAAAAAGAATAAAATGCTTAGGAATAAATTTAGCCAAGGAGGTGAAAGACATACTCATGGATGTAAACAACATGGATGAAAACTATAAAACACTGATGAAGAAAATTGAAGATGACACAAATGGAAAGATATGTAATGTTCCTGGACTGTAAAAATTAATATTGTTAAAATGTGCATACTACCCAAAGCAATCTGTAGATTCAATCCAATCCCTATCAAAATACCAATAGCATTTTTCACAGAACTAGAATGAATAATCTTAAAATTTGTATGGAAACACAAAACACCTTGAATAGCCAAATCAATCTTGAAAGAGAAGAACAAAGCTGCAAGTGTCATAATCCCAGATTCGAAGAAATAATACAAAGCTATACTAATCAAATCAGTATGGTACTAGCACAAAAATAGACACATAGATCAATGGAAGGATAAGAGAGTCCAGAAATAAACCCATGCTTACATGGTGTATTAATCTATGACAAAAGAGGCAAGAATATCCAATAGGAAGCAGTCTTCTCAATACATGAAAAACTAGACAGCTACATGCAAAAGAATGAAACTGGGTCACTTTCTTACAAAACAGAAAAAATAAATTCAAAAGGATTAAAGACCTAAATGTGAGACCTAAAACCATAAAACTCCTAAAAGAAAACAGAGGCAGTAATCTCTTGGACATCAGCCTTAGCAACATATTTATGAATATGTCTCCTTAGGTAAGGGATACAAAAGCAAAAAATAAACTATTAGGACTACACCAAAATAAAAAGATGTTGCAGAGCAAAGGAAACCACTGACATAACAAGAAGACAACCAACTGAATGGGAGAAGATATTTGTAAATAATATATCTCATAAGTGTTAATACCCAAAATATATAAAGAACTCATACAACTTAACACCAAAAAAAATAAAACATTGGATTAAAAAATGTGCAGAAGAGTTGAATAGACACTTTTCCAAAGATACACAAATGGCCAACAGACACGTGAAAAGATGCTCAACACCACTAATCATTAGGGAAATGCAAATAAAAATTACAATGAGATATCACCTCATAACAGAATGGCTAGTATCAAAGAGACAAAAAATAGGAAGTGCTGGCAATGATGTGGAGAAAAGGGAAAACTTGTGCACTATTGGTGGGAACATAAATTAGTACAGCTGCTATGGAAAACAGTATGGAGTTTCCTCAAAAAATTAAATATAGAAATACCATACTACTGGGTATTTATCCAAGGAAAATGAAAACATTTATTCAAAAAGATATATACAAGCATGTGTTTATTGTGCCATTATTTACAATAGCCAAGACATAGAAGAAATCCAGGTTTCCATCGACAAATGAATGAATAAATGGATAAATGAATGGAGATATGCACACACACACACACACACACACACACACACACACTGGAATATTAATCCATTATACCACACACAAAAAATGCAATCCTGCCATTTGCCGACAACATGGATGAACCCAGAAGGTATTATGCTAAATGAAGTAAGTCAGACAAAGAAAGACAAATACTAAATGATTTCACACATATTGTGAAATCTAAAAAACAAAACAAATCAACAGACAAAAAACCCAACAGATTCTTAAATACAGAGAAAAAAAAACCTGGTGGTTTCCAGAGGGGAGGTGAGTAAGGGATGGGTAAATAGGTAAAGAAGATTAAGAGGTACAAATTTCCAGTCGTAAAATAAATAAGTCACAGAGATGAAAAGTACAGCATACGGAATATGGTCAAGAATATTGTAATAGCATTGTATAGCGACAGATGGTGACTACACTTATCATGATGAGCAGTGAGTAATGTATAGAATTGTCAAATTAATGCGATATACATCCAACACTAATATAACATTGTATGTCAACTATGCTTCAATATTTTTAAATAAATAAATAAATAAATAAATAAATAAATAAATAAATAAATTTTAAAAACAAAAAATGGAAGGTTAATTTGAAAACCTGTCTTCTAAACCACTTTAAAGATGAATCATCAACAATCATTTGTACAGTGCTGCAGCTCCTCATGTAACTCAATAGATCTGAGAGCAGGAAAACTTTTAGCATAGCCAGTCAGGTTGCAGAAAGGCCTGAGTGGTGTATCAGCTCCACATTAGAAAACATGATGGTTGGAGCCCAGCTCCAAATCACAGATAACTGGTTTTCCATTCTACTCTGGGACCTGAGCTAGATATTTGGCAACTGAGATATCTCAAGTGGAAAAATGCCTGTCTCATAAGGTAGTTATGAGGAGTGAATATGTTGATCCATAAGCTTAGCACAGTACTGGGGACTGTGAGTACTTGAGAAATTGTGGTTGTGGTAGTGGTTATCAGGCAGGGTCACAGCTGCCTAGATAGAACATGCACTCAATGATGTAAACGGTACACAAAGAGATGCATCTCAGGCTGCTACTGCTGGAAGATGTTAAATCACTTTGCCAAGGACCATTGCAAGGGGGATGAGAGCAGTCCTCATACCCCATGAATGCAGATGGAAGAAGGCATTTGTCCCTCCAGAGGGACAAAAAGAATGTGCCTGGAGAAAGATACATCACAGAAGGACTTTATGCCCTGAAATGAAGCCCTAGAACTCTTAGTAATGGTTCATGTGAACAAAACTGGATTTATCATCGGAAGTTTGACATGTAAGCTCCATGATGGCAGGGGCTTCACTGGTCTTGTTTACAGCTATATCTCCCAAAATAGAGCATGGTATAGAAGGTATTCAATACACATTTATTTATTGTACGAATGAATCAAACAATTAAACCATCACCCTGTCTATGATTAGTTGAGTTATCCTGGACCAGTTATTTAGCCTCTTTGAACCTCTATTTTATGATTTATAAAACAGGAATAAAAATAATACATATTTCACAGGACTACTCAAGCATTAAGAGAAGTAGCACTTTATTGAAATGCTGTATCTGGTCAGGAAAACTGTCAACAGTGTGCACCACAAATTCAAAAAGAATTATTGCCATTGTGTTGTAAAAGTGACAGAATGCCTCAGTGGTCATGGCCCTGCAGAGGCTCACTCCAGCAACTCAGCAGTCCCTCAGAAGCCACAGTAGAGTGGAAGTCAGAGGGCACAGCCGAGCTCCCTTGGACACCATGCAGCTTTCTTTCTCTGAAATACACATACTGCCATGATCTTCTCCCTCTGCCCCAGGGTAACCATCCTGAAGAGAACCCCACACATTTGCAGGTGGACTTTCTGGTCTTTGGTTTAAAATCTATCTCATCATATTTTTATTACATGTACATATATAGAATCAAGCAGAGAAACACCTCACCCACTTTTTTTTAATCTCATTTTCCTCTCATCTTCCTTTTCCATCATCTCCTCTGCTTGATCTCTGTTGCTGGGCCCAGTCCAGGTCTTCTCTGTCCGGTCTCTCTGGTCTGGTAGATTAGTATTTAGAATTTCTGGGGTTTGCCTTGGTTTCGCCACATCTAATTGACATGTGACTTGTTCACTGCTCAGAATGTCAATTTCCCCACCTTCAAATTTGTGATGTAGTGATATAAAAAAAAATAGAAATTTGGTCTTTGTGCAGTTGCTGGCCAAGAGCTTCTAAAACCCTTATCACATCCTCAGACTAAGCATCTCTTCTTAGTCTTGATAAGGCCCCTTCACCATACTGAGCCTATGCTAATTAGATGACTCTTGGAGCATGGGAACTGATTCCTAGAGGAACCAAGCATTGATTAGAGTTGAAACTTTCAGTCCCACCACCCAACCTCCAAGGAGAGGAGAGAGGCTGGAGCTTAACTTGTTCATCAGTGGCCAGTGTTTAATCAATCCTATGTAATAAAGCTTTCATAGAAACCCTGAAGGGCAGGATTCATAGAGCTTTCAGACTGGTAAACACAATGAGGTACTGTGACGGTGATGGAAACTCTATGCCTCTTTTTACATACCTTCTCCTATGCATCTCTTCTATTTGCTCCCAAGTTGTATTCTTTATAATAAACCAATAATAGAATGTACATCACTTTCCTGCATTCTTTAAGTCATTCTAGTAAATCACCAAATCTGAGAAAAGAGGTGCAGGAGCCCCTGATTTATAGCCAGTTAGTCAGAAGTACAGGAGACAATCTGGAACTTGTGACTGGCCTCTGAACTGGGGACAGTGTTGTAAGAGTGAGCCCTTAACCTGTGGGGTCTGTACTGACTCCGGGTAGTTAGGGTCAAAATTGCTTGGTGTGGAAAACTGACACATTTGGTGTCAGAAGGGTTGAGGGTCAAAGAAACAGGAGGTGGTGATCTTTAAAAGAGAAGACACTGGGGTTCCTGGGTGGCTCAGCCAGTTATGTGTCTGACTTCAGCTCCAGTCATGATCTCATCTTTCATGGGTTTGAGCCCCGCATCAGGATCTGTGCTGACAGCTCAAAGCCTGGAGGCTGCTATGGATTCTGTGTCTCTCTCTCTCTCTGCCCCTCTCCTGCTTATTCTCTCTCTCTGCCTCTCTCTCTCTCTCTCTCTCTGTCTCTCTCTCTCTCTCAAAAATAAACGTTAAAAAAAAGAAGACACTGATACCAAACTCATGAGCTAAAAGGCTCAACTAAAACAACAGATGTGAGAACATTCTATACATTGCAAAGCACTTTATATATTTAGTGCATTCATTTGCTCATTCATTCATTCATTCATTCTTAGTGTTTTTAGGCACCAACTGCAAGGTATTATTATTTTTTTAACATTTATCTATTTCAGAGAGAGAGAGAGAGAGTGGGAGAGAGCACAAGTTGGGGAGGGGCAAAGAGAGAGGGACAGAGAGAATCCCAAGCAGGCTCCACACTGTCAGTGCAGAGCCCCAAGTGAGGCTCAATCTCATGGACTATGAGATCATGACTTGAGCTGAAATCAAGAGTCAGACACTTAACAAACTGAGCCTCCCAGGTGGCCGTGATATTCTAAAAGGTCTCCACCTACTTTGGCTGATAAGAAATGTAAACTCCTTTAGTAAGTGAACTAGAAGCCACAGAAGAAAAAAAATCAGAGCTCCAGCAGAAGCATGAGGGGAAAGAACTGATAACTTCTCAATAAAGGACCCTTTGTGGTATGGTAGTCTTCTGCATCTGTGTGGCTATCAAAATCTCTTTGGCTCCATCCCATTGTGCCATTTTGACAATGGCACTAGAAGCACAAACCTCACCAGAACCACCCTAATCAATTTCACACAGCCTTGTTACCAAGCTTCAGGAGCCTAGGCTCTAGTGAATTACATGTTTGGGTAATTAATCTTCTCCATCCTGAAGCCCTTATATGTGGGAAGCTGCCACCAAAGCCAAGAGCGATGTTGCACATTAGTTGTTTAAATGCAGCCTGGAAGCAGCCTTCAGAGTGAAATGATACTAATCAAACCCTGCACCCTCACCATGATGGGTGCTCTCGCAGAGAAACAAGTGGCTAATTATGGCCTGGGCACCATTTCAGAATTTGTTGATTAACTCCTAAGAGGTTCATTAGTTCTTAACATAGTGGCATCTATTTATTTTCGGGGAATCCCATATACAAAGAATTCTCTGTTGATCTTGGGCCTTTTTGTATTAATTGACTCATAAGATTACTTGAAATTAAATGACGAATTCCAAGCCATTAAGCAAGTTGGCATTCTAATAGCAATTATTATTATTATTATTATTATTATTGAAAATTCAGATAAAAGGAATAAAAAGAATACAGCAAAATTATTTTGCATTATACATAGAAACAGAAGTGTATTTCCACTAACTAAAGTTTCAGACATTAGTTAATTTTACTCTTTTAAAATCAGAATAGAATACAATGAAATAATTGTATTTAAATATAATTTTTGTTTCTCTTAACACATTTAATGTAGCAATTTAACTACCCTCATGGCTGGTAACATCTATAATAAATGTACTAATTATGGAAAATCATCTCATTATGACCTGAACAAGGTGAAGATAAGGTGGGATCACTATTTTAGTTCTTGTGAAAGTTCCATTAATATTTCTTTCCTGTACCAAACTGACTGCTGTGAAGTTTAAAAACATAAGAAGTGAAGAAACAAGTGGCAAGAGATAGGAAAAACTAATATGCCCCGCAAGCAGATATTTCAACAAAGTCTATTCCTACATGTGTCCACTGATCAGTTTTTAATCTATTTATTCATCTTAGGCAACTTTGTTGACCAAATTTGGCAAAATCACAATCACTGAAATAGCTCTAAATTTGGGCTTCATCTGTGCATTTGTGTGTGCACACACATCACATCAATTATTCAATAACACAGTTCTTATAAAAAATGCTAGAAATACAGAGAAGAAAGAAAAATCAAGGAAAAACAAATCATTGCGTTTTAAAATTTTTTTTCAACGTTTATTTATTTTTGGGACAGAGAGAGACAGAGCATGAACAGGGGAGGGGCAGAGAGAGAGGGAGACACAGAATCGGAAACAGGCTCCAGGCTCCAGGCTCCGAGCCATCAGCCCAGAGCCCGACGCGGGGCTCGAACTCACGGACCGCGAGATCGTGACCTGGCTGAAGTCGGATGCTTAACCGACTGCGCCAGCCAGGCGCCCCAATCATTGCGTTTTAAATCAGAGTCTAGTTCATAAGGTTTAAGCGGCTAAGACTGAAGAAGACAACTATAGAGGAATCCTGCTCCTTGATCTACGTCAAGAGAGGAAAATTTTAAGACAACCCAAGGAAAAATCCTATAAATGATCATTTCAGGCAATATTTAGTAGTGCTTACCTAGTGCCAGGCACTTTTTGGATATGACCTTATTTTATCTTCCTAGCCAGCCTATAAATGTAGGAGATTATCCTCACCATTTTACAGTTAAGAGCACTGAGGCTTATAGAGGGTAAAGCAACATGTCCATGGTCATTTCTAGCAAGTGGCAAAGGCAGGACACAAACCCAACAGTCTGATTACTGAGACCATGTTATTAACTACTATACTACTTGCCTCTTTTGTAGTTTTAGAGATTCAAAAACCATTGAAAATCACTGTAAAATTCCATGCAACATTTATGAAGCAGAAACTCTATAGATTGATAATGCTCTTAGTTGTAGTAGTGTGTCAAACCTTTTTTCAGGTACACTTTGAGACTTGCATTTAAAATATCAAAAAGTCAAGGGGCACCTGGGGGGCTCAGTCAGATGAGCATCTGACTCTTGATTTTGGCTCAGGTCACAATCCCAGAGTTGTGGGATTGAGCCCCATGTTGGGTTCTGCATGAAGCATGGAGCCTGCTTAAGATTCTCTCTCGCCCTCCACCCATCTTCCTTGCTTGTAATTGCTCTCTCTCCCTAAAAACAAAAACAAAAAAACAAAAACAAAGTAAAAAATGATAAAACCCTATATCTGATTGCACATCACCAAAGATGGCTTGAAATGACCTCAGTGTTTCACTCTGAAATCACAAAACACCAGTTTCCTTGGCCAAATTATTACTTTCATACCTAAAAATACAGTCTTTATTCATGCAAGATGAGTAGTTTTACCAGGACTTCACCAAATAGGAGATATATATATATATATATATATATATATATATATATATATATACACACACACACACACACACACACATATGTATTTTAAATTTTTTTTTCAACGTTTTTTATTTATTTTTGGGACAGAGAGAGACAGAGCATGAACGGGGGAGGGGCAGAGGGAGACACAGTATCGGAAACAGGCTCCAGGCTCTGAGCCATCAGCCCAGAGCCCGACGCGGGGCTCGAACTCACGGACCGCGAGATCGTGACCTGGCTGAAGTCGGACGCTTAACCGACTGCGCCACCCAGGCGCCCCCACATATGTATTTTAATGTTTGTTCATTCTTTTTTTTTTTTTTTAATTTTTTTTTTCAACGTTTATTTATTTTTGGGACAGAGAGAGACAGAGCATGAACGGGGGAGGGGCAGAGAGAGAGGGAGACACAGAATCGGAAACAGGCTCCAGGCTCTGAGCCATCAGCCCAGAGCCTGACGCGGGGCTCGAACTCACGGACCGCGAGATCGTGACCTGGCTGAAGTCGGACGCTTAACCGACTGCGCCACCCAGGCGCCCCAATGTTTGTTCATTCTTAAGGGAGAGTGTGATCGGGTGAGGGACAGAGAGAGAGGGGTCTGAGGATCCAAAGCAGGCTCTGCACTGACAGCGGAGATACTGATGCAGGGCTTGAAGTCACCAACTGTGAGATCATGACCTGAGCCGAAGTTGGATGCTTAATCCGCTGAGCCACCCAGGTGCCTCCAAATAGGATATATCTTATTTCCTTATGTCTAAGATGCATTTTTCCCTCAAAGCTGTGGTAAACCTGTTGGTGCAGTTTACAATCCAGGAAATACTGTGTTCTTTGGTTCCTTCTCCCACAACTCTATCCCTAGTGTTAACTCTTATGCAGAAGCAAGCCAGTGTGGTGCATTACCCAATGTCAGGCAATCATGAAGTACCGTCTGTGAATCTGAATAGAAGAAATACATTAACCACTGATAGGCAGGAGAAAACCTTTCAACAGACACGAGAAATAAATATCTTTACAAGCAGTTCCCTAGTTAAGACACAAAAGCTGTGGCAGCAAACCATGTGTCCCTGTATGTCACATTACATAACTGACTACAAACACTCAGAACTGCATACTTCATTATGAGCTTTAATTATCTGAGCTATATCTATATAGCTATTTGTAAGATGAGTATATAACAGTATAGGCAGTAACCTGAAAATTATGTACAAGTACAGCATAACATTGTATATCACTACTGTTCCTAAGATTCAAAAGTATTTGCAGGAATTGTAGTCCATTCTATGTAGGAAACACAGTTCCTGCATCATCACAGGTACTGCCAAGTACAGTAGATTTAAAACTAAAATGGCTTACTAGTTTCTAAATAATCCCCTAGGAAACAGTTTAGTCTAGACCATTATCTTGATAGTTCATAATTAGGTTCAATAATAAAGCTTGTTTTGCTGACCTAGGTCAGATCAGCATGTCCACAGCATCTGAGCGCAGTGACCTTGCTTTGAGAGGGTATTGTTAGAAAATCCATTATTATCATCACATACACTTCAGAGAAGTGGCTGTTTTGTGAATTGATGGTGTGATGTTGCCACTTTAGATAAAAGAGTCCATGAATTATTGACTTAATGAGTTAATGTTGCCTGATTTCACAACAAAGTCTTTACAGTCTTCCATGCTATTTACTGAACACATAATCACAGTATATGAAGGAAAGCTCAGGTAATAGTCTGTGCCGTGCATTTATGAGCTACATCAAATCTGAAAAAGGTATGACCTCACAGAGGTGTCACTGTTTCTGTCTCCTTAGTCAGTGTGTCTCAGGCCAACTCGTGGACGGTCATTTGAGATGGCTTTCTTCCCATTATTTTTGCCCTGTAGACACCAAGCAGTTAATTGTTTCTTCCTCTCCTCAAGACTTCTTTTTGTGCCCTAGGTAAGTCCTTGGGATCAGTCCTGCGTAATCATCCTGGCTATGTAGTGTGGTTATTGCTGGGTAGAGGTTCAAAAAGAGCCTATAGAGAAAGCACCTTGCAGGGAATACCCCACTACCCTGATGCATACCATGGCAAAATGGAAGCGAAGTCTTCTCATGTGATGGTATTTTCCTTTAGAGTAGGTCAGACACAGGGGAGAGTGTAAAAATCTACATACAAAGCACTTAGGTTTTCCAGAAAAACTGGTGAGCCGATGAGTCATGTTGAATCAGTGGGCTGTTCCCAAGTTTGGTTTTGCTACCATTCATGGATGCTTATTGTCTCCTCAAAGATTTATACACAGTACTTCATTCAGGCCTCCCAACAAACTAACAAACTAAGTGTTTACATATGAGGAAACTGAAAGCCAGAGAGAAGAAATAACTAGCTGCTAGGAGCGGTAGGACTAGCTGGGAGGAGTAAGGATTCAGAGTGGAGCATGGCTAACTCCCAAGCCCTGATAAAGGCTCATCCCTGCTCTTTGGCATTGCGGCCTCCTGACTGTCTGCCTTTCCATGTCTTTCATGGGTATGTTGGTTATTAGCCTATGAGATCTATTTGTAAATACTTCCTATAGCCTCCCCAGAAGTCCAGACGAAAGTCCATGAATTTCAAGATGGCTTATATTTCAGTTCTGGCATGACTTTGCATCTTCACTTCCCTCAATCCCTATTTGTATATCTTTATTCTCAGCACACCCCTTGTTTTTTAATTGTCAATATCCTGGCTCAGATCTTCCCTTCCTATCTCTATTGAAATTTGATCCATTTTTCAAAAGGTACTGTTGTAATTTTGTTTTCATGAAGTCTTTCCAGATCCCCCACCTCCTTTAAAAATTATTCCTTATTCCATTCTTCAAATCCCATAATACTTGCTTGTGCCTACCTCTCGGGGTATTTCATTACAGCCTGATCTATGATAATTATTCGTTGGCTTGTTTAGCTTCTTTTTGTGAGAAATGGGGGTCCTTTAAGGGAGGGAACAATGTCTTAGTCCTCACTGTATCTCCAGGGTTTAGCATCATGTTAAAATGAGGAATACCCAAGGGCTCCTGAGTGGCTTAGTCAATTAAGCCTCTGACTCTTGACTTCAGCTCAGGTCATGATCTCATGGTTCATGAGTCAAGCCCTGCATGAGGTTCTGCGTTGACAGGGTGGAGTCTGCTTGGGATTCTCTCTCCCCCTTCCCCTTGAAATAAATAAACTTTTTTTAAAAAAGAATGAGGGATACCCAATAAATGTTTGTCAAATGAATAATTAGGTAAGTTAATTGTTGTGAAGATATAGAGAGGTAAATGAGTTGAGTCATGGTTCAGAGATATTCCACTCAATTTCTTTGTAAAAGGACTGCTTTGAAAAGATAAAGTGATACTTCTCGGCCCATTTATCCTTTTGTCTCAGTCTACTGTTTTGTTTGCATGTTAGAATTCAAGCACCAGCTGGGGAAAAAATAAACTGATATGCAACAGAATCTCTGGCCCATCTTACTGGCCTATTTCTTTTGCCTGAAGGAGTTTTTAAACAAACTGAGGAAAATTCCTGCACCATGTTGGGCAATTTATCTATGTACCGTAGCTCCGTTTCCTTTATTGAATAAAGGGGTATAATGGTACCTATTATTATTTACCTCATTCTGGATCCATTTTGTGTCCCTATTTGTGATTTTTCTTTCATACCTTCACGTAGAATGGGTTACTCTGTCAGAAAGCTCTTCTTTGGGTTGAGCTACCATCTGTCCCCTTTCATCTTAATCCATTTGTCCAAGATCTGCCTCCTGAACAGCACAGAACAAATCTAACCCCTCTTGTACCTAACGCTTGTACAATGCTTGTGAAAAACAAAATACTCATTGGGGGTGCACATACACAGTTGATCCAACGCATAAGCATGCTGGCAGGCATTTGGAATCTCAGTAGGAATGATTTGGGGAACTTAAGGGAGAAGAAGCCCATTTCATGGCTCCATTTCAGACTGGTTGTCTTCTGCTCTGGGAGTCAGTGTGGTAAAATAGAAAGAAGATAGACTTTCAAGTCAGATGTTCCTGGACTCAGTTCCTGACACTATTACCATGTGGGGCATCACTTAAATTCCTTGAGCCTCATATTTAACATACCTTAAAGCACTGTTTGAAGACTGAAATATGTTAATAGACACAAAGTACCCAACACATAGAAAATATTCTAAAAACTGTCAGTTCTGTTATTCCTCAATTTCTGTATAATCCCTTTTTCTTTTATAAAAGGACCTCTAGTCAAAAGAAGGCAATAATAGTAACTTATGTTTTCTATAATAAAGTGTATTTCCCAAGAGTATCCAACATTTAAACAAAAGTATCTAATAAAACATCAACGAGTTTTCAAATATTCCAATGAATGGCTATTGCTAATCCATTAAATGTGAATAACTGCTTGATTTTTATGATTTAACCTTATTTTCTTTTTTTAATTTGATTTTTATTTATTTTGTGTGCAGGCTCACAAGCAGGGGAGGGGCAGAGAGAGAGGGGGACAGAGGATCTGGAGTGGGCTTCACACTGACAGCAGAAAGCCCGATAAGAGGCTTGGACTCAGGAACTTTGAGATCATCACCTGAGCTGAAGTCAGACCGCTTAACCAGCTGAGCCACCCAGGCATCCCATTTAACCTCATTTTCAAATTAAGAAAGCAACAACAAAGGCGACAATACTTTTAGGTTATGTCATCTGAGTATTCTATAGAATCATAAAAAAAAAAAACAAAAAACATCCTATGGTTCCTGAAAGGTTGAAAATCACATACACAGGTAAAGCCTTGGGAAATGGGGAAATGCAGTTGCACATCCAGGGAGAAGTGTTTTGATTCTACCTATACTCCCCCCCACATTTTGCCCCCAGACAGGAGCACATGGAAGAGGGGAAGAAAGCAGACCTGAGGTCTGTGGGGAAGTCTGCAATCCCTGGCTCAAAAGGGAGCCCAATGTGGCCCTTTCCCTAGGGCCCCCCAGCCACTCCACTTCCTTCCATGCTGTAGCTGCTGGGATCCTTTGTCTGCAGAAACTCTGGCAAGGTCTCCCAGCAATGTACCAGGGAAATGTCTCCACTTAGTTATTTGTCACTCATAGACTTATAAAACCTTTGTGTCAAGTGGAATTTAAGAGGTAGACTACTGAATGTGATCTGAGAAAGAAACCCTTCACCACTCAAGAGGTGCCATGCCTCATCCTACCTCAGCACCTTTGCTCTAGCTGCATGTGTAATGTTCTTGCCCCAGATCCTTACCTGTGTTTAAGTGAGTGGCATCTTTTGTGTGAATTTTCTTCCCTGCTCTTTCAGATGTCCCTCTTCATGTGCATGCTTCTGCATGTATAGAAAAGGTATAGGTATGAGAGGCTGCTTTTGTCTGTCTTGTGTATTGGACAGTGTATCTGTTCATCCTTGTTCTTCCTGGTCACCACAACTTACATTTTACCCTAGATGCCGATATGGTCCTCCTCTCTCCTCTGCACCACAAAACCATGCTTAGACATTTTCTAGATGTGCTTTTCCCCTTCCTTCCTCACCACCTCACCTCATATCACTTTGCATTCTAAGCTGTGGGTCTCCTTCCCTCTATGAAACCAAACGTTAGAGGCACACCATGACCTCAAAATCTCCTCTGTGCCAAGGAGGTCAGTGCTAAATGGAGTGCTCAGCCACGGTACTTACCTCACCCCAGTGCCTCATTCTACTTGGATTTTGAGTTGTTTTCTTAAAACATTAATTTCAATTGTACTGCTTAAAGAGTATTGTGATCTTTTAAGCCTCTTCACATACCTTTTGGAAGAAGGCAGGGAATAAATCCTAGTTACTCAAGTCACCAAGACCTATGGCTTCTTCTTAGCTCTTCCTCATCTCAACTGCTCTCTGATTTTTGATGGTTCTGTCACCAAGAAACACCCTCATTGGCCCTCTCTCATGCTTTGTCTCTATATCTTTGCAGCCTCTTTTTCCTGCCCCAAAACAAACACATTTTCTGGAATTTTCCCTTATCCTCTCCTTCCTTCTTTCCCACTGTTTTCTACCTACACTCTATTTTCTCTCCCTTGGTACACCCCATCATTGCTATGGCATCAATTTAGACTATAGTGTCAGTGACTCCCAAATCTGGGTATCAGTCCAGACTCAAATCATAGGACTACATTGCCAGTAGCCTCTTCAACAGTTCTTCTTGGAACTCGAGACTCCATAAATCTAAACCTCACTTTTATGTACTTCTCCCATCTTTTTGTTAATGACACCATCAGATCCTTAGTCTCCTAGACCTGGGGAGCATTTTTATACTTCTTGTAGTCCCTCACCCCACTCCTACCATATCAGCCTCCTTAGCGCCCCATATTTGTCTTGTTTCCATTCCTACTGCCTCTGTCCCAGCTCAGGTCCTCGTTAGTGCTTGCCTGGACTACTCCACATTCTCCCAATTGGCCTCCTGCTTCTAGTCTTTCCCCACTCCAATATATTTCTCATGCTGCGCCAGAGACATCTTCTCAAATACCTCTCTGATCATGTCACTCCATGTTCTGCTACCTCTGGTCTCCCCAGTGCTTATAGAACAATGGTCAAATGCTTAGCACGCCAGTCAAGACTTTCCAGGATTTGGGCCCAATGTCCATCTTCCTTAATCCACTCCACTTCACTGCTTTCCAGTCCCATAACATTCTTTGTCCTTTCTCTGCCTTGCCTTGATTCACACCCTTTCCATCTCTTCACTAAAACCTAACCCTGTTTTCAAAAGCTCCCTCACCTAGGAAGCATTCCCCAATCTTTCTGGCCACAACCCATCTTCCTCCTCTGTATTTTGCTAATACTTCATTATTATTTGACATAAACCTTAGAAGAAATTAATTTGTGTGGTGTGTGTGTGTGTGTGTGTGTGTGTGCACGCGCATGTGTGTGTAACATTCCTATATGCTGGGCCAAGTGGTTTACAAGTCCATCCTTATTAATTCTATTAATTCTATAAAAATGGATTTTGATGTGGAAATGTTGTGGTGGGGTTCAGAGCCAGTGGCAAGAAAGAATTCTTGAGACATCTCGTTGCAAAAAGGTGGTTTTACTAAATCAAGCACAAGGACCAGACTCCTGGGCAGAAAGAGCTGCACTGGGATGGCAGAAGCAATGGATTATATACTTGGGAGTTGAGGGAGGTAAAGAAGTAAAGAAAGGGGAAGTTTCTGAAAGGATTTTCATATGCTAAAGAAGACTCTCAGGATCCAGGAGGCCTAGCTATTGTCAAGCTAAGGTTGTTTTTCCCTTTAGCAAAGCATTAAAAGAGTTGGGAGTTCCTAGAGGAATGTCCTATTCTGCCTACCTCAAGTATTTGCCAATGGGAAATTGGCAGGTTATAAGGAAATTTAATTGTATCTACATTTCTTTCTGCCTTTGTTCCCCACATCAGGTTTTATTAAAACCACTTTACAGATGGGAAAACCAAGGATCATATGGATTAAGTAACTTGGTCAAGGTCATATGGGTAGTGAGGCAGTTTCTCTTCCCACCACACTCTCCGTACTTTTTACTACATCAGATCACCTCTCTGAGGACAAAGAGCCACAGAAATCTAAGGGAACAGACGTGACAGTTTAACAGTGACAAAGCAATGCTGACTTTGGACTGTCCTAGTCCTACTTCTTTACTTGGCTTTTCTCTTTCCAGACCCTCTTCTGATATTTGGTTTCTGTTGCCTTTTAAAAGTTTCATTATTATGCATAATGTATTCATTGAAGGGCAGCATTTCCTGTAATTTATGTCTCTTCATTTTACTACTCAGCAATTCCTCAGTATTTAACCTCATAAATTTCCAGTTATTGTCCTATATTTACACATTGCATCTGCCGGAGAAGCAATTTAATACTATGTGGAATCCGAAGGGACACTTACAAAGAGGGTGAGCCTGCAGCTTATGCCTCTCCTAACAGAGGCAGACTGCTTGTGATAAAAAGCAAACAATCACACCTTCCTTCCCCCCTTTTGTATTTACCTTATTAAATAACAGAAGGACCCGATTCCCCTGACTTCCCAAAATCATCTTCAGCCTGTTCCTGAGAGCCTGGTTGCTGGCCTCAAAGTTCCTTTGTGGCCACGATGCTTTTTGCATGCTGTCTGTACCGCTCCATCAGCCTGCCGGACAGCCTGTTCCTCCCCCTCTGAAACACCAAACAGTACTAAAACCTCACTCATCTGGCTCTCAGCTCCCTTTGTTCCTCTTATATTGTTCTGCCATTGCCCTGAGGCCAAAAGATCTTTTGGGGCAGTGGCCCTGTTTGGTGTTTGGCACAATTTCATTTACTGAACATCTCTATGTACATTTATGATGCCATATAACTAATAATAAAAACAGGACAGCCTAGGGCATCGTTTTTTATTGTCAGCTCCATGGCAGCCATGGGGGATGGGAAGGAGAAGGACAGAGCGAGTGTACAGGAAGGTACGAGACTTGCCAATAGAAGCTGGCTCTGGCTGAGCCTGTTCTCCTGAACCACATCCCCTTCTAAAGGGCTGCAATAATGATGCAAGGCTTGTCCAGACCCTCTTACAGAGCCACAGGGGAACAGACCATAACAGATGACCTCTGTGCTGTAGGGGAGCTGCTTTGGTTGTGTACCCCACTATTTTCAAGTGGCAGATTCGCCCATCTCTAGGAGTGAGCAAAATGGACGACGGCAGAGCTCACGCTGTTCATCACTGCCTGTTGCTAAATTGATGCAGCTCTCCTTGGACTCCATCAGCTGTGCAGTAATCCATATTGATGGCTGGGCTTTAGAGCAGCTGTTTGTATGCTCTGCATCGCTCTGTGGCTGTCTGCTCTTTGTGGACATGGCCTGGGTGGTATACGTCCCTGGATTCTCTGAGTTGGACTTCAGTGTGTTGAAAAGTCCATTACAGGGTTTTAGAGGCAAAAATTCCTTCCATGAAGGCATTCTCAGCAGGCAGCATAGAATAATGGAAAGAGCCCTGACTCTGAAATTAAGTGGCCTGACTTCATGTTTCAAGTCGCCCTTTACTATCTGTGTAGCTTTGAGTAAATCACTCAACATCTCTGAGCCTCAGTTTTGCCTTCTGCAAGTAGGGAGAAAAGAATAACTCTCTACCTCAAAAGACTGTTTAAAAAACCCTAGATAGTCTTTTTGTATATTGAATATATTTATTTTCTGGAAAGTGATTATTATCATAATTATTGATATCATAATCGATTATTTTATAAAGGAAAGAAAGGTACAGAAGAAAATCTATGCTACACACGTTACTACAGAGATATGGCAAGGCAATGATAAAGTTGAAACATGTACTGACGATAAAGAAGAAATAAGCTGCTCATTTCCATTCTAGATGATTCCTGCCTGCTATTTCAGATGCCGTGGTTGATCTGGAAAACTTGGCACCGTATACCAAAAGTGTAATTATTGGCAGAATCCTCTACAGAAAGAGCAAGTGAACCCTTTCTAAGCTTAAAAAAAAATCAATGCCATTTTTACATCTATTCAGAGTGTGTGGCGTGTAAACAGTTAAAGAGGCTTTTTCTGTGGGAATCCATGGATTAAAAACTATAGAGCACCAGGTGGGATGTACTAGAAAAATGAATTCCATCCACCTGACTGGCACTGACTGTGGAAACACATGGTTACCTGGAAGAAGCCCTTGGTATTTGCCAGAGCCGAAAGGGACTGCATCTCATTTACGAAATGTGTGTCAGTGAAATACAGATTCATTTTGAGTGGGATGTTTAGTCATGGTGCCAAAGCAAAGACAAACTCAACACACAAAGGAAAGTGAACTGACACCTGGGATGAGGGCCAGGCTGCATCCACTTCTGAAATTTCTTTAATAATCGCAGTTGTTTCAGCCCTGCATGCTCTTTGTGAAGGGCCCAGTTCCCATCACCTTTTAAAACGGTTTCTTGTTTGCTCCATGCAAATCCTTATCAGCATATTGTGCATGCTATTTTGGGGATTATTACAGATAAGTTACCCTTTATCTCTGAGCTGCACATGCTGAATGCCACACCAGGCCCTGCAGAAGAAAAAGGCCAATCCCCTATATGTTCTAAGGACCTATTAGATATTTTCAGTAACAGAAGGTTAATAAAGAAAATAGAGATGACCTGTTCTAGGCGAAGATTTTCTTTTGTTCAACAAGGAATGTACCCTATGGTGCTTTTTTGACTTGCCAATCTGCTAATTTTAATCAAAAAAGTTGATTTAAAGAGTGCCTTAGCGGGGCGCCTGGGTGGCGCAGTCGGTTAAGCGTCCGACTTCAGCCAGGTCACGATCTCGCGGTCCGTGAGTTCGAGCCCCGCGTCAGGCTCTGGGCTGATGGCTCAGAGCCTGGAGCCTGTTTCCGATTCTGTGTCTCCCTCTCTCTCTGCCCCTCCCCCGTTCATGCTCTGTCTCTCTCTGTCCCAAAAATAAATAAACGTTGAAAAAAAAAAAAAAAAGAGTGCCTTAGCTGTCTACATTTCTCTATAACTGAGAAATCCATTTGGTCTATAAAAACGATAAAGCCATTAGGAGGTTTTTCTTCAACTTCAGGTAAAGGAAGAGGTGGTGACTGCTTCAGATTTGCTTTTGCCTCTTTGTTTATTTTGACTCCTAGTTTTTGCATATTGAAAGGTGTGTTCACTCATTGGCCCCAAACCCAGTAGTCGGGTTTCCTTCAGTCATTAGCTGGAAGGAAGGGGATCGGGGCAGACACTCACAGCCATTTATCTTCTTCTTCAAGTGCTGCATTCTTTGTAAATGAAAGAGGCCAATCGATAGGGCAATAAGGAAGGAGGAAGGTAGCTGGGAGGGCCCCACTGTGAGGTGAGGTCTGTTCTCAGCCAGGGCCCCACCTATACTCCATCCTAGAGGTGTGACCAGTGAGCACTCCAGAGAGGAAAACTAGAGTTGTAGGTGTGTGTTTGTTTTTTTAAACTTAGCTCTCTGTTAAACAGAACAGTGAATATTTTCATGCGGGCATCTGTAGAGTACACATAAGTTTAATATTTGGAGTTATTGACATGAGACCAGGTATACCCATTTATCAGGAGGCAGTGCTCTGAAGGGGAATGTCACAGACTAGGGGTCAGGCAGATTGGGGTTCCAATTCAGTCTTCACTGTGTCAAACTGTACAGTCCCTTTGCTTCCCTGGCCTCCGGTTTCCAAATGCTGTACACTGGGATGAGAACAGTGTCTGCCTTGTAGGGTAAGTTAGGAAGATGACATGAGACCATTTGTGTTAAAGTATCTCACAGACACACGTGGTAAGTGCTCAAAAATGTGAGTTCTTGGGTGCCTGGGTGGCTCAGTCAGTTAAGAGTCCAACTTCGGCTAAGGTCATGATCTCACTATTTGTAAGTTCAAGCCCCACAATGGGCTCTGTGCTGACTGCTTAGAGCCTGCAGCCTTTCAGACTCTGTCTCTCTCTGTCTCTCTCTGTCTCTGTCTCTGTCTCTCTCTCTCTCTCTCTCTGCCCCTTCCCTGCTTACACTCTCTCTCTCAAAAATAAATAAACATTAAAAAAAATTTTTTAACTGTGAGTTCTTATTATTTTTATTGTATGGAAACTGAGATGTGAAAAGGATGTGAGAGGAAATAGATTACTGCCTGATAAAACAGAAGGCCCCAGAGGCTGTCTTGTAAGGTATGTCTGCATTTTCTCTGAGGGGCAGCCATTTTCTGAACTGTAATTATGAGTTGGATGGATATGACATGTCAGTATGTGAAGATACTAAAAATCAGCACTGTGAATCACCATGGCTTTAGTCACATAATTTTTTACTGGAATGGAACTCTGTAGCACACACAGCCTCATCTACTCAATTTGTGGAAACCCTAAGAGAAGTTAAATGATGCTCAGAGAGTCACAAGTTGAGTTAGTGGACTGAGTCATCTTTATCTTTCGTTTCATCTAAGTAACTTCCCAGAATTCTTTTTTTTAATTTTTTTTAATGTTTATTTATTTTTGAGACAGAGCATGAGCAGAGGAGGGGAGAGAGAGAGACAGGGAGACACAGAATCCGAAGCAGACTCCAGGCTCTGGGCTGTCAGCACAGAGCCTGATGCAGGGCTCGAACTCACGAGCTGTGAGATCATGACCTGAGCTGAAGTCGGACACTCAACCGACTGAGCCACCCAGGTGCCCCCAGAATTCTTTATGAAAGAGTATATCAATATTAAGAAAGAATTAAATGGTCTTTCAAGCAACTACACGAGTATTCAAATATCTAAGAGAAAAAGTTTATGAAGTTCCTTATTTGAGAGGTAATGACCAAGAAGCCATAAGTATTTTCCCCCAACACATAAGCTTGTGTTCCAGACTCAGGTCTGTGCATTTTCTCCTTCATCTAGGTTGCAACCTCAGGATTCCCTGAGTTTTCCTACAGTGATTCCTGTTGCCTTTACATCCTATGTACATCCTATACTGTTGCCTTTACAGCCTATGGGTTCACATCAGAATTATGGCTACAGACCTCAGGTTTCTATGCATAACAACTCACTTGGATCACCTATAGAAACCCTGGTAGACTCTAAGTGTTGGATTTCATTCCACTGGTGCAACAGAATTTCCACACAGTGAGTATTCTGGAAAAAAGAATCCTTCAGTGAGTGATGCTCAGGTAAGAGCTGCAAGAGGCATATCATTTAGGACTCAACTGGTGGTGACAAAATTGCAAAATTACCTGCTACTGCCCCTCCCTGCAGCCTCTACCAACAGAGTTATGGGTACTTTTGGTAGCCGCAGCCCAGAATTCTATCTATAACATAAGCATAAGAGAAAAAATTGCAATTGAAAAGCAGGCATAAACACACCCTGTGTCTATTTTACCATAATTACTGTATATAACTTATAAGTCACATACTTATACCACTTCCAACTCAGTCAGGAGGCAGTTTGATGTATTGCAGTGGAAAGGCTATGGGTTTAGGGACCAGAGAGACAAGGAGATTCAAATCAGTTCTGCTACTTACCAGCTCTGTGTCCCTGGACAAGTGACTTAACATCTCCAAGCCTTAGTTCCTTCATACCTACCACAGAGTTGTATGAGCTTTAGAGATATGTCTGTTACACACTAGACCTAAAACTGGATGCTGTATAAATCCTGGTGATAATTCAAGGTAACGGTTTCTATTGCAATAACACTCTAATGAAAAATATACATTCTTGACATTTTTAAATAACTGGCAATACAGAAATACTTTGGATGAGCCACTGTAGACTTAGGAAATGAGGTACTGGCTCAAGGTTCTATTTATATATTGACTGGTTAGGTATAAAATAGGGGTTGATTGGGGCACCTGGGTGGTTCAGTCGGTTGAGCGTCTAACTTCAGCTTGGGTCATGATCTCACAGTTGACGAGTTCTAGCCCTGTGTCGGGCTCTGTGCTGACAGCTCAGAGCCTGGAGCCTGCTTCGGATTCTGTGTCTCCCTCTCTCTCTGCCCCTCCCTGGCTCATGCTCTGTCTCTCTCTGTCTCAAAAATAAAGATAAACATTAAAAATAATAATAATAAATAAAAATAAAATAATAAAAAATAAATTAAAAAAATAAAATAAAATAGGGATTGATAAAAGCTAGATTTCCAAATACAATACACCTGATTTTTCCATTTTCCTTGAATTCAAAATTGTAAGTGATATATTTTTTTCATTAATATTACCTCACTAGAAATCACTGGCTATCATTATTTCAGACTTTGACTTTGCACATTAAGGTTCTCTCCAGGGGCACCTGGGTGGCTCAGTCAGTTAAGTGGCTGAATCTTGATTTCGGCTCAGGTCATAATCTCAGGTTTTTGTGAGTTCAAGCCCCTGCAACTGGCTCCCCTCTAACAATGCTGAGGCTGCTGGAGATGTTCTGCCTCCCTCCGTTTCTCTGCCCCTCCCCCACTTGTGCTGTCTCCCTCTGAAAAGAAATAAATAAACTTAAAAAAAAAAGATTCTTTCCATAATTTCATTTGCATGTGGCTCCAAATCATAGCTCCCTGTACACAAAGAGAAATACTATTTTCCTTACAACCTTGCTCACAGTTGTGACACACATTCCTCCTAAGCCCCTTTCCTCCCCCATCAGTACTAGGTCCCAGAAACCAAGTCTTGACCACTGAAGACCACTGAATTGACTCCACACACTGAGTCTTGGCTGTAGGACCCTTGTGCAGATGAAGATGTCAAAAGGCAATCTGCAGTGAGAATGACAGTGTGATTAACCAGAATGAGGCCTAAGTCAGAAGTAGCACGGACCGCTGGGAAATTAAGGCACCAATTTTCACCGTCAAGATCAGCTGTGATAGGGAGGTATATCCTAGCAACAGCAGAAGTCTTAACCTTGCCATCACAGAAAAACTAATTTTGTGCTGTTATCCGTTCCAATATCTTTTAATCCAAAAAGTCTTTAAACAGAGAGTAAATACTTATACATTTCTTTTGCTAAATCTGCCTTTTGCCTCTAATTGGGAAATCCTTAATTCAGTGAATTAAAAGGTCTTAACACAAATTTCATTTGCTTTTATTCTTGACGCAACTGTGGGAAACCTCACTGTAGAGACCAAGAGGGATCGTAACAGTTAACATTAACAGTGCTCATGGAGAAAATGATACTTAAAATCACCCTGGTGTATCTTAAACCAAACATAACATATTTCACTACCTAGCTGAACAGTGTTATAGCATGCCCGGTTACTATGTTGATTCAGATTCACCATAGGGCAGCGCCATGTCTTAAAACATAACTTCACATAAAGTGGCCGCCCAATCAGAACGGAGGCTTTTCTGTCCCTTGACACCAGTGCTTTAAAGAAGCTTGACTATGATATATTTATATTTATAAAAATAAGCATCATAGACCTTTAGCTGCCAGATCTGTTCTTAAGACAAGATAAATCAGCAATTTCATACACTGCATCAAACTGTCAGAACATGCAGTTTCTCTTTTGAAACATAAGCAAAAATAAAATTGCTCTTCAGTGAGCCTGAGCCTCCAATTAAAGGTAAAACTGTGCAGAAAGATAAAATTATTCTGCAAGTCTGTATGTTTCTGGTTAGGAGGCCCCTACCCCAATTCTCTAAGCTGCCCCCCAAACCAAGACACCCTCCCTGAAGCAGCCTGTTTGCTCAACCCTTCATGGCAGGGCCCAGCACTCACCAAGAGCTAAGTCTTGTGCTGGGGACCCAGTGATAGGAAGCAGAAGGGCCAAGGGAAGGAGAACAACTACGTTCAAAGAGGGAAGAGAAGAACGCAGGCCAAGTGGAAATAAGGATGCCAAGGAAGAAGGCAGTTTTAAGAAAGTGTTGGGGGGGAAACCAAGTTGAAGGCAACCCGGATATTATGAAGCATGTGGACTAATGGAAGACAGATATATTTGGAGGTTACTGGTGACCTTGAGGAGATCTCTCTGTGCCTGCATAGAGGCAAAATGTAAGGATGAAGAAATGAGAAGTCTGGTGGTGAAAGAGAGGAAAAGAAGCATGGTAGCTCATCTAAGTATCCCAAATGGCACCTACTGGGCAAAACATGAGCTCCCTTTGTGGTGTGATTGCAGGATGCTAGAAAGCTGACCAAAGGTCTGTCCCATGGGCCTAGCAGGATTCCTAATTCAGAAGAAGAGTAAATCCTTATACTCTTGGATGGGAAATTCTCTCTATCCCAGAAAGTCATTCTTGAGATACAATAATAGTCAATCAACAACCCAATTCCCATGCCAGTTCCCTAGGGGGGAAAATGGCAGACAGAAAAACCTTAAAGTAGGCAGAATGAAGGATCCATTTGCATGCTTCCCTTGAATTCTGGCAGAGGATTAGATTCAATTAAGGCATGGACACTGGATATAGGAGGAGTCTTCTCCCACTGTGTGGGTACCCAGGGAGGCATTTTACTGACAAGGGGTGACTTGGATTTTGCACATTAGTGGTTTTTATTCTCTCTCGTCTTTAAGGCTCATGTTTGACTTGGTGATGGCTAAAGGCCTGTCTCAGAGCTCTCTAGAAAGTCTTAAGATTTTACATAGAAATGCTGGTGCAAGTTTGCTGGTGTCCTCTGATTGGCAATGTTACTGTGGTTATTGCTGTTCTGACATGTGTGTGAAGCTTGAAACTCTGAAGCTTACACTGCAGCCCTCTTGCTTCCAGACACCCATGATCTCAGCCTGTCACTCCACCAGCAACGTGTAGGTCTCATGTCTGAGGATCAACTTCTGCCATTTCTCAAGCTGTCCAAGATGCTGCTGAAATGCTCTTGCTAAAAATAAGGCTCACTTGTCCCCTCTGCTGCCTGCCAGAGTGGGCTGGCAGCTGCCCTGGTCTCCCCTTCACCACAGCTTCCTGCCAGTGCTCAGGGCTGCATGTCACAGTACATTCTGCGAAGGATACTTTTGTCTCCATGCTCCACTCAGAGCCTGCCAATCACACATTTTACTTTTCACCTTTTTTCTTCTTCTCTCAGAGAAACAGTATAGTGAATGCTACATGTATGGATTTGGGGACAGACTGCCTGGAGTAACTGCTAGCTCCAATACTTCCTGGCTGTGTGACCTCAAACAAGATGCTTAACCTCTCTGTGCCTTTTTCAGGCCAGTGTTTTAAGAACGACTTCTTGTATAACTATTTCAATCAAGCTTTTGGTGTCTTAATTGTAGGAAATAAGGTAAGAAATTTCTTTTGCAGAATAATCTCTTCATAAGGCTTCCTTCTATTTGCCTGTGCTACTCATAATGGTCAATACCATTTTTTGTTTTGTTTTTGTCAGACTTTCTGATGAATTTATTCATCAACATATTATTGTTGGATTGTTTGTTTTACAGTTTGTTTTGCAGTACACTAAAATACCATACACTGACATAGTTCTTTGCTGTGTAGCAAGAGTATTTTCACACACAGCCTTTCATTAGATCTTCAACAATCCTGTGAGACAACGTATTATCTGAGTTATCCTAAAGATGAAACCCAGTTTAGAGGGAATCCTCTTTTCCCAAGGTCAAATGCATAGCAAGTGAGTGGCAGTTGGCACACCACATATTATAATGGCTGTCACACTAAAATAAACAAGAGATTTCACTCCCACTTTAAACTTGAATTGTTTGTAGCCCTTACTAATCTTCCCAAAGATTTTGCAGTCAAGTTTGGTTGCATTTTGATTCATTCCTTGGGAAGTTTCCATTGAGGATGGTAAATGTCAGTCCCTGTCAAAAGTATGGCTGGTTTGATGCAAAGTGATGTGTGAGCACCTACAGGATGCTGTTAATTGATTCGTCAATGCCTTTAAGTGTGAACAGGTGTGATGAAGTGTAAAGAAGTACGTGATGTGGATGTGGCAGAGCTGTCACACAGAGAGGACTTTGACTATCAGAAGAGATGCCTCCCCAACCACTATCTACCTTTCTGTCCAAACATCTTTCCCAAACCATCCTGCCTTGGCAACTTCAGAAACCATAGGAGATGTAGCAAAGTGGCATGTGCCATCTTCATGCACACTTGAGTAGACAGGACATATGTTACCACGCTGGAACTTGGAGGTGGATTTTCCTAGGGAAAAGGCATCATCTCTGACCTATAGTTAAGGACAAGATCATTGCTAGGATTAGGATTTTTCTTAATTGAAAAATTACATCCTCACCAAAATCCATTTTTAAGTTAAGAAACTGGCATCCAGACAGTCCTTCAGTCAGTGATAAAATATCCTCACCAGGGGCGCCTGGGTCATTCAATCAGTTAAGCATTCAACTTTGGCTCAGGTCATGATCTCACAGTTTGTGGGTTCAAGCCCCACATCAGGCTCTGTGCTGACAGCTCAGAGCCTGGAGCCTGCTTCGGGTTCTGTGTCTCTCTCTCTCTCTGCCCTCCCCTGCTTATTCTCTCTTCCTATCTCTCTCTCTCTCTCTCTCTCTCTCTCTCAAAAATGAATAAACATTTAGAAGTATATATCCTCACCAAAATGCAGCCGCAATGCAAAGTCTAGGTAGGATTAGAAGAGTACAGGCTAGAAGTTGAGGTCAGAGGGTACCAAGAACATGCCTACAAAGGGGAGGAGAAACAATTGTGTAAATGTCTGAGCAAGTCAATGTTGTCCATCACGCTCTGCATTCTTCCAAATGTCTCTGGTTACTGTTCGGCTGTTTCTTCCTGTCTCATAACCAATGAGAGGTTAACAAGTCAGAATATCATCAGCCTGTTCTGTGTACTATGACTTTTGTAACTGGTTAGTCTCTGTGTCTGAGAGTGAAAATGTCAGATCCTCTGACCTAACTCCTTCCTACATACTATACTTGCTTGGTTGGTGTTTGGTTTTCCTCCAGAGCATTGATGATTTATGGCAGTGGGAGTTTGTAGGGGGGGTCTTCAGAAGCAGAGGCTAAGATAGAATCTGATGTGCAAGATGCTTATCAGAGATCAATACCTAAGGCAGGGAGAGGAAGAAACAGATCAGACAGAGGGACAAATAGGATGTGATCAGGTCTGAGGTCAGACAAAACTTGGCCAACCCAGTGGGGAACTGTGGAGTAGATGTGGCTCATCTGTGTTGTCATAGGATGACCAATTTGTACTGGCTTGCCCAAGATTTTTCTTTTTCAGCACAGAGAGTCCCACATTCCAGGCACCCCATAATCCTCAGCAAATTGGGATACTTGGTTACCCCAGCACTTGTCTCAGGTTGGGTGTCTTATGTCACTGAGGCTCAGGCTGTGATGCTGAGGCACACCTTGAAAAGGCTTTAGGCAGAGGCTATCGTGGAAACTGATAGCAAGACCTTGCTAGAGAGGAGGTGTGAGTGGTATATGCCTGGTTACACCATAGGGAGATAGGATGCCGTACCCCCAGTCCTGGATGCCCTGACTCTCTTCCATTCCTTCTCCTGTTTCCTACCTTATAAGGCTATGGTAAAGATACAGTGAGATAATATATGCCTACAACCAGCATAGAGCAGGTTCTTGGTAAGAATGAACCAACACTATTTTTGAGGAAAAATCTCCCACTTTGGAAATGGGAGAGAAAACTGCCTCAAGCATCCTGCACTCTCGTTAGCCTCCTGCCTCCTCACACCTGCCCTCTCTTCCCTTTCTATAGGCGCCCTCTCACCTTTACCTACTTCTTTGATTGGTTCAACATCTGTGCAATCTGGTGAAAGCAACAGCCCCTGACACCAAGACTTCTGAAATACACTGTGGCAGAAAATGCTTTTTACTTGGGGGCTTTCTGCTCTCATGAAAATCTGAGAGTCAAAGAGGGCCTGCAAATAGTCCATGTTCAGTGAGGTCCTTGCGATTCTGAACTGTGGGCAAGGAAAGGGTAATGCTGACTGAGGTTGAAAAAGTGCAGTGGAAGGCAAACAAATTAATGATTTAAGGTTTTGGAAAAAAAAGACTTTTGAAGAAAGCTTGACCGTAACCTCTGGAGCTTACAGCAAAGCTCTACTCAGTGAAGGTGCGTTTCAGCAGTAAATTGGTCTGGACAAAACACACAGACAGTCATTATGAGAGCAGGAAGCCCTCCTCACCTTGTTGGGGCAGTGACTGCTAATGAGAGGTGTCCTTAAAGGGCAGCCTTCTGGGAGGAATTGGGCTAAATTCAAGGACAATAGCAATCCTCATTAGGGACAAAAAGCTGGGGGCTATAATATGGGTACCAGCTTGCCAGGATAATTCCTGAGCTGCTTGCCTACAGCTGGTTGGCTCAGTTGAATAGAGAGTTAATGAAGCCAAGAGCAGGAGGCTGAGTTTCTGCAAAGACCAGCCAACTTTATACTTTTCTACTGACATGGATTCTACCACTATGCTAGGCCATGAGGCTGAAACTTGAGGGTTAACTTATTATCTACATTCTTCAAGTTTATTCTCCGGGGATTTCACTAAATTCTTAGCAAAAGTGGAGATATGCTGTTTATTTGGAGGCTCAACCAATGATCCAGGCCAGCAATAAGACATTAATTCAATTCACATGTTTATTCATTCTCTCAGTCAATAATATTTGAGTGCTTACTCTGTGGAGGTATTATGAAAGATAGTAAACAATACAAAGTTAGACCTATCACTGAAGAAACAGGACATTCAACACAGGAGAGAGGCAAAGAGAGTACCCAGGTTGATGTGAATATAAGAACCAAGATGATAACTGACAGCTGTATAGCAACTGTAGGAGGAAGAAAATGACTCTTGCCTATAAAATGAAGGCATAAATCTGTAGAAAAAGATACCTCCAAGAAAAGAAAAGAAAAGAAAAGAAAAGAAAAGAAAAGAAAAGAAAAGAAAAGAAAAGAAAAGAAAAGAAAAAAGAAAAGAAAAGAAAAGAAGGGAAGAGAAGAGTAGAGAAGAGAAGAGAAGAGAAAAGAGAAAAGAAAAGAAAAGAAAAAAGAAAAAGAAAACAAAGCAAAAACAAAACAAAACTGCTAGAATAACCAAACAGTTTAAAAGTAAAAAGGAGTACCTGGGTGGCTCAGTTGGTTAAGGGTCTGACTTCAGCTCAGGTCATGATCTCATGGCTCGTGGGTTTGAGCCCAGCATTGGACTCTGTGGTGACAGCTCAGAGACTGGAGCCTGCTTGGGATTCTGTGTCTCCCTTTCTTTTTCCCCTCCCCTGCTCGCTCTCTCTCTCTCTCTCTCTCTCTCTCAAAAACAAATAAACATTAAAAAAAAATTTAAAGCAAGATTTTCACTTCTATTGATAACTTTTTGGTTAATAACTGGTACATATATGGGAAATTAATAAAATGAAGAAATAGGGGTGCCTGGGTGGTTCAGTTGGTTGAGCAACCCATTCTTGGTTTCGGCTCAGGTCATGATCCCAAGGTCATGGGATCAAGCCCCTCAATGAGCTCTGAGCTGGGCATAGAGCTGGCTTAAGATTCTCTCTCTCCCTCTCTCTCTCTCTGCCTCTCCTGCCAAAAAATAAAAAGAAAAAGAAAATGAAGAAATAGGACAATTAATAATTCTAGAGAAAATAAATTATAGGAGAAAAGAAATGAGTACAGGTAAATATGTTAAAAGAAGTTCCATATTATGGACTAGAAAAACAAATATTGTTAAAATGTGTATACTACCAAAAGTAATCTATACATTTAATGTAATCCCTATCAAAATACCACCAGCATTTTTCACAGAGCTAGAGCAAACAATCCTAGAATTTGTATGGAACCACAAAAGACCCCAAATAGCCAAAGCAACATTGAAAAAGAAAAACAAAACTGGAGACATCACAATTCTGGACTTCAAGTTATATTACAAAGAGTGTAGTAATCAAAATAGTTAGGTACTGGCACAAAAATAGACACATAGATAAATAGAATAAAATAGAAAACCCAGAAATGAACCCACAACTATATGGTCAACTAATGTTTAACAAAGCAGAAAAGAACATCCAATGGGGAAAAAAAAACAGTCTCTTCAACAAATGGAGTTGGGAAAGCTGATCAGCTACATGCAAAAGAATTAAACTGGACTACTTTCTTACACCATACACAAAAATAAATTCAAAATGGATTAAATACTTAAACGTGAGAATTCAAATGATAAAATTCCTAGAAGAGAACACAGGCAGTAACTTCTTTGACATTGGCCATAGCAACTTCTTTCTAGAAATGTCTCCTGAGGTAAGGGAAACAAAAGCAATAATAAACTC
The DNA here is from genome assembly GCF_007474595.2 of Lynx canadensis. Classification (NCBI taxonomy): domain Eukaryota; kingdom Metazoa; phylum Chordata; class Mammalia; order Carnivora; family Felidae; genus Lynx; species Lynx canadensis. The sequence continues at coordinate 50,775,226 of NC_044308.2, forward strand.
CTGAGACTACATCAAAATAAAAAGCTCCTGTAAAGCAAAGGAAGCAACAAAACTAAAGGGCAACCTATGGAATAGGAGAAGATATTGGCAAATGACATATCTGATAAAGTGTTAGTATACGAAATATATAAAGAACTTATAAGTAGCCAAAAGCCAACAAATGGACAATCCAATTAAAAAATGGACAGAAGACCTAAATAGACATTTTTCCAAAGACATACAGATGGTCAACAGACACATGAAAAAATGCTCAGCATCACTCATCTTCAGGGAAATGCAAATCAAAACTACAATGAGATATCAACTCACACCTGTCAGAATGGCTAAAATCAACAATACAAGAAACAACAGATGTTGGTGTGGGTGGGAGAAAGGGAAACCCTTTGATACTGTTCGTGGGATTGCAAACTGGTGCAGTCACTCTGGAAAACAGTATAGTTTCCTCAAAAAGTTAAAAATAGATCTACCCTGCATTCCGGCAATTGCACCACTAGGTATTCACCTAAAGAATACAAAAATACGAATTCAAAGGGACACATGCACCCCTATGTCTGTAGCAGCATTATTTACATTAGCCAAGATATTAGAAGAAGCCCAAGTGTCTATCAATTGATGAATAGATAAAGAACATGTAGTGTGTGTGTGTATGCATATATATATATATATATATATACACACATGTATACATATACACACATGTATATATATATATATATACATACATACACACACACACGTGTGTGTGTGTGTGTGTACTGGACTATTACTCAGCCATATAAAAGATAAAGAACATGTGGTATTATATATATATATATATAATATATATATTACATATATTAATATTACATATATACATATATATAATATATATAACACTATTCCTCAGCAATAAAAAAGAATGAAATCTTGCCATTTGCAATGACATGGATGGAACTAGAGAGGATTATGCTAAGTGAAGTAAGTCAGTCAGAGAAAGATATATACTATATGATCTCACTCATATGTGAAATTCAAGAAACAAATGAGCAAAGGGGGAAAAAGAGAGAGAGAGAGAGGCAAACATATAAACAGATGCTTAACACGAGAGAACAAACTGGTGGTTACCAGAAGGCAGGTGGGTGGGGGATGGGTTAAATAGGTGATGGAGATAAAGCAGTATACTTGTGACGAGCCCCAGGTGATGTATGGAAGTGTTGAATCACTATATCATACACCCATAACTGATATTATACCACTAACTAAAATTTAAATAAAAACTTAAAAAAAATGTTACATAAAGAGTTGTAACTGGAACTGCAGAATGGAGAAGGACAAGGGACTCCTCTTTTTCATTATAAACTTAGAAGTGTCATTTGATATTTTTAACTGTATGTTTAGGACATTAAAAAACATTTTTATTTTTTTAAATGCTGTTGGTCTTTTATAAAAACAAGAGTCAGCAGGAATTTAAAAATCTAAAAAAGAATAGGTAGAGATGACATTGAATCACATAGTCTATAACAGGAAAAACTGTTACAGCTTAAGTGTTCATCAATAGGGGATTGGTTAAATAAATATCAGTAAATCCATAAAATAAATGGAGTATTTCACAGCTTTTGAAAATAAAGGGTAGGTTGATATGTGTTGATATAGAAATATCTCTCCATATATTTTTAAATGAAAAGATCAAGTTGCAGAAATTACTGAAGTGTGCATGTATGTATACATATGTGTGTGCATGTATTTATGTCTGTGTATATGTCTGTACATACATGGGAAAGTGTATAGAAAGATACAGAATAAACTATCAACTATGGCTACCTCTAGGGAGTTATTGGAGCAGGGTCAGAAGGACTCTCACTTTTTCTATCTAAATATTTATTTTCTGCATCAATGAGCAAGTGCTACCTCTTATTATTTTTTTTAAATGTTTATTTATTTATTTTTGAAAGAGAGAGAGCAAGCACCAGTGAGGATAGGGGCATAGAGAGAAGAAAGAGAATCTGAAGTAGACTCTGTGCTGCCAGTGCAGAGCACAACATGGGGCTTGATCCCATAAACCATGAGATCATGACCTGAGCCAAGATCACGAGTCGAACACTCAACTGACTGAGCCATCTAAGATAAAATCCACAAAGATAATATTTTTTCAGATATTTCAGATATCTGAAATATATTTGATGTATTTATATCAAATATATTGATATATATCAATGTATCAAATTTGATATATTTATATCAAATATATTGATATATTGAAATATATTATCTGAAATATATTTCAGATAAAATACAGACAGAGAAGGGGCTGACTCAGTTGCATCGGACTTCGGGAAGCTTACCAGCAGCAGTGCAGAGGATAGGTAGGGAAGGGGAGGGGTGGATGGCATGTGTACCATTAGGAGATTGTGCTGGTCTAGGCAAGAGATGGGGACCTGAAATAGAGCACCAGTGAAAAGGAGGGGAAAAGTGGTGCAATTCTGAATCAGGAAAGGTATGGCATATGCTTTGGTTGATTTCCCCGGAAAGATGAGAAATTTGTTTTTTTTTAATATTTATTTATCAATTCTGAGAGAGGGATAGAGAGAGAGCATGAGTGGGGGGAGGCACAAAGAGAGAGAGAGGGAGAGAGAGAATCCAAAGCAGGCTCCATTTTGTCAGCACAGAGCCTGATGAGGGGCTGGAACTCAAGACCATGAACCAAAATCAAGAGTCGGATGCCTAATTGACTGAGTCACCCAGGTGCCCCATGATGAGGAATTTTTTGGATAGTTTGTTTTGTGGTAGAAAGAAACGGAGACATGGCCAGAACTCCCCAAACTGTGAACAACCCTGTTTAAGACCCTAGGTTATTTCTGTCCAGAGAATAAGTTTAGCAGCTGAAGTTTGGTATGAAGCCAACTTACATTCCCACACCCCAGTGGGAAGATTTTGTGGTCAGCAACTGCATGTTAGCCCTGGCAGTCTATGATCTTTATTACAGCCAGGACTCTTTGGCTCCTTTACTCTTGGTCAGAACCTTCAAGATGGTCTCATACCTATGATGAGCAAAAGAAAAGAAAGTCAATACAGACTAGAACACAAGGTATGTGTATGGAGGGGGTAGGCCGTGAAACCCCAATTAGCTGTACCTGCGGGTGTATTCTGAAAGGACTTGGGGATGACTGGAGCTGTAGAGGAGGGTGTGAGGGTGACATGACATAATCCACATTGATGTGGAATGTATCTCTGCTCAGCTCCCTTCCCACTACAGAGACAGGTAGAAGAGGAGGAGGAGGGGAGGCCCAGAGAATATGTCCCCTCATCTGACAGAGCTATTAATAATCTTTGGTTACACAAAGGGAGCCCCAGAGCTGGGTATAGAAGGGAGGGCAAAGGAAAGAAAAGGATGAACACATTTACAAAGGATGAAAGCCTGGATTGATGGAAAGAAAAAAGAAACAATAACCAGAATAAGAATATCTGCTATTCAGTTCTAAGTTGTTTGCCCATCTGTGACATAAACTGCCTCCTTTCCCAAACATTTAGGGAAGTCTATTATATACACAAAGACCTTATAATTGTGGGCTTGGGGAGTGGGCACAGATAAATAAAATGGATAATTCCATATCTGGGAGGGAAAAAAGTCCCATTCAGGACAGCAAGACAATCCATGAAGCTGGATTTCACCTGAATCTTAAAAGAAGAGACAACTCATCTAACATTTAGGTTAGGTGGTCAAAAAATTAAGTCACCTGGAATATGCAGTCCTTAGGGATTAGCCCTCTGGAGTGTAGAGCAGAGAAGAGAAGGGAAGGCAATGTATCAAATGGGCAAACAGAGAATTCCCAGCACACAGGCACACCCCACCTTCAAGGAAGGACAGGGAAATGCAATTCTCTCCTGTGCCCTGAAGGGGAGAAACTGAAACAAAATGGTTCACTGAGGAAATTTCTCAGCCTGTACAGAAACAATGGGGCTTATGTGGGTTGGGGGAATACTATTTACAAAATGTTCCCCAAACAAATGCTGTATGTTTTCCTCTTTATTATTCACTCCTCCAAAACACCCTGTGAAGTAGGATTCCTGGTTCCTCATGGCCCTGTACCCCGACTGCCATAAGCCAGGACAGTTTGCTTATTTGGGTGTATTTGAGAAGCGGTAATTTTAAAAAGAGCTTTCTTATGTCCTTTACATTTGTATAATGATTTGAAGCTTACCAAGCTTGCTCATAAGCATTGTCTCATTTTCACCTGAAATGATCCCATGAGTATTTACCATTTTTTGGATGGGAAAAAATGTGTCTGAGAGGAGTGAAATGGCCATAGAGACAGAATGAGTTGGCACTTTCATGAGCTTTTACTGTTAGCCAGACCCAATACTGGGCTCCAGTGATACAACTATGAAGAACATCAGATCCTTTGCCACTTGAGTCTCTTGGCTTGTGGCCATAGGGGCTACCTTCCTTTAGGGATGAGAAAAACTGGCACAAGCTGCATAGCCTCAAGCAGCACTAAAGCTGATGGATTTCTTTTCCTTCCTTCCTTCTTTCCCTCCTTACCTCCCTTCCTTCCTTCCTTTTTGTTCTTTCTCCCTGCCTTCCTGCCTTCCTTTCTCTTTCTTTCTTCAGAGAGAGCAAGTAGGGGAGGGGCAAAGAGAGAAGGAGACAGAAAAGCCTAACCAGGATCCACACTGTCAGCACAGAGCCCAATACAGGGCTTGATTCCATCAACAGTGAAATTATGACCTGAGCTGCAATCAAGAGTTGGACCCTTAACCGCCTGAGCCACCCAGGCACCGCATAAAGCTAATGGGTTTCTGGAGCAGCTGCTAACTGGGTACTCATGGATGCTCCATGTTTGGAGTCTACTCAGGAGGGTCTTGGTGCCTAAAAGCCTGAGTTCTGGGTATCTTGTCCTACTGCATTTTGAATTGGCCCTTCTAGTGGGAGATCTCCTAGTAGTAACTGATTCCAAAATACAAGCATGGTAGTTGCTCTGGGAAAATGCCTGACCATACTCTGAGCTTCCAACCAAACCTCTGACTTAAAAACTGCGTGGGAAATATGATTGCAAAGTTTGGCAAGTCGTGTGTGGTTCATTGATATATAAAAGCAGAGGATCCTTTTTTCTCTTCTGTTTTGTTTTGTTTTGTTTTGTTTTTTTAATCTTGGATGGGCCCTAAATGGAGAAGTGCTTCTGGGCTTTACCTAGATGTACCGCCAGGCCAAAGAGGCCAAAGAGTGCCATGAAAACAAAAGCCATCCCCTAAGAAAAATTGCACAAGTTGAAGAGTCTTGCTTTTTGCTTTCATTGATCTTTGTGCTCCTCCTATACCCAGGGAGAGTCAGAAGGGAGGACCACCAAGATGTGATCCACCCTGGTAATGCAGATGGGAGTCCAATTGAGGCTCAGGAGCTTCAAGGGGCCAGACTAGCCAGTTTTCTGCAGAGGTGGGGGATCTACCTCAATTGCCTTGCCCAGGGAATCTTCTCAGTGAGTGCCCTTCAGATGGTCTGGATGTGAATCCTGGATCTGCCTCTAGTATCCAGGTGACTTTGGCAAACTTCTCATTTTTTCTTTGATTCAATTCAGAAATAGGGAAATGGGGTAATAATAAAACTTACTCCCAGGTAATACATGGTAATCTCTCAATAAGTGTTAAGCACTATGACTATTGTTGTTGTTGTTATTTTATTGAACAGAGAGAGAGAGAGTTCCAGCACCACCTCAGGTTTCCAAGATAATTGTTCTAATTCCTGAAAGGTCCTCCACCTCTAGAGAAAGAATGGAGCGCTACTAGAAATTTACTGACGGCTGATCTCCCTGCCTGGTAGAAGGCAGATCATTTCAAGACATATCAGCTATCCCAGAGTGGATGTTCTTTGGAGGTTCGAGGAAGAATTTGGGCTTTCATATCCAAGCTCTCAATCCAGACTCTCTGCTCCCTACCTGTATATGTGTGGGTAGGCTATCAAACTTCTCCAAGCCTGTTTCCTTATCTATAGACCAGAAACAAAGTGTAACCCTAAGTTTACATGTGTGGATAAGAAATAATATACTCAAAGAGACTTGTATGGAATCTGGCTCAATTGCAGCTAGTATTTTGATTCTTATTATTCCATCTGACCAATGACTAATCCTTGTAACCAGGACATAGAAGTGCACACACATACACACACACACACGTACACACACCCACATATTTCCCTCTCAGGCCTAGAATGGCCATGCTTTTGGGTGTGGCCTTCTTCTCTTGGCAGGAATTGGTCCTGATACTGATTTTAGGAACAATGAAGAATAGATGAGGGAACTGATATGGAAAAATAAAATAGAAGAATAATCATAATGCCTACTGATCGCATTGCATTTTATAGTTTACAAACTGCAAATTTCACCAAAATTGCCTTGGTCACTGATTTTTATTGAAGTGTGCTTGACATACAATATTATATTAGTTTCAGGTGTATACCATATTAATTCAACATTTATATACATTACAAAGTGATCACCACTATACATCTAGTTACCATACCTGACCATGCAAAGCTGTTACATATTGCTAACTATAGTGTCTATGCAGTATATTTTATATCCACATCTTACTTATTTTATAACTGAAAATTTGTATCTTTTAGTCCTCTTCCCCTATTTTCTCATCTCTCTGGAAACTACCTAATTGTTCTCTGCATCTATGAGTCTACTTCTGTTTTGTTTTGTTTGTCTTGTTTTTTAGATTCTGCATATAAGTGAAATCATATGGTATTTTTCTTTCTCTGTCTCATTTCACTCAACATAATACATCTAGGTACATCCACCGTGTCTCAAATGGCAAGATTTCATTCTTTTTTATGGTGCCTCAGGTCACATTTTAAGCAGTGATCTAAATCAACACCTCAAACAAGACTGTATTCTGAACCAGCAGCCCTCACTGGAGACCGTAAGCAATTTTGTAAATGTTTTCTCCTGCTCCTTGGTTAAGTTTCTTTGTATCCCTAGATAGTTGGACAAGGAATATGGTTAGTTGCCTTGGACTTCCATTTCCAATCTCAGCCTTGCCCATTAAATCCTAAACTAAACCACAGTCTCAAAGCTGCTTAAGTAAATAGACAGCAAGCATTTACCCACCATGATCTACTGGTGTTTTATCTTTTTTCAAACCTTGTTGTAGAGCTGGTCTTAGATAATGAATATATTAGACATTAAAAAAAAATAAAAAATAAAACCAGTAAAAATTGATTTCTAATCACTATACTATATCCTAGACTATTGCCTTTCTCTTGAAATGAATTCAGATTAAGACTAATTTACATTGATTTTTAAAATCTAAACTGCACATTTCTCTAACTACATTCAAAACACAAGACCAAGTTTTATATTATTGTTTAAGCCTTTTGGAGAGCTTAATTGAACAGCATTTCAGGTGACCCTGGTCTGTACTGAGAACATCTTATTACTTTTAGTGTTTTATATCATTTGATGTGGTACTTTAGAAACTAACAGTCCACTTTACATATGTATTACTTGAGACCCTTTGTTCCCTCATCTCCCACAGCACACCAAAACAAAGGTCAGAGAGACTCTTACGTGTTTGGGCATGATTATGGTTGAGAAATTATTCATAGGCGAGTTCTGATTATTATCTTGTACCTAGAACAGAGTTCAGAACAAAATAATGAACACATTAATTATTAAATTAGTAATATGCACTGATGGAGGGGTATTGTGACAGTTAAACAAAGTTATGAGTATTTGACATTGCCAATTAGATGTATCTATCCTCATATTTTCAAGCAAACTTCCTTAGCATTTTGGGAACTCTCCTAACACCACCTATGTGCCTCAAGGAAAAGTGGCTCATCATCCCTGTCTCCAGAGATACAGATTCTGAGTAGTCTAGAAGTTTAGACACTTTTTCTTACAGAGTCAGATAGTACACATTTTAGATTTTGTAGGTCAAGAGGCATAATCATTTAAAAAGGTAAAAACCATCCTTATCTCTTAAGACATAATTAAAAAGTAGCTGGCTGGATTTGGCTGCAGGTCATAGTTTGCAGGCTCTTGATCTAGGCCATCATGTCAATCCCATGCTCTTTGCCAATTACAGTCAGGAGTCTTAACTTAAGACCTCCACAGAGGACTTCATTTCCCTGACAATAGTTACTGGTCTAAGGATGAACACATGATTTGAGGTGGCCCAATAAGACCAAAGAAAAGAACCTGATTCTATCATTTGGAGAACAGTTCTCTCTCTCTTTTGCTTTCTCACATCCTCTTTCTTTTCCTTCCCTTCCTTGCCCTTCCCTCTTACTGGAAATAAATGAGTAAGCATATTGCAATAACTGCTGCTGATAGCCATCCTGTGATGATTAGAAAAGCCAACTTGAGAAAGAAACATCTACAAGGAAAACACTAGAGCTGAGAGAATCACAGAGAACAGATGTAGAACCCTGCTTGTACAAAGCATGAGGCCCATTCCACTTTGGTACTTCTTATTATGTGAAATAAAAAGCATATATATTAGTTAAACTAACAACTCAAGTTGTTTCTTGCATCCCAAAGCATTCTGATATAAAGTGAAAATGAGGTGTCATTAATAACAATAAACATTGCAATTTATGCAGCTAATAGTCTTAGGTTACTCATACAGGAATTAACTGCTCTCCCTGTACCCTTAAGTATCCCTTATTTATTTCTGAATGAATGTTAAAAGCACATCAACTCATATTTTTCTCCTCCAGCTTCTTTGTTGATGTCTGCTTCCTGTAAGCCCTGGTATCTGGAGATCCTGCTGTGGCTAGATGGAGATGCCTGCCAATGGCTTCTGTGAAGATGCTATCTGTCCTTCTCAAATGCCATCTCCCGTATTCTCCCCCACTTGGTCACCATACTGGCAGAGCCAGATTATGTTCTGAGCGGAAGTGCGGGAAATGTTCTCGCTCCCTGTTTTACAGATTAAACAAAGAGACCCCAGAATTTAAAGGAATACAGACTGTTATTTCTCACACATTGAGTATTGAGTTTACTGAGGAAGATTTTGGGGTAGGAGGCTCTGTTATTTATTTTTTTTTTAATGTTAGTTTTTAGAGAAAGAGAGAGAGAGAACACAAGTGAGGAAGGGGCAGAAAGAGGAAGACCGAGGATCCAAAACAGGCTCTGTGCTGGTAGCAGAAGCCCAATGTGGGGCTTTAACTCATGGAACTGTGAGATTATCACCTGAGCTGAAGTCAGATGCTTAACTGACTGAGACACCAGGCACCCAGACTTTGTTCTTATAGTCTTTGAAGGACTCAAACTGGTGATGGTCCTGCAATTTGTATAGGTAGCTTCCAGATTACTCTATTAGCATCCCTTCCAGGAAGAAAAAGGAAAGGACATGGAAGAGTGAATGTAAGAGGTCCTGAGACAAACATGAAAAGTGTCACACATCACTTCTCACAAGCCACTGAAGATAATTTACTCAACCCACATATCCACACCCAGTAAAGGAAGTTAGAAAATGGAACGTCTCTGGGCAGTCATGTGCCAAAAGATCATTCTAATGTTGTGGAAGAAAGGCAAGAAGGTGGATAACCACCTCTGCCACATTCTTTGTGTGTTGTTAGCCAGACCCCCAAGCCACACAACGTGGGCACCAAGAATCACATTCACTGTAAAGACAGTCCCTTCAGCTCCCACTCTAGCCTCAGGGCTTATATTGTCAAATTGATTTTGCAGCTTGCTTTTAACCATCATTCCATTTGATTCTTAAACCCTCATGAGAAAGACTGGACAAATGTTACTGCCTCCATTTTACAGATAAAAAATAAAAGGTTAAGTGACTTGTCTAAGATTACCCAAGTTTTCAGCAGAACTGAAACCTGGCAAAGACTCTTTCCTTGACCAAACTCTAGATATGCTCCTCTGAGTGTGATCACATCTCATTCTTGGCCATGTCCTCAAGAGCACAGTTTTAGCAAGAATCCTACTTAGTCAACGTAGCCAGAATCTTCCACCCCCAATATCTGACCAAAGTCCTTGTCCCCCACTATCTCCCAAATGATGTCTAACCACCTGGCCTGCCTTCATCAAGAATCCTGTTAGGTAAGTGTAGCTAGGTTCCCCCTGTTCCCTCCCCACCCCCCACACACCTGATATCTCCTCTTAGTAATTTTCCATCTATTGACTCTCTCACCCTGTTCCTTGCCTATAAATGCCCACTATTCCTTGTTATATTCCAAGTTGAGTTCACTCTCTTTCCCCTACAGCAATATCCTATCACAGCACTCCTGAATAAAGTTTGCCTTACCACTTTAACAAGTATCATGAATGATTTTTTTTTCTTTAACAGGCCAGAATTCAGGTTTCCTTGTTTAAACTGGGTACTTTTTTTCATGAAGACACAGACTAGACAAAAGCAACACATACTTACTCTCACTCACATGTTCTCATCGCAAAACACCAATAGGAGACCACATGTCAAAAGCACAAGAAAAATATCTAGCCAGGGACACATGAGAGCAAAGCTCCAGAGGAAAAGGATAGTTGTTCTGTGTTCTCTCTGCAGCCTCTCATCCATTCTCTGCCTCTTCTCTGCTCTGCCTTGTGCTATAGAGGCATTTCCTGGTCTCCTTGCTGGCTGGTTTCCAATTGTTTCAGCCAATGAGAAGCACTGAAACATATCAGGAGCTGGGCTATCTCTTCCCTGCTCCTTTCCTTCCTCTCTGGAAGTTATTGCATCCCTCTATATCTGCCCTTTGCCAGGAAGCCCCTCTCCCTTGGCCCGCCCTTCTCTCTGAGCTCCAACCACACTTTGCTCTCCTAGCCCCTTTAGCCCTAGTGGTGATAAGAATTTCCACCAAATCTAGTCTCTGGTTGCTTCAACATCCCTCAATGTTTGTTGTTGTTGTTGTTGTTGTTTTTAACCTTGCCTTAGCCTTGCCTCTTCTGTATCTTATTTCTTCATTTGAACTATCTGGGATAAATTATTTCCTTCAAGGACCCCGAATGATACAGAATACATGTAGAACATTGGATTTCTAGCGAAAGCAAGTGTGGCTGAGAGTCATTCTCACCTCTGCAATAAGCTTGCTACTGTCCTAAAATAACCATCACAATAACCTTTACTCTCCCCCAATTCAGCACATAAACACCACCAGGGAGAGCTGGCTCAGTCTTTGGTTTTAAAGTTGAGTTTTATTATTCCCCTTCTTTCTTCTGCAGATACAGATTCTGGTCAATGCTTTGTGGCTTGTGGTTCACCTGCTGGCAGCAGCAGTGGGGAGGTTAATCAAACCCTATGAAGGCACAGAGAACATTGGGATGTTGTTTTATGCCAATGAGAATTTTTTTCCAGTGCTTAGGATACTCAAACAAATTTTCACTAGGGAACATGAGGGACTACCATCCATTAAAAAAGGATTAATGAATTCAGGCTTTCACGCTAAGAGTTTTTTGGTAATATTAGTGGCAACAATACAATAGCTAACAATCATTGTGGCTGTATTTTGTGCCAAGCCCATTCTCAGGACTTTACATGTATTTACTAATCTAAATTTCATGAAGGAGGAAGGGATGGTACCTTGGGAAAGAGATGAAACTTTTTATTCTGACTTAACAATCAGAGAACAGTGGAATAGATGGGAACTTGCAGTTCACTAAATTTATCTTTCTTTCTACAGATGAGAAGAGTGAGACCTACAGATACGATATGGCTTCTCCACATCCATTTGGCTAATTGATAACAGAGCCAAGACACCAACCCAGATTCCTCTTTTTTCTCCCTCAAACATATTAAATCTATAAGTTAACATGAAGCCATAAGTAATCATCTCCGCAATTCATAAGTCAATTTTGTTGGCCCACAGAAATGGGGAGGAGTCTCACTAAAAGATATTCCACATGCTACCTTTTTGCACATTACCCACATCAGTGATTGCAGGGAAAACAGGCATGGTAGGTGAGTCCTGGGGTTCATAAAGTTCAGAGGCACTTCTGAGGCAGGTAGTTCTTTATCACCAAGATGAAGGATACTCTCTCTAAGACAAACTGAGACTTCTGAGTAGGAACTTATCATCATCCCTCTTCTGGCCTGGAGATGGTCAAAATTAACTCTGTAGACAATGTTTCAGCAAACTTTTTCCATAAAAGGCCAAATAGCAAATACTTTAGCCACCCAGGCCATATGGTCTCTGTTACTACTCAATTTTAATGTCTTTCCAAGCTCCAGTCTGCTATGCTCTTATTTAATTTAGCATTTATTACTCACAGTTTGGATGTCCTTCTTTTAGCTGTTGGGGAGAGGGACCCTTCAATATCTGGCTTCTATTTCTGACAATATTGCAACCTACATTCAAGAATGCCCTGATAATGTAGCACACTTAACAATACTGAATAAAATATTTAAAACAAATAAAGTATGGCTGTGCTGATGGGAAAGCAAGAGAACTTCAAAATCAGAAAGAAAATATAGAAGTGTTAATGCACAGGGGAGAATGTTGGAACCAGCATTTGCCCTGGAGAAATATATCCATTCTGACAGTCTACAATCTGAGTTTTAATAGATATCTACAGGAAATAGGAGAAAAAGCCTATGACCTAGGTAAAGTAATAAGTTGGATTGAAGCTTCCCCTAAAACCAGGATCTTCAAGGGATAATATCCTCAGTGAGGGGGAAAAAAAATCACCCAACAAAAGAAGATGGTTGTGATATATGATTATCTTGGTCTTGGCTCTGGATGATTGAATAAAGGGAAGTTATCTCCATATGCTACACTCCTGCAGATGTAACCAGATAATTAGCATCTGGTTCTCCCAAAATACAGTTTAAATTAGTTCTGGGTTAGCAAATACCATCAAAAACTAGAATTACAAGTCTTCTATGGAGGGACATATTTTACAACTAAGTCTCAAGTAATTTCCACAGATAAAGTCTGTGGTAGACTGAAAAATGGTCCTTCAAAATGTCCGTATTCTAATCGCTGAAACCTGTGAATGTTACCTATATGGAACAGACCTATATGGCATTCCCCTGGAAAGCCAAATGGCCCTGGATTTATGTGTTGGGAGATTTTTGATTACTGATTCAATTTACTAACTGGTTATGGGTTTGTTCAAATTTTCTATTTGTTCCTGTTTCAGTTTTCATAGTTAATATGTTTCTAGGAGTTTGTCCATTTTTTCAGACTGCCCGCTTTGTTGGCATATAATTGTTCATAATATTCTCTTATTATATTTCTGTAGCGTTGGTTGTGATCTCTCCTCTTTCATTCATGATATTATTTTATTTGGGATCTTTCATTTTTCTTTTTTTTTAATTTTTTTAATGTTTATTTATTTTTGAGAGACAGAACATGAGTGGGGGAGGGGCAGAGAGAGAGAGAGGGAGACACAGAAACCGAAGCAGGCTCCAAACTCTGAGCTGTCAGCACGGAGCCTGATGAGGGTCTTGAACTCACGAACTATAAGATCATGACCTGAGCCAAAGTTGGCACTTAATCGAATGAGCCACCCAGGCACCCCTCCTTTTTCTTTTTGATCAATCTGGCTAGGGGTATATCAATTTTGTTAATTCTTTCAGAGAACCAGCTCCTGGTTTTGTTCATCTGTACTACCATTGTGTGTGTGTGTGTGTGTGTGTGTGTGTGTGTGTATGTGTTTTTTTTTATATCATTGATTTCTGCTCTAATATTTATTATTTCCTGTCTTCTGCTGGTTTGGGGCTTTATTTGCTGTTCTTTTTACAACTCCTTTAGGTATAAGGTTGTTTGAGGCTTTTCTTCCTCCTGCTTAGATGATCTGTCCATTGCTATAAGTGGGGTGTTGAAGTCCTCTACTATTATGATATTATTATTGATGAGTTTATGTTTGTGATTGATTTATATATATGGGCATGTCCAAGTTGGGGTCATCAATATTTACAATTGTTAGTTCTTCTTGATGGATAGACCCCTTAGTTATGATATAATGCTTTTCTTCATCTCTTGTTACAGTCTTGATTTTAAAATCTAGTTTATCTGATATAAATATGGCTACTCTAGCTTTCTTTTGATGTCTATTAGCATGATAGATGGTTCTCTATCCCCTCACTTTCAATCTGCATGTGTCTTTAGGTCTAAAATGAGCCTCTTGTAGGCAGCATATAGATGGGTCTTGTTTGCTTATCCATTCTGGTATTCTGTCTTTTGATTAGAGCATTTAGTTCATTTACATTTAGAGTGATTAGTGAAAGATATGAATTTAGTGCCATTGTGTTGCCTGTAGAGTTGGTGTTTCTGGTGATGTTCTCTGGTTCTTTCTAGTTTTTGTTGCTTTTGGTCACACCCACCCCAATGTTTATAGCAGCACTATCGACAATAGCCAAATTATGGAGAGTCCACATGTCCATTGACTGACGAATGGATAAAGAACATGTTGCATATATACACAATGGAATATACACAGCAATAAAAAAAGAAGGGAATGTTACATTTGCAACAATGTGGACTGAACTACAGTGTATTATGCTAAGTGAAATAAGTCAGTCAGGGAAAGACAAATATCATATGATTTCACTCATATATGGAATTTAAGAAACAAAACAGATGAACATGGGGAAGGGAAGCAAAAATTAGAAAAAAGCAGAGTGGGAGGCAAACCATAAGAGACTCTTAAATACAGAGAACAAAATGAAGGTTGTTGGAGGGGTGTTGGGTGGGGTGATGGCATATATGGGTGATGGGCATTAAGGAGGGCACTTGTTGGGATAAGCACTGGGTGTTAAATGTAAGTGATGGATCACTAAATTCTATTCCTTAAATCATTCTTATACTATATGTTAACTAACTTGGATTTAAATTAAAAATAAAAATAAAATAATAATAAAAGAAAACAGATAAAAAAAAAAAAAGAAATGCAAGCAGTACAGCTTTAAGAGCTGGAACAAGGAACAAGAAAATAAATTGCTCATCTTCCAGAGCCTCTGAAGGGAGTGCACACTTGAAAATAAATTGGTTTCAGCCCAAAGAAACTCTTTTTTGGACTTCTAACCTCTAGAATTGTAAGAGAATAAATTTCTATTCTTTTAAACCACCAAGTTAATGGTAATTTGTTACAGCAGTAATAGGAAAGCCCAAGGAATACAAAGTCCAAGGAATGTGAGCTCACAAAAAGAAAACAAAAACCAAAACGACCAATCATACAATAAATAAATTATCATGAGATATAATCTTCAGGAACAACATACTAAAGAATCATACCTGCAAATAACAGTAGATGTTGAACTACATAGATATAGAATATTAAATAAGATTGATTAATATGTTTGAAGAAATAAAAGAGAGAATTAAAAGTATGACAAAGGAATGATGCCATAAAGTAAGCCAGGTAGTTGTGAAAAAGAAGTGAATAGAATTTCTAATGTGAAAAATATGGAGGCTGAAATTAGAAACTTAACATATGTTAAGCTAAAGAAAAAATTTATTATACACAGCTAAAGAAAAAAACTGCTGAACTAGAAGATAGACCCGAAGGAATTACCTACCTAGACTGTAGCACAGTACAATAAAGAGGTGAAAAATATGAGAAGAAAGTTAGGAGACATAGAGAATAGAAAAAGATGGTCCAATATGTGTCAGAGACCTAGAATCAACAAGAAAGAGAACAAGAGAGGGACACTAAAATATTCAATGAGATAATGAATGAAAATTGTCCAGTTATGATGAAAAATATCAAGCCCTCAATTTTAGGAATCTCATCATATCTAAAGCAGAATAAACAAAAACTAATCCACAACTAGACAGTGTGGTGACATCAAAGATAAAAATCAGTTTATGATGGGAGGGAAAGGGGCAGATTACCTACAAAGAAAAAAAAAAGTTAACAACTGACTTAGTAAAATAGAAGTCCAAATTCAGAAGTATCATATTTTCAAAGAGCTTAGAGAAAATTACTTTCAACTTGTATTTGTATACTCTGCAAAATTATTTAAAAGCAGGACGGAGTAAAACTAAAACATTGTAGATAAACAAACATAGAATTTTTACTCCCACCCCAAATGTGAGTAAATGAAATTCTAAAGACAAAAGTAAGATGATAGAAAAGTCTGAGAAAAAAAGTCTGAAGACTGCATCAGATTCTGTGTCTCTCTCTCATCCCCTTCCCCACTCAAGCTCTGTCTGTCTCTCAAAAATGAATAAACATAGAAAAAAAAGACAACAGCAAATAAGTAGGCAAGAAAGAAGGGGGCCAAACTTGCTCACATTCTTCATATTATTTGAGTGGAAGGCCAAGATAATGATAAATGTTAGACTTTTAAAAATGTATATTAAGCCTTCTAAGAAATGACTAAAATTATATAAAAAGAATTAAGATTTTCAAGTGAATAGAAGAAAAAATATAATGAGAGAGAAAATATCTCAACTGAAACTTAAAAAAAATATTAAAAATGAAAATCAATAAAAATATTTCAATAATCACAAACATTATAAATTGCCTAAACTCTTCAGGCAAAAGACAAGGATTTTCAGAACGAATTTTTAAAAGTATAAAACCTTACATGTGAAAACACACACTTAAAGCATTATGGCTGGCACAGAAAAATTGAAACCAAAGGAAAGGAAAATGATAGCAGTAAAATTCTAACCCAATAACTGGGTTATATTAATATTGGAGAAAATGTATTGTAATGCAGAAAAAGCATTACTAGAGATAAAATTATCACTGTATATTGATTAAAGGTCTAGTTCATCAGGAAGATAAAACAGTTCTAAATTTTTATGTACCTAATAATATTGATTCAAAATATACAAAGTTGAATGACAGAATAAAAAATTAACACATCTACTACCATAGCAGAATATTTTAACGCACGTCTCTAAATAACTGATAAATCAAGCAGGGAAAAAAGAAATAGTGGGGATATAGATTTGAATCACACAGTTAACAAAACCACAACCAACTGCTTCAGATTATCCCGTATTTCAAAGCATCAATGGAACATTTACAAAAATTGATCATGTACCAACTCATAAAGCAAGTCTCAATAAGTTCCAAAGTATGAAGATAGAGGCCACATTTTCCAACCACAGTGAGATTAAGTTAGATTCAACAATGTAATGTTAATTAAATAAGAAAAACTTTCTGCCCCCAAGAAGTTTATATTCTAGAAGCAGAGACACAGAAGAAAGCAACTAATTAGGAAAAAAAGGCAGGGTATGTTCTAAAAGAAATGGCAAAAAGCAATTTTGAGGGAATATAAAGGAACTGATATATAAATGAACTGATTCTGACTAGTGGGATCAGGAGTGATCTAATGGATGTGCTAACATCCAGACTGTACATGAAAGATGAGGATGGAACGTGGGGGTAACAGCCTTCTAGACAAAGGCACAAGATTAAAATTGAGTGCCCAGCAGTTGAAAGATGATCATTTAGGTCAGTTTTTCTAAATATTATTAACGTTTATTTTGCCACAGGCCTCTTTGGCAGTCTAGTGATGCCTGTGAACTACCTCTTCAAATTTTTTTTAATGCATAAATAGAATTACAAAGGAAACCAAATATAGTGAAATACAGTTATAAAATATTCAAAAATATACTTAAGTTTTATTAATTTCAAAGTCACAATGAGTTGTAAACAATGTATTTCAAAAGACTTGCAATGACCGTAGTGTGATATGAAAATATGTCATTTCTATTGGTGATGAAGTCACAGTACTTCTAATACCACTGTGGTTGGTTTCCTGCATTCATTATCAATGGAAATGCTACATTTCATTTAAAAGTTAATGAAAATAAAGGTGCAATTTTCTTCCCAGACTTTGCTCTATAAAATAAAATACAGGCCTGATCATGTCATACATCAGGTGTTAGACTAGGAAAGCAATTTGAATTGTGTGTGTGTGTGTGTGTGTGTGTGTGTGTGTGGACAATTGGTATCACACAGATTTTGATGCAACACTTAGTTTTGTGTTATTTTGTTATGTTTTTTTTCTTCTGCATTAATATACTATTAAATGAGACTGATACTTTAATATATACTCCTATAGTGCAATAAAAATGACAACTATGATTTTAGCTAGGAGTTGTATATGTAGACATTCCTTAATTTCAAGGCAATGAAAGGGTCCTGAGATTCAAGATGTTTCTGTGATCCCCTACTGCATATTATAGAGGCTAAACTGTTAACCACTTTCAGAATATCTCATTCCAGTCTTCATCTACCACCTCATGTTTGCATAGCAAGTCTGTTTTAGTTGCCTGAAGTGCACATGCCTCATTTTGGTAATCTACTTTAGTCTATTTCTGTGCACTGAAAGACAGTCCAATTCAGTATTCCACACTTCAATATTAATTTGTCTTTTCAGCTATTTCAACAGAGGATGTGTGTCCTCTGCTACAACTTGGCTCAAATCCATCTGTCATTTTATTGACCTACTGGAAACAATGTCCAATGCATTCCAGCTCACAGATTGAGTTTGCTTTAGCCACACATGAAACCAGGACACTGTTAAGTGTCTGTTTAAAAAAAAAAAAAACATTCACAATGACAGAGATTTTCCACATTGAAATGAATATACATCATAAAAACTAGCATATGGAACAAGAATAGGAACTTGCAAAATTTCAAAGGTTAAGCAGATCACTTAAAATTACAATTGTAAGTGAATGATGTATGCATTTACTGTTGACTCAGGAATAGTCTCATGCATTTCTTTTAAAATGTTGATTCATAAAGGGCATTTTTCTCAATAGTTTTAGGAGAAGCACTCAATTACACAGGTAGATAATTTTGAAATAGAATATCTGTTCGCTACAAAGAATGAAAACCAGGCTATTTGGGGGGAGAGAGGAGCAAATTATTTTCCAATATAAAATTTTCCTTCAGTAAACACATTTATGAGACCAAGAGATGAGGGTGAAAGATTGTTGTTGTTGGTTGTTTTTTTTTTTTAATTTCTTTAAGGGCATGTGATCCTTAATGAAATTGTATACAGAAAAATCCAATATAAGTATAATTTTGATCCCCCTTATCTGTGGCACAGTTCATTGCATTATAAGAGAGGGTTGCTGTTATTTATTTTGTGATTTACATGGCCTCAAACAAATAGGAAACTGGCAAACACTCATTCCATAAATGTGAAGTGTGTAGAATTAGTGGGATTTTTCTTAAACCCTAATCAGGAGGAATGCAGTGCTTTATTTATCAGGTGAAAAGGAGGGCTCCACTGACAGGACAAACAGAAAAGCCCCATTGGAATTAGACTCTGTTCTTCATACTGTGTTTACAAATGCCTCTTTCTCTAGGCAAGAAGCAAAGTGTGATTCCCAGGGTTGTTCTGCCTACAAAAGCTACATGACATCTTCTCTATTACCCTGAGTTGCTTTTTTTATTTCCAATGACATTATTTGCTAGATTCAAAAAAAGGAGATAATTCTCAAAGTGGATCTCTTCCAAGGACTTCTAAGAATAAAAGATTCTCTCCTTCTTCCTTAAAATATTAACATGAATTTTGGAAAACAATCACTGCAAAAATCCATACTTCACAGACCACTATATAGATTTCCAACTACATTTTAATTTTAAATCAGCTCTTACACTTGCCAGAAACACTGTCCAAAACATTTTTGTTAATTCAAAGATATGAAATTTACATTCACAGAATATTTAAAACATTAATTTAGAAAGCTGAAAAAAGCATATGGTTGTGAAGAATATAATTTAAGAGAAATACAGACAACCTTTTGACAACAATTATCTTTAGAAATAACTAGATTTCCAAACTTTAATTATTGGCTATAATTTACTTCTACAAAATTAAGATATCTTCTCATGCATAAATTAACTAGCAAATTTTTCCTGGCATATAGATTGCTAATCTGGGTTCAAATCTTAGCTTTTCCACTTTCTAGCTGCCTCACCTTGTAAATCACAATCACTCAGAAACAGTAAAATGAGAATAAAATTATCTCTCTCTTAGGTTTTGAGGATTAAATCAAAAAATTAATGAGAACATGCTTTGTAAGCTATAAAGTGTTATTGAAAGATTAAGTATCACCAGTGCTTTTTAAAGTACAAACTGAGATATCATTACTCATATATGATATATTGTAAAATGTCTCTCTCAACCCTTTGTCTTCCTAAACCCCTCTTCCCTCTCTAAATTGGCATGAAAACTTATTGTTTCTGCCAAATCAGTCTGGATGTGAACAGCCATTTATTTAAAGATGTGCATCAACACTACTTGCAAAAAAAAAAAAAAACCAAAACAGTATACAGTATTATAAAAATCACTAGGCATTGTTATTACCTCAATATTTGATACAGAGAATATTAAGTCAAATGCATGATAATGTCATTTTTTATAGATCAGAAATGGCAAAATATTGGCAATTTCATGTTCAACCTACTATCTATTGAAATAAGAACAAAAGGAGACTTGAACTCTCTAAGAAATATTTAAGTGAAATAAAGGATTATTAATTATTTTGAACACACACACACCAAAAAACAAAGAAAAAATGATCTTCAAACACCATCCAATAGTAGCATTTTGTTGTTGCCCCTTATTCAATTGCCATGTCTTATAGTCTGAACTAGAATTTAGGTCTTTTTGACAAGCCTGGAAGAGTCCTGTTTAATAGTATTGCACTGATCTATTATAAACCTTTTTTTTTTTCATTTTAGGCAGTTTTTGTGTTTATAAAAATAATGAATGTTCAAAAAATAATGAATGCTCATTGTAAGACATTCAAAAAATACATAAAAATATAAATAAGAAAAAATATTTTTTTTCATTCACAAAATATTTAATTTATACTTTTTTCTCTACACTTATATTTGGGCATAGTTGGAATGATATTATACATATAATTTTGTACTTTGCCTTTTTATACTTAAAATTCTTTTCTGTAAGTAGTTTTCAATGTTAATTCACTCTTGGTAAATGTAATTTTTATTGTTAAGGTAACTTCTCATTATGTAGGTGTGTTATAGCTTACTGAATCTTTCCATAATTGTTAGACACATAGAGTCTTATATCCAATAGCTCAATGAACATCTTATATATATTATTTTTTTCTGTTTCATATTTTTCCTTATGATGAAGTCTCATAAATCAAATTCCCAGGAAAAAGACAGGACTCTTTTTAATGTTCCTGATACATATAGTAATGTGCTTTCCTTAATTTGCATTCTCATCAATAGTGTTTGAGAATATCTATTCAACATAAACCATTATCATCGCAAAGTGCTATTAAATGTTTCAGTTCTTGCTTGCTTGCCCTCCTACAACAGCACCAAGTACTGTTGATTATAAATATGCAGTGATTATTTTAATTCAACAGAAAATTTTCTTCCCCACTGAAGAAATTAGTTTTAATTTAATGTTGATTGCGTTGGGGTGCCTGGGTGGCTCAGTCAATTAAGCGTACAATTCTTGATTTTGGCTCAGGTCATGATCTCAAGGTTTGTGAGTTCAAACCCCATGTTGGGCTCTACTCTGACAGTACAGAGCCTGCTTGAGATTCTCTCCCTCTCCCTTTCTCTCTGCCTCTCCCACGTGTTTTTTTTCTCTCTCTCTCAAAATACATAAACTTAAAAAAATTACAATGTTGTTTGTGTTATTTTGACATATAAAATATGCTTTGACCTTGTCACTATAGTACAAACCAATTAATGACAAATGTGTTTTCAGTTATTTTTGTGGTTATTTAACTTATTTAACAGTTACTAAGCACCTGCCCAGATACTTGGAACTAGTTACTTGATCTGGACATAAAACAGTAGAAATTAGAACAATAAACAAGTAAACTAATGCAAAAAGTAATTTCAGATAGAAATAAGTGCTAAGAAAGAAATAAGTTTGTTACAGAGAGAACTGCGACATTTGAACAGGGACATACATCATGAGAAGACTCTAGCCCTATGACATTCAGTAAGAATAAAGTCCTTGATACTATAATAAATGGACAAAATAAAGAGGAGAAAATCACAAATTGCTTAAATTCTTATAATGTGAGAACCAAGATCATAGCTTGCAAGTTCAATGGAGTGTAAGTTTGTGCCAAGACTGAACCACAAAGGATACATTCCTAGTTTCACTGGGTATGGGGTGTTTTTCATGTTAATCACATTCTAATGAGAAAAACCACATGCAAATGAAGCAAACTACCATCAGCCTAAGTAGCTATACTATAAGAGGAGCTTGGGAGACATTTGCACAGTATACAAAGGATGAGATCTCAAGAAAATGGTCTTAGGTTGTAAACAAATGGGATCTGAATCCAGGAGCTGAAGAACTTCTTGATTTTACTGGTAACATGGTTAAAGTCAGTATAAAGAATCTGAATGTTTTCTAGAATTGACATTGGCTCACCCTTTTGGCCAAATGGACTTTGCTGCAAGGGAGAAAACTTTAAAAGTCAAGAGATTTTCAAGCTCATCTTGCTGGTAGTTTTGTTGAATATATGTAGGTTTCTAGCAAAGAAGGCAATGATGGACCTATTTATTATTGCCACTAAGGAGGGTCAAACTCAGCCAATTTTCAATAGGTAGATGGAGGAGTTAAAATAAACAATAAATATTTGATTATTATTTTCTGACCACAGAAAAAGGAAGCTGAATCATGTTATCTCCATGAATTTTTCAACTGTATATAGAATTCAGAAGATCTCATAATATATATATTATGGTAGCTTGTGTCCAAGATGGCCACCATCAATTCCTTCTCTCCATGTCTGCCTATGTCATCCCATCATTGAGAGGTAGAATCTATTCTCCCTCTTTTCTTTAACCTAGGCCAGCCTGAGTTATATGCTTAGGTAACAGAGTGAGATGGAAGTAATATTCTAAGACTACTGAGGTTAGGTCATAAGAAGCCTTATAATTTTTCCCTGGGCCTCCTGGAATTATCACTCTGGGGGAAGTAAGCTACCATGTAGAAAGTCCAATTACCCTGAAAGTGTCATACTGTAAGAAACCTAAGCCACATGGAAAAGCCTGGAAGAAGAGGTACCACATAGAAAGAGTAGCCAAGGAACACTGACACACCAGCCACGTAAATAATGAAGCCATTTTGGAAGTGGGTCTTCCAGCCACGTTTGTGAAAAAATATCTTATTTTCTGGATCACCTAATGACTCATTCTCTCTATTCATTATTGTAGGGAGCTTACATTAATATGAATTAGAAAAAAAGTAGTACATTTTGTTGAAATAATCATCTTTAAAACACTGCCTTCCTGGGACAGGGGTGAATTATTTCTAAGTAATATCATCTTTCAATTTCTTCTTCCAAGACATTTCCAAAGTGCAAATAAAAGAACCAAGAAGAATACTGAACAATATAAAGACAATGTAGTATTAAATGTCCAGCTAATAGTGAATCATATGATTCAATTCAACAGAGAAGGCTCCACTAAGTCTGTAATAAAAAAGTAATGAGTTTTATAACAAAACGGAAAAGAAATGCAGATAGAAATCTTTTCAGTACAAAGACAAGAAGGATTTACAATTGAATACTGAAAAGGTTCACAAGTTTGGAAACCATGACTGATGAACTCTGAATATTCAACAATCCTTAGTTGAATACATTAATCAAAATACACACTAGTATAATAACTGCATCTCATCATTTTGCCTCTTCACGGTTGCAGTGTGAAATGAGAGCAGAGGGAGGAAAGGAAAGTGCAGTCCAGTGGAAATGCACACACTCTCCGACTTGTATCGGAAGCAATAGCATTTTCAAGCTGCAAAGGACCTGAAAAAACAGAATTCACCTTCCTCATTTTACAGTTGAGGAAGCAAGATGCTCAACGAGAGTTAGCTGCTCAAGGACACATAGCAAGTTTTTATCAGAAATAAAATAAGAATCCAGGTA
The DNA here is from genome assembly GCF_007474595.2 of Lynx canadensis. Taxonomy (NCBI): domain Eukaryota; kingdom Metazoa; phylum Chordata; class Mammalia; order Carnivora; family Felidae; genus Lynx; species Lynx canadensis. Next base: position 50,799,017 of record NC_044308.2, read on the forward strand.
TTCTGACCCCAGACTAACAACCAGGTTTCTTTCCCCATGATTACTTAAATTACCTAAATTATTTTTTTTAATTTTGTTTCTAGTAATATGCATTCAAAGAATAATATTTGGATTTTTAAAAATAACTAGTGAAAATACAATTGGCTATCTATTAACGGGAGGAGAAGTAAAGCCAAGGGCCAAGCTTTGTTAGGAATAACAATGGAATACAAAATGTTGTCTTATACATAAAATGGTATCTTTATACCAAGAACTGTGCTTGTTTTCATTCTTTTTGCCTTCTTCCTAAAAACAAATCATATCCTATTGCACTCCTCCTCCCTTTTGTCAAGCTCTGTGTTAAGTTTTAAAGGAGATTACTTAAAAAAATGAATAAAATATAATTTCTGAGGAGCACAAGTTTAGTATCTAACTTTCCTAAAAACATAAAATTATTACAAAATAAAATGTTCAAAATAAAACAGGAGGGTCTTTGATTTGATTGTCTCACTTTACATATTTAAAAACAGGCAGCAGGTATTTCGTGGCTGAAGAAAAAGAAATCTTTCAAACACTTTAGGTGTAAAGCCACAGATGTGGTTTGTCATGAACCTACACAGCAACAGTTTAATGCAGGGTGAATCAAATCTAAAATCCATCTTTTAGTGGAACCAATTCTTGCAGAATGTATAATTATTTTTCATGCTAAAATACTGTGCCACCCAAAAGGCTCCATTTTTTCCCATGCTAGTACATCCTGTCATACCAATGTGGACGAGCTTTGGGTTACAAAGTCCTTTGGATTTAAAGGTCAATTAGTTTGGTTCCACTTTAATTAGAAGCCATCATAATAGTGCTGTGTGAGTAATTTATAGAGGCATAAATATTGACATCAATTTTTGTCAGATATTCTGATATCATAAACATCATGTAAATCTAGGCACCAGCAATCAATTTGCACATAATAGACAAATTTTATTAGAACTGTATGACTGCACTACTTGGTTTTTAGAGTCCCTCTCTTCTTGCTACATTAAATCATCGTTTTAAATCATGTCATAGTGTTCCTCACAGCAAGCAATCAAAAACAGAAAATTTAAGTTTATTGGATCTTTGCCTAATTTAATGATTTTTTTTTCCAGAGTTGTGCTCTTTGGAGCCCTGTGATGAAGTTTTGGCTCTGTGCCTAGAAACACCTCCATGCTGTTCAGAAGAGGGTGAGGCACAAACCAAAGCTATGGTAAGGAAAATCCCTTGCTGCTTCTAGAATCTGAAGAGACTCTGTTAAAACTGTTTCTGTTCAGTTAGGATGTTTGGATGCAGAAAGCTTTCTGCTTGCTGCTCAATCTCAAAGGTGTGACCACCAGTCACTGAAGCACAGTCCTCAAGGGTTCCTGTGCTCAGATGTTTCTCAAACTGCAATCCATGGGTATATTTTCAGGGGTCCTTGAATTGCCTATGAAAACGTTTTTAATTTTTTAATTCAAAATTAATTTCCTTATTTGTTATCTCTATAGTTCATAATATGTTTCTCTGTCCTAGAATATAATCTCTGTTAGGGCAATGATCTTGTCTATTAGGTTCTTAGATAACTCCTAAGTGCCTAGAACAGTTCTAGCATAAAGTAAGTACTTTGTTCAATGGACTAATTAGGATAAACAAATTTTGAGTCAATTGGATGACCACCACATAACAGAAAGCAGACCCAAGATTTCAGCACCAGCATTTCGCCCTGCATTTTATAACTACACTGTGCCAAGAAATCAAGTTTAACTTTAAAGTAGTGTTCCTCAAACTGGGGGTAATGGGCCACTGGGCTGTATGGAAATGTTCACAGAGGTCCACAAATTCTGAAGACAGAAACACTGGTCAAGTCCAATTTAGTCACTTTACAGATGAGGAAACTGAGGCCCAAAAAAAGGGACAGGCTGTCTCAAAGTTGCTCAGTCAGTCTGTGAGCCAGAATTAGCAGCCAGATCCCTTATTTCTCATTCTACTGTACTAATTTCTCCTTTGGTCTTGATCTTCCATTCAGAAAATTCTAACTATGAAATCCAAAGCTAGAACCAATCATTTCAGTAAGGAAAGGAAGACAGACATTTCATTTTCAGTGGCTGTTCTTTTTCTTGCTTTTCAATATGCTATTATTTTATGATGCTAACTTTATATTTAAACTTTGAAATATTGGTAATTTGTGTGTGTTTACTCTCTTGGTTGCCTTTTTTTATTTTTTTTTTTACATTTATTTATTTTTGAGAAACAGAGTGAGACAAAGCGTGAGCGGGGAAGGGGCGGAGAGAGAAGGAGACACAGAATCTGAAGCAGGCTCTAGGCTCTGAGCAAGCGGTCAGCACAGAGACTGATGCAGGCTCAAACCCACAAACTGTGAGATTGTGACCTGAGCCGAAATCGGATGCTCAACCGAATGAGCCACCCAGGCGCCCCACTTGGTTGCTTGTATTATGTTGACTAGATTATGAATGATCTGAGAACCTGACCCATGTTTTTACCATGTTATTTACCAAAATCCAGCTTCCAATGAGTTTCCACTTATAATAAATGAAATTGTGCAGGAAACACTTTCTTGGTATCAAGAATATCACACCAAGTGGATTTATGTTCCTTGAATTGGGAAGATCTATCAGAGGCTGAGGAATATCCCTTTTAATCACATCTCTCTCTCTAAATAACTGGTTTTTCTGCCTTTTTTCCAAACCTTTACTTGACTCAGAAAACTGCATCTTTTACATATGGAAGATACATATCAACGAGTTTCCCAAAAAGAAACATAACCCAGTACAGTACAAGTGGGTTGAACAAAAACATTGTCTTAGAATGCTACTAAGTATCTTCTTTAGTCATGTTTTTCCTGTTTACTTGTGTTAGTTAGTAAAATTCATAGACTTATCACTCATTCAAAATTATAAAATATCATTTAAGGAAATCATTGAGATAATTTTTTTTCTAAGATTTTGTAACTTATTCATCCAGGCACAATACTCCATTAAGAGATCTGTAAACTGTTTTTCACAGCATCATAGAGTCATTGAGTTAGAGCTGGGAAGTATTAGGATCACCTGATCCAATCCAATAAAGAATAAACTAAAAGCCAGCAAACAGAAATGATTTGCACAAGGACATCCAGCTAGCCAGTGTGAGACTGGGATGTGACAAAGACTTCCAAATTCCCATTCCAATATTTCTCTTGCTTTGATAACATACAAGTAATTTATATTCAACAAGCATCTCTGTTGTGCTTCTTGTACTGCTAATGGGAAATTCCTGTTACAGTGTAATATGTTTCTGAAGGAGTTGAGAATTCGGCCATGTTAGGTCAAAGGTCCCTGTAGGGTATGTATAGCTTTGCCCCACACTCTCTCTGATCATATGCTAATCAGAACTCTTCCTGAAGATATTAACCATCCTTTTATTGTGCTAAAAATATTCTACTTTGTATTTCGTTAGGCCATTATATTTTGTACAAATTATTTTTAATGTTTACTTATTTATTTTTGAGGGAGAGAGCAAGCAGGGAAGGAGCAGAGAGAGAGGGACACAGAGAATCCCAAGCAGGCTCCGCCTCAGCACAGAGTCTGATGTGGGGCTCGAACTCACAAACCTTGAGAATGATCACGACCTGAGCCAAAACCAAGAGTCAGATGCTTAACTGACTGAGCCACCCAGGCACCCCGTTTTTATAAGTTAATTTTTTTATGTTTATGTTTTTTTTTTATTTTTGAGAGAGAGAGAACATAGGCCACTATTATATTTTGAAGAGAAATTATGCACTTACCAAAAAACATGGCTCAAAATTCACTACGTCTGGTACATTTTCCATCTCAAAAATAAGCCAGCCGTACTTTCTTATCTCTGCCTTCTACATTGACCTGCTCACTGCTGATTCATCACTGAACCAGTCAGTTGGCTGGCATAGCCAAAGCTCTTAGGTTATATGTTCTGGTCATTATCATGGGGATAAGGTTGAGGGTTGGAGGGGGGGAATTAGTGTATTATTTATTAGAAAGACTACAAGAGTGTGGAAATGCAAAATCGAGCCATAATAAATATGTTCTATGTCCTATATAAAATCATGACTGACAAAGATTCAGAAAGAGGACTCTGACAAAGATCATGCTCTCCTGGAGCTTACAATCCAGGCGTATATACAGACTCTGCTGTTAACTCTCTTATTCCACCGGAGAATTTCAGGAGAACAGAGGAGGAGAAGACTTTTGATGGGGGATGGGATAGGGTGGGAATCAGGGATGGTTTAGAATGCAAGGCCACATCTAGATGCCATCAAAAACTGACTATGTATGTATGTGTATAAGCTGGGTGTGTATCAGTTGTTTCTGCCTCCATCCAGGCAATAGCTGAGCACTTAGGGTATATGAACAGCAAGTCAGCAGGTTAATCATTTGGTGTTTCATTGCTTATTTCATGATCAGTATGGAAGCGATGGCTCCAGGCAATATTATAGACTCAGTCTCAAAGTTCAAGTTGTAAACAATCTCTTCAAAACTTCTGTGGAAAGTGGGCCTCTAAAGTTAGGGACAGTTTGAAAGTTCTTGCTTTGAAAGGGGCAATAGACCACACATTGGTCTGTGTGCTCACACAACTAGTGCAAATATTATCAACTTTTAATAGACAAAGGTCAAAGGCAAACTAACAAGTATGTAAAAAAGTGAAGATTTGAATATTCAAGGCTGAATACTCTTTACCTTACACATCCAATCATTAAGTCCTGTCAGGTATACTCTTAGCTAAGTCTTCTTTTATCTATTCCTCAATATCCACCCCCTAATGACTCCATAGTAATTCCAGTCATTATTTACATTGCAGCCATATAGAACTTCTCAATGCACAGATATGAACTTCTAATTCTCTTGCTTAAGGATCATCTGGCTTTGCTTAACATCCTCAGTAGATCCTCACTGCTCATCAAATAAGCTCCAAGTTCCTGAACATGGCATTCGAAACTTTTCTTTTCCCTAAATTATTTTCTCTTCACCTAAATACACCCAAACTCTAAACATGGTTTCCTTAATATGTCATGCTACTTCATGTACCCATAGCTTTACAAATGTTGTTCACTATGTTTAGAATTTTCTTCCTTTATGTCTACCCAAAGAATGTCTAATCATGCTTCAAGGCTCTTTTTTTTTTTTTTTTTTTTATAATTTTTTTTTCCAACGTTTATTTATTTTTGGGACAGAGAGAGACAGAGCATGAACGGGGGAGGGGCAGAGAGAGAGGGAGACACAGAATCGGAAACAGGCTCCAGGCTCTGAGCCATCAGCCCAGAGCCCGACGCGGGGCTCGAACTCACGGACCGCGAGATCGTGACCTGGCTGAAGTCGGACGCTTAACCGACTGCGCCACCCAGGCGCCCCCAAGGCTCTTTTTAATTATAACTGCCTTAATGAAGCAATTCGTCACACAGATCTGTATTACTCTGTTCTTGATGACCATTAGTTATCTGCACACACCTGTGATAGTATGCATCTCTTTTCATTGTAATAATGCATTTGCATTCCTGACTGTGATTTCATTGAGCGTAGGGACTTTCTTTTTCATCTTTGCATCTCATAGCACTCATCAATTTGCAGAATGAATAAAAGTTAAGCATTTGTTACATTAGTTAAGACTTTATGCTTTGACTACAGATTTGATTTTTTTAAAAAGAAAGTCGGCTGAGCTGAGTCCCCTGGATATTAAATGAAATTCAAAGATGCTGGTGAGAAATCAAATCATTTTTATGTGAGGATGATCACTAATAGCCTTAAGCAGAATAGAACATTCATTTTAAAACAAGTGATTGATCTTGATAACAGCAGGGCAAGCCAAAGGACAAAGTCCCTTGCTAGCTCCTTGAGAGGAAGAACTATTTTCTAGTTCTTTCTTATCACATGCAACACCTTGTAAAGGGTGGAATACATAGCAAACCCTCAATAATGCTTGTGGAGAGAACAAATAGGCTTATAAACATGGGGATGAACCTCGGTATTCTAAACATGCTGCTCATTGTCCCTTACCTCAGACCATAACTTAAAGTAGCTAATATAACATTTAGTCAGCAATATTAATTAATCTCAACATTAGCTGCTATGATTACCTATTGAGCAGTTTCTCATTATCTTAGTATAGCAAATCTTTTATATTTAAGGTCTGTATGCATTAAATATCTGGGATATTTTCAACCCATTTTCCCCAAATCATTTTGGATCCCAGTGAGTTATCTGAGTGACCACTTTTGAGATCAAAGATGCCAGTGTGAGCACCTCTGCGTATGCTTTTGTGATACCCAGCACACAGTAGGTCCTCAACAAATGTTTGCTGAAATGAAATAGTTAACCTACATTATCAAAAAACAGAATTTAGCGATAATACTATCACACAAATACACACAAATATGTGGCATTCTGAAAAACATAAAGGATATTTGCCCGAAATAGGAATCATTTAAACTCAGCACAAAGAATAAGGATGTGCATTTTAAAAGTTGAGACAGTCAAGTGAAATAGTTGCAGAAGCATAAGTTGGGAGTCAAACAGACCTGGATTCAATTTCTGGCTCTGTTACCAGCTCAGTGACCTTGGGTAAAGGTTTGTGCCTCAGTTTTCTCCCCTGGCAACACTGGATTATTATCACCTTTTTAATACTCTGGTCAAAATTAAATAAGCTAATACACCTGAAAGCACTTACTACCATGCCCTGGCCCAGACCATTCAGTGATAGCTTGTTGTAGCTGCTCTTAATTGGCAATGACAGCTGCCTGATCCTTTCTTTACCCTCTCTAGGGTAGTTGTTGCTATTAGTGATGTGCTGTTAGAGAACCAAGACCCTTTTGAGCAGTGTTTCACAAACTTTACCATGCAACACAATACCCTGGAGGACTTGTTAAAACTCAGATTACAGGGCTCCATCACCACAGCTTCTGATTCATTAGGGTCTGGGGTGGGGCCAAGAATTTGCCCAAGTTTGCCCATTTCTAATAAGTTCTCAGACGATGCTGATGATGTTGATCCTGGGATCACTCTTAGAGAAGCACTGCTTTTGAAAAATTATTTCTGCTGTAATGAGAATTACTTCAGGAAGGAAAAAAAGACATTTATGGGTTCTTGAGTGTGCATATCCCTGAGGGCTTCGTGGGGCCTGGAGATACAGAAATGGAGTATTCTCACCTGCCATCCCAACACTGGGAAAGATAGAAATCATTTCAGTTTGCCAGTAGTTCTCAATGGATAAACCCAAAGCAATCACCAGATAGGCTGAGAGGGGATGACCAGGTAGAGGACAGAAGACAGGAATTCTCAAGGCCCCCCACCACCTGACTTCTGCTGTTTTCAAAAGCTCTCTTTCACTGACCTTATTTGGGAAAAAAAGAGAACTACTTTGAAAATTACATGTACTGAACGTGTATTCATCTATCTCCCAAACTGGGCAACTATAAAACCAATATACATACTGGGACAGAATCAAAGAGAAGCATATACAGTTTCTGCCATGGAAGAGCTCAGAATTAGGGAGTTTGACAAGCATGTTAAGAAAAAAAAAAGTGACCAAATATATGTGACATTAGTGCTATAATAGAAAGAAAAAAGTGAAAGGGGATATAGAAACCTAGAACACAAAGACTAATAATAAATAGCCAATGTATTTGTGGTGTTTACTGTAAGTGAGGCATTGTTCTATTAATTAATTTAAATTCTCAGTACAGCAGTAATATGACTAGTCCCATTTTACATATTAAAAAACTGAGGCACAGAATGGTTAAATGAGCTGCCCAAGGTCACACAACAAAAATATAGCAGAATCAAAATTTGAAACCAGGCAATCCTGCTCAACATCTTTTCTCTTAATCACTACACTATCTGGAGATGAAATAAGGAGATGAAATTTAAAAAGACAGATGGAGACAAAAAGATGATTTATGAGAATGGCTCAAATTATCAACAGAAGTCCATCTCTCTTCCTTCTTGTATACCTGAAATCATCTTAGTATTGGACTCCTTCTGCTCCAGAAGCTAAACAGGTAGAACCATTACTGCATTGCCATATCCTAAAACAGGATAATCTAAAGAACCACACTGGTTATGTGCACTGACTTCTGTTACGTTGCACTATTTCCCTAAATATCTACAGCAGAGAAAGTCGCATAATAAATTATGTCTTAATCCTGTGCATTAGTGCTGGCCACTCTCCCACAATGTCAAAATTGTAAGCAATTGGCACAGAGTCATTGTGACAATATGTAAATTACTTGTAAAGGGAACTTGATTTTGTGTAATAAATGCTATTTGAATCTTAATTTGCTAACAGTATTTTAATGCAGTAATTGAGGTCATGAAAGACGTGGGCTAAAGATGAAACCATCTATAACTGCCAATTTTAAACAGGACTGCATTACCCAGGTTTATAAAATACTCCAAGGAATTAAAAGGCAAATGCAATACTTATACTTGCTACAAAAAGCACTGAAATCTAACTGTAGAAAAAGAAATAATATGCTACGGGACCATAGGAGGGGTGTGGAATAGGTGATCAAAGACTTTATCTGAATCTAAAATTCCGTGGTTCTAGGATCAATGTCCCCTGACCTACCTAGGTTTTTCCTTAATGAAATAAAGGGACATCTCATGAAATCATATGGCCCCACTTTAATTCTTAATAATTTGGGGCACCTCTTCATTGCCATGCTTTCATAATTAATCACCAAACCTCCTTTGTCTTCTCAAAGAAAGCCCTCAACCAATTGTCCAATCTTCTTTCTCTTTTCAGAACAGTTCTCTGATCAAAATCAGGTTTAGCATCTGTGAAACTGACCCTCCAGTGTGAAATCATTTTTTAATGATAAAGTGCCAAAAGTGTTCTGTAAGTATAAGGTATTAATTGAGTGTTATAATTATTATTATGCAGCCACTTCCCATAGTGATGACCTTTGTTCTTCTCTACCTCTCCTTCATCTGCTCTATTTTATGATCTGTCATTTTTGAGGCTTTAAAGCCTCTCTTCTTTTCTGAAACCTGAAACTCTGGTATTTGAGTTCTGCCCTCTGTGAACAGAGCTAATCTTTCTCCAAACCCAGTGGACACGGTAGGGAGAGCCAGATTTGGCTCTGTTTGAGACCAATGATTACCATTTCTCCTTCCTTATGTAGTCACACAAAACCCACATTGAGTTATGCAGCTTGGCCAACATTTAGAACAGGAAGGAATTTTTAAGGAAGCCACTCATCAGCGAAGACCTGAAAACAAACCTCCTTTATGTTATGCCCTTTTTCAGAAACTTAAAATGCTGTCCTCTCTTTATCACATCAAGTCATAAGTCTTTATTCAAGACCTGTGGTCTTGTTGAATATAACCCATCCAATCACTACTCACTTACTTCTGGCTTCTCTATTCAGATGTGTGTCCATGATGTCACTTTTCCACTACCTCTTTTTGCCCCTCCAAATGAGGACTACCGATCCTGCTCATCATCTTAGTACTAGCCAGCTTTCCAGCCCAAGTTCAAATCCTACTTTTTCAATGGAGCTTTGAACCACCTCATTGGTTCCATGTATTTCTTCCATTCAAATTCCTGCTCAAAATTATTCCTTCTAGAATTAGTTCCTTTCTCTTATCGGCTTCCCAAGAACTTCGCTGATACTCTATAAAAACACTTACCACATTGCACTGCAAGTATTGTTTCTATAGCTTTTTGACCGTATTGTATATTCATCCTAGTAGAATCTGTATTTTGTTCATTTTTATAATTTAAAACGATAATAAAATCTGATCTATATTAGATACTTGATAAACAATTGCTGGATAAAATAATAAATGATTGCCCAAAGCTCTGAAAGAGTATTAAGTTGAATCCTCTCTTCATATGCTCATTTACAGTTTTGCCCATTTTTCCATTTTTCATTATGCTTATTAATTTATAAGTTTCTTTACACATTCTTCATACCAATATTGTCAGTTTTTATAATATATATAATATATATAACATATATATATACATATACATATGTATATTCCTTATTTCCTCCCCATTTGCAATTTGTCATTTTACTTTGTTTATAGTTTACCTACTAATATGCTTATTTTAATATGGCCAAATTTATAAGTATTTTATATTCAGCAGCTTTTGTGCTTTGTTTAAAAAAATCTTTCAAACCTAGTTTAAAAGAGCATAAGATTCCAATTCAGAAAACCTGCAGTTGTATCCATATTCTACCATTTATTCCCTGTGGGATCCTGGTCAAATATTTAACTTCTGTGGCCCTCTAATTCTTTTTTTATGAACAGTGAATATTATTTATATAAAGAGTTGTTATGAGGATTAAGGGTGAACAATGTTTTATATATGTAAAGTGTTATATGTATGTTAATTATAATACTGGCTAAGATTAATTTTTGTGCAACTGGCATAGCCTGCAATTTCCAAAATGAAAAGAATTTTCATTTTGCAGGCATAGCCTGCAATTTCCAAAACTCAGAAACCCAGAGTTCTAGACTACTCATTTCTGCCATGACCTTTCTGAATAACCCCAGACTTTTAGCCTTCACCAGCTTCAGCTGACCATCTGTAAAATGGCTACACTGTCTGTCTCCTTGTGATGCTATGAGCACATGGTAATGTTTAATAAAAAGGACTGGGACTAGGGTACAGTGAGTGAGGTACTTACCTCAGGTGCAAAATATAAGGGGACACCAAAAAAAAACTTTAATCGAGATAAATAATACTTTAATGTAATATTCTTGAAAATCAAAATTAGTGCAAAATTCCATGGTGAACGAGATATCAAATTTTTAAATAAAGATAGGATTTTATTTTTAGTAGAATGTTTGTTTTCCACATTTAAGAAATTTTGTCTTCCACAATATGAGAAATTATTACTCACACAATTATCTATTACAGAATGGCCAGAGGTAGGACCAGAAACATGGGGGGTAAGGTTATTGTTTGCAGCTTTTTCAGAGCACTTGCAAACACTTGATCTTTGTTCTCTTCAGCAACAATAGATGCTGAGTGGTCGCTGCTCAGCTGGCAGGTGACTGTGTTTTGAAAGCTTTGGAAGCCTGTTTCCAGCTGATTGGCTATTTTCACTATTGGTGAGTTACTCTGTCTTAATCACAGCTGACTGATCTCAGCTGGCTTCATTCTTTGGCCCTGTACCTCTTTCCTCTCAAAGCCAATGCTAATAGCAAAGGTGTCACTTTCCCCTGTGACTACTGAAGCCTCCTTCTGCCTAAGGAACAGCAAGGCCAGTTAAGGGGCTTTCTCATAAACACAGAGCACTTCCAGCACATGGTAAATAATAAACTGAAACTCAGCCAGCTGCTGACAGGATTGGCTGGTGACAGGATTAGTGATAGAGACAGTTTAGGGACTGGGGAGTGTTTTAAGCCTTATAAACACTAAACATGTCCAAGCTCTGCATGCTTGGAATGCGCCAATAAGTAATGAGCTGGATATGATTTCTTGCTTTGGAAGCACCGCATGATGAGATTTACTGAAGAGGCAGAGGAGACTCCCAGATCTATAATGCACATTCAGGGGTATGATAGAGGAGGATAAATGTACTGTATATAATAGTCGAACATACCTTCTGTTTTTACTGTTGTGAATATTGACTTCCAAATGGATTTAATCAAAATCAATAACAAAATGTACAGTAATGAAGTAATATAAAATGCAGTAATGTATAGGCCACGAGGTTGAATATGGAATATATTAACAGAAAAGCAGCTTTGCAAGAATAACTCATCCCTCTTTTAGAATCTTTCTTCACCTAATATAAGACAATAAGAAGGAGAGGCAAAGCTCTAGAGCTGGGCCACAAAGTGGGTCCTTTATAGAACTTTAAAAAATTATCTTTTTTAGCAAATTTAGTAAGACAGGATTGGGCCACAGCTCGAAAGACAAAGTAAAGAAATCTGTTTATAAGATCAGAAGGCTGACCTATCAGTGGATGGTCCAAATATCGTCCTTTCAGGTTGGCTTTTAAAGGGAAACAAAATGACTGATTTATAACAATATCATAATGATTTTCTAAAAGTTAAATAATTCTAAAATGCCTTATATATACCTTTGGAGCACACACATGCAACCTACAGTCAAATGGCAAAGGACACAATTGTTAAGAATTGTCTACTTATTAAATTTATATACTAAGAGGTGAAAGAGAGAAATGTATTATCTAAAATCGGCCAGAAAGGCCCAAGGTGATTTTTGAATAATCGATATTTTCCATATCTGCTATAGCTTTAAACCAGAGAAAAATAACCGATGCTGGCATTCACTAGAAATCTGTTTTTTCTTTTTTGAAGAAGAAGAAGAAGTTTAATGATTTGCTGGTAAAGACTGACTATGATACAAAGATTTCAAAGACTATATTTTACCAAGAAGGAATAGCATTCCCATTTTATAGAAAACCAAACTCAAGTTTCAGGATAAAAAGTCTTACCAGAAATCACTGGATGAACACTTTCACTCATTTATCATTTGTATTTCTTTCTTTACAACTTCAATTTACTTTTCCCTTCTCATATTTGGCTGTTACTCCTCTCGATTAACCTTTGTGTTACCATCTGAATTCCCTCATTTCCTTCCTCCTGTTTTCCTATTTCTTCTTTGACCATCCTTATACTCTCCAGAGAAGCTTTAAAAGAGGAAAGAATGAAGGCAATAAATAAGGAAAATAACCTACTTTTAAACACGGGTAGAATAGCAGATTTAAGGCAAGAGGTACTATCTTTCGAATACCTCCTTTTAAAATGGATGAAAGGATCAAAAAAAAAAAAAGAAGGGAGGGAAGGAAGAAATTAAAAGAGGAGAAAGAAATATATGGGTGAATTACTGACATTTTCTAGCGCAGTCCTACAATGATGAATGTGAACTTCCACATGCCATTTCTGTGTAATGTCTGAGCATTATTGGAGACAAGCACTGACATACAAAAACATTATTAGAATCTAAGCAGCAATAGCTGCTTTAGGTGTGGAATGGCTGAGAATTCAGATATCAGGCACAGATCATCTAGGGTCTAGCGGCATTTCCTACTCATCCTCAAGGGACTCCACCATGACTGGAGTAATAGAAGTCAAAACTTCAATCAGGCCCTTATTAGTTACTTTGCACACAGGATATGAGGTACCATTGTTGGTGGCAAGTGAGAGCTATTGTAGCTTAGAATTGACAATGCTTTTTTTAAAAGCTATCTTTGACTGCTCAATATAAGGTTAGGAGCAGGTCATGTACCAGGTTTTTTACCAAATTAATGCTATCAGGGGAATTACAGTTAAATGGAATTCTTTCTATCTAAACAATTCCATCTTGTTTCATCACTGCTTCTTCTCTCCATCCCTCCCTATATAAAATAATTCCGACTAGTAGACATCTGAAATAATAAATAAATATATATATATATATATATATACACACATATATATAATCAAGTTATCAAACAAAGACTTACCATGAGGCTTGTGCTCTTTCTCTAAATTATCTAGGAAATCAAAGTCTCAAATAGCCAGTAATTTTTTTTGACAGGTTTCAAGTAATCTTTGATATTCTGCTTCTTGGTACATAAACTTTATTCAAATGGCCAAAAATAAAATCTGAAGAGACTCTTTTGTTTGATAATCATTTCCTTCATCTATTTTTCATATAAACAGTATATTGTTGTGTTTAGGAGAGGCTTTCCTAAATCAGCCATAAAATACATGCAGGAATCAAAATCTAAATCTAATTATAACTTATTATTCCATACTTAAAGGCAAGATGCCTTTATGTCATCTATTGTTTTTTTTTTCTTTTTTCTTTTTTTTCAATTCTAAGAACTCTCCTGTATGGTACTTCTAGAATCATTTTGTCATTCCTTTGCCAGTCCAATGAAAGAAGACTTCATTACACCTATGTCTACGCACACAAGTAAATGAGATATTTGAAGGTATTTGTTTTCAGTAATTGAGTTAGTGATAATTCTTTAAGCATCTATATGCCCACACCTAATATATGTGTTTGAGAGGGGGCATTAGCAGTAGGGGAGAGCTCATAAAAGTAGACTTTAAAGGGACTCTACAAAGCATAGTAAAAAAATGACATTGCATTGACAGAAGTGACCCTGAATTGCTAGAAAGCCTAGATTTCTGGAATAAGAGATATGTGAATTTTACCCACAAAATGAAAGTGAGTTATTGTAGATTCTTAAGCGGAGAAGTGATGAGATGGAGGCTATGTTTCAGGAAGATTTGTCTATTGTGGATGCTTGACAATTCGGAGATACGGAGGGAAGGATGAGAGAACAGGAGTCGATGGGAAGGAGAATGGAAGCCAAGGACATGTTGAGGATGCTTATTTAGACAATAATCCACAATAAAGTAAAAAGGGCCTGCTACAGACTAAATGTCTGTGTCACCCAAAACCCATGTTGAAATCTAAATCCTCAATGTGATGGTATTAGGAGGTGAGGCCTTTGGGAAGTAATTAGGTTTTAGGATGGAGGTCTCATGAATGAGATAAGCATCCTCTTATAAAAGCCACCTGGGTGGCCTACTCAGTTAGATGTCTGACTTCAGCTCAGGTCATGATCTCACAGTTTGTGAGTTTGAGCCCCGTGTTAGGCTCTGTGCTGATAGCTCAGAGCCTGAAGCCTGCTTCGGATTCTGGGTCTCCTTCTCATTCTCTGCCCCTCCTCCACTCGTGCTCTCTCTCTCAAAAATAAATAAACATTAAAAAAAAAATTTTAAAAAGCAACCCTAGAAGCTCCTTCACCCTTTCCATCATGTGAGGACATGGTGACAAAGAAACTGTCTGTGAACCAGGAAGCAGGCCCTCACCAAATACTGCACCTGCTGGCACCTTGATCTTGGACTTTCCAGCCTCCAGAACCATGAGAAGTAAATGTTTGTGGTTTATAAACCACCTAGTCTGTGGTATTCTCTTGTGTAGCCCAAGGGGACTAAGATGTGACCTAAGCCACAGAATGGAGAGAAAAAATAAGAAAGGCAGATCAGAGGGAAATTGTGATTATTTTAAGTCTGGAAGGTATAGATAAACAGACAGTAATAAAAGATGAATCCTAAGTTGTGATACCAGAGAACGAGGAGAAGTAATTTAGCACTGATAGGAAAACAGGAGTCAGCAAAAAGCATTGGTTTGGGAATAGGAAGAAGTGGGGGAAAAGGCAGGGAAATTAAGAGGTTAAATATGTGGTTCAGCACTTGTTAAATTTGAGAGGATGAAGTTACATCCATCTAGAGCAATTTAATTAACAGATAAAAAGATGGTATCTGGATTAGAAATAAAAATTGAAATGGATGTTGTAAGCAATCAGCATGGAGATGAAAGCAGAGGTCTTGAGAATGACTGCACTGGCCCAAGAAACAAAGGCCGCGAAACAGAAGGCCAAAGGAGTGACCTTGGGGGAAATTTGATTTTGAAAGATGGGATGTAAATCAAAAAAAAGAGATCTCAGAGAAGAAGGAAGGAAAAGCTGTAGCCGTATTGTAATAACTGTAAGAGTCCTTACAAGAAAGCAAAAGACATGGGTTCTAGTTTTAGTTTTGTCACTTACTAATGGTAACATTGACTGAGTTCTAGGATTGTGCTGTGCTTCTGTAAAGTAAAGGATGTGGATGAGTTCTTTGCTGTTTAGGATATTAGGAAAGAGAAAGCTAGAGTGCTGAGAAAGCTCTAACAAGAAATACTAGATAGAGTAAAAAATCATAACTCTTTTTTAAAAAAATTTATTTATTTATTTTGAGAGAGAGAGGGGTGGGCAGAGAGAGAAGGAGAGAGAGAATCCCAAGCAGGCTCCACATTCTCAGTGCAGAGCCTGATGCAGGGCTTGAACTCACAAACCTTTAGATCATGACCTGAGTTGAAATCAAGTGTCAGCTGATTAACCAACTGAGATACCTGGGTGCCCCCCCCATAACTCTTTTTTTGACCTCGGGGAGAGCTAGTGTTACAGCACAAAACAAGCAGCTTGATTACCAGAAGAGACAGTGCCAAGAAGAGATAGGCCGTGCAGACTGGCTCAGCATGGGAGCAAGATGTATCAGCTGCCATATAAGCAGGTAAGAAGAAATCATCTAAAATTTTGGCAAATGTTAAAAGTCGAGTGTGGGCTAATGTGACAGTATAAACTCTTGTAAGCCCCAGAACATAAAGAAATTTATACTCACTCATCACACAAACTGTTTTCCTCAGATCTTTACTGGGTGCTCTTAAGCTTTGGGGTACTGTGAGAAACCAATGGCAGCACCCTCAAGGGTACAGGTATACAGGAAGGGATTAGCTGACACTGCAAGAATCCACAAGCTCTGTCATCCTACCCAGAACATTTTCTCATGTGGAACAAAGTCATCTTCTACTGAGAGAGAAACATGAACCCCATGGATGGTAACCAACTGCTGTCAGTAGAGAAATCAATCCTCTTCCCCAACAACTGAAGTGCTAAAGAAACTAAGTACAAGCTCAATCCCTAATTCAACCACAAGTTTTGTTTTTAAAGTTCATTTGCAAAGCAAGGGTTGAATGTCAGTCAGATACTTAGATACCCAGTCCAGACTACAATACTATGGAGGGGCATTGCTAAAGGTTCACTTGTGGCCTCCCCTAATTTATATGTTGATGTCCAAACCCCTAGTACTTCAAAATGTGACTTTTTATCTTTTTGGAAATAGGAACATTGCAAATCTAATTAGTTAAGATGAAATCATATGGGAGAAAGGTGGCCCTAATCTAATATGACTGGTGTCCTTATAAAAAGGAGAAATTTGGAGACAAAGACACGCCCACAGAGAGAATGTAATATGACAATGAAAGGAGAGATCAGGGTGATGCTTCCATGAGCCAAGGAACACCAAAGATTGCCAATAAGCCACCAGAGGGGACAGGCATGGAAGATTCTTCCTCACAGCCCTCAGAAGGAACCAACCCTGTGGATACCTTAAGTAAGGCTTCTGGCCTTCAGAACTGTGAGACAATACATCTTTGCTGTTTAAGCCACTCAGTTTGTGATACTTTGTTATGGCAGCCCTCACGAGATAATACAGGCATTGAAGAAGTTATACTAGTAGATTCATAAATTCCCTTATTGAAAACATTTTTTTCATTCTCTAGTATGTGAAGTGGACATGGTAATGAACAAGAGATAAAGTCCCTCCCCTCAAGGGGCTATAATCTTAGGTTCGGAGACAGACAATAACACAAATGGATAAATTATATACCAAGTAGTGCAATGTGCTTTGAAGAATAAAGCAGGATACAAAATAAAAATAAAGCAGTCAGGAGGAGAAATGCTTCTCCGAGGAGGTGTCCTGGAGTAGGGATCTAACTAGGTGAGGGCAAGAGCCAGATAAATTCTTGACAGAATAGGCCTCCAGGCTAAGGGAGCAACAAAGGTCTTGAGGCAGAAACTTGCTTGGCATGTTTTGAGAAACAGAAAAAAAAGAGCAGAGTGTCTATAGCAGAGTGAGCTAAGAGAGTAGAAATAAGGTCTGAGAGGCAGAGCCAAGATCATGCAGGATTTGTAAGTACTGTGAACTTTATTCCAAGTGTGATGGGAAGCCATCGAGGGTGATGAGAAATTACATGTTTCAAAAGCTGGGTGCCATATACAACTAAACTTTAAAAGAGGGTTGGTGTGAAAGTAGGAACATCCTTTTGGAACCTTTACAGTTGTTCCTGCTGAGGTGATATTATCTTGGGCTAAGGTGGGAGAAGCAGCCACACACAGGATGTATTTGGACAGAATTGCTGACAGTATGTGTTAGCTATATGGGCGTTGGTCAGGAGGAAGTCTCTGCCTTGATAGAATAATTTCCAGCCTGAATTAGAAGATACAGCTCTAAGTAGATTTCAAAGCTCTGGGAAGTAACAGACTATGTAGTCTGGCTAGGCATACAATGGCTGTAGATATTTTAAAATCGTGCAAGATATTGTGAATATTTTCAAGTGGCAGAATCCCAACAGAAAGTGCATTTTAACAGAGAGCATATTTGCACCTTTCCATCTTTCAAAATGTTTTCCGCATTTCCACCCAGGGTGTTCTCCCTAGTGACAGCCATTGGTGGAATCGTTTTGAAAGTGCTTGCCTTTCATCACAGGCCAAAATAAATCAAAAACTGTGGTCACAGCTTTTGCAAGGATTGGTTCAATTGTGAAAAAGAATATGTTTGATCTGTGGAGGCTCTCCAGGGGAAAATGTTTTGAGTGAGAGGGCAGCATTTTATTTTCTAAAAACAAATGCTTCATCATTCCTCATCCATAAAGGCTGTATCTGCACACACAGAAATGAAGAAAAAGGTTTAAATAATTACCCAAACCATGCACAAACAGAGAGGTGCCGAAAGGAGGGAGAACCACAGCATTCTGAGGCAACAGTGGGGTCAGTCTTGTCTGAATTAAATATCTAACTGGAGCAAAGGCCCAAGATTATTGTTCTACTTTCACTTCACTTAAAAGGAGGAAGATTTTGGGAGTTTTATTTTCCTAGGAAACTACTAGCACTTTTCTTCAGACTCTGTTAAGATAGATTCCTAAGAATTGTGATGCTAAATCAAAAACTGGTAATTTTTATAATTCTGCATATTAAATAAAAGCTGCTATAAAAAGCCACTGTCTTCTAAATGTCAACCCATGTTGTACTTTTCCCATGTGGAAGGATGTTTTCCTTGATTAGATTTATAGCTTTTTGCAAGTCCTTAATCAATGCAGTCTCAATCAAATAACTAATCAACTTTGCTTCCTAATTTGATGAATTATACTAATAAACTCCAATTTGTACCAAGGAAATGTAGATTTACAGTCAATTCCTTTTCATTTGAATGAGATACTTCCACCATTAAAAAAAATTATCTAATCTCACTTTTTATTTTCAGAAGTTTTGGCTAAGTTAAATTTTCTGTTGGAGTATGCCCAAGATACTAAGTTTTATGCCTCAATAAATGGTGTCAGATTTTTTTTCATCAGTTGCCATGAGAGTCTACCAACAGGTCATATCCCCCTCAATCTCATTAATGTCTGACAGTGGAAGAAGTACACCATCTGGGGTTTGTCCTGAAGACAATGAATATTTTGTGACTTGATTCTGTCACTCTTGTCATAGAGTGAAGCATGAGTCTTGAGCCCTCCATCACATAAGCACTTTTAGATATTCCAGCTTGACATTCTAATTTCATATTTGGGTATACAGTGTTTCCTTTAGTCTTTGCCAATCTTACTAAGATTTGTATTACTTTTTTTGGTGTACTTTTTTAATAAGAAGATGAGAACAGAAAACATGTGCAGGAAATAATGCATCAGACACAAACATCCTCTTCACTAACTTGACCATCAAACTCTAAAGATGTAAACAGTCAGGGCCCTGTCTTTTCTATCACCTCTCAGGTTGCTTGTTGGGGCCTACACTGTTAAATTTCGAAAAAATATTGCCAACTGACTAAATGCTTAATCAAATCTCCCAACTTGAGTTCAATTAATCTATTATTATTATGCCCCTACTATGTGCTAAATACTACTGACAGTAAGTATATTGATGAATAAAATAGCCCGATGTTCATGGGCTGCCAACTTGGGTGGATCCTAGATTAGTACTTATCTTGAATGATCCTAGATGGGCACTTATCTTGAATAGATACAAAGCTATGGAGAAGTTTATTTGTAAAAAAAAAAATCAGGGATCAGGACCTTCAGAGTCATCAGAGTCTCCCCATTCAGGGCATTTCCTTAATCATGGAATTCTTTAATCAAGTTCAGGGAATATAAACATTAACATACAGAAAAAGACACATTGCTCAGTGATTCCAATCTTACCTTATCCAACCTAGTTCTTATCATTTTTAATAAAGAAAGCAATTTAAAAATAAATTCCACATATATAAGTATAGGGTTAGACAGGGTCTTGGAAGTCCCTTAGCTCATTTTCCTATTTTGCAGAGGAGGAAACAGGCTCAGAGAAAAAAGTGGCTTGCTTTAGGTCACCCACTTCTTAGTGCCAAAACTTGGCTCAATGAGTCTCATTCTTAAATACTTGCCCCCCACACCTCTCTAATTGAATATAAATAGGCCAAACATGATCCATATTTAAACTCCATGGGAAAAAATAAGATAAGAAAAATTGGTAAAAGTTACTATCATAATATTAGAATTCAGCTCCATCAAGTAAAAGATGTGGGGTCTGTGCTGAGTCCCACTTACTTTCTTTACCTTATTCTGGAAGGCTGCTGACTTGCTCCTCCCAATCTCAGAGACTCAGGTCAGTGTGGATGTGGAAGAGAGGAAAATCTGTGTGAAACTCCATTTATCTGAGGAAAAGGCCAAGACCACTAGCACCAGTTTAGAAGGAGGAAACACTGACTGTCAGCTGCATGGGGTCAAAAACCAGCTTTATCATCTACTGTGCTCACCTGGACTTATCTAATCTCTCTGTGTATTAATCCCTCATCTGTAAAATGGGATGGGATCATATCTACCTCATGGTATTGTTATAAGGATTAAGTAATTGATATTTATATATTGATTAGATTTGCCTAGCACATGTCTGTGTATTTTTAAAATTAATACAGTTCAGTGGTGTAAGTGTCCAATCTACTAGAAACAAGAATACTCAGAGATATGTCTTGTCTAAAAATAATTCCTTTTGTTGTTTTTTATAGAAGGCAAATTTCAAAGAGAAGATTCTGTTGAGGATTTACAGTGTAGTTATCTCCTACTGTTCATTATGATGTCAACTTCAGTTAAAAGTGGTATCATGCCATTCAGATGGATAGCATTAAATTCAGCCATTTGTTTAAAATTAAAAATCACTTTATTTTTATTTTTTTAATTAATATGTTCTTGTTTTAAGTTTTTATTTATTTTGAGAGAGAGAGAGCATGCATGCAAGCAAGCAGGGAAGGAGCACAGAGAGAGGGACAGAGAGGGAATCCCAGGCAGGCCCACACTGTCAGCGAAGAGCCCCATGCAGGGCTCAGCCTAACTAATTGTGAGATCATAACCAAGCCTACATCAAGAGTCGGATGCTTCACCAACTGAGCCACCCAGGCGCCCCAAATTAATAATCGCTTCACATTGGAATTTTCCACAATGAGTTTTATGGAACATCCATGTCCTTGAAATATAAGTATGAGTCAAATGAACCAAAATTCTTCCATAGTCCAAAACATGGGAAAGCACTGGGATACACAGAATTCAATAGGTTTCTTTGCTGCAGGATTTTTAAGAGCCTATGTTAACGCAAATTGAAAATTCTGTTTATTAAGGTGAGAAGGAAATCATCATTAGATATAAATTTAAAGAATGGCAGCTAAAAATGCAACTATGCATTACAATACTTTAGATTATTAACTGCCTTTCAAAAGGCCATTCCTGCAGGCACTGATTCTGATAAAGTTTTCAGAGTATAAATCTCTATGATCATTGCTAGCTGGGCACCTCTGTTAAGAGTTTTTACAGCCTAGTCTCCAGTCAAGACCCAATGAAAAGTCCACAGAAGTGACAATCTTGTGTAGCTTTTCCACAAGACAATAAGAAACAAATAGAAATTTTAATTCATTAAAAGGAGGGTTAGCATGAAGTTTTGACAGAATATCCAGCATATTAACATGCCTACTGTTAAGAGTGAGTGGCAGACTTTTTTTTTTTCCTTATGTAGGTAAAGCACACTTTCAGATCACCCCGGGTGTTTGGTTCCTGAAGAATTTACTGCTATGACCATTTTAAAAAAGATCAGAGCCTAGCAATCAGAATACGTTTACCCTGTCAGGAGGAAGACCTTCCTCTGAAAGTACATCCAGCCTGAAAGGCTCATTGTGTTCTGACCAAAAAGGTTACTGAGTTTGCACCAAAGAGAAGACTACAGTCTGCAAAATCTGAGACAGTTATACCAAAGAGAAATGAGATGTTGGAAGCAGGCCTCCTGCAGGCCAGTGGAGCTTCTATAGTACCTCTCATTATTATGAGGTAGTTGTTTAACTACGTGTGTTCCCCTCCTTGCCTCCATTCATTGATTCTAACAGCCCAGAGCATCTCATACCCAGGTGGTTAAAACAGTAGGAAAGTTGTAATAGGGCTGAAATGTCATAAATTCATTTGAGTGCTGGTTTCTATAATTCATCTATATACTTTCCAGTTGATCTAGCCAGATATTTTAATAATTTATTTCCTGGTAGATTTTATGAAACTGAAACCTAGAAGAACAAAAGCCACAGTCAAGATGCTAGTGCCTAACTGAAAATATAGCATCCACAGAAGACGGCCTGTTTTTATTTACAAGTCTGATGCTGAAACAGGAACATGAATCTATGAGTTTATGCCCATCAGCTCCTTGACAACTGATAGACACCGTTGGGGTTGATTTGGAAAAGAGAGGATTAAAGTTTGAAGAGAGTGCAGGAAATTGTTCAGCTCAACATTACAAATGTTTGAAGGAAGTACATTTGGGCCTGAGAGGGATAGAGTTTCTAACAAGTAGGTGAAAAAGGCCAAGAGATCCATGTCAGGAAACCCGTTGTTTTGGTCTGCTCTGGAATTAAGTTTTCATTGGCAGTTGGAAAAACATCCACTTGGTGCATGCTGTATTTCCCTCCTTAACTAGACTGAGCCAATGGAGATGAGTAAATGTTTGCAAATGTTTCCTTCCATGTTACTATTTTCCCAGGAGTACACAACATTGAAGCCACAAGGCATGAATTGATGTATGAATCGGAGAAAGATGTTTGCTGAGTGGGAAGAATGTGGAAGACCATGCCAGCTCCAAAATTAAGACTTTGGTACATATTAGACAAATCTCTTCTCCTCCAAAACGCCCACCTATACAACTTACCAGTTTGCTACCCCACCCAAGACCTATGCATAAACCTATTAAGACAAGGAGATGCCTTCCATCCATGATCTCTGGAATTGTGTTATAAAGAATTATATCTAGTTACTATAATAATAGTGTTTCTAAAGAGTTAAGCCTATAGACATTTTCTTCCAGGAATATTTCTCTTCCGTTTATCAAGGGATGTTTGTCCTTGTAAGTTTTCAATATTGTTTTGTTTAAAGGCATATGAAATTTTATCACTGTATCAACTTGAAATAAAATGTGGAAGTGGTAGAATTTCAGGCAGTGATAGAATTCCCAAAGGATTCTGGTGTCCTTTTAAAAATTAAATACAATAATGGAAGATAAACTGTGTAAAATGCCAGCACTTCTCTTCCCCATCTCCTCTGTTTGTGTACTAAGCCAAGAGGTCCCACTGCCAATCATATCCTAGGAAAGAAATAGTATAGAAAGTGCTTCTCATATCACTCATGCATTCATTAGATCCCCTGTTTCTCTCCTTTAATTTCGAGTCTGGTGTTAATTCACTGCACACATATACCTATAAAAATGTATACACCTTCTCTGATTATAATACATGTAGATTGTTGGTAATTTAAGAATTCCTGAAAATATTTAGAAATATTTCTGGCTGGATTTAAAATGTCTGAACAAAGAACTTTAAAATGAAATCTCCATAGGAAACATATCTACTGACACTGCAGCATAAATACCATTATTATGATAATGAGAAAAGTATTGGATTTCCAAGAATAACCAATATAGTAACTATCCTTCCCCCCAAAAAATGCTGAGAGAGAAAAAGATGGGGGTAATTCTACATCTAAACCCCAAGGCAGAGAAATTAATTTCTCTATTAACGTAAGCAAAATGATTTGTCTTTTCATAATATTACATCACGTCAAAATGCGATTTGTTTTATACCTTAATCACCCCTATACCTATGGTCATTCCTCCTAATATTCTGAGTATTATTACAATGCCTCTGGCTGTTTTATTTTAATTTCTCCCCTTTACTTATGAAGAGAAAACATAATTGTTTAAATGCAGGAGATATTTTCTTCCAGAAATCTGAAAAAGCATAAAGAAAACAGAATTTTGTGAGACATAAATTTTCAAAAATACCATAAGAGACCATTCTTTAGGATACAAAGCCCCAAATTTTGCCCCTCACAATCTCTTTGACAGCAGGCTGGTAGGGGAATAAGGTTCTTTTTCATAATATCAGCTTCCAAAAATATGATTTCTATTCTACACATCAGAAATTTCCATAAGAACTAGTTCCATTTCTGACCCTCACAGTTATGTCCAATCACCTTAAAAACTGCTTATTTGTTTTATCTCTATACCATCTTTAGGTACATGGATTTACTACCACTGAAGAGAGTAACACATTGTTTTATGTGCCCAACATAACTTCTGTAAGGTTTTACAGAGCTGCCATAGTTTCAGTGATACTTAAACTTAAGCACTCTGTTCAAATGCTTCTTGACTTTATAATCTTAGATTACATTTCTATACACACTGGCAGCATGTTGCTGTTTTTATCTTTAGAGTGCCTCCTCACCCAGTCCTGTATTTTCCAAAACTGCCTCTCAGTCAGTTTGTTCCCCAGCCTACACACGCCTGATACACACAAACATATTCACTCACACATGTTCACTGTGGAAGGTCCATTCTTTCGGTGAAACACAGAGGTAAGGCCAAGGGAGACTCTAATTTATTGACTCTTTTAGATGCAAAGCCTAATTCCAGGTGCTATCATTTTATCTTTATGGCACCACTGTGAAGTATTTTCTTATTCCTATTTTCAAGTCACAAAATGAAGACCTGAGTAATTTGCCTGGATCCTACAGCTATAGATGGATTCAAATGTAGGCTTACTGGTCACAGTCCTCCACAGAACCACCAATTTTAAGAAGCCAATAATTTCTCACCCTTCAACCTCTTTTCCACTCTGCCTTCCCTATCCTCCGTCTTCAGAGACAACAGCTTATGCAACCACTTTCTTGAAGAGTCTCAATAAGTTGTTATATAAACTTGCTTTTGTTTAATATTAACATTTCAGTTGTGTGATATCAATGCCCCCATTCTTTGTTTGATAGTGGCTCCCTTGATGACATCTTAGCCCAACTCCACAATTTTTTAGACCCTTTCAGTTACTTCAATATAGTGCAAGACAGCTTAAACCTTCATCTTCATATCCAGTTTGAAGCTCCAGCCTACACAGACCAGAAATATGGCTCCAGGAGAAGGCAGGAGGGAGAGGCATTTGTTCTCAAGTCCCATTCTCCTCCCTGATGCTCCAGCCTGAGTCTAAATAGGAAAGGGGGTACGAGAGACAGAAATCTCTGTTGCATCCTGGCTCCTAGTATCAGGACTAGGGTGAGACCAAGAAGCCACTAACCCTGCCCTTACCCAACCCCAGAGGGAGAATCTCCTCAAACCTGTACCCTGGGAATGTCTCTTGCATCCCTTGCTCACACTGCTTCCATATGATGCTGGGGCTTCTGCTCAATGCTGGCCTCCATTTAAGAGGTGCAAAAAACTGGCTGGCTTTTCCTGGGGCAGTCTCTTTATTGAGGACCTCTGGAAGAACAGCACTTCCCCTGGATCCCCATATTGCAATTACACTCCCTGGTTGGGTGCCCCCTCTCTTTGCCTCAAGCCCACCTGGGCAAACCTATGATTCCTGCCTCCAATTCCATCTTCCTGCATGCAGATCCTCAGGAAATATTGAGATCTCTTATGTCCTCACCAAGAGCTACAGAAAACTAAGATGGGGCAAGGGTTATGCCCCCCTTCTTAACAAACCCCCTAAGCACAATCCCTGTATGATTTGCTGATGTGGATTCTTCAAGCAGGCCTCACACCTTCCCAACACTCCGTACTAGGCTCTGAGTGAAAACCAGCAAACTTCAGGGAACATATACCAGGGTCTCCCAAAATCTCTCTCCCCACTGGCAAAATCTCTCTCTCTGGCAGAAGGTTGCTGATCTCGGGGAATGCTTTTGCCTATGCTTAATAAAGTTCCACAAGCAGATATAGTTTTAGAAGCCAAGAAATCTGCTTTTTATAAACCTATGGTCAAGGTCTGAGCTTTCACAGCATTGCCGTCACTAAAGCCACCACTGAGCACACAAAACCTTCCTGACTCTACAGGCCTCCAGCCCTGCAATGAGAAATGCTAGACGCCCACATCCTGACCTTGAGCTATTTGCCTGGCTAGGATTTTTTTTTTTTCTACCAACCTTGGAAGCACTAAGCTATTTCTGAACGCTGGTTTCTTTTCTGATTGCTTACCAAGCAATAATTCTCCAGGTTCTCCATTTGCCCTAGAAACAGAAAGAATCACAGCTCACTAGAAAGTCAAGAGGCACAAGTGGTACCAATGCAAAGTAGCATCTGAGGCTTTCCAGAGTCATAGACAGCACATAGACCCACATTGGCTGGGATCTCGGCCATACATTTCCACAACCCCCAACGTGACCTGTGTTGTCTTGAGCTCTGAAGTGATGAGGGCCAGAATCAGAGGCCCTCAGGGTCTCCTGGTTCAACCTCCTGCCAGATATGATTGATATCTGAGCTCAAGGGCTGGTATGAGTGAGGGTGACAGAGTGAAAGTCTCCCTGCAGAAGGCAAATGTTTGCAAATTGTGCTTCTTGGAGTCCTGGGTGGTGATGACAGGATTAAGAAGAGGCAGAGAAATAGCCTCTTCTTGGTATGTTTTTTTATGCTGGATTTGGGTTACAATTTAATATGGAAAAAGGGTTTCAAGTCTTTAATATTGAAAAGAGGATAGAGGTTTGGACTCAGAAAAAAGAGTTCTAAGTCCTACCTATGTCCTTTACCAGTCATTGATTCTGAGCAAATTATTCAACGCCTCCAGTCTCATCCTCATTTATAAAGTGGGGGAAACAATACCTGTCCAATTGTCTCCAAAATTATAATTAGCATGAAATGTACAAAAAATGTTTACATTTCTTAGAGACCAGAAGGGGCCTTTGGTTTACATCCTCTCCTTTGATCTTTATGATATCTCTGTAATGTAGATGCCATTGAACTTCATTTATCATATTGAAAACAAAAACAAAAACAAGTTCAGAGAGGTTCAATAAGTTGCTAACAGTCACACAGTGATCCAAGATTTGCTCTCAATTCTGACTCTTGATCTTCTTAGAAACAGAGGACTTGGCTATGCTTCAGATTTATATATTTATATTTTTTAAATTTCACGATAAAAAGGCCACCCAGACTGTAGAAGGTGTAGAACCAGAGAGAGTTTGAAGGTTTGGAAAGAGCTTTGGGCCAGAACTTGATCTTGAACTGGGCTTAATGTTGCCATTGTTATTCTCCCCAGCTCTCCACACTACTGTCTACAGAAATACTAAGGATAACAACAGCTGCTGTTTACTGAGTCCAAGGCACTGTACTCCCTGACATATATTATTTATTATCTCATTTAATTACCTCAATTTAGTGAATCCTTGCAACACTTGTATTAGGTAGGCACTTTTATTATTTCTATTTTACAGATGAAGAAAGTTATACTTAAAGAAAATGGGTTAAGTTTCCCAAGGTCCAGGGCCAGTCACATTGTACATGCCTTGGCTGCTGTAGCTAATCACCATCATCTCCCTGATGCCACTACTAATTTTGCCACCATCACCGTGGCACCTGACAATGCTTCCATCTCTGCTGCTGCAGGGCTGTCAAAGCCCCGGTTCATCGTCTGCCCTCCAAAAGGCAAAATTGCCCTTCTCGGTTTTAAGGTACCCTCCTTCAAGAAACATGGGAAAAGTGCAACAGGACACGCGAGGAAGATTCTCCCTGACTCTGAGCAGTGCCTTGAGGTTAAATCCAAGCATCTTTACTCTTTGCTCACATGAATCGCCTGTCCACCTGGGAATGCTTCACTAGCTGGGAAATCTTTTCTTCCCCTTATTTTTTTTTCTGAGAATTATCATTATAATGAATATTTATCCAGTACTTTTTATGTCTTGGGCATTCCACTAGTGTAAAAACATGCATCATCTTATTAATCTTTACAACAACTCTGTGAGATAGTTACAGTGATTATTGCCAATCTATATATGAGGAAGCTAAGGCAGAGAGAGAGGTTAAATAACATACATTCATACAGTGGGTTAGCAGGAGAGCCAGGCTTCAAAGACAGGCTATTAGTCACCAAGGTGAACACTTTTAGCCATTAAATATGCCACAAAGCCTTGTCCATTGGCCCCAAGAGTCCATTCCCTGCTCTTTTCAGGGATATAAGATGACAAAGACCTACCCTAAAAGCTCAGAATGATCCTCCCTATATAAACATCAAGATGTGGAGATTAACTCACTCCATGTGTATGTGTAGAGACTTCTGTCATCTAAATATGCTAAGAGGATATGGGACAAACTGCGTAAACTCTGTTGAAAACAAACGGGAAAAAATAATGCCACCATATTGCCACTTTTTAATGTGGTTTTCTTTGTGCTTTTCTTGCATGCTTTCCTTTCTTCCATGCAAAATATTTAAAGTTGGTACACTTTCTTTGAGCTTAAAACCACATAAGGAATAACCATGCTTCATAATTCTAATTTCAATAATATTAATAAACTAATTTCCATTTGGTTCTTTGATCAATTAACATGTTCATTGTGCCTTGCATCACATTAAGATATATACAGTGTAAATTATGGATATGATTCAGGAGCAAGCTCTACTCTTAAAGGTATTGAATTCTATGGGAGAGATCAAGCCCAGAGAATCTGGTCTCTGTTGGCCTAGATAGCCAGTTTTCTCTACCAAAACATTATGAATACCCTTTGTCACTGCCCACATGAGACATCTTTGTCATTAACAAATGCACACTGTATCAGGTAGGACTGGCTACATAATTTTCAGGGTCCAGTGCAAAACGAAACTGTGGGAACCCGTGTTCAGAAATTACTGAGAATTTTAAGACAACATCTCATGAAACCAAGCAAGGGACGCTTGTAAGTGCAGGGCCTGTGCAATTGCATGGGTTGCATGCACATGAAGCCAGTCTTGGTGGCATGTCACTTTTTTTGTGCTCTGTTGGTTCTGCTTCTATGTCAAATACTTTGACCACCCCCAGGCCAACTCCATTTCTTAGACCAGCTGCCTTCTGAGCATTTCCTACCACGCCACAGCTGCTCCTCCTGTCTCCTATTGAATCCCTGTCCCAGCTTCTCCATTTGACTATTTTCTGTATTCCTTTCTTCTCTTCACAATAAATTGAGTAGGCTGCCTTGGCTGGCTCTGTTGCAAGATCAGAGTAATCTAACTCCAACGGTAAGGCGTCCTCCCACCTACAGGCCACTTGCCTCTCTCTTCCCCCCACCCAGGAGAAGTGGGGGTGAGGCTGAAGGGAAGCCAGAAGAAAGAGCCACAGACAAGTTAAATCTTAGTAATACCACTCTTGTAGCCACAGTGGACTTTGGTACTTTCTCACCATAATGAAAGTTATTTTGCATTAAATTGCTTGATAATTGGCCAAACCACTACAGACCCCACAAAGCACCATCCTTCAGTTAAAGGCTTTCTCAGTATTGTTGGGAAGTTTATTACCAAGCTGAATTCAAGGAATATGTTAATCTTCCTGATGAGTATAGTTCTGGTGGGCGGGCCCATTTTCATGCTTCTTCAGATGTAAAGCAATGCATCTTGCTCACCTGAAAGGACCCTCTGTGCCATACAAGACAGTGCTAGAGGTCTAGTGAATGGTGCAAACAGTAGAGGCTTCAAGAGTTGAGAGGAAGCTGGCACTGTAAGGGTAAGAACTCTGGAAGTCTTCAGGGAAGAGGTGAGGATTAAAAGTATTAGTTTCATAAATTAAAATAGAATGATATTTCTGTCATTCAGCTCAATAGCAGAGAGTCTGCAAATCTCAAAGAATAGTTTTCTATATGGAAATACACCATTTTCTTTATTGACTTCCAAGATTTTATTATGTGATTTCTATTGCTAAGGCCTTTTTCCTGATCATTTAAAATTGTTCCTAATCATTTAAAGTTGTTCTCATTATGCCAATATTTATGCTTTTATAATTTTTTAACCCACGACTACTTTATTTTTCCCAAGTCTTTTAATTGTCTCCCTGGTTTCTTAACAGTTAATTAATTCATTGAAAAGTAGCAGGTTGACACTTTGATCACAGAATGGTTTAGCTAAAAAATTATCCCCTAGCTGGAAACCTTCTTTCCAGTTTCTGAAACACTTTGCCACTTTCTCTGTATTTTTGTTTGACAATCAGTACTTCCTCCTGTGTAACAGGGCTATAATGTATATTTCCATGTCTTATCTCCCTTACTAGTCTGCACATTCTCAAAGGACAAGATTCTGATCTGGTTCATAAATGTGCCCTGCAAGCAGAGGGTAGTTAATTAGGTAGATGGTTTAGTTAGCTGATTGAATGAAAAAAAGAAGAAAGGAAGGGAGGGTGGGAAGGGAGGAAGAAAAGGAGGAAGAAAAATTTTCTATTTTATCTGAGACTCCATTCCCCACTCATCTTTGATCCTGTTATCAGTTCAACGTATAGCTAAGCTTTCTGTAATCAACTTTATGCCTGCTATTTTTCAAGAAGGTCTTTTACTACTAAGGAACTATGGGACCAGCAAAAATAGCTGAACGAGATAAAGCAATGATCAGTTAAAGAACTGTTAATGGTGCCTAACTCTGCAAGTATAGACAAAGTTCAACACAACTAGGATGTAAGACTTGGCAGTGATTTTTCTCTCCAGTAACCTGTGCCTCCTACATTGTCTCTTCCACCAGATGTTCTAACCACTATAAACCTGGAGAATCATGCTATAATCTTAGAGTCAGAAGAAATCTTACATATTTTCTAGCGATTTCTTAATTTTTAAATAACCTACTTGAAATCTTTGCTTAGTAACTCTCCTTTAGTTTGATCACCTCCAACCATGAGAAACTTACTACATACCAACAAACCCTATTCCATTTTTCTACATTTTAAGAAGATTTTTACATTAAAGAAAAATAGGGAATAATGTAAGGATCCCACCAAATAGAAGTGTATAAAATAAATGCTAATATTTTGTCATTTCACTTCAAAAAATTATAAACATATAACTATATGCATTTAAATATATAAAAACTAAAACAGCATAGTTAATATAGCTGTGAAACACACCATTTTCATTTGTTCCCCATAATTTGCTAATGACATATAAGTTATTTTATGAATCTATCTATCCTAAATGTAAAATCCTTACCTCCAGGAATTTGTGATTACCCCATTTTACTTGTATGCCCACCTCTAAATGGAGTTCTGCCAGAAAACTGATTATGCCCCCCAAGGTCTTCCCCTCTTCTAATTTGTTTTTTATGTTTATTTATTTTAAGAGAGAGAGAGGACAAGCAGGGGAGGGACATAGAGAGAAGGAAAAAGAGAATCCTAAGCAGTCTCCACATAGCACAGAGCTCGAGGCGGGGCTCAATCTCATGAACCGTGAGATCATGACCTGAGTTGAAGTCAAGACTTGGAGGCCTAACTGACTGAGCCACCCAGGTGCCCCTCCTCTTCTAATTTCTTGACAGATTCCCAGAAAATAACACGAAGGAAATCCCACAGTCTTCAATATTCAAATGTCCTAAATGAGAGCAATAAAATGTGTTTGTCTGTTCATAAGAGCAACCACACCAGTAACCAACATCTTCTACATAGGTATGCTAAAACTGCTTTAAAGAAAATAAGTTAGGGGTGCCTGCGTGGCTCGTGGGTTAAGCAACTGACTCTTGGTTTCAGATCAGGTCATGATCTGACGGTTCATCCGTTTAAGTCCCTCTTTGGGCTCCATGCTGACAGCATGGAGCCTGCTTAGGATTCTCTCTCTCCCTCTCTTTCTGCCCCTCCCCCATTCATTCTCTCTTTCTCTCTTTCTCCCTCTCTCTCTCAAAAGAAATAAAAATTTTTTTAAAAACTAAAAAAATAAAAAGAAAATAAGTTGTATTTAACTCAGTAAAGCCAATATTTTCCTGTTCAAATGGGAAATGATGAGTTTGTTCCTCTCAAATCAAGAAAATTTTAATATAGAAATAACTCTGATCTTTAAACTGAGATACATATACTTTCAGAACACAATTATCTTCTTTGGCTAGGACAAGGTAAAATAAATATAGACCGAAACATATCTCATTCTTTTATTTGTGCTTACACATTCCCCAAGCAAAGTATGTCTCCTCTCCTAGGGCTGTGCCTTTAAATCACTGATTTATGTTCCCGGGCCTGAAGGCAGTGTTTTACATAGTGCAGTGCTAGCCAGCAGCGAGTCCCAGAAGGTGAGTGTATCATTTGAAAGGGCTTTAATGCAGCAGGGGAAGAAGTACTACCTCCCGGTAATCACATGATCAGCACACCTAAATGGACAGCCCCAGCCTGCATATTTAAACCTGCAGCCGGAGATGCAGCTCTGTTTGCACAATGCTGTCCCATGGCAGAATTACACAGCTCGCCATGGCTGCAGCCAGATAATTATTATTGATTCACTCTCAAACTGTCAATCCAGGGACAGCTCTGAGGCAGTCAGTGATGGACAGAAGGAGGATTGGACAGCCACCATCCAACGAGGAAACTTCATCTTGAAAATGAACTTAGATGAGATGGTGCCGGTGGATAAGGGTAATTGATGATTGTTTCAGAGTGGAGGAAGGAGAAGAAGGAAAGATTAAAAAAAAAAAATCCTTGTTGGCATTCATCTTAGTGTCCTTAGTAGAATGTACTAGGGGCAGTCCAGGAACTCTGAAATTTTTGTGTGGTTTTTGCACAAGATATCTATCATTTTTAATATGCTACATAATCAAAATGGACTCACCACTTTCCAAATAGAGACAAAAATTTAGGTGTTTTCTTGATTACCTTAGAGGTCAGAAAATTTTGAGTTTAGATACGTAGGCACATTGACTATTTTTTTTAATGTGCCTAAAATATATTTGTATAGTCATTTGAACTTGTCAAAGTATTTTCTGTAATTTATTTGCAAAGCAATTGCACCATCAGCCACCATAGGTAACCCATCACATACCAGTTGACAATTTGACAGATGGGCAAATTGAAGCACAGAGCAGCTAAACGACTTACCTAAATTCAAAAAACTCATTAGAGGTCGAACTAGACATAGATCCCACATTTCCTGTCTCTTAGATACTTACTCTTCCTCTAATCATCATTCCCATTCTTCAACTGGCCATTCGGAGCCAAGCACTATACAAGACATTCTGCATAGATTATCTTATTTAAAATTCACAACAGGAAGGAAGTTTGCATAAACGCTTTTTTAAAATGAGGAAATGAAATTCATAGTAATTTTGGGACCTGTGAAGTCACTCAGAAGTCTCAGTCAGGACTTCAATCTCAGACTGCCTATCATGGTGCTTCACACAGAGGCAGTGTGTCCAATATTAGAGCTTCTTCAGCAGGTACTAAAACAACAACAGTACAATGGATTTGAACAACAGCACATTAAACCAGACTTTTGTGTAAGTGGTGCCTTTACTACCAGTGAAGACTAACTAATATGGCTTTAGTAACATCCTGCTCCAATAACCAAGGACCCAGAAGCCATCGAAATTTTTCACTGAAGGGTAATGTCCTGCTTGTGTGATGCTGGACCCTTTTATTTGTTCTTCTAGGAGTCCATGGGTGAGCAGCCCCAGCCTGTGCAAGCCAATGATCAAGCTGATGTGCACAGGGTTGTTAAAACAGCCATCGTGGCTACATTCCTCATGATTCACCCTTTGTCTCTCTCCATTTGAAGCGTGACCTGGCATTTGTTGATTGTCAGTGACATTGCTTTACTACAGTCATTTCCAGGCCTGAGGTTGTGTCACCCTGGGGCACCTTCAGTTATCTCAAGGAATCATCTCAAAATGCTTTTTTTTAACAGAGAATTGTTAGTTCATCTTAATTCAGAGAAAGAAAGAAAAAGAAAGAAGAAAGAAAGAAAGAAAGAAAGAAAGAAAGAAAGAAAGAAAGAAAGAAAGAAAGAAAGAAATATACATTCCAGAGAGTATTTTAAAAGGAGGAAAGTAAGCCTAAAAAAATCAAGCCCAAACAAAAACACATAGAGTTAGGAAATCATTGGTGAACATAAGTCACATTATTCAGAAAGGAGAAGCATAATGTTACCCATATTCTTAGAAGTTTGAGTCAAATACCTTAGTTCTGGCCTCAAGGAAGAGCAAATTGCCATCTGCCCCCTGCAGTTTTAACTTCTCACATACTAGATTTCTGGCCATTCCCAGCAAACACATATTCCAACTTTCCCCCTTAGATTAGGAGTGAAGATTCTAAGGGCTGTGGTATGGTAAACACAGAAAGTTCCCCTTCCAATATATCCTTAAGCCTTAAAAAAAGCTTCTACTTGTAAGGATGATTTCCATTTATGATCGCACACTGTACCCACGCCTGGCATTCATGTTTTCTTTACTTGTCATTCGTTGTTCCTTTCTTAATCAGCCTTCATCTCATTTCATCCACATACAACTCTGAAAGGTAGGGTGGATACTATTACTGATGTTTTCCAGATGAGCAGATTCAAGACCCAAGAAGTTAAATGACTATCCAAAGCTGCTCAGCTTGTAGGTGACAAAACCAGGTCTAGAACACAGATTTTTTGACTGCTAGTCCTAGGCTATACCACTATGCTTCACTGACTCTATGGTTTTGTTTTGTTTTTAATGTACTAGATCCATTTTGCATGCATGTAAGCTAAACACAGGCCACCAGGGATAGTATGGAAACCATAAATTTGTGTAAGTATTATAATAATCTCCTGCAATGTCAGTAAAGTGTCTCTCTCATTCCTCCAAAAGCTAGTTTTAGGACAGTATCATAACCAACAGAAGTACAGTTTCTTAAGGAAAGTGTTGTTTTTTTTAATAATACCCAAAGGCACCATATAACTTTCACCTTTGGTCCTGAATCCATTGTCTCATGTCTGAGTCCTAACAAGAGATGGCTAGGAGAATGAAGGGAACAAAAAATCTAAAAGATATATTTATTTGAATTTCAAATACTCAAAGCACAGGCCACTTTCTAGTTTTTTTTTTCTTTTTTAATGTCTAATGATTTATTTTTGAGAGAGAGCAAGCAGGGGAGGGGCAGAGAGAGAGGAGAAAGAGAGAATCCCAAGCAGGCTCCATGTTGTCAGCTCAGAGCCCAATGTGAGGCTCGATCTTATGACTATGAGATCATGACCTGAGCTGAAATCAAGAGTCAGACATTTAACCAACTGAGCCACCCCAAATGTCCCTTTGTAGTTTTTCTTGTATACAGTATCTGTAGGTAGGCACCATGCACCTTTTACCTGAGATGTTTCTTCAAGCTCTCTGGAGTGTCAAGGAGACCTAACATCCCAAACATCTGATGGGATTGGCCCTGTTTGGGCTGAAGAAACATCATTTTCAGCAGGTATTGGTGATATCAATGCACCAGGACTGTTAATGGATATGTGGCACCCTTCCAATATGGCCAAGTGTCAATCAGAGGCCTGGGAAAAAGACATTACCACCGGAGCACAAGAACGGAAAATGGTAGATTTTAGCAGGATTCAGGAAGACTATGTTTGTGATCCTTCTTAAGGATGCCTAGAAATAAAGGAAAATGAGGGAAAGGAAGACTCTCAACAGAGCCTGGGTCAAGGTTTAGA
Organism: Lynx canadensis; assembly: GCF_007474595.2. Lineage (NCBI taxonomy): Eukaryota > Metazoa > Chordata > Mammalia > Carnivora > Felidae > Lynx > Lynx canadensis. Next base: position 50,834,511 of record NC_044308.2, read on the forward strand.
GTAATAATGTTTGTACTATGGTTATAGTTACAGTTGTGTTCTCCATCCCAAAGCTGATGTGGTCTGGAGAAAAAGTGGAGGAGTGGGGTGCCCAATTAATATTTTAGATTTTTATGAAAAATGCCTGTTCCATTTTTGTTTTCAGGAAAGGTACATAGATTTTAGGGCCTGACAGAATTGACTCTCAATATTAATCCCACCATTTACCAGTTCTGGAACAAGTAATAGAATATGCTTAAATCTGTTCTCTTTGCAAACTTGGGGTGATGCATATCATGTGAGATTGTTGGGATCTATCTGATCTTAAAAGAGAATGGACTCTCTACAAAAATAGGTAACCCTCATCTGAGAAGGCAAAGGTGAGGTCTTTTACAGTCCTGAAAGCCCCACATCAGTCTTGGGAGTTAGTATGACCTCCATGGGACAGACTAGGCAGTCTGCCTTGTACTCACTCACTCCATGGCACTGTCACTCACCTAGCTCTTACCTGGGCCCAGGTTCCTTCAATGAGTGCTGTGATGCAGGCCATGATGATAGTTTAAGCCATATCCTATACCCCTATCCCCAATTTGGCATGGTGATCCAAAGACCTGCAGGTGCTGTTTCTCAGATACGTTCAGAAGTAAGCCTTGCCCCCTTACTTCCAGGGGAGAAAAGCTGGGGATCTCTGTGAGGAAGCACTCTCAGCACCTTGTGGGGAGGTAAAGGTGCTTGCCCCACTCCAGCAGCCAAATGACAGGAATGGAGCCCATATCAAAGGCAGCTGTGGCAGAGGAGAAGGTCTGCTTCAGGGAGGGAAGGGAGCCAAGCTGTGGAGAATGCTTAAGTAGAATTGGCAGCAGGAATCTTTGATGGCCCTAGCAACAAACACTTGAGTGGCAGGACTGTAGTGTTGATTTTTCTTTTAATCTTCTTTCACCTTCATGATAACATCGTTCTCTGGTAGAAAAGTCAGTCTTTACCCATTTATGGCACTGAGGCCAAGAATCACAGAAATATTGCTTCAACCGAAATTCTGAAACAAGACCTTATTCCCTACGATTACAAAAAAAAAAAAGGAAAAAGAAAACGAGTATGTCTGTATATGATATCTCTTTTTGTGGTCATGATGTTGCTTTCCACACTATCTTTGTTAAGTGCTCTTAAAGACACCAGAGCCAACCCTACAAGCTGATAGATGGAGGCTGCATCAGAAATGACTGACAAGAAGAGACAGAGGGCAAGAGAGCAAAAAGGATTTAGAATGAGAGAGAAGTCTAAGTTTGTCAGCAACTGGGGATTGGAAGAGCACACTGCTTGACAAGATGGAGGAACTGAGGCAAGTCATACTCAGCCTGGCCTAAGTCAAAGTGTTGGAGGACAAAGAATTTATATTAGACAAATTAAACATGAATTTACCTCTACTTCTGACTGGATTGTACATATATGGGGTGGGGCGAGCAGGTAGAGGGAGGAAGTAGCATGGACTATAGATAGAACTAAAGAGATCTAAAATGATCTTCCATGCTTTGTGCAATTAGAGGTAAAAATCAATGAGAAGTAAACACTGATATTACAGAGCTAGATAAAAACTTAAACAAAGGAGATTAATAAGACCAAATTGAAATAAGTCAGTGTAACCCAAACACGTAACTTAGATTAGTCTCATGAAGTTGCCATAACAAAACGCTGTAGACTGAGGGATTTAAACAACAGACAATTATTTTCTCCCAGTTCTATAGGCTAGAAGTATATGATCAAGGTGCCAGTAAATTTGGTTTCTAGGAAGAGGTCTCTTCCTGGCTTAGAGCTGCCACTTTCTTTGCACATCCTTACAGAGCCATTCCCCGGTGTGTGTGCACAGGGAAAAAGACAGTGAAAGCAAGCCCTGTGGCATCTCTTCTTTTAAGGACACTGATCCTACCAAATCAGGGCCCCACCATTATGACCTCTATTAACCTGAATAACATCTTCAGAGACCCCATCTGCAAATACAGGCACATCAAGGGTTGGGGCTTTAGCATGTGAATTTGTGGGGCAAAAATGTTCAGTCTACCACATCCCTCGTGGACAAACTCAGTCTGTTGTCTTATTAAAAAGAAACACAAATCCAACATCATCCCTAAAGAGCAAAAGGAAATTTAAGCCTTTAGCAAAATCTCTCAAAGAGGTACATATGCTTGCTGCAAACAGAACAAAACGCACGCATTTTTTGCTGATCTCCTTAGAGTTTCAGTCAATGTGATAGTTGCTCTGCAGAGTCTCTCCTTGAGTGCACCCTCCCCAGACTCTTGCCAGTGTGTTTGTCTCTCCTCCTCCACCTTTTTCTCACACCCCTTTCACTCTCATTGTTGGATTAATCCCCTTCTTCTGTGAGTTGTTCTAGGCTAGTGACTCTCAAACTTTGATTGGTATCAGTATCACCTGGGGAAAGAGGGAAACTACAAAGACCTGGGCCCTATTCTACTTCAACAAGCCTAGGCCTCTGTGGTCTTATTGGCTCTTTAGATGATTCTGATATTCACCAAAAGTATAAGTCAGCTCCGGCTACCAAAACACAACAGTACAGGCTGGAAGCCTCAAACAACAGAAAGTTATTTTCTCACAGTATGAAGACTGGGAATTCTAAGATCAAGGTGCCAGAGGGGTTTGGTTTCAGATGAGGACTCTTCCTGGTGTACGGATGGCCATCCTCCCTGGGTCCTCACATGACCTCTCCTTGGTGCTTGCAGAGTAGAGAGAGAATTTCTCTCTCTTCCTTTTCTTAAAGGGCCACAAATCCTATTGGATTAGGGCCCCACCCTTATGAGTTCATTTATCCTTAATTACCTCCTATGAGTACTATCTCCAAATACAGTCACATTGGGGTTAGACCTTCAACACATGAATTTTAGTGGGGGAAAATTTAGATCATGGCACCCAAGTTTGAGAGCCAATGTTTTAGACCATGTGTTCTCAACAAGGGGCAATTTTGTCTCCCAGGGAACAGTTAGCAGTATCTGGAGATATTTTTGGTTGTTGCAACTTGAGGGAGGGTTGCTACTGACATCTAGTGGGTAGAGAGGCCAGAGATAGTGATAAATATCCTACAATGCACAGGATAGCCCCCCACCAAAACAAAGAATTATACAATTTAAGATGTCCATAGTACTGCTTACTGAGAAATCCTGCTCTAGTTCCTTCTCTCATCATTCTTATCTATAATTACACCCATTATCCTAATGAGCACAATGAATGTCAGGCATGGATTTGCCTGAACATGAAAGGCAAGAAGGAAGGAGCAAGGAGAGAAGCCAGGGAGTACCATAAAAATCCTACCATTTTTATCTCTGTTGTATTTGTCTGGATTAGAATAGTGCTTCTCAAACATAAGCATGCATCAGAATCACTTGGAAGGCAAGTAAAACACACAAATTGTTAGCTTCAGCTTCAGTGTTTTTGATTCAGTAGGCCTGGGGTATAACTCAAGACTTTGCATTTCTAATAAATTCTCCGGTGATGATGATGATGCTGGTCCAGGAACCTTATTTTGTGAACCACTGATCTAGAAGAAAAAGAGCTGATAAGTATTCGATTAACTTCTTAAGTTTTTAACCTATGAGCAGTTCTTGGACAAAAGCAACAGCAAAATGGAAATACTTTGAGGGGTTTCAAGATTTTAATAAAAGATGCATTTTAGGCAATAAGAATTCTTAAACCAAGAGTAATTTATTAAGGGAAGTTTTGGGACCTCTTTCCTTGGTAAACATGAAGAAAAAAAAAGACTGCTTTGATGGTCAGCAGACCTCTGCTGAATGTCTCAAAGGAAAAGAGTCTCCTGAGAGAGCTCTGCCAAACACAGCCTGAGTCTGGGAGATAGACTAAGCTACCAGCACAGTAGTTCAGAAACAGAATAGGTCTGCTTCTTTTCCTTCCTGGAAAATATAATACATTAGATGCCCCAGTGTTTTTATGTGAATTAGTTCGTTTTGTGCTTTCCTCTTATGTAAGAGACACACCTGCCAGAGGAACCCTGCAGGGAGGGTGTGAACAGGATGAAATCCCATGCTGAGCAATGTCCTCCAGCCTGGGGGCTCTCAGTCCTGGCTGAGCATCAGAACCACGTGGAGAACTTCGTCAAAATATTGAGGCCCCAGCCCGCCTGCAACTCCATAAGTCTGAGAAGGACCAGACAGCTATTGTTGCTGTTGTTATTCCTGAGTTCTATAAATGTGTGGAGTTGCACAGCCAGATTGAGACCACTGTAGGCACTTCTAGCACATCATTTTATATAATGCCCACAACAGCCTCATGATTTACTCCAGTTGTAATAATGAAAAAAGAGGCCCAGAGTGCTCTAGGCTATCACTGTGTTAACAGACAGCAAGTGGTCTGAGGATTGCTACCCAAATCTGCCTTGTTCACCTGTACCAAAGGGTGATGTGCAGCAGCCGGGGCTGGCGGTAGGGGGATGTGGTGGGGGGTGGGAGGGAGGTATGTGCACACGGTCTGTGTTTGTGTGTTAGTGCTGAAGGGAAATGACACCAAGTTAAGACGCCTCTACTTCAGCTTTCCCGGCTTTGGAACCTGGCTCTGAGGGTATTTTTTTCTCCCTTTGTCAGTTAAATAGCAGAGAGAAAAACAAAGTAAATTTCTTCCTTTCAAGCCAATCTAGGTTGAGTGAGACTAGGAACAGGACTTATTTTATGAGTCATAGGACCCAGCATATGATTGTGCTTTTAAATATTTAGGAATAACACTCTCTCCTCTTTTCCACTGACATTTATGTAGGAATCCATTGAAGGAAGTCTACAAGAAAAGAAAAACTTGGAACTGACAGTCAATCAGAAGTTCACAACTCAGATTATGTATGAGGTTCACTAACATAAGATTGACAAATTCAGTTTTATTATCATTCTTGACTATTTTTTAAATTATTTTTAATGTTTATTTATTTTTGAGAGAGAGAGAGAGAGAGAGAGAGAGAGAGAGCGTGAGTGGGGGAAGGGCAGAGAGAGAGGGAGGCACAGAATCTGAAGCAGGCCCCAGGCTCTAACGCACAGACCGTGAAATCATGATCTGAGCCAAAGTCCGACACTTAACCAACTGAGCCACCCAGGCACCCCTCATTCTTGACTATATTAATCCTAATTATTCACTAAAGCAGATAAGTCTTATAAATGGATTTAGAAAATTATTTTTTAAATTTCATTAGTGGGTGAAATCATTAATTTATATCAGATTGTAAAGCCTCTTTTAATTTTTCTGCAAAGAAATGGCTGCCTTGAGTGTCCCCAACAGGGGGGGGCCAGAGATGCAAGCACCTGGTAAACTGTAAGATGCCACATGGAATGCATCATTGTCATCACTATTAGTTTTTTTTTTAATGTTTATTTATTTTTGACACAGAGAGAGAAACAGAGCATGAGTGGGGGAGGGGCAGAGAGAGAGGGAGACACAGAATCCGAAGCAGGCTCCAGGCTCCGATCTGTCAGCACAGAGCCCGATGCGGGGCTCACACCCACAGACCACGAGATCATGACCTGGGCCGAAGTCAGACGTTCAACCGACTGAGCCACCCAGGCGCCCTGAGTTTTAAATTAAGCTATAAATGTATGAAGCATCTGAAGAGCATCATATGCCTCAGTCTCCCATTTATTCCCCCCATGTCTCTGCTCTTCCCATCTTTTTTTGATTTCCCTCACCACACTCTGTCAGTGGGCACCCATGCCCAAGAAGTCTAACCTCAGGAGACATGGTCCCATCTTCTGCATTTAAAAAAAATCAGGTTAGCAACAAAGAAATAAACATTGATGATGTACAGATGAGCAGCTGAATTCCAAATGATTACTATGATCCTGGTAGAATGAATATCATACACATAGGAAAAAGAAACAGAAAAATGAACATAGAAACAATGCTTTATCTTTACATGTGTGTAGATTCCCCTTTTCCTTCTTTGCCACTTCAATGTTCTTGGTGCAATAAATAAAATACTTTAAGTATTATATCTAATTTTTGTTGTACTATTTTCCCAGGGTTCTCATAACCTCCCTACAGCACCTCCCCCATCATCGAAAACACCTTAAGATCAAATTCAGGTGGTCAGAATTTGTCAGGCAAATGAGAACCTGAAAATCTTCCTTTTAGTCAAGTCAGACAGTTCATCTGCTTTCTATCTTGCTTGTTTTCTTCTGTTTGTTCCTGCTCCCTGGGTGCCCACTTGTATCCACACTGGCAAGTTAATCATAAGAAGAACTATAGACTGGTCTTCCAGACCAGTAGCTGGTCTTCCAGAAGATTATGACTACTGGCATCTTGCCATGTGGACCATGTCCTGCCCAGACCCCATGACAGATAGTGTGTCAAGGACTGTTCCTATCGACTTGCCTCATTCTCAGGGGTCTGCAGAGATCTCCACAGGAATCTGCCCCTTTCCCACCAAAAAAGCACCTATGCTATCAGCAATGACTGCACTGTGCACTGTTGATGAAATGCTCATACTAAAAAAAGATACATTTTTTAAACATATATGTATGTACATTTTACATAGGTATGTAAAATATACATAAAAATAAGTTTAGACAGATAGACAGATAGACAGACAGAAAATATATCACCAGAGGTTCATGGAGATGTGCCAAGGGCTCTACTGAGGCACTTAATGAACATTTTTCTTGAGCACTAATTTTACTCAAAAATAAATAAATACATTGTGGAGTAGAATGGAACTTTTACAAGCATTTTTATGATACAAGTGAAAACTTGAAAGACATTTCTTAGGAGGCTTTGGTCAGATGCTAGGGTTCAAATTTACTTTCTTTTGCCAGTGTATCAGTGGGAAATCTGACAAGCAGGACACCTAGAGCCACAGGAAGTTATGATCACACTTGACCAGGCTTTTATAAAACCCTCTGGTGTGTTATAATTTACTTTACAGAGAGTGAAGTCCCAACTCACTAATGCCAGTGTAGAACCTTGAGAACTGGTCTTCATTTAGTAAATGCGGAAAGAGCAAGCAAAAGTGGGATTTACCATCTACTTCTTGTCTATGCCTAGCCTCTAGGGAGCTGCTTCCTGCCAAGAACTGGGCAGACCCCCAGTGCATAAAGAGAAATCTGATACTTCTGTGTCCTAGTAAATCTGACACAGTCAGTCACTTCTCTTTTAATAGAAGCCTTGCTTTGCTATGTTTATGAACCAAAAGCCTGAGTCAAGCATGTTCAGGTAGTTTTTTTTTTTCTGATTTATTAATTTTACTATATGAGGCCTGAGTTTATCCAGACCTCACAAGCCCATGAATCCAGGTAACAGAATCAGGATATGAGTAAGAACACAAGTATCTCTTCTAGAACTTACTTCTGTGAGACTTTAGCCACCTATAAAGTCTCACCCTAGTCTGTCTGAAAGTATCTAGAGGTGCCTCACAAGCATTCAAGTTAATCAGAATATCTACCAACATCTCTTTATGTCCTGATCCATCACCAGTGTCCATGGTGAGAAGCCCTTTGACCAGGTCTCACTGCTGTCACTGCCACCTGGGCCAAGGTGCTCCACTTTGAGGATAATGTCTCCTATGCTTTCAGAGGCAACAACCCTTGAGGTGCCAGGTGTATTCTGTTTAGCAGTGAGAAGGTTAGCCCTCTTTCCACTCTGAGTCCCACATTATCATCTGGTACCAAAGCAACATTCCTGATGCCCCTACATCTGACCATGTTCCCTATGAATACAGCTTCTCAATTTCTGCATGTAGTTTTGTTCATCAGTAGGCTCAAAGACCTAATTCCAGATAGTAGATCAATATTAAAAACAGATCCCATGCAGTCCTGTCCCTCCTCATTTTCTTTTCTCTTCCTTACCATACAGCCCCATTTCTCCCTTGCATATCCGCTTACTCTGATTGAATACCTGAATTCCACCTTCTGATAGTTTATCCTATATTCATGGACATACCTGAATACTCAAAGTAGGAATCTATTAATGTCAAGGCAAAACCCCAGCCATATAGATGAGAAGCACAGAGGTATGAAGGTTAACCTCCATGTACCGGTACATTTTGTGAGTTATTTTTACTAGGTGATACTGAGACTGACCAAAAAAGTACAAGATGATTTATCTTGCTGAGTCCAGGTGAATTTGGCCTGTGGGGGTAATCCATGCTCAACCCACCAGCCCTAATGGCCCTGATGTGACTGGCTACCATGTGAGCATAATGAACCAAGTCTCCTTTTCTACAGGAACCAAGGTAAAAAGCCCTTGCATTTGTTAAAATCCCTTCTAGGCCTTCAATTGAAATGTGATACAAAAGGACAAAGTGCTATTACATTAACCTAATTATGAAGTTACTTGCTAAGAGCAAGTTTTAGAGTATTTATGTTTGTTTAAAAGCCAAAAAGATTATCAGCTGTACTGCGGCAGACTTTGAGGCTCCTATCTTTTTTTTATTTACCAATTTCTAAATTTAGGTGGAGGATTCTGTTATGTGCTTGAATTGCTAGTCATTTCTGCATGGGCAGACAATGTAATATAGAAAAGATACTAGAATTATGGTTGAAAAATACTAATACACAAAAACATTTTATATAATAAAATATGTGAAATGGCAAGAATAACATTTAAAAAATAAATGGCTTCATTTAGCAAATTGGAACTATATGAGGTTCCATTTATAGAAACCTCTGCAAAGAGCATATGGTAATCCCTTATTCGGAAAGGAAAAAGAGGGGACTTGAGGTGCTTTAAATGTCCTTAGATTTCTCATTTCCATTTTGCACAAAACTCTAGAATTTTTTAATTGTTAAATTGCTTTAGCTGGGAAAACCATGATCTAGATACAAATATACTTACTTTGAAGAAGTGAATAAATAGAAGATTGGAGATTAAAATTCAGACATGGTGATAAGGGCCAGGCCTTAGAAATTCAGTGCCTCTCAGACACCATTGTCTTTTGTCAAAGAAAATCCTTTATCTAGACAACACCAAACAGCTCACTCACATGTCTCACTTACCAGGAGCCTACTCACTGGGGACTCCAACCCTCTAGAATCCAAAAAGCAAGTGGGCAGGCAAGGTGGTGATGATGGGGTAGTGGGGTGGAGAGAAGCTTTAAGAAACAAAAACAGCTGTCATCTAGTCATCCTTCTGTGAGTTTCTAACATCCTATCCCCACAGTCAGGCTGACTGGGTCTGAACCCACTTACACATGTGAGACATTGGGCAAGGTGGGTAGCCTTCAGATCCTTGGTGTTCTTACCTGTAAAACAGAGATAGTAATTTTTTGTCCCTCATTGGATTATAGACAGGATTGAGTGATATCATCTATGCCTGCTATATGCTAATTGTTGTTAAATGATGTTGTTATTTATTACTCTAACTACAATTCTGCAAGCATGTATCAGGCTGTCCATGCCTGGCAGATCAGAGGCCAAAAATTAGTCAAGTCCATGTATTTCTCCTACACCACGTTATTGTACTATCGGTACAATATCCCCTTTTGATATATATATTTACTCTTTTATTCTACTGTCTGTTAATTGTCTGTCTCCTCCCATTAGTATAAGTTCCATGAAGTCAGTGACTTTATCTGTTTTGTTTGTTGTTTTATCTCTAGTTCCTAGAACAATGTCTGGCAAATAGTGAACACATGGTAAATATTTGTTGTTTGAATGGGTGAGAGAATGAATATGCAAGTGATTAACCATGAGGGATTTTTTTTTCCTTTCTGCCACTTTAGATGGTTATGTTGAGATGTTTTTAAACTTTAAGTGTTTTAGGTCTTTGAATAAAAATCAATTTTAAAAAATTAAATGCATTTTATCAAACTGTGGAACCAAATAGAGAAGTAGGACCATTACCTATCCTGCTAAGATTCTCATGGCTTACCAAATACTACTCTCTTTACCATTTTGGCCCACATAATCAGTCTACTTTCTCTTCTATTAAATCATTTCAAAATTTACATCCCTTGCTCTGGCCTCTTTCCTGATCGTCAGTCTATACTAGACTGAGAGACAGATCTTTATGAGTATCCCATATATGCCAACCTGTCTTAAATCAAATTCTGATGTTTTTCCCAGACCACTTCTCTGAACATTCTATTACCTAGGACAATGGCCCATTAACTCTTTTCTATGGACTCTTTTCAGGGTTTGGAAAATGGTGCAGACCATGTGGAAATGAGATAATAGCCAGTCCACATTTAAATAGGATGGGAAAGGCAAATGAAAAAATAGAGACAAGATGGGACATCAGAACATCCTTTAAGTGGTGAGCTGAGCTATCCCAAACAGTGCCATAGAGACCCCAGTGTATAAGATGTGGATACACTGAGGAAATTACAGGCAGGAAGGCAAAACCAAAGTCACTTACTTCTCAGTCCTGCCTGGAGCAGTGCAGCACTGAATGAACCAGATCCCAGCTACTAAGAGCAAAGTTGTCTTAGAGAGGGCAATTTGCAGTAGCATATTTTGGCAGCTGTTTTAGGCAACTGCTGTTGGTTCTCATTTGGCCCTGGCTTTGTCTGACCTCTGGAAGCTGTGGCTCAGAAGTGCAGAGTGACTTTGAGTATTTTAATTGGAAAAGGTTGCTAATAATATACACCACAGCTTACCTAAAGTTTACAACATGCTTGCTAACATTTCTCTACCATTCCCCTCATAACAGTGATAAAACCTGAGCCAGAGCGGGGCAAAATTTGCTAGCAAGGTACTCCGGCCTAGCTCATTCCCCTTCTCCCTATCAGGCAAGTATTAAGTCTTACTGCCTGGCATTTTTGACTCAGTTTTTCTGTCATATGGTTGATGCACGAAATAATTCTGTCCTGATATCTATTCATTTCCCTTTTTAATTCCCAGTATCCATTTTTCTAAACTTTTTTTTTCCTAAAGTTTTTCACTATGCTTGTAAAACAGAAACAGACCGTCAAGGTACTTCATAGAAAACTTGCCCTCAGGGGCACCTGGGTGGCTCAGTCAGTTGTTAACTATTTTGGCTCAGGTGATGGTCTCAATCGTTCATTAGATGGAGCCCCATGTCATGCTCTGCACTGACAGCATGGAGCCTGCTTGGGATTCTCTTTCTTTTTCTCTGCCCCTCCCTTGCTCTCTCTCTCTCAAAATAATAAATAAATAAACATTTATAAAAAGAAAAAGAAAACTTGCCCTCAAATGTTGACAGTTTCTTCTCAATAGTCCTCGAAATTAGTAACACCCGTGCCAGATTTTAGTGTTTGCAAAGCACTTTCTCATTTAACAGTGATAACAGCCCCAAGAGACAAGTATTCTCGCTCCTATAGGTGAGGTGTCTAAGGCTCAGAGATGGCAGGTGACCTACCCAGAGTCACACCTGGGCCGTGGAATACTTTCCACCATATTGCACCCTCACCAATATGTGTTCCACCTTTGTAGCTCATCTAATTGTATAAAGGAAATTGCAGACAAAGACATCGGCATTCATTCCACAGTATCTTATCCAGCCTTGCCTTTCCCAGAGTCAATAGAAGATCATATTTCTTTGCACTCACTCAGCCATGCTGCACTCACCTGCTTGTGCTGTGAACTCTTTTGTGTATAAACCCCAAGTTCATATAATGCATTTGTTCATTTTACTAATATATATATTGAGTGCCTACTGTGTGCAGACATCAATAGTGTGTCGATTAGGTGATAGGAACTATTAAATAATTACAGATGAGAGCATTATTCATTTTTTAAAAATCCACTTAAATCATACAGGATCCAATGATCTATATTGTATTCAAAGTGAAGTAAATCACAGGGCTGCTGGCTCCAATCCTTTTTTTAAAGTAGGCAGGGTATAAATAATAAATAGAATAAAAGCGTCACTGTGAAAATTTTATCAGAGGCCATAAGTGTGGAGGAGTTAAGAGACTGGGCTTCAGTCCAGGCTGCCACCAGCAATGTGTGACCTTGGGTGAGTCACCTCGCCTCAACAGGCCTGTTTCCTCCTCTGCAAAATACGTGAATTGAGTGGGGTGAGTTTTAAAGTGTCTTTTCTCATTAACAGTCTTCTCGTTCTGAAGGTGAAGCATCACTCAGTGCTTCTGACCTTGATCCCCAAAGATCTCAGGGGCTGAGAGAAACGCGGACTTGGTTACACTTGGGATCCTTAAAGGTAAAGTACCATCAAGCAAGAGCAAACAAGCAATCCACTTGAAAGGCAATAGGCTGGAATGTAGAATATAATTGATTTGAAAAAATTAATATAATGATAAGTGAACATTACAAAAATTCCTATTATTGGCACAGTCTCCTATACATAATAAATATCTTGGGAAAATTAAAAATCAATAGGTAATAATGCATTAATATTGGTTCCTTAGTTGTGAGGAACCAATGTTCCATGTTCCATGGTAATATAAGATGCTGACAATAGGAGAGCCAGGTGCAGGGTAAATGCACATTCTGCACTATCTTTACAACTTTTCTATACATTGAAAACCACTATTTATTCTAAAACAAAAGGTTCATTTTTAAAAATCAATAGGAATACTCATCTACCTGAGAACCATCTACCAAGTTGAAGATTGCTGTCTCTCCCCACCTGCACAAAAAGGTTGAGTGGCAGATTCAGGATTATCATTCTACCCGTAAAACCATCTTATTCATTTCTAACAGTAATGTTTGAGTCCTATGTGTGAGCAGTCTTATAACATTAATCAGAGAGTTTAACTGGACTGGTTGAATTATTTTATATAAATATTAATAAAGAGAGACAGGTGTGAGCTCTTCTCAGCAGTTGGAAACCTTTTCATAGAACTGGAAATAAACTCTTCAAACCAACTTAACTGATGGTGATATTTCCACACCCACCCAAACCCTTTGACTGCCTCTTTAAAAATCGAAGTTAAGTCCAACTACAAGGCAATAACAATGATAGCAAGTTTACAAATTCATCCTTAAAGGCTCACTGTGGAAGACGAAAGGTCTGAGGAAGATGGTTTCTAACTTCCTGGTATTTGGCTACCATTTGGAAGCAAAGCAAACACACACATGTACACCAGACTCAGGAAGGAAAAGTCAATAGTATTAATAAACCTACCATGTGTGTTAAAAGCATGTGGATTAAAGGAAAATGCCCTAACAGTTCTCTTCATTAACATTAGCAAATTCCTATGTAACTTCCATAGCATTAAAGCCTGCACAATCCGGCCTAATTTCATCTTTGAGGTATAGGCTTCTGAAATGTGTTCTCTTTGGTCTACACACTGCCTTTTGATATATTCTATTAGCTGGAAGCTCCGGCATCCTTTATTATGATTCCAGCAGCCTTTGCTCTCTGCTCACAAATAATTGATGCTCCCTTTGCACCAGGCATAGTTTTCAACTGATAAGCAGCAGAGTAATTGGCACCTTCACAGGATATTAGGAAGAAGGAGGGGGGAAAATATCACACTTTGCAGACAGGAAGCAGACAGCAGAAGGTAACCAAATAATCATGCCTCTGCTAAGAAGCCTAAGTTTTTCTGGAGACATATACTTTGCATTTCCCATAGTAAATATTAAGTTTTATATTTACCAATACACTACACATTGTAAGAAAAAATTGTCAGGCTAGGGTACTCCGTGGGTTTATTAAAGATGAGATGTGGGGGCGCCTGGGTGGCGCAGTCGGTTAAGCGTCCGACTTCAGCCAGGTCACGATCTCGCGGTCCGTGAGTTCGAGCCCCGCGTCGGGCTCTGGGCTGATGGCTCAGAGCCTGGAGCCTGTTTCCAATTCTGTGTCTCCCTCTCTCTCTGCCCCTCCCCCGTTCATGCTCTGTCTCTCTCTGTCCCAAAAATAAAATAAAAACGTTGAAAAAAAATTTAAAAAAAAAAATAAATAAAAAAAGATGAGATGTTGAGGTTACTATTTATTCTCAGTAATGTGCACAGTTTGATATAACTTCTAGTAATACTTAGCATTAACAGTTTATATGTTTTCCATACTCATTGTGACATAATTAATGATGCTGTCACACTGAATGCATGCACATGAATTATTACTAAATTAGAATAGGATTCCTATAGCATTATGTATAATGCACTGTCACTATAAATACAATATCAATAAAGAATCTGTTACCTGTGCTTAACCTTTTTAAACCTAACCTTTTATTTTAACAAAGCACATTAAAAAGCTCTAATTTTGCCAAATTTGGAGGAAAGTTTATTGAATTTTTAGGACAAAAAGATGTCAATGCTATTTTGACAATGGCACTAAGCATAAATTTTTAAATTCTCAACTTCAAAATCAGGTGTCTCCTAGGATAATAACTGAACAGTAAGTGTATATGTGAGAGCAAGTCAGCAGGCTGGGATGGATTGGCTCATTTGTGTTGAGACAATACATCTAGTCCTGTCCCTCCTCATGCTCCAACCAAACCTAACTCCCAGCCTTGGATGAAGATCAAAGACTAAAGAAAATTCAGTCTCTAAAGTTGAGCCAAAGGCACAGAGAGAAAAGAAATGTGAGGAGAAAAATACCTGATCAACACTGCCTGCTCCCTCCCCCAATATCACCACTACCAATCTCCATTTGTTACCCCCTAGTCCCAGTGGGATCCCACTCAGATTCTGCCATTGTAGGACCTAAGCTAAGACCATGTCACCCCCAGAAGAAGCTTCCATTTGACCCAAATCCAGGTCTGCTGGTCCTAGCACCTGTTGGCAAAATTACTCTGGTGATTTCAAAAACTTCTTCCAGCCTTCCCAGTTGATTCCCTAAACCCGGTCACCTCTGGCCCTGTGCTTTGCTCTTCTGTTAGCATTTGACATTTTGTTGTTTCTGAGTGTTTGCCTAGACTCTCAATCCAACCATCAGCAACAATCCTGGCTCACCCCACTCTCTTCCAGATTAACTATGTTAGCAGCTGGACAAACTTGGATGCCCCTTTGAGTCACAATGATAAGCCCTTGTAGAAATAATCTAGTCATTTCAGAGACTTCATTCTCTTAAATTGATTAGCCTGACTACATTGGCTTATCACCTGACTGCAGTTTATTTCACAACCATATATTGACATCACACTATGAACCAAGGAATCACAGATGCAATTGGCTCCCTAGCTTCTTCCCTCTCCAAATGCTCTCATTCTCCAAGGGCACCTGCCACCTACATCAGTGACTATCAAACTTTTTGGTCTCTTAACCATTTACTCTCTAAAATATCACGGACCCAAAGAGCATTTGCTTATGTAGGCTATACCTTTCAATATTTACTCTATTAGAAAAGAAAAAGAAAATGTAAAAATATTTATCAGTTTATTTAAAATAACAGGAATTAACCTATTACATATTCGTATAAATGACTTGTCTATAAAATGTATGTTTTCTAAAACAAAAAAAAAGTAGCAAGAGAGGTGGCATTGTTTTTGCAATTTTGTAAACCTCCTTCATGTCTGACTTAATAGGAGGTAGTTGTATTCTCATACCTGCTACCACATTCAGTCTGGTCCAATATGTATTCTAGCTGAAATATCTGAAGTGTACCTGGACTCACTCAGACATGTGTAGAGTTGAACAGAGGAATATCTGAATAACATTTTTGGATAATCGTGAACGTTATTTGCTAACACTCAACTCACATGCAACAAATAATAGTGCAGTGTGGGAACTGAAACTTCATCAATGAACTTTTCATACTCAATACATTAAAATCCATTGGCTTATCATACACTCTGAGTGGATCTTTTACCAGTACATGACTGGTCATGTAGAAGATACTGGTTCACTGAGCTATGCAGATCAAATATTGACAGAGTTTATTATATAATATCAAAAAATCACACTCATCTTGAAAACATTATAATAAATGAAAAGAGTTGTATGATACTCTGGAAAAGGCAACACTCTAAGACAGACATCAGATTAGTGGTTGCCAGGGCCTGGGGTAAGAGGACAGAAATGACTATAAAGCAACACCTGAAGACTTTCTGGGTTGATTAAAATATTCTATATCCTATTTGTGGTAGTGAATACATGACCATGTATATCTGCTAAAACTCATAGAACTATATGCCCAAAAGGATAAATTTTATTATATATAAATTATGCCTCAATAAGTAGACTATTCTGTATGATAAAATTGGAAGAATGCATAAAGCACTTCTGCTTCATTCTGAAGTGCATATCCATCTCAAGGAAAAGAACAATAAAACTATTCAAAAAATGTTCTGTTGCAGGTGAAATAATAAAGAAAATTATGAACATCATGAATGCCAAGAGAAGGATAGCATTCATCACACTTTGCCTTGATGTGACACACTCACTTCATTCATTTTGGAGAAAATGTCTGTCACATACTGAAGCCTGAATATCCGTAGTTTGTCGACCCAGTCTTTCTTTCAAGTAAAGATGATGTTCCATAGAAAAGGTGCTTACATAAGATTCTAACTCAAATCATATAAGTGCTTTTCCTTTCATGTGTGCCAAGACACCCATAGTTTTACCTACCATTGCTCTATACCATGAGTGTAAATGTCAACACAGTTGTTCCAAGATAAATCACAAGACTGTTAAAAAGTTACTCAATACTTTTGAATATTTCAGCACCACTTTTGTTTGTTGCCAAGGTTTCACAGAAAAGAAGGTCTTCTTTGATGATTTGTTGTTACTGATGCTGGGTGGATACAAACAAACATAGACTCCCCCCATTCATAAGGCAAAAGTATAAATCTTCAGACGAGATGGTCATTCAATCTTCAGATACACACAGCTGCATTGCCTCTTAGCTATTGTGTGTGCTTCTTTACCTAGTGCAATGAAATAACTTACCTATTAGATGTTTCTATGGCTGTTTCAATCCTAGTTTGAAAAACTGTAAGGGGCACCTGGGTGGCTCAGTCGGTTAAGCATCCAACTCTTGATTTCGATTCAGGTCATGATCTCATAGCTCATGGGTTCAAGCCCCATGTCAGGCTCTGCGCAAATAGTGCAGAGTCTGCTTGGGATACTCTCTCTCCCCATTCTATGTGCTCCTCTCCCACTCACCCCAGACCAAACTCTGACTGGTCTCAAAATGATGCCATACCTGACACCATAGTATTATTCAAAATGTTCTAATGCACATGATACAATAAAGTTAGTTATTAACATCACCAAAGCTAAAAGAACTTTCATTATTTAGAGTCATATTTATTGTTGCTCCCAGCTTCCTCCCTTCCATGAGTCAAAGAACTCTCTATCGCCAGTCTTTCCTTTTCATCATCTTTAGATGTAGATATCTGGCTATAGATTGAAAATGCTTTTCTTCTAAATCTCTCATTTTTAGGCCAACAATTCATCCTTAAATATAGATACAATATATCATTTTTAAATTTATAACAAAATATTATTAAATTCTAAAATAAGTTTTAGGTACAATTTAAAAGTCTTAAAATATTTTTCTATATTTAAAATGTTTGCATATTTTTAAAATATTATAAAACAAGACGATTAAGTATACTTCTTATTGTGTTTCCACATAGGCAAAAAAAACCCTTCAGAATAATAATTTAGGGGCACCTGGGTGCCTCAGTTGGTTAAGCGTCCGACTTCTGCTCAGAGCATGATCTCACGGTTCATGAGTTTGAGCCCTGCGTCAGTCTCTGCACTGACAGAATGGAGCCTGCTTGAGATTTTCTCTTTGCCTCTCTGTCTGCCCCTCTCCTGTGTGTACATGTGCACACACATAGTCTCTCTCTCTCTCTCTCTCTCTCTCTCTCTCTCTCTCTCTCTCTCTCGCTCTCTCTCTCTCTCTCTGTCTCTTAGAATAAATAAATGATCCACATCATTATATTGTAATTCCTTCCCTGTGATGATACTGAAGGAACCCAGGCTGCTGAGAGACCTTGTACTGCTGAATTGTTTAGGAAATAGGAAGGATACTCAAGCAGGTAGCAAAACCTATAGCCTCAAAACTGGACAGTATAGGCAGCTAGCCGAGAAAGGTTAATGATTGACAACATTGCCATCCCATAATTCAAACCAGGAATCTTAGGTTCATCCTTGAATCCTCTCTCTCCTTTGCTCCCTATAGCAAACACCACTGGCTTCTGTCCTGGTAGGAGCCCTCATTATTGCTTGCATGACTACTCCTTAAAGATTCATGAATAAGTGTCCTGCCTCCTCCACCACCGGCATCACTTCCACAAAGTCTTCCCACACACTGTCTATGAAATAAAGATACAGGGAGTCCTTTAAATTAGGCCCCATAGACTCTTCACCATATCAACTATGTTTCAACCATTCTAAAAATGCCCCACCCAGAATGCAAACTGGTGCAGCCACTCTGGAAAACAGTGTGGAGTTTCCTCAAAAAATGAAAAATAGACCTACCCTATGACCCAGCAGTAGCACTGCTAGGAATTTACCCAAGGGATACAGGAGTACTAATACATAGGGGCACTTATACCCCAATGTTTATAGCAGCACTCTCAACAATAGCCAAATTATGGAAAGAGCCTAAATGTCCATCAACTGATGAATGGATAAAGAAATTGTGGTTTATATACACAATGGATTACCATGTGGCAATAAGAATGAAATATGGCACTTTGTAGCAACGTGGATGGAACTGAAGAGTGTGATGCTAAGTGAAATAAGCCATACAGAGAAAGATACAAGATGTTTTCACTCTTATGTGGATCCTGAGAAACTTAACAGAAACCCATGGGGGAGGGGAAGAAAAAAAAAGAGGTTAGAGTGGGAGAGAACCAAAGCATAAGAGACTCTTAAAAACTGAGAACAAACTGAGGGTTGATGGGGGGTGGGAGAGAGGGGAGGGTAGGTGATGGGTATTGAAGAGGGCATCTTTTGGGATGAGCACTGGGTGTTGTATGGAAACCAATTCGACAATAAATTTCATATATTAAAAATAAATAAATAAATAAACAAACAAACAAACAAACAAATAAATACAAAATAAAAACAAAAATAAAAATTCTCCACCCCAAAAATTAAAATAAAATTAAGAGAGGCGCCTGAGTGGCTCAGTCAGTTGAGCATCCAATTCTTGATTTTGGCTCAGGTCATGATCTCTTGGTTTGACAGTTTGAGCCCTGCATTGGAATTCTCTTAGGATTCTCTCTCACCTTCTCTCTCTGCTCCTCCCCTGCTTGTGCATGCATGTGTTCATGCTCTCTTTCTCACTCTCTCAAAATAAATAAAACTTTAAAAAAATTAATAAAGGTTCCCATAATACTGTTTGGCATCTCATAACTCATGTACATGTCCTTTTCCTTGAATTCCACTCATTCTTCAGGCCCAATTCAAAAGTCCACTCCTTCATGAAGCCTTCTCCAGTGCCAAGACACAACGTATGTTTCCAAAATGTAATGAGCAGCTTAATGACCACTTTTATCACACCAGATTGTCTTTATTTGTTTACATCACTGTCTCCCCAATATTCCTGGGGAGAGGAGAAAGCATGTCAAAGATACATCTAGAGTTCCCATTCTAAATGAGCTCCTATCTGATACACTGGTACATGGCAGCAGGGCCTAATCCACATTTGTTGAAGGAATTTGACACCCTAGAAAAGTACTAAACGCCCTTCAGTCATGTGATGACTTAGGTGCTAAGATGCATTCCCCCATACATCTATCTTTCTACTGGCTCATGTGATGCTTTGCTGCAATACTTAGGCACAATACAAGATTTCCAGAACACAATGTTGCCCAGGTAGCAAGAACAAAGCTGTTTTCTTCACTTGTGTGAGATCCTGGCATCCTGTATGGGTAGATCTCAAACAAATATGTTTTGGTGATGGTATTTAGCCAGGCACTTGTTGTGGGACATCTTAATTCACCATCCCAACAAGCCTATTAAGGAGACCTTATTAGCCCTTTTATGTATGAGAAAAGTGTAGTGCAGAAGTAACTTAGCCAAGGCAAACCTGACACTTAGGCCAAGTACTGTCCAACATCAAAGCCCAACAACTCCACCCTGCTGCTAACAGAGAAGGCTGGTCCATCCTAAAGTCCTGCTCAAATGAGACTTCTCTGATTCCAAAGGATTTTCTCCTTTTGGTAATTTATTACTGTGGGTAAGAATTTAATGAAGGTTTCAGATTTGTTTGTTTTTGTTTAATGAACACTAAGGAGAACAGTGTGGGAAAATCTCCTGCCAAAAGTCAGTCCTACTATAAGAAAAAGAACTCAGAATCTGTTATAGGAAGAAGAACTCAGAATTCAGACCTCAAATGCTCTGCTTTGTTGTTGCATCTGGTTAGTTCATGAATGAAACAGATTAGCACACAATTATAGTAATGAACAGGACCTGGTATCATTTTTGTACCTAACTGCTATTAAAATGTTCCTTAGAATCTTATAGGAAGGCAATGTATGCACTTTAATTATTGTGATAGGGTTCCAAAAGGTGTAGCATTGTACTTTATTAGATAATAATGAGGAGTGTCAGTGGAAATAAAATCTATAACATTATACAACACCCCACTCCCAAGACAAGCACTCATGTCTGTCTTGATGATGGTGTTGCTGTATTTGTTTTCCAATTATATCCTGAATTAACTCAACAGACCAGGAGGCATGATGAGGGAAATCTAGTTTCTGACACTTACAGTTTACGTTCTGTTTAGAGGCAGTAAACATTTTCACTGTCCATGTTTACCCAGTGTTTGAAAGTATGTGTAGAAATCCAAAGGATCAAAAAATGTTTTTCATGACTTAAGAAGAGAAACTTGAAGACAATTCTGGTTTCAGGCTATTCCTACAAGAGGAGATGGGTTACTCTGGAGCCCAAGCAAGAAGTAGAAACAGAACATCCAGACTTTTCTGATGTCAACAGAATTTGCATGAGATAAGGACATAAGCACAAATTATCAGTGGACTGAGAAAATATTTTCTAGGAATAAGCAAAATGTACTTCCAAGTTCAAAGGAAAAGACTTCTAGATATTTGTGTTTACATTCTTTCAGTTTGTATTTTATGTTTTTCATGACCTTCAAGATTTGCTATTATATAACTTAACACATAAAAATATGTTTAGTTTTATATTAGAGCTATTTTTTTATGCTTTTAATTTTAAGTCTGATTTTCCACAATGGAATTCTTCTGTGAGTAATCACTGATGTCTGTGAATGACAGACACTATGAATGGTGTCACAGAACCCAACAAGTATGCTGAATGTTTGAATCATAAATCATGTGTCAACTTCTTATGCTAATTCTGAAAGATTTTTTTAAATTAAATATTAGCAATGACACAAATATATTATGTCTATTTAAATTATCCATTAGGGAGGGGGAACATTATTACTAAATGCAATTTGATTTATTATGACAGGGTTTTTGTTTCACAGGACACAATGGGAACTTTTAAAAGAGACTTCTTGAAAATTCAGCCAAAACAATATCTGTCCTAATATTATTTTATATAAATTGTTTTCAATATAAAGGGAAGTATCAAAATATAGAGGTTGGCCTTATTTGTAGCATAAAAGTGTAAAAGTATATGTATTGGAAATATTTCAAATGGCAAGCTAATGTAACAACTGGTGTTGACTAGTTTTGTCTGTAACAAAAATAAAATTCAATTTATGTAATTAAGTATTTCAAGTTTCATTTGAAACTTTTTAGGATAGGCTAACCACATTGTTTTTAGAGTATATTACTCATCTTATGCCTCCAACAAATCCTTAACTATTTCTATTCCATTTTATTCAAATAATTCTTAAGTAGCGAGGTGATACACGTTTTAAAATATTTTATATGCAGTTTTTGGTTTTCTTATATATTATTTTTCAGTTTTTAGGTAATAACCCATAGATTTTTTTTCTTTCTCAGATTATTGTTCTTTTGGAAAAATTTAAATGAATTTTTAATAAGACATTTGAAAAGCAGCTTAAGAAATTTTAAAAAATGTTTGTTTGTTAACCTCTGGCTTCATGTCCCAATTATTTAATATAAATATATTCAAGCACTTGAATTGTCCAACAAAGCTGCCTTACCTCTCAGCTCCAATTTTTGTAGGCATATATAATACATACACTTCATTGAGAAGCAATACAACTCCAGTCTCATTTAGCCAAGTTTCTTTTTACAAAACTAGAGGACTGAATTAAAACTACATGTTCTGAAGCCAAACTATAGTCACTTTCTAACTTTGCTAATTTTCCTGTTTGAGTTACTTTGCCTATAATATGAGCTAAATAGTAGCACCAAACTAGTATGAGGATTAAATAATACATGTCAAAAAGTAAACAACTGTGCCTAACACATTTTAAACCTGCAATATTATTATTTATTAGAGAAATCATGCTGGAATATTTTATTCATTTGAAAACTATTTACATTTGCATATATATATACACGTACACATAGATATATGTATGTGTATCTACAAATGATGACTGCATTAAATTTTTTGAATTATCTAAAAAATTATGTTTGTTTTCCACTTTACTCTTTATAGGAAACACAGTCCACACCTCTCATTGGGAGTAAGTCTAATTCTGTGGCCATTTAGCCAAGTGTCTTTCATAAGATTAGATCACAGAAGTTTCAAGCTCTATACACATGTGTGTCTGTATACATATGTATACATATGTATACAGACACACATACATACAAATATATAAATATGTACACTATAAATATATATATATATACTTGTGATATACACAAGTATACACACTGATATAGATTTGCAATTACCCTCTTTGTCTATCACTAAATGTCTATTTCCTTGTTGGACTGAAAAGGAGAACATGGTTCTTAGCTGAGGTGAAGAAGCAGACCAATGAAAAATGAGCAATCCAGACCAGGGCAGGGAAAATCTGCATTTTAAAAATGCTTTGAAAGAAGTCTGTGCTCCCCTAGGACAGGAGACTCTCACTATTCACTCTGCTCAGTATTATAGTACATCAGTACATGATTTTCCTAGATTAATTACATAGGTATTCAATAATAATGACTCATTATTCTACCAACTACATCCTTATATCACAAAGCCTGGAACATACCAACTTCATCAAATGCTACTTAAGGAAATAGCCTACATGCTGATAGATAAATACCACACTCACACACACACACACACACACATGCGATTATGTGGGAGAGAGGGAGAGAGAGTGAGCTAGGGAGCAGTGACTGGGACCACACAAAGGTTTGATAATTGAATACCCAAGAGGAGAATACTTGGCCCTCATGCTAAAGACAAGGGGATTCTCTTCAATGGTTTAATCCAACACCGCACATTAGCAGTGATGATGTTTTCAAGAAATTGCCCATGAAACAAACCAAGATGGTCTCTTTCTCACTCATTGCATGCTGCTTCACCATTTCCTTCCCAGTTGTTCATTTGAAGCCTGCACAGTCTTAGAGGCCACCACAGACCTGACCTCCTCTGTGAGGCTTCCCAGGTCACCTCTAGCCCACTGAAATTTCTGTCTCAATACTCCTCTCAGTTATGACTGGGATGTCTTCTCAACTGAATCTTGACCCTCTAGCTCTTGTATAGAACAGTCTACTTCAGCATTTATGGAGAAGTACTGTATGATTAATTCTATGCTTGACACTGTGGAAGGCACAGAGGAAGACAGTATTTGAACACCAACTATGTAATAGACACTTTATATAGTTCACATTAATGCTTTGAGAGGAATACTATTACCCCTCAAGATATCATCAAAAAAGTGGAAAATCAAAGGAGTTAAATAACCTGCCAAAACTTGCATATCACGTAAGTAAAATAGCCAGAACTTAAATCCGTATGAATCTGATTCCATATCCTTTATTCCAGAAGTTGCAGATACATGGTTCAAGAACTAAGTAAATAAGTTTTATTTAACTGGCATGGTATTTTCTTTAAAAAAAATTTATTTAAAAAGATGTAAGTGACTTTAGATAGGGCATGTACTTACCAGTTCTCCACAGGCCCCACCCCACCTTAGTGTCCTGTGTTCACACTAGGACACTTCTTTATGCTATCTGCATGGCTCCCAATTGCAGTTGAGCTTGCTCCCCTACTGCTCCCTCCAATAGTCTATTTTTAGGGGGTACCTGGGTGGCTCAGTCTGTTGAGCATCCAATTCTTAATTTCAGCTTATCTCACGATCCCAGGGTTGTGGGATCAAGTGCTACATCAAGCTCCATGCTGAGTGTGGAGCCTGCTTAAGATTTTCTCTCTCTCTCTCTCTCTCTCCCTCTCTCTCTCTCTCTCTCTCTCTCTCCCCCTCTGCCCCCTCCCCTGGAAAAGAGACATACAGAGTTTCTCAAAAGAATGAGGAAATTTTTCTCCATGCAGGATGACATGAGTCTTGAAGGGTAGGATTTTGGAATGAGGAGCTTGGAGAAGAACATTCAAGGAGAAGTGGGAAGAGAAGGTCCACTAGGTAAGATGGGAAAGTACAGTCAGACTTGGAAAGCAGGAGCTTGCTTTCACTTGAGAGTAGGGTCTGTTAAAGCCAACAGCAAGAGAGAAAGTTGACAAGGTTAGTCTGACTTGTCCTGGAAGATTTTAGTGTGGCTTGATCCTGGAAGATTTTGAGTGCCACACTCAGCAGTCTGGATATTATTCTGTCAAAATTAAGGTTGTATAAAGGTTTCTGAGGTGGGTTACATTTGGAACCAGATTTCAGAAAGAATAATCTGGCAGGAATGAACAGGAATTATGTGTAAGGATAAATGGATGGGCAGAAGAGCAGGGAAGCAAAGAATGAAGGAAGGTAGGGGACACAAAGGATAAAGCCAGCTGTACGCATCTGGGAATAAAATGCTAGAGCCAGAACCAGGGAGTAACAAACAGAACGGCAGGGGTGGTAGGGATAACCAAGAAGAAACTTAGGTGAGAGTCCCATGGTCTGGCTTGCTCCTGCTTTGTGTGTGAAACACTCCACATTTCTGTTCAAAAGCCATTTGATCCAAGATGCCTTCCCTGACCAGCTTATATAAACTAGCTTTCCTATCCAACCCCAGCCTCCCTATCCCCCTAGTGTTGCCTTATCTTTCTCTGTAACCTTTATCACCAGTTCACATACTATTTACTTCCTTGTTTATTTGCTTACTGCCTGGATCCTTGATAAGCTAAGCTTCAGAGAGGGATACTTGCTGTTTTATTCCCTGTAGTATCTCCAAAAGTACTTGGCACATAGAAGGCATTAATAAATATTTGTTAAATGAATAAATAAATGAAGTCTTCCTGAGGGCATGGTGTCTTCTTTCCCCATGTAGATCACAAGCCCAAGAGTCATGTTTCATAATCTTGCACCTACCACAGTGCCACAATTATCTAGGCCGTGTCACCTCAAACGCTACAGCCAGACCCCTACCTAGTCCTCCAAATGGATGTCACACAGTTTCCTCACCTGCACTCTGCAAAGGTGAGGAGTTCTTTTTGGTATTGTGCCAGTCATACGTCAGTGGCTAACCCAAGTACTGACTGAAATAGCTATTACAGAGAACATGTCATGAATCCAAAATTGGACTTAAGCTCAGGTCACTCTGTGCCTTTTCTGTGTAATGTTTATCAATGTGTAATTGATTAGTTATCAGTATAATTATTTGTTTATGAGGCCTGTGTTTCTCAAACCTACCAGGTCCAAATGTCTATTTTATGACAAATATTTTCTAGCACCATCTTTCACTAGGCTGAAATAAAATTAATGGCTAATGTAACCTGTCTACATATATATTTTTTTAAAAAAATCAATAAAGTGTCCTAACTTTAATATAAAAAGAAATAAAAGGAAAAGAACTTACAATAAAATAGTACACATTTCAATACATGAATGGTGTAGGATGACTATACTAGGACAGCTAATGAAGTCGTCACGTGCTCACCCACACCTGTAGATAGCATCACCAGGAATGCAATACTACTGATGCAGACTGATGTAGACACATTGTATTAAATATCTGAATATAATGAGTAGCCTTCATGATGTGATTTTTCCAAAATGGTGAATACTTCATCTTAAAGTTCAATGGTGATTCAGAGAGGAACCAAGAAAAATTAATGCTGACAGATGCTTGAAAGCATAAAACCAAGGGAAATTCGTCATTTTCAGCCACTTGGATAAGCTAATAAAACCCCAAGATGCTTGGAAAAAGAATTGACTTGATGCAGCAATATACATGCCCTGTTTTTTAATTTATTATTTTTTATTTAAATACAGTTGACATATAAGATTATGTAGGTTTAAGGTGTACAACATGCTGATTTGATACATGTACATATTGCAATGTGATTTCCATTTTGCCATCAGCTAGCACTTCTATTGCCAAATTCTTAAAAACGGAGAGTAAAATGTGGTTACCCAGGGCTAGGGGGTAGAGGAATGGAAAAGATGTTTAAGGGTACAAACTTGCAACTGGTAGATAAGCAAGTCCTGGAGTCCTAATGCACAGTATAGTGATTATAGACAATAGGATTATAAACATCAAACCTTCCAAGAGACTTGATCTTAATTGTTCCCACCACACCCAGTGTTTTACATGTATATAAGAAATACCTGACAGCCTCCAACCAACCTGACTTACAAAGCTACAGCAATTTTAAGCTTTTGTTGTTGTAAGCTTATGTGTAGTAAGTGCTTTCTCAATAAAATATAGTTTATTTTAAAAGTTTAGAACAGTTAAGCCAATCAGAGCCAGTGACTCCTTTTTAAAATAATAGTTTATAGCTTCACTTCACTACCTAAAAACAAAATTCACAGATTATATAACCTACCACATATATATTTCCAAAAATCAATATAATGCTATAAGCATAGTATAATATAAAGGAGAAATAAAAGGAAAATAATTTGTAACAAAATAATGCATATTATTGCATAAATGCTTGCACACAGCTACAAGACACAACCAAATAGTCTGAAGTTTGTGGTATACATAGAATTGCTATCAATATGATATACAAATACAAACTAATTCAAGTATATTGAACTGGTGACTCAATACCATGGACAACATTTCCATTGGACAGATGATTTTTCTTAAATGGTGAACAACTTTTGGTAAAATTGCAAACAAAATGAAATGCAATCTTTCCAAGATTTACAGTTGTATTTTGGGAAGAAAAAAAAAATTAATGCCAAATTCAAAATGGAATTAGCATATGATCCAGTAATTTCACTTCTGGGCACCTATCCAAAATAATTGAAAGCAGGATCTCAAAGAGGTATTTGCACACCTATGTTCAGAGCAGCACTGAATATTCACAGTAGCCCAGAGATGGAAGCAATCCAAGTATCCTTCAAGTAATGAATGGATAAACTGTAGTGTATGCATACAATGGAATATTATTCAGCCTTAAAGAGGAAGGGAATTATGACACATGCTATAACATGTATGATCATTAAGGATATTATGCTAAGTGAAATAAAGTATTACAAAAAGACAAATACAGGGGCACCTGGGTGGCTCAGTCGGTTGAGCGACCAACTTTGGCTCAGGTCATGATTTCACGGTTTGTGAGTTAGAGCCCCGTGTCAGTCTCTGTGCTGACAGCTCAGAGCCTGGAACCTGTTTTGGATTCTGTGTCTCCCTCTCTCTCTGTGCCTCCCCCACTCATGGTCTCTCTCTCAGAAATAAATAAACATTAAAAAAAAATTTTTTAAAAGACAAATACATATGGTTCCACTTACATACACTATCTATAGTAATCAAATTTATAGAAAAAAGAAACTAAAATGGTGGTTGCCAGAGGCTGGGGGAAGGGAAAATATAGAATAGTTGATTAATGACTATAGAGTTTCAGTTTTGCAAGTTAAAAAAATTCTAGAGATCTGTCACACAACAATGTCAATATACTTAACACTACCAAACTGTACAGTTAGAAATGATTAAGATGGCAAATTTTATGTTGTGCATTTTTACAATAAAAATTATATATCATAAAATCTTATAAAAAACACTTAGTTTTCTTTTTTTTTTTTAATTTTTTTTTTCAACGTTTATTTATTTTTGGGACAGAGAGAGACAGAGCATGAACGGGGGAGGAGCAGAGAGAGAGGGAAACACAGAAACGGAAGCAGGCTCCAGGCTCTGAGCCATCAGCCCAGAGCCTGACGCGGGGCTCGAACTCGCGGAGCGCGAGATCGTGACCTGGCTGAAGTCGGACGCTTAACCGACTGCACCACCCAGGCGCCCCAAAAACACTTAGTTTTCTATATAAAAGAGCTGGGTTCTAGACTCTGAAAAGAGCTTTCTTCATCTACATGTATGCCCTTCAAGATGCTTGAAAGTCATGTAAGATGAAAAAAAAAAAAAAAAAAAAAAACCTTTTGAGGGCACCTGGGTGGCTCAGTTGGTTAAGCATCCAAATCTTGATTTTGGCTCAGGTCATGATCTTGCAGTTTGTGGGTTCGACCCCCACGTCAGGCTCTGCGCTAGCAGCATGAGGCCTGCTTGGGATTCTCTTTCTCCCTCTCTCTCTCTCTCTGCCCCTCCTCCATGCATGCCCATGCTCTCTCACTCACTCTCTCTCAAAATAAATAAACTTTTAAAAAAATTAAAAAAAAAAAAACACAATTCTTCATTTTGTCGACCTGTCCTGCACATTGTAGGACTAGTTTCTCTCACCCAATGTAGCCCGCCCAATGCCTACAGCATCTACCAAAATTTTAACAACCCAAAACTTCTCCACAAATTTTCAAATGCTGCTTATGGGACGGAACTGTATCCATTGAGTTGAGGACCATAATGTCAGATGAGAACAGGGAACTTGTGTCCCTGTGTCTTGCTTAGAATTGCATGCCCAGAACCTAGCAAAGGTTTAATTCATGCTACTAAATGTGTTCATTGAATAATCATTGTGAAAATAAATGAAGATGTCCCTGAGAATAAAGAATGTGCTTTGTTCATCTTTGGATACCACCCTCCTTCCCAACATTACCTAAGGCATTGTTTGGCATGTGGTAGAAGCTAAAAAATATTTGTTTTCCACTTAACAAATACATAATGCTGCACTGTTGAAAAAATACATCATCCCTACCCTTGTGGAACTTACAGTCTGAATGGAGCAACAGACAATAAACAGTCTAACATAGCCAACCCTTTACTTTAGCCCCAAGTTAATAGTGATAGTTGTAAGGGAGTAATAATACTAGAGATTGTAGTAGTAGCAATAGTCCCCAAAATACTACTTCTACCATGAATTATTACTTCTAGTATTAATTGCTATTTTTAGAGTATCTACCAGATACCAAGTATATCACTTGCAATAACTCTTCTAATTCTTTCACAGTTCCTATAAACTCTGTCCTATCAGAGACCTGCTTGCTGCCGCATCATTGCTCAACACCTCCACTTCCTCACCCTCCACTGTACATTATAGCTGAGACTGAATTTCTTTCAACCCTCAAATATTCCATAGGCTCTTGTCTCTGAACTACACATATGTAGTCCTGCTTCCTGGAAGACCTGTCATACCCATCTTGCCTCAGTAGGTCCTACTCATCAAGTAGACATTATTTCCTTTGGGGAAACTTCCTTGATCTTTTCCCAGTGCCCCTCTTGTGTGCTCCCATAGCACCTTGACCTTCTATAATAGCACTCATAGCACTGCATTGTCTGTTTACCTATCTGTATCTCCATTAAGAGTATAAAATTTATTAAATCAGAGACCACATTTATTTTGGTCACCACTGTATCCCCTGTAGGTACAATGGAATCCTCTTTAAGTCTCTGGGTTTCCTTCTCTGCTTCTCTATGCTCTGTTTCTAATAGTCCATGTTTGCAACCCTCTTCAGAGAAGTAACCTTAAGTAAATGGAGCCATTTTGCCTTTACAGACAAAGAACTGGAAGGGTCTGGAGTATATATTCAACCTTCATCCATAGGAAAGCTTTTACCTACTGACCAACCAGTACTGGAGTGTGAAAGCCAAGCTCCCTTTGCCATAAGTTGGAAAAAATACCAGGGTATGACTTACACTCCAGGTTCCCCTGTGGAATCAGGCTGAAACTACCCTCTGTGAGACTTGGCCTCAAACTGCACCTTGGCTTCACCGCTTCCCTTTTGGCATTTCCACCACTATGTTATATGTTTCTACTGGAAGCATTTCTTTTTAAATCACTTCGATGAAAATCCTTGTCTCAGGATCTGCTTTTCACAAGCCCAACTAAGACACCTCCTGAAAAACTAGTAAAATTATATGGAATAAAATGATATGAGGTAGAATCCAGTGAGTATTTGTAAAATTATTTAATCACTAGTGACAGAATCCAACAATGTAGGTATGTTTATCCTCATTCTACAGATGAGGAAACTGAGGTTAAAAGTAATTAAGTACTTGTTCTAACTCACACAGCTAGTACTTGGAAGAGCCAAAAGCCAATACTAGGTGCATCTATGGCTCCAAACTTTTTTTGGCAATACTATGTTCCTTCCAGCCCTAATTCAATGCTTTGGAAAACAGAAGGGATGCTATACCCCTTGGGTCTCTTCAGGTACTGAATTCCCTCTTAGTGATAGCTTCTCCTAGAATCAATGTTTCACTCAACAAAGAACCTTCACAGCCCTGGGAAGATATACTGCTCCAACCTGATTTATCAGATGACATTTCTCGAGTTCAGTCCTGTTATCAACTATCAGGAAATATTCAAAGTGTCAAAGCCAAATAGAGATCTATTCCCTAACACAGTGCAAGGGGAGGAAAATTTTCAGAACTATTCCATGGTATCAGGCTTTGCCAAGGAGAGGGAGATAAAAAGTAATAGCCTAATTTTCGTTAAGTGATTGCTCTCATAAAGTAAAAGAGAACTTGTCCTTACCAGGACATTAACCCTGCATTGCTCAGACAATTAAGGAAAGTCATAAATTAATCCACAATCATAATCTGAAAAGAAATTTTATCTTAGCACAGAGGGTAAGAAAAGGAGAAAGTTATCTTGGAGAAGATGCTTCATCAGTTCTATTTTGCAAAACTCATAGCCTTCATGCCTTTATCCTCGCAATTCTCTTCCTTTTATCCCCATCTCATCTTTTTCCCTCTTCTCCCTCTGTTCCCTTCAACTTAACATCCTCCACCCCAATCCTCAGATCTCAAGACTTAAAAATGAAAAAAACAATGTTTTTTTATCCACCCTGGAAGAATACTGAATTGTTTTAATGTAAAAGTACATTCAGAGAAATGTAGAAAATTTAGAGAAAAGTACCTTTTCTTCTAAAGACAATAGAGATCCTTCAGGGAGAGGCAGAAATGAAACTTGAAAATGAAAACAATAAAATGATTATGAGATCTGGGGTATTATCTTTGATCATATTTTTATTTCTTTTGTTATTATTAATGATAATATTTGAGCAATAGATACATGTTTGGAAAGAGAACAAGAGAGTAAAGAAAGCAGAAGTGAGAAGGTACTTATCGCCTACACTGTGCCAAGCACTATAAATATAATTTATGGAATCCTAATCATAAATCCACTAAATAGGTATAGTCATCCCCATTTTACAGATATTGAAAGTAAACATGAAGGCTTATTTCTTTTGCAAAATAAGGATTTAGTGCCAGCTCTATTTGTCTCCAAAGACCGAAGTTTGGCTTCGAGATGAGGAATGACCAGGGGAAGAGATGGATGATACACACAAGAGGCTTAGAAAACACTTAAATAAAGCTCCTGCTGTTCCATAGCCCTCTAGTAAATAATAATGTTGAAAGTAAGATCATTTTATGAATCTCTTTTGACAGGTGATGTTTTTCTTAGAAAGCAAGTAAGGAGAATAAGACAATAAAGTCAGGGCTTTAGAGCATGAAGAAATGCCTAATATTAACAGAAATATTAACAAATATGATTCCCCTTTATTCTTTTGCCCATCAGACAGTTGAAGTGCATTGCCTCAAGCGAAGGATGACACAGCAAAGAGGATTTTGGTATTTGATATTTAAAAGCCTAGGTCTTGAGAAACAATAAATATTCAGGTGCACAGATAAGAAATTTGGGAGAATATGGGATAAGAGTGAAACTTTTGTTCCTAGACAGGATCCCATGGGCAAGCAGGAAGGGAAAGGACAGCAGACAGGATGAGTTAGAGAAGTCTTTGTGACCATGTAGACAGGAGTGGGTTTGTTGTCCAGAGCCCTCCAAACAGATGGCAGCACTGGCTTCCAACGTGATTGCCTGAGCCTCTAGCATTTCCACTCCAGGGTCTTTCACTGGCAAATGCAGCCATGCTGCTCCACAGTAGATACTGTCCTCAAGAGTGAAAAATGCAGAGACTTGGAGTCTTGTCCATGGTTAGAGGCAGGGCAGGCTAATGACATCACTCCAACTGGTCCCTTATGGACCCTTAGAAAATAAACAGATGAGTACCAGCAACATGCCCCCAAACCAAGCCCTTGATACAAACACAATTTGGGGGGAAAAATGGAATTCAGGTAGAATTTGTTGCTTCTGGTATTTTTGAACCAACCTGAACCAACTATTTACAAAACAAATAAAGTAGGATGACTTTATAAAGAGGACAAAGTGACTTCAAAGTATTTCTAGCTTCCTGGCTCCCCATTAAACTGTACAAAATATAAAGCATCCCTGCAGGCTTTTAGGGAAATTTTTAGCAAATAATTTAATATTATAATTTCTGCACTGAGTCAAAATCCTGGGATTTCTCTTTGATAAGATTCAAATGTTTGAGTTTGCATGGGATGTATGTCATTTCTAAATAGTGGCAATCATTGCTTTTAAGCATATTATTTATAGGATCCCGTATCATATGTATTTCTACACATCTACATAAATCATATTATATACCTAGGTAGCTCATCTATCAAACATACATAGCACAATGTGAACAATCAATAAACATAACAATTGTAGCATTACAAAATTAACTCATTGTAGTTTTAATTTGTAATTCTTTTATAGTTTTAATTTGTGATTTTCTCTTTAAGAATAAGGTTGGACATGTTAAAAGCAATTTCCTTTCCTGTGAATTATCTGTTCATATGATTTGCTCATTTTTATTTTGGGCTATTGGTCTCTATCTTACTGATCATATGACTTTCGAATGATAAGAAAACAAGCCCTTTGTAATATTCTCCCCAGATTTTCTTCTAACATTTTTTATGGTGTTTTGTTTCCTAGGTAGATGTTTCCTTTTAATTTATTGTACTCAATAGTTATCAATCTTTCCTTTCTGTTATGGTGTTTAGTGTTTACAAAGGTCATCCTCACTCAAGATGGTACCCATGTTTTGTTCTAGTACACTATGGCTTCACATATGTGTGTGTGTGTGTGTATAATATTAACATGTAAAAATAATATAATTAATATAATACATATATAAATATTTAAACTATTTGAAAGTTATGTAAGTTTAAAAGTGAGATAGGAATCAAATTTAACTTAATTTTTCTCCAGGTGACTCTCCAATTGTCTCAACACCATTGTTAAACTCCTACATGTATTTGAGTTTTTACCTTTATATTATCTTCTTTAATTCTTAAAATAGTCTTGTAAGATGGATACTGTTAAAGAGAAAGCTACTTGGAGCAGGGAAAACTTGTATCTCAGCATTAGGAAAACATAACAGTAATAGAATTATGAAAATGAAGACTTGAAATAAATTTGATACCATGGCAAATGCATTTGTATTACATAAAAAGCTTCATAAATTAATATATTCCACTGTATTTATAGCAGCTTTAGCCAAAAGAAATAATAAATGTAGTAAATGCCTTGTTAAAAAATACCATGTTATTGGTTAAATTATTAGTGAGCAGTGACCCTAATTAACAAGGTAATAAGCTTGCTGACTTGCTGATGGGGCAGTTTTTCAAATGTCATCTGTGCCAGGTAAAACTTCCCAAGCAGAATTTTAAAATGTATTATACTTAAAAGGGTAGAAAAAAAAAATAGGGCTCTGGCAATTGATCAGAGCTCAGAAAGGTGTGTATTCTGCTCCTTAGGGCTCCTTCAAGCCCTGTTACCTCCCATCCCCCATTTGAGAAGGTGGATTTTTAGAAAGAGACCTGACCTCATTGACCATGATGGCATATGCTATATCTGTGAAGGAGGAATGATCTTAGGACTCTTACTGCTTATTCTCTTCAACTTCTTCTTTGCTTCAAGGTATAGTTCTCAGGTACCCAGGAGATTGCTGATTATCCAAATTTCTTTGTTTGTTCCTTAAAAAAATCAGTGTTCATGACAATTTGGCCTGCAGCATGTTGGAATCTAATTTCCTCAAGCAGTGAGCAAGCTGGAGGTTTTAGTTTTGCATGATTATTGATAGCCTGAATTGCCTTCCCAGCATTATTCGGATTTTCATTTTCCAAGGTTTATGTTAAGGAAAAGAGGTGAGGGAAGGTCAATTCCATCCACACCAGTGATCCCACACTGAACACTGATCTGAACAGGTGAGGTCAGAAGATTTAGCCTTGATATAAATGTGAATAAAAAGGCAACTGATATCGTCTTTGGGGTTAGTAAATAAAAGCAAATATATTGGGATCCTTTTGCTTATATTTTTAATAGAGGAGTGGTATGGGGAAAGAAATAAATTCACATTGGAATCCCCCCAAAAAAGCCTTGCTTGCAAGAGTCTTTTTTGCTGATAACTATTAATATTAATTCAAAAAGAATCTCTTTTACTCCCTCAAAAGTTTAATTAAGAAGTATGTCCTAACAAGTCTGGTATAGGCTCACATTCAAATCAGTCCATCAATCTATGAAACAATACTTATCAGAGACTCCAACAAAATAAAACATCAACTCAGATGAGATTCCCTTCAGAGAATAATTTATGTTCTCGTTTTCTCCTGGTTCAGTAATTTAGGAAAACGTGAGGTGTGACAATAAACTAATGATACTGATTCCACCTGTCACCTATGAAAATCAACCTTGTCATTTATATATTTCCAGTCACTTATGTAATTTGGGACCTCATCACTCATGTAAATTGGGACAATCTGGGGGAAAATAAGAAAAATTTTGTATGAGTTGTATCTCAAAATATTATAAGGCTGGGGGCGCCTGGGTGGCGCAGTCGGTTAAGCGTCCGACTTCAGCCAGGTCACGATCTCGCGGTCCGGGAGTTCGAGCCCCGCGTCGGGCTCTGGGCTGATGGCTCAGAGCCTGGAGCCTGTTTCCGATTCTGTGTCTCCCTCTCTCTCTGCCCCTCCCCCGTTCATGCTCTGTCTCTCTCTGTCCCCAAAATAAATAAACGTTGGAAAAAAAAAAAATTTAAAAAAAAAAAATATTATAAGGCTGATTTAATTTACCATTCCTTAAAAGTCAGTTGATTAGGTTTGATTTTAGTTTCAGAGTTTCATTGGTTCAAGTACTTGAAATGTATCAAGGATCTTCAATGGGCAAGGTGGGTGTGGTATGTGCATGTACATACATGTATGCATGTGCACGTGTGTGTGTGGTGTGTGAGTGTGTATGTGTTGGTGTGAGGAAGGTAGGGGTGTAGGAAGGTATTTTTAAAAAGAGTAAATAACGCTAAAAATATCTTACAATCTAATTATACATGCAATAACTAATGGCCCCACCATTCACAGCTGTGTGACCTTGGGCAAGTTCCTTAGCTTCTCTCTGCCTATTTCCTCATCTATAAAGTGGAGATAATAATAGCACCTACCTCATATGCTTAGTGTAAGGATTAAATGAGACCATGTGTGTAAAATAATATATCTAGTACAGTCAATGTTGAATTTGATGATGGTGGTGGAACATTACAAAAGGATGTTGTTGCTTTTTTGCAAGAGCAATACTGCCATCAACTCCCAGGGTTTTATTTGGGGACTGGGAGAAGCCTCGACTTTCAAAGTTCCTGGACTCAAATACAGTATTTCACAGGGAAAAAAAAAACTGTGGTCCCTC
The DNA here is from genome assembly GCF_007474595.2 of Lynx canadensis. Lineage (NCBI taxonomy): Eukaryota > Metazoa > Chordata > Mammalia > Carnivora > Felidae > Lynx > Lynx canadensis. The sequence continues at coordinate 50,870,234 of NC_044308.2, forward strand.
AAAGTGATACGACTGGCTAATGCCACTGACAAGGGAAACCTAGAAAGAACTAGTCTCCTGACTTTGCCTCATTTGCTTAATTATGGTGGTATGTGAAGGATTTTGCACTTTACAGTGGATTGCTAAAAAAACAAAAAAAAAAACAAAAAAACAAAAAAAAACAGTGAATGAATACTGTCAAAGCAGTTTGAGACACATAAAGGTAGACATTAAGTAAAGTCAGTCACCAGTCAACAGCATTTATTGATTTATTTCTGTGTGAAGAGCATTGTATTATGTGCTGAATGGGAATGCGGTATTCTTATTCTTGAAGGCATAGAAGTTGACCTGGTATAGGTTGACCTGAATTTTTCTGTAAAAGCTCTCTCCAGATGGCTGCTTAAGCAGTTGTTAATCGAAAGAGAGAACTCTGTCCACAGCACCCTTCACTCTTGCAACCTCACTGGCTCTCACAAGTGTGTCCCAGGAGGCTGCAGATCCCTTTTGCTGCACTCACCAGGTAGGTTGCCACCAGACTTGAGAATCTTCATCATAAGTATAGGCTAAGAAACTTCTTTATAGTATAAAGAAAATCTATTTACTGTATAACAAAAGTAAGGCTGTCACTATTTTCTTATGTAATGTGTTTTCAAATTTATTAACCCTAAAATTTGAGTATTTAATTGCACCCAATGTTCTTAATTGTATTTTTATTTATCTGTAAGTTGTAGCAAAATCTCTAATATCCTGGTTCACAATATGAGAGCTGCAATGATTTTTACCTGTACCTCTGCCTCTGTAATAGGTCTCCTGTGTTATCAGAGAGAAAGAAAGAATGGATTTGGCATTCTAGCTGGGCTCTAGGCACCCAGCACATACACTTCAAAGAGTACTAGCCAGAAACCCAGAAAGGTCCCCAAGCACTCCCTGGCCTGCTTCTCTGTAGGTGTTTTAGTTTGGTAGTTCTTTATTCCCTACCCCCACCTCTCCCCTACTTAACATTCACCTTCACTGCAAATCATGATCTTTACAATTAATCATCAGTTCTTCCTCTGAATTTCTTTGGAAATTAAGGGGAAAAATCAGAACAGTCATTTCCAGCAGGTAGATTCCTCATTCTTAATTTGTAATTTATTCCATCAGTATGCTTTTGATGAAGGCACTTTAGAGGTATCTTTGCTGTCCAGGCAAAGATGTGTGTTTATGTGTGTATGCCTATACGGGGAAGGTGGGTCACCACAGGAAATGCAAGATGTCTTGAGTTATAGGAGAAGTAATAATTAAAAGAAATTTTAAGCGTGACTTTCTATCAACTGACTAAATTCTATGAACGGTCAGGCACATCAAAACATGAAAAAAAAGCAGGGGCGCCTGGGTGGCGCAGTCGGTTAAGCGTCCGACTTCAGCCAGGTCACGATCTCGCGGTCCGGGAGTTCGAGCCCCGCGTCGGGCTCTGGGCTGATGGCTCGGAGCCTTGAGCCTGTTTCCGATTCTGTGTCTCCCTCTCTCTCTGCCCCTCCCCCGTTCATGCTCTGTCTCTCTCTGTCCCAAAAATAAATAAAATTTGAAAAAAAAAAAAATTTAAAAAACATGAAAAAAAAGCAAACAGCTTCCTTTTCGTTCTGTTTTTCAGGCCAACCAAAGCTATCTGACAGAAATGGATAACACTTGAATGTTTAATTTTATCCAATGTTCTTAGATTTTTATCTCAGGCCAGAGGTTGGGAGGAACAAGAGCTTAGGATTTTCTTTATAATATGGCTAGCAGTAAGTTGCCAATGCTGAACTTCCTAGGCTGTGAGCAGCACAAGTAAATGGAACCAGAAATGGATAAATAGGTACATACATACATACATACATACACACACAGATGCATAAACATATGCATATATACATGGATAGATGCATGTATATGTACTTAGATACATACATAGATACACACATGCATATATATAAATGGATAGATATACACATACATAGATACATACCTACATATACAAATAGATGCTATCTATGTACCTACTTACATACATACATACATAAAGACAAATGAGACAATATAATGAAATAAGTGGATTATTGGAAAAGGCAAAACACATTTTCATTTTTATTTTTATTTTTTTTAATGTTTATTATTTTGAGAGAGAGTGCATGTGCATGTGAGTGGGAGAAGGGCAGAGAAAGAGGAGAGAGAATCCCAAGCAGGCTCTGCACTGTCAGTACAGAGCCCAACATGGGCTCAATCCCATGAATCATGAGATCATGACCTGAGCCAAAATCAAGAGTCAGATGTTTAACCTACTGAGCCACACAGATGCCCCCATTTTCATTTTTAAAAGAGCAAAAGCAAGATAAAAGTTTCATTACCAAATACATTCACTCTAACAATACGTTTTATAGTTTTGTTGCTATAATTCCTCCTAACTCCAAAAAAAATATTATTTAACAGTTAATAAACAGGGGAGTGGCACAAATAACTATAAAAATCAGCCTAGAAACATGCAAGTTTTGTATAATTTTTGTTTTACATTTTTATTATTACTCAATTTTTCTATTAGATTATTCCTGGTTGCCTGAGGGCCATTAGTATTTAGTTAGTATTCTGGAAGAGAAGGAAATCCTTCTCTTATCTCAACTGTATCTCAGAAGTCTTCCTGGAAGATGAGGGTTTTCTCACACAATTAATGCCTCAAAGCAAAGATGTCCAGGGCAAGAAAAAAACCAGGGAGTTTGTTTAAACCAATCTATAAAAAATTATGACTTTTCATTCTTTTTTTTTTTGTAATCTGGTGTATAAGGGTCTTTTTTCTCCCCTCTCATAACATTTGTCCTATGACCCATATACTATTGATGCAATTATCTAAGGCAGTGATAATAAAATATACATGAATTAATATCATTCATTGCACTCAAATTCAGGGCCTGAAATCAAGCGAGTGGCTTCAGATTCTTCATTTTATTGGAAAGAGGTTTATTTAAGAAATCTGCCACAGTGTACATTCATAAAATGGGGCATGCCTTAGGCTCTCCAACTCTATTTTATTCACTTAATCATCTATAACAAATTCATCTCAGAAGTCCCAAGATGGTGAGAAATATCCCACATTCCTTACTTTTAGCATTTATAAAGCTTCACATATATGTCCTTTCCCCCCATCCCCTACCCCCTATGATTCAGTCACTTCATATTGTAATACTTTGGTGATTATTGATTTTGGGTTAAGGTTGGAGCTCAGTACAACTGTGTGAGCATTCGCTGCCTTCAATTGATGGTATGCTGCTGACTGCCCACTCCATATTGACAGACATCCTCTTACTTTCAGATTGGTGTTCGTTTGCTGATGAACACGCAGGAGGGGGATCATGACCTTTTCTCTTATCTGGACAGCTCTTAGCTTCACAAACATTTTTTTTGCTGCAGGGTGTTATTAACAACAGGGTGATAGAACAAAGAAATGAAAAGATGGGAAGCACATCAATGTATGAAATTTTCTTTATTAGGACACCCTCGAGGCCCAAGGGAGGGGTCTAATTATAAAGGTGTTGCCTTTCTCCTTAGAATAACAAATTTTATATATACATGCGCACACACACATACGCACATGCTCTAATGAGTTCATGATTTGAAAATTAAGGGTTACTCATTTCCTTGTTCACAGGAGTTTGCAACTCTGCATTCATTGGAAACCAGTTTATATAAATAGAAAGGAAAACTAAAGTAATTGAATTTATTATACATCAGTCATGACTTAAGACAAGATTCATTATAATTAGATGCAGCATGTTGATGATTAAAATTTAATGAGCTCATTCGTCCTATACTTGAAGAGTGTGTAAGTTCTGCTCTGTGGGATTACATAGGGCAAAGGTATTAGAAATATAGGCAAATTATAGCTGGTCTGGGTTTGCAACCCTCTTTGCCTCACAAACCCTGTATCTGAATTTAAGGGCCCTCAAAGTAGAGAGAATCCAGACATTTTTAGATGAAACCCCATCTTTAGGTTCTAACAGACTTATTTTCTATTTTCTATGCAACTCTCAGGGAAAATTTTGAAAGCAAATAGGGTAGGTTAAATTCAAACTAAAATTTCCCAGGTAACTGGATTTATGCTGGGTTTCTTAGCTTAGGCCAAAATTCTCAAAGATAAGAAGCTAAAATGAAGAGATATGAAATAGCCACAAGGAAAACTATAGAACAAGAACCTATGTAACTAAATGATGCTGATACTAGGAGCCGACACTGAGATATCTGCACCATAATATCTCTGTGATGTTAATTATTCTAAACTCCTCATTTCTACTGACTTTGTTTCCTCCTGTGAATAACTAATCCCTCCCTTGCTTTTATGTCCCAGATCCTAATAAAAATGTGTGATAATGTAAAAATCAACAAAATCCTGTTTTTAAAAATCTTATTTTTATGTTATAGAGGTACAAAATACTATCTGAAAACACTAGCTTCTTTTATTTTATTTGGTTCCCTTAAGTAAAAGTTGTGCAATTGGATTGTTTTTTCCCTCATATTTTGTTTAAGATAAAATCCCCTCTGGCTTGAAAACATATACCATATGTCAAAAGCGCTTGAAAATAGAGATTTAAAATGGAAACATGATACAGCCATAACTCTAATGGTCCCAGCAGGACGTGGCCAATAAATATAAAGTAGTAAAAAAAAATTTTGAAATTCCAATGAGTATTGTTTTGCATTTCTATATTGCATTTCATCTAGGCATCTCAAACACTACATAAGAATTAAAGCATTAAGTCTTACATTTCTGTAGATGATTTTTTTTTCCTTCTGGAATGAGCATATCATCTTTGGAGATCAGATGGAGAAAGAGAAAGGACTCCCAGAGAAGTATTGGCCCTGAAATCATGCCACTAAGAGAACCCTCCCAGGTCTCTGATATAGCATCCTCAATCCCTGTTTAAGAACCATGGCATGGACAGAAATATACAAATATAAGCAAAAAAGGTGACCCTAATTACCACCCAGTTCACTTATTTATTAACTTGTGAGTGAAGAGAACAGCTATTCCCTTCTGGTCTAACATTCATTTAGTGGGAATTTTCTATTAACCATCATCCACATATTTCCACTGCAGTTATGACTGCTGCTCAAAATTATGACCCTAAAGCATAACCCTGACACTGTTCTGAGTCACTGAAGCAGGACCATATTACATTCATCAGTATGCCCATGTATCATGAATTTCACCGTACTTACAATTCTTCCTTAATTGGTCACAAGTGAGATACATGGATACTACCCATTACCCAGAGACTCTGATTAACCAAAACTTCCATTTCTCTGGTGATGCTGAATAAAAACATGGCACAAGCCAACAGAGATGACTCAGGCAAAGACTACATCACAACCTCAGTGAAACAGGAAAACACCATTTTTTTCATGAACTATCCATTTTTGTAGGGCCCTGTAGACCTACCCAAAGACAGAAAATATAAGGACTGAATCTTGCCAATAAAATAAAGTTCATGGAAAGCTGAACTCCAATAGCTGCTTCAAGTAAACCTAGATTGGCCATGACCCATCTAATTGGAGCTATTTACCAGCCAGATATGTTTAGGATTTTGTTTTTATGACATATCCTCATTTGTTTTTAGGATTATTCAGTAGGCTAAACAGTGCCCTCCAAAATTGTGTCTACACCAAAGCTCAGAATGTGACCTTATCTGGAAATAGAATCTCGGAGAATGTAAGTAAGATGAAACTTTACTGGATTAGAATGGGCCTTAAATCCAAACACCGATGACCTTATAAGATGAGGAGAGAATACAGACACACAGAGAAGAGAATTTCATGTGAAGACAAGGCAGAGATTGGAGAGATGCATCTACAAGCCAAGGAACACCAAGGGTTGCAGGCAGCCAACAAAAGCTAGGATAAAGGCACAGGAGGATTTTTCTCCCAGAGCCTTCAAAAGGAACCAACCCTGAAGATGCCTTGATTTTATATTCTGGCCTCCTGAACTTTGAAAATATAAATTTTTGTTTTGAGCCATCTGGTCTGTGCCAATTTGTTACAGCAGCCCCAGGAAACTAATACAGACTACATCCTCATTATTACTATCATTAATCATAGCTAATATTTATTGGACCCTCTTTACCAGGCTGTGCTATACTATTTTTGTATAGTATCTTATCTAATCCATATAACAAATGATGGAGAAAAATGCAGTTATTATTATTCCCACTTTCAGATGAATAAACTGACTCTTAGAAACCTCCAAGTTTCCACATAAAGGGAAGAGCTTAGACCCAGTTCTCCAAGACCAAGTATTCCTCTAGCAAGTCACACCCACAGAAAATAAAATGATAGTAAGGATTTTCATGTTTTAAAAAACTGGAAATATTTAGCCTATGGTCAGTATAAATGTAACTCAACCCCCCACACCTTTTTTATCTATGCCCATGCTCCAGCACAATCACTAAAATTTCTATGATGAGCCAAACATACTACAAGAATGCGGTTTGCAGCACTACCCCTCTAATATATTTCATAAGCCACAGAAGTGGACATTTTGGCAAACTTCCCAACATTAAATAAAAAGGGATTTTTTGCTCAATTGTTTACCAGAGGACAATATCCTTCCGCTTAGTAAACTTGAATTTGATTGTGCTTATGAACCCAGCTCTGTTCTCTAGGGTAGATGGGCAAGCCATTTACATATTGAAGGAGAAAACTCTCATTTCATTGCCTTCCCCTTCTTAGCACCATACCACTGTTATTTTTATGCATAGGATTGGCATCACAGCCCCAAAGGGGCATGACGCTGTCATTTTCAAGATTTTCATTTCGCTAACCTTGGAATAACCTAACGTGTCTTTTTCTGGCAGCCATTCAACCTCACTTCAGCTGAAAGCAGCTTTTAGAGAAATGGTAGAAACATTTGTTCAACATTCAACAAACATTTATTGAACACCTATTATATGTAAACCTGATTATAGTTTAGGACTATTGACATATACATAAATAACTATGTGACACATGTAGAAATAAAAGCCAGGCAAATAAACTATTATATGTGTTCAGAGGAGGGTACAGATGAGGGGTGACCATGAACAGTTTCATGGAAGAACTGACAGTAAGAGCTTAGTCTTGGTGACTGCATATGACCTGGCCCTGTGAGATAGGAGAGATCTGGGAGTGATGGATAAAGACCTACAAAGAGGGAAAGAGATTTCTTTATATTGTTCCTACCTGCAATGAAGGGCATAGCGAGCCCTATGATACTGAACAACAAACTCCTCAAACACAGAGATTTAGCCTCAGTAAACTCTGTGTCATCACAGCCTAGCATAAATTACCTTTCTTCTCTCTCTCCCTCTGTCCCTGTCTGTTTCTCTGTCTCTTTGTCTCTCTTTCTCTCTGTCTCTCTCTCTCAATAGATAGATAGATATAGGTATGAATATTCAATGTACTGACTAATTACTAATATAATGAATAAATTAATTAACATTTTGTTACAAAGGGAAAATAAATAAAAGTCCCATCACTCTTTCAAAAGCAAAAGAACAAAATAAAGTCTTTTGGAACTAAGGTAGAACCAACCCCCAGCATCATTTCAGATTCCATGAGGTCCAGTAGAAAGTTCTATACCCTCTTCCTCATCAATTCATCCTCAAAGGCATGCCAGCCAAATGAGACCTTCCCCCTGAGATAATTCAGAGGACAGAGGCCATGGGGAAGCAGAGAAGAGAAGCAGTTATCTGGATAACAAGGCCACAGAGAACACAGGGTGAGGAAGAGGGTGAAGTCTGCCTTGTTTGGAAAATTGCCTGGCTGTGGAAATCTGACCTGTGCAAAAAGGAAACAGGACAGAACTTTTAAGTCAGTTTCCAAGAACAAGTCTATTTTTAGGTAACCCTTTCTTTTAGCAACAGACCTCCAAGTGCAAGGAAGTACTTAGAATTCTTCACAACAAAATAAATATAGGTTTCTAAGGTTTATATTGTTTCATGATGTTTTCTATTTTGCAGATGAAACTCTCAATGTGGGCAGAAGAACACTTAATCATGTATCCAATGTATTCATGAGGGTGAAAGAATACCCAATGAGAATAAATAAGGGCCTTCTTTGCTGGGGGAAACCTCAATGTCTTGTCCTACCCAGCTAAGTCAGAGTGACCCAGCTTATTTATTCACTTGGGTTAACCTCCAGCTCAAATCAGACCATGTGATCACCCACATTACAACACTCATATTAAAGGTACTTCCAGGGAGTTACTGGGCTGTAAGCCCCTGGACCACCTGGCAATTGGATGAGAAATCTCACAAACATCTGATGCCACTTCAAACTCAGAAAAAGCATGGGCAATAGATCAGGTCACAATAAAGACAATATGCTCTCGCCAGGACCAGGGACCCTCTTTCCACAGGCACCTTGGGCCAGGGTAAGCAAAGGGCCTGAGGGCCAGACTGCCAGAAGGGACCTGTGTCTCAATGATCTAACATTCAAAAAAGTGTTCTCCCAATCCAAAGTTAAGACATTTAGAAAGGCAGTTGTGAGGTGAGCAGAACATAAACCAAGAGCCAAGGGTCCTCTTAGTCCTTGAGCTATAGTTCCCTGGAAGATGGCTGTGCCATTTCTCAGCATAATGATGACAAAGGAAATCAGCATCTGTGATGTTGTAGGCAACCTGCGAGGAACTTTCCAATGCTTTATTCTAAGCATCAGATTTCCTGTGCATACAGTGGAGAGTGTGATGCCTCCTCTGCTTATTTCTCAGGGAGCTTTTTTCATTTTAAAGGAGCTTTGTAAACCTGGGGGGAAACCATATATGTGGTCTTCGCAGGAGGTGCATCTGGTCTAACAATGAAGGCAGGAGTGTCCTCCTAGCAAATTCAAACCCCTACCCAAGTCAAACAGAACCAAAGGATCATTCCCACCATCATCTTTCTTAATAGGGGTCATAAATTCTTAAAACATCAGCTGGTATAAAGAAGAAAGACTCAACTCACCTATACAGACATGTATAGATATTGAAAAGATGAATCAGGATTGGAGAAGAGCCTATGGTTCCTCCCTCCCTTCTTTTCTTTTTTCATTTTTCTTTTCTTTTCTTTTCTTTTCTTTTCTATTTTCTTTTCTTTTCTTCCCTTCCCTCCCCTTCTTTCTTTTCTTTTCTTTTCTTTGTCCCTATAATCACCATCACCATAACCAGGGGTGGCTTAAAGCTAGCCTCCTAGCCCTTAGTCGCAATTCCAATCCCATAGGAAACCTAAACTCTTATGGTAATGATGAACATGTATATGCCAAGCACAATGCCAAGTACACTACATACATTCTCATTTGCCCCTCCCAAAAACTCTGTGAGGCAGTCATTATCCCCAGTTTACAGAGAATGAAAATGAGACAGAGAGGTTAAGAAACTTGCCTAAGACCACAAAGCTACTATATGCCAGAGAAAGAATTTGAACCTATGCCAAAGTGAAAGAAAAATCTGTGCTGTCCTTCCCCATACCACACTGCCTCCAAGATTCTAGTTCTACCATCATGCAGCTAAGCTTATATTTCTATGTTGATAAAATCGTAACCCAAAGTGCCAAGTAACCTACCAGAAAGGGCTGTGGTCATATTTAACTCCATTAGTTCTGTATGAGATAAAGGTCTTCCTTCAGAACTGCCAGCACTAGTACCTGAGTGGTGACTTCTGAATCTGCACTTGTGTCCTCTTTGACAAGGAGAGCATGTGCAAAGAATGAACAGGCAGCCACCTCTGCATGCATTTCTAGCAGCATCCCAGCCTTGGTTCTGCACTCTAACTATGCTGAGTTTCTTCCCTGTGTCTTTTACACTTTACATGGATTACACATGAGCTGTTGCTTTCTCCTCTAGGATCTCTTTTGTAGAAAGACTGACAAAATGGCCCAAGCCCAAGGGAAAATGGAGAAAGACATGAGCAACAAAGATGAAACATTCCCTGGAGGCTACAGAGCCTGTTGACAAAAAGTATGATTCACTTCATCATATGCATGCTGGGCCAAATCATGTTCTGGGTATTTCTCAGTCCATGTTTCAAATGACTTTCAGGACTTACATCTCTAGCACTGCTGACCTCCCAAGTCTGTGCCGTACACACACAGTTTGCATGGATCTTATATAGGCCCCAATTTGTCACTTCCCTCCTAACAAGCCAATACGATCCCCAGATTCCATATAGTGAATCCCTAGTTTCCAAAATAGTGACCACATATCACAGAAAGAATAAGGAGGCCAACTTTGGTCCGAACCTAACTCTACTACTCTCTTTACTTCTGTGTCATTATCCAAAATCGTTTAACCTACCTGAGTCTGGGTTTCTTTGTCTGAGGTATGGGTATAATATTACCTGCCATGATTATATTTCAGGATTATTGTGAAAATTCTTAGTAAGATTAAAGGGGTTCTTATATAAGGCATTATTATTATTCGAAGTAAAGGCAGCTTTCAATAACTTTGCAGTCATCGCAAATTGAAAATTTTCATTTCCATATGTTGTCATTTCAAACAAAACTCTAAGAACATAATACACATAGCCACACATGCTTCCCAAAATTATTATATCCATGCTCATATTATGAATCCACTTGAACCAAACAAAAGCCAAATGTAACCAAGAGGATTGTCTACTATACTGACAGAGTCCCATAAAGAATTCTTTTGCTTCTATGATATACTGAGCTTACATAATCATACTCTAAACATGTGACTCTCTAGAAATGGCTGAGAAACTGCAGTTTTTAAGTCAAGATTCATGATCAAATACTGGGTTTGAAATACCAGTTCAAACAATTCATGTGACATCTTTAAACTGAAGTTATTTAAAGGATTTACAGTAATTTGGATAAAGATTTAGAAAGAAATCTTTCTAAATACAGAACTACATGACAATTTTGCAAGTATGAACTACATGCATCTAGAATGTATCCCCAGAGGAGTAGTTAACCAAAAGTCTTGCCACAAAGGATAAAGCTCATATCCATAAGGACCAATAGTTACAAATGAACTATAGATTCAAGCCTAATAATTTATTTCTTGAAGTAATACATGCGTTACTGGTATGAACTAACCATATTAACAAAATAAATGTTATATTGCCTTATTTTTCTAAATAAGATCTTAAATCTGGTTCTAATCCCCTACTCTCTATGATGGAAAGTCAACCTCAGTCATTTGTGTTATTTCTTCAATCCCTCTATGGAATGAAGGGAGAATATGGGGCTTTTGTGGCACCAAAAAACAGGTGCAGAGCTCCTAATCCTGGTCTATGATCATTACTGCTGATGTCTCATTGCCCAAGACTATGTAGGATATTTAAAGGCAGTAAGCTCACTTTCCTCTGACTAATAAGGGCACTCAGATTGCCTGTCACAAATGTCATAGCTCCTAGAGTTCAATAATCACCCACTTTCTGTCCACCTCCCAACATCAAAATAGTATGACTGGGAAAGCCTGCCTCACTGGGAATGCTGCATGAAAGTAGGGCACTACTCTTTGCTACATATGTAGGCATGCACATGTGCACACATGCGCGCGCACACACACACACACGCACGCACACACACACACACACACACACACACAAACCTGCCCTTGGTTAAACCACTTCTTTCCCTCCATCTCTTGGAGCTCATCCTCTTCTACAACACTCTAACTTCACTGGCAAAAACAAGCCTTGACATCTGCAACACAAGACTTGGTTATCTGGCAGGGGTGGTAATATCCTTCCTTGAGTCTTCTCCAACAATGAGAAGGAAATAGAAATTAATCATCTTCTTGTCACGTATGCAAATCATCTAGCCCAGAGTGTGGTACATAAAAGAATACTCAAAAACCCCATTCTATTAACCACAATATTATAAATGCTACATATTTTTGGCATTGGGAATAAGACTCTCAGTCTAACGGAAGAAACAAATAAAAGAGTAAATACAATTGAAGTGTTATTTTAAAAAATCAATAGTCTATAAGATTCAGCTACATTTAGCAGAGGCTGGCCATGGTTATGAGTCCCAGACATTCCCACCTCTGCTGGTCAAGTCTTAACTGCTGAATTGCTGAATTTGGGGAAGCTTGAGAAAGGTAGTATGGGGCAACGGGGGCATTCTGGGGGCTTGGGCTGTAGCTATTTACCAACCAGAATTTAAATAGTTGGAATATTTTAACAACTGTAGAGCCACACCAATGACTATAAGTTGACTATCAGTCCTGATTAAATAACAAAAATATCACTCTATGTCAGAGGATGCTAGGACTACTCAGAATACTTATTTGGTATGGAAGCTTTGCATCTGAGACCTTGTCAGTAATATAAGTTCAGAGAGGGTTTGCAGATAAAGGAAACAGCTTGGGCAAAGCCACAGAGGCTTAAGAAAGCAGATAGAGTTTTAACTGAGAAATTGAGAGTGGTTAAGTCTTATAATCATTTTTTATTAGATAGAAAGACAAATTACCACCCTTGAATACATAAGTGGTAATTAGTTGTGTGGCTTTTCTGTAAGTCCAGAATGGTCATATTGCTGAAGCACTGGACCTTCCCCATCTCTGCTCTTACTCTGGCCTGCATCCTTAGCCTCACCACAAACAACCCCTGCGTGAGTTCCCTGTTATCCCTACTCAGGCAGGAACACAGGCTCCTCTCCTTCAATTGCTTGCATCAGAGCAGCTTTCACAAACAAAAAAGTCTTTCCCAGGCAGCTTTCTGAACAAGCACCTATGGATGAGCTAGCCTCAAGCAAAAGTGACTCCAAAGGCTACTATGCCAGAGAAGCTCCTCACAAGTGACCCTGCGAATGGAGGACCCCTTACCCATCAGTTATCAGGGAACTGCCCAACAGAGATGAAAAAGGGGACAAGAGCACAACCATTTGGATCAGTTTGACAGCTGATCAATGTGGCCAGAAAGTGACAGCCAGAATTGGAGGAAAGTTGCTCAATTTGGACAACTGACTCACCTTTGAAGAATGACTAACATCAAATGGGAATTCGGGTTGGTTATGAAGATGTCACACAGTTGATCAGATTGGCTTTTTGCTGGGTTCAGCCAATAGACATGACCCCCAAAACAGATATACTCTGTTCTTTTGACCAATTTGAGTCTTTCAAGAATTCTGTAATGTGTTATATTAATTTAGGTGGCAAACTTTAAGACAAAAATCTTTAATACTGAGGTAAGAGACAGAGTTTATAACTAGACATGGAGATATCTGGTCAAATCTTTTCCTTTTACAGAGGAACCAACCTGAAGCTCAGAGAGGTAGAGTGATTTGCACAAAGTCACACAGCTCCTAAGCAACAGAGCCAGGACTAACACCAGAACCTTTGTTTCTAAGTCCAGTGCCATTTTCCTTACTCCCAGGTGGAACTTCCTTGAGTCTCAGACCACGGGTTTAAAGAGTCATACATGATTTTGGAAAGCAGACAACTTTGCCCCATTGAAATATCTTGAGTGGGGTCTTCCCACCTAGATATAGACAGGGTCAGTGAAGTCCCAGAGCACCAGGAAGTACTGGATGAATCACTAAACATGTGCCCAAAGCTTTAGTAGGGACACCAATCTGGACCACTGGAAGCCACTCATTTTAATTTCGACATCATTCTCCACCGCATTTTAGCCTTAAGTACTCAAAGAAAGGAACTCATCTGAACTCAATCTGAAACTTCTAAAACAAGTGGAGACGCTCGTGAATCCACGCTTAGGGGGCACAGAGAGCAGGCATTCTGTGCGTTACTGCCCCAGCTTTGTGTGTGGATTTGGCCACGGACAGTCAGCCAGTTCCATCAGCCGCGCGTCCTCCCGCCATGTCACGTGGCAACGCCTAGGGGGCGCTCTCGACGTGCTCGGCAGCCCTGGAGCATCGCTGCTCCAGCAGAACCACCGAAATGACAGAGCAGGGGGTTTCAGCTTTTTAATTTACTATAACGTTTTAGAGTAAAGGAGGGTCACAATCCCAAAGGGGACTTACAAAAAGTGCCTTGCTTACTGAGGTGGAGAAATACTTGAAATACATATATTATTGGATTACTTCATTTCTGCCTTCCTACAGAATCAGTTTTTTTTTTTTTTTTAAATCTGCCCTAAAAGTCCAGAGTATGTTTCTCTCCCTGTCTATGGCATATGGCAAGCCTTAACGATAACAGAGTAATGTTGTCTCCTGATTAAAATGGCTGGTTGAAACGACCTGCTTTTATTCCTGCTACAACTTGCCCTGTAACATAATGACCAGCTTTAAATCCATCAAAGTGGAGTACAGAGTACGATTGCAAAGGCTCAGACATGGAAATCCAGTAAATTTTATCTGCTGCTCAGCCAAGGGACATTCTGGAGTAGAGCTCAGCCCTGCCGAGTTCAGATGATCAATTCCTCAATTCCTAATCGTTCATCCCAGGGATGTGCATCTACCTGCATCTCCAATTCATTCCCAAAATGCTTTCCTGAGGCTTGGGCAAGGTGTGTGGGGGCTTCAAGAACTGAAGAGAAGAAGAATTTAGTAATGTTTAAAAGTACCACTGCCATGTCTAAGAAGAAAAAAAAATCACATTTTAAAAATAAGGCAAGAAGAAATCCAAATAATTGAATTTAATAGGTATTATTGAGTGACTTGAAAATATCTAGGCAGGACCGATAAGTGATTATTATGGCCAGCATTAAAATGTATGTGTGTGTTTGTGTGTATGTGTGTACCCGCACATACATACATATACCCTTCTACATCCAGGCAATCAGGGTGTTTTTTTTTTTTATTATGTGTATGTTTGCATATGTGAACAATTCTAGGGAAGATTATCTTGCACACAAAGCAAACGGCCCTGCCCCCATTGTGAAAGAAGCAGATCCCTTGAGATTAGGGAAGGAGGAATTGCTTATGGTCAGCAGAGGCCAGGAGAACAATGGAGACCCCAGCTAAACGCACAGCAGTAGCAGCAGCCTGCTAGGATGGGTGGGGGACTGACCACATGGCCACTGCAAACTAGATGGCATTGTCAGTGTCACCAGAAGTGACTAAAAAGAGCTCAAATTAGCAATTGTTATGATTAGCAGGTGGTTTAAGAGATATGAGGCCCATGAAGTGAATCAGACTGTGGGGGAGGTGGGATGGACACCAGAATGTGTTTCAATTTTTCCTACAGCAAAAAATAAAGAGGCTTAGAAGCAGTTTCTTACTTGAATATAAGAATAATTACAGATTCATTTAAGGAAAAATGGAGATGTCTAAGATACAAAGTAGTCTCCAAGAGAAGAAAATATCCAGTTTTTAAAAATAATTTTGTATTATTCTTATACAACCATTGTAGATGAATTTTAATAAAGGTAGAAATTTAAATGCTATCAAATTAAAAGAGACAAAAAAACTGATACCTCTAGAATTTTTTAAAAGCCACCTTAATTCAATTTTCCTATATAGTGCCTATCTAAAAGATATTTTGGACAACTCAACAAAATTTAACAAATTACCTTTTTTAACTTAGCACCTATTTACTTCCCAACTTCTCTTAGAGTTTCTCATAAAATTCATTACTTCTTACATAGATACAAGTTGGGGTTTTTATGTCTTGCCTCTCTAGCTCATGAATCAGAGCAAGCAAACGTTTAAAAGGCCACTGTTTTATTCTTTCTTTTTAAAAACATATGATAATAAATCTTCACAGTGAGTGACTTTCCCAGAAAGGTGTTTCTAGGAATCTGCAGAGCAAAACTGTCAGGTATGGATGTTCTGTCTGCCTTTTTTCTTGTTGCTGCCCTCAAATGTAGTCTCTGAACTAGATTCATTTTCAGGTAAAATTTTGGCCAAATGGCCAAGATTTCTCATTTGTAGTTGCCAATAGCCATAAGGCATGTATAAGAGAGACTGACAACTGGCTCAGGGACACAAAGTTATTTTCCCTAGGTCACCCTTCTATAGGTCTGCAGCTTAAATATGGCACTCACTTAGTGGATTTGGACAGAGAGACCAGTTGCATCGAAACTCATTCCAACATATGCCTAGGGGATAACTGGGGGATTGATTTGCTACAGGGCACTTTGCTATGCAAGTCCAAACAATTTCATGGAACAACAACAACAAAAAAGACCATTCCAACCAGGGACCTAGAACTTAGAATCAACTCATGTTGGAAACTGTCAGGTTTGGTAGATTTTACTGCACTGAAAACATGAGATCTCAAGGCAGGTAAAGTGAGAAAAGAGGCCATTACCTACCAAAATCAAGCTATGAAAATATTCTACCAGTTAGGGTGTTACTAAATTATATTTTGCTTTTTGCAAAACTTGAGTATACTCTCAAAGTTATCATGGCTGTCTCTCATTTTGTTCAAAGAAAACTTAGCCTGTGTAAGCCTATCTTTAGACTCAAAGATTCACATACAAGTCTTGCCAAGTGAAATCCCAGTAATTCAATGCCTAATGATTTGGGACTCTTAGATATCTGAAGAAAGACTCTTATTCTATGTGTACCATAATTTCATGCAAATGCCTCTAAAACTAAAATAACTCATTATAAGTAATTTTACAAATATATAAGCAAGGGGCTATTTTCACAAACCGCAATGGAAAACCTGTCTCATTCCTTTACAACTCCACCTCACCTGCACAACCAAAGGACCCTGCACATTTCATACTAATTTGAGCAGACTGTTTTAAAGAATCTAGATCACTTACATAAACACATGTTGCAGTTTGCCTTTTCTAGGCTGCTATTCTGGTCAGCCCAAAGTCACTGAGGAATGACTTGGTAACCTCCCAATTGATTTACTTCCATCATGGCTCAAGTCCTTAGCCAAAGGACTCCCAGCTTTTGTTCCCACCTTGAATCATCTTATCAGTAATGAAATTAGGCCTGCAATAGTGAACTGGACCATCTAGCTCCTGGTGCTGCCAGACCAAGAGGGATTTTATCTCCTGGAGAAATCATGGGCACGTGGACCTGGCTGGCCACAGTGGCACACCCGGTGTGATCTCTGATGTTCATTCTCATCCTCTATTGTATTGATTCCCGTCCAAATGGTCAGACCTGAACAAGCCTTTTAAAATGTGAAATAATAGGCTGCCTGCATCCTGCAGGAAACTAGACCATTCGGCTACAATTGGAATCATTTTCCAGCAAAGTTGATGCTTTTGTACCTCACCTGACTGAACAGAAATTAACCCCCATTTATGACACTGACCCCACACGACCCACTCAACCTGCTTCACTTGAACGTATTTATTTTGATATGTTATTCACACATTGTTGCTATGCACTTATGTATTTAAGCTGTTGTATGTGGTCAACCAAGAGACCCAGTTACTTGTCCCTTTCATTAGTACCAGGTTGGGGAGAAAAAATGTAATGCACTTTTCAGAGAGGTAGAATCTCTCATTACTAAAATAAAGAGGAACACTGTCTTAGATCTAATTACCCCAAATGTCAAGGTAAATAAGGGAAAGCCCAATAGGTGATGGGGATTAAGGAGTGCACTTGTCATGATGAGCACCAAGTGATGTATGGAAGTGTTGAATCACTATACTATACACCTGAAAGTAATAATATTATACCGTATGTTAACTAACTGGAATTAAAATAAAAACTTTTAAAATATTAAAAATAAAAAAAAAACAGAAATACTTAAAAAAGGGAAAACCCAAGTTCCTGGTGTTTTTTAAATGTACAGATGTCAAAAACAGATGCAGACATGAGTGCTTCTTTTCAAAGATGCACTTACAAATGCTGGCACAATATAGCTACAGATATGAAACATAAAGTATGTCCATGAATTCGCTCATTCCATTTTGCTTTTAGCATCAATTAACCATAAATAAAAGTATGCTTGCTTAAACAAATGAGAAACTTTCTTCATTATATATATTTTCATAATATTTTATGTTTATATTACTTCTATAATTACAGTTTTTAAATAAAATAAGTACGTAGTCCAAAACTTAACAAATAAATACATTGAAAAGAGTGACATTGTGATTACACTGCCAGTCTCCCACACCAAGCACTCAGGGGTGTAAGCATAATTATCCCTAGCTTGGCTTCATTGCAATATTCGATCAATGCCAAAAGAACCATTCAGTGCCATAGACAGAAAAGGCACAAAATAAATATCTAAGGGATGACTATGACACTTATTTCAATTGTACACATATGAAGAGAGAAAGCTTAAGTTCATGGCTAAGAAACACAATGGAAAAAAAAAAAAGATCTTTGACTTCCCAGGGTTAATTAATTGTTTACTACACTAAGCACCACTGTTTACGTTAAGGATGTAGCTTTATTGTATTGTGTTTAAATTGAAAAATGAAAACCAGAGTAAATTTAAATTTAAAAATATTACTTTAATTATGGCAAAAACTCTTGTTTCTGCACATAGCCTTGAAAAGAACTCTAAAAGCAATAAAAATAAATAAATAAATAAATAAATAAATAAATAAATAAATAAATGCAATAAAACAATTTATGAACTTGCTAAGGAGTCTTTCCTTCTGGTAATGTTACTTGGTGTGCAGTCTTCATATATGTATAAAACATACATAATATAGCCATATACATATGTTAATAATATTCTTAAGAATAAATTTGTATTTAAGAAAGATCTTATGCCTGATTGTTGATATTTACGTATAAAAACATTGACCTAGCTCTCATTCTTTCTATAAAATTGTAACAAAATAACAGATCTGTGGAGATTCAAAACTGTTACAATTTATTTCAGATATAAACCAAGACATGATTTTAATTCATACTTTAATTGCACAAATATTATTAGATCCCACATAAGATAATTTACTAAATGCTGGTCGGGGGGATACATACATCAATTAAATATGGCCACTGTTTCCAAGGAACTCAGAATCTAATGAAAAATAGATACGAAAGGGAAAGGGACAGAAACAAGCACATATTGAGTGCATGCTATTGCCAACACCGAGCTATGAACTTTACATATATTATTTTGGTAGATATTATTATGGTAATTTTGAAATATAAGAAAAATGAGTTTTACCAAGGTTAAATACTTTTTCCAGATCACTCAGCTAATAGGCTATAGAATCATAATTTAGGCTCTTTCTAATTCCAAAACATATGCTCCTATGTCACTACTCAAGACTGTCCAGAGGGAGAGGTGAACAATTCTGAAGGGCAAAAATGTAGGAAGTTTCCACAAAGCAGTTGGCATTTTAATCCAAACTATTTTACCATTTACAGATAGTGCAAAACTATGCTTATTTCTCAGGACAATTTATAACATGTCAGTGAGCCCATGTTTGTAACAGGTCTCTTGATTTTTCTTCCTAAAGAAGGGAATTTGTGATAAGGATAATCCAAAATAAAACATAATCCACAAATCTTTTATGTTTACATTTTGGGCAACAACTCTAATAGTACATTCATACTAGTCATATAGCCAAGACTATCAAATTGAGTTTTCATTCCAGCAGCACAGAATATTGATGATAGAAATTGGCCTAGGGCTACTGAGTCACCTAATGACAGAAGCTTTAATTTAAAATATGTTGTGGGTAATAGACCAAGTGGATAATCCACTTGTGGATAATTGAGAGTATATGTGTGCCCACAGTTTAAGATCTAGGTTATATCATAGAGGTCCTGTAACGTAACATGTCATAAAATAACCTGTTCCCAATGCACTAGTATCCATAAAATCAATAGGGTTTTGCAAACCATGCATATGATAGATAGTATGAAATGTAATTAGTATTGGAAAATTGCTGTAAAATCTCAAGCTCTTTCTACTTAAATGACCAAGATGTTTTCCATTGGGGCTCCTTTTTTAGAGCAACCTGGTGAATAGAGTCTGAAAGATCAAGTAATTGGTGTCATTCTGGTTTTTAAGCAAATGAAGCCTGTTGTTTCTGTGCACAGAACACAAAATTTTATCACTACAACAAAACACTACTTTGATGGCACTTTCTGAAATGAGGTGAAAAGCAGGATTTAACAACCCTTGGGCAGAAATTTTTGTATCCTATATCTGACCTGCCAGGAATAAATTATCTGAGGCTAACATCCCTTAGGCTAAGAGTTTATAAAGGAAAACACCCCCCCCAACACACACACACACCGCCAAAGTCTTAAATCTGAAGTAATACCATGAGACACCATAATTTAGGTTCTTTGTTCTAAATAGAAATATTTATAATAAGACACACAAACACACATACACTGGGTCTAAAAGATGCTTGGAGAGAGGGAGAGGGGAAAAGAATAAATGCATTTTTTCTTTCTTTCTTTTTAACCTTATCTGTGCATTCCTGGGTCACACAAGCATTGTGCTGACTCTGGATGAAAACACCCCTTTGATGGAGGATACATGCTGAAAGGGAGAATTCTGAATTATGTTCTCTAAATTATCCAAGGCTTGGAGAGCAAGTATTGATTTTGAAAATGACTGAGCCAGACCTCGGACTGCAGAGCCCCCTCCCTCTCTCCCCGCGCCCCAAAGCACAACAAGAGATCCTGGGCGCTGTGCAGCCACACGAGGCCCTGGGCTGGCATTGTTTCAAAAAATCAGAAAGTCATCCATCAACCATAGAGTCATCGGAATAAGTACATGGTGGCTAAAGACACATTTTATCTGTTCACATGCTCCTATTCAATGAGCTACGAGAAGAATTAGAATGATATTGGACCAATTAACTAATGCACTCTGGGAACCATGAACTGTTAAGGTGTTTATTTTGCTGCCTCACATAAAAGAATGAGAAGTTTATCTGCATAGTTAAGCGTTCTGTTTGCTCCAGCCATAAATAACTTGGAGAGCCTCTGAGCCAGACCTCTTTTACAGACGCAGATTGAGAATGGGAATTTGTTCTGTAACTGTTTTCATACTTTGCAAACAATTTAGGCACACCGTGAACTGCACCATTGTATGGGTGATTGTGTGTGAGTGTGTGCGAGCACATGTTCATCTGCTTGTGTGTGGTTTCCCTGGAACTATTATTGGACATTCATTTTATGGGGGGAGATGAAAACTAGAATTATTCATTTCCATGCATTGTGAACATTAGTTTTATTTAGCGGCAGTGGTGAACGTAATGAGCCCATCACAAATTAAGTCAGATAACACTAGGTTTTCACTTTATATGCTCCTGAGAGTATATTTTATGTGTCAGAAGAACAAAATGAAACTGAGTAATATTTATGCTTATTCTTACATGGTTACATTTTCAGAATAGCTTGAGACATAAAATTCTAAGCCCCTTATCCTCAAACATTTTAAATCAAAACATGCTGGCTTTAATTAGCAAATATGTTCTCAGGCTTAGTATATGTTTTAAGATATACCACTTTAAGCAAGACACCATTTAGGGCAGGGCTTCTCAACCTTGGCACTATTGGTATTTGGAGCCAGATAATTTCTTGTTGTGAGGCTGCCCTGTGTATTGTAGGATGTTTAGCATCTCTGGCTTCTACCCACTGGATGCCAGTAACACTCCCTTCCTATTGAGTAGTAACAATGAAAATTGTCTCCAGATATTACCAAATATCCCCTAGGGAACAAACTGTTTCCAGTTAAGAACCATTGGTTAAAAATCTTTTTTATTATTAGTTTTTGAGGAAAATTTTGACTGCTTTCCTGAAGGAAAGTTATACAAGCACAAGACCCCCACAGTCATTTGCACTGACCCCTGACTATATTACACAGAACAACAGTTGATGGCTCAGAGAAAGTCCAGGCTTGTTTCCACATATCATGTTCTAATTCCATGATATAATATTATAAAAGGCTCATTTCATCCAAAATGGAATTTTCTAAGATTTTTGTAGTATCGTCATTAAAATTTGGAGTTAGACAAGTTTCACAGTCTCTTTGTGTCCATGTTTTCTATAGTGATTTTTACAAAATAGTCCAATCCCTTGGGTTGCTATAGCTAAAAATATTAAACTGGAATTTCTCTCATAGAAATTCTCTTATTTTCCCCCCTTGGCCTTTTGAAGGATATGCAATTGAGTGATGGCACTGATTTTATTATCAATTCCTCCTGAAAAAGGGCAATTTTACTGGGTCAAGGTTGAAACAACAAGTCACAGGATAAAAAGAAACCTAATCTACCTCTAAATCGCTCTGAGAGTTATTATGTTGGAGACATGTCTATGTTGAACTAAAGTCAAGTCTAGAGTTGGCCTCTATCCAGTAAATTGGGTAGTAGATTTAGCCAAATAGTTAATTCACCACTCTTTTTCTCTTGCCAAGGTGGCAGGGGATGGTTTGAATGATCTAGGCTAGATAATTTTTTAGGATGTTATAAACCCACATAATTGGAAAGGAACTGGATGATGTTTTATATACAATTCCATTTCTATTCTAGAACTTCCTAAGGTGTGAATACAGCCAAAGAGTTCTATTGAAAAGAACTGGTTAAAAATAGTTAAACCACCTGAGTACAGATTTTCTCAGAGCCTTTAATATGCCAATGTGCCTTGTGATCTTTAAGGAACAAGTTTTCCTTATGATGCATTTTGGGAAATAAGAGGTATATATTAGGTAACATTTCTGGTTATTTTCTAAAGATAAAATCTAAAGCTCCTTTTCTCTGTACTACCTTAGGTCTTAGGCTTTGATCCCATCACCTTGGGGAATGATGGGAAAGTGGTCTGCAGGTTTATGGCCTGTACACATTGACTGACTCAGATACAACTCTCCCTCAGCCAAGTCATGGAGGGAATGGCAGGATACAAGCCCTTCCCAAGGGTCCACCAGCATCTGAACTCCACTTTGTTTCCTCTCCCTCCCAGAGAAACTTCATTTCCTCTAGGCTGGAACAAATGGGCACTGACTGATCACTTAGTCTCCTAAATCTATTATTTATGCCAGGACCTCAGCTTTTGAAACTCAAAAACAAGAATTTGGCTTTTATTCAACTGCATCATCCCTCCTGAAGCAATAAGCCCAGGAAAGCTCTGGCTGCTGCTTAGGTGGGAGGAGGGTCACAGAATAGCAGGAATTATTGAGAATAAAAAACATAAGTTTAATATAGTATGCCAAGTATTATTCTATTGTACCTCTATTACTAAGAATATTTTACATTGTCTGATTTATACCTTATCTGCTTCCAAAACTAGGATTTTAGATAACTTAATATAAAAACATAAATACAAGAACAAAAGGAGAACTAATATGAGACCAAAAGAGAAATCAAAGACCAAGTTCTATTATCTAATACTCAGAACCATAACAATTTAATATAACCATTATCATTGTCATCAACATTTCCTGAGTACTTACTATGTGACATAATCTGTGCTATATGTTTTGTACTCTAAATTCATTAATGAATAAGAATTAATTGCATTCTTATAACAACCCTAACAGATATTATTATCTCCATTTTACTGAAAGCACACAGAGGTTCCCAGCAGTTTAGCAGTTCAAAGATTCTCCCAACAGAAACACAATGGGGTGTTGGTATTATGATAAACCACCCAGACCCCCTTTCTGCTGATGGCAGACAGCCTCAGCTGCAGAGAGCTGCCCGCGTCAAGGCCAGGCCCCTTCCCAGGATGGTGCCACCCATGAATGATGAATGGAGGATAAAGGTCTGGCCATCTTGACCCAGACATTTCCAGACAATTCTGAAGGGCCATACTAGCTTGCATTCCTCACAGGTTAGCCAAATTTGGGCACAGTGCAGCTTCTTTCTTTGGCCACTCCTGCTTCCCTCATCTCTCTTCCATGGTGTTGATATCAAAAGCACTCCCTTATAAAAATCTCACCTATGAAACTCTGTCTCAGAGTCCATTTCCAGGGGAACCCAAGCTACAAAGGATTAAGCCCCAAATCTGTTTTGCTTCAAAATCCATTCTCTTAATCACAGTGCTACATACAGTGAATGCTTTATAGTAAACATATATTTAATGTATGAAGATGGAGTATTGTAACAACAACTAATTGATGGTCCTAACAGCTACTATATGACTTTGGTCAGGAAATCATATTCCTGTGTCAGAAGTGCATTCCCTTCAGAATCCAACATCTATCTGTTTTCCCTGTGGGACATTGCTTCCTAATAAAAAAAAAAATATAGTAATAAACTTTTCCTCCATCATACTAAAAACAAAGATAACTTACTTTTTCCAAAAAAACAAGTGGACACGATCAGTATTTAAAGAAACTGATTTTGGATAGAAGCTTGACTGACTGATAAAGAGCTAAGTAATTCACTCAGGTATGGAATCCTAGGGGTCCATCTACCAGGACCCTCTTCATCTTCTTGGCATGACAGGGTTCAGTAACAATGGATTTCAGGTCCTCACACACTGGCCAAGGGTTGAAGATGTCATTCCCAGGGAAGGTGGGTCTCACTTTCTGGTGCTGTGGCACCAGGTTAGATAATCAAGAGCACTTGATCTCTCAAGAGGCCTCATAGCCATCTTTAATGGAAAGGGCATGCAGCTTATTTTAAGTTTCTCTCATTTCAAGGCCCATGTTAAAAGATAAGGCTGAATTCCACTGAATGAGTTGTGAATTACTTTGTGAATTTGGGCTGTGAAGGCAGCCAAAGCAGATAATTCTTGCCTAGTAAGTGGATTTATCACATGTTCAATTGTGTAATTACTTTAAAAAAATCCATTTTCCCCATTTTATTGTCATGAAGATACAAAGGGGACATTTTGGATAAAGAAATCATTATCTAGGCGAGGGAATAACAACTGTTCCTCTTGTAAAGTTGAGCTTTTATATCCATTAAGTGGTTCAAAGAAAGGATCACTAACTGGAGGCTGCTAACGCTCTGCCTCTTCACTTAGAGCAAAATAGTCCTGGTCTTATGAAGAGGTAGCTAAATAGATGACATTATTGGAGGGACAATAAGAAAGCCCTATGGATCCAAAAAACATTTGTCATGCTCTTGTCATAGTGCCTGAAATTCCACCATTAGCAAATCACTCCTTTGGATCAGATCTTGAAACATTTCTGATACTCAGAACCCCACCCAATTAATATGTCATTAATGCAGAAGGTGAGTCTAATACCTTAAGCCATCTATTTACCTATTACTACCTGAAGAAGTGGGACATTAAAAGACACAATGATATGGCAAGAAAAAAAAATGAATGGACATGAGAAAAGTGACACAATCACTAGGAGTAATATATATTTCATATAGTCTAATTTTCATAGATGAGAAAATTGAGTTTGTAAAGTAACACTTCCTAAAATTTCTTACCCGATAATATTTTCCCAGGGTCTAACATGATGTTGTCAGGTACAGGATTCCTAGGTCAAATAAATTTGGGAATCTCTAGATCAAACAAGTTCAAAAGGTTTCAGAGTACATCAGGGATGAAGTGCATTGTAAATCTTGGGGTGGAGGGAAGGAAAGAATATATAGGATCACAGATCCTAACGTGTGTAGCATCTTCCAAGACTAATTGCTATAGAAATGCTTCTTGATAGAGATGAAGTGGCTTGCCCATAGAACATACAAAACTAGAACCTGGCTTGTCTGAATCATAGTCTAATTACTGTTCTACTATACTAGGCTACAATTCTATTATTTTGCTTTGGATAAATCTAGAGGATAAAAGGAGATGTTCAGAGATTCAAAGGCTGGCAAAAAAAAAAAAAAACACTCTGCTCAAAACAAAATAACAAAAACCACACCTACATGAGCATAAACAGACTCACCAGACTGTAGTGATCACAGCTCACTCTCTCAGTGCTTTGATGCTGAAGTAGATATATCAGCAAGAGCAGCAGGGTACAGTTTCCTCCCTCCATTTTCCTATGTCATCCTTTCACAGTGGTCTATTGGCAGACAAGAGACATACCTGCAGAAAAAAAAAAAAAAAGAGTGGCTGAATCTGGAAGAGAAACTCCTTCTTTTATTCTTTATTTAAATTTTTAAATGTTTATTTATTTTTGAGAGAAAGAGAGAGACAGCATGTGCACACGCACACATGTGAGTTGGGGAGGAACAGATAGAGGGGAAGACACAGAATCTGAAGCAGGCTCCAGGCTCTGAGCACAACGTGAGGCTTGAACTCAAGACCTGCTAGCTAGACCATGACCTACCTGAGCTGAAGTTCGATGTTCAGCCACTACCCAAGTCTCTCCTTCTCAAAGCATACCTTTGACCTTTTAGTTCACACAAAGGAGCTGAGGCTAAGGCCTACATTTTTGTGCATCTTCCAAGAGGACATTATCAATCAAGTTAGCTGACATCACAAAAGGATAAAAATAATACGAAATGGAAACATTACAAGAACCTGAGAAGCATGAAGAATATGAAAGAGAGGCCACCAATGGATGAAGTAAGTTGTATCAGAAGAGGCAAAACTCATGGAACAGAAATAAAGGCTAAAATATACATTAAAAATAACCTCAGAGGGGCGCCTGGGTGGCGCAGTCGGTTAAGCGTCCGACTTCAGCCAGGTCACGATCTCGCGGTCCGTGAGATCGAGCCCCGCGTCGGGCTCTGGGCTGATGGCTCAGAGCCTGGAGCCTGTTTCCAATTCTGTGTCTCCCTCTCTCTGCCCCTCCCCCATTCATGCTCTGTCTCTCTCTGTCCCAAAAATAAATATTGAAAAAAAAAATTTTTTTTTAAAAATAATAACCTCAGAAAGATTAAGAAGACTATAAAAAAAACACAAAGCAAGAAAAAACAAAGATCAAATTTGAATTTTGATATAAACACATAGAGAGTTCAATGTATGGATAGAAAGCTCAAAAAAATGAAAATAGTAAAGACAAGGCTAAAATCAGTGAAATAAAGAACCAAACATTAAAAGTCATTAACAAATTCCCCAAAATGGTTCAGTGAAAACACTGGTAAGAGGAGAAGATGCTAGCAAGTTTGATCTAAAAAAGAAAAAGAGAAGGAAAGAAGCAGCAAATAAACAAATTCAGACATTAAAAAAGGAAACAGAAGAATGTTATTAATAAATGCTTGCCAGAAAATTTGACAACTTGGATGAAATGGATAAACTTTGATAAAATTAGAAAATATCAATGTTAATACAGAAATACATAAAATTGCCAATAAAGAACCTGAAATCAGCCATCAGAATCTTTCCTCTACCACACTTTCTCCCCTATACACTATATGACTTCACTTATATGTGGAATCTAAAAAACAAAAGAACAAGCAAACAAACAGGAAATGACTCATAAAAACAGAGAACTGGCGGTTGTCAGAGGGGAGGTTGGTAGGGGGATGGGCAAAACAGGTGAAGGGGATTACAAGGTACAAACTTCCAGTTAAAATAAATAAGTAACATGGATGAAAAGTACAGCATAGGGAAGATAATTAATAGTATTTTAATAACATTTGTCATGACAGATGGCAACTATACTTATCACAGTGAACTCTGTGTAATGTATAGAATTGTCAAATCATGTTGTATACCTGAAACTAATATAACATTGTATGTCAACTAAACTCTAATTAAATTTTTCTAAAAATCTCTAAGACAAGTTACATTAAAAGAAAAAAAGCTGGCATTATTTTACAAATGTGTTGTAACAAAGCAAATAATCTTTATCTTACACAATCACAATTTTTTACAGAAAATAGCAAAAGGACTTACTCGTTTGTAAACAATGTTTATAACTCATTTGTAAACAATGCCTTCATGCTGTAGCCAAAAAAAGGTTATTAAAAAAAGAGAAAAATTATAGACCAGATTTACGTATATAAAAAGATGCCAAAACCTAAATAAAACTAGTTAACTAAAATCGACAGTATATTATTTGCAACACAGTATGATTAAATATAATTTATTCCTTCTGAATTAAACACACACACAAAAAAACTATCAATTTACTACATTAATGAACCCAAAGAGAAAAATCACAGCAATGCCTGCTGTTATAGCTCAACCAAGTTCTGATGGTTACTGGACAATTAAATAAAAGAAGAAAGAAACAAAGAATACAAGACTTGGGAAGAAATAGACAAAGTTTTCATATGCAGATGATACAATTATTCACATGGAAAATGCAAGAGAATAAACTACTAGAACCAATCAGAAAGTTCATCCGGGTGGCTGGATACAAGATGAGTACATAAAAATCAACAACTTCCCTCTATATCAGCAAAAACTAATTAGAAAATGCAAAAGAAAATAAGCTACCAAAATAACCATTACAGTAATGAATCTAGGAATTAACCTAACCAAGAATGCACAAAACTTTATGATAAAAGAAAATCTTAATAAAGAGAGAGCCATATCATATTAATGGATGGGATAATTTCACATTGTAAAAATATCATTCCTATCTAGGGGCACCTGGGTGGCTCAGTCAGTTAAGCATCCAACTCTTCTTGGTTTTGGCTCAGGGCATGATCTCACAGTTCATGAGTTTGAGCCTCACATTAGGCTCTGTGCTGATAGTACAGAGACTGCTTGGGATTCTCTGTCTCTCTCCCTCTCTGCCATTCCCCACTCATGCTCGCTCTCTCTCTCTCTCTCAAAAATAAATGAACAAAAAATAATCAATTATATCTAGATTCACTTACAAATTTAATGTAACCTCAGTCAATATTCCAAAACAATAGAGGGAGAAGGTATTAATTTTTTTTAAACATCTGAAATTTATATAGAAAAGTAAAAATCTATAAATAAGAAGTTTTTGAAAAAGAAGAGGAAGGGGTGAAACATCAGACTTCAGATATTAGAGTAACTGCACAATATTAGTATTATATCAGAGAAGTATTATTGTAAGAAGACAAAGAAATGTCTTAAAAAATGGAGAGCTCAGATACAGAGCCATATCTATTTGTTTTATATGGAAACTTGCCATATATTAGAAAGGGAATCAAAAATCAATGGGGAACAGATGGACTATTTAGTAAATGGAATTGGAATAATTGGTTCACTTTATAAAAAAATATAAAGTTGGATCACTGCATTAGAGTGCACATAAAAATAAACTCCATATGGAGCAAGGACCTAAATACTAAAGACAAAATGGCAAAGTTAGTAAAACATATAGAAGAATGTCCAACAAAACAAGAACACAGCCATGAAGGGAAGTGCTGGACTGACTACATTAAAGATGAAGATTTTTGTTCACACTACTGATAGTTTAACAGACAACTGACAGAAAAATCTTACAGTATCTACACACAAGGAAGAATTAATATCTGGAAAAAATAGCAAACAAGAACAAATAAGACTCCCCAGTCCCCCAAAATATAGGGAACTTTACAGAAAAATAGGTAAAATATGTTTGTTTCACAAAAAAATGCTCTTCTTCACCAATAATCAGAGAAATTAAAATGAAAACGAAAATGCCATTGTTTTTATAAAGTAGGCTGGCAAAAATAAGAAAATAGGAAATGGAAGCCTTACACATTTCTGCTGGAAGTATAAAATGGTACAGACACAACTGGGAATAAAAGACATCCATTTATTCAGTAAAAGTTTTGATTAGTGGCTATTAGAATAACCTTATTCTTGGCATTAGGAAGGTAGCACTAAATAAGACAGATAAGAAGCTTATGTTCTGTATCTACACTGTCCAGTAAAGTAGCCACTAACCATGTGTGTCTATGTAGCACTTACCATATGACTAGTCTAGAAAAAGGAAATATGACCAGTCTAAATTGAGAAAATCTGTAAATATAAAATACACATGGAAGATCTAGTTAATAATTAACATGGCAGATGGGGTGCCCGGGTGGTTCAGTTGGTTGAACATGCAACTTTGGCTCAGGTCATGATCTCGCTATTCATGAGTTCGAGCCCTGCGTCGGGCTCTCCACTGACAGCTCAGAGCCGAGAGCGTGCTTCAGATTCTGTGTCTCCCTCTCTCCATGTTCCTCCCCTGTTCACACCCTCTCTCTCAAGAATAAATAAAGATAAAAAAAATTAAAAACAAAATAAAAAAAATCAACATGTCAGAAAAAGCATTTAACAAAATCCAGCACCCATTCATGATACAAACTCGTAGTAAACTAGGAATGGAAGGAAAGTTTCTCAATTAATAATATCTACCAAAAAACCTACAGCTAACATACTTAATGATAAGAAACTTGAAGCTTTCCCACTAAGATCAAGTATAAGGCAAAGATGTCCCCTTCTCACCACTCCTTTCCAACATCATACTAGAAGTCCATTATAATGCAATAAGGCAAGAAAATAAAATAAAATGTATACAGATTGGGAAGGAAAACATTAAACTGTATTTGTTCACAGATAATATAATTATCTATAAAGAAAATCCAAAAGTGCTGGCAAAGAGCTCCTGAAACTAATAAGCGATTATTAAAGTTGCAGGACACAATGTTAATATACAAAAGTCATTTGCTTTCCTATATACCAACAACGGACAAATGGGATTTGATATTAAAAACACAATGTCATTTACATTAGCATCCAAAAAAAACATACTTAGGTGTAAATCTAAGAAAATATGTATCAGCTCTATATGAGGAAAATTCCAAAACTGCAAAAAAAAAAAAAAATATATATATATATATATATATATATATATATATATATATATTAACCTACATAAAGACCTTACATCCTTCAGTATTAACTCAAAATGGATCACAGACTTAAAAAGAATTAAAAACTATAAAATTCCTGGAAGATAGGAGAAAACCTAGATAATCCTGGGTATGGTGGTGCCCTTAAATGCAACATCAAAGGTACAACCAAAGGAAGAAATAATTGATAAGCTAAGTTTCATTAAAACTGTCTGGAATTAAAATTAAAAATGTCTTCTCTGTGAAAGACAATGTCAAAATAACGAGAAGACACGTCACAAACTGGGAGAAAATATATGTAAAGAATGCACCTGAAAAATGACTGTTTTCCAAGATATATAAAGAACTCTTAAAACCCAACAATAAGAAAACAAACAGCTCAATTAAACAATGTGCCAAAGGCCATAACAAATACCTCACCAAAGAAGATACTCAGGTAGAAAATAAGCATGTGAAAAGATGCTTCAATTGTAAGTCATCAGGGAAATGCAAATTAAAACAACAATGAGATATTACTATATACCTATTAGAACAGTCAAAATCCCGAACACTGAAAACACTGAATGCTGACATGGATGTGGAGCCCAGGAATTCTCTTATATTGCTGGTGGAGATGTAAAAATGGCACAGCCACTTTAGAAGATTGTTTGACAGTTTCTTACAAAACTAAACATATTATAAAAAATTACAAGTCTTGGAATTTACCCAAAGGAGTTGAAAACTTATGTGAAAACATCTGCACACAGATGTTTATAAGAGCTTTATTCATAATTGCCAAAACTTTGAAGCAACCAAGATGTCCTTCAGTAGGTAAACAGATAAATAAAATGTGGTACATTCAGACAATGGGATATTTAGTACTAAAAGGAAATGAGCTATCAAACCATGAACAGACATGGAGGAAACTTAAATGCATTTCGCCAAGTAAGAGAAGCCAATCTGAAAAGGCTATATACCATCTAATTCCAACAATATGACATTCTGGGAAAGGCAAAACTACAGAGACAATAAAAAGATCAGTGGCTGTGAGGGGAGGGGGGGGAGGGGGAAAGATGAATAGGTAGAGCACAAAGGATTTTTAGGGCAGTGAAAATACTATGTATGGTATTATAATGATGGATATATGTTATAATACATTTGTCCAAACACATAGAATGTGCAACACCAAGAGTGAACCCTAAGGTAAACTATGGACTTTGAGTGATTATGATGTGTCAAAGTAGGTTCATTCTTGGTAGAAAATGCACCACTGTAGTGAGTGATGTTGATAATGAGGGAGGCTATGCATGTGTGGAGACATGGAGGGCATGGGGAATCTCTATAACTCCCTTTCAATTATGTTGTAACCCTGAAACTGCTCAAAAAAATAAAATAAAATCTTTAAAAATTAATGTGAAACATCTCAATAATGTTTTTATATTAATTACTTGTGAAATAATATTTTAGGTATATTGGGTTAAACAGAGTATATTATTGACGTTAAGTTCAACCTCCTTATTTTTGCTTTCTTAATGAGGCTACTAGAAAGTTTAAAATTGTATTTGTGGCTTGCATTATCCTCCTCTTAGATGGTGCTGTTCTAGAAGGTGTTCATCTCAGAGCTATACAACTCAGTGTCTATTACTAAGGAAAAGAAGAAGGGGCAAATACATATAGGATGGACTACACTGCAGAAGAAAGGAGCTGGAGTTACAAAACACAACATAGATAAAATATAAATTAAAAACAAACAAGAAATAGAGTGAATGTAAAACCCAGTACTATTAGGTAAACTTTAAAAATTCATACAAAAAACAGCACTACACGTACTACTATATGTAACTAAATATATAAACGGTAGCTTGGACTAGCAAACATTAAAAATTGAAGAGTGGTTGTCTGTGGAATGGTGTGGGATTAATACTGAGGATAATTAATATAGGAGAAATAAATCATAAAATAAAAAACCAACAGAGTCTTGTGTGGGCCAATGCTGACAGCATGCCATGAACTCTAGGTAATATAATCAACTACATTCCAGGCACTTGAGTTGTAAAAAGAAAATTAAAGATTACAAAGACCATGGGCCTGGGTGGCTTAGTCGATTGAGCATCTGACTCTCAATTTTTGTTCAGACCATGATCCCAGGGTCATGGAATTAAGCTCCACATCAGGCTTAAGATTCTCTCCTTCTCCCTCTGCTCCTCTCCAGCTCACGCTCTCTCCCTCTAA
Source organism: Lynx canadensis (assembly GCF_007474595.2). Classification (NCBI taxonomy): domain Eukaryota; kingdom Metazoa; phylum Chordata; class Mammalia; order Carnivora; family Felidae; genus Lynx; species Lynx canadensis. The sequence continues at coordinate 50,902,869 of NC_044308.2, forward strand.
AAAAACAAAACAAAAGAAAAGCAAACAAAACACCCACTCTCATAAAAATATGGAGGACAATGTGAAACACAATTTACTTACCATGTATGTGCTGTGGTACAGGCAAAAAGGAAATGAAATATGCAAATGTGCAAAGATGAAAACACACATGGGCAAGAGTGAGATTTGGGAAGGTAGTGGAATTTGAACTTGACTTCAAAAATAAGAGGTATTTAGGCCAATAGAGAGAAAGAGGCATTCCCAGTAGATGGTTTATTTGCAAAGTTGAGGCTAAAGAGCACCTTAGTGGATGGAAGAGTGCTGTCCTCCTCTTGAGAAAGGAAGATCAACATCAGAGTAATGACTTAAAATATTACTACTAGTCAAGTTAAAAACATGAATATTCCAATACCTTTTTCTAACCACTAGATTATGCACCACCCACATAGTATTATTGTTTTAGTTCACAAATGTGCTGAAAAAGTCAACAGTATGAGAGAAAGCAATCTCCAAGAGCATTTTGTTTAATGTCAGGGCAGAGTTGATGCACTGGAAGTCTGGTTTGCTAAGTGATGAGGATATTTAGTCTTTTGCATTTTGAGATATATTACAGATTTTTACTAGATGGAAACTGCAAAGCAGGGGGACTATAAAGTATGTAGTAAGACACCAAGGCCATCCATAATCTGCCCCCCATTTACCCCTTAAGAATGTCTCCCCGGGGCGCCTGGGTGGCGCAGTCGGTTAAGCGTCCGACTTCAGCCAGGTCACGATCTCGCGGTCCCTGAGTTCGAGCCCCGCGTCGGGCTCTGGGCTGATGGCTCAGAGCCTGGAGCCTGTTTCCGATTCTGTGTCTCCCTCTCTCTCTGCTCCTCGCCCATTCATGCTCTGTCTCTCTCTGTCCCAAAAATAAATAAACGTTGAAAAAAAATTTAAAAAAAAAAAAGAATGTCTCCCCATTCCCTCTCATGCCCAGACTTCTGTCAAACCAAGCACTTTATCATCTCTGCATTTTCATACATGACACTTCCCTACCCAGGCACTCAGTCATATTCTTCCTGTATTTGAAATATCTTCAGTTCCCTCTGCCAAAATTCAGTGTACATGAGGACAATGCGTGAATTCTTTTATTTCCATAAAAAACATTATGAGTCCCAAGCAGAAGGAAATGCTCCTTTCTCTGAGTTACCAAAACACCAAACTATTCCATTCTATGATTATATTGGCCTATAAGAAACATACTGTTCAAATGAATTAAGACCAGACTGCTGGGAAGATGGCAGTGTAGGAGGACGCTCGGCTCACCGCGTCCTGCTGATCACTTAGATTCCACCTACACCTGCCTAAATAACCCAGAAAACCGCCAGAGGATTAGCAGATCGGAGTCGCCGGAGCCAAGCGCAGACGAGAGGCCCACGGAAGAGGGTAGGAAGGGCGGTGAAGCGGTGCATGCTACACGGACTGGCCGGAGGGAGCCGGGGTGGAGGGGCGGCCCGCCGGCCAAGCAGAGCCCCCGAGTCTGGTTTGCAAAAGTGGAGGGGCCAGACGGAGTGTGTTCTGACAGCAAGCAGGACTTCACATCTGGAAGGTTATAAACTAACAGCTCTGCTCGGAGAACAGGAGGGCTGGAGGACAACGGGAGGGAGAGTTGTTGAGCCCCAGAGGACAGAGCTCAGTTTGGTGGGAACAAAGGCGCTCGCCAGCGCCATGTCCCTCGCCCATCCCCCAGCCAAAATCCCAAAGGGAACCAGTTACTGCCAGGGAACTTGCTTGCACCGCGAAAACACCCAATGCTGTGCTTCTGCGGATCCATCCCTCCTGCGGGTCTGACTCCCTCCTGGTGCCTCAGGGCCACTCCCAAAGAGGATCTCCGAAGAAAAAGCGAGCTGAGCCTGCCCCTCCCGCCCCTGTGCACCTTGCAGATCCACCCCAGCTAATACGCCAGATCCCCAGCACCACAAGCCTGGCAGTGTGCAAGTAGCCCAGATGGGCCATGCCACCCCACACTGAATCCCGCCCCTAGGAGAGGGAAAGAGAAGGCACACACCAGTCTGACTGTGGCCCCAGTGGTGGGCTGGGGGCAGACATCAGGTCTGACTGCGGCCCCACCCACCAATGCAAGTTATTCAAGACAGCACAGGGGAAGTGCCCCGCAGTCCTGCACCACTCCAGGGACTATCCAAAATGACGAAATAGAAGAATTCCCCTCAAAAAATGTCCAGGAAATAACAAGAGCTAACAAACTGATCAAAAATGATTTAAACAATATAACAGAAAGTGAATTTAGAATAATAGTCATAAAATTAATCTCTGGGCTTGAAAACAGTATAAAGGACAGCAGAGAATCTATTGCTACAGAGATCAAGGCACTAAGGAACAGCCAGGAGGAGCTAAAAAATACTATCAATGAGCTGCAAAATAAAATGGAGACAACTACAGCTCGGATTGAAGAGGCAGAGGAGAGAATAGGTGAATTAGAATATAAAATTATGGAAAAAGAAGCTGAGAAAAAGATAAATCCAGGAGTATGAGTGGAAAATTAGAGAACTAAGTGACACACTAAAGAGAAATAATATACGCATAATTGGTATTCCAGAGGAGGAAGAGAGAGGGAAAGGTGCTGAAGGTGTACTTGAAGAAATAATAGCTGAGAACTTCCCTGATCTGGGGAAGGAAAAAGGCATTGAAATCCAAGAGGCACAGAGAACTCCCTTCAGACGTAACTTGAATCGACCTTCTGCATGACATATCATAGGGAAACTGGCAAAATACAAGGATAAAGAGAAAATTCTGAAAGCAGCTAGAGATAAACGTGCTCTAACATATAAAGGGAGACCTATAAGACTCATGACTGATCTCTCTACTGAAACGTGGCAGGCCAGAAAGGAATGGCAGGAGATCTTCAATGTGATGAACAGAAAAAATATGCAGCCGAGAATCCTTTATCCAGCAAGTCGGTCGTTTAGAATAGAAGGAGAGATAAAGGTCTTCCCAAACAAACAAAAACTGAAGGAATTCGTCACCACTAAACCAGCCCTACAAGAGATCCTAAGGGGGCTCCTGTGAGACAAAGTACCAGACACATCACTACAAGCATGAAACCTACGGATATCACAATGACTCTAAACCCATATCTTTCTATAATAACACTGAATGTAAATGGACTGAATGCACCAACCAAAAGACATAGGGTATCAGAATGGATAAAAAAACAAGACCCATCTATTTGCTGTCTACAAGAGACTCATTTTAGACCTGAGGACACCTTCAGATTGAGAGTGAGAGGATGGAGAACTATTTATCATGCCACTGGAAGTCAAAAGAAAGCTGGAATAGCCATATTTATATCAGACAAACTAGACTTTAAATTAAAGGCTGTAGGGGCGCCTGGGTGGCGCAGTCGGTTGGGCGTCCGACTTCAGCCAGGTCACGATCTCGCGGTCCGTGAGTTCGAGCCCCGCATCGGGCTCTGGGCTGATGGCTCAGAGCCTGGAGCCTGTTTCCGATTCTGTGTCTCCCTCTCTCTCTGCCCCTCCCCCGTTCATGCTCTGTCTCTCTCTGTCCCAAATAAATAAATAAACGTTGAAAAAAAATTTAAATTAAAGGCTGTAACAAGAGATGAAGAAGGGCATTATGCAATAATCACAGGGTCTATCCATCAGGAAGAGCTAACAGTTATAAATGTCTATGCGCTGAATACAGGAGCCCCCAAATATATAAAACAATTACTCACAAACATAAGCAACCTTATTGATAAGAATGTGGTCATTGCAGGGGACTTTAACACTCCACTTACAGAAATGGATAGATCATCTAGACACACGGTCAATAAAGAAACAAGGGCCCTGAATGATACATTGGATCAGATGGACTTGACAGATATATTTAGAACTCTGCATCCCAAAGCAACAAAATATACTTTCTTCTCGAGTGCACACGGAACATTCTCCAAGATAGATCACATACTGGGTCACAAAATAGCCCCTCATAACTATACAAGAATTGAAATCATACCATGCCTACTTTAAGACCACAATGCTATGAAGCTTGAAATGAACCACAGGAAAAAGTCTGGAAAACCTCCAAAAGCATGGAGGTTAAAGAACACCCTACTAAAGAATGAGTGGGTCAACCAGGCAATTAGAGAAGAAATTAAAAAATATATGGAAACAAACGAAAATGAAAATACAACAATCCAAACGCTTTGGGATGCAGCAAAGGCAGTCCTGAGAGGAAAATACATTGCAATCCAAGCCTATCTCAAGAAACAAGAAAAATCCCAAATACAAAATCTAATAGCACACCTAAAGGAACTAGAAGCAGAACAGCAAAGACAGCCTAAACCCAGCAGAAGAAGAGAAATAATAAAGATCAGAGCAGAAATAAACAACATAGAGTCTAAAAAAACTGTAGAGCAGATCAACAAAACCAAGAGCTGGTTTTTTGAAAAAATAAACAAAATTGACAAACCTCTAGCCAGGCTTCTCAAAAAGAAAAGGGAGATGACCCAAATAGATAAAATCATGAATGAAAATGGAATGATTACAACCAATCCCTCAGAGATACAAGCAATTATCAGGGAATACTATGAAAAATTATATGCCAACAAACTGGACAACCTGGAAGAAATGGACAAATTCGTAAACACCCACACGCTTCTAAAACTCAATCAGGAGGAAATAGAAAGCTTGAACAGACCCATAACCAGCAAAGAAATTGAATCAGTCATCAAAAATCTCCCAACAAATAAGAGTCCAGGACCAGATGGCTTCCCAGGGGAGTTCTACCAGACATTGAAAGCAGAGATAATACCTATCCTTCTCAAGCTATTCCAAGAAATAGAAAGGGAAGGAAAACTTCCAGACTCATTCTATGAAGCCAGTATTACTTTGATTCCTAAACCAGACAGAGACCCAGTAAAAAAAGAGAACTACAGGCCAATATCCCTGATGAATATGGATGCAAAAATTCTCAATAAGATACTAGCAAATCGAACTCAACAGCATATAAAAAGAATTATTCACCATGATCAAGTGGGATTCATTCCTGGGATGCAGGGCTGGTTCAACATTCGCAAATCAATCAACGTGATACATCACATTAATACAAGAAAAGATAAGAACCCTATGATCCTGTCAATCGATGCAGAAAAGGCCTTTGACAAAATTCAGCAATCTTTCTTAATAAAAACCCTCGAGAAAGTCGGGATAGAAGGAACATACTTAAAGATCATAAAAGCCATTTATGAAAAGCCCACAGCTAACATCATCCTCAACGGGGAAAAACTGAGAGCTTTTCCCCTGAGATCAGGAATACGACAGGCATGTCCACCCTCACCACTGTTGTTTAACATAGTGTTGGAAGTTCTAGCATCAGCAATCAGACAACAAAAGGAAATCAAAGGCGTCAAAATTGGCAAAGATGAAGTTAAGCTTTCACTTTTTGCAGATGACAGGATATTATACATGGAAAATCCGATAGACTCCACCAGAAGTCTACTAGAACTGATACATGAATTTAGCAAAGTTGCAGGATACAAAATCAATGTACAGAAATCAGTTGCATTCTTATACACTAATAATGAAGCAACAGAAAGACAAATAAAGAAACTGATCCCATTCACAATTGCACCAAGAAGCATAAAATACCTAGGGATAAATCTAACCAAAGATGTAAAAGATCTGTATGCTGAAAACTATAGAAAGCTTATGAAGGAAATTGAAGAAGATATAAAGAAATGGAAAAACATTCCGTGCTCATGGATTGGAAGAATAAATATTGTCAAAATGTCAATACTACCCAAAGCTATCTACACATTCAATGCAATCCCAATCAAAATTGCACCAGCATTCTTCTCGAAACTAGAACAAGCAGGGGCGCCTGGGTGGCGCAGTCGGTTAAGCGTCCGACTTCAGCCAGGTCACGATCTCGCGGTGCGTGAGTTCGAGCCCCGCGTCGGGCTCTGGGCTGATGGCTCGGAGCCTGGAGCCTGTTTCCGATTCTGTGTCTCCCTCTCTCTCTGCCCCTCCCCCGTTCATGCTCTGTCTCTCTCTGTCCCAAAAATAAATAAACGTTGAAAAAAAAAAAAAAAAAGAAACTAGAACAAGCAATCCTAAAATTCATTTGGAACCACAAAAGGCCCCGAATAGCCAAAGTAATTTTGAAGAAGAAGACCTAAGCAGGAGGCATCACAATCCCAGACTTTAGCCTCTACTACAAAGCTGTCATCATCAAGACAGCATGGTATTGGCACAAAAACAGACACATAGACCAATGGAATAGAATAGAAACCCCAGAACTAGACCCACAAAAGTATGGCCAACTCATCTTTGACAAAGCAGGACAGAACATCCAATGGAAAAAAGACAGTCTCTTTAACAAATGGTGCTGGGAGAACTGGACAGCAACATGCAGAAGGTTGAAACTAGACCACTTTCTCACACCATTCACAAAAATAAACTCAAAATGGATTAAGGACCTGAATGTGAGACAGGAAATCATCCAAACCCTACAGGAGAAAGCAGGAAAAGACCTCTCTGACCTCAGCCGTATCAATTTCTTACTCGACACATCCCCAAAGGCAAGGGAATTAAAAGCAAAAGTGAACTACTGGGACCTTATGAAGATAAAAAGCTTCTGCACAGCAAAGGAAACAACCAACAAAACTAAAAGGCAACCAACGAAATGGGAAAAGATATTTGCAAATGACATATCGGACAAAGGACTAGTATCCAAAATCTATAAAGAGCTCACCAAACTCCACACCCAAAAAACAACCCAGTGAAGAAATGGGCAGAAAACATGAATAGACACTTCTCTAAAGAAGACATCCGGATGGCCAACAGACACATGAAAAGATGCTCAACGTCGCTCCTCATCAGGGAAATACAAATCAAAACCACACTCAGATACCACCTCACGCCAGTCAGAGTGGCCAAAATGAACAAATCAGGAGACTACAGATGCTGGAGAGGATGTGGAGAAACAGGAACCCTCTTGCACACTGGTGGGAATGCAAATAGGTGCAGTCACTCTGGAAAACAGTGTGGAGGTTCCTCAAAAAATTAAAACTAGACCTACCCTATGACCCAGCAATAGCACTGCTAGGAATTTACCCAAGGGATACAGAAGTACTGATGCATAGGGGCACTTGTACCCCAATGTTTATAGCAGCACTTTCAACAATAGCCAAATTATGGAAAGAGCCTAAATGTCCATCAACTGATGAATGGGTAAAGAAATTGTGCTTTATACACACAATGGAGTACTATGTGGCAATGAGAAAGAATGAAATATGGCCCTTTGTAGCAACGTGGATGGAACTGGACAGTGTGATGCTAAGTGAAATAAGCCATACAGAGAAAGACAGATACCATATGTTTTCACTCTTATGTGGATCCTGAGAAACTTAACAGAAACCCATGGGGGAGGGGAAGGAGAAAAGAAAAAAAAGGAGGTTAGAGTGGGAGAGAGCCAAACATAAGAGACTCTTAAAAACTGAGAACAGGGGCGCCTGGGTGGCGCAGTCGGTTAAGCGTCCGACTTCAGCCAGGTCACGATCTCGCGGTCCGTGAGTTCGAGCCCCGCGTCGGGCTCTGGGCTGATGGCTCAGAGCCTGGAGCCTGTTTCCGATTCTGTGTCTCCCTCTCTCTCTGCCCCTCCCCCGTTCATGCTCTGTCTCTCTCTGTCCCAAAAATAAAATAAACGTTGAAAAAAAAAAATTTAAAAACTGAGAACAAACTGAGGGTTGATGGGGGGTGGGAGGGAGGGGAGGGTGGGTGATGGGTATTGAGGAGGGCACCTTTTGGGATGAGGACTGGGTGTTGTATGGAAACCAATTTGACAATAAACTTCATATATTGAAAAAAAAAGAAAATCATCACTTATAAAAAATTAAATTAAATTAAAAAATAAATATAAATAAAATTTATCTAAAATTAGGTTGATCACAAAAAAAAAATGAATTAAGACCAAGATGGTCTTGGGGCGCCTGGGTGGCGCAGTCGGTTAAGCGTCCGACTTCAGCCAGGTCACGATCTCGCGGTCCGTGAGTTCGAGCCCCGCGTCGGGCTCTGGGCTGATGGCTCAGAGCCTGGAGCCTATTTCCGATTCTGTGTCTCCCTCTCTCTCTGCCCCTCCCCCGTTCGTGCTCTGTCTCTCTCTGTCCCAAAAATAAATAAACGTTGAAAAAAAAAAATTTTTTTTAAAAATAAAAAAAAAAGACCAAGATGGTCTGACTAGAAAAAATATGACTGTTCTTACTAATGGTAAAACAAATTAGCCCATACACTGAGTTCCACTGGCCAAAATGAATCTTTGTACTTTGCCTTTAATTTACAAATGTGCTATCTCCCAAGTATCTTCATATTTGCATATGGCTTCCCAGTATTTGTCCATACACACTTACTTTACATATATTTTATCGAAAAACACATACAATTTGTTATCCTACCTTTTTTTTTACTATGTACATATCATATAAATTTTCCTTATTTCTAAATATTTTCTTAGTGACCATTTTAATGTATCCATAATTCTTCAATGTATTGACATACTATCATCACTTTCCAATTTTTTTAAGTTTACTTATTTATTTTGAGAGAGAGAGCCGGAGAAGGGCAGAGAGAGAAGGAGAGAAGAATCCCAAGCAAGCTCTGTGGTGTCAGTACAGAGCCTAACACAGGGCTTGATCCCACAAACTTTGGATCATGACCTGAGCCAAAATGAAGAGTCAGAAACAACCAGCCGAGCCACCCAAGTACCCCTTTTTGTGATTATTTGGTTTAGAAAAGTAGCATTCTTTTCCCCCCTTCTCCCACAATTCCTAGAATATACCCATATTAGCCCTATATAGACTAAAATAAATTTTAAATGATCATGCTAATCTTTCACTAGCATTCATGGTTCCATGTCATAATTACTATATAAGAAATCAGGGTAATCTATTCTTTGCCATGTTAATAAATTGCCCCATTTCCCACTTACCAAGATGGCTAAAAAAGAGCAAAGTCTCTTCAAAGAAACTCAGTAACTCATACAGAAATCTGGAAATGAATAATTGTATATGCCTTCACATATCTGTTATTTTCAGTAAGGGTACCCTTGGAAAACATATTCATTGTCCATGGCTCTCTCCAGGGCCTTAGACAGACAAATGCAGTTTACTTGGGACAAAATTCTACTTCTTAATTCTCCAAATGGAGAAGATGAACCATTAGCCCTTCTATACTGGCAAAATTACCAATTACCAGCAGGTAAACAGCCTATCACTGCAATACTGCCCCAAGCTTATTATGAGTGTCATTTACAAAGGTGGAGCCCTTCAGAGAGAAATCTCTGTTTTATTAGCATAAAGAGGTCTAAAGAGCACTGGCCAGGGCCAGGAGGCCCTCCATAGTCCCCAGGGATCGCTGTTGATTTATGAGCTCCCACACATTCACCTACGACATCACAATTCATTCCTCTGTAAAATACTCTATTATTCCTCCACCCAAGTGTAAGGTCAGAAAATATCAAATGGAATACAATTTCTAAGCAAAGTAGGCAGAAAAGTGGTATTGAAAGCCCCAAAGCCAAAAAGAATTAAGCTTAAAAACTAATCTGGAAGAGGAGAAGTAAGCAAATGAACAAAAGCAAGTGGGAAACATTAGGGCATGTTTTTCAAGTGTCAGTTCCAGGTCCCCAGAGGTCAGGCCAGAGGCATGGCCAGAGGCATCAAGCAGCACAGTGAGGAGGAAGAGCATGAAATCTGGGAGCAGAAACCCAAAGCGCTAGATATTATTCCTCTATTTTGAAGCCATAGGACCTCATGCAAGTTACTCAACCACATTGAATCTTATCTAAAATTTCTGAATGGCTTCACAGCGCTGTTGTGAGGATTAAATCATAAAGTCTAACTCCTGGCACAGAGTAGGCATTTACACTGCCAGTTTGATGATCCACCCTACACCCACCCCACCAATACATTTACTCTTCATGTTCATAAGTCTCCTCAATTAGGCACCAGGTAAATTCTGCCAGCTTGGTCTTTTGGCTTTTGTCCTTGATGTGCCTGTGTACGTATCTGTTTCCATCCACTTTATGGAGCCCTTAAAGTCTAGCCTGCTGAGTTTTTGTGGATGTACAATTAGTCCTTTATATCACCTATGTCTTCATGCTTTGGTATAAACAAAGACTTTGAATCCACCTGAAGATTGCTGTGAATATTTGTTTAGCTATTTAACTTTTTGTGTGTGGCAAAATCACCTGGACTACAGATTGTGTGTGTGCATGTGTGTGTGTGTGTGTGTCTAACAAATATACGTGTTTAACCTTTGTTTATTGTTGTACTTAGAAAGAAATACTATTTTGTGGGAAGCTAATAATTTTCTCTTTTTTGAAAAACAAGGTAAGAGAATTGTTGTTCAAGAAATTGAAAGGTGTTTACAATTAGGACTTCCCTTCAAGTTTCAATTTCAGAATGTGAGCGCCTTTGGTCTTGCCATTGCCAGTAGGCCCACTGTTATCTGTTGCATGGTGTTAGAGGTGAATTGGAACAAGTGAAAGTCTGTACGTGCCCCATGCCATTCACACTCCTTGTGCGGAAGAAGGGAGAGAAACAAGTAATATTTGAGGAGAAAGAGGTAAAACTTCTACTTCTAGACATAAAGTCCTAATATTCCTCCTCTCTACTTCAAAATAACTTCTGTCCAGTTGACTCTCCTCTCACGTACCACCCTTTCCCAGAAAGGCAGCTATTCCTTCTCTAGATCAGAATGAATGCTGCTCCCTATTCCCTATTTCCACTCCCTGATATCATATGATTGTTTTTCTGGAATTTTCTACAGATATTTGTATACAGATAGGAGATCCCTTCTGACTATGACAGTCTGTGACTCGATGATCTTGTGCCTTTGATTATCCCCTCTCCATCCAGCATCTTAATTTCTTTCACTTCACTTATTCCTTTCTCTGGTACCCCCAAATCTGTGCCTTTACCACTATGTTGATAAACTATGTTGACCACTATATTGATAAACTATCAATAGTTTCCTTGTGCAATGCTCACCCCTAAGACTCAATGATAAAATTCTACTCCTCTCATTTTGATGCTCATCTTCAGTCTCTTGGTTTTTCTCATTCCCATTCTGGCCTCTGTCCACCCAAGGTCATTCCAGAGCCAGCATTCTGGGAGCAGTTTCTCACTCATTCATTATTCAGTCAGTCAACAATTATTTATTGAGCATTCACTCTGCACCAGGCACTGTTCTAAGTGCTGAGAATGCAGAGGCGAATAAAGCAATTCAGATCCTTACCTTTACATTGCATTTCAATCTTGTGAGCAGGACAGGAGAGGTGGTGGTTACCATCTTACAGGTTTTTCCATGGGCAGAAGTAGGCTAAGGGGGTAATCACTCTACCTTGAAATAGAATGTGTCTCCCTGGCCTGAAAACAATTCTACATGTTCCCTAATACCCTCCTCGCCATCGAGCCTCTCCTTAATCCCCTCCAAATTGCTCTATCCTCACTGAATCCAAACTTCCTAGGTCACCAAAGACCTATCACCACGTTCAACATTTTTTTCTACAGTTCATTTACTCAACTGCACTTAACTCCTGGATTTCTACTAGTCGTGCAGACTCAAAAACACAGTAACCTTTTAATTGCCCTCCATCTTTTCCTCCTATGATTATAGACCTAAAACCATTCTTTATATTTTTTCTCATAGTTGGTCTTTTCCCCTCCATTCCAACTACCACAAGGTTTGCATCTCTTTGTGCTTGGGATTCATTCCTAGCCAACATACCCTCCTAGCCAACATCTCTAATTCTAGAACTATTTCTTTCCAAATCATCCTCACACATCTTGAAACACTGTATTGATCATGTCATATCTCAGTCTAGATCCTTCAATGGCTTCCCATGACCTATAGTAAGAGTCTCCAATCTGTGGCTCAAGAAACATAAAAAGAAGGATTGTCAGAAAGCAATAACCACATTAATTTTTTTCATCATTTTTTAAGCTAAGTAAGTATCCTTGGTGGGTCATAAAATCCAAAGAAGAGTGGCAACAGTTATTAAATGGTGATTAAGACTGTAGGATCAGGCTCACCTAGGTGGCTCAGTCAGTTAAGCATCCGACTCTTGGTTTTGGCTCAGGTCATGATCTCAAGCCTCATGAGTTCAAGCCCACATCATGAGTTCAGCCCAGGCTCTGTGATGACAGTGTGGAGCCTGCTTGGAAGTCTGTGTCTCTCCCTTTCTCTCTGGTCCTCTCCCACTGCACTCTCTGTCTCTCTCTAAATAAATAAATTAAAAAAAAAAAAAAAAAAAGACCTGGCCTGTCCCTAACTGATTTGTTCCTCTGTACTGGTGGTCACCAACCCATCCCCAAGGAAGGCAGGAGCCACCCTCCATTCACTCCAGCTCACTCTTCCCTTCTTTCCAAGCAGAGGGAGGCTTCTTTCTTTCTTCCAGGTATCCTTTCATTTCCCCATTTTCTTTTCTCTTCTTTGAAAAATCCATATTCACCTCATTCTTACTCCAACTACTCCTGAAAAACTAAACTGCAGATTAGCATACAATAAACTATGCCAGCATACAATAAACTTCTGCCCACAGGTATATCCCACATACATCAAACATTAAAGTGTAACCAATGTGGGTAATCAAAAGAGTTCTGAGCAATTAGAAGCAGCTACTCCTATGAAAAGAGGAGAAACCTTAACATACAATAATAAAAGGGGCCAGGGCAATTTAGTCTAATAAATATTGATTTGGCACCCAGTTGTGTCAATCATGGTACTTTGTGCCCTTTGTATCTAGCTGTATTCTAGCATTGTCTCAGGCATTGCAAATGGTTAGTTTATGTCTCTGTCTCCATTACAGTGTCAGTTTCTCAAAGGTCCTGGCCACATCTTGCTTATCTTACTATCTCCAGCTCAGGGCACAGTGCCTGGCATATCACAAGGAAATGAATGAAAGCTGGGAGGGAAAAGGAAGCAGAAATGGAAGAGAAAAAGGAAGGAGCAAGGAGGGAGATGGAGGAGAAGAAATCAATTTGCAGAGTAGCAAAATCAGATAAGTGTTCTAATCCTTAGCTATATAGACATGGAGAGGTGACTTAACCTCTCTAAGCCTTAGGTGGCTCATCTGTAAAATGGATATAAGTTAATAAAATCCACTTCAAGGGCTATAGTGAACTTTTAAAAAGATAAATATAAAGTATAATATGCAAAGCCTGGGGCATACTAACACTATTATAAATGAATAAAACTTTTTTGAAAAAAAGAATGAAGTCACTGCTTATATCATAAATGGAGGTGAGAAGGTCTTGGCCTGGGCCTCTCAAGTCTGTCCTCTGGTTTGGCCAGCCTTTTCTGGACCTTTGTCATTGGAGAGCCACTTTGCCTACATAGCTTTCACTTAAATGGGGGCTCTAAATCAAGCTGTCCTCTGCCACCATTTTTCCCTGGGCTTCTGATTATAATCATGCTGCCTGCTATTAGTACAGGGATGTTTAAAACTCCTATAAAACAAGAGCTAATTGCTGATCTGCTTAATTAAAGTGAGCCTTTTGTTGTCACACTTACAAAGATAAATGAAATAATCAGCTCTGGACTAATGAGAGATAATTAGATTATGCAGCCTCAATAAATAAAGACTAAAATGCTCCCGATTGTGCCTGTATGTCACAAAGAAGGACTGCAGTGAGTCTTAAAGAAGTGCATGTTAGTGATGTTTTATTTGAACAACAGTGAGTGATTATGGAATCCAGCTCCTCAACTCTATTATATATTCAGATGCACAACAATCAATAAAGAACATATCGGTGATTTCCTGACTGGGACCCTACTAATTCTTAACAATTAGTCCCAATTTTTTTTAAATAGACAACATATAACATAAAAGTAAATATAATTTAACTCTCGATATATTTGATCTAATTTATTAATAAAGGACATTTATTAATGGAGCATTAGCTATTTATACTTTACAAAATGCAATAGAGACCTTAAACCCCTTCTTCTTGTCTCTTAATGATTCACTCAATTACTTTACTAAAAATATTGCATTAGGTATAAAAAATGAAATTGATCCAATATCACTACTGCTGACAGTAAGCAAATTCATGTATTCCTGTGACTCAAAAAACCTTAACTGCCCTAAATCAGTTCTGGTGGCCTAGACTTAAAATTCCAACTCTGATTCCCTAAAACATACATACAAAGAGAAAGAGATCTTAGTCCCTATAGCCAAAGGAGACCAAAGCACTTTCATATACAAAATGACTGATATGAAGATGAAGATAAAATTACTTTGCTCAGATAAAATAAAGACTGATTGCCCGAGACTGATTACATATCAAAAGACCCCTCTCCTCCAATGACAGAGATTACTGTGTCTGGAAAAATATCTGTAAAACAAGTAGCTTCCAGATTTTTGATATATGGACCAGTAATTTATATATTACTAGAATGCAGGGTTTCTGTTTATTTTACCAATTAAAAATCTAAAAACAAAAATCTATTCTCACAATAATTTTGCCATCAAAAAAGAAAAAAGTATAATCTTGGACTAAAAGGTAGGACTTCAAATTGAATGAAAGTAGCCTTATTAAGAAAACTCACTATTGTCCTTATTTTTCTCATTTTCTGTGCACCAATAGAAGATCCATTTTAAACAGGCATATCTCCAAGGATCAGAGTTTAGAAACCACAGAGCTAGGTTATTCTTCTGTCCCTGATATCATCATAGCTCCGGAAAGCCTAGAAGCTGATAATTTTTAAAGTCAATATTCTAAGTCATTTCGTAGAATTAAAGGCTGATTTGAAATAAGAATAAAGAAACAAAAGCTTTCCAAGTGCACAAGTCTAGAGCAGCCCCTTCTGGTCCAGTCCAGCATACAGCTTACCAGGGTTGTGACATGTGATGAGCAGGGCCAGCAGCCAAAGTACAGGAGACCCCCCCACACACACACTCTCACCCTGAGCAGTGTGGACTGCAGATATTCCTGGCCGTAAGGCCATGCTGACTTTCTAAGAAACTGGGAAATTTTAGATCCAGTCTGCTTTTCTAAGCGCTTCCTAATTTATGCTCTATGTAAATGCTAATGTTTAAAGAAATTGTCCTTTATAAAGGGGGAAGTTTGCCGTGGTGCAGGGAAAAAAGCTGGAACACCTGGCCCCATTTCCAATTCTACCCTCATTGCAATCAATCTGTCTTTAAATCTTGGTCCTTCCTAATGTGGGGATAACACCTACCTCATAGAACCACTGAGATGAAAACCAGGTAAGCCAAGATTTAGAGGACAGCAAACACTATTGGGATCTTGAACTCATTTCTGATTCCAGTCTTAGGATGTGGGATCTAGAATCTGAATAATATGTCTAATGCTATGTTGAATCTTAAGACTTAAATGTAATGTCAACCTATGCAAAATTCTACCCATAATTTGCTCACAGAGCCTAGATGAGTTGGCCCTGTCCTCACTCTTGAAATAATATATTCCTGCTGTCCCTGGAAACCAAGGCATGGATACAGGGGGGAGGGAGAGAAAGGCAGTCATAGATCAAGTGTCTCAAATGTCAATAAATGGCAAAGGAGAGTTATGGAGCACATAAGAGAAGGAGGAGGCTCAGAATATAGGGCTTGGGATGCCCTTTGACCCCACTCAGAGAGGCCCAGTAATAAATCCAGAGGTGAGGGACATCTTTAGATATTGGAGCCATCCAGGAAAGCCATAGAGAATTTTCCAGCATCATAAACAGTTTGGAAAGAAAAAGATCTAATTTGAGAAGACAGGACAGAATGGTGGAAAAGGGAAAAAGACCTTGGTAAGTTTTTTTGTTGTTTTGTTGCTGTTGGTATTATTGTTTTATCTGAAAAACTGTATACCCTATGTTGGGCATTTAGAAAATTCTCAGTTGGACCCCTTCCGTAAATCAGGAATCTGAGATAATAAGACCGATACTTCTCGCAGGGCCATGTTAAGCTGACTGCTACCTCAAAAATACTAACACCCAGCCACTCTGGCCACAGATGGCATTTAGGAGGCCTCATTCAAAACCATAGGACAAACTTGCCTTCCCACATGCCTGGATTCCACATCAGTGTACTAATCAGGATAAGTAATGGTAGGTGCTCTAATAATCCCCCAAATCTCAATTGTTTAACTTAACAAAAGATCATGTCTCTTTCATGCCTAGTCCATTGCAGGTTGTGGGGGTGGAGTGGGAAGGTGCTTCATACAGTGAGTGAGGGATCTAGGTTCCTTCAGTCTATATCTCAGGATTCTCTACTAGATGCTCCACATCCAGAAAGAGGGAAAATGGGAGAGATATGGTGGAATTTTAGAGGCCAGACCTGGAAATATGGAAACGGCGCACATTACATCCATCCACATTGATCAGATAGAATGCAGTCACACACCCTCACTCAAAGGAAGAATCCTTCTTAGGATAGAAAAATCATAAAGGAAGAAAGTTTATAATATTTATAAAGAGGAGAAGACACTATAGGGAGTGCAAAGGAGGAAACAGAGACCCTGATGGGTACCTGAGGCACAAGAGAGAAAGGTAGGGCAAGTTAGAGGCGATTAAAAATGAATTGGGAACCTGGCTAAAAAGATTTCAGTGTAGAAAATGGATACATTTCATTTTCTATTTGTTAATTAAGGACAATAGAGTTCTCAATTTGCAAGCTAAAATGTGAACACTTAAACTGCAGAGGGAAAATAACAGAATTTGAGGTGTAAGCCACAATCTCTAAAATTCAGCTTATTTGTTGATTATGTAAAAAAGTACACACTAAAAAGAAATAGCACTATGGTCATTATTCAAATGCACATTGAATCAAAAATAAACTATCTCAGCATAAAGAGAAAAACTAAAATCAAAGGAATGGAACCTGCTTACGATCCTCTACTAGAAGCACCAAACTAAGGACAAGGGCACCAATGCTAAAATAAGAGAACATAATCATTTGCAACTCCTAGAATCTTTTCTGCATGACGCAATTCTGTATCCCCTTCCTCTCCTGGAATTTAAATATGCTGTAGGAAAGAGCACTGCATTTGGGATTGAAATGACTAAAATCAGGATGAAAATGGATCTGTCTCATTGGGTTATTATAAGGCTTAAACCATTAATCATATAAAGTGTTTGGCACAGTTTCTGGTACAACATAAGCAGTTGTTAAATGTTGACTATCATTGTGTTATGAAACTACTTTTACATATGAGGAAACACAGTTTCCTAGAAGTATAGTGCTTTTCCCAAGCTCATGAAGCTGTCACAGCATGAAAATTTCCACACTACTAGTCTTTATCCTATGGCTTTCATCCAACATTTTGTATTGAGAATTTCTCAGTAAATATTGTGACAATAGTGGAACAAAGTCTTCCTATTTGCCCTTTAAAAGAGGGTAATATTATCTCCTTCCATAAACCCCTTGCTTGTCCATACTGACTCCAGTGCAACTATGTTGTGACTTCCAGAAGCAGAAGACTTTCTCTATGGAATTACTAATTCCCCAGTCTCCCACATAGACCGAATTAACACTGCTTAGTACTAGGGGAGATCATATTTCCCCATGATATTGAAGCCCATAATTTTTGATCAATTAGAGGCTGGTTACAAAAAACAATCAATTGATATTTAACTCACTGAGTCAGTAATCATGCTTTGGAGTCTCCCAGGGCAAATGATTTGCCATCTTTTAAAATTCACAAGAGGCCTTCAGAAAAGCCAAACAATGAATAGACTTTTTCTCTCTTCTTTTATCAAATAATGTAATATTTGTTCCCATTCTTAGCATTTGAAATTTGAAGTTATTGAATACAAGACACTAGAAAGTATAGCAATTACTACACTGAGTTCAGTTACAAGGAAGGATGTTCCAGAGAGCTCCATGGGTTTTATTCTAAACTTTGCTATTGTCTAGAACGTGGATACTGTGGTCACCTCTATAGGAATACAATAAAAATTTGGCTGTAAAATAAGTACATCCACCACCATTGAGGAAACTTTTACTATATAGATTCTCACTGTGTTCAATTAATCTATACAAAAACCTTATGATGTAAATATTTTATTCTCATCATCAAGAGAAGTTCCTGGAGGCCCAATGAGGTTAAAGTGCCCAAGAGCAAGTCTTCAGGAAGGGGAAGCTCAAGGACTTATGCTCAGGTCAGGCTAATTTTAAAGGCTCTGTCATTCCTACGAGGCCACCAATCTCTGTAGACAGGGCCACATGCAGGCCGATCCCTGCCTGAAACTTGGAAATCAGTTCTTCTGTTGGAAGCAGCCCACTGTCATAGAAAATCCACCCCAAGCTTGGAGCCAGACTGATACTGTTTGAGGGTCCACTCAGCCTCTTTATCCATTGCGTGACCTAGCATGAGGCATTTGACCTCTATTTCCTCTTTTGCAAAAAATAAATAAGTCTATTAGAATATTCAAATAATGTTATGAGAGTATTTGATTGGTATTTGGCCAAAATACAGCAGGCTCTTTCTAGGCAGTATGGTATAGTGGTAAGACTGCAGATCACCTGAAATCAAATCACCTGAGTTTGAGTTTTGACTCTACCCTTAACAGTCCTGTATGTAAATAAATCATTTGATCCCTGAATTTCCTCCTGTAAAAAATGGAAATATTAATAACCTCATAGGATTAATAATATAAGTATAAATGCATTAAAATATTAAAATATTTAGTATAGTGCTTGCTCCGTAATAAGTACTCAGTATGCCATTATTATCAACTTTAGCTTTTTCAGAAATGTTTGCTTTTGCCTAATACCAGAGCTTCCTAACATGGCCTAAAATGCCTGCTTGGACTTCCTCCTCAGAATATCTCCTGATAAGAAATTACATGGACATGTGTTTCCATTGTGAGTGTGCCCTGCTTCCCTATCCTGGTCTGTCTTGTTCTGGCATTCCCACCACCACTCAACCCCTAGCCATGACATGTGGTCTTAACAGAAAACATAATCGAGTCAATAGTGACTTACACAAGATCCCCATGAGGCAAGTTTCATTAAGCTTGTCCATTAGCTACTTAAATATATTTACTTGGAGGGACAAGTGCATAAGAATGTAGGAAAATATATCTTTAGGCTTCATTATCTTCCCAGATATACTGCTCTTCATAAGTGGGAGAGCTGGGGTTGGGTTCCTTTCTTCTCAACTCTGATGACAGTTCACATCCTCATATCCTTGTAGCTTTCCATTTTCAATGTCATGCTTCCTCCTAAGTCTTCATTGTATGGTGCAACATTAACCACAAATCTTGAGCCACCTCAACAGTGCTCCACAGAATGCTGAGTACACAGTAGATGGCCAATAAATACTTGTTCATGGTATTGCTAAGCATATTTTCCTTGAGAGCTATGGCTGTAAGTAGCATAGCTGTAGTGCAAATTCATTCAGGGTTAAATAAAATAGTCTTGCCTGACTATTACCATTAAGCATATTTTCTTTCTATAATTTTGTCAAAGTCACCAATAATTTCTATGTTGATAAATCCAGTGGTCATCTTGACCTGTCACTGGTATTTTACATAGTTGGTTAACCTTCTCCTCCTTGATATGCTGTATTCACTTGGTTTCCAGTATACCACATTCTTGGCTTTCCTCCTGCTCACTGGTGGCTCCTTCTCAATTCTTCCCCCATTTTGGGGAGGGGGGGTGGGTAGGAGTGCAGAGAGAGAGACTGCACATGAGCAGGGGAGGGGCAGAGGGAGAATCTCAAAATAGCTCCTTGCCTAGTTCAGAGCCCAATGTGGGGCTCGATCTCAGAACCATGAGATCATGATCTGAGCAGAAATCAAGAGTTGGGCACTTAACCAACTGAGCCACCCTCCCCAAATTTTTAAGGTTGAAGTTACTTGGTTCTTTTCTATTCTTCAGCTGCCCTCACTTCTTTATTGACATCATCAGATCCCATGTCTTTTCACACTATCTGTTTGCTAACAACTACCAGACTTTTTCTGAATTCCAGACTCAATAACCAACTGTCTACTTGAACTAATAGATACGTTGACATCAAAATGTCTAAAAACAAACTCCTGGTGGTCTTATTCTACCTCTTACAATGCTGACTGCACTTTGTCCTTGGCATCACTCTTGACTCATCTTCTCTCATACTCTACCTTCTCCAGTTTGTCAGGAAATTTTGCTGGTCTCACAGTATATCCAGAATATGGCTACTTCTAACTCCTAACCTTGGGGGCCACTATCATCCTTCCTGAATTACTGTAATAACCCTCTAACTGCTTCTATTCTTGCACACAACAGTCTATTCCCAATACAGCAACCAGAAAAACATCATGTTACTTTTCTGCTCAAAACCCTCTAATGACTCCCTGTTTCACTAAGAGTAAAAATTGTCCTTAAAATGGTTTACAAGACCCTGAATTATTTGGGCCCAATTATACCTCTGACCTCATCTCCTACCACTGCCCCACTCATTCACTCTGCTATAGCCACATTGGCCTCCTTGTTGTTTCTCAAACACACCAAGAGTGGTTCTACCTCAAGGCCTTTGCGTTGGCTGTTCCCTCTGCCTGGCATTATCCAGACAGCCACATAGCCAGCTTATTTCTACAACTCCCTCTAGTCTTTACTCAACTGTCACCTTCTCAATGAGGCTTACACTGACCATCTCAGTATCCATATCACCTATTATCTTCTGATATACCTTAGAAGTTTTTATTTGTTGTATTTAATATTTACTGCCTGTCTCCCTGAAGTATAAACTATAGGCAGACAGAGATATTTGTCAGTTTTATTCACTGCTACATTCCTGATGTCTACAACATTTCCTAGCACATAGAAAGTTCTCAATAAATATTTGCTAAGCTAATTGAATGAATTAATGGGGGAAATGTATTCTCAATGCCCTGACTTCTAAATGGATTTTAGATTTTAGAATGTCTACTATTGTAGACAGTAGCTGGAAGATTTTCTCATTTTTCTGCAAAAACAGACCATTCCACTTATGACATAGATACTCTAAATATGGTCCTCAGAAGTGTTTTACAAAATTGGTACTTGGTTACCAGCATCAAGTATACAGATTAGAGGATGGGGATCATAGTACATTTTTAAACTTTTGTTCAAATAGATACCTAGGTTCAGAATTGCTTTCTATGCTTTTTATTCATTAATATTTTTTGATCCTTCTCCTTTGGGAGAGCAGCTTGGCATAGAAGTTAACAGAAAAAACTACGGAATTACATTGTGTAGGTTTAAATCTCTACTCTGTTGCTTACAACGTTAGCTGTTATTTAACCTCTCTGTACCTTCCAGAGAAGGCATTCAAGTATAAAGTATGGTATAAAAAATTTATGACATGTGTTCCTCCAATTCAATTTGCACAGTTCTAATTATAGGAAGTTCATTACTCAGGTAGTTTGCTTCTTTGCTGCAGAGCAGCTTGTGTTACATATTGAGTTCAGTATACATATTGAGCTAAAAGTCTAGCTTCCTGTGACTTCAAAGCACTGATCCTAGAATGGCCATTTCAGCATTTGGGAATACAAACTTCCCCTGCTACATAAGCTCCAAAAAAACTTTTCTTTTTTAACTTCTGTCGCCTGCCTTCTAGTTTTGAGCATAAGTGTTATGCCCTCCTTACCTCATAAATGCTTTGGGATTAAGAAGAAGTATGTTGAATATTAGTATATCCCAGGCATTGTACCTGTACAATGCACACATTGGAGCAGAAATCAACTCAATGCTCATATTGAACGAGCTGCCAACACCCTCTCTCTGTGCTAAAAAGTAAACTATTTAGACAGGCAGCTCATTTGGGGCTGCTTTCCCTCCCATGGATACTTTGCTGCACATACTCCCTTTCCACATCTTCTCTTTCTTAATCACTCAGTAATGTTTCTGTAATAATTAGAGATATTCCAACTCTAAAATCTCATTATTCTAAATAATACAAAAATTTTATCCTCAGTCTGCTTAATAGTTCAATCAACAATTTTTTTTGTCTCTCTCTATAAAATTGCAAAAATAAATTATAATTGCCCCACTCCTGAAGCTTTGGCCATTCTATTTTTTATGTCTGACTCACTACAAAAATGTCTTTTGGCAGCATTCACAGAAACTTGTCAATGAGATTCAGTCAACAGAATTCTAGTGTGGGCCACAACAGACTTCTTGACCAGCTAGTTCACTGCCTCTGCATAGCAGAGGGAGCTCTACTTGGGAAAAGCACAAGGATTCTGAAAGTGAGATTGTCTGGCTTCAAATCCAGCTCCAGTATGGAAGAAATGGGGAACCTATTTAAGTTCTCTGGCCTTCATTTCTTTAGTAAAAATAGAGATAATAATACTACCTAACTCAAAGATCTGTTGGGAGGATTAAATGAATTACTACATACAAGGCCACTAAAACTTCTGGGTACATGCCAAGGGCTCAATAAATGCTGGCACCATATGAAGAAGCCACTGTCCTAGCTGTTGTTGTAAGAGAGAAAAGAAAGTTAAGACGTGACTTCTCTGCATGAAATGTGACTGCTTTTGAGGAAAAGATGAAAAATTGAGAAAAAAACCACAGGTAATACTTAAAGAATGTGTTAATAAGAACAGACTACTTTTGTTTTTTGGTTTTATTGTTTGTTTGTTTTTAAAGATTGTAAGGTTGGGGCGCCTGGGTGGCGCAGTCGGTTGGGCGTCCGACTTCAGCCAGGTCAGGATCTCGCGGTCCGTGAGTTCGAGCCCCGCGTCGGGCTCTGGGCTGATGGCTCCGAGCCTGTTTCTGATTCTGTGTCTCCCTCTCTCTCTGCCCCTCCCCCGTTCATGCTCTGTCTCTGTCCCAAAAATAAATAAACGTTGAAAAAAAAATTTAAAAGATTGTAAGGTTAATAGTCCATTTTATTCTTGTAAAGAATTTGTCACAATCTCCCAGCCAGTCCAATCTGCCACTCCTGTGTAATGCCCTGTAATCCCAAATCTGGCCAGTTCCATTCCAAGACATGTTATCTGGTCCCTGGACTCTCTTTATTTCTTTCTTTTTTTCTTTTGGTGTTGTTATTTTTTTAAAATATAATTTATTGTCAAGTTAGCTAACATAGAGTCTATACAGTGTGCTCTTGGTTTCAGGGGCAGATTCCCATGATTCATCACTTACATACAACACCCAGTTCTCATCCCAACAAATGCCCTCCTCAATGCCCATCACCCATTTCCCCCTCTCTCCCCTCATCAACCCTCAGTTTGTTCTCTGTATTCAAGAGTCTCTTATGGGTTTGCCTCCCTCTCTCTTTGAAACTATTTTTTTCTCCTTTCCTCCCTCCATGGTCTTCTGTTAAGTTTCTCAAGTTCCACATATGAGTGAAAACATACGATATCTGTCTTTTTTCTGACTGATTTATTTCACTTAACATAAATGCCCTCCAGTTCCATCCACATTGTTGCAAATGGAAGGATTTTATTCTTTCTTATTGCTAAGTAGTATTCCATTGTATATATAAATCACATCTTCTTTATCCATTCTTCTGTTGGTGGACATTTGGGCTCTTTCCATGATTTGGCTAATGTTGAAAGCACTGCTATATACACTGGGGTACATGTGCCCCTATGAATCAGCACTCTTGTATCCTTTGGATAAATTCCTAGCAGTGCTATTGCTAGGTCGTAGGGTAGTTCTATTTTTAATTTTTTGAGGAAACTTCACACTGTTTTCCAGAGCAGCAGTACCAGTTTGCATTCTCAACAACAGTGCAAGAAGAGTTCCCATTTCTCCACATCCTTGCCATCATCTGTTGTTTCCTGAGTTGTTAATTTTAGCCACTCTGACTGGTGAAACTTGAAGTTATCTTCAAACTCCCCTCTTCCTAACCTTCTATATCTAATCAAATACCAAATTCTGCCATTCTTATCCCAATCATTGTTTTAAATCCCTCCCCTTCTTGACATCCTCCTTGCCATAGCATCCTGTGCTCCTCATTGTTGTCTGAAGTGTAATCCTAAAAATCCTCATCACCATCATCATCATAGTCTCCTTTTTTTAAATAATAATCTCCTTTTAAAAATCTTCTAATGACTCCTTAGAGATAAATTATTTGGTTTGGCTAACAAATTATCTGACTATCCAACTCCAACCTGCAACAGTACCATCTCTTGCCAGTCACCTTACAGCAACCTCAACACAATTACACTGAACCTCTCCCTGTGCCCTAAGTAGATCAGACCCTTGAGTGATTTTCTGCCATTGTATATGTCATCCCTGTTCCCAACCATGGCAACATCTACTCATCTCTGTTAGCCTCAGCCCAGTCGACTTCTTTAAAATGAGGCTTTCCAGACCTGCCATGTGCCTAATAACACTTCCCATCTTCTCACTAAACTTGAGTCTTATTTTTTTGCATAATTAATGAAATATCATATGCAAATTACCTAGTATTAGGTTTTTCATAAAACAGGTGCAACATAAAAGGTAGCATTTATCATTATTAATGATTCCTGTTGTACAGAAACCAAATGTGAACCATCTAGATGCCCTAGACCTGACCACCCAGAGCTAGTACAATAAACAATTGTTGAAGGAAAGAGGGAAGGAAGGAAGGAAGAAGCAAGCTGGGGCATCTCACTATAAAAAGTTTTAAAAATGAACATTAAATATTTTGTTCATATCTTGTACAAGGGAAGGGAGGAAATATTTATACCAAAAACTTTGGTGAACATAGTTACTACAGTTAAACATCAAAGTTAGATGTGAGCTTCCAGAAAGAAAACAATGGGGAAAGGATAAATGGTTCCCATGATCTGATTTTTTTTAGAAAGTACACCACTTAATCAAGAGAGACAAACATTCCTGGAGGAGTTTTCTATATGAATATTACATAAGTAACACTGAAAAGTATGGATATTTCCTTCTGCAGTTTAAAAAGGAAGCAAAAAATTACCCCTTTTGAATTTCCTAAATATCAATCCTCAAAAAAATAAAATCCAAGAGCAGTGACAAATTCTAGGCAGAAGCAGTTAGTGAAAGACAGGAACTTCCACAGAGTTGGAAGGAAAGGATGAGCATGGTTGGCCTGAAGGAAGGACAATCAATGTCCTGAGTGAGAGCAGGGTAGTGGATGCTGCAGGAGTGGTGTCAGAATAGGAAGGTGTCCTCATCAAGGTCCACTCCCCCCCACCACCAAGTTGGAATCATGCTAACAGCTAGATAATACATAGAGTAAGGAGGGGAGGCATTTTCAACAAAGGGCCTTAAAACAATAATGAGAAGTTATATGTAAGTCAAACAGATTTGGGACTCTCTTCAGTGACCTCATTTGGTATCACAAGAACTAAAGATTAGAATGAGCTATAGGCAGCGCCTGGCTGGCTCAGTATAGCATAGGACTCTTGATCTTGGGGTTGTAAGTTCAAGCCTCATGTTGGGTGTAGAGATTACTTTAAAAAATAGAATGAGCTATAGGCATAGAAATTGGCTAAACATGTGTTTCTGGGTGGCCTCAGTGATAAGATAATCCATCTCTGTCAAAATAATATCTGGGAAAGTGGATAGGTATTATCAGGCCTGATTCACTAGATAACGGCTACCTGGCCAGCCTCATTTCTGAACACTCCCAGCCTCACCTGATGCTCCAATAATACAGTCATCTTTCTCATCTCTGTGCTTCATATGTACATTTCTTTCCTTTTGAAATGATCCTCCCTTCTCCCCTTTTAGCTCCTACTCAACTCTTCACCCTCAGCTCTGGATGTCACCTTCAGGTAGCCTCTCCTTCTTCTCTCACCCCAGAGGTCTCCTGCCCCCATAACCATCTGTATATGCCTCCTTGTTTCTGTCTTTCTCATAAGCTTCTCTAGGACAGGAACCAAGACTTACTAAACTTGGTTTCCCTAACACATTGCTTGATACAGAATAGTCAACCATTAAATGCCAAAGGGAAGAAGAAAGAGAGTTTGAGAATCACCTCAGGTGATTCAGTCTCAAAGAGTTTCAGAGCGTGATAGGGCTGCTGAGAATAGTATGACCGTGGAAGGAATAGTTATGAGAAAGAATAACAACAATGCTGGCACTTGACTTAGCAAGGTGGGTATCATTAAAACAGCTCATGAAGATGAGAGGGAAATATCAGCATTAATACTACAGATCTGAAAATCATCTGCCATGAAGCAGCAGCTGAAACACTGAGAGAAGATGAATTTTCCTTTCAATTTCACCCTAATGAGCAATTATCCTTTGACTATGATCTTCCCATCTTTTTCCCCTTCATTTGGGGACCAATACCACAGAATCAAGGTTAAATTCAGGATTCTCAGCTTTATTTGAGTAAGGCTCAAGCCTCCTCATGTTACTCACCAATTCAGTCCCCTCTGCTCCAGGAAATTCACATACCATGCTCTGAGTCCCTATTACAATTGCCCCCTCGGTGGTATTACTCAAGCTTCAGCAGAATCCTTAAGGGATCTTTTCCTTAACTTCAAGGTCCATCTGCCTCATCCTTGGCTAACTCCCTCAAGGCCCAAACTCAAAAGTACAAAAAGCTCCTCTAAACCTAAGAGCCCCATCCTTTGCTGCATGAGTACACGTTTTTTCTACTCAATCAGAATGCAGAACTCCTTGAGGACAAAAGGAGTTCTCTTCTTTTGTCCCCACTGACTGTAGGCAAAAACATTCAGACAATTAATATTTAGGATTGGTGGGAGGGTAATAGCTTGTTATTGAACTCCTGGGGCAGCTTCCAGATCATTGTTTCTCTGCCAATATCAATAATCTGTCTTCTTCTAAAGCCCAACATTGTCCACTTCTTTCTCTCCATCCTGAAAGTTTCAGGATGGTGATTGTACCTTCTCCCTTATGATTCTAGGTCTGATCACATAATTCTCTGTATATTTCTTTTTACTGAAGTATAATTACTATACAATGTTATACTAGTTTTAGGTGTAAAACATATCAATTTGACAATTCTATACATTACTAAATGCTCACCATGGTAAGTGCAGTCACCATCTGTCACCATACATTATCACAATATTATTGACTATATTCCCTATGCTGTACTTTCATTGCCATAACTTATTTATTTTATAACTGGAAGTTTGTACCTCTTAATTCTCTTTATATATTTCATCCATCCCTCCACCCATCCCCTCTGGCAATCATCAGTT
Organism: Lynx canadensis; assembly: GCF_007474595.2. Lineage (NCBI taxonomy): Eukaryota > Metazoa > Chordata > Mammalia > Carnivora > Felidae > Lynx > Lynx canadensis. The sequence continues at coordinate 50,929,967 of NC_044308.2, forward strand.
TGTTGTCTGTATTTAAGAGTCTTTTTGTTTATTCATTTGTTTTGGTTTTTAGATTACACATATAAGTGACATTATATGGTATCTGCCTTTTTCTGACTTATTTCACATAGCATAATACTCGTAGGTCCATTGATGTTGTAGCAAATGGCAAAATCTCGTTTTTTTTCTGTCTTAGTAATATTCCATTGTATATACATAGCACATCTTTATCCATTCATCTATTGATGGACATTTGCACTGCTTACATATCTTGGCTATTGTAAATAATGCTGCAATAAACACAGGGATGCATATGTCTTTTCAAAGTAGTGTTTTTATTTTTCTTGGATAAAAACCTAGTGGTGGAATTACTGGATCATATGGTATTTCTATATTTAATTTTTTGAGGCAATTCTATATTATTTTCTACAGTGGTTGTACCAGTTTGCATTCACATCAATAGTGCATTGATGGGACTGGATGATGGGGTTCATCTCTCCCAATGAACCTGCTTATCTCTGTCAGCAGTCATTCCCACTGTAGCTCTTAGAGTCTTTTCCCTCTGCGAACAATGAGAGTGGCAGCATGAAGTTTGCAATGGTATTAAGCAGATGAAAAGAAATTATCTAGGAAAGTCCCAGCTCATAGTGTGTTCTCCTTAAGGTGAACTTCTCCTTCCCTCCCTTTTCCCTCTGAGAATGAGGAACAAATGCTTCCTGAAGCAGCCATTTTAACTTTGAGTATCTTTGACTATTCTCTGTCTGCATTCTCTGTCTGAATCAAAATCTGTCTCCCAGGGCTCCTGCCTGGTGGTTCCTGCTCAGCTGCCTGGAGCATTAAGAATAGGAGTAACCCCCTTCCCCAGGGTAGCCTGTCAGCAATCTTCAGACAACTCACATAACCCTGGAGTTGTTTCTCCTCCAGACTGACCACCTTGATTCCTCTTGCTGTCTCACACATATGATGTAGTAGCCATGTTAGTCTCCTAACATACTCCAGTGTACTACACAATACACAGTAAATTCTGCCAGAACACCAGCCTGTTCAAAATTCCCCAGACCACAATGAGGACATTTTCCGGGGTTGACAATTTTCCTTGCTCCAAACTGGTTGAAAAATAAGTCTTTACTTACAAATCAAACTCTACAAGGGAGGGAAAGAAAAAAAGAAAGAAAGAAACTAGCTCCTAGGACTGTAAGAAATGGCAATACCAAGTGAATGGGGATCTTTTTTTTTTTTTTCAAGAGTCTTGAATCCTGAGGGCTTGTCTTGTTCTTTTAAATAGAAAGTTTGAGTCTTGATCCATTAATCCAGAGCTAATAAATGTCTGGTGGCAATTTGCCAGTTTGAACTCACTACTGAGAGCTTATTCATTATTAGGAAGTAGCGATCTCTGTGGAGAAATGCTTGCAAACAGGATTAACAGAGCAAGGGGAGGGCAAAGCCTTTGGTGAAAAATGTGCCCATTGCTAATCAATGGCCAACAGCTTCTTGCTGCAATGAGTTGTAAAAAGCAATCGTAACTCAGTGATCTTCACGTTTATCATTTGCCATAGCAGGGAGTAGACTTTGTTACACTGGCTGAGTCAGGATTTGTAGAACTTTTCCACCAAAGTGCCTGATAACAGTAGCCAATAACCTCATGTCCCTAGGGGGTCCAAAAACAGAACCAAAAAGCCTAAAATGTAGTTGAAGTCTCCTGTTTACTCTTTAACACTCATGTAAATTTAGCATCTTATTCTACACTATTCCGACATTGATCTTAATATAAAAAGAATAGATTTCCCCATATCTCCATGTTATTCTCTGAGCCTCCAGCTCATGAACCATGCCCTCAAGGGGTTCATGTGCTCCAATTCAAGAGAGGGAGCTGGACCCCACTCCAAGAAAGCAACCACACACACCCAGAAGCCTAAGCAAGATAGGCTTGGAAGTCTCATGGCCACTTCAGTGGTCAGTCCTTACCCAGACCTATAGGTTTCTTCATTCCAAAAGGAACTACACCAGAGAGGGTACCGCCCTGTAAGACCTCAGTATTGAAGACAAACAGCTCCGCATTTATGTAACATGTGATAGGAGGCTACCTAACCTCCCCAAACTCGTTTACTCACTAGAGGAATAAATACAGCAGTATCTACTGCTTAGGCTGTGCTGAGGACCAAATCAGATCATGTGTATAAAGTGTTTACCACAGTAAGTGCAACAAGAATGTTTATAATCATTATATTGGGTGGTATTACCAGACACCTAAGGGTTCCACAAAACCCTGCCTTCATGTCCTAAAGAGAACCCTGGAAGTAGATACTTAAATACCAAGAATCAAGTTTTGGTTCTGCCACTAGATAGCGATGCAGTCATAAAATGAATGATTTGAACGGATCCCAGGCTTCCTCATCTATGAAAATGGGAACGATACCTGTTAATAGGTTATTCACTGTCATTGTGAAGATTACATGAAATGGTATCTACATGAGAGTATTTGGTAAAATTAACACAGATACAAGCTAAAATCCACTTTCCTCTTCTTCAAAGATATGCAGCTTTTCAGTGTTAACTATTTAAGAGTTTTTGGTACACAGGAGAAACAAGGAAAAGATGTGAATAAAGCTGTAATCTGAGCAATGGAGATGACTTCTGCCAACTGTTAACTTCTTCTCCCTCCAGAGCAACATACAACAATCATAATAATGACAATGTTGAGCCCACCACATGCCAAACATTATGTTAAATGCTTTATCTACAACCTCTCATTTAACCTACATAAACTGTATACAATTATTATGCCCCGTTTACAACTAAAGAACTGAAATGCAGAGCAGATAAGAAACATGCCCAGATTGGTAAGGTTGGGATTAGAACCAAATCTTGGTAACTCCAAGCCTAAGCTTCTAACCATTATGCTCTGCTATCCCACACTTCAAAGGGACAAAGACCTGCTTATTTACTAATCCAAAATGAAAGGAACATATTCTGGAATTTTCTCTTGAGTTCCTTTAAAATCTCTGGCTAATCCTAGCTGCACTTGGCCAGCATAGGCTGAGGCTGTGATTTCAGACTAACTAATGATGTCAGAGAAGGGGTAGGACAGAATTTCCATGCCTTCCCCTTTCTTCTTAGGCGCCAGCAGGTCTAAGATGCTGTCAGGTTTGAGTTACCTTGTCCAGGATCTGAATTCCAGCTCTACTGATGATCAGCTCCATGACTCTAGGCAAGTTACTTCCCTGAGAGTACAATAAACTTTTGTCGTATGTAAAATAAATAAAAAAAATTATAGTCTCTACCTTGTAAAAATGGCCAGGAGGAATAGCAGAGGTTATATGAAGTGCCTAATACAGAGAAGGTGACTCATAAATAGTAGCTAGTATTATTCATTATTATTTTTATAATGAGGCAAAACCTTTCATAAAGTAAACCAAGTTAAGTTTTTAGATGTCACATTATATGAAATTTAAAATCTTGAATACGCTTTCTGTCTTTCCAAAGCATTAAGCAAATGTGAGCAGCTGTCCAATAATTTATGTCAGTTCACACACAATGGTCTCAATCTAAAAGATTTTACATCTTCTTTCCAATCAAAACCTTCCCTGAAATGGTTAAATTCTGATAGGGAAAAGAAAACCATGTGGGTTAGCAGAGTAATCTCCTGGGAGCATTAAAATGATTCTTGAATAATTTTCAAACCTAATTGTATTTGCACTTCCCACTGTTTTAAAGCCAAATCAAAATTCATTGGCAAACAACAGAATCTCGCCAGGATCTTATGATTTATCATGTGAAATTTCATCATTCGCAGCAAGTAGCAAGGTAATATGGGTTCAAAATTCCTGATGATTTGTTTGTTCACTCTAAGAAAGAGGGACCAAGGAGAGGCCATCATTAGGACTCCTGGACTTGAAGTGATAAGCCCCTAATAGGAAGGCATAGGAAGAATTGCCAGAAAACTCCAGAAGACAAAGAAAGGTGGTATACACTAACATTAAGTGCAGGACAATCTTTCAATTCCTGTTCCTACAGGAGGCAGTAATCATGACTGAATAAATCTTAAAAATTAAGAAAAAGGATTAAATTGAGGAAGACCTGTGAAGTGGCCCCAGAGGCTTCTAAACTGTTCTTGCCACTTCCCATACAACCTTGCCATTATTGCCAATAGCTTCTAGGCAGAGCGTGAAGAGTGGGCGAGAGGCTAGAAGGAAGATTGGAAGGGGGACTCAGATGGCTACACTGATCTCAGCAACAGACACCATACCCAGTGTTCCCACATGACTGAGACCTCAGCCTCCCCTGACAGAGAAGATTTCTCTTGACTAAATGAGACAGTCAGCCAATTTACCTAAAACAAGGACTAGTGTAGCACTTTTCAAAGACCCACAACCACTTACCAAAGCCACCTGCTCCTAGACAAGCAGTATAGGTAGAGAAGCGAAGAGCTCAGACTCCAGAGCCCAACCACTTCTCTACTGGCTTATCTAAGACAAGTTACTTAACCTGTCTGAGCCTTAGTGTCTCCATCTGAAAAATGGAACAAAGAATAATAGTACCCACCTCACGAGGGTTATGGTGACAGTCAAATAAATAACTAGATGTTTAGAATAGAATAATACCTGACACAGAGTAGGTGCTTAATACCTTTTATTATTCTAAACAAGCTATCCCTTTGGTATATAATTACACAGCTTACTTACAGCTCACTAAGTGTTTTTCAGGTTCTTATTAAAATCTCATGACAACCCAGGGAGGTCTGGCAGATACCATTATACCCATTATATAGATGGAGAACCCATGGCGCAGAGAACTTATGTGGTTTATCCAAGGCCGTGAACCTAATAATCATCAGAGGGGAGACTTGAGCCCAAGGGTTTGGGTTTCAAGTTTAGAGACTTTCCTTTTATGTAAACAGCTTAAGTAAATCACACAGCTTACTTAAAATCTTAGCTAGAAAATTACCCTAAAATGAACACTTTCATTTTAACCCTGTGCCACTTAGATATTTTAGCTGGTGATTATTCATTCCACGAATGGGCTCACATATTTATACTGTGGTCTTAACTCTCAGCTGATGGGGAACCCTGTCAAGGGGCAGGCTGTCACAAAGTCAGATCCTGTCCATTTTCCATTTGCTTTCTTGAGTTTGAAGTGCTCCATCATCATGTGGGATAGGACCAAAGCCAGTAGGCAAAAAACAGCTATGGGAAAACTGGAGTTATCACTTGAAAACAAATGACCATTCTGACCAGAATCACCACACCTGAAGATTTACACAAACCATTCCTGAACTTTCATGTGTCAACACAAGCAGCCCTGTAATAAGCTCTCTCTGCCGAATAAAATTCTCTCTGCACCACCAATTAGATTACACATGCCCAAAAGGCAGACTAATCACAACTTTTCAAGTGGCCAATGATAGTACAATCTTGCAGCTAAACAATCAGTTACTCTCAGCCAGTTGGGGAATGTTACCCGAGCAGGTTCGGATTGCTCAGATTTGCAAATACAACAGGTGAAAATAGAAGCAGTAACAGCTGGTGAGTGATTATTCACAGAAACTCCTGATCTAGACAGGAGTAAGTCATATAAAAGAGAAGAATAGAAAAGGAGATGCCAAAAAAGCATTTGGTCCTCGAGTTCTCTGAAGAGGAGCAGATGGGCATAATCAATTACCTAAATAATTCAGAAGAGAGAAAAGGCTGCTTTCACCTGAATTATCCAGATAATTTTTAAAGATATAGTCTTGGTAAGAGTTTTCTTTTCATCCAGATGAACTGCTTATGATTCCCTGGTTCATCAAATAATTTACTTCTTCACAAGCAGACCTGCCATACACAACTACTATAACCACAGAGATAACTGCTCCTGGTGATGTCCTTTCTCTTATATTTGCACTTCAGGAAAGAATTGGTTTCAAGCCGAGTTCTTTTTTCTCCTTTGTGTACTGGTAAGCTTTCCTCTGGAAATAAACTGGGCTGGCTGTCCCTTTGATCCCATTGTGCAATTCTATCTCGTTCATCAAGCTTTGGCACCTGACCTGTTACAAGGGTATAGAAAATAGTACAATTTGAGCATTTCAAAGTGCCGGTTTTCTATTTTAAAAAGGGGGATATTTGACAGCCACCTTCAGATCCACTTGCTTATCTGGGTTACGTCTTAACAAATTTTTGTGAAAGCATACCATTTATTCACCAAAATTGGAAAAAAATGAACAATGGTGAGTTCATATCCCAGTGAATATGGCTTAAAACATCCAAATCTATAGCAAAAACTGACAGAAGGAGTATCATCATATCAGTGTTACATCAGAAAATGGCCCAGGCCTGAGCTTCCACACCCTGTCACAAAAAGGACCACAACAGCTGGGGAGAGAGCTTAGTTTTATTTTCCAGAAGATTGTAGCTACTTTCCTACCAGTCCGCTGTGTGGGTAGATTAGAAACGACACAGACATTTCCCTGGCCAGAAACCTCTTGGCTCCAACTTCATCAGGGACGATTGATCAGCTTTTACTGATTACAGGAAATGGCTGTTAACTGGGTGGATAAATAACACATCTGGAGGCAGAGGTCCTAACATGATTCAGAACACCCTCCTGTCTGACTCTCCTGTATAACACAGTGGAGTACAAGTGCTTTCTTCCTGCATGAGATGCTTACTGTCCATCCTTATCTCTTCATCAGACACAGAGAGCCTTGTAATTTCAGGCAACATGAAATACCAAACATCAAAAAATGGTAATTTTTGCAATAAATATTTTCATAAGACAAAGCACAATCAATGAAGCCAAGGTGTTTGTCCTTCTGTGATTTAGACTGAGATAAAATTCTACTCTCGACTAAAAATTTTTCTCTTGCTTCCAATCAAATGCAATTTTAACTCTATTGATTCTACTCATTTAAGAACAGGGTAATACCTTTTCTTCATCAGTTTTAACATTTTTGAACCCTCTCTTGCAGATGCTAACCCTGAGAAGAATCTTCCTAGGTGACATCACTGTTACACTGTTACTGTTTAAACTTGCACAAAGCACTTGGAAAACAATTTGGCCTTTTGCTATACTGAGAATACACACTGCAACTCACTGTTGATAATCACACTTTTGCTTCCATTTGCTTGTGCTTCTGATTATAGCTCAATATGTTTTCATTCGGTTTGTAGAGTGCCCCTTTTTAGCCTCTAGCTGCTGGATGACACCATCTGTGATTGCCAAGGAAATTAAATTAAATTAAGTTAAAATTCAATCAACAGAAGATTGTTGCTTCTATGACTTTACTAGGAACCTTGAGAGCATAAGTGTCTAAATGCCTCTCTTAATACAGAAACAGGCCAGCTCTGCTATAGCAACACTGGCCCGTGGTTTAAGACTCCTCCAGATCCAGGGGCCAGTGATTGACCCTTTCTGTCCCACCTCGCATGGACTGCAGCAGCTGGGAGACAGATTGCTCTGCTTCAGCAGTCTTTCTTGGCTTAGGGAAATCTTTGTTTCTTACCAAAAAGAAACAAAACAAAACAAAACAAAACAAAACAAAACAAAACAAAACAAAAAGAAAGCTTTAAATTTATGCAAAAAGAAAAGATTGTTAACTTGTATAATATCTTATACCTCTACCAAAATAAATTCAAGGTGGATTAAATGGTTTTATTTTACAAATAAAAATAAACTATAAAAATGATTTTTAAAGAAAAGCAATATGTTGATCTCAGAATTTCTAAGCATTAAAAACACCAAGAGAAGTATTGATTGAGTTGAATATACCAAATTTGAAAAAGTCATATCAAATAACATAAACAAAATGCAAATACAAATTAAAAAACTAGGGGAAAATGTAACATTTATGATGCAACCTTAAGAGAAATACAAACACATACATATGCAAGTGTATATATAAACTCATAAGAAAATAAGTAAAAATATTCCATTTATGGGCAAAGTACATTAATAGAAATTAACAAATGAAAGAAATACAAATAGACAACAATCCTTTCAAACTCATCTTTTTTCCAAAACCCAACACATGCACACACATACACACATTACAGAAACAATGAGAAACTCTTTATTATGTAGCAAACTAACCAAGTCTCAAAAAAATGTATGTTAATTTGGTGATGACACAGTAAAATAGGAACTTTTATACACTGCTAGCAACCTGTAACATGCCACCGTCTTCCTAGAAGTTAACTTAACAGCATGTATGGACACCTAAAATATGTGGAGAGAAATTTATCTCAAAGAAATAACCACAGATAAGCATAGGAATTTGTAGGGAAGGGTTTGCCGTTTCATTTATAATATAAAAAATGGAAAAATACTAACTACCAATCTGGCTACATAAATTATATTACAAACACAAAATAAAATATGCACTTTAAAGACATGTAATTTGGGGTGCCAGGTGGTTCAGTTGGTTGAGCATCCAACCCTTGATTTTGGCTCAGGTCATGATCTCAAAGTTTGTGAGATAGAGTCCTGCGTCAAGCTCTGCATGGACAACACGAAGCCTGCTTGAGATTCTCTCTCTCACCCTCTCTCTCTGTCCTTCCCCTGTTCTCTCTCTCTCTCAAAATAAATAAATAAATATTTTTTAAAAAGAAAAAAATGTAATTCTATGAAGAAATTTTTACCATATGACCTAAAGCAGGATGAAAAATTATGTATGTATGTACATTTTTACATATGTGTATTTTGACTCAGGTTTTGTTTCAATATTGCATAAAACGGTTAAATATTGTACACTGTATACATAATATATGCATAACTACATATGCAATCACAGAGATTGATAAAAAGAAAAAATGCTAAGAGTAATTATTACTGAATGGTGGGTACACTTGTCATTTTATTAATCCTTCCATTTCTGTGTTTTTCAAAAATTTCTAAAATAAGATAATATTACTTTATAATTTTAAAAGTAACATTTGTTACTTTTAAAAGGGGGGGCTTCGTTCATGCTCTGTCTCTCTCTGTCCCAAAAATAAATAAACGTTGAAAAAAAAAAAAATTTAAAAGGGGGGCTTGCTTTTTCAGTCTCTCCCAAATGGCAGAGGTCTTGTTCTCTTGCTGTGTAGTGAGGTGTATTTCATTACCATTTCCCATAACCATGGTATAATTATCTTCTTAACCAGTTCATGACAGGAAGTGCAAAGACTCGCAGTAAGGCAAAATACCAGTAAAAATTTCCCAAGGGGAAAAAACTAAGTGGTCAAGCCAGGAAATGTGGTTTGCATTATCATATGTGGCTTCCCATTCTGCCTTCCCCACCTCCCTTCTCCTCTGGGCTGCCCTTCATCCTCCACCAACACTTCACTTGAACAAGTGTGTTCAGATTTGGAAAGAAGACATTCCCATCCCATTCCCTGTTCCTACTTCATCACTTAAACCTTCACTCCCCAAAACCTTAGGCTCCCACAGGTAAGCTATCAGCATAGCATTCAGAAACACACATGTTCAGAAAGACCAAGAAGAGTTAATTATTTTGAATACTGATACTTCCAAAATAGAGAACTATCATAATTATTATAACAGGTACCATTTATTGAGCACTAATAATGTACTGCCACTCTGTTAAGTATTATCTCATTTTTATATGTATTATTTCATTCTTATTCTTAAAACAACCCTGTAAGTTAGGCACACATATCCCCATTTTACAGATAGGCATTTGAAGCCCAAAGAAGACAAGTAACCTGACTAGTCCACCAGTCATAATCTAAATTCAAGTCAATGCCAGTGTCTATACACTAAAACTCCACACCATATTATCTACAAATAAGATGGAAAAGCATGCATTTAAAACCAACCTGGATTCTGGCTCTGCCATTGAATTTTGGTATTTAGAGGAGACTTGTTTATTTTCATCTTCTCTTCCTCTTTTTCAGTATACTGTTACTGTTATGATTTGCAGCTTTATTCTCCCATCTTCCACCATCTGATAACCAAATCTTAGTTTTAGAAATTCACATACTAGACCTCCAAAAGAAACTAAAAACTTTATGTAGTTCAGGAGGATGAGGCTTGTTATTCTTATTTTATGGATGCATCCACTAAGTCCCAAGACAAGTCTCTATTATTAATAAGTAACAGAGAAAAGCATGAAACCCAAGTATCTTGCAACATTTTCCTCACAGCTAGCAATATATGCAACATTAAGGGTTTTCACTATAAACAATGCAAGTTCTTCTTCCATTGCTGATAAACCTTATACTATTTACATACAATGTGGTCTCTACATGAATTAAACTAGCTTTATTTTGGAAAGCCAATATTCTTTCTGCAGTCTCGTTTTTTCCATGACTTACCACTCTATGATAATAGCCATATTCCAAGTGTAGTCATGAGTTCTTTATGTATATAGATTTATTTAATGCTCCAAATATCCTATGAGAGAGGCACTATTATTATACCCATTTCACAGACAAGGAAACTGGGGCCAGGGTTTAAATAACCTGCCAAAGTGTCAGACCTGGGATTTGAATCCACTACACTGTTCTCTCTACAGAAAGAAAAAAAAAGTGCATGGAAACTTGGAAACTGTACCTTACATAATGGCCACAGCTATTATTTTAGTACTATTTACAACACTATTGCTTAAAGATGCGGAAAATCTGGAAAAAGTCCAAGGACACATAATGAAAATTACTAATATTTGAAAAATGGAACATAGGTTAAGAGAAGTGGAACTTTTTAAACCTTATAAAGAGAAGACTGAAGGGAAAGTTAATAACTCTTCAAAAGAATGAATGATTATTATAGAGAGAATGGTAATTACAGTTATTCCCACTCCATAGAGAAGAATGTAAGAGAAAACCAGCTTAAATCGCAGAAGGAGGAAATTAAACCAACTATAAGGAAGAACTTCCATTAGTTAATATTTTCTCAATTATGAAGGTCAATTTAACCAGACTTCCTTTAAACTGCCAGTTCAAGCATTCCCTCTAATGAGGTCAAGAATTCCTTTTCAAATCTCCAATGATTAAATGGTACTCAGGACAAAATTAGTTTCAGGTGTTTTATTTCATTTCCCAAATCTTTGACAATCAGATACCCATACCAGGTTATGTTGAAATCCACAAATGTGAACATACGATTAGTCAGACTATATGATTCCCTGAATTATCTGCTTAGAAAGCGCTCACATAAATCAACAACCCAGGATAGATATGGCATCACTTTCTTGAGATCCCGGTGGACAGAAGCAGATACCCATTTGTCTGGGCACTTGATAGAGCCAAGCCCAGAAGCAAGGAGGTGAGTTGCATTGACCTCTTGTGGTTCCTTCCTACAGGATGATTCTATAACCTCCTACATTTAGTCATCCATCCCAATAAAGCTTCATTGTTAGAACCCACGGTTTCTTCACAACGAAAAGAATAAAGTAAAGAAATGGTATAGGTACGAACTGTTGATGGGTCAGACAAATTGGACTTAGAGCTAACTTTAAAGGATCTTATTATGTCTCTAGTTCAGATTTCCTCAGTGTGATCCTTAAACTACCTTGCATTAGAATAGCTCTAGAACTAATTTGCTAAGAATTAATCAGAATCTTTAGAGGAAGTTCCCAAGAATCTGCCTTTTAAGCACTTTGCCCACACATTTTTAAAAATGTACACTAAGCTCTAAGAACCAATGAGATTCATGTCTATCACCTTCATCTCACAAGTGAGGAAACAAACCTAAAGAAACTAATGCTTGCACCCCTAGTTACTAGAAAAATAAGGAATGGAATCAGATATTCCTAATAAGCTAATCAATTTCTTATCTACCTGGGAGCATTAAAAATAGATTTTTAGAAAATACCTTGTAGAATATACACTTGGTATAAAAGCAATGATCAAACAAGTTTTGTCTCTCTAAATAATTCCATTCTTTGCCGTGGAGAAAAGTACCAGTGGCCTATGTCTCAGTTAAGTTGTCTGGCACTGCAAATAACTGAATCTCATCTCCAAGTTACTTTAACTATGAAGAAATACATTAGCTCATCCTAGAAGCAGTCCAGAGGTGAAGCACACTTCAGGGGTCAATTGATCCAATGGTTCAACCCCATCATCTGAGACTCCATTTCATCATCTCTCCACTTTGCCATCCAGATCATTAGGCTAACCTATCAATTCTCTCTTAGGGGAACAACTTCTTTCTGTGAGTCCCAAGAAAGATTTTCCTTGACTTTCTTTAGCTGAAGTAAGTGTAAGCTTATCCATTCCTCAACCAATTACTAGCAATGAAACTAAAAACACAGTAATTGGCTCTAATGATCAGCTGGTATGGAATGGAGGTAGGAGAGTCAAGCACAGTCTCCAAACAGCCTGACAATACAAATGGCTAGAGAAACTTTCACACCATCCCCCAACAAGGGTCAATCCCCAAACAGAAGTCACTCAGGGGGTCTTGCTTTTACCAAACACTTTCCCCACACCTAACATTAATGCAGCTATTTTCCATTTTCAGGGTGTGCTAAACAATTTCATCTTGGGACAAGACCTTTCTGTCCCATACCCATAACCTACATTCATGACCATTGACTCAATGCTGTAGGGAGAGAAAGACATGTTTTCTCATCTATATATAACAGGGTCCCAAGTATATTTAAATATATTCATGTGCAAAGAAAAATTAATTTCTTTGTTTTCACATTTGAACTAATCTTCCTCTCAAGCCCACAGCACCCAGGACAGAAGAGGTAAGGGGGATTAAATCTGGCCCAATCTAGTAAACTCAAAAGGACCATTATGGTTTGAGCAGGTATTTTAGATAACCATGTCACCTTGTGTGGTTTAAAGACACAATATTTCACATTTCCTCTTATTCTTCTTCAAAATGGTATCTGGATATACACAAAGACCTAACTGCAGAGAGAAGACAGCAACTTTCAGTCCACGTGGCATCCCCCCACCACCCACCTTGAGCGTCTTTCACAGAAGGGCCTCTCAAGAACATACCGACTCCTCCACTCTCCCTCTGACCCACTCATTCTCTTGATGATCCCTCTGGATCCAGGAGCAGTGGGCTTCCTCCTCTTTCTTCCCATTGGAACAGAACTCCCCCATGTTCTGCTCTCCTCCTCCAGAGGTAGCATTTAAATTATACACTCCTGCCCTAACCATAATAATGGTGGAGTGTAGGGAGAAAGAAATATGAAAAAAGATTATAAAAAGGAGTTGTTTCAGAATTATTATACCTATTACACTGAAAATGTGCAAAATATTTAGGATATCCTTCTGGGTAAACCTACTTCACTAACTCGTAAGGATATGAGGAAGAGAGAGCAGGGCCAAATATAGCTAACTATAAAAACATAAAACAAAACCTATCAGGCCCATGAAATATCAAAGCTGAAAAGATATGTCCATCCCCCAGAGACTGAGGTTTAAGTGCAAATGGGTAAAGTATCCATGAAATAAAGAAAAGAGACAGGTTTCCAGTAATCCTGACTATGTCTAGACAGGCGACATCTAAAAGCCATATTGGCCAGAAATGTTTTTGCCATCAATCTGCATGGCAATGGGGCCCAGAAGTATCAGTGACACCAGTGCCACTAACATATAAGCAACAGAAAAACATAAGACAGCCAAAAGCACAGCTGGAGAGATCTTTCTACCCCAATTATACACAGGACTTCAGTGTCATGATAGTCCATTTTTTTACCTAATACTTTTTCCTGAAAATTTATAAACTAAAATCTAACACAAGGGGCTTGATAAAATATTATTCAGTTGCACTGAATAGTAATTTATACTTGAGACTTAATCATTGGCCTTCAAAATGACCATATTGTTCTTTTTTTTTTTTTTTTTGGTCTAATATAATTACATGTTTACATTTGAACCTATACCCAAATCCTATGCTTCTCTTACATAACAGAGGCATGTAGTTTGCTATAAGGAAAACCATGTCTTTTAAAAATCATGCAATTTGTTAAAGAAAAACCCAAAGACCATTTTAAAACTCAGACTGAAAAAATTAAGAATTTAGCTTGAGTTTTCAAAACATTGTAAATACTTCTGCTAAACCAGCTTCAATGTTAGAAGTCAATGCTAATTAGCCAGAGTCAATGTTAATTAAAAATGCATTAAAATGGAGGGAAAAGATAAAGAAGATAGAGAAGTAGAGGAAGGAATGACTAGTTACAGTGTCAACACTGCCTCCATAAGCAAATGGAAAGATACATGAAATGAGGTTTTATTAGATTAAGATGTAAGCATTCATCTTTTCTTCTTCTGTTTCTACCTTAAAATAGGAGACTTTGTGACTGAAAGATTTTTGGAAACCCAATTTGGAGAAAGATGTCTTCAGCTAAAGCATACTTAGTAGTAAGATATTCATGCTGAGAAATTAAATCTGCCAAGGCAGCAAAGAGGAGGTGATGTCTACGCTAGAATTTGAAGGATGAATGAGATTTCTCCAGGTAGAGAAGACAGAGGGGAATGGAGATAAAAACATCTCAAGAAGAGAGAATGGCAAAAACAAGACAAAGATGTGAGCAATCAGTGGTGTATCCATATACTATGCCACTGATGTAAAGAAGAAGGAGATGAGGGGGAGCCTTAAAAATAGGAGTGGGCCCCCAAATATGAAGTATTCCAGAGAAGGTGACCTAACACAAGGATAGAATATTCCCCAGAGCATCTGGCGATGTGGAAGTCACCAACAAGCTTGGTCTGAACAGTATCAGCAGCCAAAGTCAAGTTGCAGTGGGCTTAGTAAACAGGATGTTGCAACATAAAAACAATGAGCTATAATGGAGGGAAGAAAAAGATTGTCTAAAAATCCATAAGCATCACACAATAAAGAAAAATTTTGTCCTGGTTTTTCCTAGAATGGGAGAACTTGATCACAGTTCAGCCTAAGAGAAGGAGAAAAGAGAAAGAAGCTGAAGATACAGAAAAAAAGACAGAATGCTGATAGAGTAGGGTTCCAGATGAGATGGGTGGAACAGGAAAGATAATGTCTCCTTTGGGTCTAGAGAATGGATATAGAGATAAATAAGTTTGCAGACAGGGAGGAGACAAGAAATTAAAGAGTTCCCAATTAATCTCAAACTTCTCGTAAGTAGAAACCAAGGCTATCTATTTATATTTAAACACCATTATGTTCCATACATGATTTAAGGTAGCTAAATAGGGCCGTCCATCTACTAACAGAGACAGGCCTTGGAGAGGGGACAGAGCTGTTGAGGGAAATGGAAGCACTAACCAGAAAAGAAAGAATGATAAGTGGCAGGGGATCTTGAAGCCCAAAGGATACTAGAAGCTATGAATTTGTACAGACACAAATATGCACAGTTTATAACAAACTGAGAAGTTTGAGGAGTGCCTACTGTTGGAGTGACAGGGAGTAGGAAGGATAGGAAGATGCCACCATAGAGAAGGGTCATGGAGCTTGAGATCTCAGGTATTGCATAGTCTGCATGATAGCAAGGTGTTGATGTAGATGAGAATTACTGATGTGGAGTGGTGATGAAGGCCACTGGCATTGAGATCAAAGAATTGGAAAGAGGGTGTTAAATGCATTGCCTATATGAATGAAAGAATTCACTCAGGTGTTGAGAGAAGTTGGAGAGGAGAAAAGACTGAATAAGGGGCGGATCAAATGTGGAGGATGTTACAATAACAGAGCATGGAGAGGATAGAGCAAGCTCAGTGAGAGCTTCACAACAGGGAGAATAATTCATGAATTAAGAGAACAGTATCAAAGAAGGTGTGGGGAAGGAGGGATGCTGTGAACAGGGAGAAGTACACTCATCTGGAGGGCTACAAGGCAAGAGATGTCTATACATGAGAAACCAGCCATAGTTGGAGCCACAAAATAGGAATGCTGTGAGAAGGGTCTGAAGTACAGAGACATAGTGGAAAAGACGAAGAAGAGTAAGATCTTGGGTGAGGATAGGAGTAGGGGAGTGAATGCCCCAGAGAAACATGGAGGGAAAAAAGATTGAGGGAAAATTAGTAATAGGAGGCCAGCATATCTAAGATGTCCAAGACTTTGGCCTTGAACTTAATTAACTGGTCTCCAGTTTTCGAGTACCTGGGTAACACTGTTAGGGCCCAGAAAAGGCCAAGGGCCAGAAGGGTGTAGGGCCCAGTTCTGCAGAAGTTTCCTCTCCAGTCCTGTGCAGAAACTGCCCAGTGGCCCCTCGTAATAATACCCGAACCAGTGGCCTGGGCATCCCAACTGCTGTGTCAAATTTTATTAAGGTTAGCTGTTACCAGTATGTATCATACAACTTTCTTCCCCTTATTTAACTCTGACATGTTGGTAAATTTTCTGCCGAGTTGTAGTTTATCTTCTTCAGCTTTAGTGTAGACTTTATAAAACTGTGATTGGCTTTACTGACCAATTTAGTTAGGTTATAACCTGGCTAGTAGTTCTTCTGTTTTGTAATATGGAAAGAAAATAAATTTTTGATGCCAATTTCCATTCTTCCACTGTCTGCTTATGGTCAAGTGACCCAGATAAAGTGGGCCACTAATATTCACATCCTATGTGCAATGGCATCTAGGTATTTGGTTCACAATTAAATAGAGTTATTAGAACTGGTACTACAAGTATTTATCGTCTTAACTTCCCTGCCTGTACCGATGTAAGTTTTAACCATTTTTGCCACTGCGAACCAAATGTTTTCTATGGGTTTTCTTTCATTGCTTTATGGTTAACCATCTCAATTACAATAAGACCAGATATTTATAGACTTCCTTGTTCTCTTTATTAATTTAATCTTTAATCCTTTAAGCCTATATGTTACAATTGTCATAGTAACCCAAAGAATATGTAATCTCCCCCAACTCTGTCAAATGTCTAGATGAAAATTTTCACCACAGTCGCATTTATTTACATCTGTTTTCCCTAGCATATCTTCTGCCAAACACACATTCTGAGAAAACAAATCAAGAGAAAGCTTTGTCTTTCACATTTCCCACATAACACAACTTTAATGGGTTTTTCTATCTGCTTGTTTGAAACTATAGCCATTGCTGCCAGCAGAGGTGGGTCTATGTACATAAACTTTATATTCATTGTGGTAGATGAAGAGCTAAAGAACCAGCCAGCAATTGTGGATAGAAAGAAAGAACCAGGACCCTAAAAGGCCCTGTCTCCATTCTTCTTATCCTCTATGTTCTTCATCAATACAGATTCATCTTGATGGAAAGTAGGGTTTCTCAACTACTGTTCTATTGATATTTGGAGCTGGACCATTTTTGTTGGTGGGGGTGGGTGATGTCCTGTGGACTGTAGGATGTTTAGCAGTATCACTGCCCTCTACCCAGTGTTCTCTACTGGGGTGGTGCCTGAATCACCACTCCCCATGCCTTCTTTGAGTTGTGATAACCAAAAAAGTTCTCCAAATATTGTCAAATGTCCCCCGAGAGACGAAATTGCCTCCAGTCGAAAGCCACTGATTTAAGAGACCATCCTCCCTCTACTACTACCCCTACTCCAATGAAAAACTGTGAGGAAAGAAAACAGAAAGAAGGAAATAAAAAAAGAAAAAAAGGAGAGAGAAGGAGGGAAAAAAGGAAACAGCAAGTGGGGAAGGAGATAGGGAAAGAGAGAGGCAAAGAAAAGGATGAAGAGAGATAAAACAAAATATAAAAATAGAGAAAATAAAAAACGAAAAGGGAGATGGTTAGTAGAAATGTATTTGTCTACCATCCTCTAGGCCTCATCCTAATTTCAAAGATGAAAATTTACAACAAAATCCTTAACTCCATCCCCCCAAAAAAAGACTTGGGTTAATGAATTTACATACAAAAAGGATTTTAAAAGAGAAAATATGAATCAGATTTTGATAGGTTCATCTATTGGAAATCAACCAATCCCACTAAGAATATTCACTCCAAAGAGCTAGCTTGTAATCGTTGGCAGAAGGCTAGAAGTACAGAGGCTTTACTCATCTAAATCAACTATTTGTCATTTGTATGTTTGTTTAGCTTTGTTTCCATGTTACTATTTTAATATTCAGTGCTACATATTAAAAGTTTGGAACTTAGTGCCTTGTTCTTAAATGAGGTAAAAGTGGGAGGCCATGATCAGAGAATTCATGTAAATAGTATTTGGAAGTGCTGGACAATGACTATGGACAGCTATCAGTGAATCCCTTATGGAATTTAGATAAGTAGAGATGAATACTAACAAAGAAGTCCAAACTTTCTATCTGTGGCTTCAGCAAGTTCATTAATTAGCAGTATATATATAGTTTTTTTATAGGAATGTCATTCCTATGTTTTAATAAAATTGAGCATCTCCTAAAATATTTAAGAATATATAAACTCAGTCAATTCAGGAATGTATCTGATGGCAAACATGTAGAAATTATAAAATAAAATAACCTTATTTGAAAGAAAGAAGTGATTTAAACTAGCCATAAATAACCATAATGTAATTTAACTAAATTGTCACTAGACAACTCTCCATATACTATTAGCCTGTTAGCCCACAGATACAAATGGGATCACATTAATGATAATGCCCCTATGTCACTGGCTCTTGTTCCCAATGCATCACGAGGAACCCACCTCCTGGAAAGTGCCTCCTAAACTTGACTGGAATTCCTGGGATTCTCCTAAAATAGGTACAATCAGTTGACCTGTTATCCTAGTCAGGATACTGCCTCTTCTGCTGGCAATAGCTGATGCCTATGAGGACGAAAGAGTGTCCATGTTCTGAGGCTAAGGAGAGAGAATATCACTCCTCCATATATTATATTCTCTTGGAGAATTAAAAACATGGGTGTTGGGGTTTCAAACAGGCCTCTCAAATTTCACCTCTGTCTTCTCCAATAGGGCCCTGGTCTGAGAACAATCCAGGCTGAAGGACTGTAACAGTCACCACACAGTTTGCCCCATCAATGGCCACTACTTAATCAACTGCCACATGCTTGGCTCTCTTTTGAGATAAGCTCCCTCTCTAATGGCTGTTGAGGTCCTCATGCAAACAGACCTTAGTTTCCCTTCCCTACCAGCCTGCCAGCTATGCGCAAGGGCCAATTCAAAAGCCTCAAAGAGTTTTGCTTTGTATCACAAAGGCTTTGGTGGACTGGCCTGAACATGTTCCTTCTCAGAAAATCAGCCTGTGCTAAATGGGTAGTAGACCATGTAGCCTCTTTTCCGAATCATGACATAGTTGATTGGACCAAGGGTGAACCCTTGACCTGAAGAGGGGACTTCCCAGGGCTGGTTAGCAACCTGTGCCTCAGAACAGAAAGGTCATCTGGACCAATTGAATTGTTATTCTAGAAATAATTAGTGACAGAACAGAAACAAAATGCAATGCACTTATGTTATTGGTGATAATCCATAGACTTCTGCTGCCCTTGTCTTATACTCTTGGAGGCCTGGGCATTCAATGAAGCCTCTTGATATCATTAAAATCAAACTTTCCTCAAGTTTGGGCCAGGAAGATAGGATTTGTGTTCCTTTATACAAAATTCTAATTAAAACAACTATAGAGAGTTGCAATACCAAAGCATTTAATTTTGGTCTCTAGTTAGTCCTACCTGATTCATCTAGAGATGAGTAATATATACTCTGAACACAGGAGAGGCTACTATATTACATGTCTTCAGGGAAGAAGTGGAAACAACTGTAAGTCATCCAGGGTTATAATGTCTGGCAGAGAGCCTCCAAATCCAGGAACACAAGGGACAGACAGAAGTAAAGCACATAGGGAGCTCAAATCCTGACTATCTTTGTTTTTCTTTGACATATTCCAATAAAGTGCAGGCTGCACTGCTATCCCTGGAAAGACAATGAAGTGTTATTCTGTACCAAGCCAATCTGTGAATGTCATTAAATTCTAAAACTTTGATCAAACTTTCAGGGGGCAAAAAGTCTGAGGGATGATGCAACAGACCACTCTCATTTGTGGCTGCCAATGATTTTATTAACCTGTCTCACCATTTTGGTAATTTTCTGTATTATGGATTATGCTTTTCCCAAAGAGAATCCAAAAAACTTCCATTTCAAGAAGGCTTTGCATGTGACTAACTTCAAAAAAGCAGACCCACCCTGTGAGATTTGGAAAAGCCAGGTATATTCTCTGAGGCCACAAGCCTCTCCTGGAAAGCATGGTTATGAAAATGTTAAGTTCACCTTCAGCAGCCACAGTGGAGTTCTGCTGTTCCAGGTGGTGGCTTCATGAATGTTAGTGTACTTCCTATTGGCACATTCCTGTGGAGTGATTGAGCATTCCTCCTGGCTACTCACTTCTGCTGTGTGGCAACCAAGTTTGGTTCTCTCACTGCCCCCCAAATCTGTAAGCTGTCTGATACCCTGTAACCAATCCTTCTCTGCTTAATCTAACTTGAGTGAGCTCTGTGAATGGCATTTGAACCCTGTCTGTCTGAAAGCCAGTGAGGAAAGCCTCTTCCACACCAGCAGAGACAGCTGCTCTAGCAGGGCTGAGCAGGACGAGTGATACAGACAAAAAGCAAATATGTCCGTAATGACCCACAAGGTCCCAAATCGGTAGTCTATGAGTGGAAATAGAGAAAAACCTTTTCAATGAAATGCAATAAGTTTGCCATACGACAGACACTTACAGGATCTCATCCTTCCCTCCTCCTTCCCCAAGCAGTTATTTTGCCATTTTCATGTTCACTGCCTACTCCACTAGATTCTGTGTCCCTCCACTAGATTCTGAAATCCTTAAAAAACAGAAACTGTGTTTATCTTTCTGCCACTCATGTCAGTGCCTGAGCACCATGCTTTGACTCAGGAAGTGCTCTAGCCATCCTTAGTGGGTTCGTTATGGTTGTTGGTTGCAAGAAGTTACTGTTCCTCCTTTCGCGGACAATGGAACAGACAGAAAAAAGCTTCCCTAGATTATTTTTACTTCAAGATAGGCCTTAAAAAATCTGCGTATGAGATGAGGTTGAGTGGATCCCGCCAGCCAGAGTCTTACTGACAGTTAGCACTGGCCCTGGTGGTTCTCCAATTTGTATTTATATCTACACACGCCTCTTCCATCAAAATATGCCATATGCAACTAAAAGATATTGAATCAAATATTAATGCCCAAGATGCCCACGCATTTTTGTAATGCCTTCAACCTTCCTTACAAAGGATTTTAATGCACTCTTGTAATTTTACTTCAGCACAGTGCAATCAGCAAACATCAATTTCTCTCTGGGACCACAAAGACTTGTTAACTGCAGTTCTACTATGCACGCCCTATTAAGGGAGAGAGCTGCTGTGTCAGACTCTCAGAAATTATCTCATCTCTGCAGATCTTGGCATGAAGAAAACAATGGAACATGAGACAGAAGTTAATTTGTCAGCTCCTGGTGGCTTGTTTTTAAGAGGTGATTCCAAAGCATTCTGTCTTAAGTGCCCACACCTCTTTCTCTGCCTGTTAAATTCCTACCCATTCTGTGAGGCTAAGGTTGAATGGTACCTCCACAAATCTTAATCATCCCAACCTGAACTGTTTCCAGTGTACTTTACTTCTATTTCACTTATCCAAAACTCCTTTGTGTACTGTCGTTTATGTCTTATATCACCTTAAGGTAAGCAGCTTGAAGGTAAGGACTAGATATTTTCTATCTTTGCATCCAAGTACAATGCAAGTCAGGAAATATTTGTAGACTAGATAAATGGTAAAATTTGTCATTTCTACTACCAGGGTTAAGATGAAGGGGTCCTGACAGTTTAGAAAAAATAGAGCTGAAATAAGCTTTTGTAGGCTACTTTAGAAACAAATCAGTTTTTAAAAACATTGTTTCATAGACAAAAAAAAAAAAAAATCAGATTCTCCTAAAAAAAAAAAAAAAAAAAGTAAGGCCTTTTCTGCCTTTTTTAAATGACAAAATAATCAGATTCCTTGTTGTTCAAAAGCACATCTTATGTCCAGGCAGAGGGAAAACACAGCAGGCTGTTGGCCGGGGCTATTTCCCTTTTCCCCTTGATCTAACTAGCCCACTCTTCATTGCCTTTCACTTCTTCCTGAAGAACAATTCACTCTCAGCAAATGAGTCCTCCCTATGTAGCAAGTAGCTCTATGATGCTGCCAAATATCAGCTCTGGGCACCCAGACATGGTCAACAAGTGTGAACATTTAATACATACGTACTCACTAAATGATGCCCTGATAGTGCCCACTTCTGCTCAATGCAAAAAACTGACCCAGCACTCCATCAGGGTTATTAGAAAAGATTTTCATGGCAATTTAAGATTGGGGTTTTTAGTTCCAGATCTATAAACCATCAGCATTTTCTCCTGGGTTCTCTGCCTACAATGCTAGCAGGAGGAAAGTGCTATCTTAGATCAACTTTTCCCAGACTGTTTTGGGTTAACGGGTAAAAGTGTAGAATGTACATCCCATGGTCAAATAGGTTTGGAAAACACTTAGTTTAACAAAATTAGACAAGTAATTTACTCTGGAACTTTAAAGAGCCTTTAACATGAGAGCATGCACTGTGAATCTCAGGATTTCTCTAGGGTCTCATGTTTTGAACATAGATTTTGGGAAATATGGCTTTATAATCTTACTGCCCAGGTCTTTCCTACTAAACTATGAAATATGGAGAAAGCAAAAGTGAGTGATGCTGATGTCCTTTTAATGTTTTTGTCCTATATATAATAGCATAAAATATAATGAATTTCTCATTACAAACACAGAAGAAACTCTCCAATAGCTTAAAAAAAAAAAAAAAAGACAACCTTAGGCACCTCAACAATCTGACCACTATCAACTTTTGTTCAAGTTTAACCTACCTTTCTCCCCAAATCTGTTTAAGTAATAATAATTATTATAGCTCTCCTCCAGAGAGTTTTTAATACGTTGCAGGAGCTATGCTAAATGCAGTTCTTCATTTAATCCTCAAACCTGACAATGTGGGAATTATGACTGAGAAAACTAAGAGAATTTAAATAATTCAGCGAGGTAAGTGGCAGAACCACGATTTCAGCCCAGGTCTCCAGACCCTAGGGTCCATGCCATAGCCACTGGGGGGCACCTCCTCATTGCTATGACTCTCTAGATGTGAGTGCTGCTCTCAGAGGCTCTCACTCCTTGGCTGCCTCTGTATTCATATGAACACTTTACCAACCAAAGCCTTCCAAGAGGCTAGATTCTGATTCCTTCTTTGACTACCTTTGACTTCTTTGACTAATGAGAGGGAAAGATGCTAACTGGCTAATTAATTATTCACGTCCCTCAAGGTCACTGTCTTTTGCTATTTTCATAGACTTGGTTCAAACATGTAGGAATCAGAGATTTCTCTCATGCTCTTCCAAAGAAAGACATTCTGGAATTTAATCACCGGTTTTAACTTTGTGTCTCCTATATTGTCTCTTGCAGACAGCAGAGAAGAGAAAAATTGCAGAAACAAAGTAACATGTTTCTGAGGTCAGATTCTCCACTTGCACTCTCTTGAGTTTGGGTTTCTTTCCCTCTCCATCCTGACAGGCATTAGTACCTGATACAGGTTCATGTTCAATAGTTGTTCAAGTGCTTTAGATTCAGCATTTTACCTCCTGCTTTCACTAACTTTGTTTGTCATTTTTTTTCCTGAACATTTTTTTTTTTATTAATTTTTTTTTCAACGTTTATTTATTTTTGGGACAGAGAGAGACAGAGCATGAACGGGGGAGGGGCAGAGAGAGAGGGAGACACAGAATCGGAAACAGGCTCCAGGCTCCGAGCCATCAGCCCAGAGCCCGACGCGGGGCTCGAACTCACGGACCGCGAGATCGTGACCTGGCTGAAGTCGGACGCTTAACCGACTGCGCCACCCAGGCGCCCCCTTTCCTGAACATTCTAAAGAGCATTTGAACAAAGAGGACAATATCTCCCTTCAGACACCTGGGCCTTTCCTCACTGCTATGTTTGCAGGTTTTTCTTTAATCAACAAGGTCATGGGACAGCCATGTCATCATCTAATTTTGCATGTGAGGAAATGAGGCACAAAGGGACCCACAGGGGCTGTGGTAATGATGATTCCTCAGGTTTTCAAGCAAGAGAAGTAAGAAATCAAATGTCCACAGCGATGTCAGATCGGCCTCTTTTGTGTCCTCAAGGTAGAGTCTCATTTTCAACTCCTAGCTGGATTTTACAACTGCCTGAACCCCATTAAAGGATTATAGTCAGGACTTTGATGCAAACACTGAAACATTCTAAAAAACAAAGTGAATTTAAGTCAGTGTTGAATGACAGCTTTAGGTATGTGAGCGAATAGCACAAACTCTAAGGAGTGAATTAGTTTACATGTCTTTGGGATTAAACCACTTCTTGAGTTATGCTTGTTCCTCTCTCCTGATTCTAGCATCTTGGTTCCACTAAGTCTTCCTTGGAGATTTCCAGACATGTTAGCCTTCTATGAGCCAGAGAGTAATGACATGGGCTTCAGCTCATGGATCCTCACATTTCTGTCTGTCCAATAACTTCAGGATCAAATACCTTGAGAGCTGAGTGCAAATGAGGCAGTGGTAAGACAAACACCTCTGAAGGACAAGACAAAAGACCTAAATGTGGATGGTATTTGCTCTTTATCATAGGCAACATAGTCAAGAGAAAACAGCATACACTTAGGAACAAAGTAGACCTAGTTACTTTCAACCCAACTCTACCACATACTAGCTCTATAACCATGAGTAACTTATTTAATCTTCCTGAGCCTCCGATTCTTCACCTGTATAATTGCAGTTAGTATGCACCTAAAAGAGTTTTAAA
The DNA here is from genome assembly GCF_007474595.2 of Lynx canadensis. NCBI lineage: Eukaryota > Metazoa > Chordata > Mammalia > Carnivora > Felidae > Lynx > Lynx canadensis. The sequence goes on from NC_044308.2 coordinate 50,954,597, forward strand.
TATAAAATTAAAATGTATATAAAATTCCAATCATGCTGCCTGGCACATGAAAGATATTCAATAAACACTCACTTTCTCCCCTTGAGCTTCTTGATTAGAGTAACTAGATAATAATAATATTTTATCTCAAGGGAACTTCTGAGAAAATATTATGGGACCATCTAAGACATAGTAAATATTCAACAATGATAAAAATAATACTAGCAGCTACTATCACCATCATTACCTATTTTTTTTTATTAAAATGTCTTCAAGGCACAGCAAACTAATGACCTGATTCAACTTGTCCATGACACATGTGTCCCCCTACATGTCTTTCTGCCTACTGGAGGGAATGGGCAGGTAAGTGAGGGCGCCACATTTATCTCAACATCACTAATTCTCAGGAGAGTTTCCTTCCTAGAGTCTGTTCGACTCCCAGCCTAGTTTCTATTCAGGCAAACTGGAAAATCAGGGTGAAGAATTTTTAAGCCTCATATCTTAACACAAAAGACTAGAGTGTTTGCTTTGCTTTATTTCTAGAGTTCATTAAGGATAGGAACCTTGATCTAGACATGGAGGTTGTGACCCATCGCCCCCACCCATATTTCCATAGAGTAGTTTGATCTTCTGGGGTTTGCACAACCAAAGGCTCCAAGGTCATGTGGCTTCTCTTAGGTCTCAAGTCACTGTGGTTGATTTCATTCATCTGCTACACATAAGTGAGTTAATCTAGTCCCTGTCTCACTCCATTCACATGTGTACTAATAGATAAAAATTCATTTACAATATTAATTTTAAAAGTAATGCCATCTTTTTCTGGTATTTTATTTGAAGTTAGCACAACAAATGCATTTGTGTAGCCTAGTCATACTATGTTTCTTTGTAGATTTAGGCTAAACTGTCACAAAGAGTAAAATATCTTAAGCATCTGTTCACCTGAAAAATCTACCATGTTACCCATAGATTCTATCATTGTTAGACAATTACTGTCTGTACTAATGCCACTGTGCATTTTTCTGTATGTTCTCTCTGCAACAGAACTACATGCAGGACTCTTTTCTGGAGCTAAGATGAAAATGTAGCATTATTTTATCCAAGATTTTAAATGCCTGGAGATATTGATCCAGCCTGCTAGCCTGCTCAGAAGGATGCCCCACTTGCTGCATTGTGCTTAGAGACAATCTAATAAAAGCGTGCTGAATAATAAACAATGGGAGCCCACCAATTCTAAAAATTTAGATTGACAGGAATAATCCCTCCCTGGAAAAGACAGACCAGCGGGCGCTTCCCATAAACCCATTATTGCCCACACACCCATAAGCCTATAGAAGATGTTGGATTATTGGAACTCTAAGCTTTAAGAGAAATTGCTTTCCTAAATTTGACCTTCCATACTAAATATAAAATATGGACCATCTGTAATGAAGGGATTGCAGCCCAAACAGCCATCATCTCTCTAAGGCAAAGGTTAGAAGGTTGATGCACATTGGTTCCAAAGGGATGGGGATGCAGATGACCTTTTGCCTTGAAAATGGTCACTCGGAGCTGTAATGTGAGAGCAAGGGGTCAGGTATTAGCCAGTAAAGAGTCTCTGAAGCTTCTGCCTTGTTAGTTTTACAAAGGGAAAGTCACAAAAACAATATGAGAAAACAGCATCAATTCTCATAGACATAAGAATATAATACAGAGATAACATGAAACTGGATATACTTCACATAGGGAATATGTTTCAAGGCCTTTCAAAATAAATAAGTAACTGTAGATAAAAGAGGATTTAGAAAAGAAAATATCTTCTATTTACTTGTGACACACTTTTGACCATTTGATTGGCATGTCATTGTTGCTACTTGCCCCATACCTCCAGGCAAGGTAGTTTCTTCCAGACTGATTCTTTTAAATAAAAAATACTTTATAAAAATAATTTATGGAGGCGCCTGGGTGGCTCAGTCAGTTAAGTGTCCAACTTCAGCTCAGGTCATAGTCTTGTGGTTCATGGGTTCGAGCCCTGCATGGGGCTCTGTACTTCTGATTCTGTGTGTGTGTCTCTCTCTGCCCCTCCCCTGCTCACTCTCTGTCTCTCAAAGGTGAATAAATGTTAAATTTTTTTTAAATAATAATAATAATTTATGGAGTTCAGTGAAATTCCCACTGTCCATGTCCTGAGTTTTGTTTAATTCTGATCAAAATACTCTGGCAGCAATAAGGATGGCCCCAAAATGTTGGATGCTTTATCAGCAATGGTTTTTAGGGAGAAAAAAAAAAGGCTGCAAATCAAAGATTCTATCAAAGAACAGAGTATTCATTCAAGAGAGGGTAACATAGGGGCGCCTGGGTGGCGCAGTCGGTTAAGCGTCCGACTTCAGCCAGGTCACGATCTCGCGGTCCGTGAGTTCGAGCCCCGCGTCGGGCTCTGGGCTGATGGCTCAGAGCCTGGAGCCTGTTTCCGATGCTGTGTCTCCCTCTCTCTCTGCCCCTCCCCCGTTCATGCTCTGTCTCTCTCTGTCCCAAAAATAAATAAACGTTGAAAAAAAAAAAATTTAAAAAAAAAAAAGAGAGGGTAACATTAAGCAGGGAACTGAATGGCACAGGTGGAAGTCTCACACACCAGACTGACAGGAAGATCCAATGTGGTGCACAATGATCAGGAAGATGGTTCTAATAAATGCATAACAACACATACATACCCATTGGTCTCATGGAGGCAATCAGCAAGTTTTCCCGGTTATGGTTTCAAAATACAAGTGAGGGGAAATGGAGGTTCCCTGACTAGATTTTGCCAGGATTGGTATTTTGGGAAGGTAAGAATGACCTGGTAAATCATGAAAAACAATTGAATGTTCTACTGTTCTCTTTTATCTCAAAGTCTTTCCCACTCATCTCTCTCCCTCAAGCCATCTCCTCCAGGCCAGTCTTTAGCAGCACCATTCTCAATGTATGGTAAATACATGGAAAATTAAATTTCAAAGAAAGAAGAAACAATTAATAGCTGTTGCAGTTAGTAGTATCTTCATCAGCTTGGTATGAGAAAGAAAAATGACAGAGTAATATTGCCACTAGCAATTCCTAAGTCATGTGATTTTTTTTTTTTTTTGGACAGATCAATGTTGGTTGCCAAGCAACACACACACACACACACACACACACACACACACACAGAGAAAGAGAGGGGGCAGGAAGAAAAGGAAAAGAGAGGAAAGCGGTGTTATGTTTTGATAAACCTCTTTTTTTGTTTAGAAAATTCATGGATTTCATACCAATATTATCATTATAAATTTTTCAAGCCCTATGTTACTTTAAAGGAGGGTCAGCTTCATTAACTGAAAATAACTTTTCTGAAAAATGGGCAACATGCAAAATATACTTGGTAAATAAACAGTGAACTTGAGGAACAAGAACTGAAAATTCATAGTTGTCATCTTGGAATGTTTTATTAATGACATGTGGGTGTTTATTAATGAGTTTATTGCCTTTGTGTCACACTTATGTCACCATCAAATATTAATGTTTTCTATATTATAATAATATATATTGATATAACTGAAATTTGCTTCCCAGTAGGTGTCACCATGAATAATACTTTTGAAATACTAAAATCAATAATAAGAATATTAGGTAGGCATTATAGTATGTCATTGAAATGAATTCCACTTAAACGCTGCATGTAAAATAAACTAAATATACCAAGGTATAATTTTAAATGTATGAATATCCAAGTTATAGATATGGATCTTAGAATAGGCAAGAATATGTTATCTGAAATAATAGAATAAAAAAAATAAATAAAGGAAAAAAGGTCCTATGGATTCTGTGATTTAAAGTCAGGATTCTGTTCATTTTTAGAATTAATAAGCATCGATTTCTTCCAATGTGACAGGAGATCATGTAGACAAGAGATGGGCTAAGTGGTTCAAATAAACCCTAAATTCATTTACCCTTGGATAAGATGGCTGCTGTTCCTCCCTCCATTCACTCCTTTCACAATTGTAAGGTCTTGTTCAGGAGCCATTTTTTTCACTCCACATTGCATAGGATTGGACAGTGTCTGTGTTAGCAAGAGGCCTTCCCAGTGAATACCAAGGCAGCAATGCTTGCCGGCTCCTGGACTCTGAATGGAGGTGACTGTCAGGGCAGCTGGAAGCCTGGCTGTGCTATCTGGAGATCAATAGAAGACTTCAGCCTAGTGCTTTACAGAACTACTAATCAAGATACAGGGACACAGGCTTCCTTAACCAAGGAAGAAAAACTATGAGTATTCAACAGAGACACAAATCCATCTAGATTCTGGTTAACTGTCAAAACACTCTGTCATTATGTTGACTTCTCTCATAGGCAAGACTGGTAAAATAAAAAGCATGCTCCCCTTCTCGCCTCTAGCTTTATATACCATTGGGCTGCCCACAAAGGTCCCCACCTAGTATGTCCTGCAGAAACTTTTCTGAGTTGCTTACACTTGTGCTAATTTGAGGCAATTCCTTCTGGGCCACACTATCTCATCTGATGAAGTCAAAGTGAATCACAGTGTAATGGCCTCACATGCACTCTTCCTGAATCATATTCTACAATTCTAGAATCGCTGCTCTCTTAACCTAGAACATCAATAGTAGTAATTCTGGGCCCCACTGTTCCTCAGCAGGACTGAGGCTTGAGTACCTTTCAAGTCCTATATCACAGGTGGTTGTCTTTTTCACTAAGAACAAAGGAGGGTTAACCACACAGTGTTGTGACAAGTAGCATTCCTAGCACTTTATATATATTACTCTTCTAATCTTCATAACATCTCTACAAGTTTGGTCATATCTTTATCTCCATTTCATAGATGGAGAACCTATTCAGGGTTCTTCAGCCCATTAGTTTGGGGCAAGATAGTGAACCCCAAAATGACTGCTTCTAAACCTACACTCTCAATCACTACTGTGCAGCCCCCTCTTATAGATTCAAGTCTTAAAGGGCTGAAGGTTGATATGTAAGGACAATTTCTAGTAGGAGGAAAACTGTGAGGTTGCCCCAATATGGACACTCCTGTAGTGACCCTTTTTTTTTTTTAATTTGAGGACTACCTAGTTCAGAGATTATTGATTTACACAACCTGAAGAATATCTCTCACTCTGTAAATGACACAAAAATAATTATTTGGGGAAGTCTAAAACAGTACTTAGGGGCAATTCTATAAATATAAATGTGGGAAGAAGAGAGACCAACTACACATAACATAGACACAGGAAGCCTTGTGCTGAACTTTAAGTGTTCCAGCCATACAAGCTATAGGCAGTATCTCATCTTGGCTGGCTAGCTGGCTGGTGACAGGGTCCCTGAGGCCATCAGGGCTTACTTATAGGACACAAAATGCCAGTTCTAACTGCAGGAAAGAGCTGAAATGCCATTGGCATCGTTCTTTCTGTTTTCCATGACCTTGACCTAGGGTCTGTCTCCCTCGGCCTCCCACTTGATACTGGTCCCCATCCTAACTCTCCCTGTTAACTCTATTAAGAAACTATACTACCTCTTCAAAGACCATCTCCCAGAGCCAGGTCTTGGTCCTATCATCATCTAAGCAAGCTCTAGCCTCTTGATATTTTTTTATTTTTTATCAGAATCCTCTAGGAACCCTCCTCAGAAGTCTCAGAGGTCTTTGGAGTCCTTGGTCATCCTGGCCAGCTTGGCCTCAAGATCTATACTAGGCACCATCACTCTTTAGGAGCTGTGGATTATGCCCATGTTTTTCATACGAAAGACTAATTTTTGAATACAGTTTTTAAAAGACTGTATTCAGGGGAACAGAATGTTTATCTCATACATTTCTCCTATGGAAGTGGTTATTAAATTTCAACGAGCACTGGAATCATTTGAAGCACTTGTTAGAATTACAGACCCACCTCATCTCCACCCCCTTCTAGAAAACTCTGCTTCGAAATTATAGGGCCTAGGGATCTGTATTGCTTAAAAGATAGTTCATCCACCATACTTGCAGAAAGTCTGCTTTGTGTTTTTTTTTCCAGTTTCCACTTTAGCACTGGCCCCTAACTAAGTCTGTTCCTCGTCCCAGAATGGACTGCAAAGACAAAGCAAAACAAATTTTTTTTTAATTTTTTTTTCAACGTTTATTTATTTTTGGGACAGAGAGAGACAGAGCATGAACGGGGGAGGCGCGGAGAGAGAGGGAGACACAGAATCGGAAGCAGGCTCCAGGCTCTGAGCCATCAGCCCAGAGCCCGACGCGGGGCTCGAACTCATGGACCGCGAGATCGTGACCTGGCTGAAGTCGGACGCTTAACCGACTGCGCCACCCAGGCGCCCCAACAAATTTTTAACTCTTACTTGTGCTTGACACATTACCTACTTCAAGTGCCTTGATGAAACTAAGGCCAGAGAAAGCAAGTGATTTGCTCAAGTTTTCAAAGTTAGTGGTGGATCTCAGACTAGAACACTTATCTCTCATCTTCTAGTTCTTTCCTCTACTATATACTACCTTTCCTCTCTGAGTTATTTTGAATAAGACAATAGGTGTTAGGAATAATTAAATCTGTGTATTTGCATGTAAAAAGACAGATTAGGTTGTACTGAAAAATTAGAAAATTCTATAAAAGGCTGAGTAGATTTTTACATGATTCAAAGAATCACAGCTTTTTTTTTAGAAAATATAACACAGAAGTAATTAAAGGTGTGTGTTTGGTGGCCTGACACTGCCATCTTGATATTTAATCTTGTTTTACCTTGTGTAAGAGGTCATTAAAAAACAACTCCATCTGTGCCTTGCTTTCCTTATCTGCCATCAACCCAGATAAATGTGGTAAAAACAATTAAAGATTATAATCAGCATGCAAAAAAATTCAAAATGCAAACATACTCTCATCTTTAGCAAATGAAAATGAAAGGTATTCAGAGAGGTAAATTGAAGTGATTCTTTCCAATACAAAAAGATTTATCACAATGCCTTGAAGAAGCTCCCCTAAAATATCTCTAACATAATTTATCTTACAAAAATATTTCTTGAGAAGAACTATCTCCAAAATTATGCTTTACATTATGGCAAACTGGAAAACAAAAGCATTTGTCTTGGCAATTTAAGCAATAAGAAAGGCACAGAGTAACTTATGTCCTCATATAACATCAAATGGCCAGATGAAAACTACAAAAATTCAGTCATGTATCCAATTAGTTGGTATATGCTATACCATTATCTAATATTTTAGAAGAATTCAAGAATTCACTTATTTCATTCCGACTGAATTAGAAATAATCACTAAGTATTTTCTGTTTGTAACAAACCACAGTGCTAGAAAATTTGATATTTGGCAGAGTCAGTAATTGAAGGTCAACAGGAACCAAACATTTTTAACTTTGGTGAGTAGATGGGGAAAGAGGAAAATGGAAGTCCAATTATTTTTATATAGAAACTAATGCAGTACCAGACTCAGAAAAACATAATCATCACTTAAGAATTATGTGATGAGAACTATATCTAACTACTAAAGAAAAAGAGATCCATGGGGCACTTGGGTGGCTCCGTCTTTTAAGCAACTGACTTTGGCTCAGGTCATAATCTCAGGGTTCGTGAGTTTAAACCCAGCATCGGGCTCTGTGCTGACAGCTCAGAGCCTGGAGCCTACTTTGGATTCTGTGTCTCCCTGTCTCTCTCCCTCTCCCCTGCTCACACGCTCGCTCACTCTCTCTCTCTCTCTCTCTCTAAATAAACATTTAAAAAAAAAAAGAAATACTCAGAAAAAAAGAAAACAAAAGAAAAAAGAGACCCATGCACTACAAAATAAAAATAAAGACCCGTCTGGTTAACACTGCTCTGCAGACAAGATGCAGAAAGGTCTACCCAGAAGATTAGTATCTCCCTAGATCTCAAAGCTATCTTCAGCTGTTGCTCAACAAGCTCCTCCACAGCCTCCTTGTTCTAATTCTTTCTCCATCACCTCCCTCGGTCATCCCCCTCCCCATTCACACATTCATCATTCAGCCCCTGTAGGTATCTTAAAGTTGGGGAGAAGTACCAGCTTTTTATGGGAAGATTGGGAATCCCTGTGTACAGCAATGCTCCCAGTTAAAAACAAAATAGATTTTGTTATTAAAAAGACAATTGGAATTATAAAGTTGCTTCATTAATGTTATAAATCATGACAATTATATTTGCAGGGATATTTATTTTCCTGTTTCTTGCCCCTAAAAACAAAAGAAGTTTTAAGGAAATTAAGATTTATTTTGGCAAGACATATGAAATTTATTTCATTACTCAGTGCACTAAATTCTCTCTAAATAAATCCCATACTGATCTGACTTTCACCATGAAAATCTGTACAGTGAACTCCTAGTTTATTATGCCTACTTGAAAAGGGTAATTTAATAAGGCATCAGTACAAATACTTAATTGTGCAATGGCTATCGACAATGCCTTTAAACAGTTGCATATTTGCCAGATTTAGCTAATGGAAGTAGAATTGCCACTTAATGTCTCAGCTTGCACTGGTGGAAAATAAATTGTATCTGACATTCCATTGGCTTTTAAAGGACATACTTAGATAATATTTACAGTCAAATTGATATATCGTTGCATTTATGTTTTCTTGGGTTAAAAAAAAAGGATCAAATGGGTTCTAAAGGATAATATTTCTTTGTATCTGCTCAGTTTGGAATGCTTTTGCACACGCATGCCTCATTTAGTGGGTGTCTAACCAAAGTCTAGATATCTGAATGAAGAGTGGACATTTCAATCAGGCAAACAGTTACTTTAACTATAACTCCAAGACCCAGATGTGTGCAAGATGGAGTTGGTCAGTTCACATTTTATGGAGGTCATGTAGACAGAATTTGCTTCATTAAACCAGTTGATACATTAAGTATTACAGTATCTTATTCAGTTTTTGTAACTAGAAGAAAAAGCCAGAAGATCTAATATTTCAACATTCTTCACTTGCCCAGCACTATGAAATTAAAAAACAGGCAAGTCTTAATATTGACGGACACCGTTTCCCTTGAGAGGCAGTAACTGGAAATAAGCACAAGGAGCTGCATCAGGTACACTGTGACGTTTCATTTCCTGATCAGGGTGCCACTTACATTGATATGTTTACTCATATACCTACCTAAAAACTGCTGCCAAGATATAGAACATGACCATCATCTTGGAAAGTTATTTGTGCCCCTTACCAGTCAATACCTGATCCTACCCACTCCCAGAGGCAATCGTTGTTCTGATTGTTTTGCACCATAAGATTAGTTTTAACTGTTTTTAGAACTCCCATAAATTAAATCACACAGTAGTTACTCTTTTATATAAGACTTCTTTCATTTAGTATGCTTTTGAGATTCATCCATATTACACATATCAATAGTTTATTCTTTTTTTTTGCTGAGTAGTATTCCATTGTATGCACATACCATGTTTTGTTTATCCATTCTGTAATTAATGGACATGTGGGTCATTTCCAGTTTTGGGCTATTATGAATAAAATGTCTACGAACATTCTTCTACCAGTTTTTTAGTAAACATATTTTCATTTCTCTTAGATAAATACCTAAGGGTGGAATTGCTGGGCCAAAGGGTAGGTATAGAGTATTATTACCTTGATTTTGGTATGATATATGATAGATTTTCATATATCCTGTTATAAAAACAAAGAAGTTAGGGATTCTGACATTGTAGTTAGGGAAACATATCTGAACAAACATCTTTTCTCAAAAAGCTAATCAGAATCACAATCAACTAGAAAAGGGATCTTTAATGATATGCCATGGGCCCTAGAACCATGTCCTCAGCCCTATTGTAATCAATATTTTTATGAGTAACATGAATGAAGACATTTTAGATATTTTCAACAAGTATTCATATTAGATATACTCAACAAATCCATAACAGGCTGAAAGGAACTGTCATTTCCATCAGTGTAGTATTCCCGGCATATGACATGGACTTTCTCCCATAAGCCTTTGTACACTCTTTATATATACTCTGATTTAAATATCCTTTCTGAGAGCCGAGGTAATTATTTAAGCGCAACTTGGACCATCACCTTGGCATGGAAAAAATTTTCAATGTCTGATTCATATTTAGAATTGCAAAAGATATATGAAAGTTGCTAATAATCCCTCTGGTTTCTGCCTCAAGTCACATCTAGACTATTGCCTCCCATATGGGACAAGTTAACCTAGGAGAAACATTAGCAAGCCATTGTGAATCGGGAGGAGAAAGAGGACACTGGAAATAAAGAGGACGCTGGAAAAATAAAATAAGAGGAAACTAAGAAACCTAGGTTATCCATCCCTCCAATTCCAGCAGCATACCAGGGAACCCAAATCTTGTTCCACCTGAGAAGAATCTTTGCAGACACATTACCCTTGGAATCCTTAAGTCCTGCCCTTGTCCTTCCAGCCTTCCTCCATTCATCTTGGAATATACAACTATGATACAAGAAACAAACCCTGAATAGGAGCAGGGGAGAAATGAAGAGAACATTAAATGATTGTGTGAATTTACTGCACTCACAAGAAAATTTTGTGATCAATTAAATGTATGTAAACTTTTGTTTGCTTGATTCGGGAAAAAATAATTGTAATTAAATGTTCTTTATATTTTAATTATGTAATATACAAATAAATTAATATTTATGAAAACAATTTTAAGCATTTTTAATTGTATGAAGAGGCATCCAAATGCAAGGGGAAAATTGGAGAAGACACTGTAAGACCCTTCCCTGGAAATAATATACACCATGCAGAATAAAATCTGAGGTTTTTTTAGTAAATTCCCTTCATCAGTCCTGACACATAGAGTATTGTGATTTTTTTACAAACCATGCATTATTGTGCTCCCAGGCCAAGAGCTGAGTGAAAAGAGAAAAGTTGGTCTTGCTCTGAACCCTCATAACCTCAAATTTTGGTTTTGCACTAACACTGAAGAATTGAATCTGTTTTTATTTCAGCCTTATATTTAGGATCATACTTCTCTACAAGCCCAGCCAGCCTTTGCCAAGGCTTTGATGAAGAAATGGAAGCTAGATCTTTCTCCATACTGTTTGCAGACAGGGACATTTTCCACTCCTCTCACCCTCTCATATAACAAAACAACAAAGGGGAAGATGTGAAATATAAAGGGTCAAAGTCTGATCCTTTCAGGTAATTGTAAGAATATGTAACATGCATACCGAGAAGTAGGTATGTTACTCTCATAGGTTCACATTCTACATCCCTAATGAAGCAATAAAATTTCACATTAAAAAAAAGAAAACTAATCACACTGGAGTTAAAAGGCCATCTCAACAAAAACTTTGATAAGGCATTTCAAGCTTGACAATATTCAAATAAAGCCTCTAGAATTGGTTAGCCCAACTATTCCAAGTGATATGGTAATGAAACTAATGCCTTAGATTCAAATATTGTATCTACTCACAGTCTTCAGAACATTCTGGGACCCCACACAGCTCACCTAACTGACCAGCCTTCTTATCTAAAACATGACACTCAAGATCAAGGAAAATGTAACAAAGTCAATTACTATTCCTGACAAATCAACTCAGCATCCACTTAGCTTGATGGAGAATCTAGAGCATTAGATTCTCATACACAGTTTTATTGAGTGATAAACAAAAATTGGCAGAATAGCCCATAGTCTATATTCATTTATTCAATCATTTGCTCATTCATTCTACAAATACTTTTTGAGTCCTAACAGTATGCCAAATATGCTGTGTTTTAGACCCTGACAATATATTTTCTAGTCAGTTGGGGCAAATCTCTGAGCAGCTCATTGGATGCTCTTTACTGCTTATCCAATTTTATTTTGGTGACAAGTGTTAGATAAACAGACTCCCTTTTTTTTGCAACATAATACACTCAAATATTCAGAAAATCAGAAATACCTAGAGTTCTAAGAGTATACAGGTCTGAAATTGATAAGCCATTGAGAACCAAGGTAGCTCTGAGGATCAGCCATTCTTTTGGTTTTTTGAGGAGAACACGGTCCTCTGCTTCTTCATTCCCCTCTCTCCGTTGGCACAATTCCTCTCCATATTCATAGTTCTCACTCCTCCACAACTTTGGTGTGTGACCACTGTGATACATTATATAATATCAACTTTGCTAGGAGCTATGTTTCTCAGAACCCCTCTCCTGTGTGAGTGCAAGTTAGAGTTGGTCAAAGGAGGGACAAGCATAAGATTTGGAAAGAAGAAGTTAAGTAGAAGCCAATACCTTTGGAGATCCATCATAGTCAGACATTGGGCAGAGGTGCCTGGTGGGATCCAGCATGTTTTCAATCTCTCTTGCAACACATCTAATTCATCTTCCCAGATACTGGTCCTGCTTACCAACAGAAGTCCCATTACCAGGAATTTGGCTGAGGATCCACAGCTTCCCCAGAGTGACTTCTCCACAAACTTCCCCTGCACAGCCTCTCCTATGGCCAGATATGCTTATTCTCTCTAATTTCTCTGTAAACTCTGGCTGTTTCTCTGACTCTCCAACTTCCCATTCCAGACTTCAATTTCCCAGTTCCTCTCATACTCATGTAAGGTCCAACTCCTATTTCAATAGTATTTGTGGTAGCTCTGCCTCAATACCCATGTTTTCTAAATCACATTTCCAAGATCAAGAACTTTAGTAGTCCAACTCATTTGTCTCATGAGTTTCTGATTCAGTAAATTTATGGGAAAGTTTTGCTATTTGTACTTTTGAAACTCTGCATATATAATTCTGTCATACAATCCTGCTGGAAACCACTAATTTAAAAGTCACAATAAGGAAAATTAAAAGTTAAACCAAGGGGATTTCACAATTTAACATATGTCCTCAGTGGCTTAGAATATCTGCAAAGTAAAAATCAAAAACAAAAATGAAAACAACAAAAAGAAACTGCACAGCCAGGCTGCAAACCTACATTGTGACTTTATAAATTCCAACAATAATAATCATGTCCAAGCCCCTTTAAGCATCAGGTTATAAAACAGAAATCAGGCACCAGGAAATAAGAGTGGGCAAATTCAGATCCAGGCAGCAAAGGAAAAAGCCAAGCCAGGGTAAGACAGGTATGTTTTGAGAAGGGCAATTCAAAGTCATTGAAAAAAAGAGATAACACAAACTGCTGTTAATTTCTTTTCCCCAAGACTGCCCTAATGTCAAGACTCATTGAAGACAAATTAAGACAGCTTTTAGTCCTCAAGAACAAGGAGGAGGAATGGAGAACATTCCTGGCCACTGTGAACAAATTGGAAGGACATTCCTCAGAAATGAAAGAAAACTACCTAAAATGATCTTGGCTTTTTATAACGAGCAAATTATCAGGCAAATTTATACAAAGGAGTCTGCATTTTCAGAACTCTTGTTTGTACAGTCATTCTAAGCCTATAAGTGTATATCTTTCAATTTAAAAAAATTTTTGTAGGGGTGCCTGGGTGACTCAGTCAGGTAAGCATCTAACTCTTGATTTCGGCTCAGGTCATGACCTCATGGCTCGTGAGTCTGAGCCCCACATCAGGCTCTCCACTGATAGTGTGGAACCTGCTTGAGATTCTCTCTCTCTCTCTCTCTCTCTCTCTCTCTCTCTCTCTCTCTCTATCTCTCTCCCTCTCTCTCTCTCTCTCTCTCCCTCTCTCCCCCCAACTCGTGTTGTCTCTGTGTCTCTGAAAATAAATAAGCTTTTAAAAAATTTAAAAATTTAAAAAAATAAAATTTTTTGTAGAAAAAATACAGATGAATGGAAAATGTGTCTTGCCTTCCTGCTCCTTTTCTAGGCTAAAAAAAATCAGTATCTTTTATCAAAGAAAAGATGCCACACACAAATTCACTTCATGGCAGGTAACCACAGTGAGTATTTAATTTATTCCTGTGGAGTAAACATATAGCAAATTTTACTAATATCAGGTGCTATCACCAAAGTATGCAATAGCTTAGCAGACTTGACTTTGGCTAAATTCATTATTTTACACAATACATGCAACTGATAAGTGAAGATAAAAAATGGATTGCTTACATATCTCTGAGAAACTTTCATATTACATTATTGCTTCTAAATAGGCAGGCAGAATAAATTGTGTCTTTAGTATGCTAAATGGCATTTTTAAAATTCAATAATACTCCAGAAGAATCAAAAGTGCCAAGTGTTTACATAATTGAGCTGAACAAGTGCTATTAAATCAGTGGCAAAGGTTACTGTTTTCAACAGGAGATAGTTTGAATAAACAGTAAAACTATTTCAAATTCCCATGGATTCTCCACCAATAGTTAAACTTCTATTCCCATAACTAAGAAATGCCTGAGGGGATGATAACAATTTTCTTTCCCTCCTTCTGTTTTGTTAAAAACTAATAATAAAAAAAAAATCACAAGGAGTAATGAAAATCTACAGAATGGGGCCCATGTACACACTGTAAGACAGAGTTTATAAGGATCTTCTTATTCCAGTCGGGGATTGTTCAAAGTGGTGGATTCTGTTGTAAATCATATTGGAAAGAGGCAAGTTTAGAGCAACAAAATTTCATACTAATTCAGAAGATTAGAACAGGAAATGAACAAATCAGAAAAATCTGATATCAGTGAAGGAAGGATAAAAGGAACAGAGGAAAAAATACATATTTTTTAGGCCAAATTTAAGCTATTAAAAAAATACGGGAGAACAATTATTCTGGGGCATCCATTATTGTGGGTAATAAACACAATCAAGATCATTTAAATCAATCATTTTTCAAACTGAATTTCTTTTAATCAGCTAACTATACTAAATATCTTGATTATAAATTCACAGGGTGGCTGATTTAGGACAGCCTTTTGGGATCATTTACTCCATTCTTTTCAATTTAGAAGATGAAACTATAATCCAGGAAGGAGAAATGGTTTCCCCAACGTTGCCCAAATACTGACTGCCAGAGCTGAGTCTAGTACCCAGACCTCCAGACTAATGTTCTTTTTATACTACACTCCAGCTCCTCTTCCACAAAGAAAAACAACTAACGGTTTCTGAGGACATATTATGCAGCAACAACTACTCCAAGGCTTTCCAGAGATGCACACACTTTTTCTTAATGTTTATTTATTTTTGAGAGAGAGAGAGAGAGAGAGACAGAGTGTGAAAGAGGGAGGGGCAGAGAGAGAGGAGGAGACACAGAATCTGAAGCAGGCTTCAGGCTCCAAGCTGTCAGCACAGAGCCCAATGTGGGGCTCAAACCCATGCACCGTGAGATTATGACCTAAGCTGAAGTTGGACGCTTAACCAACTGAGCCATCCAGGTGTCCCTGGAGATCCACACACTTAATCCTCACAATAATAAGACTTAGGATCTGTTATTGTCCCCCTTTTTACAAATGGAGAGACTGAAGCTTTGGTTAAATAATTTACCCAAATATACATAGCTATTGTGGCAGAACTAAAATAAATATTGCTTGTATACTCTAAAAATAAATTGTAAACCCTAAATTATGAGTTCTATACAGTTGAGCAATACTAACAAGATTGCTGACCTTGAGGGTTATTGAAAAATTAGCTTAATTTCCAAAAGGGGCTGTCAGTTAAACATGATGTCTAATGTGTTGTCCATAATCGTGAACGCACAGGAGTAATCAACCCAAGAAGTGTACCTACCATTTGTATGAGTTAGAACGTCCTCTGTCCTATAAATAAGATGCAGCTCCTTCTCAGCGTTTATTTATTTTTGGGACAGAGAGAGACAGAGCATGAACGGGCGAGGGGCAGAGAGAGAGGGAGACACAGAATCGGAAACAGGCTCCAGGCTCTGAGCCATCAGCCCAGAGCCCGACGCGGGGCTCGAACTCACGGACCGCGAGATCGTGACCTGGCGGAAGTCGGACGCTTAACCGACTGCGCCACCCAGGCGCCCCTGCAGCTCCTTCTCAAAGAGCTCAAGATCTAAAAATAGAAATTTCACTTCATAAAGAGCAAATGCAGTATGAAGCAACTTGGAAAGGATCTCATAACAGACATATAACCAAATCCTGAGGATTAAATAAAAAGGATAACAATCCTTTCAAAACCTTAAAAGTTATCTTGTTTCATTTTGTGTGTGTATTTTTAAGCAATGACCTTTCAAAAAATGAAACCTGCTTATTATTTTTCAAAAAAATCAAGCCATATTGAAAAATATTTTAAAATTTAAAAATCTTCTAAAATCTCACCACTAGGAAATATCTATTTACCTTGAATGAAAATTATTACCATTAATATTTAAACAGATAGATAAATATATGCATAAACTATGCTTGATTTTAATTAAAGAAAAATTACATGAAATAAAATTGAGGAAATTGTTGGACTTCGGATAAATGTTTCTTTATTACCTTCTAAAGAACCTTCTACAGGTTAGGGGTTTAGAGCCATAAGTTTGTTTGTTTTTTTAATCACATTTCAACTTTTCATAGTAATTATTAACTTCTTGCTGTGAAAGGTCAGAAAATAACCTAACTTTCTCCATCTGTCCAACTCTCTGATTTGTGCTCATTATAATTTTCCACTGTCCATGGTTTATAACATTGACATCCTATTCAGTCATCACAGTTTTCAGAGTTGTTCAATCTTGGTTCCAAACTTTAAATGGATTCAAAACTCGTTTCTCGGTTTTACCATCATTTTGTCACTTCTAAGGTTTTGGATGCACTTATTTGATAGGATTTTATCAAGGAGTAGGGTTATTTTTTTATTTAATTTTTTTAATGTTTACTTATTTTTTGACAGAGAGAGGCAGAGTGCGAGCAGGGGAGGGGCAGACAGAGAGGGAGAGACAGAATCCGAAGCAAGTTCCAGGCTCTGAGCTGTCAGCACAGAGCCCAACACGGGGCTCGAACTCACAAACCGCGAGATCATGACATGGGCTGAAGTTCGATGCTTAACTGACTGAGCCACGCAGGTCCCCCATGGAGTAGGGTTATTTTAAACCAAAGAGTCTATCAGTGTTGGATTTCTGTAATCCGTCCCTTCCTTTTACAGAAGCAGTCACTTCCCAGGGTAGTTCCAAAGTCTACCGCCTCCCAGACCAGAACCACATGTCACATTCTCTATCCATCTACCTATAGTAAAGCAATCTATTTTTTTTTAATTGAGGTACATTTTATATGTCATAAAATTCATTCCCTTCAGCTGGAGAATTCAATGATTTTTAGTAACTCTTGAGTGAAGCAACTATCACCATAAATCAGTTTTAGAACATTTCCATCCCACTAATAAAATCCCTCAAGCCTGGGGTGCTTGGGTGGCTCGGTTGGTTAAGTGTCCACTTTCTGTCAGGTCATGATCTCACGGTTCCTGAGTTCAAGCGGAACTCGTGAGATCAGGGCGGAGCCTGCTTGGGATTCTCTCTCCCTCTCTCTGTCCCTCCCCCACTCTCACTTTCTCTTTCTCTCAAAATAAATAAATAAACTTTAAAAAATCCCTCATGCCCATTTACGGCTAATTCTCATTACCACCCCCAGACCCAAACAACCACTAATATATTTTCTGTCTCTACACATTTGCATTTTCTGAGCATTTCATCTAAATAGAAACATATAATACATGGTCTCTTGCATCTGACTTCTTTCACTTACCATAATAATTTCGATTTTAATCCACGATACAGCATTTATCATTAGTTTATTCTTTTTATTGATAAGTAGTATTCCATTGTATGGGTATTCAACATTTTGTTTATCCATTCAACATGTGGTGAAAATTTAGGTTGTTTTCAATGTTGGGTTCTTATCTAATAATGCTGCTATGAACATTTTTGTTCAAGTCTTTATGTGGACATATGTTTTCATTTCTCTTGAGGATATACCTCAGACTAGGACAGCTGGGCCATATGGTAGTTTTAC
The DNA here is from genome assembly GCF_007474595.2 of Lynx canadensis. Lineage (NCBI taxonomy): Eukaryota > Metazoa > Chordata > Mammalia > Carnivora > Felidae > Lynx > Lynx canadensis. Next base: position 50,972,372 of record NC_044308.2, read on the forward strand.
ATTTAACTTTTTAAGAAAATGCCAAACTGTTATCATGGTGTGTGCACCATTTTACATTCCCATTAAGGGTTTATGAGGGTTCCTGTTTCTCTACATCTTCACCAATATTTGTTATTCTCTTCTTATTTATGATAGGCATTCTAGTGGGTGTGAATCATTTCCCTAATGAGTAATGATAAGCACATCTTTTCATGTACTTATTACGCATTTATACATCTTCCTTAGTGAAATGGCTGTTCATACCTTTTGCCCGTATTTTTAAGTTTTTTAATTCCAGTTAGATAACATAAAGGATTTTCTTTTTTTTTTTTTTTTTTCAACGTTTATTTATTTTTGGGACAGAGAAAGACAGAGCATGAACGGGGGAGGAGCAGAGAGAGAGGGAGACACAGAGTCGGAAACAGGCTCCAGGCTCTGAGCCATCAGCCCAGAGCCTGACGCGGGGCTCGAACTCCCGGACCGCGAGATCGTGACCCAGCTGAAGTCGGACGCTTAACCGACTGCGCCACCCAGGCGCCCCACATAAAGGATTTTCTTAGTTTCAGATGTCCAATATGATTTAGCACTTCCATACATCACCCAGTGCTCATCACAAGCACACTCTTTAATCCCCATCATCTATATAACCTGTCCCATTCCTACCACACCTCTAGTAACCAGCAGTTTGTTCTCTATAATTAAGACACTATTTCTTGATTTGTCACTGTCTCTCTTTTTTTCCCCCTTTGCTCATTTGTTTCTTAAGTTATACATATGAGTAAAATCATCTGGTATTTGTCTTTCTCTGACTGACATACTTTGCTTAGCATAATACTCTCTAGCTCTATCCATGTCATTGCAAATGGCAAGATTTCATTCTTTTTTTAATGCTTAGTAATAGTCCAATATATATATCTCACATGTTCTTTATCCATTCATCAATCAATGAATAGACACTTGGGTTGTTTCCCTATCTTGGCTACTGTAAATAATGCTGCTATAAACATAGGGGTGCATATATGCCTTTGAATTAGTGTTTTTCTATTCTTTGGGTAAATACCCAGGAGTACAATTGCTGGGTCATAGGATGGTTATATTTCTAATTTTTTGAGGGACTCCCATACTGTTTTCCACAGTGGCTGCACCAGTTTGCATTCCCACCAATAGTGCAAGAATGCAGTGTGCCTTTCTCCACATCCTTGTCAACACCCATTGTTTCTTGGATAGCTGATTTTAGCCACTCTGACAGGTGTGAGGTGATAGCTCATTGTAGTTTTGATTTGCATTTCCCTGATGGTAAGTGGTAGTGAGCATCTTTTCATGTGTCTGTTGGCCATCTGTATGTCTTCTTTGGAGAAATGTCTGTTCATGTCCTCTACCCATTTTTAATTGGGTTATTTATTTTTAAATGTTGAGTTGTATAAGATCTTTATAGATTTTGGATACTAACATTTTATTGGATATGTCATTTGTAAATATCTTTTCCCATTCCATATGTTGCCTTTTAGTTTAGTTGATTGCTTCCTTCACCATGCAGAAGTTTTTTGGGGTTTTTTTTTTTTTTGCATTTTTTTTTAATTTTGATGTAGTCCCAATAGTCTATTTTTGCTTCTGTTTTTCTTGAGGAGACATATCTACAAAGAAGTTGCTATGGCCTATGTTAAAGATGTTACTGCCTGTGTTCCCTTCTAGGATTTTTATAGTTTCAGGTCTTTAATTATGTCTTAATCCACTTTGAGTTTATTTTTGTGTATAGTGTAAGAAAGTGGTCTAGTTTCATTCTTTTGCATGTAGCTGTCCAGTTTTCCCAATAACATTTGTTGAAGAGACTTTTTCCCATTGGATATTCTTTCTTGCTTTGTTGAGGATTAACTGACCTTATAGTTGTGGGTTTATTTCTGGGATATCTATTGTGTTCCACTGATCTATGTGTCTTTTTTTGTGCCATCACCATACTGTTTTTATTACTACAGCTTTGTAATATAATTTGAAGTCTGGAGTTGTGATGCCTCTAGCTTTGCTATCCTTTTTCAAGATTGCTTTGGTTATTTGGGATCTTTTGTGGCTCCATACAAATTTTAGGATTGTTTGTTCTAGTTCTGTGAAAGAGGCTGTTGATATTTTGATAGAGACTGCATTAAATGTGCAGATTGCTTTGGGTACTATAAACATTTTAACAATATTTCTTCTTCTAATCCATGAGCATAGAATGTCTTTCCATTTCTTTGTTTCATCTTCAATTTCATCCATCAGTGTATTACACTTTTCAGAGTACAGGTCTTTCACCTCTTTGGTCAAGTTGGAACATTGTTTTAAATACTCCATCAGGCATGTAATTTAAATCTGTTTCTCTTATATCTCTGGCCATGGTCTTGTCCTGTATTTTCATTTGAGATAAATTCCTCTGTCTTCTCATTTAGTCTAAGTCTCTGTGCTTGTTTTCCTGTGTTAGGGATGTCACCTAGGTCTCCTATTCTTGGGGGTAATGGACTTTTAGTGCCCTAATGTGTGGTGTCCCCTGTTCCCTGGGGCCTGGTGCTTCCAGGAATGTCTCCAATGTGTGCTGTGTGTGCTCTGTTTTGTCTTGGCCCCTTATCCTTCAGGCCAGTCGTCCACAGAGGCTCTCTTTGCTTGTGGTAGGCAGTGTTTGGTCCCTAGCCTGAATGTGGCTTATTTTAACTAGGTGTGCTCTGGTCTGCCTGTGAAATGAGACCTGTTACCACCTCCACCAGAACTGAGGCTCTGCAAAACTCCCAAGTCGGGAGACATGGTGTGAGCATGGGTTTGGGCCAGCCTTCTAAGGGAGGAATCCCACCATGGGACTGAGGCAAGTGAGACTGGGAAGGGCAGTTCCACTAAAGGATGTCAGTGGGGGGAAGGCTTGATATAAGCAAGTTATGTAGTGATTGTCAATGTTGCACTGGTTCCCACAGGTAGCTCTGTGCTTCTGCAGGGCCAGGGGAGATAAATGGCACCAGCTAGTTCCTTTGTTACCATTGGAGTCTCTCCATGAATGCTGCATCCCTAGGACAAGCTCCAAGATAAGCAAAAAAACCTCCCCATTGTGTGCCCCAGGTGCTCTTTAGATTGATGTTTCCATGTTGTATGTCCACAGGTTGTTTGCCTACCTTTTCTCCAAGAGTAGCTCAATGCCCTTGGGGCTCTATCCCAGCCAAGCCTGCTGAACTTTAAAACTCAAGGCTTTAAGCCCCACTGGTTGACAGAACTCACAAAATTCAGCCCCTCTCTGTTTCCAAGCCAGTTGCAATGGAGATTGTTTTCTCCATGCACTACCCTTGTGTGCTTGTTCATCTCTTGCTTTTCTCCACAATCACAGCTCTCTCCCCATCACAGTGTCCACAATCCATTTCTCTCCAAAACCACATCTCCATGCTTCCTACCTTCTTCAATGTAGCCTCCTCTCTACCTTCAGTTGTGGAATTTGTTCTGCCAGTCTTCAGGTCAATTCCTTGGGTATTTAGAATAGTTTGATAGTTATCTAGTTATATACATGAGACAAAGTGAGCCGAGGGTCCTACTCTGCCACCATCTTCCAACCTCTGAGTCTCTTTTGTCCATTTTTGTTTGGGTAGTTTGTCTTCTTACTATTGAGTTCTAAGAGCTCTTTGTAAATTCTGTATATAAGTCCTATATTAGATATGTGTTTTGTAAATATTTTCCCTCACTTATTGTTTGTCTTTTCATTTTTTAATGTTGTCTTTTGGAAACAAATATTTCTAATTTAGTGAGGCCCACTTTATCAATGTTTTCTTTCATGAGCAATGTTTTTGGAGTCATATCTAAGAAATCTTTGCTTACTTCAAGTTCTCAAAGACTTTATTCTATGTTTTCTTCTAAAAATTTCATTTTCAGCTTTTACTTTTGAGTCTATGACCCATTTTGAGTTAATTTTTGTGTATGGTATAAGCTGAGGGTCTAAATCCAACGTTTCATATACAGATGTTCCATTATCCCAGCACCTGACTACCTTTTCTCCAATGAATTACCTTGGCACTTTTATAAGAAAATATTGACTATAAAGATTTGTTTCTAGAATCACAGTCTGCTCCCTGGATCAATATCTATCCTTAACCCAGTACCACACTGCCTTGATTACTATAGCTTTGTAATAAGTTTTGAAAGGGGGAAGTTAATGCTCTACAAATTCATCCTTCTTTTTCATGTTTGTTTTAGCTATTCTAGATATTCTGTATTTCCATATAAATTTTAGAAATATGCTCATATATAGGGATAAAAGAGATTGCTGTTAAGGCTCTCAAACCACCAAAAGTCTGTTATACCCTTCTTCTATCACAGTGAGGCCTTATCTGCTCTGTAGTCTTCTCAGAACACAGAAGAGCTACATTAAGGTCATTTTTGCTCGTGATTATTCCAACAATCAGAAAACTTCACAATCAAAAATTAACATGCATATTTTCACATATAAACAAATATAATCTCTGAGAGAGCACCCACTGCAGTAGAATATACAGAAAGCATTTAGCAGAAGCCTCAATACAGAGTAAAGAATTCTGTAAATGACAGTTATGGTTGCTACTTTTGGTAGGTAGATCTATCCACTACACTCGTACTTGCCATCCTCAATTTTTATATTATATATCTGCTTTAGAGCTACACTGTCTAGTAGAGTAGCCACTAGCCACATGTGGGTATTTGAATTTAAATAAACTTGAGGTGCCTGGGTGGCTAAGTTGGTTAAGCATCCAACTTCGGCTCAGGTCATGATCACACCATTTGTGAATGCAAGCCCCTGCATAGGGCTTTGTGTTGACAGCTCAGAGCCTGGAGCCTGCTTTGAAATCTGTGTGTCCCCTTCTCACCTTCTGTGCCTCCCCCATTCATGCTTTCTCTCTCTCTCTCTCTCTCTCTCTTTCTCAAAAATAAACATTAAAACTTTTTTAATTTAAATAAACTAAAGTGAAATACCATTAAAAAGTCAATTCCCAAGTCATAGTAGCTAAATTTTAAGTGTTCAATCATCAGACATGTTGATAGTTATGTTGTCAAACAGTGCAGAAATCATTTATCTCAGAAAGCTCTACTGGGAGCTTTGGGAGAATTATTTCTGGTGTTTCCACAAATTTTTATTAACATGAATAAAACTTATGTGAACAGTGCCAAATTTTAGAGATTTCACTAATTAAGATATATTTTTGTATATCACATCTTCCCTGATCTTGATTTTTTTTTATCTCATTCAGTTCAAGTGCTTCTTTATGGGATGGTATCAAAAAAGGTTGCAAGGTCCCCATACATCTGAGAAGATGAGTGTCTGAAATGTCTTTCCATGGCCTTCACATGTGAATGAGAGTGTGGCTGGACACAGAATTCTGTGATTAATGTCTTTTTCACTCAAAACTTAGGAGACATTCCCATTTCTTTGGGAAAACCCAATAGCAGACTTTCTTCATTAGATAGCCTGTTTTTAATATCTAGGTTCTTACAGAAATATTTTCTTTCCTTTAAATTAAAAAACTTCTTCAGGATATATATCACTTTATATATATATATATATATATGTATATACATATATCTCATATATATATATCTCATAATATATGTATCTCATATATATCTCATATATATATCATAATATACATATATATCTCATATATATATATCTCATAATATATATATATATATATCTCATATATATCGTATATATCTCACACATATATACCATGTTATATATCACACATATATATATTTATGATATATCTATCTATATATATCTATATCTATATCTATATATCTATATATATCTATATCTATATATCTATATATCTATATCTATATATCTATATATCTATCTATATATCTATATCTATATATCTACACCTATATCTATCTATATATCTATATATCTATCTATATATATATCTATCTATATATAGATAGATATGATATGATATGATATGATATGATATATATATGCCATGAATTTTGCCTGGTATTTGGGAAATACACTTAATCCAAACATATATCTTCTTTCAGCACCGATAAATTTTCTTCGATTATTTTTCATTGCATTTCCTCCCTCTGTTCTGTTCCACTTTTCTAGAATCCTTATTATACATATATAGAAACTTCACAATTAATTCTTCATGTGTTGATTCTTTGTTCCTATTTAATTATATCCTTTCATCAAATTCTTGGAAATTTTCTTGGGCTTATCCTTATCTTCACTGATTATGTATTTTGTTTTTACTATAACCAATCTGCAATTCACATCTCCCTTTGTATTTTCATTTGGTCATTTATGGTTTTTTTAATTACTATCTTAAAGTAATCTTCCCTATTACTTTTGAAAATATCATTGTTAAATTTCACTGATTATACAAAATATAGATTTTCCTAAGTTTTCTCTTATTTTTTTTTCTGTACCTCTGTTTATTGAAGGAATAATTGCTCTGTTCCTAACCATGTATTGGCTTAGAAGTTTAAAATGGGCTCATATCTCTGTTCTGTTACTTACTTACGTTCTTTAACCTCAATAGGAACTCTGTTTACTTAAATTTGATGTATGTATAATTCTCAGATTTTAGGGCTGTTGTAAGGATTAAAAGAGGCAATTTATGTCAACGGCTTGGCACAGAGTGTGTAATAAGTTAGCTATTTATTACTGGCTCTTTTCATGTATATAATAATTACCTCAATTTGTTCATTTCTAAAACATAAGAATATATGCTTGTCTTGGGAGTTGAAATGGAATCTGACAGAGATGCTGCTGACTTCTATGTGCATGTTTCAGGCCCAGATGAAGAAAATGGGAAAATTTAGAAAGCTTGCAATTTTACTTTGCTAGGCCAGTAGTCCATTTGTTAGTAGAAAGGAGACAGAGAGCTATACTCCACCACTAGCTCAAAGAATCTTCTCTGTGTTGTCGAGGCAACTTGAATGTGGTTAAAACAGGGCCCACTCTCCACTGGTATGTCCACCTTCATAGGGGCCCTCAGGAAGTACCTCTGCTTGCTTCCCAGCACAGCAGTGCCAAGTAGACTGAATGTACATTGTCCAGTCCAAAGGATCCCCACTATGTTTGAACAGAACAGCATGCTTTTCCCCAAGATACTCTTAAAATCAAGATCCCTAACAACTGTTTCAAGGCCTGCCTTCACCTGCAGCCCTTGCTACTCTCAGATACATATTCCAGTGGCATCTACTGAAGGGTTCCTTCCAGTTGTTTTCCAGGTCAATTACAGATTAATTATCTTTCCTCTCGATCCAGTAATACCAGTAGTGCTTAAAAAAAACTCCTTAAAGTTTCCAACCTCTCCCTTACTTTCAATGTTAGTATTGTACACACACCATCATTTTTAGATTCCTTCAACCATTTCCATGGAAACTGAGATTTGGAGGAGTTAAATAACAGACTCTTATCTCCATCTTAAATAGCGTATTATTTAATTATAATTTTACAGAAGTGGTATGTGGAAAAAGAGACAAATAATGGCATTGATATTGATCTTGTTTATAGACAGCCAAAAAAATGTTGATTGTGGCTATGTCATTATGTAGCATTGCCTTTGCTTCAATTGAAAATAAAGGTCCAAATTCTGCTTGGGGCAAATCATTTCCATAAAGCAAGCTATGCATTCACAGAGTCATGGTTGGCTAAAATCCAGAACAGTGTAGGCTAACTCCAATTTTGATCCTTTTTTCAGGCTATATGCTTGTGTCTAAAAGCAAGTTGTTGAGATGAACTGGTCAGCACCAGTGGGAACCAAAGCGGCTTTCTTCAAAGCCGAGCTAGGCTTCCCAGCAGTATGTTCCAGTAAACTGTACAGTTTGAACTGATCTGTTCTGTCATAAAGCAAGAGATTTCCAGCTGATCTGTTTGCTGATCTGGTGAATTATTCTCATGTAAACAAAAGAAACACCATAGAGAGTTACTACTGTAGCTATCCCCTTATAAACACAACTTGCTTGCCACTACTGAGTACGCTCAGCCCGGACTGCATAAATCTTTTATTAGAGAATTAAAGAAGTAGGCATGAGAAGGGAAGACAAGAGGGAGACTTTACAAAGTGACTGAGCCTGAAAAATAAAAAGGCACAAAGAGCAGGTCAGAGATGGAAGACTAGGATGGGGATAAAACACAGGGGCAGCAGCCACAGAGATCAGACATGCCCTTGAAGAACCCCTTTTATTCCTGATCAATCTTTCCAGTACTTTCTCTGCAGGCAAATTCATTGCTCTCCATAGAAGCCCAGAGAGTCCTGGAGTTCATTTTAAAGCTAGTAAAAGTAAGCTGATTGCTGCTAGGACATCCCTTTTAAGTGGCTGAAAACTAACCATCCCATTGCTAAGACAGGTGACCCCACTCCATCAACCATATGCCTGCCTTCTCAAAGTATTTCAGTACAGGTCACAAAGCCAGCAACAACAGAGTAGAAGATGACTCAGGACAGGAACAGGGCAGGGGGATCCTCTCACCCTATGTGGCCCTTATCTCAGCCTCAGCTCAAATGAGATTTTCTGTTGTGGGATCATGAAAGAAGACAGAAAAACCTATGATAAAGCTCTTTGCTGCAGCCCAGGTCGTCACTCAGTCATCAGCTCAGTTTCTATAGATACTTAAGAAAGGAGCACAGGATTCAGAGTCAGAGCTCCCTGATCCAAGGCCATTCTCTGCCATTTTTGAGATATGTGTGGCATCCAGGGAGCTACTCAGGCCATAAATAACCCACAAAGCCCACTGGTATTAAAGATGTTGTGAGAGAGAGAGTGATGATTCATGCCCTTATCACTCTGTTTCAAAATTCCACTTGAAAGATGTGTATACTATAACTGTCCAGTAAAGTGCAGCATAACTGGGTGAAAATCTTGGATTTCAATGTGACTAGTTGTTATAACTGAACTTGGTTAACCAGGCAAAGAAATGTATTCTGGCCATAATACTAAGAAATATACCACTGTACTTACAAGAAATATTTTCCATGGACAGTGGAGTCTTTATCATAAGTGAGTTAAACTCAAATTATATGAGTTAGGAAGAGAGAGAAATAATTATTTAAATGGTGCCATTCTGCTTGAAAACATAGTCCTATTAGGAATGAGATGGGAAATGTAAACCCACTCACTGTTCCATCAGTTAACTAAGGGACAACACACACACACACACACACACACACACACACACACACACACACACACACACTGTCCTTTCCTTGTGTGTGGATGATTTTAGGGCCATTCATTTAGGGATAATTTTGGCCACTCACAATTTTCATTTAATATGCAGACTTTACACCTAAACTGATTATAATAAAGGTTTGAGCAATTGGAAATGTGGTTCAGCATAGCTTATTGCAAGGTATCTCAGATTTTAATGAGGCTGCTAATAAGCACCTTGTTAAATGCAGGTTCTGCTTCATTGAGTCTGGCATGGGGCCCGAGATTCTGCATTTCTAAAATCTCCCAGACAATGTCAATGCTGCTGGACCACAGACCACACTTTGAGTGCAAGGGCTTATAATATGGATTTTGATATACAACATTCAATATTCAGCAAATATTTACTAAGCATCTACTACATGCCAAGCACTACGCTATTTGCTGATGATGGAGAGATGAAAGATACTATTCATCTCTCTCAGTAGATTCAGTCTAGTTTGATGTAAGTACTAACACTGCCTGAAATGGAAATCTGCCCCCAAAAAAGTGTGCTTTAAAATAGCCCTTTAGGGCACTTGTACCCCAATGTTTATAGCAGCACTCTCAACAATAGCCAAATTATGGAAAGAGCCTAAATGTCCATCAACTGCTGAATGGATAAAGAAATTGTGGTTTATATACACAACAGAGTACTACAGGGCAATGAGAAAGAACGAAATATGGCCCTTTGTAGCAACGTGGATGGAACTGGAGAGTGTGATGCTAAGTGAAATAAGCCATACAGAGAAAGACAGATACCATATGTTTTCACCCTTATGTGGATCCTGAGAAACTTAACAGAAACCCATGGGGGAGGGGAAGGAAAAAAAAAAAAAAAGAGGTTAGAGTGGGAGAGAGCCAAAGCATAAGAGACTCTTAAAAACTGAGAACAAACTGAGGGTTGATAGGGGGTGGGAGGGAGGGGAGGGTGGGTGATGGGTATTGAGGAGGGCACCTTTTGGGATGAGCACTGGGTGTTGTATGGAAACCAATTTGACAATAAATTTCATATATTAAAAAAAAATAAAAATAAAAAAATAAAAACAAAATAGCCCTTTACTCTAACATAAATATAGTGCCTTACCACTTACAAAACATCTTTTAAAAAATTTTGTCCCTTTTAATACTTAAAACACCTTTTCCTTCAAACCTTTTCCTCAGTTGTAACATGTTACAGATTATTTTTTATGTTGGCATAGCTACCTACATACTCCTAGTGATGAAAAGGATTTCCTCAGTACCTTATTTAATGGATTGTTGAATATTAAAAATGGATTAAATGAAATCTATTCAGTCAAGCATCTATTGCATATGCACATGTGTATGATCTAGTAAATAAAATGAGTTTTTATTTTTTCATAGCCTATGTAGAGTAGCAGGAAGCCCAGGAGGATACATCTCTTTTTCTAGTACAGGGTCCTCTGCAGACTAGCTGTGTAACCACATGCAAGTTAGTTAACCTCTAAGGACCTCAATTTCCTCATCTTTAAGGAAAGAGCTGGACCAGGCGACCTCTGAGGTCCTTCCCAGCTCTACAATCTTATGATTCTATGACCCACCCACCTTGAATTTGCTATAATCTGTGTTTTAGATCCCAAAGACAGATCTTTTCAACAACATCAGCACACTGCAGCTCCCCTCAAGGCTTAGCTACACTAGTTCACAGAGCAAAGCTTTGAAATTCCCAAATACTGTAAGCTCTGGCCTGCCAGATCCTCATGGAACTGCTACTTCACAATTCAAGCAGTCAGCTATTGACTCGCAGCAATCTATATCTGCATTAAAATGGGGAGTTTTGGATTAATGTGGAGCTGAAAGCCCGACTGAGGCTCTTTGCTGCCAGCCTGTCTCTGTAATTGCAGCATGGATTTCACCAACCACAAAGGGCAAAATGAATGTGATCATCCCCAGTAGTCAATAGCCCATCGATTTTTTCTTTTGACTCTATGATTCGCACAAATATTGAAGCTCATTTTTTAAGCAAGGAGGCTTATTAATCTACATTCTTCAGAACTAGTGGCCCCTTCCATGAGGTGAATTCTGAAAGTTACTTAATATGCAAGACATGAGTAGATTAGTCACATTAATTTTTTAATTCTTTTTCCCATATACATGCATACACACACACACATGTCCTCACTCTTATTTAAAATTGGCATTCCACATAGCACTGGAACTTTGTGCTTATTATCATGCCATTGTGTGTCTGATGTGTAGGAATGATCAAGAAGGAAATGTTGGCAAAGCTCATTCTGGTCCGTGGTTGCTGCCTTTTTGGGGGGGGTAGGGGGATAGGTTTTGTTTTTTCATTCACCCCTAAGGTTATAAACAGAATGTGTACAACAACACCTGTGGTTCCTAAAATGGAACAATGATTCAGGGCCATTTATTCCCCAAATGGAGGCTGTTAATCTGCAGTAGCAAATACATGTTAAGGGAGAGAAACAAAAACAGTTCCTACCGAGTTCAATTGTGGTTTCCTCAAACCATACTAGTTATTTTAATTTCTTGTGATGCATTTTCCATTTTATGCTGCTTCTGGTTGTTATATTCTCTGGTATTTCTTTCGTCTATTGCCTCCTTCATTTTGCTGGAAATTCAAACTCTTTATGGTTTGAAACCACATGTGTCAGATTTGGTTTTGTGTGGTTTATTACAAAATGTAGTGGTTTTCTCTCTTCCAATAGTTCTAGCTTTTGAAAATAACCAATAATGATAAAAATTGAAAATTTTCCAAATTTGGTTCCTATTCTCAACCAATATTAGATTAACTGTTTTGGTTTACTTCAGGTGAAGAGGATTTGGGGATAACGTGTAGGGATAAAAGACGATGAGAATCTTGACCATGAGATTTGGCCACAAAGCCAGGCTTGTGGTGATCAGAACTTGTTTAGGGAACTTGAAGTTCATTCAGGATCCAATATGCCTCTAGTGACCAAGGTGTCTTGCCATCAGGAGTTTATTGATCATAGCCCACTGGTCTACCACGTAGTGACTCTGCTTGACTCTATAGTCACTCAACTTTCACTTCGGCTTCTGAATATTTAACTCTTTCTCCATGTCTCAAGGACAGATAATACCTTAAGTCACAAGATCTAATTGTTCAACCACATCCACTGGCAATGGCTTTTTTGCCATGACTTTTTCAGGCTATTTTGCAGGACTCTTACTGGCCATTAGTCAAGTCTATAGTTGGGCTATTCTTAAATTAAGCACTCATTATTTTTAAACCATTTTATTGAGGTGTTATTGACATATAAAAACCTGTATATATGTAATGTATGCAACTTGGTGAGTTTGGAGATACATATACATCCATGAAACCATTACTACATTCCATGACATAAACATACCCATCACTTCCAAAGGTGTTCTCTTGCTCTCTTTAGTATTGTTGTTGTTGTTGTTGTTGTTGTTGTTGTTGTTGTTGTTATTATGTAATAAGAACATAAAATCTACTCCCTAAACAAATTTTTAAGTATATAATACAGTATTATTAATTATAGACACTATAATATCAGTATCTCTAGAACTTTTTAATCTTGTATAACTGAAACTTTGTACCATTGACCAGTGTCTCCCATTGTCCCCTTCTCAAACCCCCTGGAAACCACCATTCTACCCTTTACTTCTCTCAATTTGACTATTTTAGATGTCTCTTATATGCAGCACCATGTAGTATTTGTCCTTCTGTGTCTGGCCTATCTCACTTAGCTTCCATGTTCATCCATGTTGTCACAAATGTTAAGCATCCATTCTTGATCCTATAAATAATAGTCTGTATCCACATGGTGACTTATGAGGAAGAGGGTTTTAGAAAGAACCTTTTAAAAGGGAAATAAGGCAAGGCAGCATACTGAGGCTTGTCCCACCCATCATGCCCACAGCCTCTGCTAAATTCAAACCCACACTGTCACCACAAATCTTTGCAATAATTTCCTTACTAGGATCCCAGTGCCTAAAGTCTATCCCATCTAATTCATTCTTAATAGTGGTAATACCCTTAGGAAAGTCTCTAACTTCTCTAACTTCCTTATCTATCTCATCTATTAAATGGGTATAATAGTTGAAAGGACTTGAAGAAAGAATGCATGTAAAGTAGTTAGTTATTTTTATCACTGTCCTATGAATGTTCTATCCTGATTCTAAAGATTACATTTATTTATAAGCATCTCTCTCCCACAAGAACGTGGGAGATACCTGACCTTGAGGTCAGGGATTGAGTCTTATTCATCTCTTTAACTCTAGTCCCTGGCACAATGTGTATCCACTCATTATACACATAGAATGAATGGAAGCACCATTCAGATTCCAGAGAATTCCACAGCCAGCCTAATATGAAAAGATGAAATCCATGTTCCTTTACAAATCAATTTTTCTTAATTTTCTTTATAACAAAATGAATTTTTGCCCCTTCATGTAAAACAACTTGAACTGGGAAGACTGGTTATGTATCCCTCTGTGCTAGGGAAATGGAATAAGACACTTTATAAAGAGAGTACTCAGCCAATGGAGGTGTCTCATATCCCCTAACATCGAAGAATTTTATTTTAAAAGGAAGAGACTGAGGCCCAGACAGTTGACATGATTCACATGAATTTAGTCTACAGGGTTGTCCTAAGAATAAACTCGAAAACAATAAACAAACTTGAAAAGTCACGTGTGTGAACTCCCAAGGATGTACTTTATCCATGACCAGGGCACATCCCTGCTTCCAAGATGGCATGCATCCAATACAGAGTGACCACTTACTCAAAAAATTGTATAGGGGCCTGAAGAACATTCTCTGGACAAACATAATTCCACCGTATTCACATCCAGTGCAGTAAAAATACACATTTTCCCCTCTCAGAAAAACTAAGTCTGGAGTCAAGGCAGGTTTCCTCCTTATAGGAGAAAGAAAACCTAAATTTGAGCTGTGGCTCACTTGCCTTCTTTGGATATTAGCTTTTGCAGCTGCAAAATGCAAATGCAAAAATGCATAGTCACTGGTTTTTAAACTAGGCTTCCCTTAGGTTCCACAAGCATGTCTTAAGGTTCACCTCAGGAGTAAGAGTAAGGGGGCCCAGTCCCTTGCCTTTCCCAACAATTTTTAACACTTGTTCCTTTCTCAAAGTTGGACATTTAAAAATTTCTAAGTCACTTTCAATCAAATATATCTCTATTTATTCAGAAATGTTTTAATTATGTGACTCTTATCTATGGCTAAAATTTAATTTTTTAACAGGAATAGGGCAAAAGAATAATTCCAATGTTTATAACCACTGAATCATATAAAGATAATTTTACTGCACCCAAGAAAAATGTTAAACCTGAATACAAAGTTATAAGAATTCTCAAACTTCACAAACTGACCTATACCCCTGAAGATTCCTAAATATGGATAATAATGTTTAAAAGTATGTATAACATCACAATATTAACCACATGATGTACAAAAATTTGTCAATATATAAAACTCCAAAGAACTGAAAATTTCAGGAATTTTTGGCCATGTGGTCAATTCTGACCAACTTGTTACTTTGTCCAATGTGTTTTCAACTAATTTATTTTTACCAAATTGTCTGCTTCTGGAAATCCAGAGACTTTACTTCTAGCCCTAGAGAAAAACTTACATGGAAGTAATGGGAGTTGAACCAGGACTCAAAGCTTCCTTCTCCCTTATAATTCTCACCCCATCACTAAGAAGCCAACAAGACAGTCAGATTTCACTGGTGGGCCACCTTAATTCATATACTTATTCATTCATGGACTTGAGTGGACTAGCTTTCTCAGTGTAGAGATGAAGAAGGAAAGGTCTTTGCTCTATAAACCGACAGGTACATATGTTATTAAAATGTCCTGGGATAAGTGCTAGTAGAGATATATTCTATCAGGGACAAGGGTTAAGGAAATAATATGACATTAAGGAGAGGGTTGAAAAAAAAATCTCAAAGGAGACAACCATGTAAGACTTGGAGGTTCACAAAGATAGGGAATGCCCCAGTGGAATCAAGTGAGGAGGGAAGTTATATCTGCAGAAAAAAAAAAAAAACAAAAAAACAAAAACAAGGACCTAAAAGAAATTCCAAGCAGACAGACAACCTGTTCAGAGTCATGAAAGGGTATGGTGTTTCCAGGGAACGTCAAATAATTCAGAAAGGCAGTAGCACTGGTTCCCACTGAAAGAGGAGGGATGAGTAGGATCAGGTAGTAAGGTGAAAATGTAGTCACCAGCCAGGAAAATGCAAAGCATTCCTGACAGGGTCATGAAAGAGACTTTATGAGAAGAAAACATGGAGAGAGGGGAGGAAGTGGAATGTGGAATTATATTCCACAGAAGAAACAGGAACACCAGGGAAATTCTTTAAAGATGGATGATTCTATATATCAAAGTAAAAGATGTCACTGTAAAATCCGGAGGAATAAAAATCCAAACACAAGTAGGTCACTCTTGAATCAGAGTTATGAATGACAGAAAGAAGGGCTTGGAATGAAGGAAAGGGCAGGGAAATGTCACGTCAGCGAATAGAGATCGTGAACTCCCCCCAGAAGAAGACAGAGCTCAGAGTGGGTAACAAAATAACTCAAACTCTAAAATAAACTGACTATACTCAGGGTGCTTTGCCAGCTGCTATCTTAGACCTAATCAAGTGCTCTTCGACCTGTGCCAGGAAACATCATAATCCTAGAAAGGAGAAGTCAGCCAAAAGCTGAAGATGCCTAGCTAAGGAAGGGGATTAAATAGGAAACAAAGAAGGGAGTCTTTCTTTAGTATCCTAGAACAGAACAAATAATCACAGATACTAGAAAAACTACACCTTATATTTCCCACTCAATCCCTTACTAATCCAGCAAAAGGTCAAGAAACTTTAACTGCCAAGGATGAGAATACCATTAAAAAAAGTCAAAACATGACTCAAAAAGGAAACCCCTCTGGGTGTCTTATCAGAGAAACTGGTCACTCACAGGTATCAATTCAGAAATTGCATAAAGATTCACTTCCCTGGCCATCTTACAGCTGTCACTCCCATATTACACCTACATACTGCCACCCCAAAAGAAAAGCATTGCTGATACCTGCAATTTCCATAATTATCACTCCACCTATTTGCCTGAACTCAACAGAGACTTTTTCACCAGTTAAAATGTGAACATCCTGGAGGAAGGTGGCCAAAAGGTACAAACTTCCAGTGATAAGATAAATAAGTACTAGGGATGTAATGTACAATATGATGACTACAGTTAATACCACTGTATGACACATTGGAATGGTGTTAAAAGAGTAAATCCTGAGTTGTTACCACAATGAGGTTGTTTTTCTTTTCTTTTTATTGTATCCAAAAGAGATGAGAGATGTTAACTAAACCTATAGTGGTAATCATTTCACAATATATGTAAATCAAACCATCATCTTATGCACCTTAAACTTATACAGGGATGTATTTCCATTATGTCTCAATAAAACTGGAAAAAAAATTTAATGTGAGTATCTTGAAGGAGGAAGGAGTACATAAGGAATTTTATCTATCAGTGTACCTTGTTAGAAATAAGGTATCTTCTTATTTCTTAGGATAAGCAAAGATGGATAACAAGGAGATTACAAGAGCACGCTCCTCAATGCACATAACTGTTGCCCCTGCACAGGTGGGATACACACTTCTGTTCCACTGAGAAAGAGTTACTCCAAGGATGGCTAGTGACACCATCATGACTCTGCCTTGAGGTGCCTTGGTCCTGTCTCTGTGGCAAGGATGACTAAGTACCCCAATCTAAGCCAAACCTCAAGGTAGGGAGCCCTGATACACACAAGACATTGGGCTAGGCAGTGCTGGTGAGATAAAGAAGGTAGGTCTCTGTGCTCTTGGAAAGCATAGAATCTAGCTGTGAAGACATGAATATCTTGAGGGAAATCCACCAGGCCAGGCAGTCAATGTTAAGTGAGGGATGATAACTTGAGCTCTAGGATCAGGGAAAAGAGCGGTCATTTCCATCAAGGATTATGTCCTACATCTCAAAAGTAGGACAGCCTCAGCTTTAGGATTTGTGGCCCTTGTTCAAAACTTGGGACTGAGTAGATAAACAGTTAGACAGATAGATGGATAGATGGATATGAGAGAGACAAAGGGAAACCCAGAGAGAAGGCATACAAGGAAAGACCAGCAAATATTCCTTACCTTCTCTAAGAAGCAATGATTTTCAAGTGTTCTTCCATCTCCTGTGACAACTGTGGAATCACTAGTGTAATTTGGGAGCTTTTCAATGAAAGTTTATTGTGGGATCTTTATAATAGTTCCCTTTTATTCATACTTCCTCTTTCATTCAGAGGACTGAGCTAATTATGTGTCTTTTGCTCAGGTAAATACTCATTTGCTCTAGAATAGGGGACTATATGACAGAGGAGGATTCCCCACATCATTAGCAGTAGTATTGAATTTTGCCACAGATGAGGTTATGGGATGGTGTAGATTAGAGAAAGCTCCCAACTAGGAGACAGCAGACTTGGTTTATAGTTTCTAACCATTGTTCTGCCTCCACCTTAGTCATCTCAAATGTTTCTCTAGATTCTATTCTAGTGTTGTAGTCAATGGCCCATTTGTGATGATATAGCTAGACTCTGTTTATTGAGCATTTACTATAGGCTGAGTGAACGAGGTAAAGACTTAACATACATTATTTCATTTAAGTCTTATATAGACATCATATGGTCAGATTAGGATAGGTCAGATATGATAAGGTAGTGATGTCCAAGATCACAAAGCCAATAAGGGGCAAAGATAGAATTTAGACCCTGAATTGTCTACTTCTGGGGTCCTTGTACTTGAGCACTAACTACATGGTACTGCCTGTCTAGACAGCTGACCAGCTCGGGGGTTGGAGTGAAGCTAAGGGAAAAGCTACATGTAGAAAATCCTGCAGCTGTGCCTAGCCCAGGATTCCAAATCTGACCTGCACTAATGATAAGATACACAGGCAATTTAAAGCCCTACAGCCTTTTGTATGAAAATAAATTATAAAAAGAAGATAATTGGTTTTTTAGAAAAAAAGAAAATGGGTGGACACAACAGCAATTCAAGTTATCTCCCTTTCAAGAGTTTTCTCTGATGTACATCAAATAGTTCTTTACAGAAGCCTAAGTAAATGAATAGATGAGTGAATTAATGAGTAAATAAATGATCCTGGGGCAGTGTGATGGGGAAGAAGTAAAGAAACATCACAAGTAGCAATAATACCACAAATTAAGTGGCTATGTTAGACAGCAGAAGCAACTGGTTTTTATTAATAGTTTCAACACTGTCTCACATTTGTGCTCAAAGTAATCTGGTCCCACCCCATCTTTCTGGTTTTCTCTATTCCTCAAACAGAGGATAAGCTTTCCTTCCACTCCAGCCAAATAAACTCCTATCTTTATACCATATTTTCTCTATATTTTTGCTTTATCCATATATTTTCCTTAATGAGCTTGTTTTTTCTCATCTCCAGTCAAAAACCATATATACCCTCCAAAATCTAGCTGAAGTTCTATTCCTTCCTTTTCACACCAAGTACAGGGCAGTGGGGTTTCCAGGAGCCTGGCTGTGGTTATAGCAGTTGATAGATACCTTTAACAGGAATTGCTCCCAGATGTACGTGAGGAGTTTCTGTTCATTTTTGATGCTGGGGCAAATGAGAGACACCCATGTCTCACCAACTCGTGAGGACTGTAAAACACTATTGCATGTCCTTAATGAGATGTTGGTGTACTGGTCTCAGGCTGAGCATGATCCAAGAGAGAGGATGAACACACACACCATTAATGATAAAAACAGATCTTCCTTCTGCTGAAATGAACTCACTTAACCCTCTACGTCTTATAAGTCTTGCTCCAAAAACCTTTCATTCACTCCAAGATGTTTATGCTTGATGGCCAATGCTTAAGCTGGCTCCCCTGTCTGCAATGTCCTTGTTTTATCTCCCTGTTACTTCTCCTTCCTTTCTCTAGATAACTGCTCTCTTTATTAAGACACACCACTTGGACATCACCCCCTCCAGGAGACCATACATGATCATCGTTCAGGATTATGTGTGATTCCCATGGGCTCCCATAATTTACTATGTACATTTCTATCACTGCTCTCCCCATGTTAATCTTAATTTATTTTTAAGTGTCCCCCCCCCCCCCCCAATAACTGCCAGCTCCTATTCAAAGGCTATGTCTCATTCATCATTATACCTTTGGCAGCCAGGAGAGCATACAGTGGGATTTCATAATTTTGCTGAATATAAATGAATAAATAAATGAGCAAACTGGAGAACCCCCTACCAGGCCAGAAGATGAAGCCTCTATTCTAAGGTGGAGCTTAAGAGTAATGACAGTTATTCTCTAAAGACAAGCTCTTCTCTTATACTAACAAGAAGTCTAGTATAAAGACTCCAAAACAAACACTAGGAGGATGGAACACTGCAGAGGAAACTGTAAGGAGACCCACATTTGGGAGCTGTCCAGGTTATTGGTCGGGTTGGTCTGTCTCCATTCCTAACCCAGAAGGGGTCTCTGCCCAGACCATGTCTGCTCTGTCACCTCAGCCTGACTTAAGCTTTGGCCTCTGACAGTACCCCCACCTCTGTATCAAGTGCTTCTGCTCACTTGACCTTCCTGGCATTGGCCATTCTGCAGTTCTTGCTCTGATTTAACTAGCTTGTACTCACTGGCTCCAGGCTAACTCCCTGCCTCGAGTTTTGCCTGACATGACCACCAATACCTGCTATATCCCCTGCTACTTCCTGATCCAAGAGCAAGTTCTCTAGTAAGTTTCCTACCAGGCCTCTGTCTGTGCTGGACAGCAGGGCCACAGTCTCAGACTGAACAAATGAATACATGGACAAGTGAGCAGCAGCCTCTCTCTATAGGGCACTCTCATGCTGTATTAGGCAGAGTGTGACATTGGTGGCTTTTGTGATGTGCTATCTTCCATACTCCATTCTGCAGCAGTCACAAAGTGGACAGAGAATAGAAGGGAGCTCAGCACTCCTGAACCATGAGGGCAAAGGTACTAGGAATCCAGCTGTTGCAGTCCAGGTAGGACCTCTTGCCTCTCATTAGTTATGAGTGACTCCAGGGTGTATCTTGTATATAGAATAAGTATTAAATTGCATCTGGTATCATAGCAAAATATAGATAACAATGAACTAGCAATGAAAAGAAAAAAAAGTTAAAAGTTTGGTTGAATGATACTATTTTATATCTCTTAACAGGAATTGCCAACCACTTAAACTAAATTACTCTCTACAGATTAATGATTTTGAAAATTCTAATTCATGTTAGTTTAAATGTTTCAGGCTTTACCTAATGACAATCCTAAACACCATTCACATGTTGCTCATAGTTTATTGCTGATGTAATATAGTTTTTTACATATAATTTTCAAATAATGGACTATGCCCTATCCTACTACACTGAAGTTTTCCAAGTGCCATTCTTTTTTTTTTTTTAATGTTTATTTATTTTTGAGACAGAGAGAGAGCATGAATGGGGGAGGGTCAGAGAGAGAGGGAGACACAGAATCTGAAGCAGGCTCCAGGCTCGGAGCTGTCAGCACAGAGCCCGATGCGGGGCCCGAACCCACGAACTGTGAGATCATGACCTGAGCCGAAGTCGGACGCCCAACCGACTGAGCCACCCAGGTGTCCCTCCAAGTGCCATTCTTAACCACCATGTTGCTTTTATTGGTGGTTTCCTACTGATGCAGACTTCTCAGGTCTGAATCTGCCCTATCATTACCTCATATCAAGTGGTTTGGGTCTAGGGCAGTGAAGACAGCACCGCTCCTCTCTCACCCACTGGAGGTGAAGCTCCACACGTGCTGGACCAGTGAATCCCCTGGATATGAAACCCCTTCAAAAGGAGAATGAAAGACCACCCACATTTCTCAGGCTCCTTGCTCTCACCAAGCCCTTAGATCCAGCCATGACAAAAGTCCCTCACAGAAAATCTTTCTCAGCTCTACCGTCTTCTCTCCCACTGTAAGCATACTTTGAACTAGAGCATTAGGCTTTCTCAGAAAAGTACTGCTGCCATCCTTGAAGCTCTTAGCATATAAATACCATTCCTTTTTTCTATCTCATGAATAAACCCCAACACACACACACACACACACACACACACACACACACACGTACACACAAACACACACAGCACATGTGTGTGTGTGTGTGCGTGTACGTGTGTGTGTGAGTGTGTGTATAAGTCATCTAGGAGCAACTACTGGTTTGTAGGTCAGAGAAGACAGGAGAACCCTAAGTCCTTAGCCTAAGGTTTTAATAGCCTGGTAATTGTGTACTCAGTGGCCAGCAAAATTTGCAGGTTTCTCCCCTTCTCAGTTCAGCTTTCGAAGTGTGACAACCACTGAGTTCAAAGGACACCCCGGCCTCAGAGGAATTAAGGGGTGCCGTTAGGAAGCTGATGACCTCGGCAGCTGTCAGAGCTGAAAATTGGCTGCCTTGTGCCTCTTGGCCAGCCCCCTTCACATCTGTGAAAGAAACCGGTCACGCTTGAATCACTCTTCTTTTGTCTTCGTGGATTTTAATCTCTCCTCCAAGCCTAGGGGTGTTTATCAGGATATCAGAGTAAGGGAAGGAAAATATGATCTGTATCCCCTTGCCCACACATCTCACTCCCATATTCTACTATTAAACATGTCAGCCAAGGCTGAACACTGGAATCAGGTATTTTCTATGCCTAGGTTCTGTCACTCTCAAAACATCGACTGACCAATAAAAAGTTGTTGCTGCTGCTAACCAAGAATATTTCTAATCCAAAGTTGAGAGCAAAAAAGCCTATTTGAAAGAAAATTTTTGCTCACTGGATGATTCTGAGCATCCTCTTTTCTTCCCCTGCTTTCTACAACCCCAGGACCCTGGTTGTCTCATGAAAACTACCCAGTGCTCCCTTCCAAATGTCCCAGGCCACTGCTGAGCATTTTCCCACTGCATCCACTCTGCTTCCAGTTCCTAAAGCCATTTTCCTTCAGCTCTTGAGCAGCTTCAGAAAACTCACCTCCACCACAAGCTTTTCCAGGTAGATTAGAAAACAGACTGGGCTCCCACAAGCCTGGCAAAGGAGAAGGAGCCCAGGACTCAAAGGTGGATTCAGGAGTTGTCTCTGCCACAATCTGTGCCTCCTCCACAAGAGCCTCAGATTCCACCCCCTGCAAAATGAGAAGTTTGAACCCCAAAGACCTTTCTAACCCTAAAGCCTCATGCTCGACAGCTCCATTCTGCATGTGTTTCCCATGGACTAGTCTATAAATTTGAAAAATCTCTACCTAGTGTTTATACCTAGTACGCATATCCTTTGCCTCAATTTAAGTGTTTTATTTCTGAACTTTCAAAATGCTATTGTGATTTTTTTTTACCTAAATAAGAATATGAGTACAGCAGTTGCTTTTACTTGCATCTACATGACATCCAGATGAATTCTGAACATTTTAGCCAAATATTCTGTGTCTATAAGGCTAAGCATATGAAATTAAATAAATTTATATGTATATTTTATAATGGGGAGGCAAAACATTCAGAACATGACTCATCTGGACGTTTTGCCAACAGGGAGGCACAATGATTGAACTTTGAACATCTGCCCACCACAGCATTTGCTGCTACTGAAATAACTTTCGATGGCAAATATTCTTGATTATGATGAATTGTTCCTTTGCCCTCTGAGAGGTCTGTTTTGAAAACCCATCAAGACCCTACTGAAATATAAAACTTAATGCGTCTATCATTTTGTCTTCCAGACCCTGAAACTGAAATTTTTCAAGCTTTATTCTGTGATGTAAGCACATCCTTAAAATTGTCATTTTTTCCATAAATGCAAAATTTATCTTTGCATGATGAAAATCAACAAGGTAATGATTAACTGAGGTAAAGCAAGAAAGCAAACTGAATACCAAGCACAAAATGTTTAAAGGAGATGTCTGTTTTTAGATATTTAAAATTATATTTCTGATTTTTCTTTGTTATCTTTTCTCATCGACAGAGATTTTAAGCAAATATCTTTAAACAAAGCTACACACTAAATCAGCTACCATGCTTGCTTTCAGAAATCAGAATCTACAACTCAGTTTTTAAAAATACCCTTGGCTTTTCCTACCATTCTGCCTTATATCCCTGTAGATAGGGAAAACCTTGGCAAGCATCCTGAAATCGCCAGGGGGTAGGCAGCAAAATGTGCTTCTGACCACTGAAATACTCTCATTGTTCACACACTAGCCACACAACAGAGAGAGTGACCTCTTTCTAACACTGACAAGTGAACATGAACAGCCCTGTGACTTTGATTGGCGGTTCACTGGGTCTCTGACCTTGAATGACATTGCTGGCACATTTTGATTGGCAGTCTGCAGCACAGCAGACCACCTCTAGTACACATGCCCACTCTCCAGAAATTAGCCCTTACTTTTTCATAAACACTCTTGTGTTCCCAAAACATAGACTAAACATGAACCAAAATGTGCCTGCAGGCATCAAACACAGCCTGAAGGAAAAAAAGGAAAAAAAAAAAAAAAAGCATGATCTTTAAGTTACAACCCTCAGATCCCACTATAATTGACACATCCAGTGATGATCCAGGTAGTCAGCCTTTGGCTGCATCTCCATGAAGCCAAACATCAAAACTGGGTGAGAGAAATTCAGGCAGGCACACAGATACGTTGTCTACAGGGCATCAAACATTCAAATACTTAGGCACTTCCGGATGGTTCTTGACATGCAGACAAAACATCTGGGTGACTGGGGAAAGGTTTCAATTCTCTCCAGATGCTTAGGCACATGGAAGGGGAGTGTCAGTCTTGGCCAGGGGTCCTCATGTTGCATGTGTTTGGGTGAGACAGAGGCTGATGATGCTCTTGCCACTGTTCTGGTGAATGAAAATATGCTCATTTTAACCCAGTACTCCACAAATTTTCCCTTAATAAATAAAAATATATTTTCAAATAAAATGCACATGTATGTATCTTAAGAAGCCACTGACTTTCTTTTCAATAAAATCAAGATGTTCCAAAGTTGGCAACAAACCATGAATTCCCATACTGTTGGTTCAACAGGGTTTTATACTTGTGCTAAACCCTGCTTCCTCTAGAAGCTCCATTAAAATGAGTGAAAAAATGCAAAAATTATTAACTTTCAAATGTAGAGAAAATGAGGAAACAAAACCAAGTGATGGCAAAAAGTCTCAGGAGTCAGGAAGTAGTTGGAGGAATTAACAGAAGTGAAAAATTTGACAACTAAATACCTGCAAAGAAGAATAAGAAATAAGCCAACTGCCCCCACAGCCTCCTGGGAAGGCTAAGGAAGTAGAGACTCCTGATGCCATGCAAGAAAGGGGAGGTGGTCCTGAAAATAGGACAGGCGGATGAATGTCAGCGTAAGGCATTTTGATTCCCAGGCTTCCTCCCAAGCCACTAGGCAACCACTGTCTCTTATCCCACCAAGAGGTTTGTTCTATAGAGAAAATGAACCAAAGAAAATCCAAACTGTGACAAAGAGGCAGGTAAGAGCACTGTAGTAAAAACAGGAAAATAAGAAAAAGCCTACATCCTAAATAGTAATCCCCCAGCCTCTTTCTGCCATTCAACTGAGATACCACTGGCAGCCATGTTTAGACCTCCCTGTCATAGGTCAGGCTCTCTGGGAAAGAAATGCTGAAGGGAAGATTCATGTGCATACAGTGTATTGGAAGTGCCCTCAAGATCAACACCTGTGGAGGAGGACAGGAAGCATGACTGGGCAGAAGAGGAAGTTAAAGAGCAATACAGTAGCAACAAAGGACTTTATCAATCTCACGGGGAGGGAGCTGTGAAGCTGGAATGGCTCTTGTGAGTTGCCCCATATTGAAGCAAGCCCCATATTGAAGGCCAGACCTTCGTACTCCCACACTGACCAATCACTAGATATGGGCTGTTCTCTTTGCTAGAGGCAATTCAAGAAGTGGGACTGGCTGAGAGCTATCAGCCACAATGCCCCGCACCCCACCCTCCCCCCCTGGCAAAGGCAGGAGTGACTGATTTAATCCTCAAGGGCAGAGGGGATCTGGAAGGGCAACTCAGGGATGAGCAGAATGCCACCCCATCCCTGTCAAACTCACACTTGTCAAAAAGTCAGAATTAAAAATTTACTACATTGGGAAGACAGGCTGTTAACTAAATAATACAATGAGTCACATGCTCATCAAAATTACGGGATGAAGGTTTAGTTCTAGTGGGAAAATAAAAGTATGGAGCTTCTGGACTGCTTTTCCAGGTTGAAGACATATGTACTGGACATGGAAGGATGCACTGAGATGTATCAGCTGGGATAGAAAGGACAACTACAACAGAAGGAAGGCAGAATAGGCACCAAGGAATAAAAGTACATCCAGACAACTGAGCAAGTCCAGCAGGAGCGGGCAGTGAAGCAGAATGGATGAGGAGAAATGTCTGCAAGGCAGCTGTAACTGGAATTAAGTCCCCTGTGCAGTGGGGAGCCACTGAAGGTGTCTGAACAGGAAAAGATACTGACAAATGTCATGTTTCCAGATTTTACTGTCAGTAGTTACAGACAAGATTAGAACTGGGAATGGTTTAGAAATGTGAGTTGGAAGAAAAGGGCACTATAAAAGGGGTGTTGAGAATGCATGCTGTGGACTCAGGCCTGAGTTTTAATTCTCATTCTGCTACTTACCAGCTAGGAAAGCTTGTACAGATCACTTACCCTCAATGCCTCAACTGCAAAGTATGGGATAACAATATCTGCTTTAAAGGATTTGGGAGGACAAATAAATGAGATAATATGTCTAAAGTGCTTAATACAGCACCTAGCACAGAGGAAGTGCTTATTAAAAGAAATCTGATCAAGAACAGCAGCAAAAGCCATGTGCTGTGGACTGTATTATCATGCAACCAGAAGAATGGGGAGGAAAGGAGGGATGTAAGAAAAACTTTTAAAGAAGAATCAATAAGAGTTGAGTTTTTTTTCTATGAAAAGAAAAGAAGATGGATAGATTCAATGATGCCTCCATGGTTTTTAGCCCAGGTACCTAGAATAATAGTGACACCATTACAAGAATAATGGACATCTAAAGCAAAAATAAAAAAAAAAAAACTGATTCAACTTTGAAATATTTGATTTTCATAGCGTCAGGTTTTACTTGCTCCATGTGAAGTTAGGGATGGGGATGGAGCTGAGGATGTCTTAGGGAAAGAGAGCGTCAAGGAATATTTAGAGAGGAGCAATGGAGGTGGGTGGCCTTGGCTCTGAAGGAAATCCACATTTACCAATAAA
The DNA here is from genome assembly GCF_007474595.2 of Lynx canadensis. Taxonomy (NCBI): domain Eukaryota; kingdom Metazoa; phylum Chordata; class Mammalia; order Carnivora; family Felidae; genus Lynx; species Lynx canadensis. The sequence goes on from NC_044308.2 coordinate 50,998,805, forward strand.
AATAAAAGTAAAGTTGTAGGGGAAAATAGAGAAAAGTATGTGAAGGGCAATTTTATGTGTCAGCTTGAGTAGGCCACAAGGTACCCAGATTATCGGTCAATCATTATTCTACATGGGTCTATGGGGATGTTTCTGGATGAGACTAATATCTGAATCAGTAGAATAAGTAAAGCAGATTGCCCTTCCTAATGCCAATGGCCATCATCCAATTAATTGAAGGCTTGCAGAGAAAAAGAAAGACTAATACTAAGCAAGCAAGAAGGAACTCCTGGAGCACCTGGGTGGCTCAGTTGGTTAAGCGCCCACTTCATCTCATGTGACAATCTAGCAGTGCACGACTCTGAGCCCCACATCAGGCTGACAGCTCAGAGGTGGAAGCCTGCTTCAAATTCTGTCTCCGTCGCTCTGCCCCTCCCCTGCTCGCTCGCTCTCTCTCTCTCTCTCTCTCTCACACACACACACACACACACACACACACACTCTCTTACATATAAAAAATAAAACATAAAAAAATTTATACATAAATAAATAAATAAAAATTTACAAAGAGGGAACTCCTCCTGCCTAACTGCCTTGAGCTGGGACATCTGTTTTTTCCTGCCTTTAGATGAGAACTGAAATGTAAGTTCTTTCTGGGTCGTGAGCCAAAACATTCAGAATTGAACTATTACCGCCTGCTTTCCTGTGTCTGTAGTTGGCGAGCTGCAGATCTTGGGATTTGTCAGCCTTCATAATCATGTGAGTCAATTTCTTACAATAAATGTATATCTTATCATATTTATATGACTAAATTATATAAATAGCTATGTAGCTAGAGAGATAGATATCTTATAAATTCTGTTTTTCTGGAGAGCCTTGACTAATTAATACAAAGGACAAAATTCCAAGGAAAAAGAGAATTTCAAAAAGGAACAGGTAAGTGATGTGCTCAGAGTTCATATAGTTAAATGAAAAAGAAGTTCATAAGTAAGCTCAGGGTGGGGTAACCTTGATATATAAAGTTTTAATAGACCAAAGAAACTGGATTGCTACATGGGAGGTTTATGAAGTACCTCTCATTTTAATCCAGCAAATCTCACCAAATATTTTCAGACAATATCTCAGATGAGGGTTGAAGGTCAACAACATTAAAAATTATCTTTGAAAAGCAAGCATAGACAAATACATAAAGAATAGCATAGCTGTTGTCAATCCCCCTGCAAAGTATGTTTCTCAGAAGTAGGGTTTTAGTCCTGGCAGGGATGGTCTTGTTTGGTATATAAGTTTCCTGTGCCTGCTTTAATAAATTACCTCAAATTTGATACAACAGAATTTATTCTCTCACAGTTTTGGAGGCCAGAAGTCCAAATCATTTTCACTGGGTCCAAACCATGGTGTTGCCAGAGCCATGCTCCCTCTAGAGGCTCTCAGGAAGAATCTGCTTCTTTGCCTTTTCTAGCTTCTAGAACTGCATTCCTTGGTTCATGACACCTTCCTCTATTTTCAAAGCCAGTAACATAACATCTTCTTTCTCTGATTCTTCCCTGTGGTTTCTCTATATGGCTTCCCTCTTTTGTGTGTCTGTGTCAAATCTCCCTTTTATAAGGAAACATGTGATTGCACTTATGGCCCACCTGGACAATTCAGGATACTCCCCATCTCAAAATCCTTAGGTTAATCACATGTTCAAAGTTCTTTCTTTGTCATATAAGATAACACTCATAGGTTTCAGAGATTAAGATACGGATATCTTTTGGGGGAGAATTATTTAGCCTGCCACAGTTGGTAATCCAAGAAGTGTGTCAAAATGTGAACCCTAGCAACCCAGTTGACTCATCACTCAGCCTAGGTCCTAACTTCAAAGACTCAAACTCAAGTACTTGAATGAGAAATACCCTAACACCCAAGCCTAAGCATGACCAGAAAAATACAGGCATTTTTAAAGAAAGCCGGAGATAAGATCCCTTTAAGAACAATAACCCACAGTTGCAGAAGAACTGTCACTTAGCAAGAACTGTGAGCCAATCAGATGCTCTGTCAGGAGGCAAAGCAACAGAAAGCCTGCCTAATTGGATTGGCTGCCTTAATGGGCCAGAAGTCAACAAGTCAGAATGAAAAATATACTCAATTCAGCCAGCTGGAATTGGTTGTAAAAAGGATGCAATAAAATAGGTCAATTTTCTGGAACTAGTAAGAGGGTCCATACCCAAATGGACTGAATGCTCTGTCTTTATGCACCTGTTTGTCACTTTGTGACTATAGTCTTAAACCACTCAAGATGGGTGAATCTATCTTGTTTTTAAAGGGTTAAAAACCAGTAAATGAATTTATTCATTTTGAGCCATCTTTCTAACTACCACCAGTCAACCAAATTTGTTATAAGTTTGACAAATCATACTGGTTTTCTCCCTGTTCAGTAATACAACTCATCCTTTTTAATATATCAATACTATATCAGTGCATGTTTTCACTAAGGTACATTTGGATGTTCCCTCTTCCCAGAAAGCCATCACAATGAATGCAATTCTGTTTTTATCCACCTCCAACAGAGAAATTATTTTCGTAGTAGATTAAATATTTGTGATCCAAATGGTCCACCTGGCCACACTTTTGACTATTAATAGCACATTAAAATGGCTGTGGAAAAGGTAGAAATGGCTATTTCTGAGATAGGTTCATCTTCAGGCTCTTTTCATTGGTCCTGACTTGCCACTCCTAGTTTACTCTTTTATAAAATATTTACTAAGCTTCTGCTGTGCAAGCCTCTTTATACAAACTCCTATTCCTAAGACTCTCAAAAAGAATGCAAGAGAGGCCAGGAAGAGATAGCTTCATACTACCCAGATTCTGGATTTTCATCATATGGAGCTGTATCATGCCTACTGGCCCTGTGTGATGTAATGGGTTGAATGGTGTCCCCACAAAATTCAGATCCACTCAGAACATCAGAATGTGACCTTACTGGAAAACAGGATTTTTGAAAATATAATTAAAGATCATGAGATGAAATCATCTTACATTTAGGATAGTCCCTAAATCCAATGATCTATTAAGATTATTCTCTCACTTGCTAATACAAAGTAAGAGCATATCCCTCTATCCATGCCTTATAATAAACATATTACCAGGATATTTTTTTAGTTCCTCATTAGATTTTTGCAAGTTGACAGTTCATTCCTGTTTTAGCAATATTGACATTATTCCTGCAAAACTTTTCTTTATGTCTTTCGTTCTCCCTGACACTTTCACATGGGAATCTGCTTATATGACCACCATTCCTCTTACTTTTCTTTGCCAAATAGGTCTTTAGGTCTACTAAAGCTAAAGACCATGTTTATAGAAAACTACCATTTGGACTAAATTAACCAAAGAGATGACAGGTCATCCCCCTACATGTACAAATGACTGTGTGTTTGAGTGAAGAGACCAAACTGAACTTTTTGACATTCAGTGACCTCAGTTCCACATAAAACACAGCCTTGACCTTAACCAGGTTTGAATATTAAGGGTAAAAAAAAAAAATGTCATTGGCTCCTGACAGACCAATACATCCGCTAACTCACGTTGGTTAGCTGATTTGTCCTCTATCAGTCAAATCATGGGAGTACCTGGCTGTGTTACTGAGCAGTGGATAGAACAGACAAGAAATGCCAACACTGGGAACTAAACGGACTGAGGAAAGAGATGCCTCAGCTGTACTGCAGACAGAGGCAAGACATGGCCTCTAGCATTTCTACACCCAGAGTCCCAATGGCCAAGAAAAGGTAAGAGGAACTCTAGTCCACAACATTGCACACAGACCTCATCCAGCTGTGGGAATGCCACCACCACCATGTCATTGAGGGAAGATAACTAAAGGAAAGAGCAAAGACTTATAGGAATATGGTCAGCCTTATCTAAACAAGAAAGTATTTCCAAGGGAATAGTAAAAGCAGGTGCATTCAGACAGGAGATCAACAAAAAGCATGAGTGAGAAAAAAGAAGTTCAGACAAATTAATTCCAAGAGAGTGTAAAATTCTCTGGAGTCCAAGATAGCAAATAGAATCAGGGAATGAGAACTTCAGCATTTATGAAGCACATGCTAGGTGTCAGGCACCATGCTAAACACTTTCAATATATTATTATTTCACAGGTCTATTTTATACTTGAGGCTCAGAGAGATTAAATGGCCCACATAAACATAACTGATAAGCAAATTCAAATCCAAGTCTATCCATGTCAAGAGCCCAAGCTTCTCCTTCTACTTTATCAATGTTACTCGAAGTGGGAGTTGAAACCACCTTCATCCAAGTCACCTGAGATGCTTGTTAAAAATAAAGGCCCGAACTGAGAACAAACTGAGGATTGATGGGGGGTGGAAGGGAGGAGAGGGTGGGTAATGGGTATTGAGGAGGGCACCTTTTGGGATGAGCACTGGGTGTTGTATGGAAACCAATTTGACAATAAACTTCATATATTGAAAAAGTAAATAAATAAAAATAAAAATAAAGGCCCAACACTCCTGAATGAGGTTCTCTGTAGGAGATTCTATATACACTCAAATTCTAGAACCACTGTACCTACCATAGTGCTTCTTCTCTAAGAGAAGCCTGTCCTCTGGGCATTAAATACATGTGCCTCAGGTTGAATGATGGCTGTAGGTTCTAGTTGGGGCTGAACCCACTGTGGTGGTGAAAAGCTCCATGAAAGCAGGGCCAGAAAATCCCAACTGATTCTCCACAGAGCACAGTGAGTCCAGCAGCCCCATCTGTCAGCAACCTCAGGTTTCACTCTAGAGCCTCCACACCTAATACAACAAAGAACCAACAAAGGGGTTGAGGACATGTGGCCTGAAGTGTGTTAGCAGTTAGGAGGCTAGCTGTGGTACTGAACCCCAAATCCTGATCCTGAGACTTTTTTCTTTCTTCCTCTGTGTGAACTTCTCTTGTTACTTAACACTCCCAGACCCCACCACCAGTCTCAGCTTCCTTGTCCATAATCACAGCAATAGCTAACATTTACTGAGAACTTCCAGTGTACCAGGTCCTGTTCTAGGACTTTTATACATATTTATTCACATGAACCTACAACCACTTGATGAAATAGATACAATTTCTATCCCCATTTTACAGAACAAAGAGCTAAAGTACCAACATTTTAGGCAACTTGTCCAGAGTCACACAGCTAGAAAGTGCTAAAGCTCAGATTCTAATCTATAAAGAAGCCATACTCAGTCACAACACTGTTCTTTAGACAATGGCCAACCTATGGTGCCAACCTCCATGTTCCTGGTGTTCATCAGGAAGTTTAAAGTGCCACCTTGGGACTCAAAATAGGAGTCATACACTGCCCTGAGCACATGTGTCTGACCAGCTGTGATAGAGAAACATAGAGATTTCAGCAAATTCGATCTAGTCACATCAGATTCTGCTGTGAAATCATAGATGGACATGATCCAAGACTGTAAGCCAACTGGGTAGAGTGGCCAAACTCCAGTAGATGCATGCAATACTGTTTTATTTACTGTGAGTCCAGAAAGCATTATGACATCTCCAAAAGGCCCAGTCTGGAATCCTAAAAATAAAAAAATAAAAAAATTCCACCTTGGAAACAGATAAAAATGAATAGGAAAGTGGATCTTTCAAGAGTTCCTGGGTACAAAAAAAAAAAAAAAAGATGACAGCAATAGCAGGACATGCTAGGGGGTTGTCTTCAGTGGCTGAAGTGTCTACAACTGCCCAACAAGGTAAATCAAATCTGCTGCCAATACATTCTTCTGCTGTCCAGATAAAACGGCAGACTAAGCTGGTGAACTTTCACCCTTCACCCGCGCTCTTCAAGCCAAAGTACAGATTAAAAAAAATCAATAACCCCAATCGATGGGAAAATATTTTTAGTCTCTAACTGAACGATATGTTTTGACAAGGCCAAAGAGGAGCACAAAAGAATGGCAAAAGATAAAAGACAGAAAATTAGGAATTTGCTTTATTGGGGGAGGTGGAATCACCAATCACTTTCTTTTTCCCTCACTGACATTTGTCTAAATTATCTCACAGCAAGGAAATAAAGTGTAAGGAGATGAATTTATAAAATGGCATGATTCACCGCCAAGCACCTTAAAACCTATTATTGCTACCATTTTCTGTTGCCATTTCCAAGAAAGCAATCTAGAGAAATGCCCATGTTCAGAACAGAGTCAGAGGAAAGAGCATTTCCCCAAAGTGGATAGAGCAAACAATGAAACAGAGCCTCCCACCCCCACCCTAACCTGGAAATCACATCCAATACTAAACACACTTGAAAGTGTTTAAAATCCACCCAATTTGGCTCCATTTTCTCTCAAAATAACCATTGTTTTTCATAACCCAATACCCTGGAGTTTCTTTCATAACTGAGCAAATTAAACACATAATATCACCTCGTCTTTTGGCCCCGTAAGCAGTAATTTATTTTTGTACATAGACCCGAGCCTGCTGTATTTCTAAAAATTATGTCACATTTTTTTCTATACTGAATAAAGGTGATAAAGAAACATGAGACCTTGAATAAAATAAGCAGAAATTATCCAGTACATGTTTGCTTTTTTTGTCCAGGAAAACTTTGAACATAAATTGTCTTACCAATCGATTAACATTTTCAATTGTTTATAGCAAAAGCAATTGGTGAATAAATAGATTTATGGGAATCAAAAATCTATATAAATCCAATAGACTGATAGTTGGAATGGTATAAACCTATCTTACTTATTAATGCATTTCCTTTTCTTTTTTCTCCCCAATATCAATGCCCTATTATTTGATAAGCCTTTGGCATGAATTTAATAACTACTGTTTTGCTACAATTCCTTATTTGTCTCTCTACCATAAGTTTAAATACACAATAAATATATATCCAGGCTGATGGCTACATCTATGTAATAGCAGCCAATTTAACCCACAAAAATCAGTCAATGAAGTAAAAAATGTTGCCAAACCAATGGTTTGGCATCATATATTTTGGCACTCAAAGCATCCATTCAAAAGCTTTTTGATTAGCCAACTTTTTACACTGTTAGTAAGTTGCTCTGTTGTTAAGATGACATAGACTGTATAATGGCAATCATTCTGGCATAATAAAAAGATTTGGACAGTCCATTTCCCTAGGACTCTACCACAAGAGCCCATGGTCAGTCTTATACACTGAGTTTCTATTTAGGCAAGTGATAGAAACCTTCACAGACTGTTATTACCTTCACTTTACAAACTCTCTGCTATTCTTTGATCTACTCACACTTATGTAACAGGAACGATGTACTTCTTTGTCTCTGGCATTGAAAAATCATATAATACTCGCTTCTCTTTCCTGAGCATTTACTATATTCCATGCTCTCTGTGCTTAGCATTTTTTACAAACTTGATCTCATTTATCTATAACAAACCTATAATATAGATGGTATCATCCCTGTATTAAAGAACAGAAAAAAAGTCTTAAGAAGATGAGATAATTGCACAAGACCACAAAGCTAAGTGGTAGAGCCAGGGTATAAACCCACTTCTGTCTGATTCTGATACCTACTTCATTAGTTCATTCAAGTGATGGTTCCACCACCTAGATGGGATGGAGCTGACCAGATTCACTATCAGTAGTAGTTGGAATAACCAGAAAATTACACTACATTAGTTCACAAACTGTTCTGTCATATTCAAATTGCCATGAAAGTCACTTTTAATATATTAAGTCTATAGTTATAACACATTTATTAAGCATACTTAATTCTAGGATATTTATGTAGATAAAGTTCATCAATAAATTCCCAACAGGTCCCCTTGTTAAGGAAAATTGCACAGTGAAAGATCAAAACATTATAAGCACATTATAAATACATTATAAGTACATTCTGTGTGTACTTCAGAATCAGTTGGTATGTCAAAACCAAGAGTATAATATATGTTATCCATAAAGCCTCATTTCCTCAGAATCTGCAAAGATAATTTTGTAATATTGAATTGCTATATTTTATACATTTCCCCAAAATGACTATCATTAGCCATTTCTTTGTTTTTCACAAAACACCTAGAGGAACTGAGATACTGTGCTCCCTCTTTTTAACATTCCCTGGAAGTAGTTACCAACATGGTTGATTGTTGAAGCACTAGTGGTTGAAATGAGAAGGTAATTATGAAGTTGAAAGCTTTCAACATGCCCAGGGAAGTGTGATGACTACTTGAATTAGCTAACGAAAACATGTCAAGTCATTGCCAAAAGATCTGTCACAAAAATCTATTATTTGCAGCTAGCAAGTTACCAACGGTGTGAAAAACCAGAATGACCCTTTATAACTCTGACTAGATCATCCACAAATGATCCATTATTTGCAAGTGAAACTGAGTGTACATGTGAATCCCAAAAAGTTGCAGACAAGCAGGACTCAGTGAGTCACTGGTCATTACAGTGTTCAGAACATTCTATTTCGGTGGAGCCTGAACCTTCCTTAGCCAAACTGATTTAGCTACCTTCTTTGCTCTTTCCCATAAACCCCAAAGCTTGTTCCAGATTAATAAAATAACATTAATAGTAACACAGGTGCTAACATTGATTAAGGCTTACTGTGTACAAGGCACTTTGCTAAATGTTTTCCATTTATTAACTCATGTAATGCTCACCAAAACCTATCTTAGCTGCTTTATTCTCCCCATTTTAAAGATGAGGACTGAGATTAAGTAATTTGCCCCAAAGGCATGAAGTTAATAAGTAATGTAGCTAGGGTTAATTATGCATCACCAACCAGGCACTGGGGCAGAACTTCTTGGAGAGTAATAATGAACTAGGAGACACAGCTTTTATTCTTGTGAAGCTTAACAAATTAGAGTCAATCCCAGGTCTGACTTCAAAGACCATGCTCTTAACCACCACTCCAACCTATCTCTAGATGTGTATTGATGGCTCACTTTGTTGGGAAAGGCAGTGTTATGCATGCAGTCTTTCCCGGGCCTGGAACATTTCTTACCAAGAGATAAGGAAACCTCACAGCCTGTGCTGGACTTATCACCAGTGTGGAAACACCTTTCCCCGTTTAAACTCAATGTATGTTATTTATTCTGCTTAAGCATAATAAGCACCTGGCCACCCCACTACTACTATATCTGCCTTCTGCAGGAAGGGGATAGAGTCCTTCTGCTGCAACCACACTGGAAGTTCATGCAGGCCATTGGCCCTGTGCTGGCTACCAGAAGGGACCTGCTCACCATCAGACACCAACACACACACTGAAGCCAAACTTGCTGTCTCTTCCCTGAGTAAAGTGTTGTTCCATCCAGTGCTCGAATGCATTGTGTTTTCCTTGGCAACTCTGATACCAAGATGCAAAGGCCAGAAGTGCTCAGACTTCTACTCCTGGTGATAGTCAATAGATGCCACTTGCTTGACACACTTCATTCAGACACTTTAAATAAGTTCTTTCTCTCAACCCTCAAAACAGCCCAATAAGTGACAGAACCAGGATCTGAATCCACAGGAAAATCAAACCAACTTCCTCAGGGGCAGTAAAGTCTTCCTTTGGCATGGGAGCCCACCCAATGCTCTATCACTTCTCTGTGCCCTCATTTCCCATTTCCACCACCTTCTCCCAAGAATTTACTACCTGAAGCCCAAATTGTGAAAAATCCCTCCTGGCTTCTATCATGCATGCTGACTTCTTTCTTTTGTTCTTGAGGCCCTCAAGGGTCAGCTTAAGCTCCCTAAAACACCAGCTTCATCATGCGATAGCCCCAACCCAGAAACCCTGATTGGCTCCCCTATCTACCCAATAAAAAATTCTCACTATAGAGCCTGGCATTCATAGCCCTCCACCATGTGGGCCCAGCACCCTCTCTAGCCAAAGTACCCCAGTTTCTGGGCATGAACTGTCCCCTGGGGCACACTCTTCCCTTTCATCTGCCTTTCATCTGCCCTGCTCACATACACTATGCTCAGTGGGTGCAGGAGCCCAGAAGCACCTCTCTTTATCTGGGCCTCCTTCTTGTAGTGCTCTCCTCACATCTCCAGGCAGAAACCTCAGTCCCTTTGTCCATGAGGCTCTCCTACACCTTGCTAGCCAATGCTCATCATGCCTTCCTTTCAGAAGCCAGCACCCTACAGCTGACATTCACTCATTTAACACACATAGATTTCAAAGCTCATTTTATTCACCTAGGGCATAGGAAAAGACAAAAGCATAGTCTGTGACATGTGTTCACTATTATAAGAACTCACATCATCAAACAGATGCAAAATGCATGCAGTAATAAAAGTATATGCAAGGCAGAGAGGCATCCTGAGGTAGGACTGGGGAATATCACAACCTGGAGCAGGGGCCAGACAGGATCAGCTTCCTCATGGATCAATAGGAGTACCCAAGGCAGTCATGTAGGAAGAAGAAGACAAGAATCAAGGACTGACTTGTATCAATAATTTATAGTTTCCTTATCTGTCCTGCTCAGTTCACAAGGTTGTTTTGAGATTCAAATATGATAGGAAAGAAAGCTCATCAAAAACTCTAAGGCAAACCTAACTGTATTATTACTGTGTATAGGTTTCGCCTCTCTGGCTAAATCCTAAATATTGAAAGGTAGAGACTGATACAGGAAGGTGATGCTCTAAGCATAGCCTTTAAGTCCATTTCCCTTTTACCTCCCAATGCTTCTCAAAGAACAGGAATAAAATCCAGATTTCTTTCCATAGCCTGAAGGTCTTAGTACCCTTGTGGCCACAGCCTCGAATACATTGCCCACAGACATTTGTGTGGCCTGGTCTCATGATCATCATGAAGGTTTCATAATTCAGGTCTCAGCTCAAACATCATCCCTTCAGAGACATCTCTCTGTTCCACAACCCTTCACTTCCCCTTTATTATTTTGTTTTCTATCCTTTATAGCACTAATCATTATCAGAGGTTATCCTACTAGACTACCAGTTCCATGCCACCATAATCTCTCCACTGCCTGGATCAGAGACTGACAAAGGGAAGATGTTCAGTATTTATTAAATGATTGGATCTCCAATGCAATGATAGATCCCTTGGACAGAGTCAAATTTTGTATTAAACCAATTTAACTATGCTTAACCTATATATTCAGGTTCCCCTGTTCCACAGAATCTGCCTGCTTTTTAGCAATCCTTGCCTCAGGGACTTTTGCAAAATGCCAAAATGCAGGAAGATAATGGCTCTTTCCTTTTATGGGAAAAATCCTCAACTCATTAGAGTGATAATGCACTGAGACTTTCAGGGTAAACAAAGAAGAGAGAGGGAGATTTCTCCTGAGAAAAACTGCTAGGAGGGGAGAACAGAGGCCCACACCCTGTGGAAGAGCATCCAAGGAAGGTAGCAATACCTCAGTGGTCTTGAAGGTATATTTAATGAGGTAAAACCACAAAGATGGATACCCCAAATGTGGCAGCAAAGCAGAGAGCCATCTGACATTATGGCTTTCCCACTGAGGGTTTCAGTGGCAATGAGGATGAACTGACATAAAAGACCCACATACCACATAGCCTCCTAGGTTACTTACAGAGTAGAGAGATCCAAAAATGATTAATGCTGAATTTCCCAGCAGCCTATCAAGATGGAAGTTCTGAGTCTGATTTCATTTGAGTTCAGGAAAATTCAGAAGTAGACATTTTCTTTTATACCTAAAAGTATGAATTGAGGCTCTGACCTACTCTAAAGGCTTCCATTGATCAGTTTGGCCTGAGCCAAGAATGCCTTCAGCCTTTCTTTCATCTTCGCAAAGGAGACACTGGCTGGGATAGGGTTCTTTAGTTTGCTTTTGCCTTATGGAAAGAGAAAGTTTACAGATATACACCAGATGCCACAAGCCTAGGATCCCAAAAACCTGTGTTTGAATCTTGGAGCTATGTGGCCTTGGGCAATTCACTAAATCTCTCTGAGCCCCAAATCAATAAGATGCAAATATCATCACCTCACAGGGCTGTACAGAAGATGAAAGAAAGTCATGCATATGAAAATGTTATGTGAAATGAAAAGTCGTAACATTAACACTTACTTCCATGAAGAGGAGAAATTAATCAAAAACAGCTCCAACTTTACCTTCTAGCTCTGGCTGTAAAATCAGTTTAGAGAGAGTCATCAAGATATCTGTTTATCATTGTACATGCTTAGTATTAACCAAAGGATAGAAACCCTTTCTCCTCGTCTCTGTAGTTCTTACAGTAATGAAGACAATCTGATGGAAAGCACCAAACTAGCTCCAAACTATATACCTCACCCATGCTCCCAATCCCATTACTTCTTTATATGTCCTGTATTATGTAAGGCATATCAACATTTGGGGCATATAAATTCCAAAGTTTCAGTGCATTGATTCTGCAGAAACTTATTTCTTGATCATGTAATCATCCAATGAGGGTCCAGGTAGGAAGAGGGTGTAATGGGTGGGTGCTGTGCTCTATGCAATCTTTCAGAGATCCAAGTGGCCAGTGGCTCTGCTGTTTTCATCATGTAGTTTCCAAGCTGAATGGCACTGACATCCAGTTAGCACACAGAAAGAAACAGAATGGGTAAGACACATTCTCAATTCTTAAATATCTCAACCTGAAAGTGATACATGCATTACTTTTACTCAAACTCTATACTTGAGAACTATTCATATGGCCCACCTAGATGGGTAGGGGAGTGGCAGGGGGATTAGGATTTGTAGTCTTAGATTTCCCAGCTACTTCACAGAAGCAGTTTCATATTATAAAAAGGGAGCAGGTGACCAGAAAAGTTTAGATGCATAGCTAGCTGTCTCTGCCACACACTCTAAAATGTTATCTACTGACCTGACACCTTAGATTCTTCTTCACATTCCAAATGTACCATATCCACCACCCGCAACTTACCCACTCATGTGTCTTTAATTTTACTATTCCATTTATGTGGAGTATATTTTCCTCCGTGTACATATCAATACAAATCCGTCAAAACCAGCTTAATTCTGACCTCCTCCATTATGTTGTTCCTGATCCATTCTGTAGGAAGGCAATTCTCCCCTTCTGATTTCCATGGTTTTGTTGTACCTTCCAGTATGGTACTGGTGGTCTATTCAACATTTTGTATTTTTTTATCCAAATCAACTTCCTTACTAGGTCACAAGCTCTTGGAGAGTTAGGCTCATGTCTCGTTCACCTGGGTGTCCTTTGCAGTATCCAGTATCATGCCTGACATGTAGTGGGTGCTCAATATATGATGACTAAAGTGAGCCAGTCTTCATAGGCATGAAGCCACATTGATACCTCACTTGCTTGAGGGCAGATCCTTGTTTGTGAAGAAGTGAGGGGAATAACAGCTATTGCTCACTACTCCAAAAAAGAAAAAAAGAAAAGAAAACCCTGTAAATTCCATGTTAGTTATAACTACTTTTTCCACTTAAAATAGCAGGTCCTTCCTGCCATGTAATTCAGTGTTGCCTTTTAGGGGGCATACAGGAAGCATTTTGAGTGACTGGGCTTCTGTTTTACTCTATCACAGATATCTAGGTATCTAAAAGGCAACCTCGAGACCCCAAACAATCAGAACCAGGCCTTCCTCTGGAGCACAGCTCTCAACATGTTCAGTTAGGAAAATAAAATTTATTTTAGTTGTTGAAGAAAGTCATATCTTAAGGCCTCTTGTCCATATTTTTGCATTTAAATAAATGTTCCAAATCAATAGAAAATTTGATAAATTATAGTATATCCCCATAATCGAATATTCTCTCATTTAAAAAGATGGTGTATTATTCCTAGGTATTTTATGATTCTTGGTGCAATTGTGAAGGGGTCAGTTTCTTTATTTGTCTTTCTGTTGCTTCATTATTGGTGTATAAGAATGCAACTGATTTCTGTACATTGATTTTGTATCCTGCGACTTTGCTAAATTCATGTATCAGTTCTAGTAGACTTTTGGTGGAGTCTATCAGGTTTTCCATGTATAATATCATGTCATCTGCAAAAAGTGAAAGCTTGACTTCATCTTTGTTAATGTTGATGTCTTTGATTTCCTTTTGTTGTCTGATTGCTGATGCTAGAACTAACCAAAGATGTAAAAGATCTGTATGCTGAAAACTATAGAAAGCTTATGAATGAAATTGAAGAAGATATAAAGAAATGGAAAAACATTCCATACTCATGGATTGGAAGAATAAATATTGTTAAAATGTCAATACTACCCAAAGCTATCTACACATTCAATGCAACCCCAATCAAAATTGCACCAGCATTCTTCTCGAAGCTAGAACAAGCAATCCTAAAATTTGTATGGAACCACAAAAGACCCCGAATAGCCAAAGTAATTTTGAAGAAGACCAAAGCAGGAAGCATCACAATCCCAGACTTTAGCCTCTACCTCAAAGCTGTAATCATCAAGACAGCATGGTACTGGTACAAAAACAGACACATAGACCAATGGAATAGAATAGAGACTCCAGAATTGGACCCACAAAAGTATGGTAAACTAATCTTTGACAAACCAGAAAAGAATATCCAATGGAAAAAAGACAGTCTCTTTAACAAATGGTGCTGGGAGAACTGGACAGCAACATGCAGAAGAATGAAACTAGACCACTTTCTCACACCATTCACAAAAATAAACTCAAAATGGATAAAGGACCTGAATGTGAGACAGGAAACCATCAAAACCCTAGAGGAGAAAGCAGGAAAAAACCTCTCTAACCTCAGCCGCAGCAATTTCTTACCTGACACATCTCCAAAGGCAAAGGAATTAAAAACAAAAATGAACTATCGGGACCTCCTCAAGATAAAAAGCTTCTGCACCGCAAGGGAAACAATCAACAAAACTAAAAGGCAACCAATGGAATGGGAAAAGATATTTGCAAATGACATATCCGACAAAGGGCTAGTATCCAAAATCTATAAAGAACTCACCAAACTCCACACCCAAAAAACAAATAATCCAGTGAAGAAATGGGCAGAAGACATAAATAGACACTTCTCTACAGAAGACATCCAGATGGCCAACAGGCACATGGAAAGATGCTCAACGTCACTCCTCATCAGGGAAATACAAATTAAAACCACACTCAGATACCACCTCATGTCAGTCAGAGTGGCTAAAATGAACAAATCAGGAGACTACAGATGCTGGACAGGATGTGGAGAAATGGGAACCCTCTTGCACTGTTGGTGGCAGTGGAAACTGGTGCAGCTGCTCTGGAAAACAGTGTAGAGGTTCCTCAAAAAATTAAAAATAAATCTACCCTATGACCCAGCAATAGCACTGCTAGGAATTTACCCAAGGGATACAGGAGTACTGATGCATAGGGGCACTTGTACCCCAATGTTCATAGCAGCACTTTCAACAATAGCCAAATTATGGAAAGAGCCTAAACATCCATCAACTGATGAATGGATAAAGAAATTGTGGTTTATATACACAATGGAATACTACATGGCAATGAGAAAGAATGAAATATGGCCTTTTGTAGCAACATGGATGGAACTGGAGAGTGTGATGCTAAATGAAATAAGTCATACAGAGAAAGACAGATACAAAATGTTTTCACTCTTATGTGGATCCTAAGAAACTTAACAGAAACCCATGGGGTAGGGGAAGGAAAAAAAAAATTAGAGAGGGAGGAAGACAAACCATAAGAGACTCTTAAAAAATGAGAACAAACTGAGGGTTGATGGGGGGTGGGAATGAGAGGAGGGAGGGTGATTCATATTGAGGAGGGCACCTGTTGGGATGAGCACTGGGTGTTGTATGGAAACCAATTTGACAATAAATTTCATATTAAAAAAAAGAAAAAGAAAATAAGAAAAAAAGAAAACCAAACAATAAAAATATGTTACCTTTCTCATGATTCTGTTTGCACCAAGATCTGAGTGTGCAATATTAGTAAACATTTTTAATGTTTCCTTTGGTTCCTAGTTTTCTGAAAATTTTTCTGCTTCATTTAAAAAAAAAAAAGAAAAAAGAAAAATAAAAAGATGGTGTATTTATACCTAAAGGAACTAGCAAAAGAAGAAAAACTAAACCCAAAGTTAGCAGATGGAAGGAAATAATAAAAATTAGAGCAGAAACAAGTGAAATAGAAACTAGAAAAACAATAGGAAAAACTCAACAAACCTAAGAGTTGGTTTTTTTTAAAAGCTAAGCAAAATTGAAACTACCTAAGAATTAAAAGGAGGGACACTCAAATAACAAAAGGCAGAAATGAAAGAGGAGGCATTTTAAATGATGCCACAGAAAAAAAAAAGAATTATGAGACTACTGTGGACAATCTAAAAGAAATGGGTAAGTTTTTAGAAACATACAAACTTTCAAGACTGAATTATGAAGAAATAGAAAATCTGAACTGAACAGTAACTAGTAAGGAGATTGAGTCAATAATTAAAAATCCTCCAGTATATAAAAGCTCAGGACTTAATGGCTTCACTGGTGAATTCTACAAACACTTAAAGAATTAATACCAATCCTCTCAAACTCTTCCTAAAAAATTGAGGAGCATAGAATACTCCTGAACTCATTTTACAAGACCAGCATTACCCTAATACCAAAACTGGATAAAGACACCACAAGAAAATACAATTGCATGCCAAGATCCCTGATGTACATATATGCAAAAATCCTCAACAAAATATTAGCAAAACTGACTTTAATGGCATACTAAAAGGAATTTATCCCTGGAATGCAAGAATAGTTTAACATGTACAAATCAATAAATGTAAAACAGTACATTAACAGAATGAAGTAAAAAATCCACATGATCATCTTATTTGATGCAGAAAAAGCATTTGTGATTATAAAAACCCCAACAAACTAGGAATATAAGAAAATTACGTCACCATAATAAAGGCCATATATAAAAATCCCACAGCTAATATCATACTCAATGGTGAAAAACAGAAAGTTTTCCCTCTAAGAAAGAAAGGATACCCAATATTGCCACTTCCATTCACCATAAAATTGGAAGTCTTAGAGCAATTAAGCAATAAAAAGAAATAAAAGGCATCCAAATTGGAAAGAATAAGTAAAATTATCAATGTTCACAAATGACATGATCTTATATGCAGAAAACCCTAAAGATTCCACAAAAATAAATATTAGAACTAAAAAAATGAATCCAGCAAAGTTGCAGCATTCAAAATCAATACACAAAAAA
Source organism: Lynx canadensis (assembly GCF_007474595.2). NCBI lineage: Eukaryota > Metazoa > Chordata > Mammalia > Carnivora > Felidae > Lynx > Lynx canadensis. The sequence continues at coordinate 51,015,884 of NC_044308.2, forward strand.
ATCATTTGTATTTCTACATACTAAAAATGAACAATCTGAAACAGAAATGAAGAAAAGAATCCCATTTACAGTAGCACTAAAAGGAATAAAAAACTTACAAATAAACTTAACCAAAGAGGTAAAAGATTTATATTTCAAAAACCGCAAAACTTGCCTAAAAGAAATTAAAGAATACACAAATAAGTTAAAAGACATCACGTATTCATGGATTCAAAGATTTAATATTGTTAAAATATTCACACTACTCAAAGCAATCTATGGACTCAATTCAATCCCTACCAAAATCTCAATGGCATTTTTTGCAGAAATAGGGGGGAAAAAAATCTCAAAATCTATATGGTATCTCAAAGGACTCTAAATAGCTAAAACAAAGAAAGAAAAGTAATGCTACAAGCCTGACACTTCCTGATTTAAAACATATTCTAAAGCCATAATAATCAAAACAGTACAGTACTAATGTAAATGAAGACATATAAATAAATGAAACACAGGAGAGCTCAGAAACAAATCTTCACATATATTGTGAAATGATCATTGGCAAGAGTACCAAGGCTGCATAATGGGGAAAGGATAGCCTCTTCAACAAATGGTGATGGAAAAACTGGATACCCACATGTATTACCTTACACCATAACAAAAATTAGCTCAAGGGACACCTGTGTGGCTCAGTCATTTAAGTGTCTGACTCTTGATCTCGACTCAGGTCATGATCTCACAGTCATGGGACCAAGCCCTGCCTCAGGCTCTGCGCTGACAGCATGGAGCCTGCTTGGGATTTTCTCTCTCACCTTTTCTGTCTCTGCCCCTCCCATGCTCGCTCTCTCCCTCTCTGTCTCTGTCTCTCTCTCTCAAAATCAATTTTTTAAGAAACTGATTAAAGATCAAAACATAAGACCTGAAACTATAAAACTCCTGGAAGAATACCTAGGGAAAATGCTTCATGACAATGGATTTGGCAATTGTTTCTTGGATATGACACCAAAAGCAAAGGCAATAAAAGCAAGAATAGACAAATGAAACTACATCAAACTTACAAACATCTGTGCAGAGGGGAAACAATCAAGAGAAGGTAAAGGAAATCTAGGGAATGGGAGGAAATATTTCCAAACTATGTATCTGATAAAAGGTTAATATTGAGACTATATCAAGAACTCCTACAATTCAACAACAAAACACAAATCATATTTAAATAGCATTTCTCCAAGAAGATATACAAGTGGCCAACAAGCATATGAAAAGATGCTCAACATCTCTAATCATCAGGAAAATGCAGATCAAAACCACGGTGAGATATCACTTCATACCCACTAGGGTATGGCCACTATCAAACAAAACAGAACAAAACAAAACCCAGAAAATAACAAGTGTTGCCAAGAAAGCAGAGAAACTAGAACCCTTGTGCACTGTTGATGGGAATGTAAAATGGTGCAGCCACTATGGAAAACACTATGGAGTTTACTCAAAAAATTAAAAATAGAATTACCATATGATCCAGCAATCCCAAAGCTTGTATATATCCAAAAGAACTTAAACCAGGATCTTAAAGAGATATCTGTGTACCCATGTTCATTGCAGCACTAATCACAATACCCAAGAAGTGGAAGTAATCTAAATTTCCATAGACAGTTGAATAAAGAAAATGTGGGATATACATACAATGGAATATTATTCAGCCTGTATAAAAGAGGCTACAACTTGGATGAATCTTGAAAATATTATGCTAAGTGAAATAAACCAGTCATGAAAAAACAATGATTTCATCATCTCCCTTAAATGAGGTGTCTAAAACAGCCAAACTCTTAGAAAAAAAAAGTAGAATGGTGGTTGTCAGGGGCTCAGGGAGGGGAAAAGGGTGATATGCTTTTCAATGAATACAGGGTTTCAGTTCTGCAAGATGAAAAAGTTCTAGAAATCTACTGCACAACAAAGTGCATATAATTACTACTACTGTACTGCACACTTAAATGGTTAAGAGAGTGAGAAAAAAGGGTGATACATATGTATACTTACTGAGATGTTAATGATAAATTATTGAAAAATTAAAGTTATAAAATAGAAAATGCATTTTGGTCCACTTTGGGGACCATATATATGTATATATGCATGTATATGTAATCTTATGTATTTGTATACATATGTGTATATGTGTGTATTTTACATTATAAATTTTATACATATTTTATATACTATATACACTAGAATATCAGCGCACCCTGGCAGATTTCATGTCTGTCTGATCTGTCATTTTATCACTAGTGATCAGCATATGGATGGTTAGTAATATTCGATAAATGAGTAAGAATGTGTGTCAGGAAAAAAGACTGGAAAGTTATACACCAAAATATTAACAACTGTCATCTCTGTATTGCGAGATTTTTTGTGTTTACCAACCTGTATTTCTAGGATCTCTTCTAACAAATAGTATTTTTGTACTCAAAAAAATACTTAAGGTAATAGATGGAGAGAAAATGCTCTGAATCTAGATGCACCTAGTAAAATAGTGAATTTTTAGCCCAAATATATTTTACCTAAAATTCCCTGATAAAGTGAATAAAACTTCCCTTTTTCCTTAGAGGAGGAGGATAGCTCTAGAGACACAAAATATAATGATAGGAGAGAAAGGTTAGGGCTAGATGGTAAGGTCAGTAAAGACCTTGAAAAAGTATTGCCAGAGACAGGTCTAGAAGGACGTGCACTTTCAGTAAGTAAACAAGAAGGAAAATTCATTTCAAAAAGGAAACAAGACTAATTGCAGGAACACTAGGATGTACGTGTCGGGTGTCAGTGACCATTAGTTGGAGTAGATGTGGGTCTTTAAAAGAAAAGAAGTTGGAAAAAAGGGTTTGTTGGTGGTTCTCCCTGTGGAAGGCCCAGAGTTTGGACTTTGTCCTGTGGGTGGTAGCGAGCTATCATTTTGTTGGCAGAGATATGGCATGGACAAAGTGCTGTTTTACAAAGATTTACCTGCCATCTAGTTGTAGTGTGGCCTCGGATTGAAGAAATTGATTAGAAAGCTCAAGCAATATCCCAGGTTTGAGATGATAGAGACCTGAACTGGGTGGGGGGGTGGGGGGAGCGGGGAAGGAACAGAAATAGCAAAGACAGATATAAGGGCTACGAAGAGAAAGAATCAATTGGACTTAGAGATTGACTGTGGCAGCTAAGAAGGTTGCAGGCCCAAGGAGAGTACTGTGCAACCTTGCTTTTTTTTTTTTTCCACCAAGGTAAAATTAGGTTAAAATAAAGAGCCAGAGCATATTTCGGGGGGGGGGGGGGGGGAGGGAGATGATTTCCAAAGGAAGTCTATATAGGCAGAAAGGTCCTCCAAGGACTTTGGTTTTTTTTGGTGAGGGTAGGTATTTCTGGTTTTCCAATTTTTTGGAAGGAGTGCTGTGAAGATCTGAATGTAGAAAAGAATCAGACAATGGGGACAGGAAGACTGAAGATGAAGGAGAGGTGGCATGACTGAGATGGATCTCCCAGAAGGGATGGGGGAGGGGATCCAAAGTAAGGCAGAGAAGAGGGATGACACCTATCTCTGAGTCTGAATCAAGATGAGAGGGTATGATGTTCTGAGATACAGAGAAGCAGGAACTGTGAGCTCACATGCAATCAGACAATCCTTGAGTTTGCTTAAAAGAGTTAGGAAATCTGCCACCTTGCAAGGAGGGACTGAGGTGGAGCAGAAAGGAAGACATCTGAAATACCAGTATGGAAAGGGTCTCAGAGAAACAGAAGATGCATAAAGGGTCAGACAGCTGTATTTGGCAGTGGGTCAGGCTCACAGGACTCAGCAACTCTTTCTGCTAATTCCATGGATCCCAACTCCTTTAGCACAAAGGAACCAGGGCTGGGAAATGCTTAACAAGCCATAGAAAGTTGTAGTGGGTTTAGGACACAGGGAGGGGCTATTGATGAGATGGGCAGGCAGAAGAGGATTCAAGGTTCAGGTAAGGTTGGAGGGGTTGGACAAGAGAAAGCTCAATCTGCTTTTAAACTCCAATCATACCTTTGGTGATGTGGGGTGACAGGATCTCATGCACAAGCCCTTGAGCAGGACCATGGAGGAAAATGAGTTTTTGAGAAAATGGCAAAGAAGCCCCCTAGGAGGACTGGCTGGACATACTAAGAACAGTAGTCTCATTTGAAATGGGGAACAGCATCACTTATTGGATCTCATTCTCCTCTGCCTTCCAGGAGCCTCAATAGAAACCAGTAAGAATAGGGGCGCCTGGGTGGCGCAGTCGGCTAAGCGTCCGACTTCAGCCAGGTCACGATCTCGCGGTCCGTGAGTTCGAGCCCCGCGTCAGGCTCTGGGCTGATGGCTCAGAGCCTGGAGCCTGTTTCCGATTCTGTGTCTCCCTCTCTCTCTGCCCCTCCCCTGTTCATGCTCTGTCTCTCTCTGTCCCAAAAATAAATAAAAAACGTTGAAAAAAAAAAAAAAAAAAAAAAAAAAAAAAAAAAAAAAGAAACCAGTAAGAATATATGACAGTGGGATACTGAGCAGATGAAAAATGAGGCAACCAAGAATATGTTTAGGCAAAGCTAATATAAAGTGACATAGTAAGAGAAGACACTGGAATAACTCACTAGCAAAATGCTGAGGCAGGGTCAAGCCAGAGATCAGAGTGTGCAGACTGACAGAGGCTCTGAAAGAGAGAGTATCCTTTTCCTGACACCCAGGTGTCTAAACTGGTCTTGGGAGGGACACGTGAGGCATGAGCAATTCTCAGATTTTGGGTTCAGTAGATCTCAGATATAATGACAGCTAGGGTTAGAAAAGATGCTAGGTTAAACTCAAGTTGTTGATTCTGCTACTATTGACAACAGTTAACATCTCTTGAGTGTTTCCTATTTTCCAAGATCTTTAAAGGCATCATCTCATTAAATTCTCACAACAATTCATTTTCTAGGTAAGCAAACTGAGTTTTAAAAAGATTAAAATTAACTTTTACAGGAGCAAGTAAGTGGGGTGTTGGGATTTGAGCCCAAGACTCTGTAAAGCCAGAGCCCGAAATCTGAAATGTTAGGCTTTTCCGGGGTGATTACAAGAAGGAAGCACCAGCAAGGCCAAAAGAGGGTTTTCCAGATAATTATGTGAGAATTCAGGAGCCTCCTTGTCAGGGGCATCTGCAACATTCAGGTTACCGATATAGACCTAAAAGCAGTTTCTAAATCAGCTATACCTAAAAAGAAAAATCGATCGAAAAGTCTGTGTTTGGTAGAATAACTCTAGCAACATATCCAGCATCAAAGACAGCCCACATTAAAAGGAGGCAATGTTTTAAAGGACTTCCCAGACACACTGGCAGCCCCCATAAAGCCATTTGGGACACACTTCAAGGTGACTCCATTTATCACTGTTCTCGAGAGATCCCAGTGTAGACCTCCTAATATCATCATATCCTGGGAACTGTAGGTTCCCAGGTCACCACCTTTAATATTGGTCATGACTGGGAGTTATTTGGAGTGTGTGACACGTTGTATCATCTGGGATTGGAAGAAAGCAAGAGAGACAGATACAGGTTCAAATGGTATTTTTTTCAGCAATTTCTAACATATGTGTACCTGTATTCTCCCATTTCTTGCTTCCCTTACCAATGTGGAGTAGCTGTTCCCATCCCCAAGATCTCTTTTATTACTATTATTATTATCATTATTATTATTATTATTATTATTACTATTATTTGAGAGAGAGAGAGGGAGAGGGAGAGACAGAGAGAGAGAGCAAGTAGGGGAGAGGGGCAGAGGACATGAGAAAGAATCTTAAGCAGGCTCCATGGTCAGCACAGAGCCCAATGTGGGGCTCGATCCCACAACCCTGGGTTCATGACCTGAGCTGAAACCAAGAGTTGGATGCTCAACCAACTGAGCCACACAGGCACCTCTCAACACTTCTCTTTAAGATAGGGAGGCTAGGATTTTAGTTCGGAAAGTAAGCTAACATTTCCTACCAATGAACAGACTAAAAATATTGCATGCTAAGGTCTAAAGTTAAGCCAGTATATTTCCCACCTATGGAAGAGGAAGGAGAGATAAGCAACCATAATGGGATGACACAAGGCAACAAGACTCTAACGTCTTCATGTAAATCTTAGTATGGATCAGCTCTGTGTTTAGTGCACATGGATCAAATACCTACAATTATTTAAATTTTTAAATACAACTCTTTTTCCCTAAATTCAGTGAAATAGCTCCATGAAGACAGAATCCTAGTCTGATTTGTCTTTCCCTCCCTCACCTACCAAGCTAAATATCTGCCACACAGGTATCGAGAAATGAGAAACCTATTAGTGTTTCTAAATAAAGCCTATTGCCTGTTTTTTTTTTCCATTTTTTTAAACTAGAAATTGAAGTATGGTCATCAAACCTCATGTCTGAATCTTATACAATCTAACTGACCACAGTCTTTCTCCATTGTCTCATGAATTGTTTGGACCAGGACTCAAACCATCATTTTTAGGACCACAGTAAACAGCACTACCTGTTTGCCACGTGACTGGTTCCACTGAGGTTGTGTAGCAACAACACTGCACTGTTCTGAAAATATCTGAACCACTCTTGAAAATGTCATTTGTAACAGACATAGCCTTCATGTAAATGGACACTTAAGGAATTATACTACTTCAGAGCCAAAAAGGTTTGTGTAAATTATCAAGTCTAACCCCCTCATCTGGGAATCACAGGCCCAGAAAGAGAGTCTTGCCTGCAGTCACACATCTCACTGGTGGCAGGACCAGGATGTGAGACCCAGTCCATATCCCACTTTTCTCCACAGTGGCTCCATCTCCTCCCTCAGCTCTCAAAGCCTTTGCTGACTTCCCCCCAGCCCCATCAAAATTAGATCTTCCTCCTACTCACCCTCACAGTACTCTATACCATTGGACATTTGTTTATAGTACTCTGTGTTGAATGCCTGCTCTCCACCAGAACTATCCAATATCAGTAGTTTGCCAGGCACAGAATGGTCAATAAACATTTGCAGAATAAAAGAATGAGTGAGCGAATCCTCTCCAATGCATTTCCCATGATATCACATAGCCTTCATTTAATTATGTATCTAATATATCTTTTTACATTTTTTACCTATTGTAAAAAAAATGCTTTTTCTGCCTATCCAAAAACATTGATAAGAAAACCTTAAAGATTAAAAAAAAAAAGTATTTTTGTAAAAATAAGTAAGATCTTCTAGATATACTAGAAACAGAAGTTTTATAAATCATTTTCAGGGACCCCTCATTCCCAAGGGCTAGGACCATATTTTCTTGATCTTTTTACCAATTGCCTAGCACATAATTGCAAAGGCAAGTAGCAGGAAATCAAAATGCATTTATTGAATAAAAGAAGAAGAAATGAATAAGATATGTACACTGCACATGTGGCCAGACATTGGCAAATGATCTAAATGATAAGGTGAAATATCACCCAGAATTTTTTTTTTTTTTACATTTTTTCCTGGATGAGCCATTTGTGTCAGAGCCACATTCTAAGAAGTGAGCAGGAGGTAGATGTCGCAGCGTCTGAACCCAAAGTGAGCATTTGGTCTCTTTTAGAAAAGGTTAGGAGCTCTATATCCTCAAAAGTGAGAATACATTGGGGTCACAGGGAGGACAAGTAGTACACCATCTCCTGCCAGCCACAGAGGCAGGGACTCCAGAGCGAGGCTATCCCTGCTCTGTGTGGAAACCCAGTCATGCTGCAGCCCGCTGGCAGAGCAGCAGCTGAAGAGAAGCCACCCACCGCTCCAGCAGAGCCCCCACACAGCCAGGCTGGCCTGACCTAACTGCCCTTCAAACAGAAAGCACTTTTCTGAATTTCAGAGAGACCGACTACAGCCACCCCTGCAGTAGCCTCAGGTTAAGTCCACGAAAGTAAGGGTTAACAGACAGTGCTGTGCAGTGAAAGCACTGCCTGTATTATGTTAAACCCCCTTTATATAAAAGGGAAAATCCAACTGTTGTGCAGAAAATCCCTACCCTTTCCGATCGATGCTTCCTACCACTAGGGCATCTAGTAATTTCTGATTCAGTCTCCTGTAGCCTTTACTTCAATGACAGGGCACAGCAGGCCAGGGGTAGATAGCGGCCAGGCCCCGTGTGGCAAACCCTCAGCTCTGCCAAGAGGTGTGAGTGTTGGGGGTGATGCACAAAGCAGAGGGGATGTCGCCATGGGTCGCAGTGGGACTGTTTTAAGCCATGCCCGGGTCCTCAATCATAGACTCTGAGTTCAAAGGGCTGTTAGGCTGTTGGTCACTGATCTCATCTCAAGGTGGTAGTCACCTCTGGCCTTTCAGCAGACAGCAAGCCCACTGTCCATCCATCTTAGAGCAGCTTGACACTGGATTCTCTACCCATTTTACAGCCAGTGAACATTCCCTATTGATTTATTGATCCATGTCTGACTGTGGAGGGAGCTCGGAACAGATTCTGTGTGCACTCACAGACTCCTGCATGGATTTTTTTCCCTTCCTTTCTTTTCTTCTTTTTATCAAGGCGTGTTAGCAGTCTGAGGTGCAGCAGGAATTAGAGCATGCAGGAGCCCAATTTATCAGTCATGAACGTGCCCAGCTCCCGTCGGTTGATCAAGTCTGCTTGTCTTTTCTTTTTTCATTTTGTCCCAAACTCTCTGAAATACCTGCCCCTGCTTTGTCCTGTGAATCCATCCTTTCCCTCACCTTTTATTTGAGATAGTTCTTAAATCCAACACAGAAAAAGCAAAGAGAAGGGAGTTAATAGAACATACTTTTACTCTATTGTCTGTTTGCTGCCACATCCCATTATGAGCACTTTATTTCCAAAAACAAGACTTCCTCCTCAACTTGGCTTTCAGTAAGCAATATTCAATTGCTTTGAATCATTTATAATTAAATTCTGAGCCATTCTGATTGTACCTGTTTCTCTTTTAGAAAAACAATTCTTTTTTTCAGTACACTCATCCTTCCTGGAATTTCATAAATAAGCATTCAGAAGCCATGAAATCTGTGTGGTCCTTAAGCTTTTCAATCAGCAGAGCAAGGTTAAGAGAGTGCCTACGAAGCAAATCCCATCTTCAAGGAGAGACAAAAAATGCAAAATCCTTATAAATGCCACACATCTACCAAATGTAAGGTGCAACAATAGAAATCATTGGAACAACGGCTAGTGTGTCTTATAAGCAGACTGCATGACTATACTTAGCAGTAATTACTTCCAAGCCATCCTAGACAGGATCTACAAATCACCTCCCAATCCCACGGTTCCTCACTGCCTTTGGAGTCTTCAGTGAAAGGAATCATTTATTTCCTGATAGAAATTAGATGGAAAGATAACTATGTTGTCTTATGAGTAAAATATTGAATTGATCTGGACACTGGATACCCAGGTCACATTATATTCACAAATATATTTTCTAAAAAAAATAACTTGTTTTGCTTGAAATAAACAAATCATTCTTACATGAGCAAAATCTCCCAAAGAGACACACTGGAGGGTAAGACTACTTCAAATGCCTGCTATCCAGCTTCTGTGTTCTAGAAATTTCAGGAAGTGTATAGGGCGTGGGCCCCCAGTAGCCCCATTTTAATTCCCCTGCCACCTCTCAAAAATTCTCACTCCACTTGGAGATATCAGTTGTCCACGAGACTTAGCTTGAACAACAGAAGCTAGCTTCCTATGCTTCTAATCTGCTTATTTAATCATGTGTTACCAATTTTCAGTGTTTTTTAATTACCTGTATTTAATATTTTAAAAATTTAATTGAAGTCAAGATTCCAATGATAAACAATTAAAGTAAGGAAAGACAACCAAAAACAAAAATAAAAATGCAAATTAAAACAGGTTACTATCTTTTACACATCAATCAGCAAAAAAAAAAAAATTCATGACAATTTGTAAGACTGGTGAATATGATAAAATAAACTGCCTATATGCAGTGTAAGTTGGTAAAACCACTTTTAAAACTAATTGAACAGCATATATTAATAGCCTTTAGAATGAATACATCCTTTTGATCTAAAGAAATAATTTTAAATTTTAAATAATGAAAAAGTATTTATATTACGCTAAGTGAAATAAGCCAAGCAGAGAAAGACAGATACCATATGTTTTCACTCATATGTGGATCTTAAGAAACTTAACATAAGACCATGGGGGAGGGGAAGGGGAAAGAAAAAAGTTACAGAGAGGGAGGGAGGCAAACCATAAGATACTCTTAAGGACTGAAAACAATCTAGGGTAGATGGGGGTGGGGCAGAGGGGAAAGTAGGTGATGGGCAGGGAGGTGGGCACTTGTTGGGATGAGCACTGGGTGTTTTATGGAAGCCAATTTAACAATAAATTATATAAGAAAGAAAGAAAGAAAGAAAGAAAGAAAGAAAGAAAGAAAGAAAGAAAGAAAGAAAAGAAAGAAAGAAAGAAAAAGAAAAGAAAGAGGTCCATAGCAGTGGTACATGAAAATCTCACAGAAAGAGAGGAAACAGTCTAAATTTCAGAAATATGGAATGATTAAGTTGAGGTATAGTCACTGTGTAATGCATCATTATAAAGCATACATGGCTATGAAGAATATGGAATAAGGGAAAATTATGGGATTATAATCATTTTTTCTCTTTTCCAAATGTCCTTTCAATTTGCATGTTTCTACTAAATATAAACATAAAAACTTGGAAAAAGTGGAACAATAATTTGCCTTTGAAATTATTTGGAATAATTTTCAAAAATTTGATGAAAGTTTCATATTTTTATTTTCTTAACTGATAAGTCACCTATGGAACAGAGATAGGGACCTGGGATATTTGCTTTGGTAAATGGTTTTGAAAGTAGCTGAATTTTTTTCCCCCATAATCAGTAGAAAGTTTTTCAACATAGGGCAGCCAGCAAACCAGAATAAGACAGGAATGACTAGATAATTTAATATTGTGTGGAGCAGTAGAAAAAGGCTTTGGGTCAAATGCTCTAGATTCCAGACTCCATATTGCTATGAACCAGCTGGAAAAAAGGATCACTGAATTTCTTCATACTTTAATTTTTCCCCCCACTCAAACAGATAAAATCACGTTTAATCCATAAAACTAAAAAATAATCACAGACCACTAGATAAATAGGCAAAATACCTGACGTCACCCAGTTTTAGTTCTCATTTCCCCCTTCTAGAAAATTATTTGATTTTTTTTTTCATCCTTCTTCTGATTGGACTGGCCACTTTATAAAGTAACCCTTCGGGGCGCCTGGGTGGCGCAGTCGGTTAAGCGTCAGACTTCAGCCAGGTCACGACCTCGCGGTCCGTGAGTTCGAGCCCCGCGTCAGGCTCTGGGCTGATGGCTCAGAGCCTGGAGCCTGTTTCCGATTCTGTGTCTCCCTCTCTCTCTGCCCCTCCCCCGCTCATGCTCTGTCTCTCTCTGTCCCAAAAATAAATAAACGTTGAAAAAAAAATTTTTAAATAGAGTAACCCTTCAATTTCATCATCTAGAATGGTACTAGAAAAGGTGTCACTCACCCTTGTGGCAGGATGATTGTCCTGATTTCCATTGCACACACATACTGATGGTGAGCCCACCTCCTTCTGAGGGAATTGCTGACCAATGGCAAAGGCCCTCAGAGGGGTGTGGAAGGAGGCCAGGTAGAGCCAGTCCATTGATCTGCATATATGTGGGAGCTGGGCTACAAGAACAAACAAAAGCGAACGGTAAGCCCATGTCCCAGCAAAAGAACAAAGGTTGAAGCTAGGCATACCTTTAACAAGATTAAGCCAACAGTTGGACAGAATATTTTACCTGGATTCTCTTATGATGAAGAGTTACAGTCAACGGTTCAAAGCATTACATGAACACAGTGTCCACAAAAATGACCGGAAGTCTAAATGATCATCCTCCTTGCCAAGAACAAATACTAATTATTTTCCCTAAGCTACTTGAAGAGTTCAGATGGTCAAGTCACTTGTGACAGCTATGGAGGCCAGTCTTGAACTGATTTCCTTATTGAACAAAATCCATCAAGCTCCACAATGCACCGAGCAAAGAGGATGCAATGAAGAATACGCACAATCCTGGTCTCTAAGGGAGTTTGCAGTCCACTGGAAATAATAACCAAATGTTATACACTTATCGTCCTATAAAAGATTTGGTGCTTTCAATGCTGTGCTGCATTTAACCTGCCAGCAACCCTGGGAGGTCTTGCTAAGCAAAAATGCAGCAGTCCATGATTGGGCATAGGTTGTCAGATTGGGAAAAGAACACAATTATGACCAAAAGAACCTCTTCTTTCCATGATTGGGGTAGACAAATACCCCAAGCGCAAGGAGATAATAGGCACAGACTGTAGCAGGCTCAACAAAGTTGAAAGAGTATATAAGAATTAGAATGGATAAATCACAGCATGCTATTATTATTCTCTTGTGCAAAGGAGGGAAGAAACATACTTGCATGTTTCCCACAAAAATGTGCTCCAGAATCCCAGGTAGGAGTGCTAAGGAGATGAAAAATCCCTTGGGATCTTCAGCTCAGAAGAGAGGTGCCTGTAATTCCTACAAGTACTTCTTGCCTTATTCCTCTGGCATATAGGCTACAGCACCATCGGTCCTTGTCCTGATGTCCAGATGCAAATCTGGTGCTTATTTTTCTCATCCAATAGTCTAGAGTTCACACACTGGGAAACTATTTTCACAGGAAACAGAGAGCCCTCAGCCATCTCCATTCTGATCAAACCAAGCCCCTCTTGCCTCAATCTTGCTACCCCTGAATAAAAACCCATGGGGAAAAAAAGCATACTATGTCACAGATGGAACGAAGCTTAAAAATCATTTTGTCCACTCTCTTATTTTATAAACAGAAAAATGGAAGCCCACACCTTGCCTTAGGCCACTCAGCCAACCTCCAAACTCTTTGTGACATGGGCCAAGGTAGATCTATCTGCTCATATTCATCTATGCATCTGCTTATACATGCAATCCTAGAGCAAACAAGTGGTACACTTAGAAGTCACTCGCCTAGACTGTGTATTTGTCATTCTAAGGACCACCTGTATTTGGTATAACTATGGTATGTGCTGCAAAGAAAGTACATTTGGGAGGGTACTTTTTCCCCATCTGTGTAGTGTATGAACTTGTGGACAAAAGCAAACACAAATGTAGACACTAATGTTATCTTAAAATGATTTCAGTGATGTGAGTATTGGTATTCCTCATTGATTAGAATCTGCTTCTGACTTATTCATGGCTTAATGTTGCTTGTTAAAGAAAAAAAAAAGCAGACTTCCAGTCATCCAACACACCTAAGATGTGATACTTGCAGCTTTCAACATGTACTGGTTAGACAAGCTGGCCATGATACAAAATCATTCATTCTTGCCACCTTTCTGCCAGATTATTCCTGTACACACACCCATACCTCTGGCCCCCTCCATTCTGCCACTTGCTGATGCTATTTGCCAGGGAGTGAAGGTGTCTGTGAGCTCTGAAAATTGGATCACAGGGACAGCTCCACTCTGGCCCTGGTCGTGCTGTCGGCAAGACTGATCAATCAATACTCTGTGTGACACTTTCAGAATTCATTGGAAATGATGCCCTTTTCAAATGACACCCACATTTTATCGAGGGCAGCTCTAGTGGGAAAAAAAAACACCACACCAATGTGTTTTTCTTAGATACATTTGGTTCCAGTAAACTATGTTGGGTAGTACCAATGAGTCTGTATCTCCAACCTCCCTGCTGCCACACCAGAGCCTCCTGAACAAGGAGATAAAATGTTTAGGCAATATTGCAAGCTGACATTTTCTTGGGCCCCCTGAATCTCTCATATTACGCAGAAGAGGGATACATTCCTTTCAATGCAATGGGTCTTTTAAAATTCTAGGTTTGTTGTAAATTCCAGCACACCAAGCTTATAAAGAAAACAAACAGAAATTTTCTTCCAGAATGAAAGCTTAAATTGCTTTTCTAAATACTTTGAGAGGGTTGACCCTTACCTTACTCCTATGAGGCTGACAGGAGCACACAAAGGCAACAGTTTGCTTTCTTTGCAAGAAGTGTGCAGCTACCTAGGCCAGCCCAGAAGATTAGCAGTGCTATTTAACCAAACCAGATGGGAAGCTCTGGTTTAACTGCTAAGTTCTAATGCAGTAACAGATAGTGTTCCCAGCACATCCCAATACCACATAGCCCACCCAGACCCCAGGAATAGAAGTTTCAAAGGGCCTTGAGGGACTGAGCAGCCAGAGAAGTGACTCTTCTAACCCTGGAGGACCCTAGAGGAAAGGTTAGAGAAGAGAATAGAAAGCACTGGGATCCCAATGCTGCCACCATTTGAATAAAATCCCACATACTAACAGTTAAGAGCAGTGATTTTCAGTTCGAGCACATATCAGGATCACCTGGAGGGCTTGTTGAAACACAGATTGCTGGGTCCCACCCCAGAGTTTTTGATTCAGTATTTCTGAACAGGGACCCCGTACTCTGCATTTCTAACAAGTTTCCATATGATGCTGATGCTGCCAGTCTGGGTACTCTGACACATTTTGAGAACTACTAGTTTATAGCACCTTTAAATTACCTGCAAATCAAATAAACCCTGTATAAACCTAATGTAAATAGCATTGTATTTTTAAACTTTTATTGCACTTGTAACAGTAGATATGATAAAGCATGTCTATAATAGAATCAATTTCCCAAATATTGTGGGGTTGTTTTTATTTTTGTTTTGTTTTGTGTGGCACTATGAAAGAACACAAGTGGACTCTGAATTTTGTCCTCTGACAATGACGATTCTGCAAACAAAACAGTCATGTGACTGGTCCTTGGCAGTTCAAGCACCCCTTAAGGTTCAGGGAGCAATCACTGGGGCCTTGGGTATCCAGGTCAACTGAGTTAACCAGACGCTGGTCAATCACGGGGCTTTGGGCTGTCACAATGAATGGGCAATCAATGGGCCATCCCGTTCAGTTGTTGAAACACAAAATCTAATGGCTGACCATTTCAGAATCCCGTTATATGAAATCCACCTGAACTACCTTTAAATGGCCAAGTTCTCAAATAAGAAACAATTTGATTGGCCTCTCAGCAATTTTCTCCCTCAGCCAATCAGGTTTAACTATTAAGAACTGACAAATTCCCTAAAATAAAACAGTAGTTTTATTCTCCCAAAAGTAGTTCAAGATTTTATTGGAAACGAATTTTCTTTTTTTAGCATATCAAAGGGAAGCAAATCTATGCACACACGATCATGAAAACTGAATACAGACTATCCCTCTTCAGCCATGAGCATCCCTTTATACAGAATTCCAGTATCTGTGGATTTGCTTCTGTGCTGCTTTGCAGCAACTAGGAGAATTTCACTTTCAGTTACAGTGCATGAGATTTATGAGTCCCTTGGACTGGGGATAATTAAAAAAAGAGAAAGTGGTGTAGGGAATAGGAAAAGGAGCAAAAAAAGACAGCAGAACGTGGGCAGGAATTTTTGCAATGTTTTCCCCTCTTTCTTAGGACATTGAAAGAAGGTAAAAGCTGGTCTCAGAACTGCCCTCCTGTGCCCTTCAAAGACAGTAGCAGAAATATGATGGGAGTTCATCAAATAAAGTTCATGCTAACTTTAGCATGAAGTTAGCTTACCAGAGAGGTTCTAAGTCTCTGTATATTAGGGAGAGGAGGTGAAGAGTACCTGCACAGTGTGAACAAGTAAGTTAAATAAAATTTTCCCAAAGGCTTGGGGTTTGCTTGTTTGTTAGTTTTTATAACTATTTTTCTTTCTCTTTATTTCTGTCTTTAGCATCCAAGTCACTCTGCATTTGTGCACATGAGAAGAACCTGAAATGACAAGCGACAACTCTAAGCCATTACATCAGAAAAAACACTAAATATCTGAATAGCAGGAAGACACAAAGAAAAGCCCTTTCAAAAACATGCATATTATCTGGAAAAAAGAGGAAAGATATGAACTCATTTTTTAAAGTGTTACAACAAAGGTAGAAGAAACACTAAAATATTGGGCAGTAACCAAAAATTGGCAAATAGAAATTAACTATGATATAACGTTTATAGCCAACTAATAATGAGTAATATGTCATTGGTGTTTCTTTATTTAGTGTGTTAATTTTACTGCTTTATTTTTTTCTCTCATCCATAATCTTGTATTGATTATGTGCTGAAATTATAATATATTGAATGTTTGGGGTTAAATAAAATAGTACAATCTTCACCATTTACTTTTAGTTTTTTAAACATGGCTACATTCATTTTAGAAAATTTTAAATTACAAATGTGGCTTACATATGCAATGACATGGATGGAGCTACAGTCTATTATGCTAAGCAAAATAAGTCAGTGAGAGACCATATGATTTCATTCATATGTGAAATTTAAGAAACAAAACAGATGAACATATGGGAAGTGAAAGAAAGAGAGAGAGGGAAGCAAACCATAAGAGACTCTTAACTACAGAGAACAAACTGAGGGTTGATGGAGGGAGGTGGGTGAGGTATGGGCTAAATGGGTGGTGGGTATTAAGGAGGGCAACTGTGATGAACACTGGGTGTTACATGTAAGTGATCAATCACTAAATTCTACACCTGAAACCAATTTAATTTTACCATCTAAGTTAACAAACTAGAATTTAAATAAAAACTTAAAAAACAAATGTGGCTTAAATTCATAGTTCAAATTATTGGATTTTAGTGCTTTATTTTCATCTCATAAAATACCTTATTTTTTTTTAATATGAAATTTATTATCAAATTGGTTTCCATACAACACCCAGTGCTCATCCCAACAGGTGCCCTCCTCAGTACCCATCACCCACCCTCCCCTCCCTCCCACCCCCATCAGCCCTCAGTTTGTTCTCAGTTTTTAAGAGTCTCTTATATTTTGGCTCCCTCACTCTCTAACCTTTTTTTTTTCCTTCCCCTCCCCCATGGTCTTCTGTTAAGTTTCTCAGGATCTACATAAGAATGAAAACATACAGTATCTGTCTTTCTCTGTATGACTTATTTCACTTAGCATAACACTCTCCAGTTTCTGTGTCCATCCATTTCCTCAGTTCTCCAACTCTTTTGCCTATAAAATCCTCCTAGCTAGGGGCATCCAGTAGCCTAATCCTCACGGATTTGAAAGCAATTCCTATGTTGTATATGCAAGGCAGTAACATACTGGAGCTGTTCACAGCACTGTATGAGGCAGGAGGTGGATGAAAAGGGAAGAACAGGAAAGACAGCAAGACATGTTCCTCTTGACCTTAAGGAGCTCACAATCTAGTGGTAGGGACAGATTAACAAGCACCAAGCCATAATATAAGTGATAAATAAAAAGTGTCAAAAGTGTTTCAGGACCACTGTTTGTGTAAAACTGGCAAGGAGGGAAGTTCTCGATGTTTTCACAGGGTAAACACATTTAAACTTAACCTTGAAAACACACAATACTTTGCCACGCTAGAAATGGGGGGCAGGAAAAGAGAGTATTCTAGTCAAAGTTTGTGTCCTATTTAAGAAATCTCCCTGCATCGGTCAGGGTTCACAGCCACTAAGAAAGAATATTATGAGAATACGGGATTTAGGAATCAGACCTTACATAAATATGTGAACAACTGGGGAAGCCTGGTGGGGGCAGTCAGGGGGTCAAGGAAAAATCATTAAGCAGTCCATCTGGAGCACTCACAAGAGAGGACAGAGCAAAGCCTGCAGGGAAATGCAAGAAACCAATCTAGCCAGCCATGAAAATGAAACCACAGGAGGAACTTGTGGGGAGGTCTAAAGCAATCTATTTCCTTTTAAAGAGTCAACACCTCTGTGCATCCACAGTCAAGAAGAGTCTGATAGTAGGCTTGATGTCGTTATTGGTCAACAGGGCAGCAATTGGCAAGATGAGCTAGAAACAGGGTGGAGAAGGGCAAGGACCAGCAGAACCCACAGGCTCTCCATGTGACCATGACAAACTTCCACAAGTCATAATGGCTGCTTCTCTCCTACCTCCCAAAATTCACTCAAGTTCTTCTTTTGAACAACTCTAATCAGATACCATACAGAGAGATTTCTAGGAAATAGAGTACCTACTTAATCAAATTGTAAGATGGAAAGCACAGTTTTAAGAAGGAAAATTGAAAAGTGTGCTTTAAGAACATGGAATGTTTCCTGTGTTTGGAAGAAACTGGCAAATCATTGGAAGTATTAACATCAGATCACATATCTAATTTCTCTGTCTACAAAATAACTTGAGTGGCTGTATGCTATGTATCACACATAACAAATAGAGAAGAGGTCCGTTCACATCTCCCTGAATTTATTCAAGCTATTTCTTCTCCCTAAATTGCAATTATTCTTGCCCATCCTGTCAAAAGTTCTGCCTCCTCACAGATTCCATTCAAACATCACTTTGTCTTGAACTGTTCCCTGACTTCCCACCCACAATTCTTCTTTGTTACCCACTCTGGGCTCCTGTAACATCTTATACATACTTCCATTGAAGCCCTTTTCATATTATACTATAATTTTGTTTTCATGTTTCTTCTTCTTCAGTTAACCACAAAATCCTTGAGAAGAGGGACCATGCTTTATTAATTATTGTATACCCAAGACCTGTTTCACATTAAGTGCTCAATAAACATGGAGTAAATACATGAATAAACGATAAATACATGAATAAAACTTAGCAATAACATTAATGCAATAGTCAAGACTAAATATCCAGAAAACTTTGGGGTGCCTAGGTGGCTTGGCCATTTAAAAGTCTGACTCCTGATTTTGGCTCAGGTCATAATATTGCAGTTCCTGAGTTGGAGCCCCATTTGGGCTCTGTGCTGACAGTGCAGAGCCTGCTTGGGTTTCTCTCTCTCTGCCCTCCCCCACTAGTACTCTATCTCTCTCAAAATAAATAAATAAGCATTCAAAAAATAGTAAAAATATAAATATCCGTAAGGCTTGGATTTGAAGAGGAGGTAGAAAGTGAGGAATATCCAAATAACATTTTAAAAACAGAATGGCTAGAATTTGGTATCAGTGGGTGAAAGACGTAAGAGACATACTCTGATAAATACTATAAATGAAGCAAAGCATAGGTTGTAGAGGAGATCATATTCAATATCAACAAAGAGATAGAGTTGTTATAACATTAAGAAAATTATATGCCCATAAAGAAAAATATGGTCAAACCACTATCCAACAAATAGGTCAAATTGTCAGAAGTCAGAAAACTAAGAAAAGTTAACAGAATTATATATTAGAATTTTCTATAGGAAATCTTAATTTCTAAACATCTACCCTATTTTCATTTTGTTTCACTTGGCAGTTATTAATGGAATCCAAAGAGCTATAAAAGTACATAATAACTTTTGGTGTAATTTTAGCATTGTTGGTCCATTACAGATTTCCAAAATGGCCCACACTGAGCTAAGCAAGCAAGAATGCTCCTATATTTATTTATCTATTTATTTATTTATTTATTTATAGGCTGAATCTCCTTTCACACAGTCTTTCACATAAGCTAGGACCGAATTCCAGCTTGACTCCATTTTAGCTGAATGATCTCAAACAAGTCACCTAAACTTCTAAGCCAATTTTTTTACATCTGTAAAACTACTGGCCTTTGGCGTGATTCTTCTTTATTTTTCCAGTATTTTATTTTATATTACTTTTAAAAGTTTGAGACTAAGGAATATATACATGACAAAATTCAAAAAATATATATAGGAGTATTCATTGAAAAGAAATTGTTCCCTGTCTTCTAGCCACATAGTTCTCTCTCAAAAGGAAATCACTATTACTACTTTTAGAAACATGCAATGCATTTTCCTACACACAAATGCTGCAAACTCTATGTACTATTCTGAATCCTGTTTTTCCATTCACTTAACTTTGAAGAACTTTCCACATAAGTATATATTATGTTGTATCATTCTTTTTTAATAGCTGTTTTATATTTAATTGTATGGATCTTTCATAAATTACTTAACTATTTTTTTTTTATTTGAGAGAGAGAAAGAGCAGACAAGTGGGGGAAAGGGGCAGAGGGGAGAGAGGGAGGGAGGGAGGGAAGGAGGGAGGGAGGGAGGGAGAGAGAGAGAGAGAGAGAGAGAGAGAGAGAGAAAGAGAGAGAATCTCAAGCAGGCTCCACACTGAGCATGGAGCCCAAAGTGGGACTCAGTGAGGGTCTCAATCCCACAACCCCGGGATCATGACCTAAGCTGAAATCGAGTCAGATGGTCAACTAACTGAACCACCCAGGCACCCCTTAACTGGCATCTTAAACAACATTTAAGGTGATTCTAATCTTTTTATATTATAAACAATGTTGTGAAGAATATCCAAGTATATACATCACATCACAATTGCATAAAATCATATATCCATATTTTTCTTTTCTTTTTAAATTATTTTTGAGAAAGTACACAAAATTAAAAGTGCATATCTCAATAAAGTATCACAGTGATGTTCCATGCAACCCCTGCCCCAGCCAAGAAACAGAATGTTGCCAGAATCCCCAAAGCCCCCTCCTCCTAATCACCAAAACTTAGAGCTCCTCAAAGGCAACCTCTATCTGGTTTCCATGGCAACCCCTGCTTACCAAGTGTCACTACCAAGAACATGTCATCAAACATCACAGACCACCCTTGCCTGCTTTTTGAACTCTGCACAAATGAAGTGACAATGCAGGCATGTTTTCAAATTCACCTTCACTCATTCAACACTATACTTGTAAAAGGCATCCATGTTGTTCCATTTATATGTAGGTCATTTATTTTTGTGGCTACATAAAATTTCATTGTATGAATATACTACAATTTATGTATCTATTCTAGGTCATGTGTGTGTTTTTCAGTTTGGGCCATTGGAATAATGCTGCTATGAACATTCTCATCTATGTCTCCTGGTACCCATGTGCTCACATTAGGACTGTAATTGCTGAGTCATAGAATAATCTATCTTCAACTTTAATAGATAATACCAAACTGTTTTTCAAAGTGATCATACCAATACACACTGCTATATGACTCCCATTGCTCCATATTCCCAATAACACTAGACAGTTGTCAGTCCTATTAATTTCAGTCACTAAGATGACTAGTAGTATCTTCTTATGGTTTTAATTAGCATTTCCCTAACTAGGAAATTAAAGAAACTTCATACATATTTTAGCCATTTGAATATTATATTTTGTGGAATACCTGTTCCAATCTCTTATTTGTATGTTTATCAGGTTGTTTTTAAATTTCTGGGGTTTTTTTCTTACATTTTGAATATGTCTTTCATGTTTGTTGCAAATATCTTCTTACCTTTTCACTCCCTTATAATGAAAAGAAGTTCTGGATTTTAATTTAGCCATTTTGTCTTTTTCCTTTATAGTTCGTTCCTACCCTGGGCCATAAAGATATTCTCCTATGTTATGTTCTTGAATGTTACTATTTTACCTCTTGTATCCATATTTACAATCTACCAGGTGTATGGTGGGATGTAGAGGTCAAGTTTCCTTCTTCTATGTCTTTTTAATTTATCTGTTCCAGAATAATTTACTGATAAAACTAAGTTTCCCAACTATTTTCGAGCACCACCTTTGTTATAAATTAAATATTAATATATGTGTGATCTATTTCTGAACTTTCCCCTATCTCCCACCATTCTGTGTGTTTATTCCACACTGACTTCTAACTTGTTCTTCTTCAAGAGTGCCTTAACTGTTCCTGACCCTTTGAATTTTCATAAATTTTAGAATCCACTTGTTTATTTCCACCAAAAAAAAAAATGGGCTTTTTGTTGGGAATAGTATTTTTTTATCGGGATTGAATTGAGATCAGTTTGGGGAGCATTAACATCTTTATATAGAGTCTTCAAATCTATAGATGTGGTTTTTCCTTTCTTTTGTTTACATCTTTTTAAAAATTTTTATCAGTTATGTTTTATGGTTTTCTGACTAGACATCTTACACAGCATTTTCTAGATTTATCCCTAGGTAATTGACATTTTTGATGCCACTATAAATAATATAGTTTTGTTCATTTTCTAGCTGTTTAGTGCAGGCATATACAGACATACAACGGATTTTTCACTATTTACCTTACATCTTTGTATCTTTGAATAACACCTTTATTTCTCCCTTTCCAATCTATTTACCTCTTTTTCCTTGTTTTTCCTGACTTTTTGCCCTGGATAGCATTTCAGTACAATACTGAAGAGAAGTAATGATACTGGGGATCTTTCTATTCTTCCTTCTTAAAGGGAGAGCTTCTAACCATAAAGTATCGATTTTTTTTTTTACTAACTATCCTTGATAATATTAAGGAAGTCTTCCTTTATTTCTAATTTGCTAAGTTTTTATTATGAACTAATAATACATTTTATCAGATGTAATCTCTGAATCTATTGAAATGTCACTTTTTTATCGCTTTTTCTAAGTGAATTATATTGATTTCAGATGCTAAACCAATCTTTCATTCCTTTTTATATATTTCTGGGTTTAGTTTGCTAATATTTTGATTGTTCTCTCTTAAATTTCTAGCCATGAGTGAGATAAGCCTTAGGCTTACCTTCAAAAATGTGTCAGGAATATTCTTTCTTTTGTGTAAGACTAGAGTTATTTTGTTACAAAAGTTTGATATAATTTACTGACTATTGATTTGGAGTTTTCTTCATGGTGAAAGCTTTAATTATGCATTTGATTTCCTTAATACTTAAAAACTATCTAGATCTTTTTAATAAATTGTGCTTAAGAATGTGTCCCTTTTACCTAAATTTTAAAAGTATTGTTATAATGTTATTCATAAGAGCTTATCATTTTCATATCTGTAGGATCTCAGATAATGACTTTTTTTATTCTTAACATTGATTTTCCTCTCTCTCTCTCTCCCCCCCTCTCCCTCTCTGCTGGAGCTCTTGCTAGCTCTCTCTGTCTCTCAGTCTCCCTGTCTCTCTCTCCCTCTCACCCCACCACTCCTGCACTAGGAAATTTCAGTTTTATCAGCCCCTTCTGAAACTAACTTTTGCATGTCTTGATCCTCTCTACTGCATGTTTGTTTTTTGTTTTCCTCTTCATTACTTTCTACTCTTAATAATGTCATTCCTTCTGCTTTCTTTGGTCTAATATGTTGTTATTTTCCAGCTTCTTACGATGGATGCTTAGCTCATAGATTACATCCTCACATCTTTTCTAATGTATTCACTTAAAGCTATTAATTTCCCAATAAGCAAAGCTTTGCCTATATCCTACAACTTTTGATATGCAAAATTTCCAAAGTCATTCAATTCAAAGTATTTTCAAATTTCCATCATGATTTCTTCTTTAACCCATGGGTTACTGTCTAGAAGCATATATCTGAACTTTCCTTTATTTGGGAATTTCCTAACTTCATCTTTGTTACTGACTTTGAGCTGTGATTTTTTTTTTTTTTTTATTTCACTTACCAAGTGGATTCCAATTCAGAACAAGTTCTTGTGCTCCCTGGCTCCCTGTCCAGAGTTCATAGGTGGCGCCAATTCACAGGTGAAATTCAACTTTTGAGTCATATTCAAAGCTGTCTCTGAAGCCAGTCTCCCCAGCTCAGAGTTACCTTAATAAATGGCAACCCCTCTGGTATGTGCATAATTCTGTTGTCCAGAACAGAAACCATTTTTCCATGCATCCTCCTTGAACTTCACCCACAAAGGATTTCCTGGAGCTGGACTGAAAAACCAACAGACAGTTGCTAGAACAGAGCCCTAGTACAGGGTCCCTGTGGGACACAACTCCATAGCACCACACATATGTGGCGCAACCACCAAAATCATCATCTATGTAAATAACGCCCCCTGCAGTTGTGCAGGCACTCTGTATGTAACCATACACAGCAGTCCTGGTCCTTTACCACGTGGAGACTCAGCCAGAGGGACTCCTGTTCGTCAGCTAGATGCCAACTGTGCTACACCAGACACCATGTATATGTGCACTTGTGTTGGCTACGACACTTCGCTCAATGCCTAGCACCTGTATTCATAAATTCTGTTGATAGATGAAGTAAAGGATGAATATCTGGAGAGAAAGATCACAGAAGAAACTGGGCAATGTTATTTTCTCCTACAAATGTTGTAGCAGAAGTTCAGTGGAACTTAAGACCAAGATAATTTTTTAAACAGAGATGTAATCAATCAATATAAATGTAAATCAAGTTTCAAGTAACATACAAAGCCAGCATCTATGAAAAGGGCAAATAAGAGGATGGTCATTGTCTGAAACAATGGGGCTTAAAAATAAAAGGCAAATACATAAGGTGGAACTATTAAAAACTAAACTAAACTTTGGTTGAAAAGGCAATTGGATTGAAATAAATTTAAAATGATGGCATTTGAGAGCACATCCTTGATTATACAAATAATTGTTCAGGCAATTCAGTAGTGAATATCAGACATCCTAGGTGTTTAAATTTGGCTTTCTCCTAACCTTGTTGACATATTTTTTCATAGTAAAGGGTTTGCAGGATTTACTTTTAATGAAACAGCAAGAAAAAAGAGAAAAGATAACAGGCTGAACTGAATTTAAACTAATGAAAATTGAGTTTGATAAAACTGGGTAAGTAGCCTCATTTCTTGCATTTTTACCTTATCCCTGAAATATGAGGTAGTTTAGTCAGTATTTCCTCTAGCACATTCTGTCCAATGAAATATAAACGTGACAAAGACTTATTTCCAACAAGTTCAGAAAGTGCTAATTTAAATAAATTCACTGCAACATTTCTCAGAGTTTTTAATACATTGTGACTCTCCCAAAATGGGATATACTATGCAGCATTTCTCAAATTTATGAGAGCACAGAACCATTTTCATGCTTAAACATCCTATAAATTATTCTACTGTGAAACTAGGTTTACTTGTTCAATTTCATTTTACCCTACTACTAAGTATCCAAGATTTTAAGTAGAATCTTTATGAGACTTCTCAAAATATGTGTGTGTATACATTATAAGATATGTTAATAGGTTTACAAAGTGATTCCCAAATATGTTTGGGAAACATTGGGATTGAACACAGTCAAACATGTTTTTTATTGTTCTATAGTGCTTTGTAATTCTGCAAAAAGCAGGCACAGTTTGTGGTATTTATGTGACCATTGGACTCTATAACATCTTGTAGGACTAGTGTTCCACAGAAAACACGTAGGGAAATGGTGATCCAATCTATGGAATTTAATATTTCTGTTCATCGTAAGGTCTGAGAATGGAAGGAGAAGACCTTATTGAATCTTTGGATAAACAAATTAAAGATCCTAGAGTGATGGCCAGTAGAAACCAAGGTTAAGACATTTGAAAATAGATGTAAATTGTCATATATTACTGATGGGGGGAAATCTATGAAGAGCAATTTGGCAAGTTATCATATACATGTGTGTGTGTGTGTGTGTGTGTGTGTGTGTGTGTATATATGTATATATATATCACACATATGCACTTGTACTAATGATGTTTACATATAGTTATTTCAACATTGTTTGAAAATAGCTAAAGGTTAGAAACAACTCAAGTGTCTAGAGGATACATGTTAAAGTAAGTTACATACTTAAATGTATTCCATGCAGCTGATACAGTCGGTTAAGATATAGGTCAATTCCATGAAAATGAATCCTTCAAAGACATGTCTTGCTAATTCTTTTACCTCGAGGATATACAGCAAGTCCTAAAACATAATAGGTGTTCCATAAATATTTGATAAATAGTAAATAAAATTACTGAATGGATGACACCTCTAAAACCAAAGCCCTCTACATCAGTGAACTTAACTCCTACTTTTTCTTTCCTTAGGACCCAAATAATCAATCATTCAAAAATTTACTGAATGCCTATTATGTAGCATACATTATGCTGGATATACAGAGATAAAGCAGATTCTACTTGTCAAGAACTCAATTCTCTTGTAAAAGAAGTTAAAGCAGTAGAAAATAAAGCATGATGGAATTCAGGAAAATAAGTCATTACTTAATCTGCTCAATCATTACCAAATAACTGAATTACAAATACATAGTGAAAGAATTTAGAAAGTTTCTCAACAGGTACTATATTTTTGAAATACTTTTGTCTACTTCTAAGTGACTAATCATGGCCCCTACCATCTGATACAGGAATTGATTTCTAATTATTAGAATGTTGGCCAGGGACATAGAAGGGGAAAAGCAGGTCTTGCTTCCAGTAGTATCCTGTTGTGGTATGATAGCCTTTATATGAACTAAATCACTTTCCTATTTCCTAGTCTTTTTCCATTTTTCCTCCCCCATCCCATCATCCCCCCCCCCACAAAAACAAGCAATTAAACTGTTCTGTGCTTATTGTTTCAGGGTAAACTTGTAAAAAAAAAAAAAAAGTCTTCCTAAACTTTGAAGGAACTAGAGAGGACTTTGGGCATGAAAAAAAAAATGTTGCAGAGAAGTAAGATCTGGGCAGTGTGAGGGCTTCTGAGAGAGCCCATAAAAGATTTCCTCAGAGGACATGAAGTGATGAAATTTAATGTTGGTCCTTACAAGAAGCCAAAGCCCTAGCAGAGCTCAGGAAACAGAAAGGGGAAGAAGCACAGGGAATCCAGGCATATGGTACCTTAGAGAGCCCCAAAGAGATCTCCAAAGTTCCAAGACAGCAGGAAAGGATAGAATAATGACCATGCACAGGAGTAAGACAGAGACACTAGGCTTGAAGGAGCTATGAAGGGAAAAAGAAAAATCAGTGGACAAATGTACTGAACAGTGTCAAAGTCACAGGCCATCCTACCATGCTTGGGTTTCACATAATCCATGTCCCCCAAAATTTAGATTTCTGGGGCACCTGGGTGGCTCAGATGGTTAAGCACTTGATTGTTGGTTTTGGCTCAGGTCATAATCTCACAGTTTTGAGATCAAGACCCATGTCAGGCTCCACACTCAGCATGGATTCTCTTCGCCCCCCCTTCTCTCTCCCTCCCTCCCTCCCTCATCCCCTCTCCTCCACTCATGCACCAGCACTCACTCTCTCTCCTCTCTCTCTTTCTCTGATAAAAAAAAAAAAAAAACCACCTTAGATTTCCATTACAAAAAGGGTGGGGGGTTATATTTCTGCCAACCCAGCAAAAATAGAAAGTTAAGTTGAGTCATAAGAAAAAAATGAAGAAAGCTATATTTTCTGCCCACCTAGGTTGTAGGCTGTCATAGAAGCTGGCTACAGCTATCTCCACATATGCCTTAGGATTCCTGCAATTACTTACATTAACACAGAGACTCTATAATCTCTGGTTTCAAACCAGCCACAGAAATCCCTCTGTGAATGGTCTCAAACATCACCTGGGCCTCAATATGATGGCCTTGCTAAAGTTGATCTGCTTTCAGCAGGGGGATCTCTTCCTTCAGAACAGCTAAGACACAATGAGTTGAGACCCAAAGCTGCTCACTCTCCAAGAATGTGGTCATTAGAGCTATATCATCTGTCACCTTTGGGTGGTAATTAGAAAAGGGAAGTCAATAACAATAGTACATAACACTACTTTACCAAGATTTAAACAAGTTGTAATATTGTTGAACATCTATTGATGAGTCCAAATGTGCCACAGGCTATTGAGCACAAGAAGGGCTTTGATGCGAGGTTTTTCATTATTAATTTGATGGGGTGAGGTTTATAGACATCACAGCATACATTTTCATTTGTTATGTGAGCATGAGCCTCCCACAGCCATCAAATCTAATCAGTATCCTATGGGGTGACACCCAAGGTGGGGGAGGATGTGGGACTTGCAACCCCATGAAGGAGAAGAACCAAGCCTTGTTGACCTTGCCAGGCTCTTTCCCAGATGTAGAAAAAGAAAAGAAAAGAAAAGAAAAGAAAAGAAAAGAAAGAAAGAAAAGAAAAGAAAAGAAAAGAAAAGAAAAGAAAAGAAAAGAAAAGAGAAAAGAAAAGGGAAGAGAAAAGAAAAGAAAAGGGAAAAGAAAAGAAAAGAAAAGAAAAGAAAAGAAAAGAAAAGAAAAGAAAAGAAAAGAAAAGAAAAAGGAACCTGTGATCATTGATAAAAATACTGAGCTGGGAATCAAGAAGCCTGGGTTTTAGGTAAGTTCTGCTAGTAACTGGTTCTTAATTACAGTTCTAATGTTACTTTACCCCTCTGGCCTGGAGTATCTTCATCTATAAAATAATCTCTTATGGTGACGTATGGGCCCAATATTGGATGATTTTGTACCTTGAGTTATCTCTTCTAGTATCATAGTTTAAATAACATCTATATGCTTGTACTTCCTATTTTATACAAGCATCTAGATGCTTGTACTTTCCTATATACAGCTGCCCTTGACAAACTCAATTTGATGGCATCTCAAACATCACACACCCAAAACCAAACTCTTGACTGCTCCTTAAAACCTCCTTCTTCCCACCCCAGTCTTATCAACTTAGTAAATAGCAACTGCTTTCTAGAGCTTGCCTTCTAATCCTCTACCTGTCACACTCCATATCTAATCCTTTAGCAAATTTTACTAGTCCTATCTTTCAAATATGTCCATAATCTGATGCCTTGTACCACAATATCGTAGTCCAAGTGTCCATCTTCTTTCAATTTAACTAGTGCTTGATCTTCCTCCACCTGTGCTCATCTCAGCAAGAATGGCCACTCCTCTGCTCTTCCCCCCAGATATCCTTATAGTTTGCTTCTCACTTCCTTCAAGTATCCATTCAAACTCACCTTATCAGAGAGGCCTCTCCTAACCATTCCATTTAAAATATTATCTGTGCTAGTTTTTTATGCTATTCAACAAATCACCACAAACTAAGTGTCTTAAAACAAGAGGCATGTATTTTCTCACTGTCTCTTGAGTCAGGAATCTGGGCATAGCTTATTCTCTCAAGGCTACAAACAAGATGTTGTCTAGGCTATGTTCTCATCAGAAAGCCTGACTGGGGAAAAATCCACTTCCAAACCCATTCATGTTTTTGGCAGAATTCATTTTCCTTAGAGCTATATGACTGAGATTCTTATTTTCTTAGTAGCTGAAAGACGCTGCTCTCAGCTTGTAGGGGCTGCCCTCAGGTCTTTGTCATGTGTTTCCTTCCATTTGCAGTTTACAACATGGTTGTTTGCTTCTTCAAAGTCAGCAAGAGAATTTCTCTCTCACCTCAGGTGGAGTCCAGTTCCTCCTTTAAGGGCTTTTACCCTATTAAGTCAGGCCCATCTTGGATAATGTCCCTTCTGATTAGCTAAGAATCAGCTGATTTGGGACCTTAATCACACCCTCAAAATCTCCCTACCTTTGCCATATAAATAACATCACCTAATCATAATATTGCTCACTGCCATTTTTCTGGCAACTACAACAGTATCTGGCTCAAAGCTCAAAAAAATATTTCTTGGATGAACAAATGAATGAATGAATTTAAACATAAATATCTTTGACCCTTTATCATCCCAGGAACTCTGGGATGTGCATTATTCCTCTGACAGACCCTGGTCACATGCAAGTTAGTTTCAGTGAATATTTATTGGGCAACTAACTCCTTACCAGCCACTTGAACACACTGTAGTTAATCCTCACAATAATCCTCTTTAAATCACACAATGTATTCTGAGCCTGGTTGGGAGAAAATTGAATTTCAGGCATACTTTTGGGAGTCCTATATTCCTATAGTAGCTACTAAGTATTTATTCTTTCTCCTGTTTAATAATAGTAAAAGTACCTAATTTTAGCTAGGCACACAGCCAGCCCACAGACAGTTTCTCTTAAAACACAGTTTCTCTTGAAACCATAAGACCAAGTTCAAGTCAATGGACTATGAGAAGTAATGGGCACAATTTCATCTCCATAAAGACAAGATTGCTGTCCACTAACTTTTCCTTTTCCCTTTTATTAGTGCTAGAGAATAGACATGCAAGTGAGCCAGCTTCAACACTCCATGACAAGACCCTCAGCCTGGGGTTGACAGGTCTTCAAAGGGTCCATGGATAGAAATCAAGGGGTCCAGAAACTGGGGTGGGAAATTACATCTTTGTTTTCAGAAATCTCTTAGTGAAATTCAGTTTTTTCTCTCATTACAAACGTTAAGCAATAAACCACAGTAGTGTTCAGTGTCTGTGACCCTGTCACCCACAGAAACCAAAGATATGTTCATATCACACTACATGTATACAGATATAATCAAATAACAATTTGTCTTCATCACTATTCCAAAACTAAAATATTGGACACACCGATACATCTTGTTAATAATCAATAAAGAAGCATATGCATTATTAGGTCACAGATTTGTCTTTTTATAATTGTTGTAATAATTGTATTTTGTTATAATTTACTTCCTTTATAATCCCGATGTATTTTTTATGCACTTAAAATCCTTTTTTTTTTTTTTGAGACACAGTTCACACACCTCACCAGATTGCCCAAAAAGGCTGTGGCATAAGATTTTAACATCCTGTTCTAGGAGATGGGGTGGTACCAAGATGGAAGAAACATGGAATCCTAAATGCCTTTGTGGTGTAGAGCTGTTTACCAGACCTGAACAGTTCACTTACTCCCAGATTATTACAAGAGAGAGGCAAAAAGAACTTATAAATTGTTTGAGCCTCGGGATCTTGGGGTGTCTGTGTTATAGCAGCTGAGCTTATACTGTAGTTAACACCTCCTCCCTAAGGCCAAGCAAGAATCCTGGCAGCGGGGGGTGGGGTGGGGGCGGTGGTCTATGCTGTACAAAGCACTTAGGGAGAGACTCTCCAGTCTTAAGACTACCCTGATATAACTGATAGATGAGCTCATTCTCCAAGCCTATGTGTTCCTAAAATACAGAAGATGAGCCCCAGATCCTTTTAATACCTGCTGGTGCTGGGAAACAGATCTTAAGGTTTGGCCCATCTATCATAGCAGCCTTCCTCATCAGAAGTCCCACAAACTCCACTGAAAGACAACAGAGTGATGATCCTGACTCCACAGAATTTA
The DNA here is from genome assembly GCF_007474595.2 of Lynx canadensis. Taxonomy (NCBI): domain Eukaryota; kingdom Metazoa; phylum Chordata; class Mammalia; order Carnivora; family Felidae; genus Lynx; species Lynx canadensis. The sequence goes on from NC_044308.2 coordinate 51,046,724, forward strand.
CCAAGCCCCACAATCTTTCTGTCTCAAAAGGAATGCCCTAAAAAACCTCCCTTCTCTTTGGCCACTTTTACCTCCCAAATTCAGTTATTCATCTCTAGCTTCCCTACCCCTCTGGAATGATCCAAAATAATTCTCCTCAATGAGCTTAGGTTTTGCAAACAAATTTCTGGTTGGATATTGTCTGGAAACTTCTCTTTTTGCCATATCCACTCCCCTTCACAAAATTTCCAGAGGCAGAGAACATAAAAATTTCCCCATTTTGCTAAGGGGAAAATAAAAACTTCTATAAGTAGTAAAGTAAAGGTTATTATCTCAATATATTATGTTATAGCTACTGCAACAATCCAAATGTGTGGTCTTAAGAGCCAATTCTGAAAAATGGTGAAAGCAGAAAAAGAAAGAGGGTAGGGATTGTACAGAATTTATGGAAGCAGAATAAAAACAAATAGTGACTGGTTATATATGGAAGGATCATGAAAAAAGAGAAATCAAAGTTGCCTGCAAGATTGAGGTTTAAATGAGCAAAACAAGGATAAATGAAAGAGAAACATAGGAGAGAGTATCATTTTGGAAAAAATAAGAGCTTTTAGATAAGTTGAGTTTGAAAATCCAAGTGGAAATCCCAAGAGGCATGAAATGGGAACTCAGAGATCAGTATCTAAATAGAGATGTTGAGAGAGCCAAGAAAATGAAGTAACTCACCAAGACGGAGAATTAAAAAGGGCAAAGGGAGAATGCCATTTCTGATCCTTAAGGAACACTCACATTAAGGAACAGAAGAAACCATCAAAGGAGACTGAGAAAAAAAACTATTCATAAAGGAGGAATAAAGTTAGGATAGTGCAATGTCACAGACAGCATGGGCTTAGAGCAAAATGCATAGAAAAACTAAGGATATGAACTAGGCAATGGCCAGGGGATTTTGCAATGAAAAGATAGTTGGTTAGTAGATAGCTTACTAATAGGTATCCATATAAATAAGACACCCTGAGGTACACATATTACCAGGGACAGAAACTGTCAAGATTCTTCTCAGGGCTATAATGGAGCTACAATCTTCCCTTAACACCTTTTTCACAATTTCTAGCAAACCCACTACAAAAAATAGGTCTACTTTCTATTTATAATCATAAAATGTCCCTGGCTTGAAAAATATCTCCATCCCAGAAGGCATCATTCAAAGGCAAATGGACTTGGAATTATTAAATGTATTCCACTGGATCAATATCATGGAGAATACTTATTTTCATTTCACTTATCAGAAAACTACATGTATTACATATAGCAGCTCTTAATATATGAAACGTTTTCCCCCAAGCTGTTCAAATGAAGATATTTCCCTCCATTTTCATCCTATATGGAAGGAATAATGTAAGTCCTATTTAGAGCACTAGCTAGTGCTTGCCTAAACCCTGCAAATGTTCAACCACGATGGAATCAATAGATGGAATATAGAATTCATCTCACAGATGAATGACGCCTAATGGACCCTAGATTTTAATTCTAAGACATGAGCCCAACCTGGAAAGCTAAAAAGAGAGAGAAAAGAAAGAAAAACCAAGTTCTTCTCCAAGTCAGAAACAAACAGAAGTGCTCATATTTATTTAGACAAAGGAAAAATTATGCAATTAACAATGCCCTCATAACCTCTCTGGTGAGCATGAATAAAACATTAACAGGAATTATACAGATTAAATATTGAGGTGCTGGATGCTGGAACTCACCACAAATAATGAAAGCTTTTACACTAATCACTTATTTCCTTATTAAAAGATTTGCAAAACTCAGAAAGAAACGATCAGAGAGAAATCAAAGCCTCTTTTCCCTACCACTAGCCCTGAAAAGGAAAAGTAAAATGACAAATTTAGGTTATGCTCAGCTTCCCTAACATCTGATAATTTAAAGCATTCTCATGGTTACATGAATTTTTCAATTTCTCTCTAGATATCTGGCAGCATTTGGATGCAGGTTTCCAACATGTGTTCACTCTCCATGCTCTGTTTTCATTAAAATCAATTGTGTTGTAGGTGGCTATGGGGTCAGACCTTCAGAAGTACATGGCACTGGGCAGGTTCCAATCTGATACAAGTTTCAGGAAGCTGAAGTGAGGAGGTCTTGGTGATGCCGCTGGCACCATGGTGGTTATTGTACACTCCTCTCTTTCCCAGTCCCCATATCTCCTCTATTCATTCAGCTGCTGATCAACTTGGCTGAGATTGGAATTTCCCAGTGCACACTTCCCCACCATCACTTGCTCGCCTTTTGTCTTTGCATTCTCCTTCCTCTCAGTCTCAAGACAAAAGTAACCTCCCTTTTCTCCATGGTAAATCCTCCCACCACTCAGCTTCTACTTTTCCTTTTGTTCATTCACAGGAGATGGTGGTCACGGAACCATCAGTCCTTTTCAAGAGTCCTCACTGGCTCTTTGCCCTCTGCTGAAAACATACCATGGCTTCTCCCGTTTTGGTTTTGGGGAAGAAAAACCCATCATAATCTGTAGGGAGGTCTCACTTCTCAATGCATATTTCCATAAACCTCCTTTTCTTCTGTTCTTTTACACTTTTCTGTGCTTTCCAACTTGTGTAAAATGAGCATTTTTTTTTAATATAAAGTTAAGAAATTGGGAGAAAAATTTAAAGGAAGAGGTAAGGTATTCTCAAAACAGTAGAGCACATGGTTTTGGCATGAAGCAAATTTGGTTTCAAGTTCTAATTCTGCCCTTTCTAGTTTTGTGACTTTGGGTAACAATTCTGGATCTCAATTCCCTCCTCTGTAAAATTAACAGTATTAATCCACAGGATTACTGAAATGATTAAATTATATCATTCCTACCCTGGCTAAATATAATAAGTCGTCAAATCCTTGCAAGGATTGGTCCCTTTGCCACACCATGACTATTCTTCTTCTAGGGGGAAAGAAACTCTCATAAAGGACAGGAAAGCAGATCACCTTTACAAAAGGAAAAAGACAAATATTCTTCCCACACTGACAGAAAGTAGGCTTCTGGGATTTGAGCAGTGGTTAGCAAAGGACTGAAAAGGCAAGCAAAGAGGCCTGAACTATATGAGCTTCACCACCATTTCACATGGCTGCATGGGTCAGACCCTTCAAGGGAGAATGCGCAGACAGAATCTATAGTTGGCCTGGCAGGAATGCAGACTGATCATGGCTGAAACAGCCTAGGCCTACACCCTCATTTTCCAAAGAGAAAATTAGTTTCCATTCATAAGGCCTACCATATGCCTTCTACCCTCAGAGGGTTTATTCACACACATAATTCCTCCTGCTAGGAGGCACCCCACTCCTTACTCTCTACCTAATGCCATCATCCTTTAGAGATCAGCCCCAGAACCACCTTTACCTGGAGATCCTTCTCAGTCACCCAATGCACTGGACTTCCCTATCTTTCATTCCTGCTAGAGGGACTGTGGCCATACCTTCAGGCCTGGCTCACTCTCTGCTCTTGCCTGCTAATGAGCTAGTCCTTGGGGCCTTGTGTCACCTCCCTGCTGGATCACAAGAAGTAGGCTTCACTGTCCTGTTGTAACTGTGTGACACACAAAACAGGTGTTCAGGAAGATTTTGAATGAATAAACTAATTTCTTGTTCAGGTTGGTATTAGTAAAAACTGTTCCATGGATAACTTCCCTTTTCTTCAATTTCCCACTATAAGAGAATACTGAAATAAGTCACTTTCTCTTCCATTTTCCATTCCAACAAAGAATCAGGATGCCCATGCAGGTATAATGCTCCTTCTTTTTGTGACCTACAGCCCTGCAGTGGCTGTCTTGAATTATAGTCCACTATATGGATTTTTAGTTTTGAATCTGCAGTACATACAGTCTCATCTCTCAGAAACCAGATATTGATCCCTGTCTCACTGGGTCTACACAAACTGGATTGCCTGAATTCAGGGATTGTTTTTTAAGGAACAAATTCAGTAAATTAAATGGAGTAGGGTTTTTTTTTTTCCTACACCATGCCAAATAGCACGTTTGGCTGTATCTTTTGTTTTTTATCCAGCTTTTCTGGTGACAAAGAAATCTACATATATGTATATGTATATGTATATGTATATGTATAATGGTTTTAGGAAAGCCATTTTTTCATGACTCATCAAAGAATGAGCCATAGGCATAATTTCACCAATTTCACCATAAATGTAATTGTGCCCCAAGTGAGCCCTAGAATCAGGAGGTATACATACCAAGAGAAGAGTTAATAGGAAAGAAGGCCAATCCAGGCTACAAAACATCATAGATGTTGCCTCCAAGGTGAGTCAGCCATAGAGCCTGCAAATATTTATTATACACATGCAGGGAACATGATTTGCCACATGCAGGGAATAAGACATATATATCTTCCCTCAGAGGCTTTCAGTCTACCGGGAAAATGGACCTTAACCTAGTCACTACAGCTGTGATGGGGGGGGGGGGGTACGGTGCTAGGAGAAGTAAAATTGCTGTAGATACTCAACAAGACCTAGCCTGGAGAACAGTCCTTAAGGATTTGTCATTTAAACAGAATCCTAAAAGATAAGTAAAAGTCAGCTAGGTTACTTGGAGTCAGAAAGTAGGTAAAGGTTCAAGGAAAGAAAGATCACTTCAGATAGAAGCAGCAACATGCAGCAGGGTCCTGGGATAAAAGAAAGCATGGCTGTTCGAGAAAGTCAGAGATGTCCTCCATGGCCAAATGGTACCAAAACAAGATGGGATTATTTTTTAATAAAGCTGACGGAAGGAAAGGGCAGAGGGAGCATGGCAGTTAAGACTGAAAAGGTAAGTAATTGTGAGTCTAGAGGGTCAGGTGAAGATTCTGAACTTTTTCCTAAATACAATGAGAAGGCACTTATGAGTTTTAAGTTTGGTTGCTTTGGATGCAATAAAGAGAATTATTTGAAAGGGGAAGGGTAGAATCAGAGAGATGACTTAAGAGGCTGTTGTTGTAGTTCAAGCAAGAGATGACAGTGGCCTGAGTGGCATACTGACGGTGGGCATGGAGAAGAGGAGACAATTTGAGGAAGAATCCTATAGTTGTCAATCATTAAAATCAAACTGATACCTCATTTTATTGAGTCAATCTCCCATTTCATGTCCCCCAACCTCCTAATATCCCACAATCCACTAACATGCTAAGAATATGAAAGTGGAGAGAAAAAAAATGCCCTTTTCTTCAGCCCTGAAGCATTTTTGCTTACCTATCACATTTCCAGTATCAGTTGAAAAGAGACCCTCTGCCATTCAACATGCTTATCCCCACTTCCACATCGAATTAACCAGTGGAGACCCTAGGTCTTTTAAAAAGAAAAACATCAGTTCCAGCACAGCCACTAGAAACCAGAAGTCAGCCTGAAAAGTGAGTCCTCCAGCTACTCCCAGGTACGGTTTTGTCCACTTGACCACCGTCCAAAGAGAAGATGGTGGTCAGCATCAGGCTTCCCCAAGGAGGTGGGAAAGTGAATACTCTTCCCCTCTGCTTCCAGTAAGACTCCAACCCCTTCAGGGCTAAAATGGATGTCAATCATAGATTCTTAAGAGGACTTTTCAAAGAAAACAAGTAATATGTTCCCTCTTCTATTGTGGATTTTCCTAGAAACCCTCTATGAAAGGTTTTTATTGTCCAAGATAGCTTTTTAGATGTCACTCCAGCCCTAAGTGTATTTGCATTAAGAAGCAGCTTATTTCTTGTGTCTCCCAGAACCTTGCCCTCTCGCTATTAGTACATTCATCACCCCTCACACTCACAACAGAACAAGAGAAGTCAAAGTAGATGAAAGGGACCAGATCCATTTGCTCCTAACCAGGCCCCTTAAGAGCCTCTTAGAGGATCCCAGGTTACAAATATGTTCATCTTTTCTATTCATGAATACCTTTTTGAAGGCAAAGACAGGTCTAGAAATGGGACAAAAATAAAGTCTATTCTTCTCACTGCCCCTCCTAGTATATTTCTTCAAAATGTTTTTATCTGTTAGCCACAAGACTGGCTTTAGATGTATACCATTTGCTCCCAAATGTGTCTTAAACATACACCCTTTTCCCTAGGATTATGGTTTCCTGTGGCAACAACCTACTAAAAGGTGTGAAAAGGGAAAGAACTTGATGCTCTTGTTTTAAGGGACAGAGAAAGAAACCAGGGCTTTATGATCATATCTCTATAAACAGAATTGCATATACTTTAACAGCAACTTTGTATTGACTTCAAAACCTTTGCAGGGACAACTGCTAGTTTCCATGACAACCACATCTACAGCACCTAGCTTTCCTCCTGCACATTGGTGACACAAGACAGAGGAAGGCTACATGTGATAGATTCAGTTATGCATCAGTTGCAACCATGGATATTCAAGGAAAGACCACAATTTACCCCATACCTTGAGAATTTTAGATATTATATAGCTGACATGATGCTTGGTCAAAGCATAAAAGCATGTAAAAATACAGATCTGCCATAAGTTTGGCTGTGAGCCTTGAATGAACTTGTTTCTCATGTCAAAATTCTTTTTCCAGTGAGCCATGATGCCTGAATGCAAAATACATAAGGAGTGTTTAATTTCCCTTGATTTTTTTACTTCTTGACAGCCCTTTTTTTTTCCTCATTTTTAGAATGGAACAATAATGAAAAATATATTAAAAGTGAGGATGAGACTCCTAATCTGAACTATCCTTCCAGTCATCCTAATTGAAATACTTTATGAATCAGAGGATTCCTCATGGAAAACATCTTTATGAGAAACATGAAGTAAATTCTAGGGAAATTGTTCTTTCCCAGGGAATGTATGTCCTGGTCATACATAAAGTGCTGGTCAGTGGTAAGGCATAAACATTTGAGTTGAGCCATTCCAGGCTCCAGGCCCATTCTGTCATTTACAACTGTTGAAGCCTTTGCAAGTTACTTAAGTTCTAGGTTCTTTTTCTGTAAACTGCAAATAATAACTACTTCACAGGTTGTTCGGCTTAAGATAATGTAAAGAGTGTAGCATTGTGCCTGGCAGATGTTTTGTTCATGTTGTTATTAACTATTATTGTATTTATTATACTGTAGCTCAGCAAGAGGAGTCTTATATAAGTCTAAGTCTTATACTCAACTCAGAAGTAGTCATCTTCATGTTCTTTTAGGCTAGTTTGATGAAATGTTAAAATTATAACTATCATATGATATAACTATCATATCATATCAAAGGACCTCATTTTTATATCCTGTTAGTGAACAAATGAAATATTTTTAAAATTGAATCTGAAAATATTATTTTAATTAAAACTGTAGGATAATTCCTCAAAATCATACTTAAATTGCTCAAGTAAAGGCTTCAGATACCTGCATTCCATCATAAGAGACTTTAGGTGTTCCCATGACATCCTAAAGTGCTGTTCTAAATTAGTATCTTTAAAAATTAGTCTATTTGGACAAACTGTGGCAGAACCATACCAAGATTTCTACCAGTTCTGGGAAATTTTTGACTATATAGCCCCTGAAGTCCCTTTAGCCATCCTTTATGAATTTAAAAATATTTTTTAAGCTTTCAAGTAAAATAAAGATCTGATGCAACAATTTCTTTTCTTAAAACAAACCCACTATTGAAAGAGAATCCCACTGTCCCTCCCAAACACTATAAACTGTCATTTGCTAAATTCAGTTAGTGAGGAGATTTTACTAGACTGAATCTGAATGTGAACTAAACAGCACAAACTAGGGCCTATTCCCCTGGCTAGAGTTAAGACTGAACAGCTAGGCAGTCAAACCAGATTCATCACTGAATCTCAACCTTTGTTTAAAGCAGCTCCCACCAACAAACCAGTTGTTTCTTTGTTTGTTTGTTTGCTTGCTTGCTTGTTTAGAATGACCTGGGCTTCAATCGATTTGCTTTGATGAATGAAACTGTCTTTCAACGCCTGCTGGATGCCCTATGCTGCTAAAGTTCAGCTGATAGACAGCATGCAAGCTCTACCTCAACTCTGCCATTTGGTTGTCCTGGAATATCCTGAAGTACCTTCATTCTATCCTGTGTCTGGAGCACTTGGGTGTTCTGTCCATACTGAAAGAATCACCATTTCTTTATCAGTCAAAATGGGGTTACTGAAAGAGTTCAATGAAGGGACTGTTTACAGGAGTGTGGACAGCTTAAGAAAACCATCAGGGGTTGGTAAAGCACTCAACCAATAGACGATACACCATTAATAGACCAAGGGCCTAAGAGAGCAAGGGGAAAATGACATTTCCAAAACAGAAGTTTTAGCTATAGCTTTGGAGTGATATATTTGGACTTCAGCAGAGGAACAAGGACTATCAACCCATGGCCCCAACAAAAAGGGAGCAGAGTAGTAATACCCCAACCTTCCTTTTTCTCCTACTCTCTCCTCTCCTGACAATCTTTTCATTGGTCAAATCCAAACAGAAACTGCAGAGCAACAGATCCAAATGGATACAGCCCATGGAAGTCAAACTTTTGGAACAAGCTCAGGGTAAAGAAAGGTGATCTAGAAGAGCAAATGGAAAATATTTGGTGCAAACCTTTCAGGATTATCTCTGGTTGTCCCCCTTCCCATAAAAACATCATTTATGGGGTCCCTGGGTGGCTCAGTCCGTTAAGTGTCCAGACTTCGGCTCAGGTCATGATCTTGCTGTTCATGGGTATAAACCCCGCATTGGGTTCTGTGCTAACAGCTCAGAGCCTGGAGCCTGCTTGGGATTCTGTGCCTCCCTCTCTTTCTGCCCCTCCCCTGATAATGCTCTATTTCTCTCTCTGTGTCTCAAAAATAACAAATATTTTTTTAAAAGAACATCATTTACAAGTAAGTCAGTTTTTCATAATCCAAACCAATTTTGCAGGCATCTATAACAGATATAATAGGGCACAGTGATCTTGCCCACGGATTTGTGAAGATGTCCTTCTCTAATGTAGTGCTTGAAACAAGGTACAGAGACCCTAAAAGTATCTCCTTCATGCTTTACCCAATTACTCAAATAGGAGATGAAATCAAACAGGTGGAAGGGGCAAGGGGAGTGATGAAACTGAGAAACCGTCCAGATAGATTACTGAAAATGAGCAAAAGAAACCAGAGGGGAAAGTGTTTCCAGCAGTCAAAGAGGACAGAGACTCATATAATCTGCCAGGTCTTCAGGAAACATAGGTGAATCTAGTAGAGAACATCCAGGACTGGAACAGACTGCATGGGCAGAGCTCTAAGACAAAAACCTGGGTATATTAGCTGGTTCAGTGAACAACAATCAAGTCGTTTGGTGAGAGCAGGGTGGGAGGGGAGAGGTGGGGAATTATTCTTTTTATACAACTGGTCATCAGTTTTAATGTAAAACAGATTAAGTGATGGATACAATTATGCTTTTTAATTATGCCAGGGGAAATAACATTTTCTGTCAATTTTTGAGTGCCATACTATGCATCATTTGCTATATTGGACACATTACATACAATTCATTTAGTAATCACAAATCTCACACTAAATTATCCTACCTTTATTTTTTTTTTAATTTTTTTTTCAACGTTTTTATTTATTTTTGTGACAGAGAGAGACAGAGCATGAACGGGGGAGGGGCAGAGAGAGAGGGAGACACAGAATCGGAAACAGGCTCCAGGCTCCGAGCCATCAGCCCAGAGCCCGACGCGGGGCTCGAACTCACGGACAGCGAGATCGTGACCTGGCTGAAGTCGGACGCTTAACCGACTGTGCCACCCAGGCGCCCCAATTATCCTACCTTTAGAGATGCAGGGTCAGAAAGATTATGTAACACATCCAAGGATATGTAGCTAATAAACAGTGGCACTTGGATTCCACCTCAGCCTTGTTGACTCCAAATCCATGCCCTTTCTACTATGCTTTCAACAATCTTAGTAAAAGTATGCTCTATATTACCTCCCTGTATTCTCTGTATGGCAAGTTCCTTACCTTTAAATTGATGTAAAAAAAGAGTATCTTTTACAATAAAAAATATGATCATTAGTACCCAGTCTTTTAGAAGTCCATAGCAAAAGAAAGTAATTATCAATTTACTAATGGTACTTTTGCTTGTATAATTACCCCAAAGTTAACTGTCTCCTTAGTTAACCTACCTTTCCACCTTCCACATTAATTAGACATATTAGCAAATTAAAATGTATCTATGCAGGAAACTATCCCATCTAACAAGAGTTTAAGCAACTTAAATCTTTCTAATTTCTGCTTCCCTACGAAGTGTGTAGAAAACATTCATGTCTTCCAAGAAATTCTCAGACAGTACCCACTTCACATGGAAATTTATAAAGTATTTAGGATAGTAATACACATCTGCTAAGCCTGAGGAAGATATATCGTGATCCAGAATTTAATGAAGTGAAAGATTTAAGACAAATACAAAAAAAGGGGGGCGCCTTGGTGGCTTAGTTGGTTAAGGGTCCAACTTCAGCTCGGGTCATGATCTCGCAGTTCATTAGTTCGAGCCCTGCATCGGGCTCTGTGCTGACAGCTCAGAGCCTGGAGCCTGTTTCAGATTCTGTCTCTCTCTCTCTCTCTCTCTCTCTCTCTCTCTGCCCCTCCCCCACTTACTTGCTCTCCCTCTCTCTCTTAAGAATAAGCATTTAAAAAAAAAAGAAAAAAAAAGAAACAAATAAAATGTTTGCATATGGATCCCTCAAGGAACACTGGGGCCTGCTCTGAAGAGGACTGAGATCACTATGCATAAGCAAAAACATTTATAAGACAGAACACAGGCATCATTCCTATTAAGAAAGCCAAACTGATGTGACCTTTCATTCTTTCCTTGGAACTAGGTTTTAACTGGTTTCTACGTAGAACTAATCCACTAGATGGGGGCGCCTGGGTGGCTGAGTCGGTTGAATGTCCGACTTCAGCTCATGTCATGATCTCATGGTTCGTGAGTTTGAGCCCCACATCCGGCTCTGTACTGACAGCTGAGAGCCTGGAGCCTGCTTCAGATTCTGTGTCTCCCTCTCTTTCTTCCCCGCCCCCCCCCCAATGGCACTCTGTCTCTCTGTCTCTCTCAAAAATGAATAAACATTAAAAAAAAAAAGGAAAAGAAGGGGCGCCTGGGTGGCGCAGTCGGTTAAGCGTCCGACTTCAGCCAGGTCACGATCTCGCGGTCCGTGAGTTCGAGCCCCGCGTCGGGCTCTGGGCTGATGGCTCAGAGCCTGGAGCTGTTTCCGATTCTGTGTCTCCCTCTCTCTCTGCCCCTCCCCCGTTCATGCTCTGTCTCTCTCTGTCCCAAAAATAAATAAACGTTGAAAAAAAAAAAAAAAAAAAGGAAAAGAAAAAGAACTAATCCACTGGATGGATAGGTATGAAATGATTGACAAGTAGGGCCAATCATGCCCAAGAAGCCCCTTGTAGAAAGAATCAATGATTGTTCAAATATAGTTCAAATTTTATTTGTGTCTACCTCAAAGCTCAGAACTATCTCTCTCCACCCCACCCCAGACTGCTTCTTGGAGTATCTTTGCTTAATCCAGGGCCCTGAAAATGTATGAGGCATAAATTAAATATCTGCAACACGCAGTTGCAAATATTCTCTAATTTTAAAAAACGTATTTGTCTCTGAAAAGGCAGCCCCATAAGAGGGGGAGGGGGAAAAAAGAAAGAATTTTGGTGAAAAGGGAGAGAGTATGTGTTAATGTAGACTCATAAGTTCCATATACAATTTATTGTTTTCTTTCATTTTTTTTAAAGAATCCTTTATCCAGCAAGCCTGTCATTCAGAATAGAAGGAGAGATATAGGTTTTCCCAAACGAACAAAATCTGAAGGAATTCATCACCACTAAACCAGCCCTACAAGAGATCCTAAGGGGAATTCTGTGAGCAAAATGTTGCAAGGACCACAAAGTACCAGAGACCTCACTACAAGCATGAAAGCTAACAGATAACACAATGACTCTAAGCCCCTATCTTTCAATAACACTGAATGTAAATGGGCTAAATTCTCCAATCAGAAGACACAGGGTATCAGAATGGATTTAAAAAAAAAAAGAAAAAAAAAGACCCCTTGCTGTCTACAAGAGACTCATTTCAGACCTGAAGACACTTTCAGATTGAAAGTGAGGGGATGGAGAACTATCCATCATGCTACTGGGAGTCAAAAGAAAGCTGGAGTAGCCATACTTATATCAGACAAACTAGACTTTAAATTAAAGGTTATAACAAGAGATGAAGAAGGGCATTGTATAATAATTACAGGGTCTATCCATCAGGAAGAGCTAACAATTATAAATGTCTATGCCCTGAATTCAGAGACACCCAAATATATAAAACAATTAATCACAAACATAAGCAACCTTATTGATAAGAATGTGGTAATTGCAGGAGACTTTAATACTCCACTTACAGTAATGGATAGATCATCTAGACACACAGTCAATAAAGAAACAAGGGCCCTGAATGATACATTGGATGAGATGGACTTGACAGATATATTTAGAACTCTACATCCCAAAGCAGTAGAATATACTTTCTTCTCAAGTGCACATGGAACATTCTCCAAGATAGATCACATATTGGGTCACAAAACAGCCCTCAATAAATATAAAAGAATTGAGATCATACCATGCACACTTTCAGATCACAATGCTATGAAACTTGAAATCAACTGCAGAAAAAGTCTGGAAAACCTCCAAAAGCATGGAAGTTAAAGAACATCTTACTAAAGAACGAATGGGTCAACCAGGCAATTAGGTAAGAAATTAAAAGATATATGGAAACAAATGAAAATGAAAATACAACAATCCAAACACTTTGGGATGCAGCAAAGGCAGTCCTAATAGGAAAATACATTGCAATCCAGGCCTATCTCAAGAAACAAGAAAAATCCCAAATATAAAATCTAACAGCACACCTAAAGGAACTAGAAGCAGAACAGCAAAGACACCCTAAACCCAGCAGAAGAAGAGAAATAATAAAGATCAGAGCAGAAATAAACAATATAGTATCCAAAAAAAACAGTAGAGCAGATCAATGAAACCAAGAGGCGGTTTTTTGAAAAAATAAACAAAACTGATAAACCTCTAACCAGGCTAGTCAAAAATAAAAGAGAGAGGACCCAAATAGATAAAACCATGAATGAAAATGGATTTATTACAACCAATCCCTCAGAAATACAAGCAATTATCAGGGAATAGTATGAAAAATTATGTGCCAACAAACTGGACAACCTGGAAGAAATGGACAAATTCCTGAACACCCACACACTACCAAACCTCAAATGGTAAGAAATAGAAAATTTAAACAGACCCATAACTACTGAAGATATTGTTTTCTTTCCATTAGAATCATGGCAAAATCATAACCATACCACCTTTATTTAGAATTAGAAGACTTGCCAGTCATGAGGTATTTTTTGGTTAGGCTATACAATGTTCATGGAAGAAAGTAGACCTTCTATCTGTTCAGTTGATCTTTAAGCCTATGAATTGTTCTTAATGAGCAATTCATATCAGCCTCCTGCCAAAGCATGTAACTGTGAATGTCTAACCACGAAACTTTTATGACAAGCCCAATTATGAGACATTGCACTTAATTATTTTTAAGTGAACTGTGTCATCTCCACAGAATTATAAGCCATCCCACCATGAGTCTAGATATCCTTGGACTGCATCCTTGAATTAAGCTACACAATCTAAAAGTTACCTTTGTTATCTTCTTAGCCTCTCACAGAATTCCTTTCATCGAACTGTCCCTTTCCCTTTGTCTTAACTAAAGACACATTATGGATATGGAGAAAAGGGAATCCTTATGTACTATTGGTATGGCCATTATGGAAAACAGTATGGTAGTTCCTCAAAAAAAAAAAAAAAATAGAACTACCACATGATCCAGCAATTTTACTTCTCAGTATCTATCCAAAAACAAAACAAAAAATTAACTTGAAAAGATATATGATCCCCATGTTCACTGCAGCATGATTTACAACAGCCAAGATATGCAAACAACCTAAGTGTCCATCGATACGTCTATTGAATGGATAGGAAAAAAATGTGATATATATTTTTTCCAGCCATTAAAAAAAATGAAATCTTGCCATTTACAACAACACTGGTGAACCCTGAAGGCATTATGCTAAGTGAAATAAATGAGACAGAGAAAGGTATACTATTTGATTTCACTTATATGTGGAATCTAACAACAAAACAAAAAACCTCATAGGCACAGAAAATAGATTCTGGTTGCCAGAGATGGGGGAGGGCGAGTGAGAGATGAGCAAAATGGGTCAAGAGGGTTAAACGACACAAAATTCCAGTTATAAAATAAATAAGTCATGGAGATGTAACATACAGCATGGTGACTAATGTTAATAATACTATATTGCACATTTAAAAGTTGCTAAGAGAGATCTTAAAAGTTCTCATCACAAGAAAAAACTTGTTTTAACTATGGCGATACATGCTAACTGAACTTATTGCAGTGATCATTTTGTAGTATATACAAACATCAAACCATTATGCTAAACACATAAAACTAAATGTTATATGTCAATTATATCTCAAAAAAGACACACTATAGAAAGCAAGTTTATAAAATCTATTACATTGTTTTTGCAGAAAATCATTGAGGACTTTATTTAATCATTCTGTGACTCATATATGTAGACAAGGATGAGAACTATCTTTGAAACATAAAGCAAGAAAAATCTTTGTTTATCCTGAAGAACAAGTATGTACCATGTAACTGATGAGATATCTCTTTTTTTTTTAATTTCACCACTTTGATGTTTATTTATTTTTGAGGAGAGAGAGACAGACCGTGAGTGGGGGAGGGCCAGAGAGAGGGAGACACAGAATCAGAAGCAGGCTCCAGGTTCTGAGCTGTCAGCACAGAGCTGGACCCGGGGCTCGAACCACAAACCCTAAGAACATGACCTGAGCCAAAGTCAGATGCCCAACCAACTGAGCCACCCAGGCGCCCCGAGATATCTCTTTACCGTAGCTTCCAGAAAGCTATTTAATCATTCTGTGATTCCTATATGTAGACAAGGATGAGAACTATCTTTGAAACATAAAGTAAGAAATATCTTTAACTCTGAAGAACAAGTATATACCATGTAACTGATGAGGTATCTCTTTACCTTAGCTTCCAGGAAGCTTAGCATCAACTCCAGTGAGCAAGCATAATATTTTTTAAATTTTTTTTAACGTTTATTTATTTTTGAGACAGGGAGAGACAGAGCATGAACAGGGGAGGGTCAGAGAGAGAGGGAGACACAGAATATGAAGCAGGCTCCAGGCTCTGAGCTGTCAGCACAGAGCCCGACGCAGGGCTTGAACTCACGGACCGCGAGATCATGACCTGAGCCGAAGTCGGCCGCCTAACCGACTGAGCCACCCAGGCACCCCAAGCAAGCATAATATTTATGTACAACTCTAAGATCTGTTTGTGCCCTTTCACCATATATATTCATACATGGAGCAATTCTAATTTTTAATTAAATTGTACTGTATATATTTTATAAGCCACATCAAATCTCTGAAAAGTGAAGTAAAAAGTAAAAAAAAAAAAATCAGGAAGAAATGGAAAATTAACCAATATTTATCAAATACCTTTAGCATAAAGGCAAGTGAAGACTTGTCATTTTGGTTCTCCACAGCCTCGCCCAAATAACCCTAAAAATGAGAACATCCTGACACTAAAAATCAAGACTATTCAACCCTTCCTAATACCATAATCTTTATATTTGTAAATGTATGACCTTTACTGCCTGAACAAAATTTGCAGGAGCAAGTATTACAAAGAATAAGAAGGCAGTAGACTGCTTCAGAACACAGTCTTTGGAGCCAGACTGCCTGGGTAAAAATCCTGGATCCTCCCCTAACAAGTTTTATAACCTTAGGCAAATTATTCAATCTCTCTGAGCTTCATTTTCTTCTTCTGTATAATGGGCTTCATAATAGTACTCATCTCAGAGGGTTGTTGTGAGAGTCAAATGAGTTGGTACTGTAGAAAAATGCCTGCCTATCGCAGGTATTCTGTTAGCTACTATCATTACCAAGAACAAATAAAAAGACACAGCTCTTGGCCCCAAGAATCTCAGTGACCAGTAGGAAGACATACACATAAACAGTGTTTTTTTTTTAAAGAGGAATAAATGTTACATAAAAATATGTACAAATTGTCAAGGGCACAAAGGATAGTGTCATCTTTACTGTGTTTGACAACCATCTCATTCAAATGTACACTGTCCTTTTATTTACATTCCTATCATTTTCTATATGTAATGTGCATCTGAGAGAATTCTCTCCCTCAAATTCCAATATAACAACCTGTGGTAGTTAATATTTCATTGACATTTAATCTAATTGCCCATATGTAATTGCAACAATTAGTGTTATTTTGTCCCTGACATTTATGTTGCCTGAACATTATATGGCTTAAATTGGCCCACAGGCTATAACTATCTTCAGTTGCTATTTATTTTCAAATTTCCTCAATTGAGATAAAAATTTCAGTCCCAGGGTACACACTCTTTCACATGCAAACAAATCCATACACACAAGCACATATGTACACACAAAGGAGGTGTCTAGGGGCCACAACTGAATCCACCCCTGCCCAGTCAATCTGCTATTATTTTTCATCATTTCAATTGATTGTGCAGCAATCAACTGGACTGATCATGTGACAACCCAACCTGTTCATTAAGGCAGCTGTGATAATCAGATCAGCTGGGGGACATTCAGTTAGGAGTCTTCCATGTCAAAATACTTTGCAACTCCCAGGTAGACTTTATTTTTTAAAAGAGCATTCCTTTTTCAGGCCATCCACATAACTGGGATCTAATTATCAAGTTCACTTCAAGCATCACTTTTTGAAATGAGCACATAGGATGTGGAATCAAAACTTGGAATGTACGTGCTACATCTACAGAGACTCTCCTGTTAAATAATGCAGTTGGAAAGAGGCGCCACTGAGACAACAAGGCTTTTTGGCTCCTGCATAAAGGACTGAATTCTTGTGGTGCTTAATTTCCCAATTTCTAATTTCAAACTCTGTGCAGCAGCAATGTCTAGTTAGCTACATCTTCATGTCCTGCAGGGTGGTGGGTACAGCTGGACAGCAGCAGGCTGCTGGTTCAGTTTGATTGTGTGGCCCAGCCTGAAGAGCCTCCTGGGACCACCAGTGTTCTGCAAATTAAAGTCGGCCTGGCCTGAAGGTCAGCAGCCATCCCCCAGCAGTCACTGGCCGTCCCAGCCCACTGCCCTTGAGAAATTGGTGCGCTGAAAAACATATTTGCTCAGAAACAGAGAGAAAGCGATTCTTCACCTAATTACATCCATTTGGCTCTGAACAGATAGATCAGTCCTCTGTGTGGGAGGAACAAAGCAAGAAGGAAAGGAATGTTTATGTGTTTGTTAAACCTCTGTAAATTTTTTATAAAACTGCATAGTTAAAATTAAATAATGAAGGTTTGTGCTTTGTGAATTGTACACACTACATAAAAGAAGGAAAGGGAGAATGAGAGAACGCTGGGAAGGGAGGAAGGAGAGAGGATGCATCCACTGTAGGACTGTCTTACAGAAGTGGCCACAGTGAATCCCCATCTACAAATAGCTCCCAACCACAAATGCCTTCTCTCCAGTCTCTGCCAAAATAACAGTCATTCTCTATCATTCAAAGCCCTTTCTGAGTGCTGCAATACAATCTTTCTCAGCTCTGTGCAATGTCTTTACTTGGTGGCAAAGAGAGGTGAGTTTTAGCCAGGCATTTCATATGTAAGCTACTTTGCTAAGGGTTAAATCGATGGACAAAGAAGCCCAGAGGAATGTTCTGAAAGTATCGATGCAGCAGCCTGAGAACCACAAACACTGGAGGCGAGGCCAACTGACCTCAAGTCTAGTTGTGCAGACTGCAAAGGCAGAAATATTTTCTTGGGCCAAAGTTTCCTCAGCATTTACCCACTATTTTCCTTCTCAGCTGGTATCCAGAATGAGTTATCTCATTCTTTGTCTATTTTCCTTCCATCTTCAGTACGCTCAGTCCCCCAATTTTGTTCTCTTAGGTCATTCATTCACACTAAAATATATGGTATTTTATCAACATATTGGGTTCAGTTATATTTTGACTGGGATCAACATCAAAGAGATGGAACTCTGGATGAAATCTCAGGCCTTGATCAGGGGAGAAGTTAGGGTCATGCAAGCCTTTCTGACATCCCGAAATATCCTACCCTGTTGGGAGTCACCACTTTCTCTGTTCTGTGCTGTACTCCCAGAATCATCCCCTCATGGCTGCCTGCATGCACGTCCCCTACATGCACAGGCATGCAGAGGGCTAACTTTCTCTCAAGAAATTTTCTTGAACATAATACTTGGTCCAAGAGCCCTAGAGAAATAAGACAGATAAAAGAGCTGGGAGTGAGAGCCAACTTTTATTCCCAGCTCCACTGTATTCATCTGAAAATGAGCATGTCCATTATGATCTCTTTACCACACAGCATCTCGCAGAAGGCAGTGGAAGCCTGTCTCAGAAAGGCTTTGAAACCCCCAGATTAAAGGGATTGTACAGTTTAAGAACAAAGGGATACAAAGCCTTAATATACAGTTTAAAACATTAATATCTTCCTGGTTTCTGGCCTTTAAGAGAGAGCCACAGTTTTTCCAGTTATTTTATCTTAATTTGCAAGCAGTCCTAGTTGAATTGTTCATTTACTTTCTAGATCATGCTGTTAGCTACAAGGTTCAGATTCAAAGGGGCAGGGGAAAAGAAAAAGAAGAAAGCTACTGGTAAGAAAAATGGACCCCTTGATTTTTAGTAAGTATTTTGTTTGCAAAGTATGCATGTCATTCCAGCTAATGGTGAAAACACCATAATGTAAGAAATGGTTTCTTCACATTCAGCTGATAGCACTGCAAAGTTTAGGGTCTATCCAACTCTCCTACTCTGGATTGAGCTGAACAACTTGCAGGTCTTTTTCTGGAAGCACTGTCTCTGTTAGATTAATCATGTGGAATGCCCTGTTTTGGGTGACTCCATAGTAAAATCTGAAAATGAAGGTTTGTCTTAGAGATTCATGACTCTGGACTTAAGAAAAAACAAAATTTGATTCAAACAACAAATCATAGTTATATTAAGCTCAGAAAACACCATACTAAGAAAGGAAGAAAGAAGTAAAAAAGACAATGTGAAAGTATGTTGTGTATATCAACACTTAATATACTTAGTTGAGGCCTATTAACCAATATTCTCCACTATGTTCTATTGGCTGAATCCATTCCTAGCTCAATCCAAAATTGTATTCAATTTTTAAAAAGATAAAGAAAGAAAAGAACAAGAGTGGCTTTTTTATTTCTGTCATTAACTGTGGTAAAGGGATGGTTTTTCAGCCCCTGGATAGCTAAGGGCACTTCATAATAGAATCCAGCGCCTTTCACCCCTAAATCACTGATTTGAATCCAACCCAGGTCACTATTGACAGAATGTTATTACCTCTAGGTGTTGTCTGGTGGCCCATGTGGAATGAGTTGATGGTCTCTGTCCTGTTCCATATGGACAGTTGCCCACATCACCTTGTTGTCAGTTTCAAACGAGAAGCCAAGGAGTTAATGGATATGGAGCCCAAGCCCCCCTCTCACTGCAAGGTGGTGACCTCCAGGTCGGAGTGGAGGGCACTGAGTGCGACATGTGAAGCTGGGCCCTGATCTCCCTCATCACTTTCCGGGACATCAACCTATCTCATTTTTCCACAATCGCCTTTGCAAGGCACAAAGAATAAAAACACATGGCTGGTATTTTATCCAGAATTTGTTTCCATTTTTCCTGGCATGGGAGGCTTCCAGTGATGAACGACACTTACATTAACTTTCAGGTCACCATCCTAAGTAGAAAAACAGAAAATTTGTAACACCAAAGCAAAGCCATATGAATGTTAATTTTGCAAATCAAATGCCATTGGATTATTATTGCTTTGGTGTAATAGATTTTGCTGCAGAATAGGTGATATGAATTCAACCAGAGCCATCAGCACAATACTGGGATTTCTATTCAAGAGAACAAAACACACATGTTTAGAAAGAGTGGCCATCTATACTCCATACTCTATGACTATATATATTCCCACCTAGATGAAACTTTAGGGAACATGTCCTCCAACCCTTCCCCCCTTTTGTTCAATGAGAAAACTGATGCCCACATAAGAAAAATGTCTTGTTCAAGATCACACAGTAGAAAAATAACATGACTAAGACTGATGAGGAAGTTCCAGACTTGTACCCCAGTGCTCCTTCACAGAGGCATTTCATTTCATTTCATTTCATTTCGCACATGTTTATTGAGCACTTCCTATGAGCCAGGCACTATACTGGATGCAATGGTAGTGGTAACAGTAGTAGTGGTGATGCTAGAAGTTGGAGACAGGAATAAGAGAAATAAACAGAAACTCTCTCAACTCAGTAGTGAACACAGAGCCTGGCATTGTGAGATGTCATTAACAAGAATGGGAATATGAAGTAAAGTTTACACATAAGGGCTATTTTCTTTTAGGTTTTGCCAAAAAGATCCTGCGACAAAGATTTAAGTAAAAGCAGTTTATTTGGAAGGCGATGCCAGGAAGCAGTGGTAGAGGAGAGAGGAAGGAAGAGAATGACAGTGAGCAGGATGCTGCTGGGGGCAGCAGGGTTCCATCCCACCAGGGACTCACATCACTTGATGGTGAGAACATGCCCTGGGGATGACCTACTAAGAGGTGACGAAGCTAGGGGATCTATCCACCTACTCCCATCCATCACTGATTAACAGCTACACAAGCTTCCCCAGCACCTCTGGCCTGACTGTGTGGCAGTGAAGCATAAGCACACTCCTACAGCCACAGATGACCCTCAGATAAAGAGGGTCACAGATGATGGCAGCAGGAAACCATCAGCCTTTCCAGAAACTGTGAGTGTAGGAGTATGAGTGGACACCAAAAGCTTCTGTGATAAGAGTTTATGATCTTGTTAAGAATACATCTAACATTTAGAAGACAGTCCATAATACAGAACAAAGATGGCAGGTTCATTAAAGAAATACAACACAGGAACTGTGTGTGCTAGATACAGGGGCAGGTACAGAAGTAGGTACTGCTCCCCATGACATATGACCTAGCTCTCAGCACTTTCTCTCCCCTCCTTCCCATTCACAATAGGCAACTCAACATGTTCCACCCTCCACCTCTACTGTCTCCTCCATAATGACTCTGTAGAATTTCCTCCTTCTAAAGCCCAGCCCTGGACCTTAACGCTTCCCTTCCAAATCCCACAAAGAAGCCCCTCCATCTTATTGTCTCACCCTTGGAATCCCCAGAAGTGAGTTTCTCCCTCACATCCCATCCTCCAAGTACCTTTTTATTTTTCCATCTCCTCCCCCATATCATGATAATAAATTGGAATTTGTTTCTGAGTAACAGCAGACAACAGTTGCTCAAGAGATTCAGTGAATAAATAAATCACCACATTATGAAGTCAAGCTGCCAGAAGTCCTCATAGGATAACAGGCCAGACACTGAACTGAGAATTTCATAGCAACTTTCATCCAATTCCTGAAAAAAATTAGACAGACCTCACAGCTCTCAGAAGTCAACCAAGTTCCAGTGATGTTTGCTATTAAAACTAGAGAAAAAGCCCCTTGGAATTCTTCCTTCCAAGCACTGTGCAATTCCCAGAACCTTCTCCTGGCTCCGCTTTCCCAAAGAAACTATCTCAGTAATGTATACAGGTTAGCAAGATTGCTTAAGTGCACACTTACAGACATTGAAATAAGGTTCAAGGAGGGAAATCTGTCTCAGAAGGTGTCAGGGAAAATGAGGAATTGTCTTCCATTTCTCTCTTGGGCAAACCATAAGGATTTTGGAGGGGAAAGGTCATGTAGAAATGGTTATATTTTAATTATCTTTTCTGTTGGAGGGGAAGGGGCTATGTAATAGTTAAGAAATGCCTATTTTGAGGGGCACCTGGGTGGCTCAATTGGTTAAGTGACTCGGGTTATGATCTCACGGTTCGTGGGTTCGAACCCCGCATCGGGCTCTGTGCTGACAGCTCAGAGCCTGGAGCCTGCTTCGGATTCTGTGTCTCCCTCTCTCTGCACCTCCCCTGCTCGTGCTCTGTCTCTCTCTGACTTTCGAAAAATAAATAAATGTTAATAAAAAAGAAGTGCCTATTTTGAATGAGATGATATGTCAGGTACTTTATGTTTTCTCTTTTGATCCTAATAAAATCTTATTAATAATAATAATAATAATAATAATAATAAATGGCAATGTTTATTGAGGCAATATTCTGGGCGTTATACTAATGACTTCATATATTATCTTGCTCAATCCTCACCTATGAGATAGGTACAATTATTATCATCATTTTACTCATACATAAACTGAGGCTTTGAAATGTTCTATAATCTACCCAAAACCATGAAGCTTGAAACCACTGGATCAAGGATCCACATACTAGTTGTCTGACTGTATCAGCCATTCTGTTTCTGCTATACCACTCTGTCATGGTCTTCCACCCAGGAACCTTCCTTATATTGCGGCTTCAATGTCATGATGTAAGGGAATATATGGGTAGAATTTCAGGGATGTCAACTTCAAACATTTTGGAACATATATCTCAAAGATCTTGTTCCTATATTAATCCACAGATTTGGCCTCCATGAACACCCAAGGCTTTGAGACTGAACACACAGGAGGGTCATTTCTTGTCTTCACTGGCACTTTAGCCACCTCACTAGGGCCAAGAATCACTGAGAGGAAGTAATTTCCTTCACTTCTGCAAAACAGGCTTAGGTCTGCAGAATAAGGAATGGCTTTGTGCTTAGCTCCCAAACACTGGGCCCAAGTCAGCAGGGCCTGGGACATAAGAGCAGCATCATAAGACCCAACATGCACATCTATCCCAGAAAAAACAGACTCATCTAAGGAATAGATGGCTGAGTCTGATTTGTGTTGACCTCTGACAAAGCCCTGATTCTAACTGGCAGAGTCCACAAATGCCATAGGTAAGAAGGTAGCAAACAACTTAGGAAAAAACAATCCAAAAAAAAAGCATTGTTGGGTCAAAAATTCAAAAACAAAACTTGCTGGTTCCTTACTCATCTCATGGCCTCAACCATGGCAGTCATCAGCAGCTCACAACTCTTCTCACAACCATTCTCTGGTTTGTGACCCCAAGTTATAACGTGGCTGGATTCCCAAGGGCCTCAAGAAGTAATTAAGAACTTGCATTTCCAGGACTACTGGGTGGTTCAGTCAACTAAGTGTCCTACTCTTGACTTCGGCTCAGGTCATGATCTCACGGTTTGTTAGATTGAGCCTCTCTGTTGACACATGCTGCCTGCTTGGGACCCTCTCTCTTTCCTTCTCTCTCAAAATAAATAAATAAACTTTAAAAAAAAAAGAATTTGCATTTTCTAGGGACACAGAATTGTTAAGAGTAAGGGTTTCCAGAGCAGCCTATGAAAGCCACCTTAACCTACGAGGTTATTATGTTTCCATTTGAGATAATAAGAACATGCCTTCCACTGACCCCTCCAGAAGAGATGTGAGAAGCTGCAGAAGCAGGGAAGCGGGATGGGACTTAAGCACTGTGGTCAGGAGCCCTATGGGATACCACCCCATGGAAATTCCACCCTGGACTGAGGATTCACCAACGGGTCCATCAGCAGCACCTCCTGCAAGAGCAGACACTGAAAGCAGAGAAGAGTGTGGGACCAACTGCTCTGGCACATGGTAAGTAAGCAAGCCCCTGAGGGGCCACAGGAAGAGTTCTGAACTGGGAAGCAAACAAGGGCAGCTGGGTGACTTCAGCTCTCATCCACAAATTACGGGCTATGACTAGTTTCTCACGCACAGGTTATTGTGAGTATTCAATGAGAGAGACTGAAATTGGCACAGTGTGTGGCATTTAGTAATATCAAGCATGTGTTTACTAAGAACCTACTTTCACTGTAAAAGGAAAACTTTATATCACAATCATAATACTTCAGATATGTACAGTATTTCTCATTTCACAAAGCAGTTTTGAATATATGAACTCCAATCCTTACAACAGCCTTATAGATAGGCATTAATATTGTTCCCATTTTGCAAGAGGAAAGAGGATTCAGATGACTCAATGAGTTTCCCACAGTCACGTACAGAGAAAGTGGTAGAATGAACTTCGGGCCCAGGGACTGCCAACTCTGCTCTGCAGGAGAGTCAGTCATTACTTCTTGGCTCACTACTCTTGATGACTAGAAACAAAAACATGTGATCTCTCAGCATCAAGCCAGGATAGGGTGGCCAGTCACCATCCTCCTGAGTGGCACAAATCTGTCTTTGGGGCAAAGCAGATATAAGTAAGAGCAATAATGAAGGAGAACAAAGACACCTGCTGGAACCTGGCCTTCTGACATCTATTTTTCATCTAACCCAATCCCCTGCATAGAGGCAGAGATGACTGGCTCTGACACTTTCCTCACTGGCCTCCTATTTGCTCCCAGGGATAACCCAACTCACTATCTGAGCACTCACATATCCCTCTTTCTATTTCCCAGCTAGCTAAAGCTTCAGAAAAGGGGCCACTTGCTAGTCTACACACACACACACACACACACACACACACACTTTCTGGAAGTCAGCAAAGCCTGCCAAATTTCTCCCAGAGCAAACTCCTATCTTTACTTGTTCTAGTGTTTTCCCAGTCATGTCACAGGGCAGACAGGGTTGGGGAGGCAGTCAGGGATGAACATTCACTCCACATTATACAGTACAGCCACCACATCTAGTTGTGCACACATTTTAAAACCAAAGCTCTTTTTTATCTGTTTGACCTTTCTTTTCCCATCAGCCTCTGACCATTACCATGCCTAGCCACACATTTACAGGGGAGGGAAGCAGGAACTCTTTTGTCTGTTTGCTTTATCAAACTGAAGTCACAAAAAAGTCCATTCAGAACAAAGATGTTCTCTGTACCCTTCACCTGGCACGTGGCCTGGCAAGAAAAAGTGTATTTAATGGTAAGAAAGGAAGCTGAAAGACAGAGCTGAAAGGTATAACCCCCACGTGAATGCCACGCCACCTCCCTTTCCAGCCCCTTACCACAGCTGTCCTGTAATGACTGACAACATATACAAAGGGAAAAAGATTATTTCTGGGGCTAAACATTAAAACAAAGGCAGCCCAGAGCTAGTTAATTCTCCGAATGAGACAAACATAAATGGTGGGTGGATGTGCAATAAAGTGTAAAAGAGGAAGTAAGATACATTAGAACCAAGAGTGCATAATGTATTATCAACAGCTCTGTGGCTTTGATGGGCAAAGGCTTTTATACAGACACCGCTGTATTGATAGGTATTTCAACCAGCAGTAAAAAAAAAAAAAACATTCTTGACATTCATCTATAGGGAAAAATATCCATGTACTCTTGGCTATAGGACCAATTAGTCTGTGAAAGCAGCAGGGAGGGGGGACAGAATATAAATGCAGGATGCATCCGCACTTGATTACTCTAATGAAATGTCCATTGATTCCTATAGATTAATGTGAGAAGAACAGCAGCTGCAGAGTGGCTAACACCTCCAGGTCAGCAGCTGTGTTAGGGGGTGGGGGGTGCATGTGCGTGTGTGCACACCCCCATGAGTCTTGTGCTGCAGAGAAAAGAAAAATTAGAAGAGAGGATCGTGTGTGTATGAGTGTGTGTGTGTGTGTGTGTGTGTGTGTGTGTGTGTGTCTGAGTGAGACTGATTATGCTGGACAGAATCAAGGAAAGGAAGGGCTGGCTCCTTTAGAGATCAAGGAGTGGCTGTGCATGGCTGTGGACAATAGGAATTCAGCTCAGCCACTTTCAGAGACCCGGGCTGAGTGCTCCATTTCCCTTTCCTCTCCTCTCCCCACCCACATTTGACTTTGCTGAGGGGGGAACAGAAAGCTCACAGGTCACCTAGTTTGGTTCAATTAATTTCATATAGCCTTTAACCACCCAGAGCAAATGTGGAGTTCACAGATGGCTCCCCGTCCACTCACTGGTGCCCACCCTCCCCTGCTCCCACCCTAAAGCTGACGTTGGCCTGTCCAAGCCAGTATTATGCCTTGGGTAAATGTGCCAATCAAAGTGATATATTCCCAAGCTCAAAGAACCTGCTTCACCTCATGTAATTACTGGGCAACTGTTCTGTCCCACTTGGGTCTGGCATCAGCTTAAATTCTTCATTGCCAAATAAACAGCTCTCCCATGACTGCAAGGGCCTCCTTTAAAAAATGTTATCTACCCAACCCTTCAACAGAGGGCCTGGCATCTGCTCAGGGTTTTACCTAAAATCCCTCCTGGTGGTACAAGTAAACAAAAATCATTTACATAAAAATTTCAATTAGCTAGTATATCTTTGCTCCACCTGATTCACAACAACTCCTACTTATAGAAAAGGAACTGGCAGAAAAGTCTGGGAACCAGGAAAGCTGCAGGAAAGCATGCAGGCATCCAGCAGCTGCAGAGGTACTCTGAGAAAGAGCAAGTCTGTTGCATCTGCTCCAGAACGGAGAACTCAAAGGTTCCTGGGGACATCCACAGAGATGTCTGCAGAAGAATGAAGATAGGAAAGCTAGTGAGAAGCAGCCAGCCCTGGCAATCTTTTCACACCCAGAGAGGAACTTCTGCTCCAGCAAGAGAATTCAGCACCCAACAATCGTGAACCCCACGTAAGCTCAACAAGACAGGCAAAGGCAGCATTGGTATTCAAAACCCTTTCTTTCTTACTTCCTCAGAGGACCCTAGTGGCTAATCAGAACATGCTGATCACTCTTTGTCTCTGAATCCCTGTTCATTAAAGAACAGCAGGAAAGGGACCCTTCCTGCGGAGTCAAGAAAATGGATGATTGAGACAGAATGCATTAGTAATGCTAGTAGTGAAGTATTTAATGGGGAGAGAGAATTCTGCACAGTTTACTGCAAAAAACACACACTCAAGCATCCATGAATTGGCTCAGCTCATCACCAGTAACTTGGTTCTAGATATGATTAGAGACAAAACCCTAAACTGGAATTTTATGGTAATATACATCTACTGATATATATAGATATAGATATAGATGTCTATATATATATGTATATATAGATAGATATATAGATATATGTATATATATATATCTATAAATATATAGATATATATATCAGCAGTTGCCAAAAATTCTGTGTGCACAAAATATCTGATTGACACATAGATGGCAATTTTAAATGTAAATAGGCCAAAATCTCCTGACTGCTGTCCAGCCAAGGCAAGACTTTCCAGTCTTCCAAGTCTCCATCACCTGGCGGCACCATACACATCTGTGTTTTAAGGAGTATAGGCCCAACACTTTTTTTATTGAGAAGCTGCAGAACTCTAACCGGTGGTTCAATAAATTGTATTACATCCCCCTCGCACCGAATGCCCTACACGCTTTGGCTTTCCATGTGTAATTGCAAGCTGTTATTAGCCCTGAGCTGTGTCCGTTACTGGCCACACTCTTGCTGAGCGGTCAATTTTTTCCCCTGCCATTTCCTTTGCTCACACCATGCTGACCACGTTGGCCAGAGGCGGCCCGAGGTTTATAGTGCAGCATTGATTTTTCTTTTCTCTCAATACTGACAGAATCATAGATCCAAGGCAAATAAAGAAATGCATTCTGGGGTGATGAAATGTCTTTCATTCAGGCTGGATTGAATCAAAGCCCATCACAGAAATGTAGGGCTCTGAAATGCTAGGGAAGCTCATGCCTCAAATTGTGGAAAAATAAATTTTATGTTTTCTCCACTCTCCTTCAGATTTGTAAATCACCAGGGACTTGGAGAGTCCAGCCTGTGACCAGCTTGGGCAATGGGGCCACTGTAAACCAAGAACGGCTGTTACCACCTTCATTAATTGGGGCATTGCTTATAATTCTGCTTGAAGGATAGTCATTTATTAGCTTAAGTAACACCCAGAGTCTTCCAAAGAACTGTCTTACTGTAAAAATATTGACTGAGGCTCAGCCTTTGCTAAGAAATGCAAGATAGCAATTCACACAGACTTGTGAAAATCAAGCACCGAGGGGCAGCAGTGACTGACTGCAATAAATTGAGGAAATCTTCACTCAAACAAATAACTCTAGTTGACATCTGGTGAAGTGTAAATATGACCTTCAGTAATTAATTTGGTGATATTCATACCTTGTTTATAGACATTAATCCAAGTTTGATCTTCAGCACACACAAGAGTACATGTTCACAGAGACAGTAGGATATTCAGTGGAAAAACTCTTGGAGTGGGCAGTCAAGAGATCTGGATTTTTATTCTCACTCTCCCAACAGCAACAAATCGTTAGCCCTGAACACAGTACTACACCGTACTTGGTCTTGCTCCCCTATCCGCAAAATGTAGATGCTAATACCTACCATGGTTCAGATGGTTCAGTGGGATGATGTACATGAAGTATCTGGCACAGAGCCTGGAGCATGTCATTCCTTTGTGTAACATAAGTGACTGGCACCCAGGTATGGTGCACTTCAGGTATGTGGAGGCACCCAGGTAGGCACTAAGGAATAGCAGTAATCAAACAGCTGGCTCCTGCCCTTGAGGAGACGATAGACTGGTGCATATCACACAAGTAGCAAATGCTCAGATGACTGCTATATTCCAATTATTATCATTATTTGTGGTAATATGTTTTAGAAATGGAGTGGTTGGACTGCATGAATAGGTCCTTTCTCTAATCTGTGATCATTTATAACTATCTGTGTGTCTATGTTTGTAGGTATATCTGACCATATGTTAAATTATTATGTAGTAGAGGTTTGCACTTAAGCAGACTATCTGCCAAAGGGCTCATTTTCTGCATCCAGGTTTGGGACCATTTAAAATTCATGTGTATATTTATTTGTTTTCAACTTGGCCTAATTCCTCCTAAAACTGAAATACTGTATCACTTCACATGGAAAATTAAGCCCCCTGGAATGAATAAAAAATAATTCACATTGTTCTGTGATACATCAAATCTAGGTCACCAAAACCTGAAATTATTATAGGTACAGCCAATAAGTTTAATGTATAAGTACATGGAGATACCAAGTAATGCAAGGATATCTCTTTGATTTCTGGTGATCTTAGAGATGAGACACCTCTCCACCTCCATGACATTTAAGTTTCTGGA
Source organism: Lynx canadensis (assembly GCF_007474595.2). Lineage (NCBI taxonomy): Eukaryota > Metazoa > Chordata > Mammalia > Carnivora > Felidae > Lynx > Lynx canadensis. The sequence goes on from NC_044308.2 coordinate 51,075,825, forward strand.
AAAGAGAAACCTTTTTGTTATTTTTCATCCATCCCGGGTATTTGGCACGTAACAAGTGCTTGATAAATGTTGGTCAACCAATCTGTACCCCAATCAGACAGACAAACAGTTCTGCCCCAGTCCTTCTATGAAAAAACTGCAAAGGCATCTGTTTTCCTTTATAAAGGACCATAGCTAAGAGTTAGGTAGTCATGGCACACTGGTCTACAGTGCTCAAGGATATCCATAATTTGAAATTCAAAGGCTCTTACCTGAACCCAGGAAAAACCTCTATAGTTCCCTGAACTTTGGAAGACATGAATGCAGAAACCCATGAAAGAGAAGTAACTCCACAAGTCAGAAATTCCTGGTATCTTCTCCCTGTACTAACTGGGAGTGGAAAAGGAAATAAGGCTTTTCATCTTGCTTCTCACTGATCCTCTGTCTCAAACTGTCCCCTAGGAAGGATGGCCTTTTCATTTTGTTTCTTTGATTTTTTTTAATCCCAAGAGAATTCTTCTTTCAATGTTTATTGACACTTCAGTGAGTTTTGAATGGCTCTTACCATTTTTCTGCATTTGGGCAGTGACAAGTCATCCTTCTGAACATCTGTTTGACTTTAGGCATATGACATAATTCCAATGGCTGAACCAGAATTAAAAGCTTAAATGGCAATATTTATAAAATGCTAATATGTATAAAATGCACTCCTGCTGTTTTTCAGAAAAGGGTCTAATCAATTTGCAAAAGCCATTACTCACACAAGAAACATATGTCAATTTAGATTGTTCTTAATTCCAGAGTCTACTATTCTTAGGTAATTTATGTAAAATGGGTATTAAAATTACTTGGAGCAGGAAAAAATAGCCTGCTCAATTCTACCTCTGGCCCTAAGGAATGTGCACTCAACAAGCATTTTCTAAGCATCCACAATACAACAGGGCTAGGATCTTTGCCTTCCTGAAGACCTCAGAAACAAATGCAAGCAAATGGTCAAGATTTAGCCAACAGAGGCCATGGTAGAGGATGTGCCTGGTGCTAAAGAATGAGGCTAGAGGATGGTGTGCACTTGAGGTAAGGGGCATAGGTCAGAAAAGCTTTCTGGGCTAGGCATTTCTGGGCTGAGTTTTAAAGGAAGCAGAAGACTAAGGGCAAAGGAAATTGAAGCAAAGAAAGCAGCCTATACAAAGGGCCCTGGGAGTGCTGGAAATTTGTTTCTGTATTTCCAAAGGGGCATTCTCTTGTGTTCACTCTCTACATTGTCCTTGAGCTATTCAAAGGAACATTCAAAAATGTTACAGCGCTGAGAAGGGGAACCTTCCAGGCCTGAAAAGAGGGAGAGTGGTGAAAGAAAAGGCCATCCACCTTATAAGCAGCATGAAGCTGTGAGTAGTTCTCTCCAACACTCTGCACATGGGGAATCACCTACCTACATACCAGAATCTCAGATTTATAAACCCCTGTAAGTTTTCCACCCAGATTCATTCTAGTTCATCAGGCTCTTAGGATTTTGACCATGGCCTAATGGGGTATCTAGAAAGACAAGATGCATCAGTGACTACTCAGTGTGACCTAGTCTCGAGGTTGGTATAGCAGAACTCAGTCTGTGCCTCAGTGAGAAGGAATGGGAGATGAGGCAGAGGGAGATAAAGTCCACTCTGGTAAGGAGAAAAAGGCAGAGCCACAGTCAGCCTGAGGCCAGGAGAACAAAGAAAATTCACCCTGAAAACTCACCCAGTCCACTCCCAGGAGGCAGTCTGACAGGGCACGTTTATCATTCACCTTAATTCAAATCAATTCTGATTTGCAGGAACATCAGCTGTTTGAAGAGATAGGTGACTTCGCCAATACATTCTTGCTTATCTTTCTCACCGACTAAATTAGTAATCTAACAACAACAACAACAACAAAACTTTAGGGATTTGGTAAGGAAAAATGTTTGAATGAAGTCATATAGATCAAAAAAGTTTGATTGAAATGGTCATTGTTTATTTATATGTGTGTACAGCCACACAGATATAGCATTTTCTGACTTCATAGGAAACTTCAAGTTATTCAGAGAATGAATCAAGCCAGACATATTAGGTGCTAAAATGTGATACACTAAAAGTGAATAAAGGATTATTGTTAATATTACTACCACAAATATTTCACAGCAAGATAGATACAAATTTTTAATTTTACAGTATTATTCTTGTACTGGTGGCTTTTAGAAAACTTCAGAGGTAAGAATTGCCCAGATGCTACCCAGCGTCTACAAGGGCAAACACATCCAGGTTTGGGTGGATTTTATATGAATCTCCCTAAGATCTAAGGAATCATTTTTAAAAAGAGCATCTGATACTTTCCTCTGGAATTGAGAATTCCACATAGAGGTGAAACCAAGCCTTGAGGGGCAGACCAGTACAGAAATAATGCTTTCATTGTTATATCCCAAACACCTAGAACGGTGCCTGGCACATAGACCTACTCAATAAACACCTGTTGAGTGAATCAGTGAATGAATGAATGAATGAATGAATGAAAGCCTATTTCTGACAAACTCATGCATCACCATCATAGCACACTAGACAGTGCCTTCCAGACCCATGTGATGTTTCCTATGCCAAGAATACCCTTTTTCCCAGATTTCCACCTGGCTGGCTCCTCATCATTGAGGTTTCTGCCAGCGATTACCTCCTCAGAGTGGCCCTCCCTGACCACAACATTAGGGGGAAAAAACTGTCCCACTAGAAGTTACCAGCTATCTCCTTCTCCTATATTATCTTCTTCAGAGAAATTATTACTCTCATAAAAGACATTACTATAATGAATTGTTTTTCTATGGCTGCTGTAACAAATTACCACAACCTCAGTGGCTTAAAACAACATAAATTTGTTATCTTAAAGTTCTGTAGTTCAGAAGTCCAACATGGGCCTCACTGGCTAAAATCAAGATGTTAGCAGGGCTGCCTTCCTTTCTGGAGATTCTAGGGGAGAAATCTGTTTCCTTACATTTTTCAACTTCTAAAGCCCACTTAACACTCCTTGAAACATGGCCCCTTCCTCCAACTTCAAAGCCAGTCACAAGTGCATCTCTCTGACCATTCTTTCTTTGTCCCACCTCCTGACCACAGCCAGGAAATACTTTCTACTTTTAAGAACCTCTGTGATTAGATTGAGCCCACCTGAATAATATGTGATAGTCTCCCCATCTCAAGGTCCTTAACTTAATCACATTTGTAAAGTCTCTTTTTCTATGTAAGGCAACATATTTACAGGTTCCTAGAATTAGGATGTGGACATCTTTGGGGAGTCATTATTCTGCATACTACATATGGCAGCCTTTTATTTTTTGTTTACTACCTGATTCCCACAGGCTTTAAGGTCCATGACAGCCAGGGCTTTTGTCTCATTTGCTACTGTATCTGCAGCACCTAGAACAGTGCCCCACACATGTTGAGCACTTGGTATGTATTTCTGCATTAAGTGAATATCCCTCTGCATATGCAATAAATTGTTCTGATGTTTCCCTGCCCCATAGTCTTCATCCCACTATGAAGTACTTATGATTCACCTAAATCATCCTCTATATACTTGTAATAATGCATAATTACTCAGAATTGTCGAAGAGCTAAAATAAGGCAAGAGCATTTTTGTTCCTTTTTTGGTGTCTCACATCCACTTACTCACTCTCAATAAAAAAGCAATTGTAGAATTTATTAGAATTAACTTTACCAGTATCCCTCTTCCTATAGCAATTTCTTGCTATCTAAATGAGAATGTTTTAAGTAATCATGTAAACATTATGAAGATACAAAGACTTACATTTATAACCTTTTCTTTCCAAACAAGTACTTTATGGCAGTTTGTCCAAAAGGAGATGGATTAATAAACTGCAATGCTTCTAACTCACCAAGGGCAATGTGGTATTGTTTAAAGGATATCAGTGTCAAAGACACTGATATCTTTGGTTTGAGTCCTAGCTCTACCATTTTCTAATTGTGTACTTCCGGACAATCTCCTTAATCACTAGCCTGAGCTTTCTCATCCACAAAAATGGGGCAAATAGTACCTCTCAGAGTGTGCTGTCATCAGGAACTAGATAAGAAGATATATACCAAACACATATGTGGTACCGACCAGGCCCTCAGTAAGTATCAATTCCTTTTCTCTCTTCCTTACTGATCTCATACTCCAAAAGTTTGGTGGATGGGAGAAAGGAAGCTGTGAGAACAAACAGAAGAGGGAACAAAGACAGTTGGACAAAAGCAAGGAAGGAAAGCCTGCTGGCAGCAAGTTCTATTCCATCTGAAACAGCAACCTGTTTCAGATGGAAAAGGAAAAAAAAAATCACCTGGATCTAAATACCTGAGTTTTTTCTCAAGGTAGTATGGGAGAGGAGGGCTTCAGCCCGGCATTCAAGTCTACCATCAGCTAATCTTCCCTAATTCCATCAAAAATGATGCACTTACATTCTCTCTGCAAAGAGAATTCAGGGGGCGCCTGGGTGACTCAGTCAGTTAAGCGACTGATTTCAGCTCAGGTCATGCTCTTGCAATCTGTGGGTTCAAGCTCTACATCAGGCTCTGTGCTGGCAGCTCAGAGCCTAGAGCCTGCTTCATATTCTGTCTGTCTGTGTCTGTCTGTCTGTCTCTCTCTCTCTGCCCCTTCCCCGCTCATGCTCTCTCTCAAAAATAAACAAACATTAAAAAAGTTTTAAAAAAAGAGAATTCAGGACAATTTTCCATTAAAACAAATGAAGCATTGAAGTAATTCAATGTTTGCTGAAAGATTAATTGGATGACAGTCCACAAGGATTGTTATCCCACCCTGTCCAACTAGAAAATAAATGTTTTGGCAATAGCTGAAGCATCTGCCTTCCAAGTACATTATAAAGTCTTCATTCATTTTTAAGAGAAAAGGAAATAAGATGAACTATTACTTTGATGTGACTCCTCCCCTATCATTTGTGATATCTGCCCCACCTGGAATGTCCTACTACTCTTCCCTATCCCAATCCCATCTTTCAAGGCCTAGCTCAAATTCTTCTATTAAACTTTTCCTGACCACCCCCAGCCCTAAATGCCCTTTTCACTCCGCAATTCTTTAGCATTTACTATCTCTACTGCTGATTTCCAAACCTGGCTGATCATCAAAATCTCATGGTTCATGAAATCAAGCCCCACGTCGGGTTCTGTGCTGACAGTGTGGAGCCTGCTTAGGATTCTCTCTCTCCCTCTCTCTCTGCCCCTCCCCTGTTTTCTCTCTCTCTCTCTCTCTCTCTCTCTCAAAATAAATATTTTTTTAAAAAAAGGATAGGCTAAAGTATGCTACAATAACAAACACTACAACACGTTAATGTTTTAACATAATAAAGTTTTACTTATTGCTAATACAAAGCCCCCTGCAGGTCTGGATAACTTTCAGTGCTCTTTGTTCCTAGCAGGAACTCAGAGATCCAGGCTAATGAAACCTGCATCATTCTATACCTGAACTGTCCAGAATAACTGGCCTCCTTAATTGGTATAGCAGTAGAAGAGAATGCTGGAGGCTCTAGCACTGGCAATTAAGTGCTTTAACCCAAAAGTGATGTATGTAACTTCCACTCTCAACCCACTGGCCAGAATTAGTTATACGGTGCAACCAACCAGAAGAGGCTAAGGAAGTGTAATCATCCCAAATGGCAAGAAGGAGAAAACAGGATATGGATGAGTCTCTTGCACACCTAAAATCTTTTTTAAAAATAGAGTTTCAGGAATACATCACATCCAAATCAAATCCAAAACTCTGGGAGTGGGTCACAAAAACCTGTCTTTAAGACCCCACTTTAAGAATCCTTCATTCCTATCACTTATTTTATCTGCCATTCATTTGTCAGTATTTTTTCATGTTCATATATGCAAGGTCCTTCAAAACAAAGACTACATCTTTGTGTAATTCAGACAATTTTTATTAGTCATGGTGACCAAAACTGACCGTGTCTGACATTTTAAAAATATGGGTACTTGGGGCACCTGGGTGGTCAGTAGGTTGAGCCTATGACTCTTGGTTTCGGCTCTGGTCACAATCCCCAGGGTTGTAGGATTGAGCCCCACATAGGGCTCCATGCTGATCCTGGACCCTGCTTAAGTTTCTCTCTCTCTCCCTCTGCCCCTCTTCCCCACTCACTCTCTGTCTCTCTCTAAATAAAAATGATAATAGTAGTAGTAGTAATAATAATAATAATAATAATAATAGCAATAATCAACATGGGTACTTACCACATTTCTGCCACTAGGTAAGCCACTGTTAAAAACTAATGTTATATTTAATTGATGTATAATTCACATACTATACAATTCATGTTTAAAGTGTATAATTTGATAGCTTTTAGCATATTTTCAAGGTTGTACATCAACCCAGGATCCATGGAATGTACAACCATCACCACTACCTCATTCCAGAACATTTTCATCACCCCAAAAAGAAACCTCATACCTGTTAGCAGTCATTCCCAACTCCCAGCCCCATCCCAGACCCTGGAAATCACTAATCTACTTTCTGTCTCTATATATTTCTTATTCATATTTCATAAAAATGGAATCATGCAATGTATGGCTTTCTGTGTCTACATTCTTTCACTTAGAATGATGTTTTCTAAGCTCATCCTTGTTGAAGTTTGTATCAGTAATTCATTCCTTTTTATTACTAAATATGATTCCACTGTACCAGTAGACTACATTTTATTTATCTACTCACTCATTAATGGTCATTTGGGTTGTTTCCACTTTTAAGCTATTACTTATAAAGCTGCTATGAACACACATGTACAAGTTTTTATGTGAACATACATTTTCAATTCTCTTGGATATATCCCTAGAAGTGGAATTGCTGGGTCATACGACAACTCTATATTTAACAAAACTTTGTTACATTTATTTATCTTTAAAACATGAAGAGTAGTCTCCTGCCCTGTGAATTCCAGAGGATGTTATAAGGATCAAATATAAAAGTATTATGTAAAAACTAAAATACCAATAAGTTCTAGACGTTATTATCATACTTCAAAAGCACTATGCACAACATCTTATACATAGTAGATGCTCCATAAAGATGTATAGGCCAAATAATTTGTGTAATTAACAAATAAGGAGAAAAAAACAGGTCATTAAGAGGTATATTAAATCCTGAGTATTGTACCAAACTAGCAGAAACAAGTTACTCAGGGACTACCATGAGTCTGCATTTAATATATTTTCCAGAAGCAGTACAAAGTCTGTGTTCTTGAAATAAAATAAAATTGACCTGATGTCTTTAAAGGGTTTCCATACTAGCAATCTATTTCTTTAGACAGGCTGTGGCATGAACTGCTTGCGCATGCAACAGTGGTGTCCACTAGGGACATGCGATATTTGGGAAAGCTGTTCTACCCTCAGCTCCTTTGAAGAAGAGTTCTGCCAAGTCTCATTGTTTTTCAGGAGTTAAATGTGGAGTCACACCCCTCCCCAACTACTC